>NC_134097.1:55190189-57590189 GCF_000715075.1 Nicotiana tabacum
CTAGTCATGAGCATCTATCAGTATACTACAAGTCTGAAGGATCTACAAAGCTATTATAGAATCACTATCAAGAAAAAGGAAATGAGATAAAGGGAGAGAAGCACTGGGCTGCGGACGCCTAGCAGCTACCTCGTGAACTCTGAAATCTGCCGGGAGCTCTCAACCCTTGCAAGCAGGATCAGCAGTGCCTGAATCTGCACATGGCATGTAGGGAGTAAAGTGAGTACTCCAACTCAGTGAGTAATAATCATAAATAAAGACTGAGAAATATGAAATCACATAAGGCACATTACATGATATAATGAAGCAGTAAAAGCCAGTAAAAAAATAGTGAATCAGTGAAGATATGTAAAGTCATTTTTGTTTAGTTTAAACTTCATGAAATGCCTTTTTAACAATTAAGCAGGTAAATGGCAAGCAACTAGGAAAGATAAACGCATAAAGTATCGCCCCTCGGGCAATATCATAGAACAACACCAGCCCTCAGGCTATATCTCATATCATAATAGGTACCCACGCTCACTGGGGGTGTGCAGACTCCTGGAGGGTCCCCTTACGGCCCAAGCGCAATATCAAACCATCTCGTGGCATCATCACTAGGCTCTCGACCTCATATCAACAAGCCACCTCTTGGCGAAAAAATCTCAGGCCCTCGGCCTCATAACTATAATCAGGTGTTTCCTCACAACATAGGCCCTCGACCTTACTCAGTCAAAATTTTCTCAAGCCACTCGAGCAATAGTAAAACATGATGCTCAGCCCAAAATATCATTTTAATTGTTAAAGCAGAGTAGACATGGCTGAGTTATGAAAATAGTAGAATATAGCATGACTGAGTACAACTATAAAGTCAAAACAGTGAGAAAATATTAGTAAAAATCTCCTAAGGTTCAAATAGTTGGCATGAGGCCCAAATATGACATTCAGCCCAAAACATGATGATAGCAAATAGTTTTCAGTCAAATACGCGGTAAAATAGTCATTCAGGACGGACTAAGTCACAATCCCCAACAATGCACGATCCCACGCTCGTCATCTAGCGTGTGCGTCACCTCAATATAGTACCACGATGTGCAATCCGGGTTTCATACCCTCAGGACAATATTTACAATCATTACTCACCTCTACCCGGTCCAAATCTCTAGCTCGCGATGTCTTTGCCCCTCGAATCGGCGTCCGGATGCTCCAAATCTAACCAAAATCAGTGCAAAACCATCAAAATATGCTAAGGGAACAAGGCCCACTCGAAAGAAATCAAATTATAACACAAATCTCGAAATTGGCCAAACCCGACCCTCGAGCCCACATCTCGGATTCCGATAAAAATATTACATCAATGGACTCCTTATCACTCCCCGAGTTAATTCATACCAAAAGCATCAAAATCCAACTACAAACGACCCCTTAAATCCCAAATTCTAGGTCTCCAATTACAAGTCCTAGTTCTTCAATATTAGGCTTAATTTTCATAATTAATTAGGTAGAATTCACATTAGAATCGAGTATTAAGTCCATAAATTTTTCCTCCAAGTGTTTTCCCTTGAATCCCTCTTCAATCCTCTTCAAAAAGCTCCAAAATAGCTCAAAAATGGTGGAAATAAACCCCAAAATCGCGGACAAGATGACTATTTAAACATTATGCTCAGGCCTCAATTCCTTCTTCGCGAACGTGGTCAACGCCTCGCGTTCGCGAAGCACAAATTAACTTTGACCAAAACTCCTCTTACGCGATCGCGACCAGACCCTCGCGATGATGGTTTCCTCAGTCTGACCCTTCGCGAATGCGCTCCCTCTCTCGTGAACGCGATGAACAAAACATCCTGTTACCCAGCTGCCCAACTTCCTTTACACGAACGCGCTCCCTTCTTACGAATGCGATGCATAATCCCCCTGCCCTTCGCGAATGCAGAGCCTTCCTCGCGAATGTGAAGGCTAAAATATGAGCCTCCTCAATTAACCTTTCACGATCGCGAGGGCCTACTTGCGAACGCGAAGGCCATTTCTCTGCAACACTGATCAACAATTTTCTGCAATTCTCAACAACATGAAATGGTCCGATTGACCACCTAAAACTCACCCGAGGCCCCCGGGACTTCAACCAACTATGCCAACATACCCCATAATATCATTCAAACTTGTTCCAATATTCCGAACGCTCAAAACAACATCGAAACACCAAATTCGCATCGGATTCAAGCCTAAGAATTCCAAAATCTTCTAAATTATGCTTTCGATAAAAAACCCAACCAAACCACGTCCGAATGACCTGAAAATTTGCACACACATACCAAATGACCCAACAGAACTATTTCAATTCCCATAATTCCATTCCGACCCCCATATCAAAATCTCACCTAACAATCGAAAAACGCCAAAAATCCAATTTCGCCAATTCAAGCCTAAATCTACTCCGGACCTCCAAAACACATTCCGATCACGCTCCTAAGTCCCAAATCACCTCCCAAAGCAATCCGAAATATCGGAACTCATATTCGAGCCCTCTAACACCTAAGTCAACATCCGGTTGACTTTTACAACTTAAGCTTCCTCAAAAGAGACTAAATGTCTCAAACTTTACGAAATCCTTTCCGAACCCGAGCCAACCAACCCGATCACATATAGAACCGATAGAGAAAGCAATAAGAAGTAGAAATGGGGGAAATAAGGCAGTAACTAATGAGACGACTGGCCGGGTTGTCACAATTTGTATTGCTAATCAGTTCCCGAAAATATGAAATAGCATCATCTCACTCGACAGTTTGTTGCATAGTTGGTATTTTGAAGAAATGATATATTGTTTATGTGTTTGTAATGCTTTCCATTTGTTTCTTCCCTTCAGATAATTCCATTATGTTTGGAATATGGATACATAATAGTATATTTATTTCCTAGTTGGCTCATAGTCAATCAAAAGAGAGAAAGAAAGGTTTCTTTTGCCTAATTGACAGAGGCGATGGTGAATTCAGCCATGGTACTATCTAGAGATATAATTTTTTGTGTCCAATTTGAGCTTTGTTACACGCTTGGACTTTTGTATTCTTAGTGTCTTCTTAAGTAGATTGTTAGTTAGTCCTTGTTATTGTGTGATTGACCATTATATTGGAAAATATAATCATTATGAAGAAACAACATATGAATGCTTAATGGTGAGTGAAATAAGACATTTTATTACATAAGGAAAAACAAACTGTGAACAATCGTAGCTTACTTTAGGCGCAAAATTAAATCATCGTGACTATGGGTACGGTTCCCGTGGTATAGTCATGATACATAATTCCCAATTCGGATGTGCATTTTATGTGACCCGATCATTACAACATCGAATAATAATAAAATAAACATATCTGCATTTCATGTAGCGTGGTTTGCGGTGTGTTCCAAAAACAGTAAGTGTACGACAATCGTAACTTGTTCAAGTAAATAATTCCATAAATCCTAAAAAGCGGTTAAAATTAAATAAAAGCGGTTATAAAGTTAAAAATGTACAATAGGTTTAAAACATGTATTAAATCAGATAATTAGGCCAATTATTTATAGTTAAGCGACCGTGCTCGAACCACGGAATCCGGGAATGCCTAACACCTTCTCCCCGGTTAACAGAATTCCTTACCTAGTTTTTCTGGTTTCACAGACTTTTAAATGAAGTCAATTTTCTCGATTTGAGATTTAAAATAAACTGGTGACTTGGGAAACCAAATAAACTATTCCAAGTGGCGACTCTGAAAAATAAATAAAATAATTTCATTTCGAAAAATGTCACTTTAATTGGAAAAACTCCCTTATATATCCTCTCGGGTAGTAAAAAGGAGGTGTGACAGCTCTGGCGACTCTGCTGGGGATAAGAACCCAGAACTTCTGGTTCAGGGTTCAAGAATTCGAGCTTAGAATAACTGTTATACTTGGCTTTATTTATTATCTGATTTTTACATGTTTGAGCCTAATGTGCTAAATGCCGCTTTTTACAGCTTTGATATTGTTTGGACTGTATATAAACTGTTACGAAACCCTTATTCTCTCTGAGTCTTCTAAATCATCTGGGAAGTGTGCACTTTGTGTGACTTCTTTTCTGTTAGAATCATATCCCAATTTTAGAACGAGGTTCGGACAAGCTGCAAAGCCGGTGAAGCTTCTGTATTCCCGGTACGCTACCCCCTTCGACTCGAGCTGTCCGCTCGGGTAAGCAAGGCCAAGAACAATACACCCAGGTTTTTAAACCTAGACTAACTTAGCCTCATGCTGGATCCCTAGTAGGAACGCTTGTTTGCATCACATGCATTTGACTTTGGGGACTCAACACAGGGGTTGGGTCCGTCTAGGACAGGTGTACCCGAAATAAAAAGACCATCCTGATGCATTCTACGTGCTACTTGCGCATCTGTTTGTCTCGGCTTGCTTGTTGACCGACTTCTAGAATAGGGAAAGATAATTAAAAAAAAAGAGAAGAAAAAAAAATTCAAAAATCAAAACAAGAGTGAGAGGTAGGTATTTGAAAAAATTTCGAAACTATGCCGAAATTCTGAAAAAAAAGAAAAAAAGAAAGGTCATTCCAAATTGAGCCACAATATTCAAGTGCCATGTTTCCCTGTTCCGTCAAAATTGATCGAACTACGCGGGTCTGATTCTCGCCGGATGTGAGATATGTAGGCAAACCTCATCGGTTCCGGCCCCAATTTTCAAAAATCCAAAAATATTTTCCTTTAGTTCCTTCTTTAGAAATCTTTCCTTAGAAAATTTAAAAAAAGAAGTTTTTAAAAAACTCAAAAAGGTAGTTTCCTTCTTTCTAAAGTCTTTCATATGGAAAAAGAAAAAAAAAAGAAAAACAAAATCAAAATTCAAAATCCAAAATCCAAAATGCAAGTTTCCTTTATTTTGAAGTATTTTTCTCAAAAATTCAAAAAAATTAGAAACAAAAAAAAAAAGAATCCAAAAATCCAAAAAAGTCTTTCTTTCGTAAATGTCAAAAAAATAATTTTGAAAAATAAAATTCCAAAAATATTTTCGTTTTTAGAAATAATTTTGTAAATTTTAAAAAAAAAACTCAGAAATCCAAAATATTTTCTTAAAAGTCCCTCTTTCGAAAATTAAGAGGCAACATCTAAAATCCAAAAGATATTTTCTTTCTTCTTTAGAAAAAGAGAAAATAAATAAAAATTCAAACAAAAATATTTTCTTTTACTCTTGAAATTCCCAAAGTTCAAA
Source organism: Nicotiana tabacum (assembly GCF_000715075.1). Classification (NCBI taxonomy): domain Eukaryota; kingdom Viridiplantae; phylum Streptophyta; class Magnoliopsida; order Solanales; family Solanaceae; genus Nicotiana; species Nicotiana tabacum. The sequence continues at coordinate 55,195,389 of NC_134097.1, forward strand.
TCAAAAGAAAAGGAATTTGTAGAAGTCCTTCTTTCAAAAAAAAAAAAAAATCAGAACAAAAATCCAAAATAAAATAAAATATTTTCTTTCTTCTTTTAAATCATTTCTTTCGAAAATTCCAAAAAGAAATGTTTTTCTTTTGCTTCAAAGCTTTCATGGTCTGCGTGTTATAAAAAAAGAGTTCGCTTATTTACTCCATTCTCGATCTTCCCGAACTACGCAAGAACTGATTCATGCGGCGTCATGATACGTAGGCAATCCCCATCGAATTCGATTATAGCCATAAAATTTATTGAGCAAACAATAAACTGAAAAAAAAGAGAAAGAAAAATTGAGTGAAAAAGGAAAAAAAGAAAAAAAAAAGAGAATGACAAAAAGTAAAAGAGTGATAAAAAGAAAAAGAGAAAAAGAGAGTGCAAAAAAAAAAAAAAAAGAGTGGCAAAAACAAAATGAAAAAATCAAGAGTGATTAAAGAGAGGTAGAAATAAAAAAAAGAGGTACATACTGAAAGGGTTAGTTAAGGCCGGGATGAAACATGCAACCGTTCAAACACATGGGAGAAACGTTTAACTGTTTAGGTGCATTGCATCCAAAAGTGCGATTTCCTATCTGTTAAGTGTCTCAAAACTAACGAGGTTGTTGGGTGTGCAAACTAGCCAGGTTTTGGTAGTTGGTTTTGTTGGTAGTCTAGCCTCCCCTCCTTCATAAGATCCAAAGGCATAGATGGTCTCCGCAAGCAATCTACCAATCATCGGTCCTGAGGATAGACCATCATCAGCTATTTCGTGGCTAGAATTAGCAGCTGCTGAAGAAAATAGAATATTGCGTCTCCATATAATGGAAATGTGAGACACCTGGTCTAATGGTAGGGAACCGCCAAGTGCAATCCCTGGGTTCCCTAAGTTGATCCCCAGGTCAGCTGAGGTTACTAACGCCGCTGTGCCCAACCCGCTCATCTCATGCGAGCATCCTCCAATGCCATTCAATGATCCTGGCATGCCTTATGTGGTTCAACCCCAAGCCCCAATTTCCTGGGCACCTCCAATATTATTCTCTACAGCACCAGTATGCACCAAAACACAACCAATTTTACCACGGCCGTATGTTGAGCCTCCAATGTTCACCTTTCAGGGTCTACAACTTCAGTCAGAAATAACATATGTAACCCCATACCCTTTTACTCAACCTCCGCAATATGATCTTTCGGTAGAGCAAGAAAAGGTCGTTAAAAATCCCGAGCAAGAAGAAATGGCTCGGAAGATGAAGAGCCTGGAACAAATCCTGAAAAACATGCAAGGTCTGAGTGGTCAAAAGACTGTCTCACACTTTGACCTCTGTATGTTTCCCCATGTCCACTTATCAGCCGGCTTCAAGATGCCAAAATTTGAAAAGTACAATGGGCACAGAGACCCGGTCGCTCATCTAAAATGATACTGTAACCAGTTGAGGGGTGCTGGTGGAAAAGAGGAGGGGCCGCGATGGGCACCCGGTGCCTTACTCAATCGAGTACCAATGTAACATATCTTTCGTATCATACTATCATGGGTAAATGATCCAGAAAACATGTCATAATATAACAAGAATAAAACATAAGGGAATACTCAACATATGATGACCCATCATGATATACAAACTTATACATGTGACATACGGGCCTATAAGACCGACATGACCATTTGTAAACTCAAAACATAGGCCGACAAGGCCATACAAGTATCTATACACCTGGCATATGTCTACAAGCCTCTAAGAGTACATAAAATCATAAAGGTCAGGAAGGTCCCCGCCATACTAATCAATACATATCCAAAGCATACTGACCAAATAGGCAACTCTGGAGCTAGTGGAGTGTACCAAAACCTTCCGCTGAGTAGATAACCTACTTGGAGGACTGTCAACCTATCAATCGGGACCTGCGGGCATGAAACATAGTGTCCCCAGGCAAAAGGCATGTCAGTACGAATAAAGTACTGAGTATGTAAGACAGGAAAGCATAAACAAGAACAGTAATGTAAAGAGAGATAGAAGAGATACAACCTGTAACATCTGAGTGCCTCTGGGGGCAACTGACATGAAATGCATAATACATATATATACATAAACTTTAAAAACATACGCCTCTGTGAGCATCATCATCATCATATCGTACCCGACCTCAAAGAGGACTCGGTAAAAATGTACTCGGCCATCATAAGGCTCGGTAGAATCGTACCCTACCATGTGGAGCTCGATAAACCCAACTGATCAGTGGTTGCACAATAGGTGCCGTACCCGGCTGACTATAGCGCGACTCGGTAGAGTAAAATAGATACTATATATAATTCATGTTAGACTCATGGAATAACGTTCTAAACCTTTTGGAGTGACTTATGAACATTATAGACATCCATACCCTCAATATGAACCTTAGTAGGATTCAAGGATCATACACACTTGCTTAGAATAATTTTATAAGGAAAGAACAATATGGACAATCTTAGTTGCTAGGAATAGATCCGTTATGAAATAGCGTATTCATTTCACTTTAGATCATGCCAAAAGAAAGAAGGAAGTGCCTTAACATACCTTAAACCCGTTGAGTCCTTAATCCCTTCCAAGCAACTCTTCAAACAAGTCAACTCAATCTATCATAGTATAAGGAGATTCAAAATCAGTGCTGAGCAAAGGATAAATCTGTAACTTAAGCTAATAGCTCATTTACGTAAATTCTGGCAGCATATCCCTTGTAACAAGGGCCTCCTACAATACCATATACCAGTGACAACAATCAGAGAAATCCATCAACATATAAATATCAATAACAAGACACCATATAGCAACAACAAATCATAACTACTTCACAACGAGCGGCAAGCTTCGATTGGAATCCGTATGACCTATATCACCCCTTATAGACTTCTTACACTAACATAACAACATCATTAATATGATAATGAATTAGTTCATCAATGATTCCACCCATATACCATATATATATAATAAATGAAATAATCCACAACTCCAACTATCTTCAATTAGAAACTTTATTCACTAGTTCATGTATAGTCCAACCATTTAACTTAATCAACATTAAGATAACCTTAAGCACCTGAAAGAACAAAATACACATACCTCCTACAGTAGCTTCAAGTTAAAATCCAAGTTATATTTAGCTTACAACAACCCTCAATAGCAATACAACACCATAGAACTGACTTAAACTAATCCAAGTATTATCTTGTAGTTTATCATCCTAACAACTTAACAAACATACAAGAAAGCTTAAACACAATTATTAGGCTTTTATACTCACCTTATACAGTAGCAACAACTTGAAATTCAGCACAAAACAGCCCACAACTATCTTCAATGACAACACAACCTCAAAGAGGTGTTATTCTTCACTTTTGATGTTGAAATATGGTGTAATCCATTCGCAAGACTTGAAATAAACTAGGGTTGATATGAAAACAATAGGAGAGTATTTTACAGAACATAAACCACTTAAAACAACCTCCCACATGAGCTGGAACCACCCAAAAATCAGCAACAACAAGAAGAACAAGAAACTTACTAGCGCCACGGGATTCCCGACACTTGATTTGTGTTGTTTGCCCTTTGTTTGGGTCTTGGATCATGAGAAAACCTTGAGAGAGTGTTTCGAGGGTTCTAAGGTCTGAATATACTAAAAATAATGACTTAAAACGCGGTTGAGTTATCTTATATATATATATCAATTTGTCTTAAACCGCCTATGTGGGCCCCATAGAGAGCTGCTTGGCGCAGTCTCGTGAAAACGCGAATATCTCTCTAGTCTGATGTCGTATCGATGAACGGGTTAATGTGTTAGAAACTATACTCGCATATCTTCAATTTTATATGTATATAATCTCTTTATTCCAAGTACATTCAGAGAAAAGTGCAAATATATTTGACCTAAATTTTAGCACATTATGAATGCAACTTGTGATGACCTTTGCCAACTTTTGTTCCACAACTTGCTTGAATTAGAAACATAACACACGACTATAATATGACTAAAATAACTCATAACTTAACCTCCTTATCATGTTAATCACCCTAGTCTCACCCCAAAAGTATATGTGATAACATTCCAAAACTTGTCGACTTTCGACGAAACTTATTTTGTTCAGTTCGTTTAGCGTCTAAGCTTTCCAACCATTTTGGTACTTATTATTCATGATCTTAAAGATTTGTAACCTCCATGATAAAATGATGAACTTACGTTCTGTACTTTCAAAAACAATCTCATTTCTGAGCTTACATCAATTGGCTTACGATGTATTCTCACATACGAAAACATGGGCTGTAACATCATTCCCCCCTTTGGAACATTCATCCTCGAATGTTTACTGATGCATTTATCATTCTCATAACTTGTAGCTCTTACGAATACTTTAATATTGTCCTTGACATCTAGGAAATTGTTTTGTAAATAAATCCAAGGGCCAGGGTATTCCCCCCTTTAGGCCTCTTTCTCATACCATGACCTGTGGTCGGAATTCTTCCAATCTCATAACTATTGTTACCTTCTATCATGCATCATGTACAACCATGTACTTGTATGTGTGCCTATGCAACTCTTTTTTCCTTTTTCCTCCAGCTTTTAGCCAATCTCTAGGCCTCACTTTGTGAACATATACAGAACTATGACAAGATGTCCCTCTAGGCATCTATAGGTGTACTAAAGTTCTTCTCTTGGTACTTTGTCGAACTTACGACTATTGCTATACCTTGCTTCATAGCCTCAGTTATCTATGCTTATGGCTTTACTACATCTAGATAGTTCATACTATATCCTAACTCTTACTTCGGTTTATTATTACCGAGGTCTGCCACCCAGCTCTGGTTACTCTTTCGCTGCTTGTCCTATATGTATAAATCTAAGTCCTTTAATGCTTCCTCATTACTGTTCATCTAAATAATGACGGTCTAATCTCATCTCATACTTTGTAAATTTTATCTATCCATTGGTGATTCACCTTAATGTTGACCATAATCTACCATTGATAACTTGAAACCTCTTACGTAATACATTGTCACTAGGGCTCACGTCTCATCGGGGAACATCTGAAGTGATTTGCCCGATCCATCTAGGGACGATACTATACTTCAATAACCGTATTTCATAGCATCCTAACATGATTCATCTTATGGGGGTATTCAAATCCCATGCAATTCATAAAATCCCTTTTTTTTTAAATTATTACTCAATCAAAGGCCTAAATGTCATCCTCTTATCTATCACAATTACACCCTTATTCTACTACCGGGGTAGCATTTCATCTCTTCCAATTGCTCCTAGTCTTAGACTCTTCTGTGTTTATTCAAACTGTACCGAGCTTTTTATTATATATGGAAATCATCATCTCCCTTGTTTTGATGGGTTTAATATCGAGGACTTACATATTCTTGTCACCTTCTCACTCACCTTTTCATATCCTTACTCCTATCTACCTAAAACCTTGTTGCTCTACGATACTTTACCTTACGACCTACACCTATGTATTTATACTATTCACAACCTTCCTTTAACTTGCTAGCACCATAAATTTCCTTTCGTGCCTTCTCAGTTGTCCTTAAATGCAAGCAATTACTTTTCCTGGTCGTTCTATCACTTGTTGCATGAATACTTGGCTTGTCTTATTGCCCACAAATATTGTAATTTCATGTACCTCATATAATCTCAAACATCACCTTTGATTTATTTTTTCATTTTTAGCCATGATAGGTGCCACTTTCTTATGGAATGTATATAATATTGTAGTGAGACTATTGTTACAAGATAATTTACTCTTTAGCTCACTATGCTTAAGTGGAAACCTTCTTCCTTATTTCCTCAGCTATTCTTTCATTGTAATACGTAGGGAGACCTTCTGGCTCTTGTAAAGTTGCGAGCTTGTTATATCGTACACCTAAAGGAAATTTTCATTGTTCTTACTCGCCTATGATAATCCTTAGTTACATAACTTCATACTCTTGTTCTCGTAGGGTTACTTCTAAGCTCAAATTTTTATTGTCTCCTTAGTGGCACTCTCTATTATTTTCATAAAACTTAAGCAGTACCTTTAACTGCCTCAACTTCTATCTAAATTTTTTTTATGATTGCGATCTCATATCTGCGAGACTGAATTCCCTATGCTGCGGTTCACTACATTTATCTTGCATGATCTATTGATTTATCTGTGACCTCTTGTCTAGCCATAACTAGGCTCTTCCCGAATCAACTACTAACTACTTGTTGGTCCGTTCTCATATCTATATTCCGCATAATCTCTTTTGGGTTATTTTCTTTGTCTTAACTTACTACTCGTACTAGCTCCTTATATATCAAGTGTTCAGCCGCACTTATTTATCAATAACATCTGGTGTGGGAACCCTTACTGCCTCTCCTCGGCGGCGTGCTTACATAATGTCCTGGAGTTGTAACATATCTGTAGGGTCTGAATAAATGCAATCTCATTGCTTTCGCCTTTCTACCACATTCTTTCTTTATTATTCCATAGTTACCTAGACCTGTAACTCCGACTTAATACCATATCACACCATATTCCCCCCTTTAGGGGAGTACTAAGATTTAGTACTACGACGATCTACCTATAGATGTTTTACCTCGTCATCTTTGGCGTCTTTTCACATCATCAATGAACCTTAATCGCCTTATGGTAACCTTCTGTACCAGGGATAACTAAATTTCTTATGCATGAATGTGATACCTAGTGTAACTGACACACCTAGTCCTTTAAGATTAACTCTGCTCAGAGTGCTTGATTTAGGTAAGCGACTTCCTAAATGACCTTTAAAGATCATTCGTCTGTTGTCTATTCTATTATTGTTGGAACACGATCTCTGAAATTCTCACGATGTCGACTATTATCAAATCCTCTGGTCCCTAATTCATGTTCGGTTTTATCTTGTTTACTAGACCATACTAATTTCTGTTACTATAGGGGGTCTAATTTAGCCTTTTGGTAATCGCATTGGACTCACCAACTCATTTCTCGAAATGGGGATTTGACCTTTGGCCTATACTCTATTATTGTCTCAAGGCCTGTCACCTCTTGTCTTTTCCTTTACTTGACTATATACTCTATCATCGTGTCATATTTTGATTTACCGTTATCACCCATTTATCACATCTTACTCATAATACTTTATTTACTCTCTTCTTATTCTCCTGCTAATATTTCTGTTTATCACCTTTCTTTGAAAGCTTCAATAAAACATTCTTTTGCTTTTAGCTCCCCTTGCTCCATCCAGTGGCTCTTTGGGTTGCCTAGCATTCTCTCTTTACTAGGAACGGGAAACATACAAAGGTAAATATTTATCCCTTTTAGGATTCCAGTGCCATTCTTCTAAATTTTTCTAGACATTCTAGTATTCATATCTAAATGTACGATTCTAGATTGCACCATCAGGGTGTCTCACAAGGAGAACTATTACCATATTTGCAATATCCTTTAGAAATGTTAGCTAATGATAATAATCCATCTACCATTTTGGGTTACTCTAGCCCCAATTAGATCCTGCTATCTTGTCCTTCTCTTAAACAATATCCGTTATCTCCCATAGGGCATGACTGAGATAGGTGTGGCTGATTGTACATACATCTATTACTGCTGAAGGTAATTCAAAATGCTTATATCTCCCTTCCTGAATGGTAAATAATGATAATCTTTATTAACTGGGTACCTCGTACCCTTCTTGACCTTGCTTCTTTTACTTGTTGTAGCTCATATCTAACTTCCGATTCCATTATTCCTTTTTACCGTAAGAGTGGATAAGTATTCTTTCCTAAAAGCTCCTTATCAGTAACCGTACACCTTTTAGGACATGCATGATCTACTAAACACCTCTCATTTACTCATCATAAGCAAGATGCAAAATCGAGTTCCTTTAACTCAACAATTCCACAGCTATATCTCTTATCGATCAATTTATTATGAATAAAATAGAAGTTCGAAATTTGAATTCTTATAAGTAAGCTCTATCATACGATCTAGAGTAAGAAGAAAGAGTGATAGTCCTAAATGCCCTGTATCTTCCTGCTTATAAGTGTGGTGCAAACAACACCCATAAACAAGACTCTACTAGACACGACTTGTAGACTCCGTAGGACAGAACTGCTCTGATACCACTTTTGTCACGACCCAAATCGAAGGGCCGCGACGGGCACCCGGTGCCTTACTCAACCGAGTACCAACGTAACATATATTTCTTATCATACTATCATGGGTAAATGATCCAGAAAACACGTCATGAGATAACAAGAATAAAACATAAGAGAATACTCAACATATGACGACCCATCGTGATATACAAACTTATACATGTGACATACGGGCCTATAAGACCGACATGACCATTTGTAAACTCAAAATATAGGCCGACAAGGCCATACAAGTATCCATACACTCGACGTCTATCTACTAGCCTCTAAGAGTACATAAAATCATAAAGGTCAGGACATGGCCCTGCCATACAAATCAATACATATCCAAAGCATACTGACCAAATAGTCAACTCCGGAGCTAGTGGAGTGCACCAAAACCTTCCGCTGAGTAGATAACCTACTTGGAGGACTGTCAACCTATCAATCGGGACCTGCGGGCATGAAACATAGCGTCCCCAGGCAAAAGGCATGTCAGTACGAATAAAGTACTGAGTATGTAAGACAGGAAAGCATAAACAAGAACAGTAATGTAAAGAGAGATATAAGAGATACAACCTGTAACATCTGAGTGCCTCTGGGGGCAACTGACATGAAATGCATAATACATATATATACATAAACTTTTAAAAACATACGCCTCTGTGAGCATCATCATCATCATATCGTACCCGACCTCAAAGAGGACTCGGTAAAAACGTACTCGGCCATCATAAGGCTCGGTAGAATCGTACCCTACCATGTGGAGCTCGATAAACCCAACTGATCAGTGGTTGCACAATAGGTGCCGTACCCGGCTGACTATAACGTAGCTCGGTAGAGTAAAATAGATACTATATATAATGCATGATAGACTCATGCAATCACGTTCTAAACCTTTTGGAGTGACTTATGAACATTATAGACATTCATACCCTCAATATGAACCTCAGTAGGATTCAAGGATCATACACACTTGCTTAAAATAAGTTTATAAGGAAATAACAACATGGACAACCTTAGTTGCTAGGAGTAGATACATTATGAAATAACGTATTCATTTTTCTCTAGATCATGCCAAAAGCAAGAAGGAAATGCCTTAACATACCTTAAACCCGTTGAGTCCTTAATCCTTTCCAAGTAACTCTTCAAACAAGTCAACTCAATCTATCATAGTATAAGGAGATTCAAAATCAATGTTGAGCAAAGGCTAAATCTGTAACTTAAGCTAGTAGCTCATTTACGTAAATTCGGGTAGCAGCTCCCTTGTAACAAGGGCCTCCTCCAATACCATATACCAACAACAACAACTAGAGAAATCTATCAACATATAAATATCAATAACAAGACACCATATAACAACAAGTCACAACTACTTCACGACGAGCGGCAAGCTTCGATTGGAATCCGTATAACCCATATCACCCCTTATAGACTTATTACATTAGCTTAAAAACATCATTAACATGATAATGAATTAGTTCATCAATGATTCCACCCTTATACCATTTATATATAACAAAGGAAACAATCCACAACTCTAACTATCTTCAATTAGAAACTTTATTCACTAGTTCATGTCTAGTCCAACCATTTAACTTAATCAACATCAACATAACCTTAAGAACCTGCAAGAACACAATACACATACATCATAAAGTAGATTCAAGTCTAAATCCAAGTTATATTTAGCTTACAACAGCCCTCAATAGCAATACAACACCATAGAAGTGACTTAAGCTAATCCAAGTATTATCTTGTAGTTTATCATCCTAACAACTTAACAAACATACAAGCAAGCTTAAACACAATTATTAGGCTGTTATACTCACCTTATGCAGTAGCAACAACTTGAAATTTCAGCACAAAGCAGCCCACAACTATCTTCAATGACAACACAACCTCAAAGAGGTGTTATTCTTCACTTTTGATGTTGAAATATGGTGTAATCCATTCGCAAGACTTAAAATAACCTAGGGTTGATATGAAAACCATGGGAGAGTATTTTACAGAACATAAAACACTTAAAACAACCTCCCACACGAGCTGGAACCGCCCAAAAATTAGCATCAACAAGAAGACTAAGAAACTTACTAGCGCCACGGGATTCTCGACACTTGATTTGTGTTGTTTGCCCTTTGTTTGGGTCTTGGATCATGAGGAAACCTTGAGAGAGTGTTTCGAGGGTTCTAAAGTCTGAATATACTGAAAATAATGACTTAAAACGGGGTTGAGACATCTTATATATATCCATATGTCTTAAACCGCCTCTGTGGGCCCCATAGAGAGCTGCTTGGTGCAGTCTCGCGAAAATGCGAATATCTCTCTAGTCTGATATTGTATCGATAAATGGGTTAAAGTGTTAGAAACTAGACTCATATATATTCAATTTTATTTGTAGATAATCTCTTGATTCCAAGTATATTGGGAGACAAGTGCAGCTATATTTGACCTAAATTTCAGCACATTATGAATGCAACTTGTGATGACCTTTGCCAACTTTTGTTCCACAACTTGCTTGACTTAGAAACATAACACACGACTATCATATGACTAAAATAACTCATAACTTAACCTCCTTATCATGTTAATCACCCTAGTCTCACCCCAAAAGTATATGTTATAACATTCCAAACTTGTCGGCTTTCGACGAAATTTATTTTGTTCAGTTCGTTTAGCGTCTAAGTTTTCCAACTCTTTTGGTACTTATTATTCATGATCTTAAAGATTTGTAACCTCCACGATAAAATGATGAACTTACGTTCTGTACTTTCAAAAATGATCTCATTTCCGAGCTTACATAAATTAGCTTACGACGTATTCTCACGTACGAAAATATGGGATGTAACAGCTGGTGGAAAAGAGGAGCTGCTAATGGCCTATTTTGGGGAAAGCCTCACCGAAATCGCTTCTGAGTGGTATACGGATCAAGAAATTACCCATTAGCACGTGTGGGACGATATGGCCTGAGATTTTGTCTACCTATTCTTGTATAATGTGGACATCGCTCCCGACAGAAACTCTTTTTCCAATTTGAAAAAGAAAACCGCGGAAAGCTTCCGTGAATATGCTGTCTAATGGTGTGAGCAAGCTGCCAGGGTAAAGCCTCTAATGGATGAAATTGAAATTCTCCCGATCTTTCTACAGGCCCAAGAGGCAGACTACTTCCAGAACATGATGTCCGCTATGGGTAATCCGTTCGCTGAGGCTATCAAAATTGGGGAAATGGTTGAAAACAATTTAAAAATAGGTCGAATCTTAAGTCATGCTGCCTTTAAGGCCACATCACAGGCTGCTCAGAATGGTTCGGAGGGTTTGATGAACTGAAATGGGGTTGAAGAGGGAGCCATGATGGTTTCAAGCTCGAGGGGGGCTCGCAGGTCATTCAGCCAATCATATGTGCCTCCTATCGTCCCACAACACTATTATCCCCTTCAAGATGCTGCTTATGCCGTGGCACCGCCTCCCTATGTGGTGATGCACGTGCAACCTTACATGCGGCCACAATATTATAGACAAAATCGAGCTTCACTTCCCATAAATGCCCATCCTTACCAAGCTCCATATAGTCCCCAACCAAATGTTCCCTAGTACAATCCTCGCCCAAGAAAGCCTTTCAGAAAAAATCAGTTCACCCCTATTGGTGAATCGTATTCAAGCTTGTTCCAAAAGTTAATCAGGTTAGAACTATTGCAGCAAGTGGCCCGAACCGGCCGAACCCTGATTCCCCCTTGCACCGAGCTGATACTAGATATGAATACCACTTTGGAGTAGTGGACACAGTACAAAGGACTGTTGGACCCTCAAAAGGGCAGTTGAAGATTTGATTGAAGCTGAAAGAATTAATTTTCAGGATGAAGAAGTTCTTGATGTGATGAACAATATGTTGCCAACCCACAACAACGGGCCAATAGTCGGAATGATTTGTGAAGATGAGGAATTTGATCTGGCGCTGAAATCCATTGCAGCTATTGTCGAGACAGAAGAAAAGCCAAAAAATGGTCGCCAAGCATGAAAGTTACCCATCAGACGGGAGTAGCCAGTCTTGCTATCCTTTCTGCATCCGGATTATCTCAAGGTGTGATCTGGATGTTTTACTTATTGTCTTACTTTCCAATGTAAACCCTTCTATCTTCAAAAAATCAAAAAAATAAAAAATAAAAATAAAAAATCAAAAATCAAATGAAATTAATATTTCATTGTCTAGGAATGTCTCTTTTCTTAATCTTGTCATTTTTCTTGTTCTCTTTTTCGTTCTGTTAAATGCAGATTTCAATAACATGACATGCTTACGGACTTCATGCCCGAATCCTAAAATGCTGCAAGACCTCGAAATAATAAATCAAGAATTAGATTGAAATGAAGATAAGTTTTAGGAAATAAAACAAAGAGTTGGAATAGCTAAAGGAAAATTGGCTCTAGCTTGGAAAGATCCATACATGGTAATAAGGGTATTGCTAAAGAGAGCGCCGTACCTGGGAAACATCGAAGGAAATGATCCTGAAACAACTCTCAACGCAGGTGCAATCAAAAGGTACTACGTTGGATCCTCTATATAACAATAATGTTCTCTGGTTGGGATGAAGAAGGCTTTTATTCTCGCTACCCAAACAGTCTCAATCCTTTGCAAACCCTTTGACCCGGTTACTTTTCTTTGATTACCTTCTTTGGAACTTGAAAGTGTTATAAAAAAATAAAAAATGAAATGAAAAATGAAAAAAAATGAAAAGAGAAGAAAAAGAAAAAATACAAAAAAGGAAGAAAAGGGCAAAAAGAAAAAGAAATGAAAAAAGAGAAGAAAATAAAGATACAAAAAAGGGGGAAGAAACGACAAAGAAAATGAAATGAAAATGAAAAAAAAGAGAGGAAAAGGAAAGGAAAAAGAAAGGGAAAACAAAACAAAACAGAAAAACAAAAGAAAATCAAAAAGAAAGTTCCCCGAACTACGTTCGACTTGATTCCGGAAGGATACGTAGGAAATCTCTCTCTGGGGTTCAGGCACACCAAAATAAAAATCCAAATTCCCCAAAAGTGAAACGGGGACAAGTGTTATAATGGTTCGACGATGATCCCGCATGAATGGTTCCAAAGTTGTAATTCAGTCCAAAACATTTTTACCCAAATCCTTTCAAGTCCTTCTGATCAATCGGTGAGAATGTTCAAGGATAAGAGAATACAGCTACTTGGATTCGATACAATCAAAATGAGAGAAATAAAATGAGAGAGTCTTATTGGTGAAAACCCACACGGGCACCGTGAGGCGACAGTAAGTAGAGAAACGGAAAATGAGAGAGTCTTGTTAGTGAAATCTCGCAAAGAGCACTATAAGGCGATGGTGAGGAGAAATGAGAGAGGTCAGCTGGTGAAAACCCGCAAAAGGTGCCACTGATCGAGAACAAAAGGGGATCCTCACAACCATTGGCATCAACAGACTCCTGGCAAGGTTCTTCGATTTTAAAGCAAAGTTGTGATGAATTTCTGAGAGTCGGACAGTTTATACAGATCAGGCATCCAATCCAAAAGGCATGCCATGTTCATTGAAGTCCGCATGTTCTCCAGATAAGTCCTTCTTTCCTTTCTCCGAAAGGGACACATCTTGTTTAAACTCATTCTCCATTCATTGTTTGTTTTTCTTTGAATCCCTTTCGGTCTAACTCTATTTCTGAAACTAAGACAAAGAAAAGATGGAAAGCCTGATTTACAGGGCTTTCGTATGACATGAGCTAATGTGCAAAAAGGCACCCAGCCTTGTCAGGGGTATCAAGTCGACCTCGACTGGCTATGGCAGTTGATGCTTTGAAATCAAAACTCTCGGAAGGAGAAAATCTAATTGAAGTGCCTATAAAGACAAATGAAGTTGAAAAGGTTGAGTCCCACGTGGCTAACCATCTTGGCAAAGTTTTGAAAAGCCAAGGTACCCAAATGATCTGAAATTAAAGTTGGAAGAAAGAAGCCAGAAATAAAAGGCCTATGAAGGTGAAACAAATTTGGAAAAGATTAAGTCCCACGAGACAAGCCGTTGCAGCAAAGTTTGAGGAGCCAAAAGTTCCCCAATGCTCCAAAGTAAAAAAAAAAGAAAAGAAAAGAAAAGAAAAAGAAGTCAGAAGGGAAAGGCCTACGAAGGCAAAATAAAGTCAAAAAGGTTGAGTTCCACCGACCAACTATCATGGCAAAGTCTGAAAAAACCAGAGGTTCTCCAGGGCCTGAAATGAAATCGGTCCTCAGGGAACAAGCAGTTGCAGTTGAGATCTTCATCAAAGAAAGGGCCAAGATCAAGTGGTTGAAACAATCAAGGCCACAAAACCAACCACCGTTTCAAACTGAAAAATTGTTCTTTGTTTGAAAAACAAGAAAACAAGTGCAATCCAAAGCAACCTCGCAAGAAGCATGTGCAACCAAAAGAAACTGCGCAAGGGCTAGAAACAGCTCTGCAGCAATAATCAATCCAAAAGGGAAGTCTCTTCCAAATTTTTTCCTGCATTTTATTCATTTTCTTAAATATAAAAAATAATAACAAAAAATTAAAAAAAATCCAAAAAAAGAAATGAAAAGAAAGAAGAATAAAAATTCAGAATCATGGTAGTATATGGTCTCCAATCCCTAGTTGCGTCTTTGCCAACATAGAGTCCCACTCCCTAACTGATGCCAGCATAACCTGGTAATCTTTCCAGTATAGGGTTCCACTCCCTAAGTTGATTCCCAGCATAACCCGTGGACCTCCCCGGCATAACCCGAGGACCTTTTTTGGCATAACCTGATGACTTTCCCGGCATAACCCGTGGACCTCCCCGGCATAACCCAAGGACCTTTTCTGGTATAACCCGATGACTTTTCCGGCATAACTCGTGGACCTTTCCGGCATAACCCGATGACCTTCCCCAGCATAACCCGAGGACCTTTTCGGCATAAACGATAATTTTTCCCGCATAACCTGGTAATCTTCCTAACTTAGGGCCTCCGATCCCCATTTGATTTCATTTTAGATATAGGGTCTCCACTTCCTAATCTCTTTTTCCTAGGGATACACAATCCCAATTTTATTGCTTTCAATAAATAAATAGTTTAGATTTTGTTGCAATAACTCACGGAATTTTCCTAGTGAAAACTGGGGCAGAAAAATTTCGTTCATTTGTTTGTTTTAATGCCTGAGCAGGTTTTTACCTTGAGGCACAAGTTTCGAGGCGACCAAAAGAATAAGCCTCGATTCAAATAAAAGGAAAGAAAAACAAGAAAAAAAGAAGTGAGCTCTAAAATGTCGAAGCAGAGAAAAGATGCGAACTGCTCAAGATATGATTGAAGTCACAAGCTTTGCATGCCCCGCCTTGATCCGAAAAGCCAAAGAAGAATGAATCAGCGATTGTAGTTAAACGAGCATCAAGATTTAGATCATAGTCAGCAAGAAGAACCGGCCAAGACTCAAGATCAAGCTTTAGAAGGTTTATAGATAGGAATCTTGTAACTCGTAGCTGATAGGCTTATCTAGTTTAGCTTTTCATTTTTCATTTTGGTGTAATAAGGAGCTCAGCAAGCAAAAACAGCAACAACAATAGTGAAATCACAGTTATCCGGTAGTCCCAGCTACTAAAACTTCCAAAACTATACTGACCTGATTTCTTTATAGCCAAGGATATGTAGGCAACCTCCGAAGAAATGTTCGGTCAGACTTTTTCAAAAAAATGCTTCCCATGGAGTTTCATACGGGCAAAAAATCGCTCGTCGTTGCTCATTTTATCTTTGTCTGAAAACTCTTTATGTTTTCGAGCAAAGAGGGGCAGCTGTGCGTATGTGATTTTTACCCCTATTAGAAATACTCCATCAATTAAAGAAAATAGATTTTTTCCAAATTATTTGCAATTTTATAGGATCTTTGTAGGATTTTATTAATTGTTTGCATTTTTGTGCACGTTTAATTTTGTTAAAATCATGAAAAATGCCCCAAAAATATCATGCATTGCAGATTAGATTTTGTGTTCATATTTTAGGATTAATTAGTTAATTAATTACTTTATTAAAAATATCATGCATTGCATATTAATATCATTCATTTTACATTTTTAGATTTTAATGCTAGATTAGTAATTTTTCCTTCGTTAATTTAGAATTAACTAATTTTTGTAAATATTATAAATAAATAATTAGTTTAATTTTACAAATTATATTAATTTAGGATTTAATTTAGGATTTTAGTTAATTAGAGAAAAGAAAAGGGAAAAAAACAAAGAAAAGAAAAATAGGAAGAATGTATTTTGTCTTATTTCTTTAAAATTGGCCCAATAATTTCACCCCCATATCCGCCCCAGCCCAAACAAAAACCCGGACCGATCCGCCCCTATCTCCCTATTCAATACCCATCCCTTCACCCCCATCTCATCCAATGGTTATTATTCATTTCTACCTAAATATATAAACCTAATATATCAAAACCCTAACCCTATCTCTATCCTAACTAAATGGCGCCCCTTCCCATCCTCCACCTTCTGCCGCCGCTTCTCTACCCAAATCCGCCAGAATTCTCACCCACTCGCCTCACGTGCTCCCTTATTTCTCCTCTTGCTACGTAGCTTAACAAATCTCCGACAGAGAATATTCCTCACCCATTTTTTCCACGTTTTCTCTCTCTTTTTGGAAGGATTTAAGATTAATGGGAGCCTTAGAATTAAGGATGATTGATCATATCCTTCCATTTGTCAAAAATCCGCCTATCTAAAAGAGATCTATAGGCTCAATCGTTTCTTGGGAGCAAAGGAATGAAGCTTGGATTTTGAAGATAAATACACTCTTCTTTTGGATTTTAAGGGCACGACCTTTTGGACAGATTTTGGGGTGGGTGAAAAATTCTAGGGTTTGAAAAGTTTCTTTTAGATTTTGGTCCAATTTTTCCTCTTCTGTCTTTGAGCTGCCGATAATTTTTTTTTGTTTTAATCGTCTTCTTTTATTTAGATTTTTATGCCTAAGCGTGGAGTGAGTTGAACTCGAATTCACGCTTGAGATTTGGAATTATGCTGTTGTTTTGGGAGCATATTGTTGTTGTTTCAAAGTTGCTGAGCTCCAATTTTCTGACTTCCGGCATTTGTTTGGTTCGTCTAAGTTTATTTGCAGCTGTTGAAGTATTTACCTTGATTTTAGAATGTACTTACTGTTTTGACATTCCCATGCTATAAAGTTTTTCTTGAATTTGCTCACTTGCTGAGTATGAGATGTCTTAGTTTTAATAGATGTGATTCAATAAAATAAATGACATGATTATAATTATTTATTATTTTTGTAAAGTTGAATAGAAGCTCTCAATTACTTTATATTAATGATCTTCGATTAAATCGAATTTTCTCTACTCTTTTAAGTTTTTTTCTTGAAATTCTCTAAAGATCAGTTGGAATGCCTCGGATCCTTCTGTTATTGATGATAACATTAGAAAGTGTCGAAAAGAATATTTTTTTTATCATGAATTTCTTCTTGTTATAGCTAAAATATGCCCAGTAGGCCTGCTGTGTAACCCACATTAGATTTGGGCTACAAGTAATTTAGGGCAACAACAGCAGGCTGTGGTGATTCACAAACTTCACCGCCCAATGTCCAAAACCAAATGTTGTCATGACGTTGTGAACTATATATCCTATAAGCATGTGGAATTTTTATTGCTAATCAGTTCACGAAAATATGAAATAGCATCATCTCACTTGACAATTTGTTGCATAGTTGGTATTTTGATGAAATGGTATGTTGGTTATGTGTTTGTAATGCTTTTCCTTTGTTGCTTCCCTTCAGATAATTCCCTTCTGTTTGGAATATGAATACATAATAGTATATTTATTTCCTAGTTGGCTCATAGTCAATCAAAAGAGAGAAAGAAAGGTTTCTTTTGCCTAATTGACAGAGGCGATGGTGAATTCAGCCATGGTACTATCTAGAGATATAATTTTTTTTCCAATTTGATCTCGGTTACACACTTGGACTTTTGTATTGTTAGTGTCTTCTTAAGTAGATTGTTAGTTAGTCCTTGTTATTGTGTGATTGACCATTATATTGAAAAATATAGTCATTATGAAGAAACAACATATGAATGCTTGCTGGCGAGTGGAATAAGACATTTTATTACGTAAGGAAAAACAAACCGTGAACAATCGTAGCTTGCTTTAGGCGCGAAATTAAATCATCGTGACTATGAGTACGGTTCCCGTGGCATAGTCATAATACATAATTTCCAAATTCGGGTGTGCATTTCATGTGACCCGATCATAACAACTTCGAACAATAATAAAATAAATATGTTGCAAATCACGGGTACATTGTAGCGTAGTTTGCGGTGTGTTCCAAAAATAACAAGTGTACGATAGTCGTAACTTTGTTCAAGAAAATAATTCCATAAATCCTAAAAAGTGGTTAAAATTAATTAAAAGCGGTTATAAAGTTAAAAATGCATAATAGGTTTAAAACATATATTAAATCAGATAATTAGGCCAATTATTAATAGTTAAGCGACCGTGCTCGAACCACGGAACCCGGGAATGCCTAACACCTTCTCCCGGGTTAACAAAATTCCTTACCTAGTTTTTCTGGTTTCGCAGACTTTTAAATGAAGTCAATTTTTCTCGATTTGGGATTTAAAATAAACTGGTGACTTGGGACACCAAATAAACTATTCCAAGTGGCGACTCTGAAAAATAAATAAAATAATCCCATTTTGAATAATGTCACTTTAATTGGAAAAACTCCCTTATATTTTCTTGTTTTTCAGAAATCATTAAAGTTTTCGGTCAACTTCCTGACTTCTGTCATTAGGTAGAAAAAATATTACGTGTCTCTCCTATGGAGCAAAGATCCTGGAAGTTTCTATCCTAAAAGTTTGGGTGGAAAGTTAAAACCCACGGTAGATTACTTTACTTTACCATGCATTTTTCACTTTTTCCTTCTTATTTTAGTATCCTTTGTAACTTTCAGGATTGCTATCTGCTGAGTGCGTCCTGCTTTTGCTTCTGCAGTTAGACTCAATATCAACACTACTCAGGAGCAGATTTTGAGCGTGTCCTCTTTTGGTGTAGACACCCGAGAGCTCAGGTGAGTTTTGAACGCGTTTCAGATTAATTTGGTCATGTTCATAGTTATTGATGTTGGGAAGTTTTTGGAGGTCTCGTAAATTCGAGACACTGTTCGCATTTGCGAACCTCACATTTGCGATGTAGGTTGGGAGGCTGTTAGGTTCGCTTTTGTGAACTACAGATCACATTTGTGATTAGGCGCCTGGACTAAGGAGAATTGCATTTGCGATAAAATGCTCGCTTTTGCGGAGCGAGAACTTCGCATATGCAAAGTCTGTGTCATATTTGCGACATCCCTAGTATTCATGCCACGACCCAGATTTCCCACCCTCGGGAGTCGTGATGGTGCCTACTTGTAGAAGCTAGGCAAGCCGTGAAACATAAAAATTACTAACTCTTTCATTTTAGCCCTTTTTAACAATCTGAATTAACAGGTAATCAACATTTAAATATTAACGATAAATGAAATCAAGCGGAAGACTTAGTCTAATATAATAACCAAAACCAGTGCCACAAATGTCAACATACGTCTCTACTCGGAATGCGGTGTCATAATATCACGGACCGACTAAGATTACTACAACAACTATCTGAAAGGAATACAATCTGTCTCGAAATCAATGAAAACAGAGTACATAATAAGATAGAAGAGAACACCGGGCCTGCGGACGCCTGCAGGACTACCTCGGGTCTCTAGTTGGACTGAAGGTAGCCTCCCCAAGTGCTACTGTCATCAGCACAACCGACCCCATGTGCTGGTAAGTGTCCAGCCTAACCCCAGCGAAGTAGTAACGAGGCTAGGACCAGACTACCAAATAAACTTGTACAATTATATAATATACAAAGAAAAATAAAACAGAAATAAATAATCAAAGATGGGAGGGGGTGCATGCTGCGGGGGAAATACCAAATCCAACAGAAATTTAAGAGAATTATAAGAGAACAATTCAAGATTTATAACAAACAATAATAACACTGTTGCGGCGCGCAACCCGATCCCTATCATGTAACACTGTTGCAGCGTGCAACCCGATCCAACTGTATCATTGTTGCGGCGTGCAACCCGATCCAATATAACATTGTTACGGCATGCAACCTGATCCATTTATATCATTGTTGCGGCGTGCAGCTCGATCCAATAGAACATTGTTGCGGCGTGCAACCCGATCCAATATAACATTGTTGCGGCGTGCCACCTGATCCAATATAACATTTAACAACAATCATACCAAGAGTCTCGGCAAGGGAGAAACAACTATATCCAATCTCATTCCAACATCTAACCATCTCAGCTAACACCAATACTCAATCATAAGTAATTTTCATGAGAACAATCTTAATTCTTGCTGAATACTGAGAATCATCAATTAAAGCATCCGTAGTATTATTTAAGAACACATTAAACTGCAATTTAAGACTCACGGTAATACTCGACACCAACGTATAGATACTCGTCACCATGCCTATACGTCGTACTCAACAAGAAGCAAATAGCAAATATGACACAACTCCTAATCCCTCAAGCTAAGGTTAGACCAAACACTTACCTCGAACTTTCACGGCCAACTCAAACATCAAACACCGCTTTTCCTTTTGAATTTGGCTCCAAATCAATTGTATCTAGACATAATCGACTTAATAACATCAATAAATGTTAAACAATCCAATTCCAATGCTTAATTATAGCTTTCTAATCATTCTTTCCAAAAAGTCAAAAATCGATCCCAGGTCCGCTTGGTCAAAATACGAGGTTCGGACCAAAACTCGATTACCCATTCCCCCACAAGCCCGAATATATAATTTGTTTTGAAATTCGACCCCAAAACGAGGTTAAATTCCCAAATAATCAAAAAAGCCCTAACTCTACCCAAATCCCTAATTTTCTACCCTTAATCTCATGTTTTAGGCCTAGAAATCTGGTGGGTGTTGATAAAAATGGAAGAAAACGAGCTTAGGATTACATACCTATGAAGCTATGGTGAAGTTCCTCTTTAAAAATCACCCAAGAGGTGTGGAGAAGATGAAATTTCTGAAAAATGATGAAATTCCCGTAATGCATTCTATTTTTTAACTTAAAAATAACTGGGTGAATTTGGTCTATGCATTCGCGACAGGCTCATCGCGTTCGCGATGATCTAGGCCTGAGAAACTTTCGCATTCACGGAAATGGGCTCGCGTTCACGGAGCACTAACTCCTCGAGACTTCGCGTTCGCGTAGGTATAATACCCCTCCCCCTGCCCAGGCTCATAAGCCTTCGCGTTTGCGATACCAGGCCCGCGTTTTCGAAGGGAAGACCTCCCCCAAAGCTTCATGTTCGCGACCTGGGTCTCGCGTTCGCGTATAAGGGAATTTCTTTCAGCATGAATAACTCATCGCGTTCGCGAGGGTCCTCCCGCGAATGCGAAGAAGAAAATACCAGAACACCAGAACTGAAAAACCTGCAATTTTTTATGAGTTCAAAACCTTCCGAAACACATCCGAAACTCACCCGAGCCCTTGGGGCTCCAAACCAAATATACGTACTACTCAATAATACCATATGAACTTATCCGGGCGATCAAATTGCCAAAATAACATCATGAACATCGAATTAAACCTCAAAATCAATGGAGTTTCTCAAAACTTCTTTGAACATCAAATTTTGCATTTTAGGTCCGAATCACATCAAATGGATCCCGTTTCTTACCAAACTTTACCGACAACACATATAAATCATATTGAACTTTTACCGGGCTCCGGAACCATAATACGGGCCCAATACCATGAAATTCTAAATGCATTTCATTTCCAAAACTCACAGAAATTTCCAAAAAATAATTTTTAAAAAAATTCATTTCTCGGGCTTGGGACCTCGAAATTCGATTTCGGGTATACGCCCAAGTCCCATATTTTTCCACGGATCCTCCGGGACCGTCCTATCATGGGTACTGATCCGTTTACCCAAAATGTTGACCGTAGTCAACTAAAAATGCATCTTAAGTCAAATTTCACATTTTCACAGATTTCACATAATAGCTTTCATGCGCCCGGACTGTGCACGCAAATTGAGGTAATGCCAAAAGAGGTTTTAAAGGCCTCGAACGCAGAATTTATTTTAATAACAAGTGATGACCTTTTGGGTCATCAGAATTCAACAGGCATCACATCTGTGATATTCTTGTCGTATTTGCGAGGTTGGCATTTGCGAACCTCGGGTCGTATTTGCAACTACTGCAGCTGAACAAAATAATGAGATTTCCGGACTTAGCTTCATTTATCACATTTTGTGCCCTAGACTTGGTGGGAGGTGATTTTGATGAGAGATTTTCATATCAAACTATTGGGTAAGTGATTTTAATCCATTTTTGATTACATAACATGATTGTTTAAAAGATTTAACATCTAAATCATGAGAATTAAGGAGTATTTTTGGTGGATTTTTTACTATGTTTTGAAAAATGAAATGTTGATATTTGAGAGTCGAATTGGACTCGGATTTGAAAACAAAATACATATATGAACTCGTGGGATTATGAGTAGTCGAGATCTACCCTTTTGTTAAGCTGACAAGCATGGGTTGATTTTTGCTGACTTTTGGAAAATTGGGTAAAGATCTTAACTTTAATTACCAGAACTGGTTTCTCTTGCATTGTTTGATGATATTAAGTCATATTTTGTTAGATTTGAGCCGTGTGGAGAATTTTTTTAAAGGAAAAGCTATTTTTGAGTGATGATTTGGGCTAATTGAGGCAAGTATCTTGCCTAACTTTATGAGGGGGAATTACCTGTAGGATTCAGTCTAATCGTATTATTTAAATTATGTGAAAGACATGTACATGAGGTGACAAGTGTATACACAAGCTTATATGTGAAAATTGACCGGTTTAGACTCTTAGGTAATTAATATGCCTTTAGTTGAAGTTGTTGTTACATGGAATATCTTTCATTATTGAGTTATTTTACCATTTTATTGTATTGTTGTTGAAATTCTTTTACACATTGTTGTTTGGCCATGGCTTTTATATGTTGTTGTGATGTTTGTATTGTTGTTTTGGCAATGTGGCATATGGGCACGAGTGGTGCGAGTTGATTATTGTTTTGTGATGAGATGCACATGCGACCTCATAAGGGTGGTGTTATTGATGCGCTTGTAGCGGGATAAGGGGGATATATGCATGTGTTGCTAGTAAGGAGAATCACTTAATTTGAAGAATACACAGCGAGATAAGGGGGCTAAGCTGCGTGATGCTATTTCAGAAAAAATATTTTTAAAATAAATATTAGCCTCACGCGACATCATAAAGAAGATTTGTGAATTGTTACTTGTTATGAGGTGTGATGCCTCAGAGTGATTATTGTTGTAAATTTTCTGTTGGAATAGCTTGATGATTTGAACATTGTTTTCGTTAATTTATTTCACTTGTATTTAACTATATTTTGATTATTTTGCTGTTTATCACATGTTTGCTCTTGTTGCCATTTATTTTTTTTACTTTCCGTTGGTAGCTTTATATTAATATTTTGCACAGATATTTATGTATAATGAGTGTCTTGACTTCTACCTCAATACTAATCCATCAAGTTTTGTCTTGATACTTAATGGGTACCATTATGGTGTACTCATAATATGCTTCTACACATGTTTGTGCAGATCCAGGTACCTCGGAGCGTGCCGGATGTTAGCTAGCTATTATTGAGTTGCTGAAGAAACATCAAGGTATACTTGCCATTCCGCTCGCAAACCTCAGAGTCACCTTCTGCTATTACCTTTACAATTGTTTATTTTCATTCCAAACAATGTTGTATTTGATATTCCTAGATTATTTTCTGTTAAAAATCTTAGCATGTGTTAGGCTCACCTAGTCTTAGAGACTAGGTGCCATCACGGTCCTAAAGGTGGGATTTTGGGTTCATGACAAGTTGGTATCAGAGCTCTAGGTTCATAGGTGCTATGAGTCATAAACAAGGTTAGTAGAGTCTTGTGGATGGTACGGAGACACCTGTACTTATCTTCGAGAGGCTACAAAATTATAGGAAATTCCACTTCCTTCATTCCTTATCGTGCAGATTTGTTGCTTTAGGAATCTGAGCCTTTGTCTTTCTATTCTCTCACAGATGGTTAGGACACTCACTACTGGATTAGCTGAGCTGATCAGTGGTTGCACAATAGGTTCCGTACCCGGCCTACTATAGCGTGGATGTAGAGTAAAATAGATACATATATATAATACATGCTGAACTCATGGAATCACGTTTTAAACCTTTCAAAGTGACTTAAGGTCGGTAAACTCCGTATATGTTATTAGAGCTAACCCGTCATCATGAATCTTATAGGAATAAAGAAATACCAATAGAATTGGATACATAAGAATAAGAGAAGCGACATCAACATCAATATTTCCATAAGAATGGAAACAATGTATGTACTGCTAGCTTCTAAGAGTGGATTATCTTTGGAAGCTCATTTGTTTACATTACTTACAATCAGAGTCGTGCAAAATAAAGAAAGGGATAGCCTCACACACCTTGTATATATTGCCCAACCTCAATCTATGTGAATATCACGGCTCCTTAGTCTAAAATAAGACAAATGATACCATCGTTATCGTTTAAGCTTCGTAACTATTATATATCGACCACAAACAACACCAATAATAATCATATTAAGCCTCACAAACAGTCCACCAATCAATAACGTTACTAACAAGCCTTTCGATAAATATCTCACAAGTTCTAGCTTCAACAACTTAGCCATAAATTGGATAAGCTTAAATATAGCAAGAGGTTACTTACCTTTAGAAATATATGACAAATACAATTTGAGCTTACGTAAACATGATGTATCCTTCCAACGAATCCACAAGAACAAGGAATTGAAACTAGCAATCACTTCGGGTTTCTCAGCACTAGAATCACTTTGGAAGACTTGAAATCACCTAGGGTTGATATGAAAACCTTGGAAGAGTAATTTACAGAAGTTAAACACTTAAAACAACCCCCCAAACTAGCTGAAACCACACCAAAATCAGGAATCACAAGAAGAACAAGAAACTCACTAGCGCCACGGGATTTCCGATATTCAATTTGTGTAGTTTGTCCTTTGTTTAGGTCTTGGATCATGAGAAAACTTTGAGAGAAGGTTTTTAGGTGTCTAGGGTCTGAAGATAGTGAAATATAATGAGTAAAAATGGGCTTTAGGATTTCACATATATATCAACATATCTCAACTGCCTAAGTGGGTCCCATAGGGAGCTGCTTGTGCAGTCTCGCAACAACGTAAATATCTCTCTACTCCGATGTCGTATCGACAAACGGTTTAGTACGATGGAAACTAGACTCGTATATCTTCAATTTTGTGGGTGGATATCCCGTATAGCAAGGTAAATTGAAAGAAAGCTTAGTAATATTAGACCTAAAATTTTAGTAAAATTATGAACGTAACTTGCGACAACTTTTGTCGACTTTTGTTTCATAACTCGCTTGGCTTCAAAAATTTACACACGATTATCATATGACTAAAATACCTCATATAATTACCTTCTTATTATCTTAATCACCCTAGTACACCCTAATAGTACGAGTTATAACATTCCCAACTTGCTGACTTTCGACGACATTTATTATCTTTAATTTGATTAGCTTCTCAACCTTCCCAACCTCAGATACTTCCTTATTACTTGTTTTAAACAATAATTATCTTTGTAAAGGTCCTTCAACTCTCTTGATCATATTGATTCACTTAAGATAAATTCAAACATGAAAGTACGGGGTATAACATAGAGATGGTGGCAGGCTTATGAAGAGGATAGGCCAGTTGATGCAGCCCCACTTACTTAGGCTCAATTTTCTGATATTTTTGAGGGAATTTGTTCCACAAACCCTCAGGGATGCATGACGCTTAGAGTTCGAGCAGTTGCGTTAGGGGACTATGACGGTGTCATGAGGTTTAGTGAGTTATCCCACCATGCACCTGCTTTGGTTTCTACAGTTAGAGAGAGAGTTGGTAGATTCTTTGAGGGACTAAGTTATGGTCTCAAATTTGGGATGGTGTGAGAGTTGGATATGGATACTCCGTAGGTTGTGGATATCACTTAAAGATTTGAGGTTATTCGTGACTAAGAGAGAGGGGAGAGGGAGGCCAAAAGGCTTCGAGATTCTGGAGGATTTAGTGGTTCCCGCTCTATGGTTTTAGCTCGTCATGGTAGAGGTTATGTCAGTAGACCAGTTCATTCTGCACTACAGGCTACTCGTAGTGCTCCAGGTATTCAGATACCTTAGGTGCCCATTTTCCACATCCACTTTCAAGTGTACCTCCAGCATAGGGTGCCTATAATTAGCCGGCTAGATGAGACATAGTTCCTGTAGCAATTACTGCAGAGAGGTTATTTTGAGTGTGGCGATACTAGGCATACGGTGAGGGACTGTCCCAAACTTATGAGGGGTGCACCTCCACAGGGCTCATATAATATGGTTCTGCTCTAGTTGCTACTCCACCTACACAGCCAGCTAGGGGTGGAGGACATGTGGGTAGAGGGCATCCTAGAGGAGGAGGCCATGGCTGTTGTTATGCTTTTTCCGGTAGGACTGAGGCTATTGCATCAGATGTTGTCATCACACGTATTGTTCCCATTTATCATAGGAATACATCAATTTTATTTGATTTGGGTTCTACTTACTCATATGTGTCATCTTATGTTGCTTCATATTTGGATACGTCTCCTGATTCATTGAGTGGCCCTATTTATGTGTCTACGCCTATTGGAAATTCTATCGTGGTAGACCATGTTTATCGGTTGTGTGTGACCACTATCGGGGGTTTTGAGACCACGGGTTGACCTTTTGTTACTTAATATGGTGGACTTTGATGTGATATTGGACATGGATTGGTTGTCTCCCTATCATGTTATTCTGGATTCTCACGCCAAGACCGTAATATTGGCTATGCCAGGATTGCCCTGGTTGGAGTGGAGAGGTTCGTTGTGCCATCTTCCTAGTAGGGTGGTGTCTTTCCTGAAGGCATATTGGATGGTTAAGAAGGGGTGCTTGGTATATTTATCCTTTACAAGGGATGTCAATGCTGATACTCCTACCATTGAGTCAGTTCCGATAGCAAGAGATTTCCTAGATGTGTTTCCAGCAGACCTACCGAGCATGTCGCCCGATAGGGATATTGATTTTGGTATAGACCTGATGCTGGGTATTTAGCCCATCAATATTCCATCATATCGTATGGCACTAGTGGAGTTGAAGGAATTAAAGGAACAACTTCAGGAGTTGCTTGATAAGGGTTTCATCCGACCGAGTGTCTCGCCTTGGGGTGCTCCAGTTCTATTTGTGAAGAAGAAAGATGGATCTATGAGGATGTGTATTGATTATACTGGCAATTGAATAAGGTTACAATCAAGAACATGTACCCACTACTACGTATTGATGATTTGTTTGATTAGCTTCAGGGTTCTCAAGTATTCTCAAAGATTAACTTGAGATCGGTGTACCATTAGTTAATGATTCGAGATTTGGATATTCTGAAGACGAATTTCAGAACCCGTTATGGTCACTATGAGTTTTTGGTGATATCATTTGGGTTGACTAATGCCCTAATAACTTTCATGTACTTGATGAACAATGTATTCCATCCATTTCTTTATTCATTCATCATCGTGTTAATTGACGAGCGCAAAACACATACTTAAATATGCTCGCTAGTCGAATATAGTGAAACATAATATTGTATCCTCATGGATTGGAGTTAAACATTATTTTCATAGTTTGTAGCTAAATTGCTATCAAAGATGTCAACAATTTAGATTTGTGTTATTAAACTTAAATTAACTAAGAGTGTAAACTATTGGCTAATGACAATTGACACAAGTAATGAGCAAATAAGGTTATCAATTAGGAGAAGATAGGGTTGATACGATAGGTGCAAGATAAATTATTTGGGATCTAACTCTAGATAATTCGCTTCTAATGTTCAAGTGAGTCTCTTGAATTCAGCTAGATATTAGTTCAATTGTTTAGTGAAATGGCTCTCTTGATTAAGTCTCAACCTCACAAGATGAACCAATTTAAGCTCGTGAAGATATGCAAGAATTCGTAGTGGATTGGTCTTTAGGAGAACCTCTCTCGATTATCCTCCTAACCAAGTTTAATCAACAATTCAACTAGCCTCTTTCGATTACAATGAAGAATTAATTATTTCAACCAACATTATATAATGCAAAGATATCACAAGTTATGCCGATCTTGATTACATTAACAAGTTCATATAGATGCAACGCTTAAAACATCCAAAACGATTCAATACATAAAACTAGAGTTATAATACACAAACTAATATCAATACACAAAATCCATCAAACCCTAAAGAGAACTACTCCATAGATATGGATCAATTCATCACAAATAGGTTTAAATTAAAGGAAAACATAAAATGATCCAAACTCTTGTCTCGAGTGAGGATTGAATGATGAAATCCGTGCGCTTTTGCTTCTCCACCTCCTCCTTAGCTTTCTTAGGTCTTAGATGTGTCAAAAGTCCATAAAATAACGTTTTTATATGTATTTATACCAAGTACGGTCAGGCCCAAACAAAAACACCTTTTCCTATGCGAAACTGTATTGTGGCTCTGTAAAAAATGCACAGGCGCACTGCATGGGGTGACGCACCAGGTGGGGCGGTTGTGGGAAACTTCAGAGAGCTTGTAATTTGACAGGAGCAGAAAAATGGGCAGCCGCGATTCCCCACGTGCTGTGGTTGTGGAGAATTCTCAAAGTACGGATTTTTCTTGCATTTTTGCTATCCAGACGTAGTTCTCGACACCGAATTAGATCCCATCTTAATCCCTTGGGCTTTACTCAGGCTTCAAAGCTCCAGATAGCTCGAATTCATTCCATAACATCTACATCACCTTGAATCACTTGTACAAGGCATAAAACACACAATTAGTGCAAAACACTAGCGATTAAAGCTCAAACTCAATTAAACTACAGTTAATTAGAGTGCAATAAGCGACTAAGATACGAGATTATAACCTACCATCAATACCCCACACTTAAACCATTGCTTGTGCTCGAGCAATAAAACTACACTTTATATAAACACGACCTTTTTAAACAACTCTCCTAACTCATCATACCAAGAATATTTAAAATAGACTAAGCACAATAGCGTAACATCCTCGCCTCAAGATTCGACTCACAAGTACCACACATTATTCATAACCTTCTCACTTACACAAACATAGAGAGCAACAACAATACCTTTCCTTCATGAATCAAGTGCCCTCACACAACAATAGAGAGTGGTTCCACACATAATCAAATTTAAGAGCAATTAGGAACTCAAGATAGACAGAATTCGCTCACTCTCAGAAATAACATTCATATGCCATAAAAGATGCACAATAAGCTTGCGCGTAGTGTACTACTCTACTAATTGAGTTCATTCAATCAACGATCAAGTAGAACTTTAATTGGTTGGAATGTAGGTTGCGGGACGGGTAAGGTACATTTAGATATAAGAGTAACTACACTTCCCTAAGCACTTTAATACATACACTTTAACATTCGAAACCCCACACTTATGTCAAATCATAACTCCACCTTCACGTCAATATACATCAACTCCCAAATTATTTAAGCATAATTATATCAGGAGTTACCACTTATCAATGAATATTTTCACAACACTATGACTATTTTTTTTCTTTCTTTTTTAATTCAAGTGGCTCTTAACTTCTCAATACATTGCACCTTTCTCCTTATTTCATTAGTTCTACTCAAAAGCCACACTCCACACTTCAACTTTTACAAGGTTCATAACAATTTTTAAGTGCTCACGAGAGGTGAAAAGGTTTAAATAGATGGTCAATTCAAACAAATAGGTAAAGCTTGTAATATGGTTTCCAAAGAAACATGATTATAGGCTCAAAGGGGTTAACTAAGATACATAACAATTAGGTGGGTAAAAGCATATAACTTGCTCAACAAAGAAATGCCTATATCACTTCCAAAACTGAATAAAACTACTATTTTGCTTTGCACACACACGAGGCAAGTTCTAGACATCAAATGCAATGCACAGAATATAATAAAACCTCACACACACACATGGCACATAGCTCACTCGATATTGGACTCATCAAGACACTGTAGTCAAAGCAGTTACGCAAAGCTAAGATCATACAATTAAAGGTACTTACACAATAGTCAAAAAACTGAGCCTAAGCGTCACAACTAAAGCACTCACTATTCTCAAGGCATAACATGTCAAGAGATATTTCTTCCATTTCAATTCATAGCACAAGGTTTCCTACTCCTAACAAAATGAAAACTAACTACACCCGGTTCAAACAAAAACCACCCTTGGAAAAGAATCACGGCACAAAGAAAAAGTAAGGGGTAATTGTTACCCTACCTACAAAAGAAAATCGTTTTATCATTTTCTTTCGACTTTAATCCCTCAAGAAACCCGTCGATGATATCCATTATCGGGAAAAGTCGAAAGTTTTAAATTTTTTATGTTTTTCAAATTTTTTCTATCTCTTACTACTGAAACTAACAAAAGCAAAAACAATCAAGCTATCTAAAGAAAAAACTAAGACCAATATACATACAACATACAAATATATCTCCCACCCCACACTAAGTTATGGCATGTTCCCATGACACACAATTAAAAAGCATAAGGTAGAGGAAACTTCCTTGAATCTCTAGTCGGGGTCTGAGTCAAAGTCAGAATCCATTCCACGTGCCCGAACTAGTGCACACATCCATGCAGACAACTTCTTCTTAGCCTTTTTGGGGTACACCTCACACTTTTCAATCACTGGAGCCTTCTCCTTCACACCTTCCACCTTCCATTCAACACTTACAACTGGATTCTCCTGTTTCACCCCCTTTTCTACATTCATCTCAAAAGTCATCGTCTCCTCGCCCACTCTATGCATGAGTTTTCTCTTATGTATATCTAATATTGCTCTGCCTATTGCTAAGAATGGTCTTCCAAGGATGAGGGATATCTCCTTGTTCTCCTCCATCTTCACCACTATAAAGTATATAGGAAATACAAACTTATCCACCCGCACTAAGACATCTTCAACTATCCCCTCGGTATTATCTTTGTTTGATCTGCCAGCTACAACGATATTGGTGTATACCTTATTTTTCCAATCTCATTCTCTAGTTTCCTATAAATAGATAAAGGCATTATATTAATTGAGGCACCAGAATAGCATAAATATTTATCAAAGTTAAGAGTGCCTTAAGAGCAAGGTATGGTAAAACTACCTGGATCTCCACACCTTTGTGGGAGTTTGTTTTGTAAGATTGCACTACAATGCTCTGTGAGCTTGACCACTAAGGTCTCTTCTATCTTTCTATTCTTTGTCAGGACCTCCTTCAAGAATTTGTCATAAGCTGGCATTTGTAAGAGAACTTCTGTGAATGACATATTTACATTAACCTATCTCAGCATATCTAGAAATATCTCAAACTGCTTGTCCAACTTTTATCTATAGAGCTCTCTGGGAAAAGGTAGAGTAGGAATATGCTTGCTCACATCATTAGATTCCTCCCTTCTTGAAGTTTCCTCTTTCTTCTTTTTATCAACTACCTTCTTGCCTTTCCTCTTCTTATCATCTTCAGTTTTCAGCTCCTTCCCACTTTCTTTTATGTGTCACCTCTTTTTGGACTGGAGCGGGTTATTTCAACACTTTCCCACTTCTCAAGTTCACAACATTTACCGTTTCTTTGGGATACATCGCAGTATTAGTTGGTAGAGTACCTAGGATTCTCTCAGATAATATAGTTGCAATTTTCCCCACTTGTCTTTCCAAGATCCGCAAACCTGTGCAAAGTTTTTTGATGGCTGCACCATGAGCATTTAATCTCTTATCTGTCTTGATAATGAAAGATTTCATAAGATCATCTAAGCAGACTGATTTGGCTATTGAGGCTGAAACTGCAGCCTCGGCTGATTCACAAAAATATGAGCTCCATGTCCTTGAAATCTGGGGTTGTTCTATTGCAATGCATTTGCAATACCCCTAGGTGCACTCCATGAAAAATAGGGGTGATTTTGACCCATTGCATTGAAGTTATAATTTCGCACAACATTCACTTCCTGCATTGAGGCTTAACACTCATGAGTAGGGTGCCCTCTTCCACATATGTCATATGCTGCATGAGGCTCATTATGTATCGAGGCTAAGGTCAACTTCCTTATTTCTTTGGCCATGACATCAAGCTGTACCTGCATAGATGTGTTAGCATCAACCTGTTGAACACCAGTTGATCTTCTTGTTTCAGCAATCTCAGAGGGCCACTGATTTGCATCTTCAGATAACTCATCTAGAATTGTGTCTATTTCCTTTAGAGTCTTTTTCATCAATGGGCCTCGAGCTGCATTTCTCAATGTTCTATGCGAGGCCGGTGTCAATCCATCCCAAAAGTCCTAAGTTGCATCTAGAGTTCAATTCCGTTATGTTGACACTTTCTAACAATATCCTTAAACCTCTCCCATGCTTCCAACACAATTTCAATCTCGTTCTAGCAAAACTTATGGATTTCTCTTCTGAACTTGCCCGTCTTAGCTAAGGAGAAATATTTAGCAAAAACTATTCCGGTCATCTCCTCCCATGTTCTAAATGATCCCTAAGGCAAGCTTCGAAGCCAGTGCTTTGCATCACCTTTGAGTGTGAAGGGAATGCTCTTAAGTAAATTGTATCTTGTGACACACCATTGTATTGAAAGGTGTTCATGATCTACTCGAAGTCCATTAGATGATTGTTTGGATCTTCATTCTACTTTCTTCGAAGACACAACAATTTTGAAGGGTTTGAAACAACACTTGCATCAACTCAAAATTGTTAGCTGCAACTTGGGGAGGTCTCACTCTGGATAAACCTTGGTTGTAGACCGATCTAGAATAATCGGCAAGTGGTCTCCCAATACTGGGAGCTATGTTCTGAACTGGTCTGGAACAAAAAGTTGATTCTGAGAAATTCTCCAAGCCTTCTCCTCTTCGTAAACAATTTGTGCATCTCTAAGTGCTTCTTCCTCAGCATTCCTTGCGGCTTTCTCTCTGAGTTAGGCTGCCTCCTCGTAACCAAATCAACATTATCATCATCTCCGGGCATAATTTCTTTGGTTGAGGATTGCCCAACATTCTCTATATTCTCGGGGAGATTTCTTTCCTTCCTCAACTATCGCAGTTGTTTCTCGATTTGTGGTTCGTATGGGAACACTTCTTTCCCAGAGGATCGAGTCATGCAACAATCGTAACATGTAATCTGCGCATAGTCATAGAACACCAAACGTAAAAAAGAAAAAAAAATAAAAAGAAAAAATTCCTGAATTAGCACTACAAACTATTTCAAACACTTTTCATTGCCCATCCCCGGCAACAGTGCCAAAGTTTGACGAGCGCAAAATACATACTTATATGCTCGCTAGTCGAATATAGAAAAATATAATATCGTATCCGCATAGATTAGAGTTAAACAATATTATCGTAGTTTATAGCTAGACTGCTATCCAAGCTGATCAACAATTTAGATTTGTGTGATTAAAACTAAAATTAACTAAGAGTCTAAACTATTGGCTAATGACAATCCACATAAGTAATGAGCAAAGAAGGTTATCAATTGGGAGAAGAAAGGGTTGATATGATAGGTGCAAAATAATTATTTGAGATCTAACTCTTGATAATTCACTTCTAATATTCAAGTGAGTCTCTCGAATTCACTTGGTTATTAGTTCAATTGTTTAGTAGAAACTCCTCTCTCGATTAAGTCTCAACCTCACAAGATGAACCAATTTAAGATCATGAGGATAAGCAGGAATTCGTAGTAGATTGGTTTTTAGGAGAACCTCTCCCGATTATCCTCCTAACTAAGTTTAATCAACAATTCAACTAGCTTCTTTCGATTACTAAGAAGAATTAATGACTTCAACCAATAAAATATAATGCAAGATATCACAAGTTATTCCACTCTCGATTACATTAACAAGTGCATATAGATGCAATGATTAAAATATGCAAAACAATTCAATACATAAATCTAGAGCTATAATCCACAAACAAATATCAATACACCAAATCCATCAAACCCTAAAGAGAACTACTTCATAGATATGGGGCAATTCATCACAAATATATTTAAATTAAAGGAAAATATAAAACGATCCAAACACTTTTCTTGAGTGAGGATTCAATGATAAAATCCTTGTGCTTTTGCTTATCCACCTCCTCCTTAGCTTCCTTAGGTCTTAGATGTATCAAAAGTCTAGAAAATAACATTTTAACATGTATTTATACAAAGTAGGGTCAGGCCCAGACGAAAACACCTTCTCCTATGCGAAATTGGTATGGGGTGACGCGCCAGGTAGGGAGGTTGTGGGAAACTTCAGAAAGTTTGTAATTTGACAGGAGCAGAAAAATGGGCAGCAGCAGCGCCCTACACACCGCGAATGTGGATAATTCTTAGAGTACAAATTTTTCTTGCATTTCTGCTATCCACACGTGATTCTCGGCCCCCAAACTCGATCTCGGCTTAATCCCTTGGGATTTTACTTAGGCTTCAAAGCTCCAAATAGCTCGAATTAATTCCATAACATCTACACCATCTAGAATCACCCTTACAAAGCATAAAATAGATAATTAGTGTAAAATACTAGTGATTAAAAGTCAAACTCAATTAAAGTATAGTAAATTAGAGTGCAATAAGTGACTAAATACAAGATTATAGCCTACCATCATACATATTGGCTTATTCTCACAGCTGGGAGGATCCTGAGCAACACTTGAGGATCATGCTCTAGACTTTGAGGGAGAAGAAACTATATGCTAAATTCTCCAATGTGAGTTTTGGCTCGATTCAATGGCATTCTTAGGCCATGTGATTTCTAGTGAGGGGATTAAGGTGGATTTGAAGAAGGTCAAGGTAGTTCAGAGTTCGCCCAGGCCGTCTTCTACAACTGAGATCTAGAGTTTTCTAGGCTTGGCTGGTTATTATCGTCGTTTTCTGGAGGGTTTTTTTATCTATTACAGCTCCTTTGACCAGATTGATCCAAAAGGGTTCCCCATTCAAGTAGTCTGATGAGTGTGAGGAGAGCTTTTAGAATCTTAAGACTACCTTAACCACAACTCCCATTCTATTTTTACCTTTAACATCAGGTTCTTATGCAGTTTATTGTGAGGTTTCATGGATTGGCATTAGGTGTGTATTGATGCATGAGTATAAAGTGATTTCTTATGCTTCGTGTAAGTTGAAGCCCCATCAGAATAACTACCCAGAACATGATTTAGAATTGGCAGCCATTCTACAACATTGAAGATTTGGAGACACTATCTCTACGGCGTGTCTTGTGAGGTATTCACAGATCACAGGAATCTACAACACTTGTTTAAGTAAAAAGATCTAAACTTGAGGCAACAGAGGTGGTTAGAGCTACTAAGGACTATGATATCACCATTTATTATCATTTTGGGAAGGCTAATATGGTGGCTGATACTTTAGTATGAAGGCTGAGAGCATAAAGAGTCTTGCTTTTAGTCTAGTTGGGGAGAGACCATTAGCTTTGGATGTTCAGGCCTTTGCCAATAGGTTTGTGAGGTTGGATGTTTTGGAGCCTAGCCGTGTCCTTTGCTTGCGTGGTTTCACCGTCTTCTTTGTTTGAGCATATCAAGGTGCATCGGTATGATGATACCTATTTGCTTATCCTTAAGGAAACAATGCAAAACGGTGATGTCAAGGAGGTGACTATTTGTAATGATGGGCTGTTGAGGATGCAAAGTCGGATTTGTATACCCAAGGTGGATGGGTTGCATGAGTTAATTCTCGATAAGGTCCATAGTTTGTGGTATTCCATTCATCCAGGTGTCCAGAAGATGTACCAGGACTTGAGGCAGCACTATTAGCAGAGAAGAATGAAGAAAGATATTGTGGATTAAGTGGCTCAGTGTTTGAACTGTCAGCAGGTGACATACGAGCATCAGAGATCAGGTGGTTTGCTTCAGAGACTTGATATTCCAGAGTGGAAGTGGGATTGTATCACCATGTATTTTGTAGTTGGACTTCTACGAACCTTGAGGAGATTCGATGTAGTGTGGGTCATTGTGGACATACTAACCAGGTTTGCACATTTCATTCCAGTCATGACTACCTACTCTTCAGAGCAACTGGCTCGGATTTATATCTTGGAGATTGTTCTCCTTCATGGTGTGCCGGTGTCTATTATTTTAGATCAAGGAATGCAGTTCACATTGCAATTTTAGAGAGTCGTGCAGCGTGAGTTGGGCACATAGGTCAAACTAAGTAAGGCATTTCATCCCCAGACGGACGTAGAGTCCGAGCGCACTATTCTGATATTGGAGGACATATTATGTGCATATGTTATTGATTTGAGGGTCCATAAGATCAGTTTCTACCACTTGCAATGTTTGCCTACAACAACAACTATTAGTCGAGCATCTAGATCGCTCTTTATGAGGCCTTATATGGGAGGTGATATCATTCTCCGGTTGGTTGGTTTGAGCCTGGGGATGCTAGATTGTTGGGAACTGATTTGGTTCGAGATGCTTTGGAGAAGGTAAGTTATTACGGGATGACTTCGTACAACGCAGTTCGGGTAGAAGAGTTATGCTGACCGAATGGCTCGTGTGTGGCATTCATGGCAGGTGAGAGTGCTCTACTTAGAGTTTTACCTATGAAGGTGTGATGAGGTTCAGGAAGAAGGGCAAGTTGAGCCCTTGGTATATTATACCTTTTGAGTTCCTTGAGAGAGTGGGTAAGGTGGCCTACATACTTGCATTGCCAGCCAGCTTATCCGGAGTTTACCCGGTATTTCATGTTTCTATGCTCCAAAAGTTCTATGGTGATCCGTCTCATGTATTAGATTTCATTTTAGTATAATTGGATAGGGATTTGACCTATGTTGAGGAGCCGGTGGTTATATTGGATAGGCAGGTCTGGAAGTAGTCAAAGAACTTTGATTCAGTGAAAATTCAGCGGAGAGGTCAACCAGTGGAGGAGGCAACTTGGGAGACCAAGCATGATATGCGTAGACGTTATCCTTATCTATTTGGCACTTCAGATATGTCTCTATACCCTTCGAGGATGAATGTTTGTTTAAGAGGGGGAGAATATAAAGACCCAGCCGGTCATTTCATGTATTTGAGTCCCGTTTCTCTTTTTAAAGCTCCTCGTATGTGTATTTCTAGTTTTTATTTCAGAGATGTTTTGGAATGATTTAGATCCACTGGTTCTTGGTTTAGAAGCTTAAGTTAGAAATATTGACCGAGGTTATACTTTTGTAAAAACGATCCCGGAACGGTGTTTTGATTATTCCAATAGGTTTGTATAGTGATTTTATACTTAGGCATATGCCCTTAATTGAATTCGGAAGTTCCTAGGATGATTTAGCTTGTTTATCTGAAAGTTGGCAATTTAAAGGTTTGGAAATATCCTATGTTTGACCATAGGTTGATGTTATGGTTATCGGGTTTGATTTTTGGTTTCGAGACATGGAATATGTATGTTTTATCATTTGGAACTTATCTACAAAATTTGGTGTCATTTCGAGTTAGTTTGACTGAAATCAAGCACTTGGTTGTGCTTCTAGCGTTTCTTAAATTCGTTATAATTTTATATATGTTTTGGTGTCTGATTTGTGGTTTTGGATGTTATTTTGGTGATTTGATCATAGGAGCGAGTTTGTATGATGTTTTTAGGCTATGGTGGAGCCCCGAGGGCTCGTGTGAGTTTCTGACGCGTTTCAGATTGATTTGGTCATGTTTCATATTTGCTGGTGATGGGCAGATGTTGCAGGTCTTGCAAATGCGAGACACTGTTCGCAATTGCAAACCTCACATTTGCGAGGCAGGAGTTACATTTGCAAGGTGGGCCACGAGGCTTTCAAGTTCTCTTTTGCAAAACCTCCAAATCAATCGAATCACAGCGGCTGCCAAGCCTGCACGTACAGCCACGAACCACTTGTATAGCCTTACCACACCAAATGAATTGATTATTTCCACAACCCCGCTGATTCAAACCATTACTAACTAAATCAACTTCTTCCAATTTACTCTTGACTTGCCTTGGAAATAATAGTTCTATTCGAACACATAACGAAACTCAAACAACA
This sequence comes from Nicotiana tabacum, assembly GCF_000715075.1. NCBI lineage: Eukaryota > Viridiplantae > Streptophyta > Magnoliopsida > Solanales > Solanaceae > Nicotiana > Nicotiana tabacum. The sequence continues at coordinate 55,233,702 of NC_134097.1, forward strand.
CTCATCCTGAGTGACCCCAAATCACGAGACCACATCGCCTCAACACCCATCAGCCATCTCATACCATCCTTATGCACTCAATAATATCTCCAGCTGATACACTTGTTCTGGAAGACCTCCTACGAATCCGAAGTTTTTTCTCCCATTTCTCTAACACTGCACCATAGACACGATGATTACATAGAAATTCCCCAAGTATTCTTCACACTCTGTTGCAAAACCCAGTCCTCAGCCACATAACAAATCTAGAATCCTTAAACACCGCACTTTAGTTCTTGAACCCTCTAGAACCATTATGGAGAGTCACTCTGTCTGACCTGGTCCCGAATATATAACAAAATTTTAGTGCTCTGCAAGCACATGAACACTTCCAAAGAAGCAACTAGATGAATTCTTTTCCTTGCACATCATATACACAAGAAGCATAAATTCTGAGTCATCCCCAATATCTGCACATGAATCGATAAGGTGAAATGTAGCACATATACATCAAACTCCTTACCCCAAAATACCCTTGATGTTTTTCTCCTCTTAGTTATAATTAATCCACCAATGCACTGAAAACCAGAAGATGCACAGCCACACAACCACGTGAATAAATCGTAGACGGTGGGCTCCCCCACTTAGCATTACACTACAATTACATAGATCCAAACCCCATAATGTCATAACTCAAACCATAGGGCCATGACAACCACCCAATGCCTTACTCAACCAAGTACCAACATCTTTCTTGTCATACTATCATGGGTAAATGAGCCAGAAAGGCTGTCATGAGATAACCAAAATAAAATATAAGGAAATAATAAACATAGGATGACCCAACATGATATACAAACTTATACATATGACATACGGTCCTATAAGACCAAAATAATCATTTTTACACTCAAAACATAAGCAGACAAGGCCATACAATCATCCATATACATCACATTTTCCTGCAAAACTCTGAGAGTACATAAACATCATAAAGGCCAGGATAGGGCCCCGCCATACCAATCAATACATGTCCAAATCATACTGACCAAATAGGCAACCCCGGAGCAAGTGGAGTATACCAACACCTTCCAATGAGTTGGTAGCTTACTAGAAGGACTATCAACCTGTCTATCGAGACCTACAGGGATAAAACACAACATCCCTAGGCAAAAAGAATGTCAGTATGAATAAAGTACCGAGTATGTAAGGCATGATAACCAGTATATAAAAGACATAAAAGAAAAATGGAGTAAAGGACTCAACCTGTATGTCTGGATAGCTCAGTGAATTATGAAACCCTTATAGTGTCATGTATATGCGTATAAATGTCATATCATGCATAGGTATATGCATACATAACATCCTCAAGCCTCTGAGGGCATCTTATCATATCATATCAGCCTCAGTAGGTGAAATCATCAAAGTATACCAGTTGATCAGGTGGTGGTACGTATATAACGTCGTAACCTTTCCCCATACCCCACACCCCATACCCCATATACATATAATATACGCGTATATAATGCCATTTGGTCATGGGTCAATGTACATGTATAAATGAATGAAATGCATAAGAAGTACGTTCGTAAGGTCTTCCGGTATGTCATAAGATCATTATGCCTTCGGTTAATATCATGATATTAACTTTATCAACTTACGTATTTTCTGAGACCTATGAACAAACGATATAATAATAGGACACCTAGGGAATCAAGAACATAGGTACCCCTAGTACTTCTAAATAGAGTCATTTGTGAAAGTTGCGTGTTTGCTCGTTTCGTTTGTACCATATGGATCATGCCAAAAGGAAAGAAGGGATAACCTTAACATACCTTGTCACAATCTATCCAATGACCACGTTGAACTTGTCTCATCGCACTTTAATCAACTGCAATGATAATAATACTATTGCTAAGCTACGAATGATGCAACTATCGTACAACGAACTGCAATCTTATTTTATATTAAAATGGATAACATCTTCCCTATTTTCCGTGCTTTCCCCAAGTCCATCAAAACAACAAGAACATGTACAACCTTCAACTATATATCTTCAGCAACACAACACACCTAACAGCCCAACAAGACCAATCAATATACACAACAACAAGTGCATATATGTCACCAACAAAACTACTATTTAAGATGACGAACGGCTAGCTTGGGTTGGAACCAAACCCCAACTCCTTTTTCCATCTCCCCTGTAATTACAACACCATCAAGAGGTCCAGCATATAAGAATATATATTGACATGAAATTCCAACCTTATATCCATCATAAAAGTAACATCAAACAACCCAACAAGATATAACAACAACATGGACAACTTCTAGGTATTATGTGGTTGCTTCTTCTACTATTTACAAAATCATCAACATACTCAACATATTAAAAAGCATAAGAACAATAAAAAAATTATAACCACGCTATTCCCAATGATTTCCAGCCATATTAAGTCATATACACAAAAACTCCAAAATAGTCCAATATGAGATAACAACTTGTTATACAACTTCAAGTTCTATCTTGTAATTCTTCATCCAAATAACTTAACCAACACATAGATAAGCTTAAGCCAAAGAAATATGGTGTTATACATACCTTAAATAATTAGAACAAAATCGAACCAAAGCTTAACTTAGCTTACAACCACCCTTAAATACATCACAACACCATAGAGACTCTCTTCTTAATTTAGGCTAACGTTTGAGGCTAGGTTTAGGTAAAACCGCCTTGGATTCGACTTGGAATCCTAGGGAACTATTAGGGAAGTGGTAAGAGAGTTTGGGAACTGTCCTTGGTCGAAAATGACCAAAAATGAGCTATCCAACCCTTTTGAAATATTCAAGGGTCATCCACCACCTAAGTGGGTCCCACTGGGAGCTGCTTGCATGGTGTCACAAAAAACGTGAACTATCTCCACTTGGATGTCATATAGATGAACAGTTTAATGATTTGGAACTAAACTCATAGATATTCAATTTGGAAGGTGGATCATCCCATAATTCCAAGTATATTGGGAGAAAAGCACAGCTACATTTGACCTAATGTTCAACACATTTATGAGTGTAACTTGTGATGACCTTTGCCAACTTTTGTTTCACAACTTGCTTGACTTCAACACATAATACGCGACTATCATATGACTAAAATAACTCATAAGTACATGTTATATCATTCCCAACTTGTTGAATTTCGAGGAAACTTATTTCCTTTAATTCGTTTAGCTTCTAAGCCTTCTAACCCTCTTCGTACTTATTATTCATGATCTTAAATATTTGTCACCTCCAAGGTAACATGATTAACTTACTTTATGTACTTTCAAAGACCATCTCATTTCTGAGACTACATCAATTGACTTACTACGTACTTTCACGAACGAAAATATGGGGAGTAACACACAACGACTTCTTCTTCCTAGTTAACATGATCCCACACTGTTACTCGACCAACTTCTAGCAAGCTCTTGTTGTACCAATAATAACACATTCCGAATTATCAACTACCATCACACACTCAACCTCCTAGGGGTCAACTGTCTTCTTCCAGCGACCCAATATCACATTGCAATACATGTATCCCATGTTGGGCAGAAAGTAGAACTTTTCGTAGGAGCCTCATCAAAACCACGCAACCGCTAACCATCTCACATGAGATAGCCCACCTGTGTAACCTCATATTGACCTCCTCCAACGTCATTGCTATAGTTACATCCATCATGAAAGTAGTTAATCTCCCTAGGTCCACACTGATTTGCCAGCCGTAAGAATCATTTCATTCGTTAACCTCACCCGAATGCCCAATAATATGTTTCAAACTCGAAGCTGCATTGCATCCAAAACAATAATAAAATACTCATATTTTCCTACATTCCAATCAATCCCTTCTCGTCACATTATAAATTTCTAAGCACAGAGTACACCTCAGAGATCATCTACCTCGAACCATCAACACTGGAAATGCCAATTCGATCCTGAAGTCACAACACACAACCATCTCTGATAACTTCCTCTCAGATTCCATCTCACAACACCATTCCTAGAGGCAACAAATGAAGACCAACACACCGATGAGACTCAATATGTTCAATAAAGGAAGGAGATACGACAATATTAACAAGAATTCCACAAAATTCAGAAATATCAAATTTCGACCATAGGCAATACCAACACTAGGCTGAAATGACACAACACTCATCTTCCAAGCAACAATAATGATCCGCCTGCATTTGTAGGGAAAAGCATCCTACACCGCATCTGTAGCATCGTCACAGCATGTTGGTTCTCAATAACAACAAATGCCCGACGTCACGTACGAATGAGTAGGAAAGATTTGAAGGCATAAGCTTCAATGAAATCAAATCGCACAATGAAGAATCAAGAAAGGGAAGTTCTCCTAACAACCATGTAGCCTCTCAAAGATAAGTACAGACGTCTCCGTACCGATCCGCAAAACTCGACTAGACTTGCTCATGACTCGTGAGACCTAAGTAAACCTAGTGCTCTTATACCAAGCTGACACGACCCAAAATCCACTATAGGTCGTGATGACGCACAACGTCTCCATTAGGCAAACCAATAGTGAACCATCTAATTAATTATTCATTTTATTACTTTGAAATCATAAGTTTTATTAAGTAAAGGAATTTATGCATGGGAAATCATAGGTACATACATCGTTTTAAGAATTAATAAGAAAAGGTGAAAATATTGTGCAAATCCATAAACATTAACTAGAACATTCCAAAGCCCAGTGTTACAAGTGCAAGAGCATCTACTAGGAAGTACAATAACAATACAACATATGTCTGGAATATAAGATACACAGGATAAAGTAAATAATTATGATGGAGTCTTTGTATGCTGTGAATCGTAGCATGAAATATAGCTCACCATAAAGTCCCCTCGGCAACTGTGCCTACGCACCCAAATTACCACCAAATGAACCGGCCAGATCTTGCACATTTATTACAGAAGTGTAGCGTGAGTATGTAAATCAACGCATACCTAGTAAGTATCTAGCCTAACCCCAAAGAGGTAGTGACGAGGGATCGATATTGACACTACTAGTGGTCCACTAAATCAAATATAATAAGGTAGAGAAGTATGAAACATGGTTAGTAAACAATGAGAACATAAGTTTAGGGGAGTACAAAAAGCTTCAATCATGTTTAACTAAACTCTTATATTCCTTATAATCTCTTGAATATCATAATTGATTATCATATTATAGTACTGTTATAAAGAACATCTTGAGAAAGTTTGCCTGTCTAATAATGCTGAGAGTAGTTAAGCCCAGACTATGCCATCCTAAAGTGGAAACCAGTAGGCAAGGAAGCCGTTTAGGGGAGTACACAAAGTTGAGGCGCTGTGAGGGTAAATGATTGAAGCATGAAAAACATGGTAGTGACCAGAAAAGATTGTTCAGTATAACTTATTAAAATATGATAAACTCTATGATAAACAAAGAGGTTAGAGGGAATATGTTTAGTAAACACATGATAAGGATAAATAATAAATCTAAATGAACAACCACACGTATTTATTAGAAGAAAATATTGACTACAAAATACTTATGTTATATATCTTTAAGAGACTTAATAACGATGTTAAAAGAAAAATTTACGATATTTTAGTTACTTTTGAAATAATATATGTAATGGAACAAGCATTTACGGAACTAATTGTATCACATGAAATAGATATATTAGATCTATATGAACTAGATTTATATTCAGACTAATGATCACATATCAAGTTAATACTAGATTTATATTCAGACTAATGATCACATATCAAGTTAATAAAATCTTTTTATAAATGAAACATAACACTTTTCATTATATAAGATTCTATAATACCCAGAAATGGAAACTTCTTAAAACCCTCAGTAACATAAATAGAAAAATAGATTGTGTTAAATACAATATTAAAACCTGCAAAGATATTATTAGATATAATAAATTACGTAATAAAGCTTTATTAACTATAGAAAATGAAATTGAATTTTATGAAGATAAACTTGAAAGTTATCAACACAGAAAAGAAATAACACTGAGAAATATAGAAACCATGGATATATGTATCAACAGGTATACATCTCAGTATTAATATGAACAAATCAAAAATTGATAGTTACAAATATTTTAAGTACTGGTTAGAAATTCTAAAACATATAAATATGTCAAAAATAATATTAGAAAAAAATATAGAAGAATATCAAAAAACTAAAGATATTAAATACTTAGAATACACACTTGAAAATATAAAAGAAATTTCAAGGTTAATTTCGCTAGCTACAGATAATCATGAAAAAGCATTTAATTCCACAACTACATAAAAAAGATCCTATGAAAAATAAGATGAACTCAAACAACCCCCCCCAAATTGGTAAGAATTTTTCTTCCAAATCAACTCCGAACTTCTCGAATTTCAATTTTGACTGCGTGTACAAGGTATAATACATAAAGTGAAGCTACTCAAGGCCTCAAACTATCGAACGATGTGCTAGAACTCAAACTGACTGATCGGGTCATTACAAAAATACTACCCAATAACTAATAATGAAGTCGAATATCAGGAGGTAATTACAGGTTTGGAAGTTGCAAAAATATGGGGATTGACCAAGCAGAAATCAAAAGTGACTCACAACATATGGTAAATCAAATGCAAGGGAATTATGTGGCTAGAGAAACACATATGCAATAATATTTGGAAAAAGGTATGGGAATTATTGCATTAGTTTAGTGTATGGAAAGCTATTCAAATACCTAGAGAAGAGAATGTGGAGGTGGATGCATTAGCAAATCTAGGATCAGTAGCTAATGTGTCACAATACGGAAAATGCAATCGTGCTGCACTTGTTTCATTTACTGCTCGATCAAGCCAAGAATGAGGTAAATTTCTATAATTTAACATGGGATTGGAGAAATGAATTTTTGAATAATCTACAGTATGGAATATTACCTATGGATAAAGTGTTGCGAATAAAAGCAGCTCGATATTGCTTAATAGAAGGAAATTTGTATCGAAAAATATTTGGTGGACCTTTATCCCGATATTTGGACCCTCACAAAGTGAATACATGATGCAAGAGGTACATGAAGGACATTGTGAAAATCATGTTGGTGGAAGGTCATTAGTAAAAATGCTAATAAGAGCAGGGTACTATTGGGCCAAAGATGGAAGATGAGGCAGAAAACTTCGTAAAAAGGTGTGATAACTGCAAACGATACGTAAATAATATGCATCAACCAGCAGAACTACTTCATTTGATTATCACACTGTGGTCGTTTATGAAGTGGAAAATGGATATCGTAGGTCCTTTGCCCCAACCACCAGGAAAGGTATAGTTTTTATTAATTTTGGCTGATTATTTTTCTAAGTGGGTAGAGGCTGGTGCCTTCAAACATGTATAAGAAACAGAAGTTATCGACATCATTTGGAGGAATATAATATGTAGATTTAGGGTTCAAAGGGAAATTGTATGTGATAATGGGCCACAATTTGAGGGAGCAAAGGTCACTGATTTTTTCAAAGGATGGAAAATTAAACGGATTACTTTGGCACCGTATTATCCCGTAGCTAATGGACAAGTCGGCAAATAAAATTATTTCCAACAATATGAAGAAACGTTTGGAAGAATCGAAAGGCAAGTGGTTTGATGTACTACCTAGAGTATTATGGGCCTACGGGAGAACGACAAAAATAAGCACGAGAGAAACTCTATTTCCACTTATTTATGGTACTAAGGCATTAATTCCATTGGAAATAGGGGAACCAAGCATGAGATTCGAGCATACAAATAAAGTATCAAATGAGGAAAAACATCGTACAAATTTGGATTTGACAGTGGAGTACAGGTAAGCAGTCTTGATACAGATGGCAGCACAAAAGCAAAGGATTGAGCGATATTACAATAGAAGGGTGATTCATAGATATTTGAAGATTGGCGACATTGTCCTTAGGAAGGTATTTCAGTCAACACATGAGGCAAATGCATGGAAATTGAGTCCGAATTGGGAAGGGCCATATCTGTCACGACCCTAAAACCGGCCTAGTCGTGATGGTGCCTATCATGAAACTAGGCTAGTGATACAAATCCCCATTCAAACTAGTATTTGATAAAAAGACATTTTAAGCTATAAATTTACTAAAATCCCATAACATGCGTCTAAATAAAAAGTGTGGAAACAACACAACCCTGACATCGGGGTGCCACAAGTTACGAGCATTTACTAAGGTTTGAATACAACGAAGACTACCACACTCTGGAAAATACTAAAACAGTCTAAGGAAGATGAGAGGGAGAAGAGCAAGGCTGAACGCCAGGCATCTACCTTGCTAACTCCGATGAACCTGCCACTAAGTAATCAACACCCGCTACTGGGTTCAGATATACCTGAATCTGCACACAAGATGCAGGGAGTAATGTGAGTACGCCAACTCAGTAAGTAATAAAAGTAAATAATGACTGAGCAATAAGAAAAATACATAATCCACATCATAACACCACAGTAAGTACAGAATGTTTCCAAAACAGTATATAAATAAAGTCATCTCGTTAAAAATTCCATTTCAGTAAATATCCTTTGAAAAATATTTTTGCAATAGTTTCAATAGAGATTCAATGAAGTTTAAATAAAAATGATGAAAGTCATTAATAGCTCCTCGGGCAAGACATCTATCATAAATCGCCACTCAGGCATAACATCAATCAGAACTAGCCCCTCGGACTACCTCACAATCACTCGTAATCAGCCCCTCGTGCACAACATGTATCATGAACAGCCCCTCGGGCAACATAATATCACTCACTCAGAGTACCCGCGCTTAGTAGGGGTGTTCAGACTCTGGAGGGGCTCCTACAACCCAACCGCTATAACAAGCCATCTCGTGGCATAAATCAGTCAGGCCCTCGGCCTCATAACAACAAGCCACCTTGTGGCATAAATCAATCGGGCCCTCAGCCTCACAATATCATGAATCACTAATAACCTGATGCGGCATGTAGCCCGATCCCATAATATCCTCACAACATAGGCCCTTGACCTTACTCAGTCGAAAACCTCTCAAGCTACTCGGGCTAACAGCAAAAAGGGTGCTCAGCCAAAAATATCATTTTATATAACAAATGGAGTAAATAAAAATGAGTTATGAAATCAGTAATAGTATAACATGTGTGAGTACGAATATTAAATCAAAACAGTGGAAAGTAGTAGTATAAAGCCCCTAAGGGTCCAAACAGCTTGGCACGAAGCCCAAATATGGCATTCAGCCCAAAACATAATAATACTTTCCAAAGCACAATAGTAGCAAATAGTTTTTCAATCAAATATGTGACTTAATAGTCATATAGGACGGACCAAGTCACAATCCCCAATGGTACATGCCCCCACGCTCATCATCTAGCGTGTGCATCACCTCAAAGTAGTGAAACAATGTAAAATTCGGGGTTTCATACACTCAGGATAAGATTTACAGTCATTACTTACCTCAAACCAGACCAATCTCTAACCCGCGATGCCTTTGCCTCTCGACTCGGCCTCTAAATGCTCCGAATCTAACCAAACTCATTATTACATCATTAATACATGCTAAAGGAACAAAGCCCATGCAAAAATTCTCAAATTAAATCAAGAATCCCGAAATTGGCCAAACCTGACCCCCAGGCCCACGTCTCGGAATTAGATAAAAATTACAACACTAGAATCCTTATCCTCTCACGAGTCTATACATACAAAAATCATCAAAATCGGACCTCAAATGGCCCCTCAAATTCCAAATTTAAACTTTCAAATTTCAAGCCCTAATCCCCCAATTTTCACCCTTAAATCCCACAAATTTCATGCTTAATCAAGTGAAAATCGCCATAGAATCGAGTTTTACGTTGAAAAACATTACCTCAACGAGTTTCCCCTTGAATCCCTCTTCAAAACCCTCCAAAAGCTCCAATCCCATCTTCAAAAATGGTGGAAATGGGCAAACATTCGTAAAAGGTTTAATTTATACCTTCTACTCAGGCATTTCTGCATCTACGACTCAAATCACACACCTACGGGACCGCACTTGCGGTCCAAATGCCGCATCTGCGCATTTCACTTAAGTCTCCAGATTCCTCACCTGCGCCCCAGGCGTTGCACCTGCGGGCTCGCAGGTGCGGTCAAATCCTACGCTCCGGCGACAAATTTTGCATCTGTGGTTACTTCCCGCGTCTGTGATCATCGCACCTGCGATCCCCACTGTGCAGGTGCGGAAACAACAGAAACAACAGCTTCACCTGCAAAATCCCACTTCCAAACTTCTCCGATAACCATCAAAAATCTTCCCGATCCCCTCGGGGCCTCAACCAAATATACCAACACGTCACATATCACATTCAAACTTACTCCAGCCTTCGGGACACTCAAAACAACATCAAAATAACGAATCGCCCTTGGATTCAAGCCTAAGGATTTCCAAACTTTCGAATTCTGCAAATGATGCCAAAACCTATCAAACCTCATCTGAATGATCTAAAAATTTTCACACACATCACAATTGTCACTACAGACCTTCTCAAATTTCCAGAATTTTATTCCGACCTCAACATCAAAATCCATTATCGACGGAAAATGCCAAATTTCCAATTTTGCCAACTGAAGCCTAATTCTACCACGGACCTCCAAATAACATTTCGAACATGCTCCCAAGACCAAAATCACCTAACGGAGCTAACTATATCATAAAAATCAAAAATCCGAGATCGAATACTAAAAAGTCAAAACATGGTTAAACCTTTCAAATTTAAAGCTTCAAGCTGAGAATTATTCTTCTATCTATTCCGGTTAACCTGAAAACCAAAACCGAGGATCTACATAAGTCATAATACATCATATGGCGCTAGTCATGCCCGAAAACTGGTGAGCGAAGTGCAAATGCTCAAAACGACCGGTCGAGTCATTACATCCTACCCAACTTAAACATACCTTCATCCTTGAATGTGCCTAGAGTTATTCCAAAAGCCAACAAATCGCTGTATAACCTTATCATGCACTTACCCAGGGGTGATCCCACATCACCCTATCTCATATAGGTCCGATAGCACAATATATCTGGAATTTTACAATCCAACCTAGCCCATAAACCTTAGAACCAAATTTCCACTTCCAAAATTATCTATAAGATCAGAATCTCACATCTACACACCGAATAAGTCTGAACACGCCGTATCAAGCCATAACCATAATTCAAGATAGAAATCATATGATATACCACACAACTCAAACACTCATAGCGATAACTTCGAATCACAACAACTGCCTAAACAACCCAATTCCGGTAATAAACCTCTTATGAAATAAAGCTTCACTCCAGAACTTTCATATATTTCAAATGAGGAAAGAAACACATAGAAATCATAACCATTCCACAGATCAACCAGTCATGGAGTTCCCTATCCTTCTGCAAGGACTGTAGTAAATTTCTAGCCGAATCCTGATATTATCCTTCCAATATGATGTAATCGAATCCGATAGTATTCATTCTAGATCCCAATGCACTCATCTCATCCAACACGACTACTTTAGTGACATGATACATCTATACAATCTAAAGCCACAACCCGTGCAATCCGCACACGAAAAAGCAACTTTCCAAATGTACTCAAATCATGGAAAATAACTCAAATTAGAGATCTGTACTGCAAGCTCACCAGTACTATCACAACAGGATGCTAAGAACCCGCCACACACCGTAGAACCAGAACACATGAATCTAACCCAAAGGATCATACCTCCACATAACTTTACGAAAATGCGTGACCCTATACAAACAATGGTCCACATGAAACACCTTACGTCACCATGCTCAAAATCAACTACCACACGTAATTTGATGCCTAGTACCAAAAATTAATCACCACAACCACGGAGAAGAAAATGACACAATGCCATATCAGTCCGAAAGAACATATCCAATGCGCAATCAATCATGCAAAACCCAAATACCCGTCTCATTCAAATTCCACTATAAAGCTCCAAATAGAACCCTATCACTTGTGCATAAAATCAACGAATCACAGCTCCTCGCAACACAGAAAGGTAACTCATAGATCTCTCCCGAATGCGAATATGCTCAACAACAATCGAACGACACCTCCCTCAACAATAGCAATTCGGAATCAACAAAGTCAACTCAATGTAGAACACACATCCATATTGGCCTACCAATGAACACCTTATCAAGGAGTTCCTGAAGTTGCTCCTTCAACTCCTTTAACTCCTCGTGTGCCATATGATACGGTGAAATAGAAATGGTCCGAGTGACCAGCACCAATTCAATATCGAAATTAATATCCCTGTTCGGCGGCATGCTCGACAGGTCTATAGGAAACACATCCAGAAAATCTCTCACCATCGGGACTGAAACAATGGTAAGAGTCTCTACACTAACACCCCTCACAAAGTCCAAATAAGAAAGACAACCCTTCCCAACCATCCGTTGGACCTTTAAAAAATGAAATCACTCTACTAGGAATATAATCCATCAAACCTCGCCACTCAATCTGGAAAGAGCATAGCCCACATCATTGTCTTACCGTAATAGTCCAGAATAGCACGACACGGAGACAACCAATCCCCACCTAATATCACATCAAAATCCACCATACTAAGCAACAAAGGATCAACTCGGGTCTCGAAACCCCCGATAGCCACCACACAAGACTGATATACATGGTCCACAACCACGACATAACCTATTTATGAGAACTCCAATCTCCAAACATATAAAGCACTCGAATCACTATATCCGACCCCAACTCCACCGCCCGAACATCTCACGAACCTCTGATACTCAATCATTCCATGAGGGATACTCCTATAATCTTTTTGTGCCACTAATCAACCTCGAATATTAGTCGTCGATCAAACCAGAGAGTGCCACATTACTAATAAAGTACCCTTAACTCAAATACATTGCCCTTTTTGAAAATGCATACCCTCATCAAGCCACACCAACTAGTAATATCTTTTACCTAGTCATCTGAAACTATCCATGCTGCCTAAGAATTCATGACCTTCATTTCGGAACTGAACCGTGACCTTACACATGAAATTCTCAATCCTACACAACATACCGCATATTCCATGTCATCCCATGATAAACATGGGAACTTCATAATCCATTCTGAGCCACAAGAAACTATGTACTCAACTAGCCAAGAACTTTCCATCTGATCCCATCTAGAAGAAAATCACTATACATCACACGCTCCTCATGCCATTAGAAATATATATCTCTAACCATGGTAGAAACCATCAAGAACTCTCCGAATCCCATTTGCACAAAACCAAGCTGTCAGGACTCAATCCTTTTAACTCAACCAAGTTATGCAGGTCACCAAAAACCCAAGAGCATTGCCATGAAACAGCTGTAGAAACTTATTACCTCATAAGCACCCAAAGAACTAATCATATCCCTTACCATGCCGATCCAAACTACTACCAAACTATCCTATTTATCCAAGTTCCTTCTAAATTACCTTCAATTTTATACTTCTCCTCACCATAACACTACAATCCTCAACTCAAACTCTCCACCATATTCAAAATACCTACCCTGAAGGGACTTCCTGTGAATCCAAAACCATTACCTTCACCTTCTTGATATTGATATGCAAAATCCATAATTGATATAGAAATTCCACAAGTCTTGACACCCTCCAATGTAATCCTCAGTTTCTAGCCAAATACACATCTTGAAGAATTCCCAATTGTTACATGTAAATCTTGAACCCATCAGAACATTATCGAGAGTCGTCCACTATACTTAGGTCTCAATTAGGCTGATCAAACTGTCCGAACGACCTGTGCCCTATTAGCACAACAACACCTAAGGAATTAACCCATTCTTCTAAGTAGCCGAGTGATATCCTACTCCATACCCGTTACATCCCTTACGACAACAACTAATTCATCCAACGATTTCTCATATACCCACAAAGCATAACACACCACTATCCAAAATTTCCTTTACTCGAGTCATCTTCGATCTCGACCTCTATAAGCCACGACTGATTTGACAGTATACCACAAACTAAAACTAATACGACACTTAGCCGTGCAATCAACTTATCAATAGTAGACTCCCTCACTTAGATCTAAGGCATAGGTCAAAAAACACAAAAACTCACAATGCCCATACTCCACTACTACCATAATACTATAGGGAGATTAAACTAAATCCTTCATATAGCTCATGCAACACAATCATCTTGTACTTCATCTGCAATCTCGCATTTACCCTCGTACAGTCAAGACCACTATCATATGCGATCTAACCTCAAATTGCAACACATATATTTCACTGGTAAAAGAGGAGTTACCACAAACAACATAGGGATCACACGCTTTCAGGACACCCCGCAGGAGATAACCCACCTGCTTCATCTCAAACTAACCATCTCTTTATACCTTTCCACCATCATAAACATCACGCAATCACTTAATCTTTCTGAGTCTGAACTCAAATCATGACATGAAATCTACTTCATTCCCCAACTATACAACATGAAAAAATCCTTCAACACACCCATAACTCGGGGCTACACATCAAATCAAGATGGAAATCAAGTACCAAATAGTTCTTCTTATCCTCAAGCAGACCCTTCTCGTCATATCCAAATCATATGAACACATCTTGCAGTCACCTCATACTCCTCATGTAGCCATCTAGCCATACTCCTACTAATAGGGACACTACCAAACATATAAATCCAAAATCAAGTGCTCACACAGTCAACGCCTCAGTGCTCAATCTGCAGGCGAAACCCGACCTCAAGTCCTCTAGACTGGCTAAACATCAACACACAGAAATCACATCTTACCCCTCGATCAGAGAATCACAAGCCAACGATGCACAACTAATGCCGATCTCTCATGCATGCATACGAACGTGTGGAAGGAATTTTAAGAGTTACATTTCAAGCTGAATCAATGTCGCACGATAAAAATTCAAGAATGTGGAATTTTCCTAAAGGTTCTGCAGCCTCTCAAAGATAAGTGCAGACGTCTCCATACCGATTTGTGAGACTCTACTAAACCTGCTCATGACTAGTGAGACCTATGTAACCTAGGCTCTGATACAAACTTTTCACAACCCTAAAACTAGCTCGGTCGTGATGGCGCCTATCATGAAACTAGGCCAGCCAACACAAATCCCAATTCAAATCGTTATTTCATAAAAAGACATTTTATGCTATAAATTTACTATAATCCCAAAACATGCATCTAAATAATAAGTGCGGAAACAACACAAGCCCGACATCGGGGTGTCACAAATCACGAGCATCTACTAAGGTTTGAATACAACGAAGACTACCACAGTCTGAAAAATACTAAAATAGTCTAAGGAAGATGAGAGGGAGAAGAGCAAGGCTGCGAACGCCAGGCAGCTACCTTGCTAACTCCGATGAACCTGCCACTGAGTAATCAACACCCGCTATTGGGTTTAGATATGAGTACGCCAACTCAGTTAGTAATAAAAATAAATAAAGACTAAGCAGTAAGAAAAACACATAATCCATGTCAAAACACCACATTAAGTGCAGAATGTTTCCAAAACATTATATAAATCAAGTCATCTCGTTAAAAATACAATTTCAGTAAAAATCCTTTGAAAAATGTTCTTCCAACAGTTTCAACAGAGATTCAATGAAGTTTAAATAAAAATGATGAAAGTCATTAATAGCTTCTTGGGCAAGAAATTTATCATAAATAGTCCCTCGGGCATAATATCAATCAGAACCAGGCCATCGGGCTACCCCACAATCACTCGTAATCAGCCCCTCGGGCACAACATGTATCAGGAACAGCCCCTCGGGCAACATCATATCACTCACTTAGGTACCCACGCTTACTAGGGGTGTTTAGACTCCGGAGGGGATCTTACAGCTCAAGCGCTATAACAAGCCATCTTGTGACATAAATCAGTCAGGCCCTCTGCCTCATAACAACAAGCCACCTTATGGTATAAATCAATCAGGCCCTCGACCTCACAATATCATGAATCAGTAACAACATTCTGCGGCATACGGCTCGATCCCATAACATCCTCATAACACAGGCCCTCGGCCTTACACAGTCAGAAACCTCTCAAGCCACTCGGGCTAACAGTGAAAAGGGTGCTCAGCCCAAAATATCATTTTATATAACAAACGGAGTAAATAAGATTGAATTATGAAATCAGTAAAAGTATAGCATGTCTGATTACAAATATTAAATCAAAAAAGTGGGGAGTGGTAGTAAAAAGCCCCTAAGGGTCCAAATAGCTTGACACGAGGCCCAAATATAGCATTCAGCCAAAAACATAGCAATACTTTCCAAATTATAAACCCATTTTGAGAATGTATATTATAAACCCATTTTGACATAGCAATATACATTCTGTTGGCTAGCCTAATGTGAATGTATATTTTATACCAAATCAGATATGCTTATTAGCATAACATCGCTTATGGACGTGTCTTTGGGCGTAGTGGATGGTATTCCGGATGTCGTCTATTTTAAGTGCTACTTATTTATGCCCCGTAGGTTGTGATATGACTTGATTATTCACACGCGTGCTATGATCCTGTGTAACTTGTTGTTTATTGAACCTTAGCTGAGCTCGAATTTTGTAGCGCATGACACTATCCGTATCCCCAGGGTTGTATTTATATACTTGGCATGCTCGTGGCGATATTCGAGCATTTTGTGAGTTTTAGCATTATGTCTTGATGGGTATTTTCCTACTGATTCTTATGTGTGGATCGGGTGGCACACTGCCACAAGTATCATGTATGGATCGGGTTGCTCATCGCAATAGTGAGATATTGAGTACAGTTCCTTATACCTATTTTGTGTGCCTCGTTTCTCATCTATAAGATAGGCTCATAGCATCTATTTGTCCATTTTCTTTATTATGCAGGCTGGGTAGTTCTTTGCCAGACTTCATTCTTCCTTATAAGTCATATTTGAGTTATAGCTTATTGGCGCATTGATGTCGTCATAAGAGATTTTAGGAGGTTTTTGATGTGTCTTTTCGATTGAGAAGCTTGTACTGGGTAAGACAAGGTGGTTGGACCTGGAGTAAGTGCAATCAAATTTAGATAAGGTATATTAGAGGGAAGATTCCACTATTCAGTTCAGAACGAAGCTAGGGCTCTCGTTGAGCAGGGAAATTCCATGGATTTTTGATTTGGCGGGTGGGTATGAGATACACGTCTCTTTCATCGTCAGATTATTGTGAGGGTTGGAACATTGCTTATATGTGTTATGAGGTATACTACATGTATCATGTTAGTAATTTTGCAGCTTCTATAGTTGTAGAATGTTATTATGGGCATACAAATTATGCGGTGCATTGTGTGGTTTTAACATGGGTGTATGATCATATTTGGTACAACGGGTTGAGATTTATATGCTGTTCGTCTACTAGAGTAAGGTCTCATAGAGAATCCCAGATGTTGGTTCTAAGGTTTGTGGGCTAAGGTAGCATGAAAGATCTTCAGTTTGGTTTGAACTAATATTCTCACATGGGTTGTGGTGGCACAGGTAGGTGTGAGAGGTATTAAACAATGATGTTGGGCAACTCTGGAACGGTTCTTGGTATGTTCGAGGATGAACTTATGTTTAAGTTGGGGAAATGTAATGACCTGAATAGTCGTTTTGAATTCTAGCACGTCGTTTGGCAGTTTGAGGTCTTGAGTAACTTCACTTTATGTATTATGACTTGTATGCGAAGTCGGAATTGAATTTCAGGAAGTCGGAGTTGATTTGGAAGGAAAATTCTCAATTCGGAAGCTTTAAGTTGGAAGTTGATCAAGGTCTGACTTTTGTATAAACGACCTCGGAATTGGGATTTGAAGGTTTCAAAAGGTTCATATGATGATTTTGGACTTGGTCATATATTCGGGTTGAGTATCAGATGGTCCGAGAGCATTTTAATTTTTACTGTAGGAAAGTGGGCATTTTGAAGGTTTTTAGAATTTCCTAAGTTTGGTTGAAGATGACCTTGGTTTTATCCACGTCTGTTTGGGATTCTGAGCCTTAGAATAGGTGCGTATCATGATTTATGACTTGTATGCAAAATTTGGCATCATTTTGGAATTTTTAAATATAATTTGGACGCGTCCGTCGAAGTTTGAATTTTTGAAAGTTGAAAGAAAAATTTTGGTCATCGATTTGTCATTTTGATGTGTTTTGTGGCATTTCAACCCTTTCGATAAGTTTGGGTATTGATACTTATTGGAGTGAATGGATGGGGTCCCCGAGGTCTCGGGTGTGATTCAGAGTGGTTTCGGATTATTTTTTCTTATTTCGCAACTGCTGGTGCTGGTGTCTGGTTTTATTCTTCACGAAGATGAAGGGTCTCACGCGTTTGCGAAGAAGGATTTGAGTTGGGGGCCTTCTATTCTATGCATTTGTGATAGGGAAGTCGCATTCCCAAAGTGTTGGGCAGTGGTTCTCCGCGTTCGCAATCGCCTAGTTGCATTCACGTAAATGAAGCTAGCCTGCTAGTGGAATTAGGTCTTTGCGTTCGCAAATATGTAGTCGCGTTCGTGATGGACAAGCTAGTAAAGCTTTGTGTTCGCAGGCCCTATCTCGTGTTGGTAGGCCCTGTCTCACGTTCTCATAGAGGACTTGGGGAGCAGAAGATGGTAGTGCTTTGCGAATGTGAGGAACTTGCCGCGTTCAAGAAGAAGGTCGGGCTGGGCAATGATGTTTTAAAATCAGGGGTTTGGCTCATTTTCACTTCATTTCTTCCATAAGAGCCGACTTTGGAGCAACTTTGGAGTACCATGTTCATTATCAATCATGAGGTAAGTGATTTCTTGGCGTTGTGAGTTAAATAGATGTATTTAGGCTTGTAAATTCAAGAATTTAAGTGAAAAATGTGGGATTTTTGGCTGAAGACCTAGAAATCATGTTTTTGGATTTTGACTACGAAATTGGATATGGAATTTGGAATAAATTATATATTTGAGTTCGTGGCGCTATGGGTAATGTTTATCTTTGAAAGTTTTTGGAAATTGGGCACGTGGGTCTAGGGTTGACTTTTTGAGCAGAGTTGGAAATTGTTATAAATTGATTAATTATGAGTCTTGAAGTATATTTTTATTAGTTTTCACGTTGTTTGACTAGTTTCAGATCGATGGGCATCGGTTATGGAACTTCGGAGCGATGTAAGTCTCTTGTCTAACCTTGTGAGAGGGAATTTACCCTATAGGTGCTATATTTATTATGTGCTACATGTTGTGGGAGCTAAGCATGTATGAGGTGACGAGTGTCCGTGCGTACACTAGAAATCCTAATTATGTCGGGGTAGACTTAAACTCACGCGTACTATTTGAGTTATTCTTGCCTGTTTAATTACATCAATTCTCATTATGACATGAGACTAGACTTGCATAGAGTAATGGACTCGCTAATTTAGATATTTGACGAGCTACTTGATTAGCCGTAGAAATTGTACTTCTCTTACGGATTTTTCCCACATTGTGCGTATTCATCAGAAAGTTTCTCTTGAATTCGATAACTCACATGTATATTCGTGAGTGAGGTCATAGACCAGTAAAAGCTTCACACTCTTATGGGATTGGGCCGTTCGCTTTGGCAGGATATTGTAACACACTCTTAAGAGATCAGGCCGTTCACCTTGGAAATATCATGTATCATACTCTTATGGGATCGGGCTATTCGCTTTGGCAGTTCTATGAAACACTCTTATAGGATCAGACCACTCTCCTTGGTAGAATCGTATGAAATACTTGATAAGGAATCCGTATACTCATGAGTTTCTAGACTTGAGATGTGACCCTTGATTTGGTATTGACCATTACGTATTCCATTTGAGGAGGTACCCGATAATTGAGGACTTTCTTTTCATTGCTCAACTGTAGACCATATTATTTGCATATATATATATGTACTCATTGTTTACTTACAATGTTTCATACTTGTCTACGTTATTATATTTGATTTACTGGACCAGTAGTAAGTGTCAATGTCGACCCGTCGTCACTAGCTCTTCAGGGTTAGGCTAGATACTTACTGGGTATGCATTGATTTACGTACTCATGCTGCACTTCTGCACTAATTATGTAGGATCTGACAGGTTCATTTGGTGGTCATTTGGGCGTGTAGGCATAATTTCCGAGGGGACTTTATGGTGAGTTGCATTCCATGCTACGATTCACGACACACTAAGTCTCCATCATAATTATTTACTTTATCCTGTCTATCTTGGATTCCAGACAAATGTTGTATTGTTATTGTACTTCCTAGTGATGCTCATGCACTTGGGACACCGAGTTTTGAGATGTTCTAGTTGATATTTATGGATTTGCACAATATTGTCACCTTTTATTCTTATATCTTGCTAACTACGTATGTACCTATGATTTCCAATGCGTAAATTCCTATACTTAATGAAACTTATGATTTCAAAGTAATAAAATGAATAATTACTTAGATGGTTCACCGTTGTCTTGCCTAATGGCGATATTGGGTGCCATCACGGCCTATAATAGATTTTGGGTCGTGATAATTTTATTCGTTGCCTAATAATTTCTCATGAAGGTGAAATTAAGGCAACGCCCAAACCTGCTCCTTTTGCATTTGAGTCCATCAGTATATAATGTCCAAATCCTTAGATTAGAGATGGTAAATATCCGTACCTCATTTTCAGCTTCAGGAGGTAAGCTTGAACTGAAATTTACTACAAAATCTGCTAATACCTATGACTTTATGGTAGTTTGAGGTTGATAAACAATATCATATTCACTAAGTTCTATTTCCCATTTAGCTAATCTTCCTGATAGCTCATGTTTATGTAAAATATTCCTTAATGGAAAAGTAGTTACAACAGAAATAGGATGACATTTAAATAGGGTCGTAAATTTCTTGATGTCATTTTTAATGCTAGTGCAAGTTTTTCTAGATGAGAATATCGTGTCTCAGCATCTAACAAAAATTTACTAAAATAGTAAATTGGAGATTGCGTACTTTTTCTTCTCGTACCAATATCGCGCTTACTACTACTTTTGCTACATCTACGTAGATTAGTAATGTCTCTCTAACCCTTGGCTTTGACAACAAATGCGGTTTTAATAGATACACTTTCAAATCTTTCAAAGCGTTTTGGAATTCATCGGTCCATTCAAATTGATTTTTTCAATAGCGAGAAGAATTTTAAACAGTTCTCTAAGGATGTAGACATGAATCTCCCCAAAGTTGCTACTCTCCCTGTTAATTTTTGTACTTCCTTTTTACTTGTGAGTACATCCGGTATCTCTTTGATCGCTTTAATCTGTGTTGGATTTACTTCGATTCCCTTATTAAAGATAAGAAAATCTAAAAATTTACCTGAGGCTATTCCAGAGATGCATTTCTCCAGGTCCAACTTCATATTATACTTACGCTGTATTTCAAAGGTTTCATTCAGATACCTGAGTTGATCTTCTATTTGTTCCAATTTCACTAGCATGTTATCGATGTAGACTTCCATGGTTTTCCCTAAATGCTCTTGGAATATTTTGGTCACCAACCTCTGGTACGTAGCTCCAGCATTCTTCAAGCCAAAAGGCATGACTTTGTAACAATAAGTCCCTATGTATGTAATGAAAGAAGTTTTTCCTCGTCTAGGGGATATATTTTTATTTGATTATATCCAGAATAAGAATCTAAAAAGCTTAAGATTTCTTGACTAGTGGTGCAATCAATTAGTTTATCTATATGCGGTAAAGGAAATGAATCTTTGGGGCATGTTTTATTCAGGTCAGTATAATCTACACATACTCGCCATTTTCCATTTTTTTTGGGACTACAACAGTATTAGCTAACTAGTCAAGGTACTTTACCTCTCGAATTGAACCAATTTTTAGAAGTTTCTATACCTCCTCTTGAACTACCTGATTTTTGAATGCGCATTACTTTCGTTTCTTTTGGATCTTCATCTAATTTGTGAATTATTACCTTTGGTGGAATACCTGTCATATCTGAGTGTGACCAAGAAAAACAATCAGCATTAGTGCATAAAATTCAAATAACATACTTGTCATCTCAAGTCGTAGGTTCATTCCAACATAGAATTAGCTGTCAGGCCAACGGACAAACAATATAACAGATTCGAGCTCTTCCATAGTTGTTTTAATAGTTTTGTTCTCCTCTATATCATGAATCACATCAGGTCTCACATTTATATCTACTTTATTCCTCGTACTTTCAATTGGTGTAGAAGACAAGTTCTCCTCAACTGAACACGGTAATTGATATCTTTCATCTTTGTCTTCGGATGTTCCACTAGCCACAACAATTGTGTTGTTTCTCGTGCTCCGTAATAGCCCCCCTGATCAAAAGAATTCCCCACTATGATGTGAATTTTATTACTTGATGCAAAGTTGATAGAACTGCATCCATGTCATGGATCTACGACCTTCCTAAAATTATGTTATAAGCCATTTTTGCATCCACCACTTGAAATTTGGTGTCTTTTACGACACCCTTGACGAATGTTGATAATACAATTTCTCCCTCTGTTATCACACTTAAATTGTCGAAATCATACAAAGACCAAGCCTTGGGTATAACATGATCACTTGCTTGCATTTTATGTACCACTCTTAATAATATTATATTCACAGATATACCTAGATCAATCAAAACTCGCTTGACGTTAGTATCATGAACAAGTAAAGATATTACCAGTGCATCATTACGAGGGATGAACAAGCCATCTGCATCCTCATCGTCAAATGTTATGATGTCTCCTTCCAAGACTTTGCGAACTACTTGTCGTGGGTCACTGAGATCTTGGCTGTATAATCAACCTCTTCTTGTAGGAGCTTGAAATATGCTATTTATGGCCATGATTATTATGGAATTCACACCAGAATTCCTGACTTCTCTTGCTGGGATTTGTTCTTATTTCTTTTGGCCACCGTACCTCACCACCCATACCTCTTAGCACAGATACTAACTCGGATGTACTGACATTGAAATTATAATCTCCTATTCTTGATATGGAATTTTTACTGTTGCTCCTTGTTATATACCATTCCTTTCAAAATCGGGAAGAAGAACTTGCCTCCTTCTGCCTTGATCTCTGATCAAACTGCGACTGTTCTTGTTTTGATCTAAGATCTCGTCCCACGAGTCCCATGTATGGTTCATACCAATTTTTTTTGGATCTCCTTTCTGATTCTGATCTTCTAGGTCCAAACCTTTCCTCCACATTCAGGTGGGATACTGTATCGACTTCTATTCATAACTTTGTGTTGTGACTGTTATTAATATCATTCCAAGTAGTAGCAGGAAATTCCTATAGGCTATCCTCTAGTTTTTTTGTAGCTTTTGAACTTTTCTCATTCAAATTGCTTGCAAATGCCATTACTGCCCAATTATCAGGCTTGCTTTACCTTTAAGATATCTTCCATTCTTTTCTCTACTTTTTGATCTCCTGAATGTGCTTTTATGGATGAATTTACAAACTCAGCAAAAGAGTCAATTGAATTTTCAGGTAAGTGAAAATACCATGTCAAAGCCCCCTTTTGAATGGTTTCACCAAGTTTCTTCACCAATACTGATTCGACTTCCTGCTCTGTTAAATCGTAGCCCTTGACTCGTGTAGTAAATGCGGTAACATGATCTCGTGGAGCATGGACAACACTCGGTAGACCACTAGCGAAAGCATGCAAAGCTTCACCAATTTGTTGAGTAATAAATTGCTTCAATTTATCTTGCTCATTTGACTGTTTGTCAATTTGTTGTCCAACGTTACGATTAGCATATCTGACAAGTAAATTTTCTCGTTACCGTTGTAGGAGTATGTGTGGGTATGTTGTGTGGAGGAGCTTCTCCTTGTTGTCCATCTCCAACCTGAAAATTCTTATTATTAGTAGACATAATTCGTTGCTAAAGACAAAATATTGATAGTGAAAATATTATTAGATTTTTCGGCAACAGAACCAATTTTTTTAACAAAAAAAAGGTTTTTGTAGTCAAAGCAAATAATAGAATAATTTGGGTTTTTTATAATCAATCTTACTTCACTTTTCCTAATATAGATGAATAAGAAATAATGAAAATAAAATATTGAGAGAATAAGGAAAAAGAAATCTTATGGATAATCACAACTTTCTTCCAAGAGGAGAGAACAAGATTCTTCAATTTGCAAAGAATAAGATATAAACGACTAATAGAGTAATTTCATGAATTCCGTGATGATCCTACAAAATACTGTAAGGAGGTTTATATAGGGATGCAATATTTAACTGTTTTGCCCTGCTTAATTATCACTCGTTACAAATATTTATTACGTTAATTGCCCGTTACTTGGTTAATTTTTAACGGTTATGGTAATAATAGTCAATTACGCTTAATATAGGATTATGCCGATTTTTTTCCATATTTGTGGCTATTAATGAGCCTTCCTTTTTTGCATTTTTTAATTATCCATCTTGCGCCTATCTCTTTTTTCCCAGTTGTCAAGTGCAGTATCATTGTAAGCAATCACGTGGGTGTATACCCATGATTCCCACAACCTACATTCTTTTTTATTTCTCAAACTCTTAGGACACCTGTCGACATATCATTAGTCCATGTGACAAGTCTATTTTTCAACCAATACACTCTTGTAAAGGGTAAAATATGCTATGGTAAGTAATTGCATAAGGGAGTGACACATGGAGCCGAGGCAGAGGATAGCTAAAACTGAAGACAACTGTTCCATCTATTACCAGAAAGAATGGTGTTCATAAAGATGTAATAAATGCTTGCCACCTGGTAGCATTTAATGGAAGATATTCTACAACATTTAGTACACTGCCCGTTCTAAATAATTTGTCATGTATGCCCGCTGTTATACATTCTTCAATGGCCGTCATAATTGAAATTAAAAAGGGGCATAATCCTAGGACCTTGTTCCCTAGGTGCAACTATAAATAGTGAGCTCTGTTATCATTGTAAATGACACGAATTTTCTGGCAAACTTATTTTATAATCTATCCAAAGCTTTATACAATGTTATCTTCTTGCTTTTGATTTCATTGCTCTTATGCACAGATGCCCTGCTCCCAGAACTACTCTTTCTGCTATTTCAGCTTCATCTCAAGGCTAAGTATCCAATATTTATTCAATTCTCCTATTATTTTAGGATCAAATTAATTCACTTATCTAGAAACCACGTATAAATTTAACTATATCATTTTACGGGTAAAAAATTTAGCACCCACTGTGGGGACTAGACAGTCGTGTAATTAAGTTGGTCATTAGCTCTTTTACTAACATATTTTGATTATTTGTTCGTAGAAAAAATAACAGAAAATGGCAGATAATGGTGTTAACAACACATACAATCTTATGGCCTAAAGAGACCAGCCTCACCACGAGGATTCAATCAGTGATACCCACAATGAGGGGAACGAAACCATACCGGTCCACGGCAGGCGATACCCGCAACATGTTCGGGAGGCGACTCTCGATGATGCTGAAAAAGAGCATGTTGTTGAAGCAGTAAGGGTCCTGAAGGAGTAACAAGAGGTCATTCTAGTCCATCTCACATGGTAGGATAAAGTTATGACAAAACTAAAGCAGGCGTTGTCGGGCGCTTCCAATTATGCGAATTGACGAGGTCCAATTCCTCCTAGTGCTCCCGAAAATTAAACAACGCAGAGGGTTGACAACAACACCCTGAGGAGAGAGGTCGGCTTTGATGGGGCCGGGGGAGAGGACCCGATCACAATGAGAGTAATCCCTTCAAAAGTGAACTCTTGTAGTTTCTGAGGGAAGTGAACGCCTGCATGGACCAAATCCCGGGTGCACCGTCAATGCTAAAAGGGCCGAACTCAAAGAAGTATACTTAGTTGCCGTAAAAACCAAGCGTTGCACTAGAATTGATCCCCAAGAGGTTTATAATGGCCGATGAGCCAAAATATGATGGGACTTCGGACCCTTAAGAGCATATTACCAACTATACAACGACAGTGAAGGGGAATGATTTAGCTCTCCATGAGATCGAATTTGTTTTGCTAAAAACATTTGGAGAGACTCTCATAAGGGGAGCCATGACATGGTATTTGCTGTTACCCAAACATTCCATAGATTCCTTTGAGATGCTCGCAGATTCTTTCATTAAGGCTCATGCCGGAGCCCAAGGGGTGCAGGCCCCGAAGGACAACATATTCAGAATTGCACAAGGAGAGTCCGAGTTTTTGCGGGAATTTGTAACTCGATTCTAGAAAGAACGGATGTTGCTCCTGGCTATTCCGGATCAATGTGCGGCTGAAGCATTCACCAAGGGTTTGAATCTGAGAAGTTCCGATGCTTCCTGGAAGTTGAAGAAAAGCTTGCTCGAATTCCAAGTGACGACTTGGGTGGATGTTCAAAACCAGTACGAGTCAAAGATAAGGATTGAGGATGATCAGATCGACATCCCGGTGTCGGCTAAAGGTCGGGAGAAGAATAAAGAAAAATCAAAAGATAATTTTCACATAGATGCACGGTTTTCGAGGGGCTGGTTTTTCCGTATGAACGGGACAAAAGACACAACAGAGGTTTCCTGTTGGCAGATAGGTTTGTTACCGATAGAATTATTGATCGTGGTTGGAACAACAGGTTATTGCAGGACAAAAAAGTGTCAGTTTCTTAGGATCCTTCCTATCCCAAGCTATCAGAATACAACTTCAACGTCAGTATGGTGGAGTTGGTATCAACTATGTGGAACATTAAAGAGGCATGATTTTATCATGTCCCAAACCTGAAGAGGCACGGCCGACACCCAGTTCCATACTCGGCCCGAGCGTACCACTCTGTAACTGTGAACTCTGGAAGGGTAATCCTCAACTTAGGCCGATGATGCCATATTCTTAATCATTTGAAAATAATGTCTCTCTCATATGAGGGTTAAGCATACCTAAAAGCTGATACATATAATTGTGCAGGCCAATGAATCCACCATAAACATCTATTGCAAAATATGCAAGACTCGTCTATAAGACGCTAGAGTTAAGTGAACTGTACCATGGTCGGGACAGGCCTCTACCTACCCATCAAACCTGTATATATAAAATGGACTCCAAGGTCTAGACCTGGTAACTCCGAGGAAGTGGAGCTTACCAACCAAGCTGATGTTTGACTCTGTCTGCTAGGAGGGTCTGTCCAACTATCAATCAGGACCTGCATGCATGAAATGCAGTGTCCCCGGCAAAAGGAATGTTAGTACGAAATAATGTACCAAGTATGTAAGGATACAAAATAACTGAAAGCTGAAACTGAACTGATAATATAATAACTGAAAGTAACTGGGAGTTAAACATAATCTGAATATATGCTTACCTACTGATACTGACTCAACTCTCTCGATATAGTAAGTAAAATAGTTGTCCGGCCTTATAAGGCTCGGTATGTGTAACTGCTCTATCGTGGTAGGCTCGCTCATAGCTGCTCGATCATACTAGGCTCTATTTCTCGACCATTCTGGGCTCGCTCATAGGCACTCAGCCACAGTAGGCTCAGTATATAACTTACCATCTGATCAGAGGTTTCCCAATAGGGGCTTGCCCATTGATTATAGCTCGATGGTGGTGAAAATACTATAATACTGTATATATATAGACTCTCCGCTCTCTTGGCTGAAAGAAGACAAAACTAAACTGAATATGAAGTCCTGATAAGGGAGAATGCTGTAACTTATGAGACTAGGACAATGTACATAAATTCAGGAATATGAACTTCTCTTTATGTCTCGCTATCAAACACATGTAGCTACTGGATCATGCCAAATTGAAGGAAAGGTTTAGCCTTAACATACCTTATCACAATATTTCCAATCACAAAGTTGAGCTCTCATCTTCACACCTTAATCTATAACAATGATAATAATATTATCATTTAGTTACGCAAGGTACAACTATCGCACAACAAACGACAAGCTTATTTTGTATAAATACGGGCAGCATCTCCCCTATAATCCTTACTTTCTCCAAATTCAAGAGAACACCAACAACATAAGAACACAACAATATCAACATATACACATTGTTTTCTAACCTTATATACACTAGAAAATACTACAAAAATAGCCCAACACACCCCAATCTCTTCATACACAAAACAACCACCGTAGTAGTGTCATACAACCCGAAAATATTACGACGAACGACCAGCCCTATGACCTAAAGTTATGTGATTTTTCTCCACAAACTTCCTACTCTAAAACTCCAGAAAAATCATTAAAACACGCAATCCAACAGCAACACAAAACAGTCCATAAAACAGTCTGATACAAGTGAATAACTCGAACTCACGGCTTCCGATCACCGTCCCGTGAGTTCTTACAATTATAGAACGACTTTCCATACATCTCCAAAATAAAAAATAGATGAAATAGAGCATTAAACATATCTTATTTGTTGAATAACTCATCTCCTCTCTTGGTTCTTCAAACTCTAGGTTTTACCTCTAACTAGAACTTGAAAAGGAGAGAAAATCAATTAGGGTTTGTGGGAACGTTTTGGGAGGATATTTGGAGAGGATTAGGTCTGGTTATTGTGTCATATATTTGAGTGCTATATTTCAGGAGATAAACTCTTAAATGGCCTTTTTTGCTGACTTGAAATAGCCCCTTTTTGGACTCTCATTTAAGCAAATAGGCGACACACCTAATTGTCACCTAGCAGTTTGGGCAGTCTCACGGAAATGCACATATCTCTCTACTCCGATGTCATATTGACAAACGGTTTAATGAGTTAGAAATAAATATTCAATTTGGTAGGTATATAATCCCCTAATTTCAAGTATTTTGAGAGAAAATTGCATCTACATTTGACCTAATGTTCAGGACATTTGTGATGACCTTTGCCAACTTTTTTTCCACAACTTGCTTGACTTAAAAACATAACACACAACTATTATATGACTAAAATAACTCTTAACATAACCTCCTTATATTGTTAAGTACCCTAGTCTCATCATAAAAGTACACGTTATAACATTTCTAACTTGTCAACATTCGACGAAACTTATTTTCTTCAATTTGTTTAGCTTCTTAGCCTTTCAACCATCTTGGTACTTGTTAGAACTTAAAGATTTTTTATCTCCAAGGTGACATGATTAACTTACTTTATGTACTCTCAAAGATGATCTCATTTATGATATTACATCAATTGATTTACGAATACTCTTTCGTACCAAGATATAGTGTATAACAGGTTCCTAAAGCCGATGAGGTCCGATCCCAGCCGGAGGGACCCTAAAGTGTGAATACTACAGGATGAACGACTACCGAACTAGGACTGCCAACATCTCACAAAGAGGTGGCGACACTACTGAAAAATGGCCATCTCATGGAATTCATAAGTGATCGGCTCAAAAATAATTATGGTCGCAACCATGATAACACGGATCCCTTAAAAACAAGAGATGATCCCCTGTGCCAGACGATCAACATGATTTTTAGGGGAACAAATTAACGGGGTTACCTTCTCGGCAGCAAGAAATATGAAGGTAATGGTAACCCATGACAAGAGGCTCCGGGAAGTCGTTGAGGAAAACATCACTTTCATAGGGGAAGACACAAACGGACTATTGCTACCACACAATGACTCATTGGTAATTTCGTTAAATGTATTAGATTTTAAAATCAAATGTGTTCTGGTGGATCTAGGGAGTTTGGCCAATATTATACAATGAGGATATTGGAACAAGGCAAACTTACCGGAAGCATCATTATGGCCACAAAAATTCTCGCCGAATTCAACCTTACAAGCGTAACAACACAAGGAGAGATCCTGCTGCCCACAAATGCCGAGTGGGTGATGAAGACGACCCTTTTTGAGGTTGTGGATGGTGATAGTTACTAATTATTCTGGGAAGACCGTGGTTGCATGAGCTGAAATTCGTGACTTCAACGTATCATCGGTTGCTGAAATTCCCAACTCCCGAGGGGATTAAACAGACTATAGGCGATCAACTGGCGGAAAGGGAAATGAATGCGATTTCGGTCTCGAGTAGCAAAGGGAAGGAGCATGCGGCATAGCAATTACATGAACCAGCGCCTAGTGCCATATCAAGTGAAGTCAACCATGGGGACAAAGTCGCCGGTATACTGTGATCCAGATCCAGGAAGGGCCAGACATGAATCGGAAAGAGTCACTTTCCTCATAGGAGAAAGGGTGCGCGCTAAAGCTAGAGCAGCTCTTTTTCGCGATATAGGTGTAATTAAATTAATTCAGTACTTAAGGTCTTCCCTCGTCAAACGAATAAAAAAAAATCAGGTTGGCTTTTCGCCGTGCTCCTTTTTTTCAGTTATAGGGCGGAGAGAGGGAGGCAACTGAAACTTTTAGAGTCGAGTTTACGCTCTTTCCTCCTCTTTCGATAAGCTTTTCATAGCCGTAGTCGTACTCAAGTACCCTTGCAGGGGAATCCACTTCTGAGATGGAGAGAATCCCGGGATGCATATGCTCTTTTCAGGGTTGAAGGAAGAAGTAAGCGCAGCTATTGGACTTCTTTGTGGTATGGCAGCAGTAGCAAAGAAAGAAGCTGCTCACTCTGCTTTACCGAGAAAGGGGTGACTATCATACGGAAATGAAACTAGTAAAGTAAGATGCCGGAACTCTTGCTTTCGTCTTGTCTTTACTCTTCCCCCCATCCTCCCGTCGCCTGTCCACTCAACTCTGATACCCGAATCTCCTTTTGTTTGAAGTTTATTGGACATGAATGAACCCGAACAGACGTACCCGCTGCTTCTGCTTTCTGCCATATGGGTTCAGTTTCATAATGTTATTACCGGACTCCATTTATTGAATTTGGTCTAGCTATATTACAAGCTTATGTTTTTACGATCTTAATCTAATTATAGTAGACAACCAACTTTCTTAATAAAGAGAAGTTGGGGACATAGTAAACCTCCTACTATAAGAGCGATTCCCTGGGACCGGAAGGGGAAAGATTGAATCTTGAAAGACTGAGCCCCCGGCTAGCAAGATTCGGGAGGGTTAGTGTCCTCTTAAGAAGGAATACCCAACTTCTGGGGTCAGCTTCGATCACGAGGAGAGAAGAGCGGACCATTGAAAGTCTCAATTCCTATCCGCCCAAGGTAGAGAGTTCGATTTCAAATCCAACGATTTATTGACCTACGAATCCGCTATTACGCAACTCAACCCTTCTCCGCAAACTCTTTCAGTTGTTGGATGCGCAAAACAACCTATTCCCCTTTACGACGGCTCGGTGACCTTTGACACGTTACACCTGGTTGCACGTAATCTTTACTTTCGCCTTTCACTCGTGCAGTTGGACTGACTAGTGACTTTAAATTAAACCTTGAGATCGAGCCCTGCCTCTCTTCAAACCACGACTCCGATCACGGTTTCCAGTTGACTTTATCTCAGGTGACAGGAGCAGGAGAACACTTCACAAAATGCGCTTTGACAGTGAGCGAGATCTTTGAAATTCAATCAGAACATCACTGGGTGGGTAAGATATAGGATTCTTGTCTGAGTCACGTGGATCACAAAATGGATCTATGATTTCAAGTCCACTCGTTGATTTCGAGAAAACCAAATCAATTGGCTTTTTTCCCAGCGATGCCTCCAACTCGAGATTTTTCTTCATAGAACTGGCCATCAAATGTATATTCATCCATCTATCAGCTGCGTCTTCTTTAGTGAATGAAAGAGGGACTCGTTTCATAGGTAGCAAGGATAGGAAGAAGGGGTTCAATGAAGGCTGCTGTTGAGGTTTTTATTCCAACTAGCGAGGAAAGGCCTCGTTTTGGTCCTGTAGAATGAATGTGAAAAGCAGAATCCTCAGAATCGTATGATTCAGATACCTGACGAAATGAACAGATAAAAGATCGGGATAGCCGGGATGACCTATTTCAAGATCAGATGATCCACCTCTTTGTCCGCTTGGGAGGGCTAACTCGGATAGGTCAGATACGAGGGAAACAGCCCATAAAAGAGAGATCGGATGCCCTTTCCGATGCAGTTCACGATGCGGAGCTGCCAACAAGCTAAGCTAGGTAGTTTGTTGTTAGAATATCTATCCTAGTAGGAAGATGGAAAGAAAAGATTTTTGAAAAATAGATTGGGAAAACCATTGAAGTTTGTATACACGATATGCTTGTTAAGTCTTTGAATGCAGGTGATCATCTTAATCATTTACAAGAAACATTTGACATCCTAAGAAAGCATAACATGAAGCTTAACCTCGAGAAGTGCACATTTAGGGTAAGCTCTAGCAAGTTCCTAGGATTTGTAGTGTCACAAAGGGGGATTGAGGTAAACCCTGATAAGATCAAATCCATCAAAGACATCTTGGACCAACTATCAAGCGTAAAAGAGGTTCAAAGGCTCATATGGAGATTGGCCGCTTTGACCAGGTTCATTTCCCGGTCATCAGAGAAATGGATTTGTGCTACTAAAAAAGAAAAACAACTTTAAATGGACCCTGGTATGCCAACATGCTTTGAGGGATTTGAAAAGGTACTTGTCAAGCCCTCTATTATTATCAAAGTTGGAGGAAGGTGAACAATTGTTACTCTACCTAGTAATCTCAGAGGTAGCGGTAAGCACCATTTTAGTCCGTGAGGACAAAGGTATGCAATCTCCCATTTATTACATTAATAGAATTTAACGGGAGTAAAAACTCGCTACCCACATTTGGAGAAGGTGACTTAGCTCTTGAAGTCTCTGCTTTATAGTTGAGGCCTTACTTTCAAAGTCACTTGATAATTGTACTGACCACCTTTCCCCTGTGAAATATCCTTCACAAAACCAAACTCTTGGGTAGGTTGGCCAAATGGGCCATCAAAATTACTGAATTTGACATAGAGTATAAACCTCGGACTGTGATTAAGTCACAAATTTTGGCCAATTTTGTGGCCGATTTAAGTTCGGGACTGCTGCCTCTGTCAACCAAAGAAGCACTGATAGTGTCTGAGTCGACATTGGAAGTTTGGAACTTATTTACGGATGGAATTCCAACATAAAGGGGTCCAAACTTGGCATAGTGTTAACCACGCCTTCGGGAGAAATCCTAAGGAAGGCCATAAGAACAGTTCCTTTAACTAACAACGAAGTAGAGTATGAAGCTTTGGTTGCAAGACTTGAATTGGCCAGGGCACTAGATTCCGAGGTCATATAAATCAAATGCAACTCCCAGCTAGTGGTAAATTAGGTCTACGGGATCTTCGAAACTAAAGAGGAGCGCATGCAACAATACATAGTGAAGCGCCATGCTCTGCTTGATCGATTCCGGAAGTGGTCAATTACACATATCCTGAGGGAATAAAATTCAGATGTTGATGCATTGGCTAACCTCGGTTCATCAACGAAAATGAAGGGATTAGATTCCAGGACGGTAGTACAGCTCATGCACTAGGTTCTGAACACAGATAACTGCTATGAGGTAAATATGACCAATTTGGTCTGGGACTGGAGGAATGAGATCATTGATTAGCTCGAACATGGGAAGTTTCTCGAAGATTCCAAGGCATACCGGGCACTACGTACCAAAGCAGCATGATATAGCTTCAAATGAGGCCAACTATATAGGAAATCTTTCCAAGGTCCGTTGGACCGATGCTTGGGAGCCTCTAAAGCTAATTATGTTCTGGGAGAAGTCCACAAAGGGATATGTGGAAATCATTCGGGTGTGTACTCCTTAGTGCTAAAACTGGCAAGGCCGGGATACTATTGGCCCCGGAATGGAACAAGACGCCAATGCTTTCGTGCAAAAATGCAATAAGTGTCAATGCTACGCATAACTGGAACATCAACAAGAGAAACCATTGCACTAAATTCTGTCCAATAGCCATTCATAAAGTGGGGAATAGATATTGTCGGACCACTGCCGCCGACCCCTGGTAAGATAAGATTCATTTAGATTTAACTGATAATTTTTGTAAGTGGGTTAAATTAGTTCCTTATCAGAAGATCGGCGAATGTGAGGTTGTGGATTTCTTGTGGGAAAACATAATTTGTAGATTTGGAATGCCCAAAGAGATAGCCTACAATACTATGGATTTGTAGGCTACATTTTTTAGCTGAGGCAGCCTCACGATCGGATGCAACAAGAACAAAACTATGGATTTCAGCCCATTTGGCCTTTTCCCCTTAAAATTTAACCCTCAGTGGGGCGATCTCTTGGCTAAGGCTCTCTACTTCTTGCTCACTTTGTTGCAAACGAGCCTCCAACATGACAGACTCCGCAGCTTTGGCTTCCAGGTTTGAGAGGCGAGCAGCAGTTTGGTCCCACTCGGCCAAAAGTTGATCCCACTCGGAGGTGAGTTCCTCCTTTTTCCGAATAAACCTTTATAGGCCCTCGGAAGCAAGGAATTGTCTTGCGAAACAAGAAAGGCAAAT
Organism: Nicotiana tabacum; assembly: GCF_000715075.1. Lineage (NCBI taxonomy): Eukaryota > Viridiplantae > Streptophyta > Magnoliopsida > Solanales > Solanaceae > Nicotiana > Nicotiana tabacum. The sequence continues at coordinate 55,268,065 of NC_134097.1, forward strand.
TCAAAAATTATACTAAATCAAAGATAGAAGAAATGACAAAGGAAATGAAGAATATACCACTGCAGCGTTGCGCATAACATTGTTCAACAAGCACTCTCTCAAGAGAGCATGTATCTTTTTCCAATCTTTTTCTGAAGACAAAGGCTTTAGCTAGTTAGCAAGTTCCACCGGAGGGGACAACGGATTGCATCCGATTGAGATCTGGAGAGTAACGCTCCTCCTTCTTTGCAGATTTTTTGAGGGGACAATATAACTTTACCCCAAATTCCCATGAACTGGGGATTGGGGAAGAGGAACATCATCTTCTCAGACAGGTGTGACTGGTGGAGATGATGTAGCACTTGCTGGTGGAAGAATGGGTGAAGAAGGTGATTAAACTAATAGTGTTAAAGGGTGAGAAATAGCTACAACAAAATGCAATGTTGGTTGTTGGTCGCTCATCAAACAAAGACGGCAGGGGATCGATACTTAGCCTCATGGTACCGGACGCAGAGACTGGGATTGCGCAATAGGAGTTGGCATTTTCTTCAATATCAAACTTCCCCTAGAGTGCCGAGACATTGTCCTCGGTTGGTGTAACTAACTCGACATGTTGAGCATTCTGTTGAGATGAGGATCATTGTCTTCTATGTAGAGAAGCCCCCTCATCACTAGCTTCTCCATTATCGTCAATCATCACGGTATCTATGGTCGTCCCGGGCGGAGGGCTCGTCACCACGACATCTAGAGATGACTCGGGGGCAGCATTATTTGCCCTCCTATTCTTTACCCCATCCGCAAAGGAACGCCTTCTTTTTGGTTGCTTGTTCTCTGGCCGCGGACTCTGAAAAGAAACACTTGCACTCGAAGCAGGCCCAGAGACACCTGTTCAAGTAATAACCTTCTAAAGCAACCTAGCCGCATCACCATGATCGACCAAAACGTCCTCTTCGGGGATGACAACTGAGCCCTGGGGTAGACTTGAATTTGTCAAAGGAAGAAAGGATTAATCAATTTCTTCACACAAAAAGAAAAAATGAGGTGAGTCAAAGTTACCATGATTTTTGACCTTCCACCTGTATTTAAGGGCCAGTTCTTTCCATGTGCCGGTTTCGGGCGTAGTGACGTTAAGATTTTCTGGACCCGTTGGTCCAAGCCATCAACCCTAAATGGAATACATTGAGTTTCTAAAATAGGTGAAAATGAGGGTCAATAAGGATATGAGAAAATTTATAATGAAAGAAATATAAAAAAGGAGTTTACGAGTTCGGTTCCATAATTCCGGAAAAGATGAAGCCATTGCCGGAATGATATCATTGGTGAAAAATGCAACGAACCGTTCCATCCACCCAGGGTCGTTGTCATCATACATGCTAGATAATAAAGCATGGTGGCCATGTTTTATGAAGTTTATCATTCCCCCCGCAGATGATTTTGGGGGAATAAAGGTTCATCACGTGAGCTAGGGATAGCTTCTCGCCCGTTTCTTGGCACAAATGTCGAAGACAAGAAATCGTCCTCCACACGGAAGGACTTGCTTGATCTAAAGACATATGGTAGCGGAGACAGAACTCCGCATTGACGGAGTCAAGCTCTCCACTCAGAGAAAACTCTCCCAAAGTAAAGGGATACGTGTAAAAGTATGTAAAACTCTCCTTGGGTAGGGTTACCCGCTCCACCAAATCAGGAGAGATAATGTCTAAATTCTAGAAACGATAATCTTCCTTTACAACACGAATACTAGAAAGATGGATGGAAGAAGGGTATTTGCCAACGGCCCATATACAACGGTAAGCATAAGGAAACTTTTCTTTAATCTTTGGTGGTAATCAAATTCTTTGGGACGATGGTACTCACCATGGGGAGAGCAACAACATCAACTTTATATTTGTTCTTCGAAAAACTTTTCTTGAAGAAAAGGCCATTTCTTATCAGAGGAAGAGTTTTTCTCTCAAAGAAGGCAGTTAAAGAAAGGTTGAAACCGAAAAATGAGTTGAGTAAAGAAAGTCTTAGAAAATTCAGAGTGTTATGAAGTGTAAATTAAGAGAGTTGATGCGTATAAGTAAATGTTTAGGGGGCTAAACTTGTGGCTATAATTACCTCGATAGCCAGCAAAAGATATGTTGAATCGTGGTATGACACGTGCTTGGGGTATTATATGCGAATACGTGTGTCTAATAAAACGTCAGAAGCTTTTCAGAGGGGGGTCGTGAAATTCCCGCCAAAAAGAATATTTCTACCAGCTTCCTGGTGACACAAAATTATGTCACCGAAAAGTAGGGAGACTATCTGTATAAGGTAAAATATGCCATGGTAAGTGATTGCATAAGGGAGTGACACGTGGAGCCAAAGGCAGAGGATAGCTAAAATCGCTGACGACTGTTTCATCTGTTATCTGAAAGAATGGTGCTCATAAAGATGCAATAAATGATAATTGACAGTTTTTGTGTTGAAAAACGGATTTTCAAAAACATCAAACGTAGATGCTTGAGTGGTGACATTTAATGAATGTCTTCAAATACAAAAGTAACCTTGACAAAAGATTAGATCGCTGGTACAAAGCTCTAAGCAAAATGCCAAAGTGCATTCCAGGAAATCATGCTACATGTATTAGGGTGTTAATGGATCTATAAAAACTGACTTTATCGACCGAATTATTAAGTTTTTTAAAATAAAATTTAGGTTTATATAAAATTTTATAACTGTTCAAATAATTAGTCAAGATTTTTAATTTTACAAAAATAAACCGAAACAATATCGAATCGTACCGAATAAATTTATATATGAAAATATATATTTTATATATTAAGTTTAAAAATAATAAAGTACTAATTTTTCCTTAGGACGTGTGATTATGAAAACGTTTACCAACAAGTATGTTTACCGTGAAAATGTAACAACAATTAAATTTGTAGATGAGATTCTAAAAATACGTGATCTATTCCCGAGCTAGTTGTTAGAGCAGTTGATGCTAATAATACAGAGTTTAATAATGAAATGTAAGCTAAAACGAGATAGTAATCAAACCGAAGGGCCTGCTGCCCGGATGTTGGTCTGATCGATGAGGGACCTCGGGGTCGATGACAAGGTCGAGTTCGAGGTATCGGGGATAGTCGGGGATGGGATAATAGTTGAGGATATAATTAAACAAGGCTCTTTATGGCCACTACCAAGTTATATAACGAAGAGCAAGTAAGAGAACGATAGATATTAAGGTGACTTCGAGCTAATACCTAGTGATAAACAAAGAACAGATAAGAAGGCAATAAAGCTAAATGGCTTCGAGCCAGTGAGGGCAAGCGAGTTAGAGAGGAGAAAGAGAGAGAAGATATTATTGCACTTGAGTAGAATGGTTGGAGCTCTGCCCTTACAGGGTGTTAGCGATTCCCATTTTATAAAAAAGGGGAAGTTCAATCTTAGTACAAGATACGTTGCGTGATAAAAGAAATAGGATGGGACAACCGACTAGCTTTGCGATGTACGTGTGGGCTGATGTCTAGCCGCTTGAATAGACCTGATCGACCACGGGTGCATTCCTCGAGAGATCACTGCGTTCGTTGGGGATTTGGCCGACATTACCCTTGGTAGGGTACCAGTCGATCTTGAGGGAAGTGACTGGCTCGAGATCCTGGGCTTCCGGGATCATCCTTCGAGGTATTCAGTCGAGGAGAAATCGACCTCATAGATTTCACCGTGCACAGATAGTTTCCGCGTTTCTTAGAGGGAAGTGATAAGAAATGGTTTTGACACTCCTTTTCTCGATCCCCATAATGATGTCGTGCTGACGGTGCAACCCCTTTTTTACAGGTGTCGAGGCTCTTTGCCTTCCCGCTTCTCTAGGATTACCCAAAATGTCGTGATTCTTTGATCTTTGTTGATATCGGTTTAGCTTCTATGAACGTATTAATTGCGCCTGCTATTACGCTTTCGGAGGGCGGTAATGGCGCCGTCGGTTACTTTGCTCTCCCTATAAATGGGGCTTTCCATGGTTGGCCTTTTATCCGAACTTCCTTTGATACCCATTTTTTTCTTCCTTTCCCGCTGTCTTGAATTTCTACCATCTTATCAAGTTTGGGGCCTGTGGCCTCAAGATATTATGTCATTTGTACCGCGGTCCAATCCTCGATCCTCTTTTGATTGGGCGAAGTTATGTCGTTGTGGGGCGAAGTTGATGTTGTTGTTGTTGTTGTTATCATTGCCCCGGGGTGATTAGGCAGACGACTGACTTCCTCCGACCCTGGGGATGCTTTGGATTATGCACCACTGCTCAAGAGGGAGCTCGGATTATACAACACTCCTCACCCTCCTCCCACAGTTCGGCGTGTTACACCCTTTTTGGATTCCGGGAGGGTGTGTCGACGGTCTCTGCCGGCTATTGCCTTCCGGGCCGAGGCAACGTCTCAAGAAGTGGCTTCAAAATGGCAGTACTGTCGGAGTTCATACTAGCCAAAATTTTCACCCAGCCACTTCTCATGTTTTTCCGGCTTCTCCTTCGTCATTTTGCTCTTCTCCCTCGCTTTCCTTTTTCCGTACCCTCCCTTTTGAAGATGTCATTCTTGGAGTATTGGGATGTGGTCCCCGAGACGGTCGGACTTGGAAGATATTGTCTTTGAGGTCATATTCTTGGGAGGATGATGACGGAGACGCAGCATGAATAGGCTGTATGCATATCACTTGTACTTCTTCATTTTTTGTAAGGATCCCCTGTGGGCCTTTGTAATCATATGTAAGGACCTCTTGAGGGTTGTTGTAAGCGAATACTTGTATAAATACAAAGATACTTTCATGATTTCTTCCTTCGACACTTGCTATATCTCTTTATATTTTTGGCAGTTTCGAGTGCATGATCCTATTTCATCGCCTATGATACTGGCCTTGAGTATTCTTCCCGGCCTTTGGTTGATGAAACAGCTTTGTCTGAGGCCTTTCGTGACTTCTCGAACAAGACCCGAATTAGGCAATAACCTCGGGCCCGCAGGACCCTTTCTCTACGTGAAAGCTTGGATAATATCTTCGGGCTTTATAATGGCCTTTGAGAAGAGGCTTGCCTGAGGACTCACGGTCTCGGGACACTGGTGACTTCTTGGAGGCAATCTCTAAATGGAGGTCTGGCCGTGCTTTAGGCCGCCCTGGTCATTACCCGGAATCTATTATGCACGAGCGCTTGTTAAGGACGCCCATTTCTCGGTAAACTAGCCTTCTTTGGCGGAGGCTTTTTTGAAGCCGTATACCAAATTGGTGAAGGCACTGTTGTTCAGCTAGGGCATTGTCTTGCTACGGCAAAGGTCTTCGGGGTTGAGCATTACCTCGAAACTGGAGGCGGTACTGGTGGCCGGTGCCTTTGATTGGTGTTGAATCGTTCATGCCCTTTTCGTATGTAGTCGTGAGGTTGCTTCCACTTCCCGGGGGTCCTCGGGGTTCGCTGATTTCATGATGCTGGTGGGTCGTGCCCTAGCAGTTTCATATTCGGGGCACGACAGAGACCGGGCACGACGATAGATGAGATGTGTGTTTCATAATAATGAAGGAGCTTTTATCGGGGCGAGATGGGCCCGTGCTTCTAAGAAGAGTGCATCATCCGAGCCTGGCGTTCCTGGAGTCCTTGGTTCCGGAGCTTTTGGGCCAATAAGGGTTGGGCCATCAGGAGGGTGCTCGATCATTGAGTGGGTTTGCCGGCTTCACTTTGTGGTAAGTTTCATCATGATTCCCCTGTATCTCGGGTCTTTCATGATTCCCCCGTATCTCGGGTCTTTCCTTTCTTATAGGGGTTTCCTTCCGTAAGACTCCGACAGACCTCGGGTTTGAGCCGTTCCGTCAAGGGTCCATACTTCGTGGTATATCGAAGCTTGCATTACAGAAGCCTTTTGTTGAGGCAGGAGTCTTCTTGTGGTAAGCGTTTCGCCTTTTTGACCATAGGGGCGGAGCTAATCGAGCTAGGAATACCTAAAGTATTAAATGCAGGCGCTTGGATCTGAGTGGATATAATTTGTGAAGCTGTAGCTTGGTTCCTCAAGAGTCCGGATTGGGGACAACCGGTGCTCGGACTGGCATAGTACTAAGCTGGACCGAGGATAATGAAGGAGTGGAAACTTGTCACCGATGATCGAGCCGGGTCAGAGCGGGCCTTCGATGGATGCGTTCGTTGAAGATCTTCGGGACAGGCGCTTGAAGAGACCTATGCCAGGGGTTCCGTCTTTCTAGAAAGATTCGCTTGAGCGAAGGTAGTCGGGCGTGATGCCCGGTTTGTTTATTACCGATGCCATGAAGAACGAGGCTGGGGCTAGTAGGCCTTAACCCTTTAGGGGTGGAGCGTAGATTTTGCCACTTTGTATTTTGCTGTTTATAGAGCATGCTTGTAGATGGAAAGCGTACCTTTCACACAAATATAAAATGATAGAAATCTTGAAATTGTTCCTCCTTTGTATCTCTTCCCTTATCGCCTTTGATCTAGTGGTCTGGTTTCCGTGTTTTGGCGGGATTCTCGTGGGTTCGGAACTGATCGGGCAGGCCAGAGAGCTTTCAAGCGCGATCCTTGACGCAAGCAGGTGTTGGGGCCTCTATGTTTTGCCCAGCTGTTTTAGGCTCAGTCTCTGAGGCAGGCCTTTATTTGAGCTTGCCTGTGCTTCGGTCTCCTGTGCCCGTGCGGGCGGACGGTGATTGTTCTCCTTTCTCATCCTTAAGTATTCCACTGTTTCATCCATTCTGGGTCTAGTCTCCGAGTCGTGTTGCGACTTGAGCTTTAATTGACCCATAAGTTCTTTCCTGCCTGCATGGGTAGTTGACGATGGCCATTTGTGTCCCGGGTCGAAGTGACCTCACAGGCGCGTGGCTTGGAGGCTCACTCGACTGGCGACGATGGCTTTTATGCCGTTCCCTCAGGTTCTTTCCTGCCTGCATAGGCAGACGATGATGGCCTTTTATGCTTCGTGTCGAAGCGACCTTACAAGCATGTGGCCCGAAGGCTCACTCGGCTGGTTGACAGTGGCATTTATGCCGTGCCCTTAGGCATATTGTAGTTTAACTATTTCGAGTCTAGTCTCCGAGTCACGTAGCGACTCGAGCTTTAATTAACCCTTAATTTGTCAATTTTCAAGCTGGTGATAATGGCTCTTACGCTGTTTGGTTGTAGAGACCTTTTAATATGTTGCCCGGAGGCTTACATAGTTAACTATTTTGGATCCGGTCTCCGAATCAGGTTACGATTCGAGCTCATTTTAATCCTCAAGTTGTCAATTTTCAAGTTGGCGACAATGGCTCTTACGCTGTTTGGTCGTAGAGACCTTTTAATATGTGGCCAGTAGGCTCGTTTTGCTAGCGACAATGGCTCTTATGTGGTTTTTTGTAGGCCTTGTTTTCCGCTCGTTAAGGTCTTTTGAAATAGTTTTTCCTGACCCGTCGTCGGTTCTTGAAGAACCTCGATTTCAAGTCATTATCGGTGATGTTTCGAGCACCTCGGAAGGTTCATAGCTCGTAGGCTGAGTAGGTCGAAGCCTTGTGATTTGGAGCTGACGTGGTGGAAGCTTATTTTTGCCTGTTGAGGGAAGCCTTATTTTAACTGGTTCTTTCCTAAATATATTCAAAGTAGTGGCCTGCGATTTTTGTTTGGCGATGGTCGGGCGTCCCCAAGTCGCGTTAGTTTGGCTGTATCAGCCGTTTTGACCGTAGTCTTATGTGTTTAGTCGGAGCCATTTTTGATCCCGCGTGATAGATTAGGCGTCTACACCGAGGGTATGCCCTTTCGGGATTCTTACAAATGCGATGTATAGCCTAAACTTCGGGATTTTTATGTCTGTTGAGGTCTTACAGTTTGTCATGTTTGTTGAGGTCTTACAGTTTGTCTGCCCACTAGGGGTCTTACAGTTTTGGGTTTTTCAGCGCATGGCGATTGGCGATGAATGACAGTTTCTGAGTCATCAATTGTTTTTTATTTTTTTAAGCGTGAAGACCGCTTTTCGTGAGCTCGGAGTTGCCTTGTAGGGGCTTCTTGTAGGGGATTGATGACCCCGGAGTTCTAACCCTAGGGTCATGCGAGTGCTGAATTGCTGACGCTAAGTCTCCGAGCGTTTCAGGATGCATCCGGCGAGGGGGTCCCTGCCGGGAATATTCTGTGATTTCCTTGTTTAGAGAATGGGATGCTAAAAGACATTCTTCGACCCATCGTCATAATATATTTTGTTGCGTTGAGTTGACCTATACCGTGTCAAAATCGATCGCTTGGAGGTTTGTCTTGCCCGAATTTTTTTGTGATTTCAGAGCCTCGATCCGGAGGCCGTTGGAGAATTTGAACTGCTGGCACCCATTCTCGAGCTTTTCAGGGCGTTTCTGGTGAAAGAATTTGTTACCCTACCTTGAGAAGGAGTTCCCTACCCCTCTTTTTTTTTGACAAAAGGTATTTTTTGATTGCTCGATACAATGGTACATGTTTTTGCCGACGGGGACTGACTATATTGGCCATTTGGTCTGATACATCGTTTTCCTACGGGAAACCTCATTTGGCGTTTTTTAGAACTCCTTCGAGTGGGCAGTTTTATGGGGGGAATGCCCCTCGCCCTTTCAAATGTCGGCTGTATGGATAATCTTGAATATTTTTTGTGGAGTTCACCCTTAAGCAGCTTGCAGGCGTTGCCTCGTTAAAAACCTTGCCGGTAAAAACCCTTCTTCTGGGATAAAAACTCGGCCGAAGGAAAAGAGTGTAATGGGTACGCCTTCGGGGCCTCGAGGTCTTGTAATAGCACTAACGTCCTGACAACTCTGATTAGGTGCCTGCACATAGGTTAATTCCGAATTTTGAAACAAAATAAAAAGGAATGGGCATAACTTGAAATAGGATATGCTGGCGATGCCTTGGGATTGGTCTACTATAATTGCCTGGGGGAGTAGATGCGTTTTGGATCCCTACTTTGTTTTGTCAAGTTCGACCGGGTGCGAAACCTGGCTTGCCCGTTGTTTCATTCGAGGGGCGGAGGCATGAGCGTTAGTATTGCATCATGTATAGCGAACATTTCCCTTGCGGCGTGTTGTTCCCCGTAGACGGTTTTGATCCTGTCCTTTGTCGGGAATTTTATCACCTGGTGGAGGGTGGATGGTACTGCTCTCATGCAGTGTATCCATGGCCGTCCAAATAAGGCGTTATACCTCATATCTCCTTAGATGACATGGAATTTGGTGTCTTGGGTTGTGCCGTCCACGGTAACCGGAAGGACGATTTCTCCTTTCGTCGTTTCGCTCACCATGTTGAATCCATTGAGGACCTGAGTAGCGGGCAGATTTGTTCGAGCAGCCCGAGCTGTTCTATCACCCTTGACCTGATGATATTGGCCGAGCTACCTGGATCCACGAGTACACATTTTATATGAAAATAATTTACAAGAAAATAGATTACCAGGGTGTCGTTGTAGGGTTGAGACAGGGCCTCGGTGTCCCCTTCGCTGAATGTGAGGGCATCTTCAGGGATATATCCCCGAGTCCATTTTTCTCTAGTGATGGATATTTTTGTTCTTCTCATTACAGGTTCCTGCGGGGCATCGGCACCCCCCATGATCATGTGGATGACGTGTTGTGGCTCGTTTGCCTCGTTTTTCTTGGTTACTTCCCTCTCTCGGAATGGATTTTTGGCCCGATCGCTGAGGAATTCCCGAAGGTGCCCTTTGTTGAGCAGCCGAGCCACTTCCTCTCATAACTGATGGCAATCCTAGGTCCTGTGACCGTGCGTGTTGTGGAACTCGCACACTAAGTTGAAATTTCTTTGCGAAGGGTCTGACTATATTGGTTTGGGCCACTTGGCGTCTCTGATCTTGCTGATAGCGAACACGATGTCTGAAACATCAACGCAGAAGTTGTATTCTGATAAGTGTGGCGCGTTTGTTGGCATTATGTTTCGATTGAACCTGGTTCTGTTGACGAGCCCTAGAGGGTCCTTTCCTTGATCTATCCTTCGATCGTTGCAAGGTAGGTTGTGCCTTGGGGTGTTCCTTATGCCTTCGAGTTACGGCTGGTACCTTTCTTTGTTTGGTTTCGATTCTTTTACCAGGAGTCTGTTTGGGTACACTAAGCCCGAAGGGGCTCCCAGTCGGTCATCCTCGGCCCTGATCTTTGATTGGTACCGTTGTGGATGTCTGACTAGGTCACGACCGGATATTCGATCAAGTTCTGCTTCAGCAATTTTGAGGCCACCGAGCTTCGTTCGTTCAGGACTTGGGTGAAAGCCTGTACTGCCTAGTTGTCAGATACTGGCGGCAGCTCCATCCGTTCCATCTGGAAGCGGGACACGAATTCCCGCAACATCTCGTTCTCTCTTTGCTTAATTTTGAAAATGTCAGATTTCCTTGTTACTACCTTGATGGCTCCAACATGTGCCTTTACGAAGGAGTCTTCTAACATGGCAAATGAATCTATGGAGTTGGGAGCCAAGTTGTGATACCACATCATGGCCCCTTCCGAAGGTGGTTCTCCGAATTTTTTCAGCAATACGGACTCGATCTCGTCATTTGTTTATATCGTTACCTTTTACTGCGCAGGTATATGCAGTAACATGTTCATTAGGGTCAGTAATATCGTTGTATGTAGGGAGTTCTGGCATTCTGAACTTTTTAGGAATGGGCTTTGGGGCTGCTTCCTCGGGGAACGACCTCTGTATGAACTTCTTCGAATCCAAACCTTTCAGGACCGGGGGTGCTCCCGACAGCTGATCCACCCTAGAGTTGTAGATATCGACCTTTTTATCGTTGACTGCAATCATCTTCTCACCTGACTCGATCCTTTTGGTGAGGTCCTCAAGCATTTTTACTATGGCGAGGTCAACCACTGACCCATTATTGTTTGATCTTTCGGGCACTTGCTCGGCGGGGGAAGCTGTCTTTGGTGCCGCGGTGTTGGGAGTTCTCGGATGGCTTTGCAACTGAGCAATGGCCAGCTGTTGTACCTACAACATTTCAAAAATAACATGAAGACTAACTTCTTGTTCTTCCCGGGCCGGGGTTTTTTGAGCTTCTTGTCGGTTGTTGTGCCGTACGCTCCTGTTGGTGTGAGAAGTTTCATCGACTTGCTGTGCGTACTGTGAGTACGCGTCCGCTAGAATCGGTCCCGACGCGTTATCAGGATTTTGTAGTGGTGCTCCAGTGACCGGGGCAACCACGCCATTTTCCCCGTGGTTTTCGAGGTTGTTGTTCTCGAGTCCGTTTACCGAGCCAGAAATTTTGACCTGAAATCAAAGGATCTTGGACAAGAAAAAGTGTGAAGGATAATGTGCATTTGTGCAATAGAACTAGCAAGAAAATAATCACTATTATTTTTAGCCACACGGTGGGCGCCAAACTGTTTACTGTGAAAATGGTAACAACAATTAAATTTGTAGATGGGATTCTAAAAATACATGATCTATTCCCGAGCTAGTTGTTATAGCAGTTGATGCTAATAATACGGAGTTTAATGATGAAATGTAAGCTAAAACGAGATAGTAATGGAACCGAAGGGCCTACTTCTCGGGTGTAGGTCTGATCGATGAGGGACCTCAGGGTCGATGACAAGGTCGAGTTCGAGGCATCGGGGATAGTCGGGGATGGGATAACAGTTGAGGATATAATTAAACAAGGCTCTTTATGGCCACTACTAAGTTATATAACGAAGAGCAAGTAAGAGAATGATAGATATTAAGGTGACTTCGAGCTAATACCAAGTGATAAACAAAGAACAGATAAGAAGGCAATAAAGTTATATGGCTTCGAGCTAGTGAGGGCAAGTGAGTTGGAGAGGAGAAAGACAGAGAAGATATTATTGCACTTGAGTAGAATGGTTAAAGATCTGCCCTTACAGGGTGTTAACGACTCCCCTTTTAAAGAAAAAGGGAAGTCCAATCTTATTACAAGATACGTTGTGTGATAAAATAAATAGGATGGGACAACCAGCTAGCTCTGCGATGTATGCGTGGGCTGATGTCGAGCCACTTGAATAGACCTGATCGACCCCAGGTGCATTCCTTGAGAGATCCCTGCATTCATTGGGGCTTTGGCTGACACTACCCTTGGCAGGGTATCGGTCGATCTTGAGGGAAGTGACTGGCTCGAGATCCCATGCTTCCGGGATCACCCTTCGAGGTATTCAGTCGAGGAGAAATCGACCTCCCAGATTTCACCGTGCACAAAGTAATTAAAACTCAAAGTCTCAAATCTCAAACCTATTACGCTACTCTGATTGAAACTAAATTAGTTCTAGCTAAAATCTTTAATAGCAACACACAGGTATTCCAACGATCTTGAGTAAAAAACCATAACGTATTAAATATCTTTCTTCTTGTATGATTTGAATTTTCCTTATTTTATAATTAATCTTCTAATAGTCTCTATTCTTGTGTCCAATTTGGATCAATATATTTTAAGTTGAGTGATGTATATTTATTTTGTCTTTGCTTAATTGTTTTTAATGGAATGACCCGATCGGTCATTTTGATCATTTGCATTTCCATTCGGTATTTCGAGGCACCATTATGTATTATGATTTACGTGTATTGTTGGTTTCAAATTTCGAGCAGTTCAAAATTAATTTGGAAGAATGATTTTCATTTTGTAAGCTTTAAGTTGTTAGAGTTGACTGGCATTTGACTTATGTGTAGACAACCCTAAAATGGTGCTCTGTTGGTTGATGTCGTGCTATAATTTCATATATTTTAACGTTATTTACCTTACTTGTTTGTTGTTTAGATGCTAATCCGTGTAACAATTGAGCTTAAGTTTATTTTACGTGTATGAAAACTTGGACATGAAGTGGAGAAAAGTTACACGAAATAGTACCTCGAAGCTACAAAATAAAGCAATAAAAGAAGATGTTGCAAGGCAATGAAAAGTCACAGCCTTAGACATTGCAAGGCTTTGTCCAGGGCATTGTCATTGGTGCCTGTTATTGGGCCTCGCGGGGTAATATTGGTGTCTGTGATAGTACCTCGCGGGGTAATGTTTTCTCCTCTGACAATTCCCCGTGCCGACAATGCTTATCTAAGCCACTTTTATTTCCTCATTATGTTTGGGCGATTAGATGTAACGACCCGGCCGGTCGTTTTAAGAATTATGCTCCAATCCCCTATTATCTGCTTTCCTATGTTTATTTCTACTATTTTGATTTGTTGAGATGATCGATTTTGAGTTTCAGAGAGTTTTGGGACACTTAGTCTCTAAATGAGAGCTTAAGTGTTGGAAATTTGACCGTAGTCGGAACAATTTGAAGACGGACTCAAATTGGAAGTCCAATGGTTCTATTAGCTCCATTGGGTGATTTCAGGCTTAGGGCCATGTTCGGAATGTGTTCTGGAGGTCCGTAGCTAATTTAGGCTTGAAATGTCAAAAGTCGAATTATGAAGTTTCCGGTTCGATAGTGAGATTTTGATCCGAGGGTCGGAATGGAATTCCGAAAGTTGGAGAAGCTCTGTAGTGTTTAATGTGACGTTTGTGTAAAAATTTAAGCCATTCGGACGAGGTTTGATAGACTTTTTGATCGAAAGCGTATTTATATAGTTTGGAATTCTTAGACTTGAATATGTGGTTGATTCGTCGTTTCGATGTTGTTTTAGGTGTTTTAAGGATTGGTATAAGTTTGGACAGTGGTATTAGACTTGTTGGTGCCTTTGGTTGAGGTCCCGGGGGCCTCAGGATAGTTTCGGATGGTTATTGGAAGGATTTGGAATTTGTTTGAGCAGCTTTAGCTGCTAGTTTTCTGTCATAACTGCACCTACAGTTGGGTCCCGCAGGTGCATAGCCGCAGAAGCGGCCTCGCCATTGCAGAAGCGGAAAAGGGAGAAGCCAGCAGGGATCGCAGAAGCGGGAGCTTCACCGCAAAAGTGGCCCCGCATCTGCATAAGGTTAACTGCAGGTGCGGAAGCTGGGCTCTAAGTGAAATGTTGCAGATGCGACCATGTCCTCGTAGATGCGGTCCCAGGGCCACAGAAGAGGATTTACTGGGCAAAAACATATAAATACTTGCCTTCGCGAATTTGAGCTATTTTCACCTCTTTTAAAACGGGAAGAAGGCTTGGGGAGCATTTTCCAGAGATATTTTCAGAGGACTTCATTAGGGTAAGGTCTTTGGTCCCTAAACTCGTTATTTGAGTGATTTTTATCATTATAAGCGTGAAGAATTAGGGAAAATTAGTGGTAATTTGGGGGTTAGGTCTTGAATAATTAAATACCTTTAATTGATGATTTGAGGGACCATTTGAGGTTCGATTTTTGTAATTTTTGTATGAATGAACTCGTGAGAGTGTGAGGATTCTGGAAATGTAAATTTTACATGATTCTGAGACGTGGGCCCGAGGGGCGTTTTGGTTATTTTACCTAATTTCATGTATTAGCTTAGAATTTCTTTGTAGAATCAATTACTTGAAGTGTTATTTACATTATGAAATTGAATTGAATAGATTTGGGCCATTTGGAGTCGAGTACTCGTGGCAAGAGCGTGGTTTCAGATTGATTTTGAGCCGGTTCGAGGTAAGTGGCTTGCCTAACCTTGTGTGGAAAACCTTCCCATTAGGATTTGGTATTATTGTTAATTGAAATGCCTTGTACGTGAGGTGACGAGTGCGTACTTGTGCTAATTATTGAAAATCCGGTTTTCATTAAGTAATTAATAGTATGTTTCCTTCCCTATTTATATTACTTGCACTTTAAGCCTGTTGTTAGCGTAGGAAAGCATGTCTATGTGATTTAATTTCTTTTTTTGCTCAAACTGCTTTACCTGAATTCTGTGCAGCATGCTAGACTAGGATTACTTGTTTGCCTTAATATGAAATTGACATTTTATGAATATTTTCCTTTTGCTAATGTGTATTTACATTGGGACTATGGATGTGGGATTCCGCTAGATCCCCCTTGTCTGTTTAATTGGGACTACGGATGTGGTATCCGGTAAATCCCCCCTGCATAATTATATGGAACTACGGGACTGCACCCAGTAGATTCTACCAGTATTGGGTATTTATATTTGGGACTACGGATCGGGATTCCAATATATCGCCGCGCACTGATAGTTGGACTACGGGACGGGATCCCGGGAGATCCTTCGGGTATATATGATGGACTATAGGATGGTATCCCGGGAGATCCACTACATAGATGTAATTGGGACTACAGGACGGTATCCTAGATGGTACCTCGATTGTTATCTCTATGTTGAGTTGTATTTCCTTTCCGTGATTATGTTGTCTCTATTCTAGTTGTTGTTGTTCTTTCTATTCTATGTTATTTCTTACTGTTGCACTTAATTATACTGTTTTATTCTACACTGTTAGACCTTATTTTATTTAACTTCAGTAGGGCCCTGACCTTCCTCGTTACTAGCCGACCGAGGTTAGGCTTGGCACTTACTGAGTACCGCTGTGGTGTACTCATGCCCTTTCTGCACATATTTTTCATGTGCAGTTCCAGTTACATCAACTCAGTCCTATCACCCCTGAGGTGAGTCGATTGTTCTAGAGACTTCGAGGTATATCTACCACGTCCGCAGACCGAGGAGTCCCTTTCCATTCTATCTTGTAGTGATAGCCCTTTTATTTTATTCTGTTGATGTAGACATTCTAGAGTTAGAGCATTTTTATTATATTCGTAGCTTGTGATTCATGGGTTTCCGGATTTTAGGAAAGTGTATTGGTTTTAAGAGTTAATATTGTGTATGCCGAGCGGCACTTTTAAATGCTATTTTATTACTCTATTTCTGTTTTAAATTGTTTTCTTCCTCAAATTTGGTTTATCTTCCGCATCTTAGGATTACCTAGCCTTAGAGACTAGGTGCCGTCACGACAGTTCACGAAGGGTGAACTGGGGTCGTGACAAGTTGGTATCAGAGCTCTAGGTTCATAGGAGTCATGAATCACAAGACGGTTTATTAGAGTCTCGCTGATCAGTACAGAGACGTCTGTACTTATCTACGAGAGGCTTTGTATCTTTTAGGAAAATTCCACTTCATTTGATTTCCTTGTCGTGCGAGATTTGATGTCACAATTCTAAACTTCTGTCTTCTATTCTCTCACAAATGGTGAGGACATGCTCTACTCGAAATGATTAGGCACCCGCACCCCTACTACAACCATTAGAGGCTGGGGCCGGGGTAGAGGCCGAGGACGCACACGTGGTACAGCCAGAGCACCTGCGCGAGCTACCACCGAGGTACTGCTAGTAGTTCTAGCTAGAGTCTAGGCACCTGATACGCCTACTGCTACTACTACTCCAGCACTTCAGGAGATTCTGGCACAGTTCATGAGCATGTACACCACTTTGGCTCAGGCAGGGTTGCTTCCCCTTGTTGCAGCTACATCTCAGGCCGAGGGAGGATCACAGATTCCCGCCGCCCGAACTCTTGAGCAGCGAGTGCATGTTGAGCAGGTCCCTAAGATTATTTTTGTACGGCCTACAATTCGAGATCAGCCCGAGGATAGGACAACGGCTTCCGAGGATGAGCAGTAGAGGCTTGAGAGGTTCAAGAAGTACAAGCCTCCTGTATTCAGTAGTCTAGCATCAGATGATGCTCTGGGATTTCTAGATATGCTACCGTATTCTCCGTACCATGGGTATATCTGGATCGAGCGGGGTTTCCTTCACTACTTTCCAGCTTCGAGGAGCTGCCTATGAGTGGTGGCACACCTATGAGTTAGACATTCCGGATGAGGGTGTTTCACTGACTTGAACTCAGTTTTCAGATCTATTCCTAAGAGAGTATGTTCCTCAGAGCCTCAGGTACGCATGGCGTGCATAGTTTGAGCATTTGCGCCAGGGTGCTATGACTGTCTCAGAATATGCCGTCCGTTACACTAGTTTGGCTAGACACGCACCAGCCTTGGTTTCTACTGTTCGTGAGAGGGTTCGCCAGTTTATTGAGGGCATTATTCCCAAAATCAGGTCTAGCATGGATCGTGAGTTTGAGATGGATATTTCTTATCAGTAGGTGGTGAGCATTTCTAGGAGGATTGAGGGTATGCATGCTAGGGAGAGAGAGGAGAGGGAGGCCAAGAGGTCTCGAGAGTCGGGCCATTATTCTGGTGCCCGTGCCTCAGCTACAGGTCGTCATTGTAGGGGTTATATGAATCGCCCAATTCATTCAGCTCTTCCAGCAACCAATGGTATTCCAGCTCATCCTAGACCTCAGGAGCCTTATTATGCACCTCCGGTTTCTAGCGCGCCTCCTATACATGGTGCTTTTAGAGGATAGTCCAGCAGTCCTGGCCTGAGCCAGTCATAGCCGCCACGTCCTCCTAGAGCTTGTTTTAAGTGTGGTGACACACGCCATATGGTGAGGGATTTCCCCAGACTTGGGAGTGGTGTACCTCCACAGACTTCTTAGCCATAGCGTGCCCCGCAGAGTTCTCAAGCTATGATTACAACTCCAGTTGCTACCCGACCTGCTCAGCCAGCTAGAAGGGGAGGCCAGGCCAAATACTATGCCCTTCCTACCCGTATGGAGGCTGTTGCCTCTGATTCTGTCATCATAGGTATTATACTGGTATGTCACAGAGATGCATCGGTTCTATTTGATCCAGGCTCTACTTACTCTTATGTGTCTTCTTATTTTGCTCTGCACCTATGTGTACCTCAGGATTCTTTGAGTTCCCCTGTTTATGTTTCTACTCCTGTAGGAGGGTTTCTTGTTGTGGACCGCATTTATTAGTCGTGTTTGGTTGCTCTTAGTGGTTTTGAGACTAGAGCTATTTTATTATTGCTTAGCATGGCAGATTTTGATATTATCTTGGGCATAGACTGGTTGTCACCCCATTATGCTATTCTTGATTGTCATGCCAAAACCGTGACATTGGCTATGCAAGGTGTACCGCGTGTTAAGTGGAGGGGGTACTTTAGATCACACTCCTAGTAGAGTCATTTCTTTTCTTAAAGCTCAGCGTATGGTTAAGAAGGGGTGTGATGCGTATTTAGCTTATGTGAGAGATGTTAGTGTTGATACCTCTTCAGTTGATTCAGTCCCAGTAGTACGGGATTTTCCCGATGTGTTTCCAGCTGATTATCCGGGCATGCCGCCTGATAGAGATATTAATTTTTGCATTGATCTGTTGCCGGGCACTCAGCCCATTTCTATTCCTCCGTATCGTATGGCTCTTCCTGAGTTGAAGGATCAGGTACAAGAATTGCTTGATAAGGGTTTTATTCAGCCCAGTGTATCACTCTCTCAAGAATTACTTGATGAGGGTGGTTTTATGCGTATGTGTATTGATTATCTCTACTTCAACAAGGTTACAGTGAAGATCTGTTATCCTTTGCCTCGTATTGGTGATCTGTTTGACTAGCTTCAGGGTGCACAGGTGTTTTTTAAGATTGACTTGTGATCAGGTTACCGTCAGTTGAAGATTCAGGAGCAAGATATCGAGAAGACTGCTTTAAGGACTCGGTATGGTCATTACGAGTTCCTTGTTATGTCATTAGGGCTGACCAATTCCCCAACAGCCTTTATGCATTTGATGCACAATGTGTTCTGGCCATATCTTGACTCGTTCGTCATTGTCTTTATTGATCATATTCTGGTGTATTCCCGGAGTCGGAAAGATCATGAGCAGCACCTGAGGACAGTGCTCCATACCTTAAGAGAAAAGAAGTTATACGCTACTTTCTTGAAATGTGAGTTTTGGTTGGATTCCGTGGCATTCTTAGGCCACGTGGTGTCGAGTGAGGGTATTCAGGTGGATCCGAAGAAAGTAGAGGCCGTGCAGAGTTGGCCCAAACCATACTCAGCTACAGAGATCCGTAGTCTTCTTGGTTTGACTAGTTATTACCGCCATTTTGTTGAGGGGTTTTCATCGATTGCAGCCCCTATGACCAAACTGACCCAGAAGGGTGCTCCGTTCCAATGGACGGAAGAGTGTGAGGCGAGCTTTCAGAAGCTCAAGACATCTTTGACTAGAGCCCCAGTTTTGATATTGCCTGCAGGTTCGAGGTTTTACACTGTTTGTTGTGATGCCTCAAAGATTGGCCTTGGAGCAGTTTTGATGTAGGACGGTAGGGTGATTGCCTACGCATCCAGACAATTGAAGGTTCGTGAGAAGAATTATCCGGTCCATGACCTAGAGTTAGCAGCCATTTTTCACGCCCTGAAGATCTGGCATCATTATTTGTACGGTGTGCCTTGTGAGATTTATACTGATCATCGGAGCTTGCAGCACCTGTTCAAGCAAAAGGATCTAAATTTGCGCCTGAGGAGGTGGTTAGAGTTACTGGAGGAATATGATATCACTATTTTGTATCACATAGGCAAGGCCAATGTAGTAGATGATGCCTTGAGTCGTCGGGCAGAGAGTTTGGGGAGTTTGGCTTATTTACCAACATCGGAGAGGCCTGTGACGATGGATGTTCAGGCCTTAGCCAGCCAGTTTGTGAGATTGGATCATTCGGAGCCCAGTAGGGTTCTATCTTGCATGGAAACATACTAGTAATTACTTAGTAATATACGCTTTATTTGCTCAAACTGCTTTACCTGAATTATATGCAGCATGCTAGACTAGAATTACTTGTTTTCCTTAATATGAAATTGACATTTGCTGAATATTTTCCTGTTGCTGATGTGTATTTACATTGGGACTATGGATGTGAGATTCCGGTAGATCCTCCTCTGCACAGTTATATGGAACTACGGGACTGCACCCGATAGATTCCCACAGTACTAGGTATTTATATTTGGGTCTATGGATTGGGATTCCGGTAGATCCCCATGCACTGATAGTTGGACTACTGGATGGGATCCCGGGAGATCCTTCGAATATATATATGATGGACTACGGGACGGTATCCCGGGATATCCACTGGATAGATGTAATTGGAACTATAGAACGGTATCCTGAAAGGTACCCCGGTTGTTTTCTCTGTGTTGAGTTGTATTTCCTTTCTGTGATTATTTTGTCTCTATTCTAGTTACTGTTGTTCTTTCTATTCTATGTTATTTCTTATTGTTGCACTTAATTATACTGTCTTATTCTATACTTTTAGACCTTATATTTTATTTAGCCTCAGTAGGGCCCTGACCTTCCTCATCACCACCCGATCGAGGTTAGGCTTGACACTTACTGAGTACCGTTGTGGTGTACTCATGCCCTTTCTACGCATGTTTTTCATGCGCAGATCCAGGTACTTCGACTCAGTCCTATCACCCTTGAGGCGAGGCAGCTGTTCCAGAGACTTCGAGGTATATATGCTGCATCCGCAGACCGAGGAGTCCCTTTCCATTCTATCTTATAGTGATAACCCTTCTATTTTCTTCTGTTAATGTAGAAATTCTAGAGTTAGATCATTTTTATTATATTCATAGCTTGTGATTCATGGGTTTCTGGGTTTTGGGAAAGTGTATTTGTTTTAAGAGTTAATATTGTGTATGTCAAACGGAACTTTTAAATGCTGTTTTATTACTCTATTTCTGTTTTAAAATATTTTCTTCCGCAACTTTGGTTTATCTTCCGCATTTTAGGCTTACCTAGTGATAGAGACTAGGTGTCGTCACGATGGTTCACGGAGGGCGAACCGGGGTCGTGATAGTAGACCTCAACCCTACCTTATAAATACCTCCTAAACTTAGTTTTTAGAGGATAGAACATGATTGGAGAGGACAAAGGCTATAGAACACTTGGATGAAATGAATCACAAGAGTTTTCTCTTCTATTCTTCCTTAATCTGTATTTTAATGCTTTCAACTATTATCATGACTATTTGTATGGTTATGAGTAGCTAAACTTCTCATCTAGGGTTTGATGGAACCTCTTGGAGGATGACTTTTAATTATGTTTAATATGATCTAACCTTTCGATTTCTCTACTTGTTTAACTACATGCTTATTTAGTTGATTGAATGGACATCGATTGATTGTGCCTATTAGTGTGTATTGCTTGAGAAATGGTACATATTTAGGTAGTTGTTGAACAACATAACTCCTAACATATGTGAGAAATCAATGCGGAAGGTTTAATGGTGGGATTAGAGATAACAAATCTTGGCGTGACAATAGTGAGCGGTGAACTAGTGCCAGCTAGCATATTTCGAGAGAGTAAATCTAGTAAATAATGGTATTTACTCAAGAGAGAATTACGACACCTAAAGTGCTCACGATCAGTAAAGGATACTTAGGCGATATTATAGGAGACGTAGCGGGAAAGATTCTGACAATTGGGGAAATCATAACTCTAGGCCTCTTTAATCTTGTTCCCAAAACCTTAGTATCTTTAGTTGTTAATTTACTATTTTAATTTGCTAGTTATTTAGTAAAAAATAGAATCTTAATATTTATACATTAGGAATTCTTCAAGCTTGTATTCTTAGTGATACTTAACACTTACAGCAAAACCTTAGTTCTCTGTGGGATTCGACTCCAGACTTTTAAACCAGATTATATTTGCAGCGACCGCTTATCATTTTTTGGACCAGAGTTGGGCTTGATCAAAATTTTGTGCTGGGGAACTAACAGTGTAGTTATAGCTGTGTATACTTATTCAAGTTTGAACTTTTATTTTGTTTTGTTTTAAATTTTATTTGATTATACTTGTTGATTTGAGAAACATGATGTCTAGAAATTATAGGAATTTAGGTGTTGGTGATTCTATTATTGATCCTTATGCATATTGTGAAGGAAATCACCCGTGACACAATTATCAAAATATTCTTGTGATGACCATTGTCATCACTTGTTTTGAAAGTAATTCTGTGTTCTGAGGCGTTAAAACCTCTTTTTGTCTCACCTCGATTTGTGGGCATAGTCTGGGCGCGTTTCCAGAAAGCTTTTATGTAAAGACTAAGTGAAATAAGGAAATTTACTTTTAAAATTGAATAAAGTTGACTTTGGTCAACATTCTTGGTAAATGGACCCGGACCGGTAATCCGACGGTCTCGTAGGGTCCATCGTAAAATATGGAACTTGAGCGTATGCCCAAAATCGAATTCCGAGGTCCCAAGCCTGAGAAATAAATTTTTAAAGAAAATTATTTTCTGAAAAATATAAAGGTTTTTAGAAGTGAATTAATGTATTTTCTTGATGGTATCGGGCCGTATTTTAGTTTCGAAGCCCGGTACAAGTTTGAAATAATAATTAAGTTGAATCTGTAAAATTTGGTAAAGATCGGAATTGGTTTGGTATAAAACGGACCTATATTTGAGAAAATAGTAATTTTGATGTTTTTGAGTGATCTCATGAATTTGAGGTTTAATTCATAGTTGTTGATGTCATTTTGATGATTTGACCGCACGAGAAAGTTCGTATTTTATTTTTAGACTTGCGTGAATGTTTGGTTTGGATCCTCGAGGGCTCGAGTGAGTTTTGGATAGGTCACGGAGTGAAATTGGACTTAGGAACAAGTGTTGGTATCTAGTATTTTTGCCTAGGCCTCTGATATCGCAATTGCAAGATCAGGCTTCGCAATTGCGAAGTGGACAGGCTTGGTAAATGTGACCCCAGTGTAGCAAATACGGACCAAGCCTGGGCAGGCCATTTTCGCAAATGCGAACACTGGGTGGGAATTGCGAAGCCCTCTCAATCGCAAATGCGATGTTTCCTTCGCAATTGTTAAGATGACGATTTTCCCATGGTCGCAAATGTGACAGATTCTTTGCATTTTCAAAGACAACAAGTCCTGAAGGGGTTCACAATTGCGAACCCTAGTCGCAATTGCGACATCTACGACCAGTTAATTTGGACTTAGACACATTTTTCTTCATTTTTCAAACTCTCTCAAACCCTAAGCTCACTTGGGCGATTTTCTAAAGAAAGGTTCTTCTCCAAATCAATTGTAAGTCATTTCTAACTCATTTTCTTTAATCTATAACATCTTTTAACATGATTTCAATTCAAAATCAAGGGTTTTCATGGGGAAATTGGGTGTTTTGGGTAGAACTTAGGATTTTCAAATTTTAAGGATTTAGACCTCGATTTGAGGTTCGATTTCAAAAAAAATTATATGTTTGAGTTCGTGGGTGAATGGGTAATCGGGTTTTAGTTCAAACCTCGGGTTTTGACCATGTGGGCCTTGGGTCGATTTTTTACTTTTTGGGAAAATCTTTAGAAAACCTATTTTCATGCTTTAGAATTGATTCATTTAGCATTTATTGATATCGTTAAGTAAATTATGGCTTAGATACAAGCGAATTGGTGGTGAAAACAAGAGGTAAAGCGATAGTTGAGGCTTGAATTGTGTTCGTGGCATTGAGGTAAGTGTTTGGTCTAACCTTAGCTTGAGGTATTAAGAGTTGTGTCCTATTTGCTATGTGTTAATTGTTGAGTACGATGTATAGGTGTGGTGATGAGTATCTATACGCTGGTATCAAGCATGCCCGTGAGTCTTATACTGTGATTAACGTGACTCCGTTTTGTATTGTTCATGCTTTATATGATGATTTATATTGTTGAACAAGGCTTGTGGAAGTATTATTGGTAATTGAACATTGTAGAGCATTGGCCCAAGTTGAGAATTGAGTTGTGAAGTAATTGTGGAAAAGAGAAGAGGTTTATGATATTGTCTCCCTTACCGGGATATTATTGCTTTTGATATTATCTTCCTTGCCGGGGTGTTATTACTCATTATATTGTTTCCCTTACCGGGATATTATTGTTATGCTATTGTTCCCTTGTTGGGATTTTATTGTGATATTATTGATTCCCTTGCCCAAATTGCTTTGTTATTGTTGTTTGGGTGAGGAAGAGTATAAAGCACGAAGGGTGATGCCGTGCATGATTTTGAGAGTGTTAATGCACGAAGGGTGATGTCGTGCCGATATTGTGAGGTAAAAGCATGAAGGGTGATGCCATGCTGCACGATGAACAATGTCATGCCATGATATGAGTGATAATGCATGAAGGATAATTCCGTGCCATGATT
Organism: Nicotiana tabacum; assembly: GCF_000715075.1. Lineage (NCBI taxonomy): Eukaryota > Viridiplantae > Streptophyta > Magnoliopsida > Solanales > Solanaceae > Nicotiana > Nicotiana tabacum. The sequence goes on from NC_134097.1 coordinate 55,291,871, forward strand.
ATGTGAGGTAAAAGCATGAAGGGTGATGCCGTGTCGATTCTATTAATTTTTATGGCGAGGATGAGAGTAAAAGCACGAAGGGTGATGTCGTGCATGTGTTATTGAGTTCTTGATTCTTGCTGATAATTTAATTATAGCTTTCTTTAAATTCTTCTATTGGTTTTCTGTTGTTACCTGATATTCCCCGCAGCATGTTTTCCCCCTCCTAACTTTAACTGTAAATTTCTGCCTTTATTGTTTCGCTGTATATGATTTAACTGCACAGATTTATTTGGTAGTCTTGTCCTAGCCTCGTCACTACTTAGCTGAGGTTAGGCTAGACACTTACCAACAAATAGGGTCGGTTGTGCTGATAGTACACTCTGCACTGTGTGCAGATCCTGGTGCCGCAGCTTTTGGAGTACAGTGAGGTTGCTGCCTTCAGTTCATGAGGCGGCCCTAGGTAGTCCTGCAGGCATCCGCAAGCCTTGGTGTCCCCTTCTTATTTGGTTTTTCTTGTGTTCTTTAATAATTTAGAGACAAACATGTATCTAATTTGTTCGGACCCTGTTTGTAGTATTCTTAGATAGTATGTGAGATTGTGACACCAGTTCTGGGTAGCTTATGTTTATGGATTGGTATTAGTATTATTATTAAATTTTTACATTTCATTCTTCTGCTTTATTATTTCCACTGTTTATATAATGTTAATTCACAACTGTTAAAGGATTAAAAATAGAAAAGGTAAAATATTTGGAATGATTGGCTTGCCTAGCTTTCACTAGTAGGCGCCATCACAACTCCCGAGGGTGGAAAATCCGGGTCGTGACAATTCTCGAGAGCGAGTTATGTGCACCAACTAAATCTTATTTGTGGAATGTGTATGATGTGTGTTGTGGTTAAAATGGTCACTTTCATAGTTGTGCTTATATTTCTTATCCTCCCCAACACCTTACTATGATGGTTCTAGTTCTTTTGTGTAGTTAATAGGAACAAAGAACCCGGGGATGATGACCTGAAAGAGATCAAAGATATGCTAAGGTATTTGTAGGAATTAATAATGAGACATAACTTCATATACAAAGGCAAGAGGAAACTATTCGTAACTTGGAGGTTCAAGTGACTCAACTAGTTGAAGCTTTTAATGCTCAACAAGTTAATATTATGGATAGTAGCCAGGAGCAGTGTGTATTAGATATCGAAATTGAGGTACCAATGGAGGGGTCGAGAGTAGAACACCAACACTCTAACCATCTAGAATTTGATGATGTAAATGATGAAGAAATGATATTATAGTGAGGCAAGGACATTGAAGATACAAATTCAGTTAACTCTAGTACAATTTGAGTCATGGAGGCTGAAAATCTTGAAGTTCAGGCATTTGAGCATGTCAGACCTCATTCCAAACAGTTCTCTATATTATGTTCGGATGGTGAAATGAGAATTGATCCTTCTGAGCATAAAAAGGAGTCAAGGGAAAAGGTAGATGAGCCCCATATTTTGAATTTTTCAAGGTAGTTTAGGCAATGTGACACTTCTCTATCGAGAGCCAAAAGGTGCATGAGAGTTTACTTAAATTTTTAGCTCACAAATTTTTTTACTGCCCTAGGAGTATAATCATAAGCTTGAATCAAAACATGGGGTTCAATTTACAAGCTCACGGTGGAGGCAGAAAGTGGTTCACATTGTTCCACGACGTTAAATCAGGTGCTTGTTGGGTGGCGACCCAACTTCAATACTTTCTTTTATTTTTTGTTTTGTTAAAAAATATTTTCTTATTGTATTATTTTTATAATTCTGTTTTTTATTTGTTAGGAGCATGAGAAGCACAGCTATAGGAAGGATGCAACATCAAGCCAGATGGTTAAAACTAAGTGTGGGGTGCCTACACAAAGTAAAATACCTGGGGAGAAGTCTGAGTATCCCATTAGCTGCTAGTGCTTCGGCTTTTGGCCTACCAGAGAGTTTCTTTTACCCTCTTATTATTTATGTTGTGAATTGAGGACAATGCATAATTTTAAGTGTGGGGTGAGGAGATTGTCTGGGTGACTTTCTATGATATTTTAGTTGTGTTAGTTTAATTGATGATTTTTTTTTGAAAACAATTTGGACTTTTTCCGATTATGGATCTCGTAGATATATTTCTTGATGAATTAAAATCTAAACAAAATACGGTTTCATTGAAGTTTGACATTTTTTGAGATAAAATACGGTCCAAGCTATAATATCCCGTATTTATGGAATAATGCCATACAAGGTACCACATGACCATGATAGTAAGGTGTATAAAGTATGTTAAAAGCGAGTACTATTTTAAGTAATTTGAGATAATTCTTAATTATGTGTATAATTGGTTAATTATTGATTTGAGTGGGAAGTTAACAAATGAATTAGAAGTTTGTGGATAATTATTTATGTGAGGTCTTGGATAAGTATTAGGGAACAATTCACGTGGGATTATGGGAATGTGGCAGCCAAAGAGGTCTTGAATAATGAGTCTTAACTCATGTAACAAGGTGGCAAAATTGGAAAAATTCTTGTGGCTAAGTCATACATAAGTGCGCCCACACCCACTAATACAAAAGGCCTCTTTAAATCACAAAATGAAGATGCTCACATCTACTAAGTAACGAATGAAGCTTCAACAAGAAAATTCATATGAGATTATTACATGTAATAACAACATGATATGAAATTCTAAGAGAGCACTGTACAATCTCTCTCAAGAATATTATACGGACTTTTTCCTACTTCAATCCGTCGTTACGTGTCTTTTTCGCAATTGACGTATGTTAGATGGATTGTCAAGAGAATCAGATCAGGTATGTTAAGGCTATCCCTTATTTCCTTTTGGAATTGATCCATACGATACAAACAAAATGAGCTAATGCACAACTTTCATAAATGAACACTATTAATAGAAGTACTAGAAGTGTCTATGTTCTTGATTCCCCATGTGTCCTATTATTCTATCATCTGTTCATAGGTCTCAGAAAATAAGTTAGTTGATAAAGTTTATTTCATGATATTAATAAATGGCATATTAATCTTATGACATTCTGAGAAATTGTAATGACCCGGCCAGTTGTTTTAAGAATTAATGCCACGATCCCCTATTAATTGCTTTCCCCGTATTTGTTTCTGCCATTGTTAGTTGCCAGGAGGATTCTGTTCGAGTTTTAGGGTGTTTTGGGACACTTAGTCCCCAAATGAGAGTTTAAGCTTTAGAATTTGGACTGTAATCGGAGCAGTGTGAAGACGACCTTGGAATGGAATTCTATTGATTCTGTTAGCTCTGTTGAGTAATTTCGGGCTTAGGGGCGTATTCAGATTGTGTTTTGGAGGCTCGTAGCTTATTTAGGTTTGAAATGCTGAAAATTGAATTTTTGAAGTTTCCAGACCCATAGTGAAATTTTGAAATGGGGTCGGAATCCGATTCTGAAAGTTGAAATAGCTCCGTAGTGTTGAATGTGACTTGTATACAAAATTTGGGGTCAAACGGACTTGGTTTGGTTGGTTTCGTCATCGGTTGTAGGATTCTTGTAATTTCAAGTTCTTTAGGCTTTGATTGGAAGGCGATTCATGGTTTTAGCATTGTTTGATGTGATTTGAGGGTTGGAATAAGTTCGTATAATGTTTTAGGATTGGTTGGCATGTTTGGTTGAGGTCTCGGGGGCCTCGGGTGAATTTCGGATGCTTAATGGAAGTTGAATTGGACTTTGCCTATTTTCTGATGTTGCTGCTTCTGGGAATTTTGCACATGCGTAAGGAGCCCACAGGTGCGGCCCATAGAAGTGATGGAGGAGGTCGTAGGTGCGGTTTGGGCACTAATAGCCAGTGAGCGCAGATGCGGCTAAAGGACCAAAGAAGCGGACTGCATCTGCGGTGAAGGGAGCGCATGTGCGGTTCCTTGTGAGTTAATGAGATTTCACAGATGCGGAGCCTTAGGCCGCAGGTGCGGTCCCATGATCGGCACTGTAGAAATATGAAATTTTGAGGGTTTGAAGCTCATAACACCAAATTTGATTTTTGGCTCGGGAAAAGGCGATTTTGGGAGGATTTTGAAGAGGAAATCAGTGGGTAACGAATCCTTATCCCTTTTTAGTTGTATTCCATTATTCTATTTTTAGTTTTGTCATTTAATTTCGGATTTGAGGTGAAAAATTGGGAGAAAAGAGAAAAAGTTCCCCAACTTAAAATCTGAGTTTTGAGGGATATTTTGGCGTTGGATTTTGATAATTCTTGGACGAGTGTTCTCGTGAGTGAATGGGTGTTCTAAATTGGTAACTTTTACCCAATTCCGATACGTGGGCCCGAAGAAGATTTTTGGGCATTTTTTTATTTCTTATCTTAGCTTTGATTCCTTTAGCTTAATTAGTTGCTTATTGTTTTATTTACACTGTGTAATTAATTTGACTAGATTTGAGCCACTCGGAGTTGGATACTCCTGGTAAGAGCGTGGTTTTGGGTTGATCTGGAACTGGTTCAAAGTAAGTCGCTTGCCTAACCTCGTGTGGGGGATTTCCCCTTAGGATTTTGGTACTGTTGTTATATGAGTGCCGTGTACGTGAGGTGACGAGTGCGTACACGTGCTAATTGTTGTAAAACTTCGTCTTCATTAAGTGAATATCTATGTTTTCTTGTAATTGAGCAATACTTGTACTTGAAGCCTCTTGTTTAGTTTAGCTAAAGAATGCTTATGTGATATAATTGTCTTACCTGCTTTAACTGCTTATTTGTACTCTGTGCAGCATGTTTAGAGTAGAATTCCTGTTTATTCTCAATAAGAACTGTAGATTCTTTCTTGATATTGTTGTGTGTTTACTTTGGGACTACGGGACGATATCCGGGGAGATCCCCCTCCAGTTTACTTTGGGACTACGGATTGGTATTCCGGGAGATCCCCCTGCATGTTTACATTTGGGACTACGGGACGACACCCGGGAGATTCCCCTGTACTGGTTATTTACTTTGGGACTACGAACTGGTATTCCGGGAGATTCCCTGCATATTTATGATTTGGACTACGGGACAATATCCCGGGAGATCCCCTGTTGCTATCTCTGTGTACTAAGTATACTCTGTATGTGATTTTACTCTTTAAAGACTATTAGTATTTTAATAATACTGTCGTACTTCATACTATTTTACCTTACATTATATATATATATATATAGGACCCTGACCTTCCTTGTCACTACTCGATCGAGGTTAGGCTTGGCACTTACTGGGTACCACTGTGGTGTACTCATGCCATTTACTGCACATGTTTTCGTGTGTAGATCCAGGTTCTTCTGCTTAGCCATTCTATCAGTGAGGCAGGCGACATCAGAGACTTCAAGGTATATCTACCGTGTCCGCAGACCTAGAAGTCCCTCTCTATTCTCCCCTTTAGCATTAGACTTTCTGTATTTTCTTTTGATTAGACATTCTAGAGTTAGAACACTATGTAGTGTCTCTAGCTTGTGATTTTATGAGATTCCGGGTTTTGGGAGTTGATTCAGTATTGAGAGTGTGTATTTGTATATGTAGAGCGGCATATTAAACACTTTTATTATGTTTTATCTGTAGTTTTTGCTAGTTTCGTATTTTGTTTCTTTTTTTCGCAATTGTTAGGCTTACCTAATCGTAGATACTATGTGCCATCACGACAGTTCACGGAAGGCGAACTTGAGTCGTGACAAGTTGGTATCAAAGCTCTAGGTTCATAAGAGTCATGAATCACAAGCCAGTTTATTAGAGTCTTACAGATCTGTACGGAGACGTCTGTACTTACCTATGTGAGGCTATGTAACTGTTAGGAAAGTTCCACTTCATTTGATTTCCTTGTAGCGCGAGATTTTTAACATCACAATTCTAAACCTCTGTCTTCTACTCTCTTAGAGATGGTGAAGACACGTGCTACCGGAAATGACCAGGCACCCATGCCCTCTGCTAGAGCCGCCAGAGGTCGGGGCGTAGAGGCCAATGACGCGCATGTGGTTTAGCTAGAGCAGCCGCGCGAGCTACCATAGAGTAGCCACCAGCAGCTCCAGTCGGAGCCCAGAAACATAATACGCCTACTACTACTACTATTCCATCTCTTCAGGAGACCCTTGCACAGTTTGTGAGCATGTACACCCCTCTACCTCAGGCATGGTTGATTCCCCTTGTTGCAGCCACATCTCTGGCCGGGATAGAAACATAGACTCTTGCTGCCCACACTCCTGAGCAGCGGGTCCAGGTTGATCAGATCCCAGAGGTTATACCGGTACAGCCTGTAACCTCAGTTAAGCCCGAGGACAGGGCAGCAGCTTCAAAGGATGAGCAATGGAGGCTTGAGAGGTTCAAGAAGTAAAAGCCTCCTATATTTAGTGGTCTAGCATCAGATGATGCTCTAGGATTTCTGGAGGAGTGCTACCGTATCCTCCGTACTATGGGTATATCAGGATCGAGTGGGGTTTCTTTCACTACCTTCTAGCTTCGAGGAGCAGCCTATCAGTTATAGCGTACTTTTGAGCTAGACAGTCCAACTGAGGCAGCCTCCCTTATATGGACCCAGTTTTCAGATGTGTTTTTGAGGGAGTATGTTTCTTAGAGCCTCAGGGACGCATGGTGCGCAGAGTTTGAGCATTTGCACAAGGGTACTATAACTAATTCAGAGTATTTTGTCCGTTTCACTAACTTGGCTAGGCATCCACCAGCCTTGGTCTCTAAAGTTCGTGAGAGAGTTTGCCAGTTTATTGAGGGGCTCATTCCCAGCATCAGGTCTAGCATGGCTCGGGAGTTGGAGATGGATATTTCTTATCAGCAGGCGGTGAGCATCGCTAGGAAAGTAGAGAGTATGCATGCTCGAGATAGAGAGGAGAGGGAGGCCAAGAAGTCTCAAGAGTCGGGCCATTATTCTGGTGCCCGTGTCCCAGCTGTAGTTCCTCATGGAAAGGGTTATACGAGTCACCCCATTCATTTAGCTCTCCCAGCAGCCAGTGGTATTCCAACTCCTCCTAGACCTCAAGAGCCTTATTAATGCACCTCCCGCATCTTGAACGCCTCCTGCACGGGGTGCTTTTACTGGTCAGTCCAGTAGACCTGGCCCGAGCCAGTCACAGCCGCAACACCCTCCTAGAGCTTGTTTTGAGTGTGGTGACACACGTCATATTATGAGGGATTTCCCTAGACTTAGGAGGGGTGAACCTCCATAGACTTCTCAGCTAGAGCCTACCTCGCAGAGTTACTAGGCTATGATTATAGTACTAGTTGCTACCTCACCTGCCCAGCCAGCTAGAGGTGGAAGTCTGGGAGGTAGAGGTCGCCCTAGAGGGGGAGACCAGGCCAGATATTATACCCTTCCTACCCGTACCGAGGTTGTTGCCTCCAATTCTGTTATCACAGATATTTTCCTAGTTTGTCATAGAGACGCATCGGTTTTATTCGATCCAGGCTCAACCTATTCTTATGAGTCTAGTTATTTTTCCCCGTATTTGGGCCTATCTCGGGATTCTTTAAGTTCCCCTATTTATGTTTCTACTCTTGTGGGAGATTTTCTTGTTGTGGACCGTATTTATAAGTCGTGTTTGATTTCTCTTAGTGGTTTTGAGACTAGACCCGATTTATTATTGCTCAACATGGTAGATTTTGATGTTATCTTAGGCATGGACTGGTTATCGCCCTATTATGCTATTCTTGACTGTCACGCCAAAATAACATGCTGGCAATGCCAGGTATGCCGCAAGTAGAGTGGAGGGGTACTTTCGATTACACCACAGTAGAGTTATTTCTTTCCTTAAGGCTCAACGAATGGTTGAGAAGGGGTGTGACACGTATCTAGCCTCTGTGAGAGATGTCAGTATTGATACCCCAACAGTTGATTCAGTCCCACTAGTGCATGACATCCCTAATGTGTTCCTAGTTGACCTTCAGGGTATGCCGCCCGACAGAGATATTAATTTCGGTATTGATTTGTTGTCGGGCACTCAGCCTATTTATATTCCTCCTTATCGTATGGCTCCACCTGAGTTGAAGGAGTTGAAGGAGCAGTTTCAAGAATTGCTTGACAAAGGTTTTATTAGGCCTATTGTATCACCTTTGTGTGCTCCTGTCTTGTTTATGAAGAAAAAGGATGGTTCTATGTGTATGTGCATTGATTATCGCTAGTTGAACAAAGTTACAGTGAAGAACTGGTATCCTTTGCCTCGTATTGATGATCTGTTTGACCAGTTACAGGGTGCACAAGTGTTTTTTAAGATTGACTTGCGTTCAGGTAATCATCAGTTGAAGATTCGAGAGCCAGTTATCCCGAAGACTACTTTAAAGACTCGATATGGTCATTACAAGTTCCTTGTTATGTCATTTGGGCTGACCAATGCCCTAACAACCCTCAAACATTTGATGCACAGTGTATTCCAGCCATATCTTGACTTGTTTATCATTGTCTTTATTGATGACATTCTGGTATACTCCCGGAGTTGGGAAGATCATGCGTAGCACCTGAGGACAGTGTTTCAGTCAGTTATAGGTGGAGGTTTGGATGTAGCAGTCGCCCTAAAGGGGGAGGCCATTCCATATATTATGCCCTTCATACCCGTACCGAGGCTATTGCCTCCAATTGTGTCATCACAGGTATTGTGCTGGTTTGTCATAGGGATGTATCGGTTTTATTCGATCCAGGCTCCACCTATTCTTATGTGTCTGCTTATTTTGCCTCGCATTTGGGCGTATCTTGGGATTCTTTGAGTTCCTCTATTTATGTTTGTACTCATGTGCGAGATTCTCTTGTTGTGGACCGCATTTATCGATGGTGTTTGATTTCTCTTAGTGGTTTTGAGACCAGAGCCGACTTATTATTGCTTAACATGGTAGATTTCGATGTTATCTTAGGCATGGACTAGTTGTCACCCCATTATGCTATTCTTGACTGTCACGCCAAAACCGTGACGCTGGCTATTCCAGGTATGCTGCGAGAAGAGTGGAGGGATACTTTTTATCACACTCCCAGTAGAGTTATTTCTATCCTTAAGGCTCAACGAATGGTTGAGAAGGGGTGTGACGCGTATCTAGCCTATATGAGAGATGTCAGTATTGATGCCCCTACAATTGATTCAGTCCCAGTAGTACAGGATTTCCCTGATATGTTCCCAGTTGACCTTCTGGGTATGCCGCCCGACGGAGATATTAATTTTGGCATTAATTTGTTGTCGGGCACTCAGCCCACTTCTATTCCTCCTTATCGAGTGGCTCCTCCTAAGTTGAAGGAGTTGATGGAGAAGTTGCAGGAATTGCTAGACAAAGGTTTTATTCTACCTAGTGTATCACCTTGGGGTGCTCATGTCTTGTTTGTGAAGAAAAAGAATGGTTCTATCCGTATGTGCATTGATTATCACAAGTTGAACAAAGTTATAGTGAAGAACTGGTATCCTTTGTCTCATATTGATGATCTGTTTGACCAGTTACAGGGTGCATGAGTGTTTTCTAAGATTGACTGGCGTTCAGGTCATCATCAGTTGAAGATTGGGAGCCAGATATCCCGAAGACTACTTTCAGGACTCGGTATGGTCATTACGAGTTCCTTGTTATGTCATTTGTGTTGACTAATGCCCCAGCAACCTTCATGCATTTGATGCACATTGTGTTCCGGCCATATCATGACTCGTTCGTCATTTCCTTTATTGATGACATTCTGGTGTACTCCCGGAGTCAGGAAGATCATGAGCAGCACCTGAGGACAGTGCTTCAGCTAGCTATAGATGGGGGTTGGGGAGGTAGAGGTCGCCCTAGAGGGGGGCCAGGCCAGATATTATGCTCTTCTTGCTTGTACCGAGGCTATTGCCTCCAATTCTGTCATCACAGGTATTGTCCTGGTTTGTCATAGAGATGCATCAGTTTTATTCATTCCAGGCTCTACCTATTCTTATGTGTCTACTTATTTTCCCCCGCATTTGAGCGTATCTCGGGATTATTTGAGTTCCCATGTTTATATTTGTACTCTTGTGGGAGATTCTCTTGTTGTGAACCGCGTTTATCAGTCGTGTTTGATTGCTCTTAGTGGTTTTGAGACCAGAGCTGATTTATTATTGCTCAACATGGTAGATTTTGATGTTATCTTAGGCATGGACTGGTTGTCACTCAATTATGCTATTCTTGACTGTCACGCCAAAACCGTGACGCTGGCTATGCGAGGTATGCTGCGATTAGAGTGGAGAGATACTTTTGATCACACTCCCAGTAGAGTTATTTCTCTCCTTAAGGCTCAACGAATGATTGAGAAGGGGTGTGATGCGTATCTAGCCTATGTGAGAGATATCAGTATTGATACCCCTACAGTTGATTCAGTCCCAGTAGTACAGGATTTCCCTGATGTGTTCCTAGTTGACCTTATGGGTATGCCTCCCGGCAGAGATATTAATATCGGTATTGATTTGTTGCTAGGCACTCAGCCTATTTTTATTCCTCCTTATCGTATGTCTCCTCCCGAGTTGAAGGCGCAGTTGCAGGAATTGCTGGACAAAGGTTTTATTTTGCCCAGTGTATCACTTTAGGATGCTCCTGTCTTGTTTGTGAAGAAAAAAATGGTTCTATACGTATGTGTATTGATTATCGCCAGTTGAACAAAGTTATAGTAAAGAACCGGTATCCTTTGCGTCGTATTAATGATCTATTTGACCAGTTACAGGGTGCACCAATGTTTTCTAAGATTGACTTGCGTTCAGGTTATCATCAGTTGAAGATTCGGGAGCCCGATATCCCGAAGACTGCTTTCAGGAAACGGTATTGTCATTAGAGTTCCTTGTTGTGTTATTTAGGTTGACCAATGCCCTAATAGCCTTCATGCATCTGGTGCACAGCGTGTTCCGTCCATATCTTGACTTGTTCATCATTGTCTTTATTGATAACATTCTGGTATACTCCAGGAGTTGGGAAGATCATGAGCAGTACCTGAGGACAGTGCTTCAGCCAGCTAGAGGTGGAGGTCGGGGAGGTATGGTTACCGCTGCAGTTGCTACCCCACCTGCTCAGCTAGCTAGAGGTGGAGGTCGGGGAGGCTGTTGCCTCCAATTCTGTCATCATAGGTATTATCCTGGTTTGTCATAGAGATGCATCGATTTTATTTGATCCAGGCTCCACTTATTCTTATGTGTCTACTTATTTTGCCCCGTATTTGGGCGTATCTCGGGATTATTTGAATTCCCATGTTTATGTTTCTACTCCTGAGGGAGATTCTCTTGTTGTGGACAGCGTTTATCGATCGAGTTTGATTGCTCTTAGTAGTTTTGAGACCAGAGCTGATTTATTATTACTCAACATGGTAGATTTTGGTGTTATCATAGGCATGGACATGTTGTCACCCTATTATGCTATTTATAACTGTCACGCCAAAACCGTGATGTTGGCTATGCCGGGTATGCCACGAGTAGAGTGGAGGGAACTTTTGATCACACTTCCGGTAGAGTTATTTCTTTCCTTAAGGCTCAGCGAATGGTTGAGTAAGGGTGTGACGCGTATCTAGCTTATGCGAGAGATGTTCGTATTGATACCCCTACAGTTGATTCTATCCCAGTAGTACGAGATTTCCCTGATGTGTTTGCAATTCACCTTTCGGGTATGCTGCTCGACAGAGATATTAATTTTGGCATTGATTTGTTGTCGGGCACTTAGCCCATTTCTATTCCTTCTTATCGCATGGCTCCTTCTGAGTTGAACGAGTTGAAGGAGTAGTTGCAGGAATTGGTTGACAAAGGTTTTATTCGGCCTATTGTATCACCTTGGGGTGCTCCTGTCTTGTTTTAGAAGAAAAAGGATGGTTCTATGCATATGTGCATTGATTATTGCCAGTTGAACAAAGTTATAGTGCAGAACCGGTATCCTTTGCCTCATATTGATGATCTGTTTGACCAGTTACAGGGTGCATGAGTGTTTTCTAAGATTGACTTCCGTTCAGGTTATAATCAGTTGAAGATTCGGGAGCCAGATATCCCGAAGACTACTTTCAGGAATCAATATGGTCATTATGCGTTCCTTGTTATGTCCTTTGGGCAGACCAATGCCCCAACAACCTTCATTCATTTGATGCACAGTATATTCCGGCCATATCTTGGCTCGTTCCTCATTGTTTGTATTGATAATATTCTGGTATACTCCAGGAGTCAGGAAGATCATGAGCAACACCTGAGGATAATGCTTCAGCCAGCTAGAGGTGGAGGCCGGTTAGGTAAGAGGTCGCCCTAGAGGTGGAGGCCAGGCCAGATCTTATGCCCTTCTTGTCGGTACCGAGGTTGTTGCCTCCAATTATGTCATCACATGTATTGTCCTGGTTTGTCATAGAGATGCATCTGTTTTATTCGATACAGGCTCCACCTATTCTTATGTGTCTACTTATTTTGCCTCGCATTTGGGCGTATCTCGGGATTCTTTGAGTTACCATGTTTATGTTTCTACTCCCATGGGAGATTCTCTTATTGTGGACCGCGTTTATCGGTCGTGTTTGATTACTCTTAGTGGTTTTGAGACTAGAGCCAATTTATTATTGCTCAACATGGTAGATTTTGAAGTTATCTTAGGCATGGACTGGTTGTCACCCCATTATGCTATTCTAGACTGTCAGGCCAAAACTGTGACCCTAGCTATGCCAGGTATGCTGCGAGTAGAGTGGAAGGGTACTTTTGATCACACTCCTAGTAGAGTTATTTCTTTCCTTAAGGCTCAGTGAATGGTTGAGAAGGGGTGTGACGCGTATCTAGCCTAAGTGAGAGATGTCAGTATTGATACCCCTACAGTTGATTCAGTCCTAATAGTATGGGAATTCCCTGATGTGTTTGCAGTTGACCTTCCGGGTATGCTGCCCGACAAAGATATTAATTTCGGCATTGATTTGTTGTCGGGCATCCAGTCCATTTCTATTCCTCCTTATCGTATGGCTCTTACTGAGTTGAAGGAGTTGAAGAAGCAGTTGCAGGAATTGCTTGACAAAGGTTTTATTCATCCTAGTGTATCACCTTGGGGTGCTCCTGTCCTGTTTGTGAAGAAAAAGGATGGTTCTATGCGTATGTGCATTGATTATTGCCAGTTGAACAAAGTTACAGTGAAGAACCTGTATCATTTGCCTCGTATTGATGATCCGTTTGACCAGTTATAGGGTGCATGAGTGTTTTCTAAGATTGACTTGCGTTCAAGTTATCATCAGTTGAAGATTCGAGAGCCAGATATCTCGAAGACTGATTTCAAGACTCGGTATTGTCATTACTAGTTCCTTGTTATGTCATTTGGGCTGACCAAAGCCCCAACAACCTTCATGCATTTGATGCACAGTGTGTTCCGCTCATATCTTGACTCGTTCATCGTTGTCTTTATTGAGGATATTCTGGTATACTCCCGGAGTTGGGAAGATCATGAGCAGCACCTAACGACAGTGCTTCAGACTTTGAGAAGAACAAAATTATTTGCAAAGTTCTCGAAATGTGAGTTTTGGTTGGATTCCGTCGCATTGTTGGGTCACGTGGTATCGAATGAAGGGATCAAGGTGGATCCAAAGAAAGTGGAAGTAGTGCGGAGTTGGCCTAGACCATCTTCAGCTACAGAGATCCATAGTTTTCTTAGCTTGGCGGGTTATTACCGTCGATTTGTTGAGGGATTTTCATCTATTGCAACATCTATGACTAGGATAACCCAGAAGGGTGCTCCGTTCCAGTGGAAGGAGAACTTCCAGAAGCTCAAGACATCCTTGACTACAGCACCAGTATTGATATTGCCTAAAGGTTTGGGGTCTTATACTGTCTATTGTGATGCCTCGAGGATTGGCCTTGGAGCTGTATTGATGCAGGATGGTAGGGTGATTGCCTACGCATCCAGACAGTTGAAGGTACATGAGAAGAATTGTTATGTCCATGATCTCGAGTTAGCTGATATTGTTCATGCGTTGAAGATCTTGTGTCATTATTTGTACGATGTTCCTTGTGTGATTTATACTAATCATCGGAGTTTGCAACATCTATTCAAGTAGAAACATCTTAATTTGCACCATAGGAGGTGGTTAGAGCTACTGAAGAACTATAATATCACTATCTTGTATCACTCGAGCAAGGCCAATGTAGTGGTCGTTGCTTTGAGTCACCGGGTAGAGAGTTTGGGGAGTTTGTCTTATCTACCAGAATCGGAAAAGACCATGGCGATGGATTTATCTAGCTTGCTTGATTTCTCGGACAAGGTTCTGCATGGCGGTGCCAGAGATGTGACCATTAGTGATGATGAGGTATTGAGGATGCAGGGTCGGATATGTGTACCCAATGTTGACGGGCCTCAGAAGTTGATTCTAGAGGAGGCGCATAGTTCGCGGTATTCTATCCATCCGAGTGCCGTGAAGATGTACCAGGATTTGAGATAGCACTATTGGTGGAGGTGGATGAAGAAATACATAGTTGAGTTTGTAGCTCGGTGCCTCAATTGTCAGCAGGTAAAGTATGAGCACCAGAGACCGGGTGGTTTGCTTCAGCAGATAGAGATTCCGGAGTGGAAGTGGGAGCGAATCACCATGGACTTCGTAGTTGGACTCCCACAGACTTTGAGAAAATTCGATGCCATTTGGATGGTTGTGGATTGGCTGACCAAGTCCGCGCACTTCATTCATGTGTGTACCACCTATTCTTAGGAGCAGTTGGCGGAGATTTATATATGGAAGATTATTCGTCTGCATGGTATTGTAGTTTCCATCATTTCAGACAGAGGTATGCAGTTCACATCACGGTTCTGGAGGGCTATACAACATGAGTTGGGTACTTGGGTGGAGTTGAGCAAAACCTTTTACCCCCAGATGGACGAACAATTCGAATGCACTATTCAGATTCTTGAGGATATGCTTCGTGCATATGTTATGGAGTTTGGAGGTTCTTGGGATCAGTTCTTACCACTAGCGGAGTTTGCCTACAACAACAGTTATCAGTCCAGCATTTAGATGGAACCGTATGAGGATCTGTATGGTAGGCGGTGTAAATCCCTAGTGGGTTGGTTTGAGCCGGGTGAGGATAGATTATTGTGCACAAACTTGGTTCAGGACGCCTTGGAGAAGGTTAAGGTGATTCAGGATAGACTTCGCATAGCCCAATCCAGACAGAAGATTTATACGGACCGGAAGGTTCGTGATGTTTCCTATATGGTTGGAGAGCGGGTCTTGCTTCAGGTTTCGCCTGTGAAGGGCATTATGAAATTCAGGAAGAAGGGGAATTGGGTTTGAGGTTTATTGGTCCTTTTGAGGTATTGCGACGTGTTGCGGAGGTTGCTTATGAGCTTGCCTTACCTCCCATCTTGGTAGTAGTTCATTCGATATTTCACGTTTCGATGCTCTGGAAGTATCATGGTGATCCGTTATACGTGTTGGATTTCAGTTCAGTCTAGTTGGACAAGGATCTATCTTATGTTGAGGATCCAGTGGCGATATTGGATAGGCAGGTTCGAAGGCTAAGGTCAAAGAACATTGCATCAGTGAAGGTTCAGTGGCGGGGTCAGCCGGTCGAGGAGGCGACTTGGGAGACCGAGCAGGATATGCGCAGCCGTTACCCTCATCTTTTTCACCACTTGAGGTATGTCTCTATGCTCGTTCGAGGACGAATGAATGTTTTAAGAGGGGGAGGATCTAACGACCCGGCCGGTCGTTTTAAGAATTGATGCCCTGATTCCCTATTAACTGCTTTCCCCGTGTTTTTTTCTACTATTGTGAGTTGCCGGGAGGATTTGTTTTGAGTTTTGGAGTGTTTTGGGACACTTAGTCCCCAAATGAGGGTTTAAGCTTTAGAATTTGGACCGTAGTCGGAGGAGTGTGAAGACGGCCTCAGAATGGAAAAACGTTGATTCCGTTAGCTCCGTTGAGTGATTTCGGGCTTATAGGCATGTTCAGATTGTGTTTTGGAGGTCCGTAGCTTATTTAGACTTGAAATGCCGAAAGTTGAATTTTTGAAGTTCCCGGACCGATAGTGAAATTTTGATATCGAGGTCGGAATCCCATTCTGAAAGTTGGAATAGCTCTATAGTGTTGAATGTGACTTGTGTGCAAAAGTTGGGGTCAATTGGACTTGGTTTGGTTGGTTTCGACATCAATTGTGTTATTCTTGAAATTTCAAGTTCTTTAAGCTTGAATTGGAGGGTGATTCGTGGTTTTAGCATTGTTTGATGTGATTTGAGGGTTGGACTAAGTTCGTATGATATTTTAGGATTGGTTGGCAAGTTTGGTTAAGGTCCTGGGGGCCTCGCGTGAGTTTCAGATGCTTAACGAAAGTTGAATTGGACTTAGGCTATTTTCTGATGTTGCTGCTTCTGGTATTTTTGCACCTGCGGTAAGGAGCCCGCAGGTGCGGCCCGCAGAAGCGATGGAGGAGGTCATAGGTGCGGTTTGGGAACTATTAGCTAGTGACCGCAGATGCGGCTAAAGGACCATAGAAGCGGACCGCATCTGCGATAAAGGGAGCGCATGTGCGATTCTTGGTAAGTTAATGAGATTCCACAAATGCGGAGCCTAAGCCGCAGGTGCGGGTCTGCAAGTGTGGTCCCACGATAGCAAAAATGGAAATCGCAGGGCAGAAATATGAAATTTCGAGGGTTTGAAGCTCATAGCACCAAATTTGATTTTTGGCTCGGGAGAAGGCAATTTTGGGATGATTTTGAAAAGGAAATCACTGGGTAATGAATCCTTATCCATTGCTAGTTTTCATTAATCTAATCTTAGTTTTGTCATTTAATTTCGGATTTGGGGTGAAAATTGGGAGAAAAGAGGAAAAGCTCCACCACTTAAAATCTAAGTTTTGAGGGAGATTTTGGCGTCGGATTTGATATTTTTGGACGAGTGTTCTAGTGAGTGAATGAGTGTTCTAAATTGGTAAATTTTACCAGATTCCGAGACGTGGCCCGAAGAGGATTTTTGGGCATTTTTCTATTTTCTTATCTTAGCTTCGGTTCCTTTATCTAAATTAGTTGCTTATTGTTTTATTTACGTTATGTAATTAATTTGACTAGATTTGGGCCACTCGGAGTTGGATACTCTTGGCAAGAGCATGGTTTTGGGTTGATTTTTAGCTGGTTCGAGGTAAGTGGCTTGCCTAACCTTGTGTGGGGGAATTTCCCTTAGGAATTTGGTACTGTTGTTGAATGAGTGCCGTGTACGTGAGGTGACGAGTGCGTACACATGATAATTGTTGAAAACCCCCACTTTCATTAGGTAAATATCTATGTTTTCTTGTAATTGAGCAATACTTGTACTTGAAGCCTCTTGTTTAGTTTAGGAAAAGCATGCTTATGTAATCTAATTATCTTACATGCTTTACTACTTATTTGTATTCTATGCAGCATGCTTAGAGTAGAATTCCTTTTATTCTCGAATAGAACTGTAGATTCTTTCTTGATACTGTTGTGTGTTTACTTTGGGACTATGGGACAATATCCCGGGAGACCCCTCTATCTGTTTACTTTGGGACTACAGATCGATATTCCGGAAGATTACCCTGCATATTTATGATTCGGACTATGGGATGATATCCCGGGAGATCCTCTGCACATTTACGTTTGGGACTACAGGATAATATCCTGGGAGATCCCCTATTGCTATCTCTGTGTACTGAATATCACATGTCTGTGATTTTACTCTTTATTGACTGTTAGTATTTTTAATTATATTGTTGTACTTCATACTGTTTACCTTGCTATATATATATATATATATATATATATATATATATATATATATATATAACCAGTAGGGCCCTAACCTTCCTCGTCACTACTCTACCGAGGTTAGGCTTGGGACTTACTGGGTACCGCTGTGGTGTACTCATACCCTTTCCTGCACATGTTTTTGTGTGCAGATCTAGGTTCTTCTGCTTTGCCGTTCTATCAGTGAGGCGGGCGACATCAGAGACTTCAAGGTATATCTGTCGTGCCCATAAACCTAGAAGTCCCTCTCTATTTTCCCCTTCAGCTTTAGACTTCCTGTATTTTCTTTTGATTAGACATTCTGAAGTTAGAACACTATGTATTATCTCTAGCTTGTGATTTCATGAGATTCCGGGTTTTGAGAGTTGATTCAGTTATGCAGAGCCGCATCTTAAACACTTTTATTATGTTTTATGCGCAATTTTTGCTAGTTTCGTATTTCGTTTCCTTTTACCGCAATTTGTTAGGCTTACCTAGTCGTAGAGACTAGGTGCCAACATGACAGTTCACGAAGGGTGAACTTGGGTCGTGATAGAAATCATATTAATGTACTTCTTAAGCATTTCATTCATGTATGCATATACATTGACCCATGACCAGATGGCATTATATACACATATATTATATGTATATGGGATATGGGAAAAGGTTATGGCGTTATATACGCACTACCACTTGATCTACTGGTATACGTTGATGATTTGCCCACAGTGACCGAGATGATATGATGGGATGCACTCAGAGGCTTGATGATGTTATGCATGCATATACCTATTGTAAGCATGTGATTTTTGCTTTACGAGCAATCGCTCCAAAAGAAAATAAAAATAGTGACAAATGATTTCGCTGTACAATTTTTCGATCTTTCCGTGACATGTGTTGTTAGTCGTTTGTGAGTCTGTCCATTTTGCATCTAGTCCTTATCAAACAAAATACAAAAAAATATATCTGGCGTTAAGAGAAAATTCAAAAAATATAAATATATGTGCATCGTCCGTTTTAGGTTGTGATTTAACTTACTTGGTATGATAATGATGTTGAAATGCCATATTGTTATTTGTTTTAATTTCATTTATTAATTATTTTTATTTTTAATTGGAAAACAAAAGAAAGTTGAAATCAATTTGGGCCCAAAAAATAAGACAAAAAAAAAAAAAAACAGGCCCAAACCAACGATCTGACCCGGTCCAAACCCAGCCTGCCCAGGCACGGACTCAAACGACGTCGTATCGGCGTCCCCATTTGAAGCCGTTGATCTGATTCAAAGGAACGGTCCAGATCAGGTTGTCCAACTCACCTCAACGACGCCGTTTCAGGCAAGTTGAATCTGAGCCGTCCAACCTCATTGATCCAACGGTCCCTGGTTCCCTCATGACCCGACCTATTTAGCCGGTTTAACCCAACCCCTCACCTAAACCAAAACGACCCCGTTCCCATACCAAACGACCCCGTCCTGTTACCCACCAATAGATCTAAGCCGTTCAGATCACTTGATCTAACGGCTCCAATCTCTCTTCCCCTTCCATATATAAACTTGACCCTTTACCCCGCACCCCCTATCCGAACCCCCCCTTTCAGTCATCTCCTTCCCCGAACCCTGAAACCCCCAAACCCTAACGCCGCCCTGGTTTCCTTTCCACCAAAACCCGGCGGCACGAACGCCGGTGACCACCCCCTTCACACCCCTAAAGCATCCAACCACCCTGAACACGAATCCACTAACCACGAACCTCGAATCACTTTCGTTCGTCTCGAATCTTCATTTGAAGATTTGAGTCGAACCCGGATCTATGCCAAACCATCCCATCTTCATACCAGACACTCCCCTGACCTTCCTAGTGACCAAACCAAACTTGGTTTGGTCCGAATCTACCCACAACTCCCAAAAATCCAGATCTGGAAATCCAGACTTTAGAACACATGCACTTGGGAAATCCGGCCGGTTTGGACATAGGTTTGAGGTCTAATAGACCTTAATCAAGGTGTTCTCATGCGAGAACACCCTGATTAAAGTTTGTTCGGCCTCAAAAGTTCGAAGTCGAGTTTGATTTGGGTCCGTTTGATTTCAAACTTTTTCAGTAAGTTTCCTTTTCTCTTTGTTTGGTTCTAATTAAGTTGTCAGCATATTTCTTTGTGTTTGTTTGTTATTTTGTTATTTTTTATTCGGATTTCTTCCATCTCTGTTAAAGGCCTTTTTATTTGGCCAATTGTTTTCTGTTTGTGTTCTGAATATACCCTGTGATATACGTGTTCATCAATTAGATTAGTCGTCAAACGAGTTTAATTCACATAAGTTCCCAGTGTTTGAACAAATTTGTCTGAGGTCATTCGGGACTCTATACGTGTTGTTTATATGAACGATTGGTTGTTATGTGTTACGATTAATATAGTCGAGTCGATATATGTCGTCAATTAGTTTCAATCGTTAATGGTAACAACTTGATTCGTATTGCTTATTTCTGCTGTGATCGTATTTGAGTCCCATTAGAAACTGAATTGTATTGCCTATTGATTTTGTTCAAATCGAATTAAATAACATCCAGGGAAAAGGTTATAATGGCAGGTTCAGGCTTTGATTTTAAAACACGATGCCATTTGGTTTGGACTGTGGGCAGCATGTGTATGGTTTGCTTTAAGGAATTAAAATAATCGGACAGCATGTGCTGTCAGATTATATTCCTACTGCCCATACTTTGTTTAAACAAACAAGTGATCAGTACACTTTAACAACCAAAAAGAGAGAGGGGCTGTCAGGGATTTCATGGGGGCTTGGTTATTTAAAACAAGTGAGTGGAAAAGCAACATGGGGGGGCAATTTTGAGTTGTAAAACAGACTGTAAAGTGTTAAGGTTAGGCTATAAAAAGAGGAGACCATCCGTTAGAAAAGGGGGTTGATTTTCGAGTCTTGAGAGAGTCTGTGAGTAAGAAAACTGGAAAAGAAAAAAAACAGGAATAAATTTCAGAACATTGTGAAGGAGTATTGCCTAGAAGAAACTGTGTAAGAATCCAGTTTGATCAGGTTGTCTTCATGGCTTTGCTTTTTCTGTCGTTTGCCAAGTTTTCTTGTGGTCATTGGATTTCTGTTGCTGTTACATTCAACATTCTGGGCTGTTATTTCCTACTCTGTTTTACTGGGATTGTCCATTTGTTGTTCGACTCTTTGCTGAGCTTCATCATTATTGGCTGGTTGTTTGTTGCTGTGTTGTTGCTGTGAATCTGCTGATTGCTGTTGTTTGCTGTGTGCTACTCAGCTGACCCTTTTCCTTCTTCTTCTGTTCCTCTACATCAGGTACACAACCAAGGCACTATCAAATGTAATTAGAACATTGAGCATGAATGCAAAAGAAAGGAAAAAGACTTGAAGTTGATTTTCATATATATACTGTTATATTAGATATCATGTATTGTATGATAATTTCCATTCTTGTGTTGACAATCGAAGCAGCCTGTATGCCTAATGTATATTAATATAAGTTAGCTAAATGGTAGCTTACATATGTATGCTGATAGGTGATAATATGTTCAATGAGATATGTTGCATTTCAGATTCTAGTTTACTTTGCAGTATATGTTGTAATGTATACCAAGTATGAACACTGTACATCCTGGATTAAGTTCTTCCTTTTTCGGATTGATGGTCTCATATAACTAGTAAACCACCTGTTAAGACAAAGAACACCAAACTTGCAATATCAACCCCGTAAAGGTCGAGTTCAGACCAAAACAGGCCTAGCCGGCCTGCTTCGAGCAAGCGGTGGCCCAGGTTTGGCCCATCACGCATGGGTCGAATTTGGGCCCATGACTACTTATTCGACTGACTGTGCGCGCAGCCTTGTTCCTGATTTTAGCATTTCCGAATTCTGTCATAAAATAACTTGCAAGCATTAATTAATTAGGACTATCTACTGCTTTCGATTGATAGAGACAAACACGACAAGAAACGTAGTTGCTATAGGATATCCTTTTAAAATAAGAATGAGATGAGCCTCGCCGAATAAAAAACACAAATTGCGGGGCCCTCAGTAAATACTTGTTTTAAATTACTTAGAATTCAGGAGGGCCGCTTAGTGAATTTCGTGGCCCTTCCAAAATAATAACGCGATAGTCTTTTTAGGCGCGTGTTTAATAATTTACTTTCTTAAAACTTGGGGTGTGCATTTCATGCGACCCAAATCCAAGTCCCAAAACGTCAAGTAAGATATGTTCCGGATTGTGGGTGCATTTCATGTGATGCAGTCCAAAGACATGTTTTAAGCGACGTTCACATTCCTAATAATGATAATTAATAAAGTGGTTAAAAGATAAAATTTGCACATGGTTCATAATTGTATTCAAAAATCAGAAAAATAAGCCGAATATAACAGCTGAGCGACCGTGCTAGAACCACGGAATTCGGGAATGCCTAACACCTTCTCCCGGGTTAACAGAATTCCTTATCCGGATTTCTGGTACGCAGACTGTAATATAGAGTCATTATTTTTTTCTCGATTCGGGATTAAAATTGGTGACTTGGGACACCCTAAATCTCCCAAGTGGCGACTCTGAAATAAATAAATAAATCCCGTTTCAATTGTCCTTTAATTGGAAAAACTCCCCTTGCGCCCTCCCGGGCGCGGAAAAAGGAGGTGTGACACCTATGCATGATATAACATTTATATGCATATGCATGACATATTGAGTCTTTTTCTCCATGTTTCTCTCATGTCTATTATTTATTGATTTTCATCCCTTACATACTCGGTACATTATTTGTACTAACATCATCGGATAGACAACTTAAGAGTCCTCCAAGTAGGCTACAGCTCAGAGGAAGGTGTTGGTCCATTCCATCTGCTCCAGAGTTGCTTATTTGGTCAGTATGATTAGTACATATATTGATTGGTAAGACAGGGTCCTGTCCCGGCCTTTATGATATTATGTACCCTTAGAGGCTTGTGGATAGATGTCATGTATACAGATACTTGTATGGCCTTGTAGGCCAATGTTTTGAGTATATAAAGGATCATGCTGGCCTTATAGGCCCGTATTTCATATGTATAAGTTGGTATATCACGTTGAGTTATCCTATGTCAAGTATTCCCTCATGCTTTATTCAAGTTATCTCATGACAACCTTTCTGGCTCTTTTAGCTATGATTGTATGACACGAAAGATGTGTTATGCTGGTACTCGGTTGAGTAAGGGACCATGTTCCCATCACAGCCCACCAATTTGGGTCATGACAAAGTGGTATCAGAGCAATTCTGTCCTAGGGAGTCTACAAGCCGTGTCTAGTAGAGTTCTTGTTTATGGGTGTGTTGTGCACCACACTTATAAGCACGAGGCTACAGGGCATTTGGGACTGTCACTCTTTCTTCTTACTCTAGATCGTGTGGTACAACTTAGTTGTAAGAATTCAAACTTTTAAACTCTATTTTATTCGTAATACAATGATACCTATATCCAGAAAGACAGTTGGTAAGAGATTGCATGTGGTTGTGGCGGAGTTGAGTTAGAGGAACTCGATTTTGCATCATTTGTATGATTAATAAATGTGAGGTCTTCAGAAGAACATGTGTGTACTAAGACGTGTAAGCTTCTTGATAAGGAGCCCTAAGGCATGAATATCTATCCATGCATATGGTAAAAAGCAACGAGAGAAATAGAAGGTACAAGTTTCAACAAGTAAAAGAAGAACGGTGAAGAAGGGTACGAGGTACCCAGTTACTGAAGATGATCATTATTTACAATTAAGGAAGAGAGATATAAGCTTTTTGAGTTACCTTCAACAATAACAGACGTATGTACAATCAGCCCCACCTATCTCAGTTATGCCCTATGAGAGCTAAGAGATATGGTTTAAGAGAAGGACGGATATCAGGATTCTATTGGGGCTAGAGTAACCCAAATTGGTGGATGGATAATTTGCGTTAGTTGACATTTCCGAAAGATATTGCAAATGTGCTAATGAATCTCCTTTTGAGACACCCAGATGGTGCACTCTGGAATAGTACAGCTAAATATGAATACTATAGTGTTCCAATTTTTTTTTACAAAGACAGACACTGGAATCTTGGAAGGGATAAATATTACCTTAGTGTGGCTCCCGTCCCTAGAGAGAGAGAATGTTAGGCAACCCAAAGAGCCAATGGATGGAGCAATGGGAGCTAAAAGTAAAAGAATGTCTTGTTGGAGTTTTCAGAATAAAGTGATAGACATAAATGTTAGCAGGGAAATAAGAAGAGAGTTAATAAAGCATTGTGAGTAAAATGTGATACATGGATGACAATGGTAGATAAAAAAAATGACAATATTACAGAGTCTATAGTCAAGGGAAGAAAAAGACGAGATGTGACAGGCCTTGATACAACAAAAGAGTATACACTATAAAGTCATATCCTCATTTTAATAAATAAGTTCGTGACTGTAACGTGATTACCAAAAGGAAAAGTTAGATCCCAGAGTAACAGAAATCAGTATGGACTAATGAACAAGATAAACTAAACATGAATTAGGGACTGAGTAATAGTCGGCATCATGAGAATTTCAGAGATTGCGTCCCGGCGATAATAGAATGGTCGACAGAAGATACCCTTTAAAAGTTATTCAGGAAGACCCTTCCCTAAAGCAAGAAATATGAGCAAAGTTAATCTTAATGGACTATGTGCGCCAGTTACACTAAGTGTCACCCTCGTGAGTAGCGAATTTTGTTATCCTTGGTACAAAAAGATTATAGCAAGGTGAGTAAGGGTCATCGATGATGTGAAAAGACACAAAAGATGAAGAGGTAAAACTTCTATAGGTATATCATCGTGGCACTAAATCTTAGTGTTCCCCTAAAGGGGGAATATGGAGTGATGTGGCATTAAGTCAGAATTAAGTGGTTCTAGTAATTATGGAATGGTAAAGGAAGAATGCGATAAAAATTAGAAAGGGATGAGATTGCACGTAATCAAAGCCTACAAAATATGCTACAATTTCAGAACATTATGCAAACACGGCGTCAAGGAAAGGAAGTAAGGGTTCCTGCCCGAGATGTTATTGATAAATAAGGAGCTAGTATGAGACATAAGTTAAGACAAATGAAATAGCCCAAGAAAGATTACGCAGAATATTGATATGAGAATGGGCCAACGAGTAGTTAGTAGTTGATTCAGGAAGAGCCTAGTTACGACTAGATAAGAGGATACAGACAAATCAATAGATCGATCAAGATAAACATAGTGAACCCCATCATGGGGAATTCAGCCTCGCAGATATGACATCGTGACCTTTGAGAAATATTCATATAGGCGTTGGGGTAGTTCAAGGTACCGTATGAGTATTTAATAAATAAAAGAGAATGTCATTAGGAAGATAGTCGAAATATCAGTTCAGAAGCAACCTTACAAGCACAAGGGTGTGGAGGTAAGTAACTATGGATATTTATAGGCGAGGAAGGACATCAAAAATTTCGTCGAGTATATGATGTAATAAGCTCACAGCTTTACAAGAGTCAGAGGGCACTCCCTAAGTACTACAATGAAAGACTAGCTGAGGAAATAAGGAAGAAGGCTTCAACCTAAACATGGTAACTTGAAGGAGAAATAGTCATGTAAAAGCAGTCTCACTACAAAATTGTATGCACTCCAAAAGAAAGTGGTACCAACAGTGGCTAATGAACGGGGAGTAAAATTGGAACTAAGATATGATAAGTATGACCGCAACAAGGGGATAGAAAGACTAGGAAAAGCAATTGCCTACGTTTAAAGAAAGCTGAGATGGAACAAAAGAAATTATTCGATCAATGATCCAGAGTTAGTTACATTATGAACACGCTTAAGATTTCTGAGTATTATCCATGCATCATATATTGACATTCATACAACCATAAAGGACTCTAGTATAAGTTAAAAGAAAGAATTGAGCCAAAGTCATAGACAAATAATTAAATTGTTAGATGATGGTATCACAGATATTCCATAGCGTCTATGAAAGGCTAAAGTAATAACTAATACTATGAGACGCAGATCGAAAGTGTCACGACCCAACCCGATGGGCCGCGACGGGCACCCGGTACCTTACTCAACTGAATACCAACATAACGTATATTTTCATGTCATGCTATCATAAATAAATGAGCCGTAGAGGATGCCATGAAATAGGTAGAATACAACAAGTAATGTCAACTTATACATAAGACATATGGGCCTCTAAAACCAAAATGACCACTTGAACACTAAACATAGGCTGACAAGGCTATACAATCTTTTACGTACATGCCATTTGTCTACAATCCTCTAAAAATACATATTTTTTATAAAGGTCGAGACAGAGTCCCGCCATACCAAACAATACATATCTAACTCATACAAACCAAACAAGCAACTCCAAAGCAAATGGATCGCACCAACATCTTCCGCTGAGCTGATAGCTTACTTGGAGGGAGCTTGACTTGTCTATCGGGACCTGTGGGCATGAAATGCAGCGTCCCAAGGCAAAAAGGGGCATCAACATGAATAATGTACTGAGTATGTAAGGCATATAAATAAGTACATAACAGATATGAAGGAAATATATAGTAAATGACTCCACATGTTAGTCTGGATAACTATGTAAACCATGAAATAACTATAGTATCACGTATATGCGTATGAATTTCATGTCGTGCATAGGTACATGTTTCATAACATCATCATCCTCTGAGGGTATCCCATCATATCATCTTGGCCAATGTGGGCAAAATTATCAACGTATACCAGCTGATCTGGTGGTGGTGTGTATATAACGCCGTAACCTTTTTCTCATATCCCATATACATATATTTTTATATATACGCGTATATAATGCCATCTGGTCATGGGTCAATGCACATGTATAAATTGGTGCAATGCATGAAAAATACGTAAAAATCTCAGTATTCATTTCGGATAAACTTTTTTCCAACTGCGTATTATTCTGAGACCCATGAATAGAAGATAATAATAATTCTCATGGGGAATCAAGAATATAGACACCCCGAGTATCCCTATGAATAGAGTAATTTATAGAAACTGTGCGTTTGCTCATTTCTTCAGTATAATTTGGACCATGCCAAAAGAAAGAAGGGATGGACTTACCATACCTGGAGTATGAAAAACTCCGTATAATATTCTTAGAGAAGATTGCACCGTATTTCTTTAGGACCGCAAAATTTTACGTTGCTATGGTTCTAGTCAATTCTTGTTATAATTGTTTGCAACAATTTTGTTGGAGATTTTGAAACTTGGCGTCCGCTTGGAAAGTTGAATTTAGGATGAAAGAGTTAAATTTCATTCTCACTAAATGAACTAAGCTTTTTGAAAGACCAAGCTTTTAAAATGACAAAGCTTTTCTTGTAATTCTTTAGTGACTTATATGTTTTAGCCACTAAGCACATATGACTAATTAGTCATATGTTTGAATGGTGGCCTACTGTCAAGTGGTGAGTGGGTTGGAGATTTTTAATCTTTACCCACTTATTAGTTAACTGGGTAATGTCTCGTTACCCGGTAATTAACCAATTACCCGCATAATTTAAAAATTACCCCAAATTACTTAAAATTCTACTTATATTTAAAATATGTTTTATACATTATACTACCGTGGCCATATGGTATCTTACATGGTACCAGTTCATAATTATCGGGTATTATCGTTCGACCCGTATGTTATCCCAAATGCCAAACTTGGACAAAAATTCATTTCCTTTTACTTGCTTCCCCTCTCACCTTCACGAATTTACTTATTACTTGGTTGAAATAACATAATCCTTATAATATCCGAATAATCTTTTGCTTGGACTAATGTCAATTACCTTACGACAAATTCAACGTACAATACTACAGGGTGTAACATTGTCGTAATATAGTACCACGGGATGTGACATCTCACTTCTGGTCTCTCAGTAATTTATTTATGGCATTTTTTCATGTACGAAAATATGGGGAGTAACATAATTCCCCTCTTTAGAACATTCATCCTCGAATGTGGACTGATGCGC
Organism: Nicotiana tabacum; assembly: GCF_000715075.1. Lineage (NCBI taxonomy): Eukaryota > Viridiplantae > Streptophyta > Magnoliopsida > Solanales > Solanaceae > Nicotiana > Nicotiana tabacum. The sequence goes on from NC_134097.1 coordinate 55,319,492, forward strand.
TTATCGTTCTCATATCGTATATCTCTGGCAAGTACTTTAGTAGTCCTCTTGCCATCTAGGAAATTGTTCTATGAATAAGTCCAAAGGCTAGGGCATTCCCCCTTTAGGCCTCTTTCCCACGCCATGACTTGTGATCGAATTCCTTCCAATCTCGTAACTGTTGCTACCTTCAATCATGCAGCTTCTACGATACTGACCTTGTAAGTGTGCCTATGCGACTCTCTTCTCCTTTTTCCTCCAGTTTTTAGCCAATCCTGAAGTTCTTTGCTTGGTATTTTGTTGAACTTACGAATATTGCTATATCTTATTTTATAGACCTAGTTATCCATCATGTGACTCTACTGCATCTACATAGGTCATACTATGCCATAACTCTTACCTCAATTTCTCGTTACTGAGGTCTGCTACCGAATCCCAGGTTACTTTCATTGCTTATCCCATACGTATAAATCTATGTCCTCTAATGCTTTTATATTACTATTCATCTTAAGCGTCCTAATCTCCTCTCATACTTTATAACTTTTATCCATTCATTGTTGATTCACCTCAATTTTGATCCATAATCCACCCCTGATAACTTAACCTTTCATGTAATATTGCTGCTAGGATTCACGTTTTATCGGAGAACATCTGAAATGATTAGATTGATCTACCTGGGGAGATACCCTACTTTCATAACCGTATCTCACGACATCCCAATGTGATTCACCTTGCGTGGGTATTTTTTTCTTGTCCAATTCATGAGATCCCTTTCTTTTATTCGTCAGATCATTACTCAATTGAAGGCCCAAACGTCATTTTTTTGTCTATAATAATTACACCCTCATTCTATTAACAGGGTAGAATTCCCTCTATTCTGAATGTTATTAGTCTTGGACTCATTTGAGTTCATTCAGGCTATACTGAACTTTCTACAACTTAGAGAAATCATTAGCTTTCTTGTTTTTATGGGTTTTAATCCTGAGGACCTATCCGTTCTCGTCACCAAATTACTCGCCCTTTCTCGTTCTTACTCCTGTCATAAAATTTTGTCATTTTACTATACTTTAGCTTGGGATCTATACATATCTATTTATACTATTCGCGGCCTTCCTTCAACATTCTTGCACCATAGATTTCTTTATATTGTTCTGGAACATCAAGCGATACATCACATTGTCTCTAATTATTCTTTACTATCATAATCAGGCTTTTCGATACCTAGACCATAAGCTAGAAGATATGCTACTGATGCCGCTTCTATCATTACTGGATATTGAATCCCCGCGCTTCTAGCCTTCTATCCCAAGCATGGAATATTCTCAACCTTCTGTTTTTGAGTATCTCATTCATTGTTCATCTTTACCTTACATTCCTTAAAGCCTCACATCACATCTTTTATCTCTTTAAGGACCTTCCCTCCACATAGGTATAATTCATATCCACATCTGGAACTTCTATTATAATACACACACTTCTTTATATAGTCTCGTGAGAGCTTCATACTAACTTCTTATGAGGTTGGGACACTTCTAACTGGCTTTATCATAGAGTCGTTATAGAATATGGCTGCTGCATTATCTCTCTTGTACCTTTGATAGTAAGAGTGAGTTTGCAATGTTCTCAATCACAATTTCTATAATTTTCATGGTCCAATAATCAGATTCCTGATTTACTTCGTTGATATATCTCTTTAGTTTCCTCCTTCTTCTGATTAGCCTTTATGTAGGCTTAAGCTACCTACCGATATGCGATTCATAGTATTAGTTATTACGTTTAGCCTATTATAGGTGCTAAGGAATATCCATGATACAGACCTTTCTCTATGACCTAGACTCAATTTGTTCTTTTAACTTATACCGAAATTTTCTACGGTTGTATATGCTGCGTGTATAAAAATCCAAACTCTTAAGTGCATTCATAACGTAAATAACTCTAGATCATGAATCAAATAATTCTTTTTGTTCCATCTCAGCCTTCTTCAAACGTAAGCAATTAGTTTTCTTGGTCTTTCTGCCCCCTTCTTGCATGCATACATAGCTTATCTTGGTGTCCACGCATATTGGAATTCCATATAACTCATATGATCTTGAATATCACTTTTGATTGTACTTCTCGATCCTTAGCCACAGTAGGTGTCATTTTCTTTTGGAGTGCATACAATATTGTTGTGAGACTGTCGTTATAAGACCATTTCCTCCTTAGGTTACCCAGCTTAGGTTGAAGCTTTCTTCCTTATTTCCTCGGCTAGTCTTTCTTTTTAGTACTTAGGGAGAACCCTTGACCCTCGTAAAGCTGCAAGCTTATTACAGACCTTCTGATGTCCTTCCTTGCCTATAATTATCCGTAGTTGTTTACCTCCGCGCCCTTGTGCTTGTAGGGTTGCTTCTGAACTGATATTTTGATTGCCTTCCTAGTGGCCCTTTCTTTTATCCCCGTAACACACATACGGTACCTTTAACCGCCCCGCCTCCTATTTGAATATATCTTAAGTATAATAATGACATTACTGCGAGGGTGAATTCTCCATGTTGGGGTTTACTACATTCATCTTGCATGATCTGCTGATTTGTCCGTAACTTCTTATCTAGTCATGACTATGCTCTTCCTGCATCAAATACTAATTACTCATTGGCCCATTCTCATATCATATTTTGTGTAATCTTTCTTGGGTTATTTCCTTGTCTTAACATACCTTACGTACTGGCTCCTTATCTAACAATAACATCTCGTGCAGGAACCTTTACTTTCTCTTATTTTTTGATATCGTGCTTACATAACGTTTTGGAATCATAGCATATCTGTAGCATTTGGATAAGTGAAATCTCATCCCTTTCTCATTCTTATCGCATCCTTCCTTTATTGATCCATAGTTACTAGATCCACTTAATTCTGACTTATTGCCACATCACTCCATATTCCCCCATTTAGGGGAGTACTAAGAGTTGAAGCCACGAGGATCTACCTATAGATGTGTTACCTCTTTATCTTTGGCATTTATTTTTCACATCATCGATAACCCTTCCTTGCCCTGCGGCAATCCTTCTGTACCTAGGATAACAAAATTCCTCGCTCGTGATGGAGACACTTAACGTAACTAGCACATACAGTTTCTTAAGCTTAACTTTGCTCACATTGCTTGTTTTAGGGAAGCATCTCCCTGAATGACCATTCTCTAAATTCATCATGAATCTTCTTTTGTGGTCCATTCTATTACTGCCAGAACAAAATCTAAAATTCCCATGATGCCGAGTATTTTCCAATCATTCAGTCCCTAATTCATGTTTAGTTTATCTTATTTACCATCCCATACTGATTTCTATTACTCTGGGGGATTAACTCTCCCTTTTGGTAGTCGCGTTGGAGTCACGAACTTATTTATCGAAATGAGGATATAACCTTATGGCCTACACTCTTTTGTTGTCTTAAGGCCCATCACCTTTCGTCTATTTATTTATTTGACTATAGGTTCTGTAACACACTCTACTGTTGTCATCCATGTATCAAACCTTATTCATAATGCTTCCTTATATCTTTTCTCATTACTCTGCTAATATTTCTGCATATCCCTTTTCTTGTGAAAACTTCAACACAACATTCTTTCATTTTTAGCTTTCCTTGCTTCATTCATCGGTTCTTCGGGTTGCTCAACGTCCTTGCTCTACTAGGGACGAGAGTCACACTAAGGTAATATTTATCCTTTCAAGGCTTCCAGTGTTTTTTTAATGGTACTCATATCTAGCTGTACTATTTTAGGGTGCACCATATGGGTGTATCACAAGGAGATCTACTAGAACATTTGCAATATCCTTTGGAAATGTCAACTAACACAAGCAATCCATTCAACAATTTGGGTTACCCTAACCCCAGCCGGATCTTGATATCCCGTCTTTATCTTAACTATACCTGTTAGCCCCCACAGGGCATAACTAAAATGGGTGTGACCAAGTGTACATATCTCTGTTACTGTTGAATATTACATAAAAAGTTTATGTTCCTCTGGCTGAATTATAAACACTGTTAACCTTCATTAACTTGGAGCCTCGTACCCTCTTCATCTTGCTTCCTTTGCTTGTTGAAACTTGTATATATCTTCTTAATCTCTTGTTGTCTTTCATCATAAAGGCGGATAGGCATTCTTTCCTTAAGGCTTCTTATCAGGAAGCTTAAACCTTTCAGTATACTTATGATCTGCTAAAGGGCTCACATTTACTTATCGTAGGCATCATACAAAAATCCAATTCCTCTGACTCAGCTCTTCCACAACTATCTCTCTTTCCAACCTTCTTTCCAAATGTAGGTATTGTCATATTACGAATAAAATAGAATTTCGGAATTTGAATTCTTATAAGTGAGCTCTACCACAAAATCTATAGTAAGAAGAAAGAGTGACAATCCTAAATGCCCTGTAGCCTCCTACTTATAAGTGTGGTGCACAACACACCCACAAACAAGACTTTACTAGACACAGCATGTAGAGTCCCTAGGACAGAACTTCTCTGATACTACTTTTGACACGACTCAAATCAATGGGCCGCGATGGGCACCCAGTGTCACGCCCCCCTTTTTTCCTCCGTGGAGAAAGTACGGGTTTCGACATTCATAGGGGTAATAACTCATTTCCTTTTGGGAATTGGGTATTTGAAGTTTATCCACCTAACGAATTATGGTGTGTTAGGGAACATAGAGCTATTAACTCATAGACTAGTTTGCATTACCATAGATTAGGGTAAGAGCTCGAAATAACCTTGAGGGGAAGGTGTTAGGCACCCCTCTCGGTCCACAATGGTGGATCCCGACCGAACATATATTCACAAATTATCATTAACAAATAAATGGTTGAATCAAATAATTTGCAAGTAAATCACGTTGGACATTGTATAACTGATATAATAAGACAAAGGTTTTGAACAAGTTGTATATAAAACAAAGTATTAAACTGAAGGGATTTGGGAAAGGAGGGGTCCTAGGTTGGTTAGCCTACATGATCAACCCACACAATGTCCGATAAACACTACTCAATGAGGGGCTACATGTGACATTAGCGCATAGTCATCATATCCCATATCTACCCTTCCCACCCCGTGGTCATAGCCTAAAGTGTACTAGTAAACTTGACGATGCCTATGCGTGCACTACCCGTCACTTCCTTGTGGCCCTGTAGGTATTTTAGGACCTCTAAATCTAGACAGTTATAGATGACCCCTAAGGTGCTTAAAAGGAGAAAATTCTAAGGCGACAGTCAAGAACAAATAGGACCTTAGCACAAAAAGAAGAAGAGAAGCAATTATTGATACCTAATTTTTCCTGTTTATTTTTTATATGCAAAATACTTTCAAAACAACATGTGTAGGCATATATAATCATGTCCAATTGTGTTATTATTTTTTCGTAATTTTTAAAGATTTTAAAACTAATTTATTCACTTATTTTACTCATAAAAACCCCAATAATATTTCCAAAATTATCACTTTTTGTGATTCATTTATTATATTTTCATATTTATACTAAAATATAGCTAATACATTTTTTGCGTATTTATTATAATTGATTTAGTATTTTAAGGCTAAATTGCATATAATTGCAATTTTAGCCTCTTTTAGATTTAATTGTGTTTATATCTATAAACATTAAGTCGAGTATTTTTAATTTGATAATTATGTACCATAAATCATTTTAGTACCTTTAATTTATTTACAGAAACTATTTTATTACTTTTTATAAATCAAATAGGAAAATTGGCTATTTAAATGTTAGCCCCATTTTATTTCAATTATAGCCTGATTTTGAACCCCAATTGAACCCAATTTGAAGCCCGATTACCCCGACCCAATTACAATCTGAACCGACCCAAACCATATTCTATAACCACCCCACTTACCCGTTCAATCCAGGCCATTGATCAAAATGATCAATGGCCACCAGACCCCCTTACCTTAATTAATCCCAAACGACCCCCTAAACCCTACCATTTTCCACCATATGCCGCCTTTGAATCCCCCTCCTCTCTCAAATCCTCTCTACAACACCCTCAAACCCTAGCCACCGCCACCCTAATCCGCCCTAATCCATGGCCTTCCAAGGTCATCGGAGACCTGTATCATCATCTCAAGGCTTCTACGTGTTCGTTTCTGTGGTCTCATGACTAGATCCTGAAGGGGTTTTTGTCCGATTTTTGCTCGATGAATGTTCTCCTGTCGTCTCTGACCTTTCTCCGGCCAGCAATGGTTATTTGAGTTAGACTTTTGACTTTTCTGCTTTGATCGATGGTTTTCAAGGCCTTTCTCATCACTTGGGGTTCTTCTGAAACCCTAATCTCTAAGGTTATTCCGACTTCTTTTAGTTCTGCTTCAGATCTATGTTTTCTTTGAACTTCTAAGCGTTTTCCTCGAAGTTTCTTTTAAAACTCTGCTTTCAAAACTTTTTATCTTTTCTGATTAGGGTTTTCTTGTTATTTCAAAACGTTTCTCTGATTTTTTTTTGACATGTTTTGCTATGTTTTCTCTATTTATATGTATAGTGTTTGTGCACTCTATTTATATGTTGAGTTTCCTTCTTCGACTGATCTCCAAACTTGTGGCTGTTTTCAAACTTTTCCTTTGTGAAATTCTGATTTCACTCGCATGTAAGGTTAATTGGTTTCTTTTCCTATTTTGCCTTACTGAATACTTTCCTAAATTAGAATATTTCTGTACCTAGACTCGATTTCTTACTTAATGTTTTACTACTTCTTATACAACAACTATCAGTGTGCTTACAAATTGATTTATTTCCTTATTTTGAACCTGTCACTGTCTGTTAAGCAAGTGATCCCTTAATTAAAGGCAATCACTTGTATAATTGATTCTGAATTGTGATTGTTTCCATGTTTGCAGCTTCTTACTTCTCTCTTACTCGTTTTTCGAAAACCATAAATACCCTGCACTTCTTTTCTTTCAAACACATGAACACAAGGCATAAAACATTTGAGTTCAGACACACACCCCACCAAATCTCTCTCTTTTCTCTGTTACTACTTGTATTGCTGCCTTACCAAGCCGTCTAAAAGCCAAGGCTAGGTTGTGGGAAACTTGCTTATTTTTTTCTGCATTCGCATTTCTTACTGGTATGTTCTAATTAAGCTTCGGCACCAACAACAAGATGCTTATTTACTGTTTCTTGCATCCTTGTTTGTCTACTGTTTGTATTTAACTCAGTACCATTATTAAGCATGTTGTAATTTACCCTTTTCCTGTTCATAATTAATGTATCATGACTTGTGAATCTTAAACCCCTACCCCAATGTGTTGTGGTTGGTTTGGGGCATGATAGCATTGGACATTACTGTGCATGATCCAAACTTGATTCCCTTGGGATCATAACCTCCATGTTTCTCTTATATGTTGTATGTTCTGATTAGTTTACAGGCATGTTGGCACTTCCCATTACTGTGCATGCCCAAATCTAACCCATGTCTAAGTATATAGGCTCCTTGCAATGGATTCCCAACCCTTGACCCCCCTTTGTATGAAGTTATTAACTCTATGTGTTATTGATTATTATCTCCCTATCACTTTAGAATTGAAACTCTGTTCCTGCACTTTCACTATCTTCTTAAAACTTAAGTTCTGCCCCCTTTGTGTGAGCCTTGACTTGGGACTCATGAGCTCCCTCTGAACTTAGACACATAAGGGCTGGCATTTCCACACTGCACTCATCCCTATTCTGGTTATGTAACTTGGGTGTGAGAACTTCCTTGGGGTCCTCTTGAGACCCGTAGGGAACTTTGACACACTCAAGTCTGAGAAAGGCTTTGGATCAATGGCATTTGAGGTGATTTATTCCATAACTCAGAGAGGAAGTCAAGAATCAGGCTTCCTCTGGTTCTAACTTTTCTTTGTACTTTTCTAGTATAATTCATTACTTCTCGTCTGTAATAATTTATAATAAACACTTGGGGTTAGCTAGTGAAAGGGTTGGGTGATCATGTATGCTCAAGGGTACAAAGCATGCCTGTAGGACTGTTTTTTCTTAAATTTCTGCATGTCCAATTCTACATTTTCAGACACCATGTCTATAGGGTTTATATTAATTTCTACATGATCAACTTCACACTTAGATAACCTGCCTATAGGACTCATTTAAATTCTGCATGTCATTTAGATATCATGCTTTAAGTTCTAAACGGATATGAGTAAGTATCATGCTCATAAGGATGAAATCAGTATAACATATAGAAATCATGCCTATAGGGATTCCCAAGTAAAATTCTGGTTCGCTTTCTATTCACATTCAATGTTAGATATCATGCCTATAGGGATTAAAATTAGCAATATTAGATACCATCGCCTACAGAATTTGAAACTAGTTCAATTTAAAATTAGTTCAATTCTGAACCAATTTTAAACAACTTTCCTTCTCTATTTAACAAGGTTTAGCAAGCTTGCATATATGATCTCAAACAATTCGCTTTAAGTTGTTACTGTTTCGCCACATTCTGAATCTATTAGATATCATGTCTATAGGACCTCACCTAAAACACTTAGGCAAGCCTTAGAGTAATAACAATAAAATTGAATCTGCTTTTGTTAATGGCTACAACCAGCAGGAAGGCATGATTTAGACTTCTTATCTGAGTTATGTAATAAATAGTTCTGCCTCAATAATCAAACTCCCCTTGTCTTTTTAATCAGACCTAAAAAAGTATCTGCAAGTCATGCTATTTATGTGTTTTGTTTGAGTAGGTGTACATAGGCCCTTACTTGTTTATATGCTTCCCCAATATGCAGTATATATGTTATGTATGTCGCCTTAGATTTTTACCCTTTGAAACAAAAAATCAGCCTAATATCCCTCCCCTTTAGGAATAGTAGTCCAATGCTCCTCCGGGACTGATAGGAATGAGACAGGTAAATAGCATGCAATAGTAATTGAGACCAATCCATGCTTTAATACCTTAACGGGGTGGGAAGGGTAGATATGGATATGATGACCGGTGCGTTAATACCACGTGTATCCCCTCTTTTGAGGAGTGTCATACCAGGTATCGCATTGATTTGATCCATATTAAATATAAACCTAGGACCCCTTTCCTTTATTTGCAAACTCCCTTTTTTAAAACTCTTCTTTAATTGCTCTTTCTTTTATATGATTAAATTTAAATCCCCTAATATGTGAGCCTATACTTGTCTATTTGCTAAACTCACAATAAATTGTCTGTCCAGGAACCACACTGGTAGATCCTGAGGGGTGCCTAACACCTTCCCCTTGGGATAATTTCAAGCCATTATCCTATTCCACGAGATCTAGAGGCCCTCCACCCACTCCTCCTCTTAGTTCTGTCAAAAACAAGACAAAGGAAAGATGGAAGATTTGAATAACGTCAGAAAAGAGAACTAAACTGAACGGGTAGAGGTCACTCATGGTCATGGTACTCAGGTTCCTAAGGAAAATGCATCCCAACTCGAACAAAAGCTGCTGAAATTCCAAGAAGAACATGATCAGATTCGGAATTTGGCAAATCTGTCATTTTCCCTCACCACCCCGGATATCAATTTCCAAAATGCTTAGAACCCTACACCTCCACAGAATATCCCAAAGCAACAGAACCATCCCACTCCTCACCACCACTGCAACACCTTCATACCTCAAACAACACCTCATTACTCATTCCAAAACCCCAAAACTCCACTTCCGCACCCACCATAACACCCCTATCTACGTGGAGACCATGCCACACTCTACCCAACCCATATCAAGCACACCCGGATCTGATGATAAAGACCTGCTGATCAGGAACCTGGCTGAAGAACTTAAGAAATTGACTACCCGGATTCAAGGCGTTGGGGGAAGCAAGGGAATTGAAGGGCTGAACTATGAAGATCTTTGCATACAGCCCGATGTCGAGCTGCCCGAGGAGTACAAACCTCTGATGTTTGAAATGTTTAATGGTACAGGGGATCCAAGGGTCCATTTGAGAATGTACTGTGACAAGCTGGTTAAAGTAGGGAAAGACGAGAGAATTTGCATGAAGCTTTTCATGAGGAGCTTGAAAGGAGATGCCTTGTCCTGGTACATTATCCAAGATCCAAAGAAATGGTCAAACTGGGTAGGCATGGCGTCCGACTTTATGGACAAGTTCAGGTTCAACACAGAGAATGCGCCAGATGTGTTCAATATTAAGAATCTAAAGAAGAATCCTACGGAAACATTCTGCGAGTATGCTACTCGCTGGAGTTCCAAAGCTACTAAGGTCATACCTGCCTTAAATTAGGAACAAATAAACAAGTTCATTGTTCGGGCTCAGGACCCACAGTATTATGAAAGGCTAATGATGATTGAGAGCCACAAATTTTCCGACATTATCAAGCTGGGTGAAAGGATCGAAGAAGGCATCAAAAGAGGTATGGTTACAAACTTCGAGGCCTTACAAGCTACAAATAAGGCCTTGTAGTCAGGTGGTGTGTCCAAGAAAAGTGACGTAGGAGCCGGAATGGTTGCATAGAGGACCAAATCTCCTGTCAAATATCAAATTTACCCAACCCCTCCACTCACATATCAACCAACTCTGAACTACCAAGCACCATCACCCTCTTGTCTAGCTCCACCATACACTTATCAATCACCTCCACCTCCCACATATCAGCCTACTTCGCCCAGATATTCCCAACCCGCACATGTCTACCAAACCTACAATGTTCAACCATCCCATTATCAATCACCTCCTGCACGCCAAAACTTCCCTAGACCTCGACCGAATTTTGAATGCAGACCTCCGAAACAATATACAGCCATTGATGAACCTATTGACCAGTAGACCGAGAGACTCAAAGTTGTTGGTTATGTCACCCCCATCCCTGCTGCAACTCTTGAGAACCCTTCTCAGTGGGTTAACCCAAACAAAACTTGTGCATACCACTCCGGCATGAAGGGGCACTCCATCAATGAATACCGTTCTTTGAAAGACAAGATCTAGCCCTTGATCAATAATAAGATTATTGTGGCAAAAAAAACCGCTCTGAATGTCCGCAATAACCCCCTGCCAGACCATAAGGGTGGAGGCATTCACATGATTGAAATAGAGGATGATTGAGATCCCGAGGGATCAATCGGGTTGATCACGAAAGGTGATGACCTAAAGAAGCCAATAGTTACTCTTAATCCGATCATAGTCCAGTTTCAACCATCTAGGGACGCTGAGGTAAATATGTTTGTGCCGCTTGAGTTTGAAGAAACATCATCCACAAAGACACTAGCGCCAATTGAGGTTTAATTCATGTCTACGGCAAATGCACCCACACCGTTTAAAGTTGCAATCTTGCCGCCCAAGGCATATGCTGCGTTCGGAGTAAGGATAGACACGGAGATCTCAGTGGCGATGTCAACCATGACACCATTCCATTCAAAGGCTATACCCTGGGACTATACAGCCGAGGTAAGGAGGAAAGGCAAGGTCAGGTTCGAAGAAGCTGTTGCCGCACAGGGTATGATAAGAACTGGTAAGGTTTATACCCTAGAACACCTAGCCGAGTCAAGCGAGCAGGCTTCCAACCGACCACCCATTATTGACACAGGTCCAGACGATCTTTGGAGAAAGATACAAGCCAAGGATTACTCGGTCATAGACTAGTTTAATAAAACGCCGGTGCAAATCTCTATTCTTGTTTTACTACAAAACTCTGAGGCACACAAAAATGCTCTGCTAAAGGTACTAAGTGAGGCATACGTACCAAGAAACATCACTGGCGGAGAAATGGCTAACATGGTAGGACAAGTGTTGGAGAGCTATAAGAACACTTTTCAAGAGGACGGGCTACCACCTGAAGGGTTGGGACACAACAAAGCATTGAACAACACTGTGCAATGCGAGGATTACTTCATCACCAGGATCTTGATCGACGGGGGTTCCAGTCTCAACATTTGTCCACTGGTAACACTCAAGAAGTTGGGTAAGGGACTGCATGAGATAAAGGACGGGGCCATCAATGTGAAAGCTTTTGATTGTTCTCAAAGTTCCACCATTAGGGAAATTAGTCTATGCTTGCAAATGGGGCCAACCTAGTTTGATGTTAATTTCTAGGTAATAGATGTACCAGTATCTTACAATATGCTGTTGGGACGGCCATGGATCTATGTCGTTGGGGCCATAGCATCAACACTACATCAGACAGTAAAATTCGAATGGAATCATCAAGAGGTGATCATTCACGGCGACGGGAGCAACCCTATATACAGTTGCCAGACCATTCCAGCAATTAAAGGGAGAAGGAATCTAGGCAGAGAGACTTACCATCACATTGAACGGGTAAATGTTGTTGACAAAGACAAGTGGTGGGATAACAATATCGAGAGTATACCGAATTGGAGTGGGTACAAACCTGGTAAGGGGCTCATCAAGAACCTCAAAGGAATCACTAAGCCCATAAAGCTCAAAATACATGGCACTACTTTCAGTTTGGGATATGAGTACACCTGGGAAGAATTCAACAACTGGTCACCACCATGGCGCGGTCCTTACTATCTACTAGACAAGCCAATACCACATCTGGAGTAGACCTTCCAACCGGCCAACATTATTTATGGGTTAGACGAAGAAGAAACACTGGTCACGGTGAAGAACTTGTCCCTGAAATATAATGACATGGATTGTTGTATTGTTCTCGAGGAGGAGGGGGAGGAAGACCCTTCCATACAGGCTGTAAGTAGAGGGGCACGCCTCAATAACTAGACCATCAGGACAACCAGAGCCCGACGAGCCTCGAGGTAGCAAGGCTAAAACAAGCACTGTTTTATTTACTAAAAGATTTTATTTTTCGCATATTTTCAAATCGCGCAATAAGATCTCCAATGTTCAAAACGATTATGCAATTTGTTAAAGCATTTTGATTTTTCTTATGGATAAACACTCATTATTACTTTTCTCTCATTACTTTACTTATATAGCATTACTATTACTTATCTTGATGAACCGATGACTGTGACATGCAATGAGACAACGCAACAAACGGACATAGATTAAGAGGAAGATGACATACCAGAAGAGATTGTTAAATAAGTTGAGAATTTTGAGAACAGACATAAGTCCAACCTGGATGAAACAGAAGTTGTTAACCTGGAAGATGCAGAAAACATCAAAGAAACACGAATTAGCGTTCACTTATCGCCATCAGAAAAGAAGGAATACACTAAATTTCTAAAGCAAAATGAGGACATGTTCGCCTAGTTGTATGATGACATGACTGGCCTGAGTACATCTATTGTGGCTCATAAACTGCCAACCGATCCGACATGTCTGCCGGTAAAGCAAAAGCTCAGAAAGTTCAAGCCCTATATGAGTTTGAAGATCAAGGAAGAAGTCACCAAACATGTCAAAACTAAGGTTCTCAGGGTAGCAGAATACCCGACATGGTTAGCCAACATCGTGCCTGTACCAAAGAAGAACAGGAAGGTCAGAGTCTGTGTCGACTACCGGGATCTCAACCGGGACAGTTCGAAAGATGGCTTCCCTTGGCCAAACATACATATCCTAATTGACAATTGCGCCAAGCACGAGTTGCAATCATTTGTAGATTGTTTCACGGGTTATCATCAGATCTCTGGATGGATGAAGAAGATGCTGAGAAAACAGCTTTTATTACGCCATGGGGAATGTATTGTTACAAGATGATGTCGTTTGGGTTGAAGAATGCAGGGGCCACCTACATGAGGGCCATGACCACCATTTTTCACGATATGATACACAAGGAGATTGAGGTATATGTAGATGATGTCATCATCATGTCCAAGAAAGCCACCGACCACATGGAAGATTTGAGGAAGTTCTTCAATAGACTGCGAAGGTACAACCTAAAACAGAATCTCGTAAAGTGTGCATTTGGGGTTCCTGCTAGAAAATTACTTGGGTTTATTGTGAGTCGCCGAGGAATAGAACTAGATCCATCAAAAGTTAAAGCCATTCAAGAACTACCACCGCCAAAGAACAAGAACGATGTGATGAGTTTCTTGGGAAGGCTTAACTACATCGGTCGGTTCATAGCACAGTCTACAGTTATCTGTGAGCCAATCTTTAAGATGTTGAAGAAGAACACCTCTACCAAATGGACTAACGACTACCAAAAAGCTTTCAACAGGATTAAGGAATACTTGTCAACACCACCAGTCTTAGTCCCGCCTATGCCAGGTAGACCTTTATTACTCTACCTTGCAGTATTGGATGGAGCTTTCGGTTGCGTTCTGGGGAAACATGATGAAATAGGGAGGAAGGAGCATGCCATCTATTACCTCAGTAAGAAGTTCACCCCGTACGAGGCTTGGTATTCTCTATTAGAGTGCACTTGTTATACTTTGACTTGGGTAGCTCAGAAGCTGAGGCATTACTTCTGTGCCTATGCTGCATATCTCATATCAACGATGGATCCTTTGAAGTACATTTTTTAGAAGCCCATGCCCACAAGCAAGCTAGCCAAGTGGCAAATCCTGTTGAGTGAGTTCGACATTGTTTACGTAACTCAGAAAGCGATCAAGGGATAGACATTGGCAGATCACCTTGCTGAAATTCTCGTGGATGGAGAATATGAACCCCTGAAAACATATTTTCCTAATGAAGAGGTATCGTTCATAGGAGAGGACATTGCAGAATCCTATGATGGTTGGAGATTGTTTTTCGATGGAGCAGCAAATTTCAAAGGAGTTGGCATAGGAGCAGTCCTGGTATCAGAAACCGGTCAGCATTTTCTGGTGTCTACAAAACATAGGTTCCTATGCGCCAACAACATGGCTGAATACAAATCTTGCATCCTAGGGCTTAAGATGGCCATTGACATGAACATTCTAGAGTTGTTAGTGATCCAAGATTCAGACCTACTCATACATCAGGTCCGAGAAGAATAGGCGACCAAGAACTCCAAGATACTCCCGTATCTGCATCATGTACAACAATTGAGTAAGAGGTTCATGAAAATGGATTTCCAACATGTTCCTAGAGTCTGGAATGAGTTCGTTGATGCATTGGCTACCTTTTCATCTATGATACAGCATCCAGACAAAAATTTCATTGATCCCATTCCAGTAAAGATCCACGATCAGCCAGCTTACTGTGCCCACATCGAAGAAGAAGCATATGGAAATCCTTGATTTCATGATATCAAGGAATATTTGGCAAAAAGCGAATACCCAAAACTTGCAAATCCTACTAAAAAATGCACACTCCGGAGATTGTCCAACAACTTCTTTCACACCGGAGGAATCCTATATATGAGGACTCCTAATTTGGGATTACTAAGGTGTGTCGACACAAAGGAAGCATCCAATCTACTAGAAGAGATTCATGTTGGGACCTACAGTCCACATATGAACGGTTTTATCTTGGCAAAGAAGATACTCCGGGCTGGTTACTTTTGGATGACTATGGAAACAGACTGCATCCAGTATGTCCAGAAATGCGACCACTATTGGATACATGTAGACATGATAAAGGTACCCCCAAATAATCTTAATACAACAAGATCACCATGGCCATTCGCCGCCTGGGGAATGGACATTATTGGACCAATCGAGCCTGCCACCTCCAATGGACACAGGTTTATCTTAGTAGCCATCGACTATTTCACCAAGTGGGTAGAAGCAGCATCTTACAGAGCAGTAACTAAGAAAGTCGTGGCAAACTTTTTCTGTGACCCCATTGTTTGTCAATTCGGGATTCCAGAGTCGATCATTACTGATAATGGCTCCAACCTCAATAGTGACTTGGTGAAAGCTATGTTTGAAACTTTCAAGATCAGACACAAGAATTCCATAGCCTACACGCCTCAAATGAATGGATCTATGGAAGCCGCCAACAAGAATATCAAGAAGATATTGAGGAAAATGATAGAGAAGCATAAACACTGGCACGAGAAGTTAACATTTGCTCTATTAGGGTATCACACCACAGTCCGCACATCAACCGGGGCAACCCTCTATATGCTGGTCTATGGTACGGAAGTTGTCATTCCCGTCGAGGTAGAAATTCCTTTCCTAAGGATCATATAAGAAGTTGAGCTCGACGACGCAGAATGGGTGAAAAGTCGTTATGAGCAACTAGCTCTTACAGACGGAAAGAGAATGAACGTAGTTTGCCATGGTCAACTCTATCAAAACAAAATGTCCAGAGCCTTCAACAAAAAAGTCAAGCCAAGACAATTCACACCGGGGCAGCTGGTGTTAAAGAAAAATTTTCCACGTCAAGACAAAGCGAAAGGTAAGTTCTCTCCCAATTGGCAGGGTCCATACATGGTTCACTGTGTTCTGATAGGAGGAGCCCTCATATTTGTAGAAATGTACGGAGAAGTTTGGCCAACGCCGATTAATTCAGATGCAGTCAAGCATTACTATGTGTAATCTTTATGGTTCCTTTAGATGATGTAAATTGAACTATGCCTGACCTGATTCCCGTTTAAGATGGGATACGTAGGCAGCCCTATGGGTTCGGTCACAACTCAATAAAATTTTCACTTCCCCCATTGGAAACTGGGGCAGAATTTTGAGGAGGACCCTCAAAATTCCAAAGCAATTCCAGCCAATCATCGCAAGCAACAGTCAGAAACATCAACCCATTAAACTGGGGCAGAATTTTAAGGAGGACCCTCAACATTCTGTAGCGGGAAAGGTTGCAATGTCTTGAACCATGTCACAGTCGTCGGTTCATCCAAAAGTTGTTTCTTAATTACATACTTATTTCATGTTTTTTACGAAATCATGCATGTTTATTACTGAAATCGCCTTGTTTAGCAACTCTACCCCAATGATACATATAGTATCACCAGATCAAAGACGGGCAGTTCAAGCAGAGCCATTGGGGATACGAACTAACCTTCCCCCTTTGCAAAACTCACGACTTTTCTTTGGATGCAAGGCACTTGGATTACGAAAGCATCAGACATACTATACACTCACGAGACAAACATCATTCAGGAATACAACTCTCAGAACTATCGCACTTACTCACATTTGCCATCCATACATATCGGTGATGTTCCATGTGTCACAATGTCCCTAGCAATCACAATATAGCAATCCACTAACAGCTAAGAAAGCTCTGTTACCGTTCGCTATTTTATTTCTTGCATAAGTCTACCATTCTACCTTCCGAGACTAAACACTGTCTCCATATGCATTTCTGCATTGCATAAGGCTATCATTCTGCCTTCCGAGACTAAATGAAGTCTCCATCTGCATTGTATGGTTGAAAGATCGCCACTTCATCCACATTTGCATGGCTGAAAGATCGCCACTTTATCTACATTTGCATGGCTGAAAGATTGCCACTTCATCCATATTTGCATGGCTAAAAGATTGCCACTTCATCCACATTTGCATGGCTGAAAGATCGCCACTTTACCTACTACATTGCATTGTTGAAAGATCGCCACTTCATCTACATTTGAATGGCTGAAAGATTGCCACTTACTATATTTGCATAGGCTGAAAGATCGCCAAATACTACATCTCATGGGCTGAAAGATCTCCAAATTATCTAAAGGAGTCATCGTTCGGAGGCACAATTTTCATAGCACGAGAACACCATGTCATGGCATGAGGACACCCCTTTCAATATTTTGCATATCATTAATCAAAGGCATCATGGTTCGGAGGCATCATCCTAATAGCCCGAGAGCATCATTTCATGGCCTACGAATCCTTTATTATATGCTTCATGGCCCAGGACACCATGGTCTAAGGACGTTATCTTAACCGTCCAAAGACAACCTTCATGGTCGGACGGGAAATTGCATCATATTTAAACTTACACAATATATGCTTGTATTGCTTATTTACAGGTAAACCGGTGAGCAACGACCATCTTGGAAGTAGTGATCCATCTCCAGTTCCCGCGGCCAGATCAAACCTTAAACATTCCCCCGTCCTAGATATTGTGTCCGTTCTCAAAAGGCTCCATCGACATACGCCGCTGACGGATCTCGAACTACATATGGCTTGATGCTTGTAAAATCAGGGATATATAGGTAGCCCAGAAGCTAGGGCACAGCCTAAACCTCTTCAAACCGTTTCGCTTGGTCAAAATTGGCCATCATATCTTTACCCGACAACTCTTTCATCCTTCCCAAGTAAAGAGGGGCAGCTACTGATAGCCAATTTTTTTCCTATATTTTTTATATGTAAAATACTTTCAAAATAGGATGTGTAGGCATATATAAGTATCTCCAATTGTGTTATTATTTTTTCATAATTTTTTAAAGATTTAAAAACCAATTTATTCCCCTATTTTACTCCAATTGTGACATCTTATCACTTTGTTGATCAAATCTGCAATCAAGCACAACTTGTGATCCTGTTGGGACTATTTTGTACAAATTCCTAATCAAAACATAAGCAAGAAGGAGTATAAAAGGTATCAAAATCCCTAGTTATCAACTTCCCCAAACTTAAGCCTTTGCTTGTCCTCAAGCAAACAAAATAAGACCCACCACTTAAGAGAACATCCAAGAAAATTTCAGCTGTCCTAAAGTGACCTCATCTAGCAGCAATTGGGACTAACAATTGCGCTCAATAAAAATGAATCATTAACAACTTTTACTCTTTTAAACACCATAGATTGAGTGCAACACAAGAGCATCAAGAGTTGACTCAACACATCAAATAACTCTTTCTATTACTTTGGTCATTGTGGAACCCAAACTCATACATCCTCAACTCTCCCTAAGCAAACCTCACCTTTAGAATAGTGGAACTCAAAACGACGTCAATGGAGTTACTCATCTCTCTCAAGAAAAAGATTCACAAGTCCGGCTTTAAGCACCATATGCTTGCCCTTTATGTAAGTCACCACTAATGTAAGTTTCATTCAACTCAAAATTATATAGGGCTTTTGTGGAGTCATGGTGAAGGCTTTTGGTTCAGGGTAGGAAATGTTTGGTCTAAGTAGGTTCCATTTTCCCTTAAACACTTCTTTTACTTCATTTGACACATATTCACTTGACTCTTTGAGTCATTTTACTTCTTTCTAAGGGGTTAGAGATACACACTGTCTCTCTTTCTTATACATTTCAAACCTTTTCTCCCTTTTTCAACTTTCCACACCTTTCATTCTTTGCTTTTCTTGAATCCCTTTTTTATTCTCTTTCATATTGAACATTTTTTTTGTCTTTTTGCTTTTCTTTCTTTTTCATTGCCTTTCCTTTTCTTCATTTTTGTGCCTTTTTACCACTTTTTTGCAATCCTCATCTCTCCCCCCAAACTTATACTTTTTCCATGTGCTAAGGAAAGATCGGGTGCCAAGAAAGGGTATCTTTTAAAATGGGTATAGGCTTGTATTATGGGTTTTGAAGGAAAAAGGTCTAAGGCTCAAAAGGGTTGACTAGAGATCTTATCATTGGTAGGTTATGGAAGTGTTAAAGCTATCATTTTGACCAAGGAGATCCTATAATCACGTCTCAAGACAAAATTCACTTAGGATTTCGCCACACGAGCAATGGCTCGGGACTTGGACTTGCAATGCAATTACTCACCACACGAGCTATGGGATCGCTAAAGACATAGAGTCGGGGGGCCCCACAACAACCTTAGATAATATTTGAGCACACAATGGTCCCGAAAAAACACTTGATGATTATCGGCCAACACAAGAGCCTCACGGCCATGACTTTCACCATCATAAACAAAACAATTTGTTTTTGACCATAATATCAAAGGCAAATGTGCTAGGCTCAAGTGAAGCTTTGCTTGAGGCACCCTTAACTACTAACTACTAAAAACAAAAGAAAAACGGACTCAAACCCTTAAGAAGGTTGTCACGCCATCCATCATTGGGAAGAGCCACCCAGTTCACACAACACTCTACCTTTGGAAAGAACCGTGGCATTAAGAAAATCAAAGGCTTATTGCAAACTTTCAAAACAAGAAGCTACGAATCACAAATAAGAAGCTATGGAAAGAAAAATTGCGGAAAGTATAATGAATATATATAAGAGAGGATTTGTCGAATATACAATAGATGGGATGAATATGTACAATGTAACATAACTTTATATACAGACCCAAACTAAAATAAAAGTCCGAGAAATGTAACGAAATGTTAAAAATATATACAAACCAAAGATTAAAAATAAAGAAAGCATAAAAAGTACCAAATATATACAATTATCTAAATGAATCCATCAAAAGTAGGGTCTACCTCCTCAAATAAAAGTTGGCATTGTCCCCAATGCCAACTAAATGAAATAAAGCACCAAAATGAAAGAGAAAAGGATATAGAAACTCCCTATGGCCCGTTTTCCTGCATGGGCTCCTGGGTGGCCCCTGGGTCCTCACTGCGCTCGGGAACCTCAGACTGGTTCCCTGTGGCCTGCTGCTGTGCTGCTGGGACCTGGGCCTGGACAGGCTCCCGAGGTGCATCCTGTGGCTGACTAGAGGAGGCCTCCGGCGGGTCTGCCAACTAGATGACTACATCGTCCACTCTAGGAATCATCCTCTTTCTCTTTGGAGGCCTCTGTGACTGCTCTGGCTGGGGATGATCTGATGGCATATGATCATCGAGCAATAAGTCCAAAGGCAACTGGTCTGCCTTCTGTTGATACCCAATTTTTCCCTGTATATTTTATATTAACAAAATACATTCAAAATAGCATATATATGCATATATAAGTATGCCCAAGTGTTTTAGTATTTTTCCTAATTTTTAAATATTTTTAAATCAATTTATTGCCCTATTTTAACAGTACAAAAACCAATAATTGTTCCTCAAATTATCATTTTGGTGATTACTGTATTTTATTCTCATATTTATACCAAAATATAGTTAAGGTAATTTTTGCACATTTTTACAAATTTATTTAGTATTTTAAGGCTAAATTGCATATAATTGCAAATTTAGCCTATTTTACGATTTAATTGCATTTTATACTTATGGAATTGGTTCCAGTATTTTTAATTTAATATTTATATATTATTAATTAAGTTAGTACCTTTAATTTATTTTCAGAAATCATTTTACTATTTTTATAAAATAAAAGGGAGAAAGTGGTTATTTAAATGCTAGCCCTATTTCATTTCAATTATAGCCTGAATCAACCCCCAATTAACCCAATTTCAAATCCCAAATTGACCGGCCCAATTTAAATTTAACCCGCCACTGACCCAACTAATCTAACCGCCCGACCTCCCCTTTTGATCCAGGACGTTGATCATTTTGATCAACGACCACAATCATTCCTTTCCTTTTTTAATTCACATACACACAACCCTAAAATCATTTTGCCCTAACCCGCCGCTCTAAATTCCTCTCCTCTCTCAGACTCTCTCGAACATTCCCTAACCCTAGCCCCTCTCACCGTCTTCAAACCTTGAAACTACCGGAATCTATGGCCTCTCAGGCCATGAGAGTCTTAAACTCACCTCCCTTTGCTCTTATACTTGAAGATTTGAGGCCTGACCTCAATGGTTTTCGCTCATATCTCCGCCGATTCAAGGTTCTACGGCCATCTCCGGCCTTGCTCCGGTGTACAATGGTGTTTCGAGCCTGGTTCTGACGTCTCCGACTCAGATCGGACCTTTTCCCAAGCCTTTCTCATTTCTAGGTCTCTTTTGAAACCCTAACTCTTCGAGGTTTTCTCTGATCTTTTTAGATCTGTTATGTATCTATGCTCTACTTGAGTTTTCAAATGATTTCCCCAAGTTTTCTTTCAAAAATTACTTTCAAAATCACTTCTTTCCGATTTATGGTTTTCTGAAAATGCTTAAAGTGTTTCTCTGACTTTACTTTTCCTTTTCTTTTGTGTGTGTGTGTCTCTACTGTGTTCTTATGTTCTTCTTTTACCACCCATGATCTTCTACTATGTTTCTACACTATGTGTCTGTATGCTTTTCACTATGCTCTGCTATTTTCTTCCATTACGATCTGATATGCTTCGCCTATTGCTTCCTTCTACCATGTTCTTAAGTGTTCTTACTATATTACCTTTTTAAATTTTTCTAAAAAAACTGCTTAAGCATGTTTTGCTTCTATTGTTTCTTCTACTATCAGTTGTTCTTTCATTATGCCTCAAATTAGTCTCTTCACTCTGTTTGCTTGGACCTTTTTACTTGTTTGCATGTTTTCTCATGAGTTTCTGAAAGAAACCTCTATGTATGCTTCGACTACTTGCCTCCTCATCTCTTCTAATTCAAGGTGGAAACCCTTGAATTTGGGGCTTCCGTCGAGGTTTGATTATGTGAACTAGGGTTTTATTTTTATAGAACCCTTAATTCTTTCAAACTGATTTTTGAATCTCTAAACTGAGTTTGGACGCCTTTGTTTTCTTACAATGTTGACCCTTTTTGCTAAACTCTTCTACACTGGATTCTTTCTACTGATTTTACAAGGGCATGACAAATTGTTTTCATGATTTTACAAGGGCATGACAAATTTCTCTGATTTCCTGGGTGTTAACTGATTCCCTTGCCTTATTTGCACAAATCGTGTACTATCAAGATCCTGTCCTTAAATAACCTTTATGTATTTGCCTCTAATTACTACTTTGCACAAAGTGTTTGACTATTTTCTTCCTTAATTAGTTTTACCCGTTTGAATCTGAATCCCTTAATTAAGGGAAACCTTGTCTAATTAGTCTTCAAATAATTTTCTTACCTTATTTTTGCTTGCTTTCTACACTATAAAAGGCACGACCCCTTTTCACCACTACACACTTCAGACTTCATAAGCTCACAACCTCTTCTGAATTCATACTTAGAGTGTTCTTGCTTCTTGTTTGCACTTTGGCTTTTACAAGACTACTGCTATCTTCTTTACTTGTCCCTTTGAAACTGGTATGTCCTAACATAATTTTCAGCATCACGCTAATGTGTTTACTTACAGTCTTTGTATCCATGTCTACTTTGTTGTTTTCTGTAAAGTTTAGCATCTAACTTAATATGCCTATGTGCTACTGCTTGCCTCTTTTTGTGAACACTTGCTCCCTATCCCATTACCCCTACATGTTTGTAAGTCGAGACTTAGGGCATGGCAACAAGAAATGTTGTCTATGAACTGAGTTTTGAACTCCTGAGGTCTTAACCTTTAAGTAGGCTGGAGGGTGTGCCAGTATGTCTCATTGCTGGGTATGCCCCTTTGCCTGCTCTTCCTGCATTCCCCACTCCCCTATACCCCTGTGTGCACTAGTTTTAAGTTACTTACTTCTCCTTTCCCCCTCTCAGAACTTTGCACTTGCACTTACTCTTAGCTTCTAAGTTCTGCCCCCCTCCTGTGAGCCTTGCCTTGGGGCCTTGAGTTCCCTCTAAACTTGGACACTTGAGGGATGGCCCTTCCACACTACACTATGACTTAATCCTGCAATGTATTTGGATGTGAGCACTGCCCGGAGTCCGTATGAGGCTCTTAGGGAACTCTGACACATCCAAAAGATAGAAAGGCTTTGGGTCTTGATATTGGGAGTTGGTTTACTTCATATTTCAGACAGGAAGTCTAAATCAGGCTCTCCCGGGTTGTAATTTTAAATTTTCTGATGTATTTTCTCTATTTTATTTTTTGATTGTAATAAACTTGTAATAAACTTTTGGGGTGATTAGTGAAAAGGGAGGGGTAACCATGCATGCAAGGGGTAGATACCCTGTCTATAGTTTCTGCATTTCTGCATTCAGGTATATGTCCTGCCCATAGGATTTTCTGCACTTCTGCATTTATACAGATACCCTGTCTATAGTTTCTGCACTTCTGCATTCATGTAGATGTCCTGCTCATATGGTTTTCTGCACTTCTGCATTTATATAGATATCCTGGTCATAGAAATTTCTGATTTCTGCATTCACATAGATAACTTGTCTATAGGAATTTCTACATTCATGAAGATAACCTGTCTTTATGAATTTATACATTCATGTAAATAACTTGACTATAAGAACTTCTGCATTCCCATTTAGATACCATGACTATAAGAATCTCTGCATTTGTATATAAATACCATGTCTATAGGATGCACATGCATGTAGATAATATGCCTATAAGTCCTTTCTGATTCTTGTATACTCGCCTCTCATTAGGCAAACATGTTATAGGTTTTAACAACCAATGAAATCAGATAACGCGTTCGCAATAAAATGCAGCACCTAGATAACATGTTTTAAGTTAACAAACACATAGAAAACATGCCTATAGGGGTTCTAATCAACTCTAAATCGCTTCACTCGCTTGTAATTTTTAACTGTCAGTAGTAATGCATTATCAATTACAGAACTTGTATTATTCTGTTAAAGCTGGTAACCTATCTGTGATCCGTTTACCTCTTCATTTCTGAAATCAGTAGATAGCATACCTATAGGTCTTCGTCTAACAATTAGGCAAGCCATAAGGTAAACTTGTTAGATTTTTGTTAATTACAACCAGCAGGCAGGCCTGATTCGGATTTTCTTATCTGAAATATGTAATAAATCAGCCTACCTCAACCTTTTAAGTTTTAATCAGACCCTAAGCAATATGTGCAAGACATGCTAAACTATGTGTTTTTTTTGGTTTTAAGGAGGTCTGTTGAGCCTTATTTGTTTATGTGCTTTCTCCCCAAACTTGCTACATGTGTTTTTTTTTGTTTGTCGCCTCAGAATTTTTACCTTTGAAACCACAAATAAGCCAACTTTTCCGCCCTTTTAGGATTAGTAGTCACAAGTACCTCCGGGGCTAATAGGATTGGGGCGGGTAATAGCATGCAATAAGTAAACGAGACTATTTCGCGCTTTAATACCTTAACGGGGTGGGAAAAGGTATATATGGATATGATGACCACACGATAACATCTCGTGTCTCCCCTCATTGAGGAGTGATAACCGGATGTTGTGTGGGGTGATCCATATTATTTGTAAACCTAGGACCCTCTTTCCTTTACTTGTTTATTTCATTGTTTACTTTCAAATTTCAAACTATTTTCTCAAAATTCAGCTTTTCTTTTGTTTTCTTTTAATTTCACCTATTTGTAACCTTTATGTGCAAATACCCTCTTATTTGAAGTCTTATTCGCCTTCGTGTTATTTGTACTTAAAGTAACAACCATAGCCAGACCGGAAACCACACTAGTAGATCCTGAGGGGTGCCTAACACCTTCCCCTCGAGATAATTTCAAGCTCTTACCCAATCTCTGGTTTCCTAAATAAAATTCTTCCTAGTATCCTAATGCACTCAAATCATTAGGTGTCGAATCTTCAATCCAAACCCAATTCCCGAAAGGGAACGAGTTGTCCTCCCAAATGTCATGAACCCGCTTCTACGAGGAAAAAGGGGGCGCGACAGCGTGGCGACTCTGCTGGAGATATCATTTAGGCTTCTACCATTTCAAGCTGTTACTGTGACTTTACATTTCTTATGTGCCTTATTTGTTTAATACCTTTAAGCATTTAATTCCTTCTTCTACGGCAAAAGCTAACTTGTCTCTTGTTCCTTTCCCTTGTTTCTTTCACTGCTTTCCTTTACTGCACTCCTTTATTACTGTTTTAAATTATTGTAATTATTACTTTATGAACGTGCAAATACGTGAAAACTTGTTTTAGTTATTGCATAAGCATGTTTTCAACATCATATTCCACTTGTGCCAAGCAAATACCATAGCAACGCTTATAATGAGTGGTTGCTCTCCTCCGATATTCTCACCCTTTAAATCCGGCAAAGGCATATTTGTGGTAAAACCAGTCGATCAATGGTGTAGTCGACTGTTCCGTGCCTTTCCCTCTTGAGTTGTCCGCTCAAAGGTACCAGTCTAAACCCCCATAGAAACCTTGCTTTGTTTAATTGTGCATGCATCATGGTCAAACCTAGCCGAGTCAATTGTGTTGTCCATATAATGACTCTTTAAGATAGCCTTGTCCAAAGTCCACTGGGTTTTCCCAAAACCAAAATGGACACTACCACGTTTTATGCATTTATTTAGAGAACTAAATGCTTTATGTTAATTGTTGGTATTAAATAGCCGAGTCTGGTGGAGGTAAGGGCCTAACGCTTTTGTCTTGCAGAAATACGAGTCACGAGGTCCCCAGCTTTGGTATGGTTAGCACACCCTCACTCTTGCTGGACTGATGGAGGAGTCTTCCATCAAATGACCAAATCAACGAGTGGAAAGAGAGGGCCGCCAAAGCTAGCGAAAAGTTGGAATATCTGGAGTACAGTCTGCTGGAATTGGAAGGGAAAGTGAGGAAGAGAGTCACCGACTGCCAGAGCGCTGAAGGAAACGAAGGAGAACACATGGCAAAGGCATTTCTACTGGTGAACCTACGCGAACTGGAGGATCTGATCAAAGAGAGCATTCAACCTGAGGAATGTCCTTCTGGGACCAAATAGATAGGAATTTACTTTTCGCTTTATAAAATGTAATAAGGCCCATGGCTACTAGTGATATTTTATTTCCTGTTACTTAGTGTCGATTTGTGATTCGTCTACTTTTTATCAATAAAAAAGGCATTTAGCATTCTAAGTTCTCCAAATCAATTTGTTACTAGGTCTACCTCGGGCACAAAGAGGTTCCCAAATTAGGACGCGATTTACATTCTTTCACTATGTGTTTAAATATCGCAACACTTTCTTATAATCCGCATTGACTTGTTACCTTTTTGTTTTTACTTTTGTTTTATTTATTCCCCTCCCCAAAGGTTAGTTCGTGTACCCTAGCAACGCCATCATATTCCACAAGATCAAAGGGCCCTCCACCCACTCCTCTTCCTAGTCCTATCAGAAGCAGGAACAAAGGACAGATGGAAGATTTGAACAACACTAGAAAGGAAAACTCAACTGAACGGGTAGAGGTCACTCATGGTGCTCAGGTCTCCAAAGAAAGTGCGTCCCAACTCGAGCAGAAACTGGTGAAATTTCAGGAGGAACTTGATCAGGTTCGGAATCTGGCAAACTTGTCATTTTCCCTCACCACTCCAGATATCAATTTTCCAAACGCTCAGAACCCCACGCCTCCACGAAACATCCCAAAACCATAAAACCATCCCGCTCCTCATCACCACTGCAATACTTGCCACACTCCACTAATCATCCCAAAACCTCTGAATTCGACAAATGACCATTTCCACTATAACACCCCCATCTATGTGGAAACCATGCCACCTTCCACCCAACCTGTCTCAAGCATACCCGAGTCTGATGATAAAGACTCACTCATCAGGAACCTGGTTGCGGAACTCAAGAGATTAACTAGTCGAATTCAGGGTGTTGAAGGAAGTAAGGGGATTGAAGGGTTGAACTACAAAGATCTTTGCATACAAATGGATGTTAAACTGCCCGATGGGTACAAACCTCCTAAGTTCGAGATGTTTGATGGTACAGGGGATCCAAGAGTCCACATGAGAAAATACTGCAACAAGCTGGTCGGAGTAGGGAAAGATAAAAAGGATTCGCATGAAGCTTTTCATGAGGAGTCTGAAGGGAGATGCTCTGTCTTGGTACATTAGCCAAGACCCGAAGAAATGGTCGAACTGGGTGAGTATGGCATCCGACTTTATGGATAGATTCAGGTTCAATACAGAAAATGCACCAGATGTGTTCTACATTCAGAACTTAAAGAAGAAACCCACATAAACATTCTGCGAGTATGCCACTCGTTAGAGATCAGAAGCTGCTAAGGTCAGACCTTCTTTAGAAGAAGAACAAATGAACAAGTTTTTCGTCCGGGCTCAAGACCCGCAGTACTATGAAAGGCTGATGTTGATTGAGAGCCAAAATTTTCCGACATTATCGAGCTGGGTGAAAAGATTGAAGAAGGCATCAAAAGTGGTATGGTTACGAACTTTGAAGCCTTGCAAGCTACCAGTAAGGCTTTACAGTTTGGTGGTACATCCAAGAAAAGGCATGTAGGTTCCATAATGGTTGCACAAAGAGCAAAATCCCCTATCAAATACCAAGCCTATCCAATACATCCACTCATATATCAGCCTACCCCGAATTACTTAGCACCCTTACCCTCTTACCAAACTCCACCACCTACTTACCAATCACCCCCACCTCCTACATATCAACCTAATTCACCCAGATATTCCCAACCCGCACATGTATACCAAGCCTACGATGCTCAACCATCCCACTATCATTCACCTCCCACACATCAAAACTTTCATAGACCTCGACCAAATTTCGACCGCAGACCCCCTTAAATAGCATACCGCCATTGCTGAACCGATTGACCAGCTGTACGAAAGGCTTAAAGCTGCTAGTTATGTCACCCCTATTGCTGATATAACCCCTGAAAACCCTTCTCAGTGGGTTAATCCGAATAAATCCTATGCATACCATTCCGGCATGAAGGGACATACCATTGATGAATGTCATTCTCTGAAAGATAATATCCAGACTCTGATCGATAACAAGATCATTGTAGCAAAGGAGCCGACTCCGAACGTCCGCAACAACCCTCTGTCGGATTGTAAAGGCAGAGGTGTTCACATGATTGAAATAGAGGATGATTGGGATCCCAAAGGATTGATCGGTTTAATCATAGAAGGTGACGAACCAAAGAAGCCGATAGTCACCCTCAATCTGATCGTAGTCCAGACTCAGCCTTCTGGGGATGCTGAGGTAAACATGTATGTACCACTTGAATTTGAAGCACCACCCCCTACAAATATGACAACACCAATTGAAGTCGAGTTTGGGTCTCCAGCAAATGCACATGCACCATTTGAAGTTGTGGTTTTACCCTCCAAAATACATGCTCCGTTCGGAGTAAAGGTGCCCATTTCAGTAGCAATGTTGATCGTAACACCATTCCATACGAATGCCATACCTTGGGATTACACAGCCGAGGCGAGAAGGAAAGGGAAAGCTAAATTCGGGGAAATAGTTGCGGCACAGGGTATGACATGAATCGACAGGGTTTATACACTGGAGCATTTAGCTGAGTTGAGTAAGCAGGCCTCTAGTCGATCGACCATCACTGGAACCGGGCCCAATGAGTCATTGATCAGCTTACCAAAATACCTGCACAGATTTCTATCCTAGCTTTGCTACAAAGTTCCGATGCACATAAGAATGCCTTGTTGAAGGTGCTGAGTGAGGTATATGTGCCAAGCAACATCACCGGAGGAGAAATGGCAAACATGGTAGGAAAGGTATTGGAAAGTCACAAGATCACTTTTCATGAAGATGAGCTGCTACCAGAAGGGTTGAGTCACAACAAAGCATTGCACATCATCGTACAATGTGAAGATTACTTTATCACTAGGGTCCTGATTGATGAAGGGTCCAGCCTCAATATTTGTCTGTTGGTAACACTTAGAACATTAGGAAAGGGTCTGGATGAGATCAAGGATGGGGCCATCAATGTCAAAGCTTTCGACAGTTCCCAAAGATCCACCATTGGGAAATTAGCCTATGTTTGCAAATGGGACCTACTTGGTTCGACATTGATTTTCAAGTTATAGACGTGTCAGCATCTTACAATCTACTGTTGGGACGACCGCGGTTTCATGCCGTTGGGGCCGTAGCATCAACACTGCATCAGGCGGTGAAATTTGAGTGGAACCACCAAGAAGTGATCATTCACGGTGACGGTAGCAATCCCATATACAGTCGCCAAACCATCCCAGCGATTGGAGGAAGGAGAAAGATAGGCGGGGAAACCTATCACCATATCGAGTGAGTCAACACCATTGAAAAAGACAAATGGTGGGACAACAAAATTGAAAGCATATTGAACTGGAGCGGATATGATCCTGGCAAAGGACTTGGCAAGAACCTCTAAGGAATCGCCAAGCCGATCAAGCTGAATAAACATGGCACTACTTTCAGTCTGGGATATGAGTACACCTGGGAGGAATTCAACCACTGGTCTCCAGAAGGAGGGGAGGAAGGCCCTTTCCAGGAGGAGGGGAGGAAGGCCCTTTCCTTACTATCCGCTGGAGCAGCCAATACCACATTTTGAGTAGACTTTCCAACTGGTCGATATTATCTATGGGTCAAAAGAAGTGGAAGCACTAACAGTTGTGAAAAACTTGTTCTTAGAGGACAGTGACATGGATTGTTGTGTTGTTCTCGAGGAGGAGGGGAGGAAGGCCCTTCCATGCAGGCAGTGAGTAGAGGAGCATGCCTCAACAATTTGACCATTAGAACCACCAAAGCCCGGAAAGCCTTGGGGTAGCAAGGCTGAACAAAGCATCATACACTATCTTTTCTTTTTACTAGTTGATCTTCCTTTCGCATTTTTGAATTTTCGAAATAAGATCTTCCAATGTACAAAATAGTTATGGAATTTATCAAAGCATTTCGGTTTCCTTACAAATCTTACTCTTATTATTTTTCTCTCATTACTTTACTTATATAGCATTACTATTAGATATCTTGATGAACCGATGACTGTGACATGCAACGAGACAACACAACAAACAGACACAGATTCAGAGGAAGATGAAATGACGGAAGAGATTGTTAAGGGAGTTGAGAATTCTGAGAACAAACCTAAGTCCAACCTGGACAAGATCGAGATTGTTAACCTGAGAGATGCAGATAATATCAAAGAAAGTCGGATCAGCGTTCATTTGTCACCGTCAGAAAAGGAAGAATACACAGAATTTTTGAAGGAATATGAGGACTTATTCGCCTGGTCATATGATGACATGATTGGTTTGAGTACATCTATTGTAACGCACAAACTGCCAACTGATCTGACATGTCCACCGGTAAAATAGAAGCTCAGAAAGTTTAAACCCGACATGAGTTTGAAAATCAACGAAGAAGTCACTAAGCAGGTAAAAGCTAAGGTTCTCAGAGTAGTAGAATATCCGACATGGCAAGACAACATCGTGCTAGTACCGAAGAAGGATGGGAAGGTCAGAGTTTGTGTAGACTACCGGGATCTCAACCGGGCCAGTCCAAAATATGACTTCCCCTTGCCAAACATACACATCCTGATTGACAATTGTGCTAAGCATAAGTTGCAATCATTTGTATATTGTTTCGCTGGGTATCATCAGATCTAGATGGATGAAGAAGATGCAGAGAAAACGGCCTTCATTACGCTATGGGGAATGTACTGCTACAAGATGATGCCATTCGGGTTGAAGAATGTAGGGGCCACCTACATGAGGGCCATGACTACTATCTTCCATGATATGATACACAAGGAGATAGAGGTGTACATAGATGATATTATTATCAAGTCCAAGAAAGCCGCTGATCACGGGGAAGATTTGAGGAAATTCTTCAATAGACTGCGAATATACAATCTAAAATTGAATCCCACAAAATGTGCATTCGGGGTTCCTGCTGGAAAGCTACTTGGGTTTATTTTGAGTCACCAAGGAATAGAACCGGATCCATCAAAGGTCAAAGCTATTCAAGAACTGCCACCGCCAAAGAACAAGAAGGACGTGATGAGTTTCTTGGGGAGACTTAACTACATCAGCCGATTCATAGCACAATCTACAGTTATCTATGAGCCGATCTTTAAGATGCTGAAGAAGGACGCCGCTACCAAATGGACTGATGATTGCCAAAAAGCTTTTGACAGAATCAAGGAATACCTATCAAAATCACCAGTCCTAGTTCCACCTGAGCCAAGTAGACCTTTATTACTCTACCTCTTAGTATTGGATTGAGCATTCAGTTGTGTTTTGGGGAAGCATGATGAAACAGGGAGGAAGAAGCAGGCCATCTATTACCTCAGTAAGAAGTTCACCCCGTATGAGGCCCGGTATTCACTATTAGAGCACACCTGTTGTGTTTTGACTTGGGTAGCTCAGAAGTTGAGGCACTATTTCTGTGCCTATACCACGTATCTCATATCGAGGATGGATCCATTGAAGTACATCTTTCAGAAGCCCATGCCCACTAGCAAGCTAACCAAGTGGCAAATCTTGCTGAGTGAGTTTGACATTGGCCGGTTGATCTCAGAAAGTAATCAAGGGATAGGCATTGACCGATCATCTCGCCGAGAATCCCGTGGACGGAGAATGCGAACCCCTAAAGACATAATTTATTGACGAGGAGGTATTATTCATAGGAGAAGACATTGCAGATTACTATGATGGTTAGAGAATGTTTTTCGATGAAGCAGCAAATTTCAAAGGAGTTGGCATAAGAGCAGTCCTAGTATCAGAAACTGACCAGCACTATCCAGTGTCTGCTAAACTCAGGTTCCCATGCACCAACAACATGGCCAAGTATGAAGCCTGCATCTTAGGGCTCAAGATGGCCATTGACATGAACATCCAAGAGTTGCTAGTAATTCGGGTTTAATACTTGCTTATACATCAGGTCTGAGAAGAATGGGCGACCAAGAACTCCAAGATACTCCGTTATCTGCATCACGTACAGGAGTTGAGAAAGAGGTTCACAAAGACAGAGTTTCAGCATGTTCCCAGAGTCCAGAATGAGTTTGTTGATGCATTGGCTATCCTATCATCCATGATACAACATCCAGATAAGAACTTTATTGATCCCATTCCGGTAAAGATCCATGATCAACCAGCTTATTGTGTTCATGTTGAGGAAGAAGCAGATGGAAACCTTGGTTTCATGATATCAAGGAATACTTGGCGAAAGGAGAATACTCGGAGCTTGCAAACGCTACTCAGAAGCGCACACTTCGGAGGTTATCTAATAATTTCTTCCACATCAGAGGAATCCTATATGGGAGGACTCCTGATTTGGGATTTCTAAGTTGTGTCGACGCAAAGGAAGCATCCAGGCTACTAGAGGAAATTTATGCTGCGACCTGTGGTCCACATATGAACGGTTTTGTCTTAGCAAAAAAGATACTCCGAGCTGGTTACATTTGGATGACTAAGGAGACGGACTGCATCCAGTATGTCCGGAAATGCCACCGCTGCCAGATACATGCAGACATGATAAAGGTACCTCCAAATAAGCTTAATGCAACAAGCTCGCCGTGGCCGATTGTTGCATGGGGGATGGATGTTATCGGACCAATCGAACCTGTCGCATCAAATGGGCAAAGGTTTATCCTAGTAGCAGTTGATTATTTCACCAAATGGGTTGAAGCAGCATCTTACAAAGAAGTGACCAAGAAAGTCATGGCAGACTTCGTCCGCGACCGTATCGTTTGTCGGTTCGGAATTCTAGAGTCAATCATTACTGATAATGGCTCCAACCTCAACAGTGATTTGATGAAATACATGTGTAAAACCTTCAAGATCAAACACAAAAATTCTACAGCTTACACACCTCAGATGAACGGAGCCGTAGAGGCTGCCAACAAAAATATCAAGAAGATACTAAAGAAAATGATAGAGAAGCATAAGCAGTGGCATGAAGAGCTCTCATTTGCTTTATTGGGATACCGCACCACAGTCCGCATGTCAACTGGGACAATCCCCTATATGCTGGTTTACGATACAGAGGTTGTTATTCCCGCTGAGGTAGAAATTCCTTCCCTAAGGATCATACAGGAAGTTGAACTCAACAATACAGAATGGGTGAAAAGTCGTTACGAACAACTAGCTCTTATAGACGGAAAGAGAATGAATGCAGTTTGCCACGGTCAACTTTATCAGAACAGAATGTCCAGAGCCTTTAACAAAAGAGTCAAGCCAAGACAATTCACACCGGGGCAGCTGGTGCTAAAGAAAATCTTTCCACATCAAGATGAATCCAAAGGGAAATTCTCTCCCAACAGGCAGGGTCCGTACATGGTTCATCGGGTTCTGATAGGAGGAGCCCTCATACTTGCAGAAATGGACGAAGAAGTCTGGCCAAAGCCAATTAATTAAGACGCAGTCAAGCGATACTATGTGTAACATCTATGATTTCCTTATGTAATTTGAACTACGCCTGACCTGATTCCCATTTAAGAGGGGATACGTAGGCATCCCTATGGGTTCGGTCACAATTCAATAAAATTTTCATTTCCCCCCGCTATTGGAAACTGGGGCAGAATTATGAGGAGGACCCTCAAAATTTCGAAGTTGATTTCAGCCATTTATCATTAGCAGCCGTCAAAGGCAGCAGCCTAGTAAACTGGGGCAGAATTTTAAGGAGGACCCTCAAAATTCCGGAGAAAGAAAAGTTGCAATGTCTTGAACCACGTCGTAGTCGTCGGTTCATATAAAGAAAACTATTCTTAATTATGCATTTATATTATTCTTTTACTTAATCATACATGTCTATTATCAAAATTGCTTTCTTTAGCAATGCTACCCCAACGATACGAACAGTGTCGCCAGATCTGAAACGAGCAGGTCAAGCAGAGCCAGCGGTGATACGAACTAACTTTCACCCATTTACAAAACTCACAATTTTTCTTTGGACGCAGGTACCTAATCTGCAAAATCATCGAATATTTATACACTCGTACTTTTCATAAATACAACTCTTAGGACCGTCACACCTATTCACAGTTACCATCCGCATACAACATCCCCAGCTGCCACAATATTAGCTAAGAAACCTTTATTACTATCCGCCTTTATTTTCTGCATTGCATAAGGCTACCATTCTGCCTTCCGAGACTAGGCTATGT
The DNA here is from genome assembly GCF_000715075.1 of Nicotiana tabacum. Lineage (NCBI taxonomy): Eukaryota > Viridiplantae > Streptophyta > Magnoliopsida > Solanales > Solanaceae > Nicotiana > Nicotiana tabacum. The sequence continues at coordinate 55,353,892 of NC_134097.1, forward strand.
CTCCATATGCATTTTCTACATTGCATAAGGCTACCATTCTGCCTTCCGAGACTAGGCTCTGTCTCCATATGCATTTTCTGCATTGCATAAGGCTACCATTCTGCCTTCCGAGACTAAGCTCTATATCCATCTGCATTTCCTGCACTACATAATGCTACCATTCTGCCTTCCGAGGTTAAGCTCTACCTCCATTGCATAAGGCTACCAATTTGCCTTCCGAGAGTAAGCTCTGTCTCCATCTGCATTTCTTGCACTGTATATGGCTACCATTCTACCTTCCGAGGTTAAGCTCTACCTCCATTGCATAAGGCTACCATTCTGCCTTCCGAGACTAAGCCCTGTCTCCATCTGCATTTCTTGCACTGCATAAGGCTACCATTCTGCCTTCCGAGGTTAAGCTCTACCTCCATCTGCATTTCCTGCATTGCATAAGGCTACCATTCTGCCTTCCGAGGTTAAGCTCTAAAATATCGCCGCTTTATTTACATATTCATGGCTGAAATATCGCCACTTTATTATGTCTTGCATTGGCTAAAATATTGCCCCTTTTATTTTCATCTTACATTGGCTGAAATATCCCCACTTCATTTAAATCCTGCGTCGGCTGAAAGATCGCCACCTTATTGCATTTCATGGGCTGAAAGATCGCCTCTTTCTGCATCTCATGGGCTGAAAGATCACCAAATTGTCCAAAGGCATCATTGTTCAGAGACATCATTTTCATAGCCCGAGAACACCATGCCATGGCATAAGGACCCCCTTTTCAACTTTTGCATATCATTATTCAAAGGCATCATGGTTCGGAGGCATCATTCTCACAGCCCGAGAACATTATTTCATGGCATGCGAATCCTTTATTATACAAAGCATGGCCCAGGACGTCATGGTCTGAGGACGTCATCCGAACCGTCCAAAGACAGCATTCATGGTCCGACGGGACATTGCATCATGTTTAATTTTTCACACAATATACACTTGAATTGCTTATTTGTAGGTAAACTGGATAGCAACGGCCGTCTTAGCAGGAGTGATCCCACTCCAGTTCCCGCGGCCCTATTAGACTTTAACCATCCATCACAACCCGAATATCTCATCCGTTCTTGAAAAATCTCCATCGACGTATCCCGCCGACGAATCCTGAACTACATATGGCCCGATTCTTGTAAGATCAGGGATATGTAGGCAGCTCAGGAACCAGAGCATGGTCAACCTCTTCAAAACATTTCGTTCGGTCAAATTGGCTATCATATCTTTACCCGATAACTCTTTCATCCTTCCCGGGTAAAGAGGGGAAGTTGTTGATACCCAATTTTTCTTTGTATATTTTATATATGCAAATTACTTTCAAAATAGCATATATTTGCATATATAAGTATGCTCAAGTGTTTTAGTATTTTTTCAAATTTTTAAAGATTTTAAAATCAATTTATTGCCTATTTTAACAGTACAAAAACCAATAATTATTCCTCAAATTATCATTTTGGTGATTAATGTATTTTATTCTCATATTTATACCGAAATACAACTAAGATAATTTTTTCACATTTTTACAAATTTATTAGTATTTTAAGGCTAAATTGCATATAATTTTAAGTTTAGCATATTTTAAGATTTAATTGCATTTTATACTTATGGAATTGGTTCCTGTATTTTTAATTTAATATTTACATATTATTAATTAAGTTAGTACCTTTAATTTATTTTCAGAAATTATTTTACTATTTTTATAAAATAAAAGGGTGAAAGTGGTTATTTAAGTGCTAGCCCTATTTCATTTCAATTATAGCCCGAATCAACCCCCAATTAACCCAATTTCAAATCCCAAATTGACCAGCCCAATTTCAATTTAACCCGCCCCTGACCCAACTAATCTAACCCGCCTGACCTCCCCTTTTGATCCAGGCCGTTGATCATTTTGATCAACGGCCACAATCATTCCTTTCCTTTTTTAATTCACATACACCCAACGCTAAAATCATTTTCCCCTAACCCGCCGCCTCAGAAATCCTCACCTCTCTCAGACTCTCTCAAACATTCCCTAACCCTATCCCTTTTCACCGTTTTCAAACCTTGAAACAACCGGAATCCATGACCTCTCAGGCCTTGGGAGTCTTAAACTCACCTCCCTTTGCTCTTATACTTGAAGATTCGAGGTCTGAACTCGAAGGTTTTTGCTCAGATCTCTGCCGATTCAAGGTTCTATGGCCATCTCCGTCCTTGCTCCAGCGTACAATAGTGTTTCGAGCCTGGTTCTGACTTCTCTGTCTTAGATCGGACCGTTTCCCAAGCCTTTCTCATTTCTAGGGCACTTCTGAAACCCTAAATTTTCGAGGTTTTCTCCGATCTTTTTAGATCTGTTATGTATCTATGCTCTACTTAAGTTTTCAAACGATTTCCCAACTTTTCTTTCAAAAATTACTTTCAAAATAACTTCTTTCCGATTTAGGGTTTTCTGAAAATGCTTAAAGTGTTTCTCTGACTTTTTCTTTTCCTTTTCCTTTGTGTATGTGTGCCTCTACTTTGTTCTTATGTTCTTCTTTTACCACGCATGTTATTCTACTGTGTTTCTACACTATATGCATGTATGCTTTTCACTATGCTCTACTATTTTCTTCCACCACGATCTGATATGCTTCGCCTATTGCTTCCTTCTACCATGTTCTTAAGTGTTCTTACTATTTTACCTTGTTTAAGTTTTTCTAAAAAACCTGCTTAAGCATGTTTTGCTTCTACTATTTCTTCTACTATCAGTTGTTCTTTCATTATGCCTCAAATTAGTCTCTTCACTCTATTTGCTTGGACCTTTTTACTTGTTTGCATGTTTTCTCATGAGTTTCTGAAATAAACCTCTGAGTATGCTTCGACTACTTGCCTCCTCATCTCTGTATCTGATTCAAGGTGGAAACCCTAGAATTTGGGGATTCCGCCGAGGTTTGATTATGTGAACTAGGGTTTTATTTTTTTAGAACCCTTAACTCTTTTAGACTGATTTTTGAATCTCTGAACAGAGTTTGGACGCCTTTGTTTTCATACAATGTTGAACCTTTTTGCTAAACTCTTCTACACTAGATTCTTTCTTCTAATTTTGCAAGGCCATGACAAAATTTCTTTCATGTTTAAACGTGTCTGTATGCTTTTTATACATGTTGATTCTTTATTCAAAGAGGTTTTCAAACTACTGATTGATTCAGAACTCCTTTTTAATAGGTCTAATTGATTGTTACTGATTTTCCTTAAGTTAAAACCTTTTCAACCTTTCTGACTTGGTTCATCCATACCAAATTTGTGATCTCTGATTTCTTTGCTGTTAACTGATTCCCTTGCATTATTTGCACAAACCATGTACTGTCAAGACCATGTCCTTAAATAACCTTTATGTATTTGCCTCTAATTACTACTTTGCATAAAGTGTTTGACTACTTTCTTTCCTTAATTAGTTTTACCCGTTTGAATCTGAATCCCTTAATTAAGGGAAACCATGTGTAATTGATTGACAATCAGTCTTCAAACTATTTTCTTACCTTATTTCTGCTTGCTTTTTACATTATAAAAGGCACGACCCCTTTTCACCACTACACACTTCAGACTTCACAAGCTCACAGCCTCTTCTTAATTCATACTTAGAGTGTTCTTACTTCTTGTCTGCACTTTGGCTTTTACAAGACTACAGTTTTCTTCTTTACTTGTCCCTTTGAAACTGGTATGTCCTAACTTAATTTTCAGCATTACCCCAATGTGTTTACTTACAGTCTTTGTATCCATGTCTACTTTGTTGTTTTCTGTAAAGTTTAGTATCTAACTTAATATGCCTATGTGTTACTGCTTGCCTCTTTCTGTGAACACTTGCTCCCTATCCCATTACCCCTACGTGTTTGTAAGTCGAGACTTAGGGCCTGGCAATAAGAATTGTTGTCTATGAATTGAGTTTTGAACCCCTGAGGTCTTAACCTCTAAGTAGGCTGGAGGGTGTGCCAGTATGTCTCATTGCTGGGTATGCCCCTTTTCCTGCTCTTCCTGCATTCCCCACTCCCATATACCCCTATGTGCACTGGTTTTAAGTTACTTCCTTCTCCTTTCCCCCTCTCAGAACTCTGCACTTGCACTCACTCTTAGCTTCTAAGTTCTGCCCCCCTCCTGTGAGCCTTGCCTTGGGGCCTTGAGTTCTGTCTGAATTTGGACACTTGAGGGCTGGCCCTTCCACGCTGTACTATGACTTAATCTTGCAATGTATTTGGATGTGAGCACTGCCCGGAGTCCATATGAGGCTCTTAGGGAACTCTGACACATCCAAATGAGAGAAAGTCTTTGGGTCTTGATCTTGGGAGTTGGTTTACTTTATACTTCAGATAGGAAGTCTGAATCAGGCTCTCCTTGGTTGTAATTTTCAATTTTCTGATGTATTTTCTCTATTTTATTTTTGGACTGTAATAACTTTGTAATAAACATTTGAGGTGATTAGTGAAAAAGGAGGGGTAACCATGCATGCAAGGGGTAGATACCCTGTTTATAGTTTCTACATTTCTACATTCAGGTAGATGTCCTGCCCATAGGGCTTTCTACACTTCTGCGTTTATACAGATACTTTGCCTATAGTTTCTGCACTTCTGCATTCATGTAGATGTCCTGCTCATACGTTTTTCTGATTTTTGCATTCACATAGATAACTTGTCTATAGGAATTTCTGCATTTCCGAAGATGACCTGTCTTTATGAATTTCTGCATTCATGTAGATAACTTGACTATAAGAACTTCTGCATTCCCAATTACATACCATGACTATAAGAATCTCTGCATTCGTATATAGATAACATGTCAATAGGATGCACATGCATGTAGATAATATGCCTATAAGTCCTTTCTGATTCTTGCATACTTGCCTCTCAGTAGGTTCGGCCCAAGCGCAATATCAAACCATCTCGTGGCATCAAATCTAGGACCTCAGCCTAGTATCCTCACATTTGGCCCTTGGCCATACCCAGTCCAGAATCACATAAGCCCCTCGGGCATTAGTAAAACAGTAGTTCTGAGCCGAAAAACATCATTTAATATATCATTTTAGTTTCAAAACCGAGTAAAAGTGGCTGAGTTGTAAAACGGTGGAAAAACAGTACGGCTAAGTTCAAGTAGTAGGTCAAAAGTGAGGAAATAGTGAATTAAAATCCCCAGAGGGTTCAAATAGTTGGCATGGGGCCCAAATATGACAATCAATCCAAATAATGATGATAACAAATAAGTTTCAATCAAATACGCGATAAAAGCGTCAATTGGGACGGACCAAGTCACGACTTCCAATAGTAAACGACCCCACGCTCATCATCAAGCGCGTGTCTCACCTTAGTATAGCACTACGATGTGCGAATCCGGGGTTTCAAACCCCCATGACTCATTTATATTCATTACTCACCTCAAACCGGCTAAATCTCTAGCTCGCGACGCCTTTGCCTCTCAAATCGGCCTCCTCGTGCGTCGAATCTGACCAAAACCAGAATGAAAACATCACAATATGCTAAGGGAACAAAGCCCAAGCGTAAACAATCGAAAAATACCGAAAATCCCGAAATTAGCAAAACCAGAGCCCCGGGCCCACTTCTCGAAACTCAGAAATTTTTACATCATTAGATTCCTTAACTCCCCACGAGTTCATACACATCAAAAACACTAGAATCGGAGTTCAATAGTCCCCTCAAATCTTTAATTTAAGCCCTCTTAAACTCAATCCCTAAACCTCCATTTTTTAGTCCATTAATTCCTTAAATTTCAGTCCGAATTCATGAAATACCATCATAGAAGTGTGTTTTATGTCCAAAATCCTTACCTTATCGAAGTTCCCTTGAAATATCTCTTCAAAATCGCCCAAAAACTCTAAGTCCGAAGTTAAAAATGGTTAAACCCTTTAAAAATCGGGAAGAAGAAACATATATACATTCTGCCCAGGGGTTTTCGCATGTGCGATCCCTTTACCGCACCTGTGGTACCGCATTTGCGGTCTAACTAACCACTTTTGTGGTTTCTCATTAAAATTCCAAAAGTCGCTTCTGCGACTGAACTTCCGCATCTGCGGCTTCGCAGATGCGGCCACCTCGACCGCTTCTGCGGAAATTGCTCCCCAGCCCAAACTTCGCATCTGCGGCTTTTCCCCTCGCACATGCGGCACCGCACCTACGGTTCCCAAGCCGCAGGTGCGAAAACACCAGAAGCAACAGATTTTTCTGAAACCTTTAAATCCAAAAATCTTCCTATTAACCATCTGACATCACCCCGAGGCCCCCGGGACCTCAACCAAAAGCGCCAACATGACCCAATACCTTATTCGAACTTGTTCCAATCATCAAAACACCTCAATCAATGCCAAATCCATCAATTCATATCGAATTCAAGCCTAAGTTTTCTAAAAACATCCGAAATACATTTTCGACCAAAAACCCAGCCAAACCACGTCCGAATGACCTGAAATTTTACACACACATCCCAAATGACATAACGAAGCTACAAAAACTCTCGGAATTCCATTCCGACTCCCAGATCAAAATCTCACCTATCAACCGGAAATCGCCAAAATACTAACTTCGCCAATTCAAGCCTAATTCTACACCGGACGTCTAAAACCACTTTCGATCACACTCGTAAGTCACAAATCACCTCCCGAAGCTAGCCAAACCATCGAAACTCACATCCGAGCCCTCTAACTCATAAGTAAACATCCAGTTGACTTTTCCAACTTAAGCCTTTTTATAAGAGACTAAGTGTCTCATTTCATACCAAAACCACACCAAACGCAACCCAATCAACTCGACCACATAAAACATGGATAACGAAGCATAAGGAAGAAGAAATGGGGAAAACAAAGCGATAACTCATGAGACGACTGGCCAGGTCGTCACAAGTTGATAAGGCTAAAATTAATCTTATAGCAGGATTACCCCCTCCCACAACTGTTAAAGGCATTCTAAGCTTTCTAGGTCATGCAGGTTTTTACAAATGATTCATAAAAGATTTTTGAAAGATTTCAAAATGGCTGACTAACCTTTTAATAAAGATTTTAAGTTTGAGTTTTCAGTTGATTGTATGAAAGCCTTTGACACCCTTAAAGAAAAATAATCAACTGCCTTTATAGTTGTGTCGCGACCCAAATCCCGGTCGTGATGGCGCCCAACACACTACTAGGCAAGCCCGACCATTATTCAACACTTGACCCAATTTATCAAAAATAGCGGAAAGAAATATCAATTAAGCAAGATTAAAGTACTAAAGAATTTAACAAAATACACAATATAATCTCACTAGGACCCGGTGTCACGAATCTGAGCCTCTAGAATACAGAATATCATCCTAATACACGGTATATCCAAATTCCGATAATGCGGAAATAAAGAGATAGGATAGGAGGGAGAAGATCAATGGCTGCAAACGCCGTGCAGCTACCTCGATACTCCCAGAGGCTGGATCTGCTGATCAACTGTATCTACTGAGCCTAAGACTGCCCTGGATCTGCACACAAGGTGCAGGGAGTAAAATGAGTACTCCGACCCAGTGAGTAATAAAAGTAACTACAGTCCGAAGATAAGAAAATCCAGTAAATACACAAAGTAAGCTACAATCCGAATATACAACAACATATGGAACTGATAAGCTAAACACCAGTATAAATACAAATACATGAATGCAATGCAATGAATATGACGGTACATTCCAGTACCCACCGCGGCGTGCAGCCCGAGCCATCCATATTTATTTATCGTCGACGGCGCTCACTGGGGGTGTGTACAGACTCCGGAGGGGCTCCTACAGCCCAAGCGCAATATCTTGGTCAATCATTGTTACCTAACCGGTCAACCATTGTTACCTGACCAATTTATATCATACAGTGTCATTGTTACCACTATTCAAGTATATCATCCAGTGTCATTGTTACCACTATTTCAAGTATATCACACAGTGTCATCGTTACCACTGTTTCAAGTATATCACACAGTGTCATTGTTACCACTGTTTCAAGTCACTTTATAATCAGTCCAGAAAATAATATAATAAGCCCCTTGGGCATTTACAAAACAGAAGTTCCTAGCCTGGTACATTTAAAAATATCATTTAAGTTTTCAACACTTAGAATTATGGCTGAGTTTGCAAAACAGCATTTAAAACCTTGGACTGAAATTAAATGATATGCAAATCATGCTAAGCAGTAATATCAATCCCGAAGGATTTTACAAATCAGCACAAGACCCCAAACATGGCATCAAGCCCAGTAATATTAATGAAGTATGTGTATCAATCACCAGTGTAGTATAAACATCACACGGGATGGACCAAGTCACAATCCCCAATAGTATCCGACCCCGCACTCGCCATAGAGTGCGCGTCACGCCTCAATATAGCGTTACGATGTGAAAGTCCGGGGTTTCAAACCCTCAGAACAACATTTACATTTATTACTCACCTCAAGACGGCCAAAAGTCTACTCCGTGATGCCCTTTCCTTTCGAATCGACCTCCTCACGTGTCGAATCTTGCCAAAACCACAAGGAATATATTACAATAGGCTAAGAGAATATAACCCAATCGAAAAGACTCGAAAAATATCGAAAATCACGAAATTTGCAAAACCCGAGCCCCGGGCCCACTTCTCGAAAAATTACGAAAGTCACATCACCGGATTTCTCGTCTCTCCACGAGTCCTTACATATAAAATTTTCCAAAATCGGAGTTCATTTGACCTATCAAATCACCAAATCTTATTTTCAAATCCCTAGGCCTAAATCCTCAATTTTTCTACAATTTTCATGCTCAAATCCATACATAATTGATGTACTTAACTCAAAATAGGTGGGGATAACTTACCTTCCCATTGATGATGAAAATCTCCTCTTGAAGCTCCCCAAAAATCGTCCATACTTTGAAGAAATGAAGAAAAGTGAGCTAAATCCGTGTATAAAAGAATCTGTCTGTGCTTCGTCGAGTTGTACCTTGCACTTGTGCTATACAAGTTGTACATCCTATTAAAATTGTCCCTTGTTCAGACACTTTCTATTTAAATACCCATAACGTCTTGTATAAATATCCGAATGACAAACGGTTTGAAGATTTAGAAACTAGACTCAAATATCTTTAATTTGATAGGTTGTACACCACATAACTCTTTATATATCCCGAGATATGAGCTTCTAAAGTGCATCGTAAATTTTGCCGAAATTGCTCCAGCAGCCTTTTCGATCCATCGTAACTTTCTGAGATGATATCCAATCGCGAATGGTTTAACTTTCCGAAAACTAGAATGTATGGCTACAACTTTCGTGTTTTGTACTTTTTCTGATTTCTTATAGATTACAAGATATGAGCTTCCAAACTGGACTACTCGCACCTAATATTTTCTGGGCACAACAGAATTTTCTGCAATTTTCTGTAATTTTTCCTAAGTCCGAAATCACTCCGAGACACCTCCGAAACACTCCCGAGCCCTCGGGGCTCCAAACTAAATATGAAGACTGACTCTAAAACATCACACGAACTTGCTCGAGCGATCAAATCGCCAAAATAACATCAAAATAAATGATTTGAGCCTTAAATCCAATAATTCTTTCAAATTTCATAAACTTTCAAATTTTCCAATTTAAGGCCGAAACCCATCAAACAACGTCCGTTTGTAACCAAACTTTACAGGAAGCGCTTAACCAACATATATGACCTGTACCGGGCGTCGGAACAAAAAATACGAGCCCGATACCATTACTTTCTGATCCAATTTCATTTTCATTTTCCTTGAACATTTTCAGAAAATAATTTCACGATAAAATTCATTTCTCGGGCCTGGGACCTCGGAATTCGATTCCGGAAACACTTTCAACTCCCATATTTTTCTATGGACCTTTCGAGACCGAAAAATCACGGGTCCGGGTCCGTTTCCAAAAAATGTTGACCAAAGTCAACTTTAACAATATTAAATATCAAAATTTTCCAAATTTTTCCCATAATTCATATATTTCAACACAAAGATATTCCGGACACACTCCTAAGTCCCAAATAACCTAACGAAGCTATCCAAACCATAAAATTTGCATTTCGAATCCGATATCAAAATTTCCACTTCCGGCCAAATTTTCTCAAAAACCTTCAATTTTCCATCTTTAGCCGAACGGCTCCAAAATGACCTACGGACCTCCGAATTCACTTCCGATCACGCTCCCAAATCCAGAATCACCATACGGAGCTAATCCTAGTCTCGGAATCCCAAACGGACATCAATAACACTGAAATACATTTTAAACCAAACTGATACAATTTCTTCTAAAATGCTATCTTCCACAATAGGCGCCAAAACGCTCCCGGGTTATCCAAAACCCGATCTGGGCATACGCCCAAGTCCGAAATCATCATACGAACCTGCTGGAACCTTCGGATCCCAATTCTGAGGTCGTTTACTCAAAATTCCAATCCTAGTTCATTTCTTCAATTTTAAGCTTTCAAAATGAGAATTTCCATTTAGATTTGATTCCAAACTTCCTGAATTTTAATTCTGACCATACACACAAGTCAATATACCTGAGATGAAGCTGCTCATGGCCTCAAACTGCTGAATGACGCGCCGGAGCTCAAAACGACCGGTCGGGTCGTTACAATCTCCCCCACTTAAACATACGTTCGTCCTCGAACGTGCTGAGAACTACACTGAAGTAGTCTGAAATCACTTGTTTAACACATCATGCACCTTCCCATGCTACCACTACTCTGTTGAGCACATTAGCTCGATAATTCTGTAGATATACTTATTTATTCAAGCAAATAAGCCATTAGGCCCAATTCCAACATCCTGAATTTCCCTGCCAAGCCTGTTTCTATCATACGACCACCATATCAATCTCCACACGCTGTACCCAAACATGACTGCATAACTTTGTTGAATTCACACTTTGCATCACTTTACTCATAGAACAACAATAACATTCTTTAAACATAATAGTCGAAATTCCACGAATCTGATGCTCCCATTGCATTTCATGATCTACACAGGTCTTGGTCTATTTTTTTTTCAACACCGATACGACTGAAGAGATGTGCCGAAATTCACAACCAACTGCTGAATCAATAATTCATTGGATCTACACTCCTGACAAGTTCCATTACCTTGTCCCAAACCAAAGAATGATCTTTCCTCTATAATATACTTCAAATAATCAGTTTGCACTGACCCCGAATCTAGTAACCTGGTCTCACCCAGTACGAACTGCTCAGGCAATAAGCCACCTTAGACATAATCAAAAATCCCACAAGACGCCACAATGTGCCAGTATGCTATCAATTCGAACGCGATACAAAAGGAAGGCGAACTCTAGAAGGAACTACTCAACTCACACACTAACATAGACTTCCTCAGAAAATAGGGAAACAGAACACACAAAAGCAAATATGGGCACTGAACTGAACATCACACTGTTGCGGCGTGCAACCCGATCCAAACAACATACCCATGGCGGTGTGCCACCCGATCCACATATAGAACTCACATAAGGAGATATACGTCGAGCTGAATAGCTCATCACATCAAAATACCGAATATCGGTCATAAACACACTAAGGTGCATAATATCATTCCCAAGGAAACATATAGCGATATAGGCTACAAACTCAAGCACAACTGAGGTGCGATACATGATCTAAGTCTCATCCTGCTCATATAACATCACCGCTGAGCGGAACCTCAACACATAAGGAATTTACCAAGCCGTCTCACAACTCATACGGTGCAATATATCTTTACATGAATTAACTGACCACGAAATAAGACCGCGACTATCCTTCCATAAAGAGCACATTGCTGAAATAAACACAACTGGCCTGACGTAAGGCTCACTTCCACATTTAAATCTATCCACCGACCTCAAGTCGATCCTGATTGTGCCAAGCTAGGCCAATAATCTTTCACAGGTCCATAACCCAATAAACAGAGTGCCCTCTAGGCATAAATTCTCAAATGGATGATATTACCAAAATCCTCATACTTGGTTTAAATTTCTAATTAATCAAGTGACTACATGTCACACTTATACAATATTCCTGTGGGACAAGCTCCCACCATCTTCCGAAATAATTAACGGGTCTGCACATCCAAACCACCGGCTGCACTAACGTTGAAAAGCGATCAAGAATCCCTAACCAGGATGCAAAGCCTTTCTCACAGAACATCGACCTCAGGTGATACTGACGTCAATACCCATCTTACTCAAAACACTGAAACTCATATACTGCTCATCCGAGATCGTGACATCACAGTCATTGACCAAACTGCAACCTTGGTCCTTACTTCAAATTTCATACCACTCACTGTACCTCACGTGCCAATATATGATAGACATGATTTCCATCACAACTCTGGAACCGCCGATAGGCTAATACTTCATCACATAAGACTTTCCATTTAACTCACTTCAGGAGAACTATAGCAGCATACAGGCGAATCCTCATAATCGTCGAATATGCCAATCTCTAAGTAGTTGTCCAAGCCACCATAACACTTTCTGGGATCCGCCTACTCATAATAGGCCCTAACAAAAGAATGCTTCAGAATAACATCAATCACTGCGGCCGACAAGACTCACATGCATAACTCGATCACGCTGAATGAACCGATCACTGACACCAGTATACCAACTCAACTATGGCTAATCAATCTACTTCCTTCCAATTTATCCTTGATTGCCTTAGAAATAATAATATCTCCCTTTAACACCTAACTTATTTCAACCAAACTCACCCCCGAGTGACCTTAAATCACGAGACCATGCTGTCTCAAATACCATGACCATTTCATGTCTCTCAAATGCTACACCGCAAGTCAAAACATCATAGAACATTCTGTGCCTTTCTTCCTAAGCTGCTTCAAAAGCTTGACTCTTAACCGTACTTATAGACTCAAAATCATTAGGCACCACACTTTACCTCTTGAATTAACTAGGACCGCTATTGAGAGCCACCCAACTCTGACTTGGCCCCTAATGCAACCAACTCTACTGAATTTTATAACATATGAATACCCTCTCGATAAAGCACCTAGAGGGATCACTTCCCTCGAAGCCTACACCTATACGAGGCATAAATCATGAATCTTCCCTCAAGTCTGAACATGAGCCAATAAGGCTAACCATAGCATGCATCCAACAATTCATTTATTCAAATTACCACTCATGGTCCTTTTCCGTAGTTGCAATAACCCACCAATACGCCAATAACCAGAATTCACGCAGGTAATAAACCGTGCAATCAGCTAATCAACAGCAAGCTCCCCAACATGGCTCGAAGCCATAGATCACAACACATATACTCTATTTCTGTCGTAATATCATGGTGAGTTAAACTCACTCCATCATAAGCTCGTGGAAACACGAATCATTTGGAATTTTAACTCTTCTGCAATTCTTGCATTTACTCACACAACAGTTAAGCCCACTCTCTAGGCGACCAATTTTTTTTTAAGTCCTAAAATTTTCAAATATTTCGGCAGAGCCTCCTTTGTAATTGGTCCTATCCACCTGCCAGAGAATCACCAAAACCATCCTAACAACACATCCACAACTTGACAAAGCATCACAATGCATATCAATTACATAAATCTAAATTGATACATGGACATGCGTTGCACCTATTTGAATCATAACACATAGAAAATACCCTTCAACCCTCCATTATTGGGCTATTCAACCAAGTAGGAACATATTCTTCCTTTAATATTTTCGACCTTCAAGGTGGTCTCCTTGACTCAACGATTTCGTCATAATACATTTACGGAAGCGATCTCAGCTCCCAGACTTATCTAACTAGGAGACATGAAAAATATTCTTCACGCTCCCATAACTCGGGCTACTCAACAAATCACAATAAGAAACGAATCACTTAACAGTTCATCTACTATCCAGTAGGCTTCTTCGCCACTACCAAGTCGTACAAATACACCTCGCAACACTAACATACTCATCACGTGGATATCCAACTGTCATTCCGGCTAACAAGGACAATAATGAACATATGAGTTCAAAACACTTGCTCACAAAATCAGCACCTCGGTGCTCAAGCCATTGGCAAAGATTTGGCCTCAAGTCCTCAAGACTGGTCTAACTTCAAACTCACAGAGATTACACCTCGCGCCTCGATCGGGGAATCAAAAGCCATCTAGACACATCTGATACTGAGCGCCCGTTGGTGCATACAATCACGGGGAAGGAATTTCAAAAGTTTCTTTTCAAGTTGAATCAAGGACGTACGATAAGAATTCAAGAATGTGAAGTTTTCCTAAAGGTTCGGCAGCCTATCGAGGATAAGTACAGACGTCTCCGTACCGATCCACGAGACTCTACTAAACTGGCTCATGACTCGCGAGACCAAGTAACCTAGGCTCTGATACCAACTTGTCGCAACCCAAATCCCGGTCATGATGGCGCCCAGCACACTACTAGGCAAGCCCGACCATTATTCAACACTTAACCCAATTTATCAAAAATAGTGGAAAGAAATATCAATTAAGCAAGATTAAAGTACTGAAAATTTTAACAAAATACACAATATAATCTCACTAGGACCCGGTGTCACGAATCTGAGCCTCTAGAATACAGAATATCATCCTAATCACGGTATATCCAAGGTCCGATAATGCGGAAATAAAGAGATAGGATAGGAGGGAGAAGATCAATGGCTGCGAACGCCGTGCAGCTACCTCGATACTCCCAGAGGCTGGATTTGCTGATCAACTGGATCTACTGAGCCTAAGACTGCCCTGGATCTGCACACAAGGTGCAGGGAGTAAAGTGAGTACTCCGACCCAGTGAGTAATAAAAGTAACTACAGTCCAAAGATAAGAAAATCCAGTAAATACACAAAGTAAGCTACAATCCGAATATACAACAACATATGGAACTGAGCAGCTAAACATCAGTATAAATACAAATACATGAATGCAATGCAATGCATATGATGGTACATTCCAGTACCCACTGCGGCGTGCAGCCCGAGCCATCCATATTTATTTATCGTCGACGGCGCTCACTGGGGGTGTGTACAGACTCCGGAGGGGCTCCTACAGCCCAAGCGCAATATCTTGGTCAGTCATTGTTACCTGACCGGTCAGCCATTGTTACCTGACCAATTTATATCATACAGTGCCATTGTTACCACTATTCAAGTATATCATCCAGTGTCATTGTTACCACTATTTCAAGTATATCACACAGTGTCATTGTTACCACTGTTTCAAGTATATCACACAGTGTCATTGTTACCACTGTTTCAAGTATATCACACAGTGTCATTGTTACCACTGTTTCAAGTCACTTTATAATCAGTCCAGAAAATAATATAATAAGCCCCTTGGGCATTTACAAAACAGAAGTTCCCAGCCCGGAATACATTTAAAAATATCATTTAAGTTTTCAACACTTAGAATTATGGCTGAGTTTGCAAAACAACATTTAAAACCTTGGACTGAAATTAAATGATATGCAAATCATGCTAAGCAGTAATATCAATCCTCGAAGGATTTTACAAATCGGCACAAGGCCCCAAACATGGCATCAAGCCCAGTAATATCAATGAAGTATGTGTATCAATCACCAGTGTAGTATAAACATCACACGGGATGGACCAAGTCACAATCCACAATAGTATCCGACCCCGCACTCGCCATGGAGTGCGCTTCACCCCTCAATATAGCATTACGATGTGAAAGTCCGGCGTTTCAAACCCTCAGAACAGCATTTACATCTATTACTCACCTCAAGACGGCCAAAAGTCTACTCCGCGATGCCCTTTCCTTTCGAATCGACCTCCTCGCACGTTGAATCTTGCCAAAACCACAAGGAATATATTACAATAGGCTAAGGGAATATAACCCAATCGAAAAGACTCGAAAAATATCGAAAATCACGAAATTTGCAAAACCCGAGCCCCGGGCCCACTTCTCGAAAAATTACGAAAGTCACATCACTGGATTTCTCGTCTCGCCACGAGTTCGTAAATATAAAATTTACCAAAATCGGAGTTTATTTGACCCCTCAAATCACCAAAACTTATTTTCAAATCCCTAGGCCTAAATCCTCAATTTTTCTACAATTTTTATGCTCAAATCCATACATAATTGATGTACTTAACTCAAAATAGGTGGGGATAACTTACCTTCACATTGATAATGAAAATACCCTCTTGAAGCTCCCCAAAAATCGTCCATACTTTGAAGAAATGAAGAAAAGTGAGCTAAATCCGTGTATAAAAGAATCTGCATGTGCTTCGTCGAGTTGTACCTTGCACTTGTGCTATACAAGTTGTACATCCTATTAAAATTGTTCCTTTTCGGACACCTTCTGTTTAAACACCCATAACGTCTTGTATAAATGTCCAAATGACAAACAGTTTGAAGATTTGGAAACTAGACTCAAAGATCTTTAATTTTATAGGTTGTACACCATATAACTCTTTATATATCCCGAGATATGAGCTTCTAAAGTGCATCACAAATTCTGCCGAAATTGCTCCAGCAGCCCTTTTCGATCCATCATAACTTTCTGAGATGATATCCAAATCGCGAATGGTTTAACTTTCCGAAAACTAGAAGGTATGGCTACAACTTTCATGTTTTGCACTTTTTCTGATTTCTTATAGATTACAAGATATGAGCTTCCAAACTGGACTACTCGCACCTAAAATTTTCTGGGCACAGCAGAATTTTCTGCAATTTTTCCTAAGTCCGAAATCACTCCGAGACACCTCCGAAACACTCCCGAGCCCTCGGGGCTCCAAACCAAATATGAAAACCGACTCTAAAACATCACTCGAACTTGCTCAAGCGATCAAATTGCCAAAATAACATCAAAATCAATGATTTGAGCCTTAAATCCAATAATTCTTTCAAATTTCATAAACTTTCAAATTTTCCAATTTAAGGCCGAAACCCATCAAACAACGTCCGTTTGTAACCAAACTTTACAGGATGCGCTTAACCAACATATATGACCTGTACCGGGCGTCGGAACCAAAATACGAGCCCGATACCATTACTTTCTGATCCAATTTCATTTTCATTTTCCTTGAACATTTTCAGAAAACAATTTCACGAAAAAATTCATTTCTCGGGCCTGGGACCTCGGAATTCGATTCCAGAAACACGTTCAACTCCCATATTTTTCTATGGACCTTTCGAGATCGAAAAAATCACGGGTCCGAGTCCGTTTACCAAAAATGTTGACCAAAGTCAACTTTAACAATATTAAATATCAAAATTTTCCAAATTTTTCCCATAATTCATATATTTCAACACAAAGATATTCCGGACACACTCCTAAGTCCCAAATAACCTAACGAAGCTATCCAAACCATAAAATTTGCATTTCGAATCCGATATCAAAATTTCCACTTCCGGCCAAATTTTCTCAAAAATCTTCAATTTTCCATCTTTAGCCGAACGACTCCAAAATGACCTACGGACCTCCGAATTCACTTCCGATCACGTTCCCAAATCCAGAATCACCATACGGAGCTACTCCCAGTCTCAGAATCCCAAACGGTCATCAATAACACTGAAATGCATTTTAAACCAAACTGATGCAATTTCTTCTAAAATGCTATCTTCCACAATAGGCGCCAAAACGCTCCCGGGTTATCCAAAACCCGATCCGGGCATATGCCCAAGTCCAAAATCATCATACGAACCTGCTGGAACCTTCGTATCCCAATTCCGAGGTTGTTTACTCAGAATTTCAATCCTAGTTCATTTCTTCAATTTTAAGCTTTCAAAATGAGAATTTCCATTTAGATTTGACTCCAAACTTCCTAAATTTTAATTCTGACCATACACACAAGTCAATATACCTGAGATGAAGCCGCTCATGGCCTCAAACTGCTTAATGACGCGCCGAAGCTCAAAACGACCGGTCGGGTCGTTACAAGTTATGTCCCCTGATTAAAACCAACATTTTGAGGTCATGTGTGATGCTAGTGATTCAGCAGTTGGAGCTGTTTTAGGCCATAGAAAAGATAAGAGTTTTCGTCCAATTTACTATTTAAGAAGGACAATGAATGAGGCTCAACTAAATTATGCCACGACTGAAAAAGAAATACTAGCAGTGGTATTTGCATTTGATAAGTTTCGTTCCTATCTGATAGGAACCAAGGTCATTGTTTTTACTGATCATGTGGCTCTAAAATACCTCTTAGTAAAAAAAGATGCGCGACCTAGATTGTTAAGATGGATTTTACTTCTCCAAGAATTTGAGTTCGAAATAAAAGATAAAAAGGGAACAGAGAATCAGGAGCTGACCATTTGTCTAGAATAGAGAACCCCCCACTTGAGTTATGTGATATAAAATAAGAGTTTCCTGATAAACATATTTTTTCTATCAACTCAGTTGTGACTCAACCACCCTGGTTTGCAGATACTGCAAATTACTTGGTTGGAAAATGGACAACCCAAAATCTCATTTACCAACAGAGAAAAAAGTTGTTATCTGATGCTAAATATTATTTGTGGAATGACCCTTAATTGTTTAAAGTTTGTGCAGATAATATTATCAGAAGATGAGTACTAGAAGAAGAAATGACCAAATTTTGTATCATTGCCACGATGGAGCAGTTGGAGGACATTATGCAGCAAATCGAACTGCCTTTAAAGTTCTAGAGATTGGATTTTTTTGGCCAACACTTTTTAAGGATGCGCGTGCCTACGTTGCACAGAGTGACAACTATCAAATAACATGTAATATCAGTAAGAGAGATGAGATGCCAATGCAATCAATACAGGTATGTGAAATATTTGATGTTTGGGGAATAGATTTCATGGGTCCTTTTCCTTCATCTCATTCTTTTGAATATATCCTTGTGGTTGTGGATTATGTTTCAAGATGGGTTGAAGCCATCCCAACAAGGAAAAATGATGCTCAAACTGTGTGCAATTTTCTCTAGAAAAATATTTTTACCAGGTTTGATACACCACAAGTCATCATTAGTGACCAAGGGTCTCATTTCATGAATAGACAATTTTCAGCATTATTGTCAAAATATGATGTGACTCACAAAACAGGAACACCATACCATGCTCAAACACAAGAGCAAGTTGAGGTTTCTAACCGTAAATTAAAAAGAATACTTGAAAAAACGGTTGGGATCTCCAGAAAAGACTGGACTTCAAAATTAGATGACACACTGTGGGCATATCGAACGACATTTAAAATGCAAATTGGTACGTCTCAATATCGATTAGTCTTTGGAAAAGCTTATCATCTTCCAGTTGAATTAGAATACAAAGCTTTTTGGCCGTTGAAAGCATTGAACTTTGAATTAACCTCTGCTGGTCAAAATAGATTTTCTCTGATGAATGAATTGGAAGAACTCAAATTAGAAACCTATGAAAATGCCAAAATTTTTAAAGAAACAACAAAAAAAATGGCACGACAATTTAATTCGACAGAAAATTTTGAAAATTAGAGATCATGTACTTCTGTACAATAGTAGACTCAGGCTATTTCCAGGAAAATTAAAATCCATATGGACGGGTCCTTATAATGTTACAGATGTTACTCCATACAGAGCAATTGAAATTCAGCAAACCAATGGAGGAGACAAATTTAAGGTAAATGGTCACAAGTTAAAATTATATTTTGGAGGGAATTTTGAGCATCAACCATCTGTCACTTTGATAGATTGATGAAGTCTACAATTAATAAGTCGAGCTGTCGACGTTAAACTCAAAACTATGGTTCCTTGCACGTAGCCATTTAGGGTGAAGCAATGGATCCTCATAAGTCCAACATAGATTTAAATAGTTAATTGTTTAATCAATTGATTTGGTTAATATCCAGGTTATTGTACAACCAGAACATCTCATGAAGGCCTCTACAAAAACAGAGTCACCTATGCAGGAGTAACTCCATGGTGATCGGTATGCCTAAATAACTGGTTGGTTAACCATTTAATAATGCAATTCATATGTTGGAACAGGTAATTTTCTAGTTTATATACAAACTGACCGGTATGCCTAATTAACTGGTTGGTTAACCATTTAATAATTCAATTCATATGTTGGAATAGATTTTCTAGTTTATATACAAACTAGACTTGTTATTTGTACGCAAAAGGTGCGTGGCTGCAATTTCTTTCAAGCTTTCTTCTGCAATTGTATATTTGAAAGCCAAAAAGATTTTATAATCCTTTTTTTATAATTATGCCTCTTATAAAGTGTTAATTTATCAAAATAAAACTCTTATCATTCTATATCAAATATATATTTTTTATATTTACCACATAACTTTCTTGTTTTTAAGTTTATTTTTATGAAGGCAAGAACAAATATCTTCAATACTTGGCAAGACATTCTGAGATTGAGAAGCATTATGATCAAAAAGCAAGTAGAACTTATAATCTATATGCTAGAACTTGCCCCAAATGTCTTTCGAGGCGAAATCCCAAACAACACTGATTTTGGAAATATGAATTTAGGCTTTCTTTGTTTACCTCAGTCTTTCCTAGATATTGCACAAAAATTTACTACAAAAAAAATAAATCCCTAGCACTTATTTTGAAGCTTGAAGACCTATTTTTTTTCTTTTAATACCTAATTATGCCCAAATTTAAATATTATATTCATGCTTATGATTTGAAATGTCATTTTTCAGAAAATAAGTTTGGAGCTCATTTTGAAAAAGAATCAGAAATTAAAGAAAAAAAAAGGAGAGTTTGATCTTATGTTCAAGCATTATAAGTACAAAAAAAAATCAATAGCAAATATTTGGAAAGTCTGATCTTAGAAATATTCTACTCCAAAACTGAAAAAGGCAAGTCACTACAAATATAACCTTTAACCTACCAGCCTGAAGCCAACATTACAAGCCAGAAAAAGTCCTAAAAGATTTTAGAAATCAGTGTTTAGTCTACATTAGTGGAGATAGACATAAAGGGCAAGCCTATGAACAAAAGATGAAGAATACTAAATGTAAATGATCATAAAGTTATCAATTTCAGAGAAGCCTCAAAAATAAAGAAAGTACAATTTTTGTTGAATAAAAATAAAATTAAAAACAAGGTAAAGATTTAATGAATATAGAAAATTTATAAAGTTTGAAAGCATGATAGATTTTATTTGATTAAATTTTTATTTTACAAGAGTAGCCATAATTTTAAACAAAAAAATTAGTAATATATTTTTTTTTCAAAAATCTTTTCCTCGAGGACGAGTAAAAATTCAAATGTGGGGGTACTTGATGGATATAAATTATTCTTATATTTAACAAAAAAAAAATATTTTAGATATAAAACATGACCAATTTATATCCTATTCTCGCACTTTTCTAACAATTCTTGCATGAAAAAGAATACATGGAATAAGAGAAAAAGAAAGAACCTACAGTTTAAGGAAGAAGGATACATCCGTGACAACTTCATCTAAGACTAAACAAAGTTATGGCAAATTCTCACCAAAATTTCATGACAAATTGCCATGTCAATTTCTCATCAAGGCCATATGATATATTGATATTTTCTTGCAAATTATCACCAAGGTCTTGTAGAAATTTTTCTATAAATAGGCATATATTTGTAGAATAAAGATCATCCCTCTTTGTATCCAATTTCCTATCTAGTTTTTTCTAAGTTTCTAAAGAGAAAGAGAAGAGTAATTTTGGTCTCTTCCTCCAGTCTTTCTCTCTGTAGTAAAAATATTCTTAGTATTTTGAAAGTATTTTTTTATCTTTCTTACTTCATAATGGTGTAATTTCTTTTTGTTGGGATAGTTGATGAAACTTGATATAATTATAATACTATCTCAGTTCAATACATTTTTGGCCTGAAACTCTACTTACATTTCATACTGTGCAGGAATGATGATTTTTTAATCATTATTGTCACATCTACATATTTTATATCTAAGTTATTCTTATATTAATTTTGTAATTCTCACGGAGCAAAATTAATATATAATAACCGATGAATAGAATATTAGATTGAAAGTAATTTTTGGTAAGATTATTATTTCAAGTCTATAATCTTGCTTTCTTCAGTTTTAATTCTCACAGAGGAATTGTTGAAGGCAAGATTATTGATTTTCTAGAAAAAATATCCTCACGAAGGTTTTACTACGCTTGAGCACAATTCAGGCAAGATATTTCAATTTAATCGTCACTAGTTTTAAATTAATTAATTGATATAACCTCACGGAGTGTTAATTATTTATTTATTATGTAAAAATATAATTGTATTAGCAATAAGCAACTATTCTTTAGAGAAATACGTATGGAACCGAGATTTTATTGTAATAATATATCAAGTGAATTCAACGATTCCCAACTCTTTTTAAATATAAACTTTTCAGAAGAAATTTGTCTTAATTTGTAATTTCAAACACACCTTTCATCAATTTGGTTCTCTCAAATAGTAGTCAAAATATTACAAGTTTTTAGCTTAGATTGTCCAATCTCTGTGGGACGATATCATAAACTATACTAGAATTTGACAGAGTACGAGCAGCAAATCCTATACACACAAGCTTCATCAAAGTGCCATCCCATTCCTCTTTCATTTATCGCATTCTTCCTTTATCATTCCATAGTCACTAGAACTACTTAATTCTGACTTAATGTCACATCACTCCATATTCCTCCCTTTAGGGGTGTACTAAGAGCTAAAGCCACGAGGAACTACCTTTAGATGTTTTACCTCTTCATCCTTGGCGTCGTTTCTTAACATCAATGATCCTTACTCACCTTGCGGCAATTCTTCTGCATCAAGGATGACAAATTCCCTTACTCGCGAGGGTGACACTTAATGTAACTGGTACATACGATCCCTTAAGCTTAACTTTGCTAACATTGCTTGCTTTAGGGAAGCGTCTTCCTGAATGACCATTCTCTGAATTTCTCATGAATATTTTTCTGTTGTCCCTATTACCGGAACACGATCTGAAATTCTCATGATGCTGACTATTCTCAAATCACTCAACCCCTAATTCATATTTAGTTTATCTGATTCACCAGTCCATATAAATTTCTATTTTTCTGGGGTCTAACTTTTCCTCTTGGTAATCGCGCTAGAGTTGCGAACTTATTTCTCGCAATGAGGATATGACTTTATGGCCTATATTCGTTTATTGTCTCAAGGCCTGTCATCTTTTGTCTTTCCCTTCACTTGACTGTAAACTCTGTAATATTGTCATTATTTTTTTTGACCTACCGTTATCATTTGTGTATCATATCTTACACATAATGCTTGATTAACTCTCTTCTTATCTCTCACTAATTATCTATGTCTACTGCTTTATTCTAAAAACTCGAACAAAATATTCTCGCACTAGAGTTGCGAACTTTTTGCTTTATTCTACCCAAAACACAGATTTATTTTTTATCTTAAGGTAAGGAAGATGATCAGTAAGGATTGTATTTATCACTTAGTTCGGGTTCAGGATACGGAAGTAGAGTCACCAACCATTCAGTCCATCCTAGTGGTTAGTGAGTGTGATGACCTGGCCGGTCGTCTTAAGAATTTACGCCTCGATCCCCTAATAACCGCTTTTCCCAAGTTTATTTCTGCTAATTTGATTTGCCAGGATGTTCGCTTTTGAGTTACAGAGAGTTTTGGGACACTTAGTCCCTGAATGAGAGCTTAAGTGTTGGAGAGTTGACCGTAGTCGGAACAGTGTGAAGATGGCCTCGGAAAGGAAATTTGATGGCTCCGTTAGCTCCGTTTGGGTGATTTTGGGCTTAGGGGTGTGTTCGTATTGTGTTTTCGAGGGCCGTAGCTAATTTAGGCTTGAAATGCCGACGGTTGAATTTTTGAAGTTTCCGGTCCGATAGAGAGATTTTTATCCGAGGGTCTGAATTAAATTCCGGAAAATGGAGTAGCTCCGTAGTTTTGAATGTGACGTGTGTGCAAAATTTCAAGTCATTCGGACGAGGTTTGATAGCCTTTTTGATTGAAAGCGTATTTCTGAAATTTTGGTGTTCTTAGGATTAAATCCATGGTTAATTCAAGGTTTCGATGTTGTTTTAGGTGCTTTAAGTATTGGTACAAGTTTGGATAGTGGTTTGTGACTTGTTGATGCCTTTGGTTGAGGTCCCGGAGGCCTCGGGATGATTTCGGATGGTTGATGGAAGAATTTTGGAGTTGGAAGGTTGCAACTTCAGCTGATATCTCTCATTACCGCACCTGCGGTTTGGGTTCCGTAGGTGCGGAGCCGCAGAAGCGGTGGAGCCATCACAGAAGTGGAGCTGGGAAGGAGCTACAGGTTCCGCAGATGCAGAAGTAATACCGTAGGAGCGGTGCTGCTTCTGCGAAAAGGGAATCGCAGGTGCGGAGTCAGGCCTCTAAGTGGAAGTCACAGGTGTGACCTTTTGTCCGCAAAAGCGGGACCGCAGATGCGGAAACCGCTGGGCAGAATATAAAAAGTTCAAAACGAGGGTTTAGCCATTTTTGAGAAAACTTAAGCTTGGAAGCTCGGATTTGAGCTAGAATTTGAGGGATTTTCAGAGCTATCGATTGGGTAACGATTCCTAACTCCTTTTTGCTTGTAACTCATTTATCTAAACATGAATTCATCCTTTAATTTCGTTAATTTGTAAGAAAATTTGGGAAAAGTTCTTAGGTCAAGAATTTGAGTTTCGATTAGGGATTTGACATTGAATTGGGATAATTTTGATATGGTTAGACTCGTGAGGGTGTGAGGATTCTAGAAATATAAATTTTACCTGATTCCGAGACGTGGTCCCAAGGGGCAGTTTGGTCATTTTACCTAATTTCGCGTGTTAGCTTAGAATTTAATTGCAGAATCAGTTACTTGAAGTGTTATTTACATTATAAAATTGAATTGAATAGATTTGGGCCATTTGGAGTGGAGTACTCGTGGCAAGAGTGTGGGTTTAGATTAATTTTGAGCCGGTTCGAGGTAAGTAGCTTGTCTAACCTTGTGTGGGGGACCTTTCCCTTAGGATTGGTATATTTGGTAATTGAAATGCCTTGTATACGAGGTGACGAGTACGTACTTATGCTAATTGTTGGAAATTCAGTTTTCTTTAACTAATTACTAGTATGTTTCCTTTCCTGTTTCCACTACTTGCACTGTTAAGCATGTTGTTAGCTTAGGAAAGCATGACTAAGTGACTTAATTGATTTATTTGTTCAACCCGCCTTACTTGAATTCTGTGCAGCATGCTAGGCTAGAATCACTTGTTGCCTTAATACGAAGTCTTGCCATTCCTGTATATTTTCCTGTTGCTGCTGTATATTTATTTTGGGACTACGGATGTGGGATTCCGGTAGATCCCCCTGCATAGTTATATGGAACTACAGGAATGCACCCGGTAGATTCCCCTAGTATTGGGTATTTACATTTTGGACTACTGAACGAGATTCCGGTAGACCTGTGCGCACTATGAGTTGGACTACGAGATGGGATCCCATGAGATCCACTAGGTATGTACATATACGACTACAGGACGGTATCCTGAGAGATCCATGATTGTTATTGTTGGTGCTTTAGTGTATTTCCTTTCCATGTTTACCTCGTTTTGTATAGTTGTTGTTGTCCTATACATCTTGTGTTATTTTACTACCGTACTTATTATTATTGTTATGTTCTATACTGTTGATCTTTACATTTTATTTAACCTCTGTAGGGCCTTGAAATTCCTCGTCACTACCCAACCAAGGTTAGGCTTGGCACTTACTGAGTACCGCTGTGGTGTACTCATGCCTCTCTTGCGCATGTTTTTCATATGCAGATCCAGGTACCGCTACTCAGGCCTACCAACCTTGAGGGAGGCGACTGCTCTAGAGACTTCGAGGTACATCTGTCGCGTCCGCAGACCGAGAAGTCCCTTTTCTATTCCAGCTGTTAAACCTTGCCCTTTTGTATTTTCTTGTTAGATATTCTGGAGTTAGATTGTTAGATATTACAAAAGCTTGTGTTTCCGTGAGTTTTTGGGTTTTGGGATAGTGTACTTGGTTCTGAGATATGTTGTGTTGTATATGCCGAGCGACACTTTTTAACACTGTTTTTATCACTCCTCATTCTGTTTTAATTGTTTATATTCCGCATTTTGGTTATATTCCGCAATTAAGGCTTACATATTTGTAGAGGACTAGGTGCCGTCATGATGGTTCACGGAGGGCGAATCGGGGTCGTGACAAGTTGGTATCAGAGCTCTAGGTTCATAGGAGTCATGGATCACAAGCCGATTTATTAGAGCCTCGCTGATCGGTACGGAGACGTCTGTACTTATCTATGAGAGGATATGTAACTATTAGGAAAATTCCACTTCATTTGATTTCCTTGTCGTGCAAAATTTTTGACATCACAATTATAAACTTTTGTCTTATATTCTCTCATAGATGGTGAGGACACGTGCTACCCGAGATGATCAAGCACCCGCACCCTCTACTGCAGCCGTCAGAGGCCGGGGCCAGGGAAGAGGACGAGGATGCGTACGTGGTGCAGCCAGAGCACCTGCGCGAGCTGCCGCCGAGGTACCACCAACGGTTCCAGCCGGAGTCTAAGCACCTGACACACCTACTACTACTACTACTCCATCTCTTCAAGAGACCTTGGCACAATTCATGAGCATGTACACCACTTTGGCTCAGGTAGGGTTGCTTCCCCTTGCTGCAGCTACGTCTCAGGCCGGGGGAGGAGCACAGACTCCTGCCGCCCGCTCTCCTGAGAAGTGAGTGAATGTTGAGTAGGTCCCTGAGATTATTCTCGTGCTGCCTGCAGTGATAGTTCAGCCCGAGGACAGGGCAGCAACTTCCGAGGATGAGCAGCAAAGGCTTGAGAGGTTCATGAAGTACAAGCCTCCTGTATTCAGTGGTCTAGCATCGGATGATGCTTTGGGATTTGTAGATGAGTGTTACCGCATTCTCCGTACCATAGGTATATCAGGATCGAGCGGGGTTTCCTTCACTACCTTCCTGCTTCAAGGAGCCGCCTATGAGTGGTGGTGCACCTATGAGTTAGACAGTTCGGACGAGGCTGCTTTGCTGACTTGGACTCAGTTTTCGGATTTATTCCTGAGGGAGTATGTTCCTCAGAGCCTCAGGGATGCGTGGCGCGTAGAGTTTGAGAATTTGCGCCGGGGTGCTATGACTGTCTCAGAGTATGCAGTCCGTTACACCAACTTGGCCAGACATGCCCCAGCCTTGGTTTCTACCGTTCGCGAGAGAGTTCGTCGGTTTATTGAGGCCCTTATTCCCAGCATCAGGTCTAGCATGGCTCATGAATTGGAGATAGATATTTCTTATCAGCAGGTGGTGAGCATTGCTTGGAGGATTGAGGGTATGCATGCTAGGGAGAGAGAGGAGAGGGAGGCCAAGAGGTCTCGAGAATTAGGCCATTATTTTGGTGCTCGTACCCCAGTTGCAGGTCGTCATGGTAGGTTTTATATGAGTCGCCCTGTTCATTCAGCTCTTCCAGTAGCCAATAATGCTCCAGCTCCTCCTAGGCCTTAGGATCTTTATTATGCACCTTCGATTTCTAGCGCGCCTCCTACACGGGGTGCTTTCAAAGGTTAGTCCAGCAGACCTGGCCCAATCCAGTCACATCCACCACATCCTCCAGAGCTTGTTTTGAGTGTGGTGACACATGTCATATGGTGAGGGATTACCCCAGACTTGGGAGGGGTGCACCTCCATAGACTTCTCAGCCATAGCGTGCCCCGCAGAGTTCTCAGGCTATGGTTACAGCTTCAGTTGCTACCCCACCTGCTTAGCCAGCTAAAGGTGGAGGTTGGGGAGGTAGATGTCGCCATAGAGGGGGAGGACAGGCCAAATACTATCCCTTCGTACCAGTACCGAGGTTGTTGCCTCCAATTCTGTCATCACAGGTATTATATTGGTTTGCCACAAAGATGCATCGGTTCTATTCAATCCAAGCTCTACTTATTCTTATGTGTCTTTTTATTTTGCTCCACATTTGGGTGTATCTCGGGATTCTTTGAGTTCCCCTGTTTATGTTTCTACTCCTATGGGAAATTCTCTTGTTGTAGACCGCATCTATCGGTCATGTTTGGTTGCTCTTAGTGGTTTGGAGACCAGAGCTGATTTATTGTTCCTAAGCATGGTTGACTTTAATATTATCTTGGGCATGGACTGGTTGTTGCCCCATTATACTATTCTTGATTGTCACGCAAAAATCATGACGCTGGCTGTGCCAGGTGTACCACGTGTTGAGTGGAGAGGTACTTTAGATCACACTCCCAGTAGAGTTATTTCTTTTCTTAAAGCTCAGCGTATGGTTGAGAAGGGTTGTGATGCGTATTTAGCTTATGTGAGAGATGTCAGTATTGATACCTATTCGGTTGATTCAGTTCCAGTAGTACAGGATTTTCCTGATGTATTTCTAGTTGATCTCCTAGGCATGCCGCCGGATAGAGATATGGATTTTGGCATTGATCTATTGCCGGGCACTCAGTCAATTTCTATTCCTCCGTATCTGTTTGACCAGCTTCAGGGCGCACGGGTGTTTTTTGAGATTGATTTGTGCTCAGGTTACCATCAGTTGAATATTCAGGATCTAAATATCCCAAAGACTGCTTTCAGGACTCGGTATGGTCATTATGAGTTCCTTGTCATATCATTTGGGCTGACCAATGCCCCAGCAGCCTTTATGCATTTGATGTATAGTGTGTTCCGGTCGTACCTTGACTCATTCGTCATTATCTTTCTTGATGATATTATGGTGTATTCCTGGAGTTGGTAAGATCATGAGCAGCACCTGAGGACTGTGCTTTAGACTTTGAGAGAGAAGAAGTTATATGCTAAGTTCTCAAAATATGAGTTTTGGTTGGGTTCAGTGACATTCTTAGGACACGTGTTATCGAGTGAGGGAATTCAGGTGGATCCGAAGAAGATAGAGGTCGTGCAGAGTTGGCCCAAACCATCCTCAGTTACTGAGTTCCGTAGTTACTTTTGTTTGGCGGGCTACTACCATCGTTTTGTGGAGGGGTTTTCATCTATTGTAGCCCATATGACCAGGTTATCCCAAAAGGTTCTCCGTTCCAGTGGACGGAGGAGTATGAGGCGAGCTTTCAAAAGCTCAAGATAGCTCTGACCACAACCCCAATTTTGATATTGCCTACAAGTTCGGGAGTCTTATACAGTCTATTGTGATGCCTCAAGGGTTGGCCTCGGTGCGGTGTTGATGCAGGACGGTAGGGTGATTGCCTACACGTCCAGACAATTGAAGATACATGAGAAGAACTACCCTGTTCACGACCTTGAGTTAGCTGCCATTGTTCACACCCTAAAGATTTGGCACCATTATTTATAAGGGGTTCCCTGCGAGATTTATACTGACCATCGGAGCTTGCAGCACCTAATCAAGCAAAAGGATCTAAATTTGCGTCAGAGGAGGTGGTTAGAGTTGCTAAAGGATTATGATATAACAATTTTGTATCACCCGGGCAAGGCCAATGTGGTGGCAGATGCTTTGAGTCGCAGGGCAGAGTGTTTGGCGAGTTTGGTCTATTTACTAGTATCGAAGAGGCCTATGGCTATGGATATTCAGGCCTTAGCCAGCTAGTTTGTGAGGTTGGATCTTTCAGAACCCAGTCGGTTCTAGCTTGCGTGGTTTCTCGGTCTTCCTTATTTGATCGTATCAGGGAGTGCCAGTATGATGACCCTCATTTGCTTGTCCTCAAGGACATGGTTCAGCACGGCGATGTTAGAGATGTGACTATTGGTGATGATGGGGTATTGAGGATGCAAGGTCGGATTTGTGTACCCAATGCTGATGGGCTTCGAGAGTTGCTTCTAGGGGAGGCCCTTAGCTCGCGGTATTCTATTCATCCGGCTGCCGCGAAGATGTATTAGGATTTGAGACAGCACTACTGGTGGAGGCGGATGAAGAAGAATATAGTTGGATTCGTAGCTCGGTGCTTCAACTTTCAGCAGGTAAACTATAAGCACCAGAGACCGGGTGGGTTGCTTCAGTAGATAGAGATTCCGAAATGGAAGTGGGAGCGGATCACCATGGACTTTGCAGTTGTGCTCCCACGAACTTTGAGAAAGTTCGATGCTATTTGGGTGATTGTGGATTGGCTGACCAAGTCAGCTCATTTTATTCCTGTGTGTACTACTTATTATTCAGAGGGGTTGCGGAGATTTATATCCAGGAGAATGTTCGTCTGCATGGTATCCAGTGTCCATCATCTCAAATAGCGGTACTCAGTTTATATCACGGTTCTAGAGGGTCGTTCCGCATGATTTGGGTACTCTGGTGGAGATGAGTACAACATTTCACCCTCAGATGGATAGATAGTCTGAGCGCACTATTCAGATTCTTGAGGATATGCTCCATGCATGTGTGATCGAGTTTGGAGGATCTTAGGATCAGTTCTTGCCATTGGCAGAATTTGCTTACAACAATAGCTATCAGTCCAGTATTCAGATGGCACCGTATGAGGCTTTATATGGGAGACGGTGTAGATCCCCGGTGGGTTGGTTTGAGCCGAGTGAGGCTAGACTATTGGGCACAGACTTGGTTCAGGATGCTTTACAGAAGGTTAAGGTGATTCAGGATGGACTCCGTACAGCCCAGTGCAGACAGAAGAGTTACACGGACCGGAAAGTTTGTGATGTTTCTTATAGTGTTGGAGAGCGGGTTCTACTTCGAATTTTGCCGATGAAGGGCGTTATGAGATTTGGGAAGAAGGAAAAGTTGAATCCGAGGTTTATTGTCCCTTTTGAGGTATTTAGGCGTGTTGGGGAGGTTGCTTATGATCTTGCCTTACCTCCCAGATTGGTCGGAGTTCATCCAGTATTTCATATTTCGATGCTCCGGAGGTATCACGGTGACTCATCGCACGTGTTGGGTTTCAGTTTAGTCCAGTTGGACAAGGATCTATCCTATGTTGCGGAGCCAGTGGCAATATTGGATAGGCAGGTTAGAAAGCTGAGATCAAAGAACATTGCTTCGGTAAAGTTACAATCGTGGGGCCAGCCAGTCGAGGAGGCAACCTGGGAGACCGAGCAGGATATGCGCAACCGTTACCCTTATCTTTTCACTACTTCAGGTATGTCTTTATGCTCGTTCGAGGACGAACAAATGTTTAAGTGTAGGAGGATATGATGACCCGGCTGGTCGTCTTAAGAATTTATGCCCCGATCCCCTAATAACTGCTTTCCCCAAGTTTATTTCTGCTAATTTGATTTGCAGGGATGTTCGGTTTTGAGTTTCAGAGATTTTTGGGACACTTAGTCCCTAAATGAGAGGTTAAGTGTTGGAGAGTTGAACATAGTCAAACCAGTGTGAAGACAGCCTCGGAATGGAAATATGATGGTTCCCTTAGCTTCGTTGGGTGATTTTGGGCTTAGGGGTGTGTTCGGATTGTGTTTTGGAGGTTCGTAGCTAATTTAGGCTTAAAATGCCGACGGTTGAATTTTTGAAGTTTTCGGTCTGATAGTGAGACTTTGATCCCAGGGTCGGAATGAAATTCCGGAAGTTGGAGTAGCTTCGTAGTGTTGAATGTGATGTGTGTGCAAAATTTCAGGTCATTCGGACGAGGTTTGATTGACTTTTTGATCAAACGCATATTCTGTCAATCCAAGCTCTACTTATTCTTATGTGTCTTCTTATTTTGCTCCGCATTTGGGTGTATCTCAGCATTCTTTGAGTTCCCCTGTTTATGTTTCTACTCCTGTGGGAGATTCTCTTGTTGTGGATCGCGTTTATCGGTCATGTTGGTTGCTCTTAGTGGTTTTGAGACCAGAGCCGATTTATTATTACTCAGCATGGTTGACTTTGATATTATCTTGGGCAAGGACTGGTTGTCGCCCCATTATGCTATTCTTGATTGTCACGCCAAAACCGTGATGCTGGCTGTGCCAGGTGTACCACGTGTTGAGTGGAGAGGTACTTTAGATCACACTCCCAGTAGAGTTATTTCTTTTCTTAAAGCTCAGCGTATGGTTAAGAAGTGGTGTGACGCGTATTTAGCTTATGTGAGAGATGTCAGTATTGATACCCATTCAGTTGATTCAGTTCCAGTAGTACGGGATTTTCCTGATGTGTTTCCAGCTGATCTCCCAGGCATGCCGCCTGATAGAGATATGGATTTTGGCATTGATCTGTTGTTGGGCACTCAGCCCATTTCTATTCCTCTGTATCTGTTTGACCAGCTTCAGGGTGCACAGGTGTTTACTGAGATTGATTTGAGCTCAGGTTACCATCAGTTGAAGATTCGGGATCAAGATATCCCGAAGATTGCTTTCAGGACTCGGTATGGTCATTACGAGTTCCTTGACATATCATTTGGGCTGACCAATGCCCCAGCAGCCTTTATGCATTTGATGCACAGTGTGTTCCGGTCGTACCTTGACTCGTTCATCATTGTCTTTATTGATGATATTCTGGTGTATTCCCGGAGTTGGGAAGATCATGAGCAGCACCTGAGGACTGTGCTTCAGACTCTGAGAGAGAAGAAGTTATATGCTACGTTCTTGAAATGTGAGTTTTGGTTGGGTTCAGTGGCATTCTTAGGCCACGTGGTATCGAGTGAGGGCATTCAGGCGGATCTGAAGAAGATAGAGGTCGTGCAGAGTTGGCCCAGACCATCCTCAGCTACTGAGTTTCGCAGTTTCTTTTGTTTGGCGGCTACTACCATCATTTTGTGGAAGGGTTTTCATCGATTGTAGCCCATATGACCAGGTTGTCCCAAAAGGTGCTCCGTTCCAGTGGATGAAGGAGTATGAGACGAGCTTTCAGAAGCTCAAGACAACTCTGACCACAACCCCAATTTTGATATTGCCTACAAGTTCGGGGTCTTATACAATCTATTATGATGCCTTGAGGGTTGGCCTCGGAGCGGTGTTGATGCAGGACGGTAGGGTGATTGCCTACGCATCCAGACAATTGAAGATACATGAGAAGAACTACCCTGTTCACGACCTTGAGTTAGCTGCCATTGTTCACACCCTAAAGATTTGGCGCCATTATTTATACAGGGTTCCCTGTGAGATTTAAACTGACCATCGGAGCTTGCAGCACCTATTCAAGCAAAAGGATCTAAATTTGCATCAGAGGAGGTGGTTAGAGTTGCTAAAGCACTATGATATAACAATTTTGTATCACCCGGTCAAGGCCAATGTGGTGGCGGATGCTTTGAGTCACCGGACATCCGAGAGGCCTATGGCGATGGATATTCAGGCCTTAGCCAGCCAGTTTGTGAGATTGGATCTTTCAGAGCCCAGTCGGTTCTAGCTTGTGTGGTTTCTCGGTCTTCCTTATTTGATCGTATCAGGGAGCGCCAATATGATGACCCTCATTTGCTTGTCCTCAAGGACAAGGTTCAGCACGACGATGCTAGAGATGTGACTATTGGTGATGATGGGGTATTGAGGATGCAAGGTCGGATTTATGTACCCAATGTTGATGGGCTTCGAGAGTTGCTTCTAGAGGAGGCCCTTAGCTCGCGGTATTCTATTCATCCGGGTGCCGTGAAGATGTATCAGGATTTGAGGCAGCACTACTGGTAGAGGCGGATGAAGAAAGATGTAGTTTGATTCGTAGCTCGGTGCTTCAACTTTCAGCAGGTAAAGTATAAGCACCAGAGACTGGTGGGTTGCTTCAGTAGATAGAGATTCTGAAATGGAAGTGGGAGCGGATCACCATGGACTTTGTAGTTGGGCTCCCACGAACTTTGAGAAAGTTTGATGCTATTTGGGTGATTGTGGATTGGCTGATCAAGTCCGCTCATTTTATTCCAATGTGTACTACTTATTCTTCGGAGGGGTTGCAGAGATTTATATCCGGGAGAATGTCCGTCTACATGGTATCCAGTGTCCATCATCTCAGATAGTGGTACTCAGTTTATATCACGATTCTAGAGGGTCATTCAGCATGATTTGGGTACTCGGGTGGAGTTGAGTACAACATTTCACCCTCAGATGGACGGATAGTCTGAGCGCACTGTTTAGATTTTTGAGGATATGCTCCATGCGTGTGTGATCGAGTTTGGAGGATTTTGGGATCCTTTCTTGCTATTGGCAGAATTTGATTACAACAATAGCTATCAGTCCAGTATTCAGATGGCACCGTATGAGGCATTATATGGGAGACGGTGTAGATCCCCGGTGGGTTGGTTTGAGCCGAGTGAGGCTTTATATGCCCGATCCCCTAATAACTTCTTTCCCCAAGTTTATTTCTACTAATTTGATTTGCGGGGATGTTCGGTTTTGAGTTTCGGAGAGTTTTGGGACACTTAGTCCCTAAATGAGAGATTAAGTGTCGGATATTTGACCGTAGTCATAACAGTGTGAAGACAGCCTCGGAATGGAAATTTGAAGGTTCTGTTAGTTTTGTTGGGTGATTTTGGGCTTAGGGGTGTGTTCGGATTGTGTTTTGGAGGTTCGTAGCTAATTTAGGCTTGAAATGCCGACGGTTGAATTTTTGAAGTTTTCGGTCCGATAGTGAGATTTTGATCCGAGGGACGGAATGAAATTCCGGAAGTTGGAGTAGCTCCGTAGTGTTGAATGTGATGTGTGTGCAAAATTTCAAGTCATTCGGACGGGGTTTGATAGACTTTTTGATCAAAAGCATATTTTGGAAATTTTTGAGTTCTTAGGCTTAAACCCATGGTTAATTCGAGGTTTTGATGTTGTTTTAGGTGTTTTAAGGATTGGTACAAGTTTGGATAGTGGTATGTGACTTGTTGGTGCCTTTGGTTGAGGTCCCGGAGGCCTTGGGATGATTTCGGTTGGTTGACGGAAGAATTTTGGAGTTGGAAGGTTGCAGCTTCAGCTGATATCTGCCATAACCGCACCTGTGGTTTGGTTTCCGCAAGTGCAGAGCCGCATGATGCGGTGGAGCCATCGCAGAAGCGGAGCTGGGAAGGAGCTACAGGTTCCACAGATGCAGAAGTAATACCGCAGAAACGGTGCCGCATCTGCGAGAACGGAATCGCAGGTGCGGAGTCAGGCCTCTAAGTGGAAGTCGCAGGTGCGACCTTTTGTCCGCAAAAGCGGGACCGTAGATACGGTAACAACTGGGAAGAATATAAAAATTTCAAAATGAGGGTTTAGTCATTTTTTAGAAAACTTAAGCTTGGGAGCTCGGATTTGAGCGCGATTTTGAGGGATTTTCAGAGCTATCGATTGGGTAACGATTCCTAACTCCTTTTTGCTTGTAACCCATTAATCTAAACATGAATTCATCCTTTAATTTCGGGAATTTCTAAGTAAATTGGGGAAAAATTCTTAGGTCAAGAATTTGAGTTTTGATTGGGGATTTGACATTGGATTGGGATAATTTTGATATGGTTAGACTCGTGAGGGTGCGAAGATTCTAGAAATGTAAATTTTACTCTATTACGAGACGTGGGCCCAAGGGGTGTTTTGGTTATTTTACCTAATTTCGCATATTAGCTTAGAATTTAATTGTAGAATCAGTTACTTGAAGTGTTATTTAAATTATGAAATTGAATTGAATAGATTTGGGACATTTGGAGTTGAGTACTCGTGGCAAGAGCGTGGTTTCAAATTGATTTTGAGTCGGTTCGAGGTATGTGGATTGTCTAACCATGTGTGGGGGACCTTTCCCTTAGGATTGGTATATTTGTTAATTGAAATGCCTTGTACACGAGGTGACGAGTGCGTACTTGTACTAATTGTTGGAAATTCGGTTTTCTTTAAGTAATTACTAGTATGTTTCCTTTCATGTTTCCATTACTTGAATTGTTAAGCCTGTTGTTAGCTTAGGAAAGCATGTCTAAGTGACTTAATGTCTTTATCTGTTCAACCTACCTTACTTGAATTCTATGCAGCATGCTAGGCTAGAATCACTTGTTGCCTTAATATGAAGTGTTGCCATTTCTGTATATTTTCCTGTTGCTGTTGTGTATTTATTTTGGGACTACGGATATGGGATTCCGGTAGCTCTCCCTTGTCTATTTATTTTGGGACTACGGTTGTGGGATTCCGGTAGAACCCCTGCAAAAGGTATATGGAACTACAGGAATGCACCCAGTAGATTCCCCCAGTAATGGGTATTTATATTTGGGACTACTGAACGGGATTCCAGTAGACGCCTGCGCACTATGAGTTGGACTACGAGACGGGAATTGTATGGCTTCTCCTGAGTTGAAGGAGTTGAAGGAGCAGTTACAGGAATTGCTTTATAAGAGTTTTATTCGGCCCAGTGTATCACCTTGGGTGCTCCAGTCTTGTTTGTGAAGAAAAAGGATAGTTCTATGCGTATGTGTATTGATTATCGCAGTTGAACAAAGTCACAGTTAAGAACCATTATCCTTTGCCTCGTATTGATGATCCACTGGATATGTACATATGAGACTACAGGACATTATCCTGGGAGATCCCCGATTGTTATTATTGGTGCTGAGCTGTATTTCCTTTCCATGTTTACCTTGTTTCTGTATAGTTGTTGATGTCCTGTACATCCTGTGTTATTTTACTACCGTACGTATTTATAATGTCCTGTTCTATACTGTTGATCTTTACATTTTATTTAACCTCAGTAGGGCCCTGACCTTCCTCGTAACTACCCAACCAAGGTTAGGCTTGACACTTACTGAGTACCGCTGTGGTGTACTCATGCTTCTCCTGCGCATGGTTTTTATGTGCAGATCCAGGTACCGCTACTCAGGTCTACCATCATTGAGGGAGGCGACAACTCTAGAGACTTCGAGGTACATATGCCACGTCCGCAGACCGAGAAGTCCCTTTTCTATTCCAGCTGTTAAACCTTGCCCTTTTGTATTTTCTTTCTTGTTAGATATTCTGGAGTTAGACTGTTAGATATGCCAAAGGCTTGTGTTTCCGTGAGTTTCCGGCTTTTGGGATAGTGTACTTCGTTCTGAGAAATGTTGTGTTGGTGTATGCCGAGCGGCACTTTTTAACACTATTTTTATAACTCCTCATTCTGGTTTAATTGTTTATATTTCGCATTTTGGTTATCTTTCGCAATTTAGGCTTACCTAGTTGTAGAGGACTAGGTGCCGTCACGATGGTTCATGGAGGGTGAACTGGGGTCATGACAGTGAGTTTCACGATGTTTTCCCAATGAATTTTTGGGTCTTCTGCCAGAGCGTGCCATTGACATACTACCAGATACTCATCCAATATCTATTCCCCCTATAGAATGGCCCCCGCAAAGCTAAAAGAGTTAAAGGAAAAACTAAGGGACTTGCTTGAAAAAGGTTTAATCAGACCTAGCATGTCACCATGGGGAACACTTGTGTTATTTGTAAGAACGAAAGATGGTTCCTTATGAATGTGTATTAATTATAGGCAACTGAATAAGATGATGATAAAGAATAAGTACCCGCTCCCGAGAATTGATGATCTATTTGATAAGTTACAAGGTGGCAAGTGTTTTTCAAAGAAAGACCTGAGATTCGAGTACCATCAGGTAAGGGTTAAGGATGAAGATAATCCGAAAGCAACATTCAGGACTAGATATGGGCACTTTGAGTTTCAGGTAATGTCATTCGGTCTGACCAATGCCCAGCAGTATTCATGGATTTGATGAACTGTGTGTTTAGGCCTTTCTTAGATCTGTTCGTAATTGTATTTATCGATGATATATTGGTATATTCTCGTTCAGAGCTTGAGCATGCAGATCATCTACATATTGTGCTCAGAATTCTACAAGAAGGGAAGTCGTATGCAATATTTTCTAAATATGAATTCTGGTTGAACTCTGTAGCTTTCCTTGGGCATATATTTCGGGTAAAGACATCCGATTGCATACACAAGAGGCTGAGGTAGTGAAGACTTAGCCTAGACCCACAACACCAACGGAGGTTCGTAGCTTTCTCGGTTTGGTAGGTTATTATAGGGGATTTGTAGAGGGATTTTCTTCGCTGCTATCACCTTTGACAAGGTTTTAGGAAGACACGAGGAAGGATAAGAAAAGATGAGTGAAAGGGTGGCGAGAATGGATAAGTCCTTGGGGTTAAGCTCATGAGAGAGCTGATAGTTTTTCTAAGTTATAGAAGGTTGAGTATGGCCTGAAAGAAATTTAAAAAGTCTAAGACTAGTAACATTTAGAATAGATGAAATACTACCCTAATAGTGGGATAAGGGCGTAATTGTGATGGATAAAGGATGAAGTTTGGGCCTTCAAAAAGGGGAATTTCCTGAATTGTAAAAAAAATTAGGATACCCATGTAAGTTAACTCAGAAAGGAGCTAAGTTTCAATGGACCAATCCTTACGAACGGAGTTTCCGGGCATTGAAGGACAGATTAACTTTAGTACCGGTTCTAACGCTCCCAGAAGGGACCGATAGTTATGTTATCGATTGCGACACTTCAGGCATTGGATTGGGTTATGTGTTGATGCAGCATGGAAAGGTTGTGGCTTATGCTTATAGACAACTAAGAAAGCACGAGAAGAACTACCCGACCCATGATTTAGATTTAGCTGCGGTGATTCATGCACTAAAGATGTGGAGGCACTACTTGTATGACATTAATGTTGATATCTATACAGATCA
The DNA here is from genome assembly GCF_000715075.1 of Nicotiana tabacum. Classification (NCBI taxonomy): domain Eukaryota; kingdom Viridiplantae; phylum Streptophyta; class Magnoliopsida; order Solanales; family Solanaceae; genus Nicotiana; species Nicotiana tabacum. The sequence goes on from NC_134097.1 coordinate 55,392,345, forward strand.
TAAGAGCCTCCGGTACATCTTCAAGCAAAAAGAATTGAATCTACATCAAAGGAGATGGTTGGAGCTACTTAAAGACTATGAAGTTGATATTTTATACCATATGAGGAAGGCGAACGTAGTAGCCGATGCCTTCATCCATATATTTATAGGTAGCCTATCATATTTGTAGCCAGAAAAGAGGGGAATAGCCCATGAGGTTCATCAGCTAGCTAGTCTTGGAATTTGGTTACTGAACTCAGGTGGCGTTGGAATTACTCTTCAGGATACGGCAACATCCTCTTTAGTAACTGAAGTAAATGAACGCCAGTACGAGGATCCTGTGTTAGTTCATTATAGGGATACCACCTTTCAGAAGGAGAAGATGCCATTTGAAATACAGATGATTGGGTTCTCAAATATCGAGGACGATTATGTGTACCTAATGTTGTAGGGCTGCGTCGGCAGGTTATGGGAGAAACTCACTATTCCCGTTACTCTATCCATCCAGGAGCGACAAAGATGTATCATGACATCAGGGAAGTATATTGGTGGGACAGAATGAAAAAGGATATACCAGATTTTGTTGCTCAGTGTCCTAACTGTCAACAGTTAAGATTGAGCATCAAAAACCCGGTAGATTGTTCCAGGCTATGGAGATTCCGACTTGGAAATGGGAAATAATCAATATGGACTTCATTGTAGGCTTACCTTATACCTAGCGTAAGTTCGATTCGATATGGGTGATTGTTGATAGGCTTACAAATTCAGCCCATTTTCTGCCTATTAGAACTATATATTCATCAGAGGATTATGCGTGGCTTTATATTAAGGAGATAGTACGACTGCATGGTGTCCTTGTGTCCATCATCTCGGATAGAGGAGCTCAGTTTACAACAAACTTTTGGAGGTCATTCCAAAAAGGGTTGGGGACTCAAGTAAGTCTTAGTATAACATTTGATCCCTAAACAGACGGACAGGCTGAGCGTACTATTCAAACACTGGGGGATATGTTACGAGCTTGTGTAATAGACTTCAAAGGTAGCTGGGATGATCATCTGCCGCTTATTGAGTTTGCATATAATAATAGTTAACATTTCAGTATTCTAATGGCTCCATATGAAGCTCTTTATGGATGAAAGTGTAGGTCCCATATAGGGTGGTTTGATGTTGGAAAATCTGGATTATACGAGCCAAAACTGGTTCAGCAAGCCATAGAAAAAGTAAAGTTGATTCGGGATCGACTATTGACAACTCAGAGTTGTCAGAAGTCATATTCCGACGTGCGGCGATGATATTTAGAGTTCGGGGTTGATGACTGGGTATTCTTAAAGGCGTCACCTATGAAGGGTGTAATGAGGTTTGGCAAGAAAGGAAAACTTAGCCCACAGTATATTGGGCCTTATAGGATCATTCGAAGAGTGTGCCAAGTAGCTTATGAGTTAGAATTGCCATCGGAATTGGAGTCTATCCATCCGGTTTTTCATGTATGTAGTTACGAAAGTGCATTGGCGATCCTACCCGAATGGTTCCCATGAATGATGTACATATTATAGAGGACTTGTCATATGAGGAAATTTCGGTTGCCATTCTAGACCGACAAATCCGCAAGCTACGGAATAAGGAGGTAGACTCCGTGAAAGTACTTTTGAGGAACAACAATGTAGAAGAAATGACTTGGGAGACCAAGGAAGACATGAAGTTTAGATATCCCTATCTATTTACTCCTCTAGAGAAGGGTCCGATTGAGACGTCATAACCTCAAGGTGTGTATATAAATTCTTGTGTTGGTTACTATCTTTGGTCATGTGAAGCCATTGTCGTTATTAATAATTATGGTCATGTGTGTCGTTGGGTAATTACGCTTCTACGGGGAGATTTGGTAGTAGTGTTATTACAAAGGCAACCCTGCCAAAGTTATATAGGTCTCGGGGAGTTGAACATTCGAGGACGAATGTTTCTAAGGGGGGAATGATGTTACATCTCGTGTTTTCGTACGTTAAAGTTTCATCTTCGGTTAATCGACGTGGACTCATGGATGAGATCATCTTGACGTTAACGTATTTACGTTATTTTAACAAGAGATAAATAAGTGTCTTGAAGGACAAAGGGTACACAAATTGAAGTAAACGAGTTTCGTTGAAAGTGGCCAATTTAGAAAAAAATACGGGTCGAGCGATAATAGCCAATGATTATGACCATGAATGTACCACATGACCAAGGTAGTATAATATATAAAGTATATATATATATATAGTATATTAAAAATAAATAGAATTTTAAGTAATTTGAGGCAATTTTTAAATTATGTAGGTAATTGGTTAACTACCGGGTAACGAAACATTACCCAATTAACTAATAAGTGGATAAAATTTAACAAAATCACACCCCAAAAGAAATGTGGCAGCCCCCCCTTTTTAGTTTAAGGTGACTCATTATTCACCTTTACATGTGTCACAAAAGGTTTAAAGGGCTAATTTACAAGGCTTATCAAGTGAAGATTTGTGAGCATTATCCAATAGAATTGGTAAGCACTTCATTAAAGATCAAACAACATTTGCATTCTGTCTTTGCTTTTAAAACCAAAAACGTGAGAAGCAGAATCATTTCATTCAACTCCATAGCTAAAAATTTCGATTTAAATTTCAAAAGAAGCCACCACAATTTCTTTTCAAAATTTCAAGGGATTCAAGCAGAATTTCGTTCAACATATTTCACGGAAGCAAAAGTTTCATTCCATTCAAAAACAGTTATGTTAAGGCCCTCCCTTCTTTCTTTTGGCATGGTCCAAATTATACTGAAGAAACGAGCAAACACACACTTTCCATAAATTACTCTATTCACAAAAATAGTAGGGGTGTCTATATTCTTGATTCCCCATGAAAATTATTATTATTTTCTGTTTATGGATCTCAGAATAATACGTAGTTGGAAAAGCTTATTCGAAAGGAATATTGAGATCGTTACGTATTTTTCATGCATTTCACCCATTTATGCATATGCATTGACCCATGAACAGATGGCGTTATATACATGTATATATGTAAATATATGTATATGGGATCTGGAAAATGGTTACGGCATTATATACGCACCACCACCTGATCATCTGGTATATGTTGATGATATTGCCCACAGTGGCTGAGACGATATGTTGGGATGCCCTCAGTGGCTTGATGACATTATGTACACCCATACCTATGAATGGCATGACATTTATACGCACGTGTATGACATTGTAAACGTTTCAGAATTTGTCAAGTTATTCAGATTTAAAGATGTGTTTATGTATTCCATGTTTCATCTATGTTTCTTACGTACAAATTTTCATGCCTTACATACTCATTATATTTTTCGTACTGATGCCTTATTTCTCGGGGCCTGCATTTCATGCCCACAGGTGTAGGTAGGCAAGCTGATGGTCCCCCTTCTTAGGATCCCTGATAAGCGAGAGTTGGCGTGCTCCACTTGATCCAGAGCTGCTTTTGAGTTTGGTATGATACGTATATATGAATATATATATATATATATATATATATATATATATATATATATATATATATATATATATATATATGGGTATGACGTGGCTCAGTACCATCTTTGTACAGTTATGTTTCCATTAGAGGTCTGTAGACAGTATATCTCGTTGGGTTGTATGGGGCCTTGACGGCTTTCAGTTTTGGATGTATAGTTGTCTATAGCAGCCTTGCCAGCTCACCCACTGTATTCTTCCTGTATACATACATATGCCTTGAAGGCAGGTTTCCTTCTTGTATGTTATTTTTGTAACTTAGCAGATGTTATTCAAGCTCGTATCTTAGACGCATGCTTAGGGGTGTTTGACAGGTAGGACTCAGGAACCCGTCGCGGCCAATCGGTTAGGGTCGTGACACCTTCTTTTTTTGGCATGGTCCAAATTATACTGAAGAAACGAGCAAATGCACAATTTCCATAAATTACTCTAGTCATAGGGATACAAGGGGTGTCTATATTCTTGATTCCCTATGAGAATTATTATTATCTTTTGGTCATGGGTCTTGGAATAATATTCAGTTGAAAAAAGTTTATTCGGAAGGAATAATGAGATTTATGCATTTTTCATGCATTTCACCCATTTATACATGTGCATTGACCCATGACCAGATGGCGTTATATACGCATATATATGTAAATATATGTATATGGGATATAGAAAATGGTTACGGCATTATATACGCACCACCAGCTGATCAGCTGGTATACGTTGATGATTTTTCCCCACAGTGGCAAAGATGATTTGATGGGATGCCGTCAGAGATTTATGATGTTATGAAACATGTACCTATGGATGACATGACATTCATATGCATATACATGATACTATAATTATTTCATGGTTTACAAAGTTATTCAGACTTACAGGTGGAGTCATTTACTATATATTTCCTCCATGTCTGTTATGTACTTATTTATATTCCTTACATACTCAGTACATTATTCGTACTGACGTCCCTTTTTTCTTGGGGATGCTGCGTTTCATGCCCGTATGTCCTAATAGACAGGTCGAGAGCCCTCCAAGTAGGCTATCAGCTCAGCAGAAGATGTTGGTGCGCTCCATTTGCTTCGGAGTTGCTTGTTTGGTTAGTATGAGTTAGATATGTATTGTTTGGTATAGCAGGACTCTGTCCCGACCTTTATGAAAATTATGTATTCTTAGAGGCTTGTAGACAGATGTCATGTACGTAAAAAAATTGTATGGCCATGTCGGCCTATGTTCAGTGTTCAAGTGGTCATTTTCGTCTTAGAGGCCTATATGACTTATGTATAAGTTGATATTACCTGTTGTATTCTACCTATTTCTCGGCAGCCTTTCCGGCTCAGTTATTTATGATAGTATGACATGAAAAGATACATTATGTTATGTTGGTACTTGGTTGACTATGGTACTGGGTGTTGATACCCAATTTTTCTTATATATTGTTAATATACATAAATACTTTCAAAATAGCATATATATGCATATATAAGCATGCACAAGGTTTTTATAATTTTTCTATAATTTTAAAGATTTTAAATTGATTTATTTCCTCCCCTTTTAATCATAAAATCCCCGATAATTACCCCTCAAATTATTTTTGTGGTAATTTAGTCATCTAAATTCTATATTTATGCCAAGATAATGTTGAAATATTTTTAATGTATTTTTATAATTGCATTTTTTTGCATTTGTAAACCTAATTTGCATATAATTGCAATATTAGCCTTATTAATGTACAATTACGTTTTATATGCATAAAATTGATCTTCTATATTTTTAAATGTTAAATATATATTTTTTAAATCATTTTAGTACAAAAAATTATTTTTTAGGAATTATCTATTATTTATTATAAATTATGTGGGGATAAATTGGCTATTTAAAATCTAGTCAGCAGCCGACTTGCATCTAGGGTTCGTCATTTGTCTGTTCTTGGCCACTCTAGTGTGATTTCGAGCAAAATCATGTTGTATCTGTTACGATCCTTGGGATTCTAGACATGTTCTTTCATCTCTCTATGAGTTTCTTCTAAAACCCTAATTTCTTCCTATATCTCTTAGATATGTATAGATCTAAGACGATTTGAGTTTGTTTCTTTAATGTTTTACACTGTCCTTGGAACTCTTTTGCAAGAATCATAGATTTCAAGTGTTTTTCACATTCTTCTAAAAATTAGGGTTTCAGAATTTCTTTTAAAATTTTATTTAACTGATTCCTTTTGTTTAAACTTCTGTTTCTTGCATATTTTTGATTTATTCTATGATTTTACTAACTCTTCAACTCGTCGATGTTGAAAGCCCTAATTATCTAGGTTTCTTTGTTTGGTTCTATATATTAGCATGACTGATCGTTTCTTGTTTGAGTTTCTGTGACTATCTTGCCTCGAATATGGTCCTACTGAGTTTTTAGCCTAACTTATATCACTTCTATGTGCTTGTGTCCATCTTGACTGTTCAAGACTTGCTTCTTTCTATTAGTGTTGTTTAACCTTCGTGTTTGCTATGTCTGGTTGTTCTTATCTTACTCTATTTATATACTGAACACTGAATCATGACTTTCTCTTTGATTGATTTTGGATTCCCTATTTCATGGTTTGATTTGAAGACCTTGCTTTAAACCTTCGATTCCTACTCTTTCTAATCATATTGATTGATTTTCTTACCTTGTCTACATTAGTATTTTATTCCTACTAATTACCTCCTTAATTGGAGTTTTCTGAACTTAACCCTAATTGTTTACCCTATACTTACTGAATTTGAAATCTTTCCTTATTGGTTATACATTGATTTCTTTCCTTATTTGTTACTTGTTCTTACCGTTTGAATTGATTCCCTTAACTTATGGTTTTGAGTTCCATAATTACTATACTATTGTGATTCTTGCCTTATTTTACCTAGTTTCGAACTACTATATATACCTACTTTCTCATTGACACAAACACGAACAGATTGGTTCACAAAAACTCTCTCTTTCACACTAAAAGCTTTCTTCTCTCTTTTGTGTTACTTACTACTGTCTAAAGTCAGCCGGCTGCAAGCCAAGGCTAACTACTTGTTTCTCTTTCACTTTGTGCTTACTATCCCCTTATTGGTATGTTCCAATTTTAATTCAAGTCCCAAAACAATATGCTTCTCCTATTACTTCAATTTGTCATGTCTCTAATATGCTTTTATCTATGGTTTTGTTGTTCAACCTGCAATTAACATGTATACTTCACTGCATTCTTTGTTGCATGCTATATACCCCTTAGGATCCCCCTTTTAGTATGACCCAATGTGATTGTTTCTCTGATCCCTGGCATGCACCTTCTTGTATGAAGTAATTGGCTATCCTAAGCCTATTGATTCTGTATTAATACTACAGTTCATGCTATACTTTAAAAGCCTTGACCCCATTTAAGGCTCCTCTGATTCTGTACCTATGTGCATCTGTGCTTACTATGTTCCCTATGCTTACCCCAAATCCCCATTACCCCTAATTGGATGTGTGCACATGTTTGACTCCATGTATTGAAGTGCTAATGAGCCTCTTTCTGGTTCTGTATTTGGTTTGACTGATTGTTAGTCACCTTACCTTTTTAAATTGTCTTATTTAGTAACTCCCTATGTGTTTTCTTATAAAACAATTTCAAGCAAATCTCTTTTAACACTGTTTTCCCACTAAAACCTTTCAAACTGTGTCAAGCACTCTCACTCTATTCCTAAGTCACTAGGTTCTGCCCCCTGTAGTATGTGTACTGCCTTGGGATCCTCTCGAGAACCCTATGAACTCTAGCACACTGAGGCTGACCTTTCCACAATGCACTTACTCATTTGGTTACAAAGTCTTGGTGTGAGCACTACTCGGGATTCTTGAGATCCTTAGGGAACTCTAACGCTCCTAGACAATGATATTGTCTATGAAATTGACATTTGAGGCTATTGGAGGTCTTGGGAAATCACTTGGGCCTGCTTCAGTCTCCCTATAGTGTAACTTCTTCTTTTCTTTCTATCTATTTATGTAATTCATTCATTTGGTTTGTAATAATTTGCAAACGAATATTGGGGTGACTAGAGAAAAAGGGTGGGTAGTTAAATATTTGTGGGGTAATATGGGTAGAAACCATGCCCATAGGATGTTATATTTGCTATGTTTGCCTTACCATGTTAGAAATCATGCATATAGGTTTCAAGTGGTTCCAATAATAGAAATCATGTTTATAGGTCTTAAAATCAACTTACAAGTAGATACCATACCTATAGGATATGGTTCAGTTTAACTTCTATTATAACGAGTGTTTACATGTGTTTTTCATTTGTTATCATGCCTACGAGTTTCTAACATCAGCTCTTAGATACCATCCCTATAGGGAACAACGTCATAAATTCTGCGTATAGATCTAAAATCAATTTAGTTTAAATAAGTGAATCCAGTTCATGATTAGTTTACTTCGAAACTGCTCTAACTAGTGGTTTGTTTTCCCTGAAATGAATTCTTTCAAAAACTGCCCTAATCTATCACTAGACAGCATGCCTATAGGAACTCAAGAGTTTGTTTTAAAATCTACCCATTGTTTTACTATATCAAACGTAGTATCATGTTCTTAGGATGCCACTATCCAGCATTTAGGCAAGCCTATAGGGTAAGTTTAAATTGTGCAACTCTGAAACTGTTTTCGCTACTTAATGTTGCTCTGATTTTAACAAGCTTAAAATCAGTAGGCAAACGGATAGGGCCATCACTTCTGGGAATAAAAACTGCATATCTCATGTGTTCTGATATTCACCTAGACATCAGGTATTAGGATATTGTTTAACAATATTTCCCTTATTTGAGTTTGAGTCGTACTACTTACATGCATTTTCTGTGGAGGTAAACTTGAGCCTCTAATTGCTTCTCTTCTGCCTTATGTGCTAAGGTCCAATTTGTTCTTTCCTGTCGCCTTAGAATTTTCACCTTTTATGCACCTTAGGGGTCATCTAGAACTGCCCAGATTTAGAGGTCCTAAAATACTTTCAGGGCCACAAGGAAGGGAGGGTAGTTCATGCATAGGCATCGTCAAGTTTACTAGCACGCTTTAGGCTCTGACCACGGGCTGGGAAGGTAGATATGGCATATGATGACTATGCGCTAATGTCACGTTTAGCCTCTCATTGAGAAGTGTTTACCGAACATTGTGTGGGGTGATCCTGTAGGCTAACCAACCTAGGACCTAAGCTTTCCCAAATCCCTTATTTTTAAAACTTTGTTTTATATACAACTTGTTCAAATCCTTTATCTTATTATTTGAGTTATACAATGTCCAACGTGCTTTACTTGAAAATTATTTGATTCAACCATTTATTTGTTAATGGACTAATTTGCAAATATAAGTTCGGCCGGGACCCACCATTGTGGACAGAGAGGGGTGTCTAACACCTTTCCCTCAAGGTTATTTTGAGCCCTTACCCTATTCTCTGGTAATTCAAACTAGTCTAAGAGCTAATTGTTCTAGGTGCCCTAACGCACCATAATCCGTTAGGTGACGACTCTTCAAATACCCAATTCCCAAAAGGAAATGAGTTATTACCCCCATGAATGTCGAAACCCGGACTTTCTCCGGGGAGAAAAAAAGGGGGCGCGACAGCATGGCGACTCTGCTGGGGAAACCTTTAGACTCTTACCATAACGAACTTATCTTTTTACAAATTAGTCCAAGCATGCTTTATCCCATACCCTTCTCCCTTATTTGAATCTAACTATCCATTTTTTAAGCATTTATGGTTCTTTATCCCTGGAACTGACTTGTCTCTTTGTTTTCTTTTTCCAGTAACTGTCTTTCAATTATTTAAATGCTGTATTTATTTTTCCTTATGTGCATATACCTGACTACATGTTATTAATTGCTGCATAAATCATGCTCCGCATCATATTCAACTCGTGCGTATCAAATCCTGTAGCAACGCTTTAATGAGTGGTTGCGCTCTTCTTATTTACTACCCTTAAATTCGAAAAGGCTTATGTACGGTAAAACCAGTCGATCAGTGGTGCAGTCGATGGTTCCGTGCCTTCCCCCTCGAGTTGTCCGCTTCAGGGTACCAGTCTAAAACCCCATAAAAATCTTACTCTGGTTAAAATTGTGCATGCATCATGGTCAAACCTAGTCAGATTAGTTATGTTGTCCACATAATTATCCTTTAAGATAAGCCTTATCCAAAGTCCATCAGGTTTTCCATAATCCCAACAGACACAACCACATTTTTTGCATTAATTTGGAGAACTAAATACCGATATGTTGATCATAAATGTATAAATAGTCGAGTATGGTGGAGGTAAAGTCTAACCCTTTTGTTTTGCAGAAAATGAGACATAAGGTCCCCAGATTCGGTATGGTTAGCAATATCCCACCATTGCTGCTAGATTGGTGGGGGGACCTTTCCTCAAGTGACAAGAAACATTTGAGAAAGTACCTGGGTAACCTGTCTTCCTTGCTAGATATTGAGCTAAACAACAAACTGATCGAGGCTGCCACTTTATTTTGGGATAGCGAAAGGGCCGTGTTTCATTTCGGCAACATAGAAATAACACCGCTTCTAGAGGAAATTAGAGGGCTTGCGGAATTGACTTGGGACAGTCCCGAGCTATTTGTACCAGAAAACCGTACGGGTAGGGATGTTTGAAGATGATGGGGCTGAAGAAGAATGTCGACCTAGTGTGCTTAAAAGGAATCTTACATACCTTTTGAATACATGTATGAGTGGTATGGCCATAGCAAGTCTTTCTGTACTTACCACGATGAGATCTCTCTCACTTCTTTGGGTCATATCCACCATAGAGTGTTTGTATTCATTGTGTGCTTCCTAGACGTGATAGTGTTCCCAATGAAAAAGGGAAGAATCCACACTATGTTGGCTATGGTCGCCAAGACTTTGATGGAAGGGATTATTGGATAGACATATACCATAGTCCCCATGATCATAGCCGCCATTTACAGGGCCCTGGAGCGCTGTCAAAGAGGGGTTAAGTATTTCGAGGGTTGTACTTTGTTGTTGCATTTATGGTTGTTGAAGAATTTCCAAAAGGGTCGCTATCGCCAAGAATTTTCGTGAAGGGCTTGGATTGACCATATTTCCTTCCATCACCCTACGCAGATGACTTACATTCTAGACAGATTTGCTCAGCCGAAAAGCGCCAAAGAATGGGTAGAGTTCTTCGACACTCTGACCGAGGAACAGGTGTAGTGGATGTTTGAATAGTTCCCAACAGATGAATTAATTATCAAATCCAGGGATGCTCTGCACTTGGTGCTGATTGGGTTGAGAGGGATATACTTGTATGTCCCTATGCGAGTTATGAGGCAAGCAGGCAAAAAATAGGTTGTACCATGGGTTGTGAAGATGAGTCATTTCAGGGCAGATTTTCAAGATGACGATGTCCCTTACAAGTGCCAAGCTCAGCATATGTGGCACTGCAAAATCATTCTAGAGAAGAATACCATTGAGCCAGACAAGTATCATGCAGGGTGCGAGCCTCTCTACCCGGCATGGTTGGAAGACAATCTGAAAGGAATAGTGACACCAGGGGCCGGTTGAGGGAACAAAATCATAGATGAGGAAGCTGAAGCTCAAGTCAAGTACAACAGGCTGCGCAAGAGGGTCCACGACTCTGAAAATGAGCACTGGGAGATACATGAGAGGAATGCGAGGTTGATCGAGGGGTGGAAAGAAATGGCAATCACTTCCAACAGGAAACTGGAATATCTAAAGCGAGGAATAGTCGAGCTGGAAGGTAAAGTGATAAAGAGGATTGAAAATTGCCAAAATGATGAAGGAGTTGAAGGAGGACATCTCGCTAGAGTCTACTTGCTGCTGGGGCTGCACGAGCTAGGGGACTATATGATGGAGTCCGGAAGATCGAATTTGGGGAAGGTCCTTCTGGGACCAAATAGGCTAGATTTATTTGCTTTTCCTAAATGTAATAAGGTCAAGTGCTAGTAGTGACTTATTTTATTATTATCTTAGTCTCATTTTGGGACTCATCTATTTTTTTATATTATGAAAGAAGCATTTAGTGGCATTGTTTTCCAGGTTTATTTGTCGCTAGGCCTACCTCGGGCATAACGAGGTTTTCAAAGTAGGACACAAATTTACATTTCCACAATATGTGTTTAAATACTACAAATGTTTCAGGATCGTCACTTACTTGTTACCTTTTTGTTTTCACTTATTTTTACTGTTGGTCCCATCCCCTTAGGTTAGTTCGCTCGTACTGGCCTCATCAACATACCACACCAGATCTGAGGCCCTCCACCTCCTCCTCCTCCAAGCAACACAAAAGGCAGATGAAAAGTAAAGATGGACGACTTAAGTGGAATCCAAAAGGAGAATATTGAGAACGTAGAGACTTCAGATGGTCGTAGTACTCCGGCCCCAAATGATTTAGTCTTGAGACTGGAACAAAACATACTGGAATTGCAAGGAGAACTTGAGCAGGTTCACAACTTGGAAAACTTGTCACTCACCCTCAATGTCCCCGATATCCACCAACAAAGCACAAAGAACCCAACACCTCCTCAGAACACACAAAACCAACAGCCACAAATTCCTACCATACCAAATCAATATGCGACTCTACCCCAAAATATCAATCCGTTGCCAATACCAACTCCACCGCAACATCATCATCAACCAATTTAGTACCCACCAACCAACACTTACCACCCTCTCCAAAATACACCACAACTGATTTCTGATCCACAAAACTCCACCAATGACCATCACTACACCCATGTTCCTGGCACCCATCAAAGCAACCCTATATATATGGAAACTATACCTCATTCTACCCAACTAACCTCCTGTACACCGGAATCTTCCCCGAGAAGGACTTGCTCATTAAAAACATGGTTGAAGAACTCAAGAAGTTAACAAGCCGAGTTCAAGGTGTTGAGAGCGACATAGGAATAGAAGGTTTGAACTATGAAGATCTGTGCATACAGTCGGATGTCGAACTATCAGAGGGGTATAAACCTCCCAAGTTCAAAATGTTCAATGGTACATGTGATCCCAGTGTTCATCTAAGGACCTATTGTGACAAGCTTATCGGGGTCGGGAAAGATGAAAAGATCCGGATGAAGGTCTTTATGAGGAGCCTTACTGGGGACGCTTTGTCTTGGTATATCAGCTAGAATCCCAAGAAATGGTCCAATTATGTAAGCATGGTGTCGGATTTCACGAACCGGTTCAGGTTCAACACAGAGAATGTGCCGGATGTCTTTTACATTCAGAATCTTAAGAAGAAACCTACTGAGACTTTTCGTTAATACGCTACTCGTTGGAGGTCGAAAGTGGCCAAGGTCAGGCCCTCTTTGGATGAAGAACAGATGAATAAATTCTTCATCACGGCACAAGATCCACAATATTATGAGAGGTTGATGGTTATCGAAAATAACAAATTCTCTAACATCATCAAACTCGGAGAAAGAATCGACGAAGGAATCAAGGCGGGATAGTAACAAACTTTGAGGCCTTGCAAGCCACGAATAAGACACTACAATTAGGTGACATATCAAATAAGAAAGATGTTGGGGTGGTAATGGTGGACCAGGGCTCAAAATCTCCACTTACCTATTAGACACGTCCACCTCCACCCACATATCAAACACCTCCACCCACATACCAAACATCATCACCTACATATAAAATATCTCCCAGATATTCCCAACCAGCTACTATCCATCACACCTATAACTCCCAACCATCCCACTTTCAATCACCACCAGCTCGCCAAAATTATCCAAGACCAAGACCCAACCTCGACCGCAAGCCATCCAGACAATACACCATCATTGTTGAGCCCATCCACCAACTGTATGAAAGGTTGAAAGATGTAGGTTACGTCACTCTTGTGCCCGTTGTGGCATTAGAAAATCCATCCCAATAGGTCAATCCGAACAAAACTTGTGCGTACCATTTCGGTATAAAAGGGCACACCACTGCTGAGTGCGGAACATTGAAGGATAAGATTCAGACACTAATTGACAACAAGGTCATACAAGCAAAGAAAGCCGCACCTAATATCAGCAACAATCCCCTCTTATGATCACAGAGGTGATAGTGTACATGTGATAGAGACAAATGAAGAATGGGACCCAGAGGGGTCGATCAGGCTTATTCGATAAGGCGATGACTTTAAGGTTGTAGTCACACTTACTCCTATTGTGGTTCAGACTCAGGCACCAATCGAGGTTGAGGTAACTACATCAGTTCCATTCGAGGGGGAAGTGGCTCCGCCCGCAGCCATCCCGCTCCATTTAAAGTAGCAGTGGTCACACATTTCACTGTGACAGTATCAACCACAGCCATTTTCAACTCAAAAGCAATACCCTGTGATTATGTTGCCGAGGCTTGGCAACAAGGAAAGTCCAAGGTAGAGGAATCTGACACTACACAACGAATGACTAGAACCGGAAGAGTCTCTACACCTGAACACCTAGGAGGTTCAAGTAAGGAGGACACTACTAGGCAGCCTATCATTGAGATCGGGCCAGATGACTTGTGAAGGAAAGTGTAGGAAAAAGAGTAATCTATTGTTGACCATCTGAACAAAGTCCCTGCTCAAATATCTATCCTATCACTATTGCAGAATTCAGAGGCACACAAGAATGCTTTAATGAAAGTGTTAAGCGAGGCTTATGCACCCAATAACATCACTAACGGAGAAATGGCCAACATGGTTGGGCAAGTACTATAAAGTCATAAGATCATCTTCCATGAGGATGAGCTACCACCTGAAGGGCTGAATCACAATCGAGCATTGCATATTACAGTGCAATTTGAAGATAAGCTCATTGCCAGGGTCTTGGTTGATGGAGGTTCAAGCCTACATATTTGTCCATTTGACACTCTGAAAAGGTTGGACAAAGGTTTCCTTGAGATATGGGTAGGAAGCATGAATGTGAAGGCTTTCGATGGGTCCTAGAGGGCCACGATCGGGGAAATCAACCTTTGCTTACAGATGGGGCCAACTTGGTTCGATGTTGAATTTTAGATGCTTGACATACCAGCCTCATATAGTCTTCTGTTGGGCCGTCCATAGATCCATGTCGATGGAGTCGTGCCTTACACACTACATCAAGCCGTGAAGTTTCAATGGAACCGCCAGGAGGTAATCATTCACGGAGATGGAAGTAAACCCATCTACACTAGTCAAACCATACTGGCCATTGGACATAGAAGAAGGCTAGGAGGGGAAACCTATCATCACATTGAACGGGTCAATGCCATCGAAAAGGATAAATGGTGGAGTAACAAAATAGAAAACATACTAGCATGGTCTGGATACGAACCCGACAAAGGATTGGGAAAGAACCTCCAAGGTATCACCAAACCAATACAGTTGAAAATCATGGTACCACCTTTGGGCTCGGAAACCAGTACACATAGCAAGAGTACAGGGATTTCTTGCCTCGATGGCATGGACCGTATTACCTCTTAAAAAACTAGTGCCACATTTTGAACAAGCTTTTCACCAAGCTGATACGATATGAGGGACTGCAGAAGAAGAAGCACTAGCTGGGTTGAAGAATTTGTTCTTCGAGGATGAATACATGGACTGTAGTGCCATAATTGAGAAGGAGGAGGAAGAAGGCCTCGCTATTCAGATTGTGGTGAGGGGAGCTGTTCTCAGGAACTGGACTGCCACACCATCCAAGCCCGCCGAGTCCCTGGGTAGCCTAGCAAAATTTACTTCTATAAGCCATTCTAGAAATTTAAGATTTCTCGTAAGTTTGTTTAAGATTTACTTGTTTCAAAATAAATGCTCGATTCATCGAGCTGTACGTCGTCTGGACGATTTTTTTCCAGTTTTAATCAAATGCATTTGCTTTTTATTATTCACTACTATCTTTACACTTTTCCTTTCTACAATGTTATTACTACTTTTCCTGATGAACCAGTGACTGGGAAGGTTAGAGTGCAAGGCCCCGTGAAATTTCTACTAAAAATCCGAATCTCGTGGTGCTAAGTTAGGATCATGTATTAGAAATTCATGGTTCGGACCCTTTGGATTGATCTGTGCATTAAAAAGTTAAGAAATTATGTTTTCCAGAGAAGTGTGTTTCTGTGGTCCATTATGTAGTCGCATAATAGATATGTGGACCGCATAGTCGCCGTAGAGTCAGACAGTGTGACGGTAAATTTGAGGTAAACTATGCGGCTAATTATACGATCACATAATTGACCCGCATAGTCATCACACAATTCCCTTGGAATTTTTGTGAGGAGCAGTTATGCGGTGCATTGTGCGACCGCAAAATAGGTATGCGGACCGCATTTCTGTCGCACACCAAGATAGTTTGTTCAGGTTTTTGGGACCATTTTTGCGGTCCATTTTGCGGGCCGCATGTCCATTATGCGATCGCAGATTTCGTCGCGGCTCCTATTTTCTAACTTTTAGAACCCGACTACATCCCATTAAAAACATCCCTATTAGACCCCTTTTATGTTATTTTGCTACAAATAGAGTGAGAGAGAGAGAGAGTTCTAGAGAGAGAGGGTGATCTTCATCAAGTCCCCACTCAATCCTTGCCTAAACCCTTGAAGATTCTGAAGTAAAGCTGCTAGACCTTCACCCCAAGAGGTAAGAACTTAAGCCCTAACCCTTGGTTTCGAAATTCGCACTAGAATGAGTAATTAGCTTGGGCTTTCATGGGTATAAGAAAGGATTTTCTTGCAGGCATAAAAGATGATAGGGTATGGGGAGGTTGTGAACTAAAAATATAGCAATTGGAGTGTATAAGATGATGAAAATATCTTATAAGAGGATCCTAAAATCACAATGCACACTTAGTGCTTGATAGTATACCTAAACGAGCTAGAATCTTAATCATATCTCTAATTCTTGGATAAATTTATAATTTTCATAAAATAGATTGGAGTTGCTAAGAATCCCAGAATTTTTTAAGAATTTAAGGAAAGCTCTATTGAGGTATGCATGTCTAAAACCCTTTTTATTAGAAATCGAGCTCCGTTGGTGTATGTGCAAATGTGGTAAAACTGAAATCGGATTGATGAATTGATTGTTATTTCCCATGAACTGGTTTTGCAACTATATACACGTGTTATGGGTGTCTCAATATGTTTAATATACTATTCTTTCTAATTTAAAGATGTGTGAAGAATATAAATCATGTGTTGGAATGCCTAGACCTCAATGTCAGGATTTCAAAAGGAGATTGTCATTCCAACTATGTGAAATCTTATCTATGCTTACACTTGAATTGCTCTTGTTTTTGCCTGTTATACTAAATTGCAATATTGGTGTTGAAAGTGGACATGATTTGAAAATCGCTACCCTAAGTGCCAATGAATTGACAGGATATATGTGAAATAAAGATTCAAATGAGATGATTAATGAGAAATGAACAATGCCTAGGTAAGGCGACCTAGACGATCGGGCCGTGATCGGACACCATCCCGCACACATGGTGGTAATGTCCTGATATTGAATTCCGAAAAAAGGGAAATGAGACGGTGATTGAGGTATATGTCTCAAATGAGGCAACCTAGCCGATCGGGTCATGATCGGACTCCGCTCAAGATAGCGGTGGTATTGAGAACAATGATGAACATATGAAATGCCCCAAACTAAAATGATGGAAGTCATGTGAAAGTTGTATGATTCTTTATTTGATGATGTGGTGTTCGGTTAAAGCTTTGATTGTCTGTTGTGATTTCCTTGAATTCTTGTATGATAGTTCTTTCTAATAAGATGGTGTTTAGTTATACATACTAGTACTATTCCATGGTACTAACGTCCCTTTTTCCGGGATGCTACATTTTTAAATGAATGTAGGTGTCTCCATAGCGGACCGTGCCGATCGCGCGTAGCAGAGTATCCTCCTTTCATAGTCTTGGTGTGCCTCTTTTTCCTTCAAGGGGTCATGTTGTACATATTTTGTTGTAGATTTCCACTTTTGAAGTATAGCCGGGGCCTTATTGCCGGCGTTGTCATACTTGTCTTTTTTATCTTTAGAGGCTCCGTAGACATTTGTGTGGGTTATGTATGGGTGTTGGATGGGCCTAGTAACTAAGTTGTAATCTCAAACTCTTGTTTCTCTAAATAGTAACTGTATGGAATCTTGGAACTTAACTACGGTTTAAGGTTATAGTATGAAATGATCTATCAATGTTGAATGTACAATCTTTCCTATTATCTTAATCATATAGAGTTGGGAAAAAAGTCTTAAAAAGGCTTGCTCAGTTGGGTTCACTCGATTGAGCACCGGTCGCGCCTCTCGAGGTTGGGGCGAGACAAACTTGGTATCAAAGCCTAATATTTAAAAGTTTCCTAGGATGTCTCGTAGTCGTGCCTAGTAGAGTCCTTCTTATTGGTGTGTAGTTGACCACATATATAAGTTGGTGGCTACTTGGGCATTTAGGAGTAACACCCTTCTTTGATATTCTGGATCGTGCGGCAAAACTTGTTATGAAACTATTCTCCCTTTAACAAGTACATTGTTCTATCTTTCAGAAAATGACACCTAAGAAGAAAGCGAGAATTGGCCAAGAAGCCAATGCCACCTCAGGAGTGGTAGATGATTCATTGCTTGATACTGCGGGTGAGGGTAGTCGCCCTACTATCACCCTGCCTGGTTCTTATATTCTAGAGCAGAATACCCCAGTTCCTACACATGCGGAGGGTACCAGCTAGTGCCCTCTCAGGACTAGAATACCCCATTGATACTCTTGTTCCACCTCCAGCCGCAGCTTCCGGTTTTGGTATTTTTGATGGGGATCTTAGGGGAGCTTTCAGATGTACCCAGCTAGTGGCCTCTCAGGACTAGAGGTCCAATGTTGCACCTAGTTCATCTAGCCAGCAAGGGGATTCCACCTGTTCCAGGGTGAATAGATTTCTCTAGTTAGACCCTCCAGTATTTACTGGTGACAATCCAGAAGAAGACCCTCAAGATTTTATTGTTGAGATGCACAAGTCCCTTAGGGTTATGCGTGCAATTGAGACAGAGGGAGTAGAGTTGGCTGCCTACCATCTGAAAGGGGTGGCCTATTCGTGGTTTGAGTTGTGGAAAGATTCCCGTGAGGAGGGTAGCCCTCCGGCGAGGTGGAGCGAGTTTGCCATTGCTTTATAGACCATTTCCTGCCTGCTGAGACAAGGGCAGCCCGTGAAGCAGCGTTTGAAAATCTGAAGCAAGGTAGTAGAAGTGTGTGGGAGTACCACATGGAGTTTGCTCGCCTGTCCAAGTATGCAATTCACATGTTGCCCACAATAGAGGCCAGGGTGCGCCGGTTTGTTCAGGGCCTTAATCCTTTAATTATTAATAAGGCTTCTATGGCTGCATTTAACTCTAACATGAATTATGGGAAGATGGTAGCATTTTCTCAGACCACAATGAACTGTAAACTGAAGAACAGATTAGAGAAAGAGGGTAACAGTAAGGCCCGGTCTACGGGCAATATAGGAAAGTCATTAGGTGGGGGAAGATCAGCTTTTAGGGGAGGATCATCAAGGCCGTCCCCATCTGTGCATAGTCTTCAACAAGTGCACCGCTATCAGGGCCCAACCAGCAGCAGCAGTGGAGTCGTTTCAGGCCTGGTCAGGGCAACAAGGGATCCCATCAGCGGGGTCGGTTAGGAGAGAGATCCCAACAACAATAGAGGTCCCCGTGCCCCAGGTGCGGGAAGATGCACTTAGGAATTTGCTATTTGGAGTTACCCGTATGCTATGGATGTGGGATGAGGGGTCATATTCAGAGGCATTATCATGTATCCTGCCAGGGAGCGGGTAGGGGCACAGCTCAGTCATCCAGTCCAGCAGCAGCTACATCTTCAGCCCCCTCTCCAGCTCGAGGTACCCAAGCACCCGCAGGGCGTGGTGCAGCTAAGGGTGGTGCATAGAGTTCAGAAGGACCCAGCCGATTCTATGCTATGAGTGGTCGCCAGACCGTAGAGGCTTCTCCAGATGTTGTTACAGGTATTCTGACTGTCCAATCTCATGATGTGTATGCACTTATTGACCCTAGTTCCACCTTGCCCTACGTTACCCCTTTTGTTGCCATGGAATTTGGGATAGAACCAAATCAACTTCATGAGCCATTTTCGGTGTCAACTCTGGTTGGTGAATCAATTACAGCTGCTCGCATTTATAGAGGCCGTGTTGTCATGGTGCGTGGTAGGGATACCATGCTTGAATTAGGGATGGTTGATTATGATATAATAATGGGAATAGATTGGCTTTATTCATGCTTTGCCAAACTTGATTGTCGTACTAGAACCATGAGGCATGAATTTCCTAATGAGCCTGTTGTTGAATGGAAGGGAGATAATGTAGTGCCTAAAGGCCAACTTATTTCTTACCTTAAGGCCGCGAAGATGATCAAGAAGGGGTGTATCTATCATTTAGTTCGGGTTACGGACACCAATGCTGAGGCACCTAGACTTGAGTCTGTGCCAGTTGTGAATGAATTTCAGGATGTCTTTCCAGATGAGCTTCCTGGGATCCCACCAGATAGGGAGATCAATTTTGGGATCAATGTGATGGCAGGAATGTAGCCTATATCAATTCCACCTTACAGAATGGCACCGACAGAATTGAAAGAGCTAAAGGAATAATTGAAGTATTTGCTAGAAAAGGATTTCATCCTGCCAAGTGTGTCATCGTGGGGCGCACTGGTCTTGTCTGTAAGGAAGAAAGATGGGTCGCTACAGATGTGTATTGACTAACGGCAACTCAAAAGGTCTCAATCAAGAATCAATACCCTCAACCAAGAATAGATGAGTTGTTTGATCAATTGCAAGGTGCTATGTATTTCTCAAAAATTGACTTGCGGTCCGGGGATCATCAATTAAAGATAAGGGAGCAGGACAAAAACAGCTTTTAGGACTCGGTATGAGCACTTTAAATTTCTGGTGATGTCTTTTGGCTAACAAATGCCCCGACAACTTTCATGGATCTTATGAATAGAGTCTTCAAGCCTTTTCTAGACTCCTTTGTGATAGTGTTCATTGACGATATTCTTGTGTATTCCCGAAGTCGCAAGGACCATGTTGACCATCTTAGGGCAGTTCTGCAGACTCTTTACAATATCAATTGTATGCAAAATTTTCGAAATGTGAATTTTGGCTTGAATCTGTCGCGTTCTTGGGTCATGTCATCTCTAGGGAAGGAATTATGGTTGATCCTCAGAAGATTGCAACGGTAAAGAATTGGCCTAGACCTACCACTCCAAGAGCGATTCACAGTTTCTTGGGTTTGGCCGGGTACTACAAAAGGTTTGTGGAGGGATTTTCTACTCTTGCCTCTCCATTGACTAAATTGACACAGAAAGCAGTTAAGTTCCAATGGTCTGATGCTTGTGAAAGGAGTTTCCAAGAATTGAAATAAAGATTGACTACAACACCGGTATTAGCCCTGCTAGAGGGTACAAAGGGATTTGTGGTGTATTGCGATGCTTCAAGGATCGTGCTTGGGTGTGTCACAGCAAGGTTATAGCCTACGCTTCTAGGCAACTCAAGAATCATGAAAAGAACTATCCAACAAATGACATAGAACTTGCGGCAGCGATATTTGCACTAAAGATCTGGCGATATTATTTGTATGGGTCCATGTGGATGTATTTACGGATCACAAGAGCCTTCAATATATTTTCAAGCAGAAGGAGTTTGCGACAAAGAAGATGGCTAGAGTTACTCAAGGACTATGACATTGATATTCTCTATCACCCGGGGAAGGCTAATGTTGTGGCGGATGCTCTTAGCAAAAAATCTATGGGAATTTGGTTCATTTGGAGACATATGAAGGGCCTTTGGCCTGGGAGGTTCACTAGTTGGCTAGCTTTGGAGTTCGCCTCGCGGACTCTAATGAATGAGGAATGATTGTGCAGAATAGGGTTGAATCATCGCTTGTAGCGGAGGTGAAGGAGAAGCAATTCAAAGATCCATTGTTAGCACAACTGAAAGAGGGGATTCATAAACACAAGACCATATCTTTTTCCTTTGGCATGGATGATGGTACTCTACGGTACCAAGGCCGCCTATGTGTTCTGGATATTGACAGTCTTCGGGAAAGGATCATGGCAGAAGCTCACACTTCCAGGTATTCCGTGCACCCAAGTTATACGAAAATGTATCGTGATCTCAAGGAAGTTTATTGGTGGAATAACATGCAAAAGGATGTGGCAGACTTGGTGGAAAAATGTCTGAACTATCAGCAAGTGAAGGCCGAACATCAAACACCCGGTGGATTGGCTCAAAGCATAGAAATTCCAATATGGAAATGGGAGATGATCAACATGGATTTTGTGGTAGGGTTATTGCACACTCCGTGCAAGTTCGACTCAATTTGGGTGATCATGGATCGGCTCACAAAATTAGCGCACTTCTTACCAGTTAAATCTATCGACACAGCAGAACAGTATGCTCAGTTCTATATCAAAGAAATAGTTTTGTAAGGCACTCCAGTCTCAATCATTTTGGATCAAGGGGCTCAGTTCACAACCAACTTTTGGAAGAAATTTCAGCAAGATTTGGGTACGCAGGTAAATCTTAGCACAGCTTTTCGTCCTCAAACCAATGGGCAAGCTAAGCGGACTATTCAAATGCTTGAGGACATGTTGCGTGCTTGTACTCTTGATTTCAAAGGTAGCTGGGATGACCATTTTCCACTCATAGAGTTTTCTTATAACAACAACTTCCATGCTAGTATCCAAATGGTACCGTTTGAAGCATTGTATGGTAGGATTTGTAGATCTCCCATGGGGTGGTTCGAAGTTGGAGAAGTTGAATTGATAGGGCCAGACCTTGTGCATCAGGCTATGGAGAAAGTCAAGATTATCAAGGAAAGGTTGAAAACTGCTCAAAGTCACCAAAAGTCTTATTCGGACGTTCGTCGCAGAGATTTGGAGTTAAAAGAAGATAATTGGGTATTTTTGAAGTTTTCCCCCATGAAGGGTATCATGCGGTTTGGAAAGAAAGGAAAATTGAGTCCGAGGTATGTCGGACCATACAGAATCATTCAGAGGATTGGTTAGGTGGCATACAAGCTCGATCTTCTACCCGAGATGTCATTGGTACACCCAGTCTTCCATGTGTCTATATTGAAGAAGGTGGTAGGAGATCCGTCCACTATTATGCTAGTTAAAACTATTGAGGTTAATGAGGAATTGTCTTATGAAGAAGTTCCAGTTGCCATTCTTGACAGGCAAGTCCGAAAATTGAGAAATAAGGAAATTGCCTCTGTAAAAGTGTTATGGCGGAACATATGAAATGCCCCAAACTAAAATGATGGAAGTCATGTGAAAGTTGTATGATTCTTTATTTGATGATGTGGTGTTCGGTTAAAGCTTTGATTGTCTGTTGTGATTTCCTTGAATTCTTGTATGATAGTTCTTTCTAATAAGATGGTGTTTAGTTATACATACTAGTACTATTCCATGGTACTAACGTCCCTTTTTCCGGGATGCTACATTTTTAAATGAATGTAGGTGTCTCCATAGCGGACCGTGCCGATCGCGCGTAGCAGAGTATCCTCCTTTCATAGTCTTGGTGTGCCTCTTTTTCCTTCAAGGGGTCATGTTGTACATATTTTGTTGTAGATTTCCACTTTTGAAGTATAGCCGGGGCCTTATTGCCGGCGTTGTCATACTTGTCTTTTTTATCTTTAGAGGCTCCGTAGACATTTGTGTGGGTTATGTATGGGTGTTGGATGGGCCTAGTAACTAAGTTGTAATCTCAAACTCTTGTTTCTCTAAATAGTAACTGTATGGAATCTTGGAACTTAACTACGGTTTAAGGTTATAGTATGAAATGATCTATCAATGTTGAATGTACAATCTTTCCTATTATCTTAATCATATAGAGTTGGGAAAAAAGTCTTAAAAAGGCTTGCTCAGTTGGGTTCACTCGATTGAGCACCGGTCGCGCCTCTCGAGGTTGGGGCGAGACAAACTTGGTATCAAAGCCTAATATTTAAAAGTTTCCTAGGATGTCTCGTAGTCGTGCCTAGTAGAGTCCTTCTTATTGGTGTGTAGTTGACCACATATATAAGTTGGTGGCTACTTGGGCATTTAGGAGTAACACCCTTCTTTGATATTCTGGATCGTGCGGCAAAACTTGTTATGAAACTATTCTCCCTTTAACAAGTACATTGTTCTATCTTTCAGAAAATGACACCTAAGAAGAAAGCGAGAATTGGCCAAGAAGCCAATGCCACCTCAGGAGTGGTAGATGATTCATTGCTTGATACTGCGGGTGAGGGTAGTCGCCCTACTATCACCCTGCCTGGTTCTTATATTCTAGAGCAGAATACCCCAGTTCCTACACATGCGGAGGGTACCAGCTAGTGCCCTCTCAGGACTAGAATACCCCATTGATACTCTTGTTCCACCTCCAGCCGCAGCTTCCGGTTTTGGTATTTTTGATGGGGATCTTAGGGGAGCTTTCAGATGTACCCAGCTAGTGGCCTCTCAGGACTAGAGGTCCAATGTTGCACCTAGTTCATCTAGCCAGCAAGGGGATTCCACCTGTTCCAGGGTGAATAGATTTCTCTAGTTAGACCCTCCAGTATTTACTGGTGACAATCCAGAAGAAGACCCTCAAGATTTTATTGTTGAGATGCACAAGTCCCTTAGGGTTATGCGTGCAATTGAGACAGAGGGAGTAGAGTTGGCTGCCTACCATCTGAAAGGGGTGGCCTATTCGTGGTTTGAGTTGTGGAAAGATTCCCGTGAGGAGGGTAGCCCTCCGGCGAGGTGGAGCGAGTTTGCCATTGCTTTATAGACCATTTCCTGCCTGCTGAGACAAGGGCAGCCCGTGAAGCAGCGTTTGAAAATCTGAAGCAAGGTAGTAGAAGTGTGTGGGAGTACCACATGGAGTTTGCTCGCCTGTCCAAGTATGCAATTCACATGTTGCCCACAATAGAGGCCAGGGTGCGCCGGTTTGTTCAGGGCCTTAATCCTTTAATTATTAATAAGGCTTCTATGGCTGCATTTAACTCTAACATGAATTATGGGAAGATGGTAGCATTTTCTCAGACCACAATGAACTGTAAACTGAAGAACAGATTAGAGAAAGAGGGTAACAGTAAGGCCCGGTCTACGGGCAATATAGGAAAGTCATTAGGTGGGGGAAGATCAGCTTTTAGGGGAGGATCATCAAGGCCGTCCCCATCTGTGCATAGTCTTCAACAAGTGCACCGCTATCAGGGCCCAACCAGCAGCAGCAGTGGAGTCGTTTCAGGCCTGGTCAGGGCAACAAGGGATCCCATCAGCGGGGTCGGTTAGGAGAGAGATCCCAACAACAATAGAGGTCCCCGTGCCCCAGGTGCGGGAAGATGCACTTAGGAATTTGCTATTTGGAGTTACCCGTATGCTATGGATGTGGGATGAGGGGTCATATTCAGAGGCATTATCATGTATCCTGCCAGGGAGCGGGTAGGGGCACAGCTCAGTCATCCAGTCCAGCAGCAGCTACATCTTCAGCCCCCTCTCCAGCTCGAGGTACCCAAGCACCCGCAGGGCGTGGTGCAGCTAAGGGTGGTGCATAGAGTTCAGAAGGACCCAGCCGATTCTATGCTATGAGTGGTCGCCAGACCGTAGAGGCTTCTCCAGATGTTGTTACAGGTATTCTGACTGTCCAATCTCATGATGTGTATGCACTTATTGACCCTAGTTCCACCTTGCCCTACGTTACCCCTTTTGTTGCCATGGAATTTGGGATAGAACCAAATCAACTTCATGAGCCATTTTCGGTGTCAACTCTGGTTGGTGAATCAATTACAGCTGCTCGCATTTATAGAGGCCGTGTTGTCATGGTGCGTGGTAGGGATACCATGCTTGAATTAGGGATGGTTGATTATGATATAATAATGGGAATAGATTGGCTTTATTCATGCTTTGCCAAACTTGATTGTCGTACTAGAACCATGAGGCATGAATTTCCTAATGAGCCTGTTGTTGAATGGAAGGGAGATAATGTAGTGCCTAAAGGCCAACTTATTTCTTACCTTAAGGCCGCGAAGATGATCAAGAAGGGGTGTATCTATCATTTAGTTCGGGTTACGGACACCAATGCTGAGGCACCTAGACTTGAGTCTGTGCCAGTTGTGAATGAATTTCAGGATGTCTTTCCAGATGAGCTTCCTGGGATCCCACCAGATAGGGAGATCAATTTTGGGATCAATGTGATGGCAGGAATGTAGCCTATATCAATTCCACCTTACAGAATGGCACCGACAGAATTGAAAGAGCTAAAGGAATAATTGAAGTATTTGCTAGAAAAGGATTTCATCCTGCCAAGTGTGTCATCGTGGGGCGCACTGGTCTTGTCTGTAAGGAAGAAAGATGGGTCGCTACAGATGTGTATTGACTAACGGCAACTCAAAAGGTCTCAATCAAGAATCAATACCCTCAACCAAGAATAGATGAGTTGTTTGATCAATTGCAAGGTGCTATGTATTTCTCAAAAATTGACTTGCGGTCCGGGGATCATCAATTAAAGATAAGGGAGCAGGACAAAAACAGCTTTTAGGACTCGGTATGAGCACTTTAAATTTCTGGTGATGTCTTTTGGCTAACAAATGCCCCGACAACTTTCATGGATCTTATGAATAGAGTCTTCAAGCCTTTTCTAGACTCCTTTGTGATAGTGTTCATTGACGATATTCTTGTGTATTCCCGAAGTCGCAAGGACCATGTTGACCATCTTAGGGCAGTTCTGCAGACTCTTTACAATATCAATTGTATGCAAAATTTTCGAAATGTGAATTTTGGCTTGAATCTGTCGCGTTCTTGGGTCATGTCATCTCTAGGGAAGGAATTATGGTTGATCCTCAGAAGATTGCAACGGTAAAGAATTGGCCTAGACCTACCACTCCAAGAGCGATTCACAGTTTCTTGGGTTTGGCCGGGTACTACAAAAGGTTTGTGGAGGGATTTTCTACTCTTGCCTCTCCATTGACTAAATTGACACAGAAAGCAGTTAAGTTCCAATGGTCTGATGCTTGTGAAAGGAGTTTCCAAGAATTGAAATAAAGATTGACTACAACACCGGTATTAGCCCTGCTAGAGGGTACAAAGGGATTTGTGGTGTATTGCGATGCTTCAAGGATCGTGCTTGGGTGTGTCACAGCAAGGTTATAGCCTACGCTTCTAGGCAACTCAAGAATCATGAAAAGAACTATCCAACAAATGACATAGAACTTGCGGCAGCGATATTTGCACTAAAGATCTGGCGATATTATTTGTATGGGTCCATGTGGATGTATTTACGGATCACAAGAGCCTTCAATATATTTTCAAGCAGAAGGAGTTTGCGACAAAGAAGATGGCTAGAGTTACTCAAGGACTATGACATTGATATTCTCTATCACCCGGGGAAGGCTAATGTTGTGGCGGATGCTCTTAGCAAAAAATCTATGGGAATTTGGTTCATTTGGAGACATATGAAGGGCCTTTGGCCTGGGAGGTTCACTAGTTGGCTAGCTTTGGAGTTCGCCTCGCGGACTCTAATGAATGAGGAATGATTGTGCAGAATAGGGTTGAATCATCGCTTGTAGCGGAGGTGAAGGAGAAGCAATTCAAAGATCCATTGTTAGCACAACTGAAAGAGGGGATTCATAAACACAAGACCACATCTTTTTCCTTTGGCATGGATGATGGTACTCTACGGTACCAAGGCCGCCTATGTGTTCTGGATATTGACAGTCTTCGGGAAAGGATCATGGCAGAAGCTCACACTTCCAGGTATTCCGTGCACCCAAGTTATACGAAAATGTATCGTGATCTCAAGGAAGTTTATTGGTGGAATAACATGCAAAAGGATGTGGCAGACTTGGTGGAAAAATGTCTGAACTATCAGCAAGTGAAGGCCGAACATCAAACACCCGGTGGATTGGCTCAAAGCATAGAAATTCCAATATGGAAATGGGAGATGATCAACATGGATTTTGTGGTAGGGTTATTGCACACTCCGTGCAAGTTCGACTCAATTTGGGTGATCATGGATCGGCTCACAAAATTAGCGCACTTCTTACCAGTTAAATCTATCGACACAGCAGAACAGTATGCTCAGTTCTATATCAAAGAAATAGTTTTGTAAGGCACTCCAGTCTCAATCATTTTGGATCAAGGGGCTCAGTTCACAACCAACTTTTGGAAGAAATTTCAGCAAGATTTGGGTACGCAGGTAAATCTTAGCACAGCTTTTCGTCCTCAAACCAATGGGCAAGCTAAGCGGACTATTCAAATGCTTGAGGACATGTTGCGTGCTTGTACTCTTGATTTCAAAGGTAGCTGGGATGACCATTTTCCACTCATAGAGTTTTCTTATAACAACAACTTCCATGCTAGTATCCAAATGGTACCGTTTGAAGCATTGTATGGTAGGATTTGTAGATCTCCCATGGGGTGGTTCGAAGTTGGAGAAGTTGAATTGATAGGGCCAGACCTTGTGCATCAGGCTATGGAGAAAGTCAAGATTATCAAGGAAAGGTTGAAAACTGCTCAAAGTCACCAAAAGTCTTATTCGGACGTTCGTCGCAGAGATTTGGAGTTAAAAGAAGATAATTGGGTATTTTTGAAGTTTTCCCCCATGAAGGGTATCATGCGGTTTGGAAAGAAAGGAAAATTGAGTCCGAGGTATGTCGGACCATACAGAATCATTCAGAGGATTGGTTAGGTGGCATACAAGCTCGATCTTCTACCCGAGATGTCATTGGTACACCCAGTCTTCCATGTGTCTATATTGAAGAAGGTGGTAGGAGATCCGTCCACTATTATGCTAGTTAAAACTATTGAGGTTAATGAGGAATTGTCTTATGAAGAAGTTCCAGTTGCCATTCTTGACAGGCAAGTCCGAAAATTGAGAAATAAGGAAATTGCCTCTGTAAAAGTGTTATGGCGGAACATATGAAATGCCCCAAACTAAAATAGAGGAAGAAATGAGAAATAAGTACCCACATTTGTTTATATAGCCATGTAATAGCTTTTTATGCATTTGGTCCCTATGAACTCTTATCTTTTGATTTGATATATGTAAAAAAATGTTCTATTTTGGTTATATATTGCCAATGCGGCCATGGTTGGTGTTGTACAAGTTACGTTATGTCTATGGGACATGTATATGTTGTTAGGATATGTTTTTAGGGCCCTTTGACAGGTGGATAGTCCTAGATACAAAGGAAACTCTGGCGAAATATTTTGAAATTTAGGAAGTTAGCCAAATTTGGGGTTGTTGATATGTTTCATGTTGCGAAAAGCTGAGGTTGCATAAAGAGTGCTGATGAATGAACCTTGATCCTCATTCGAGGATGAATGATCTTAAGTGGGGGATGATCTAAGGCCCAGTGAAATTTCCTCTCAAAAACCCGAATCTCGTGGTGCCAAGACCCTTTGGATTGATCTATGCATTAAAAAGTTAAGAAATTATGTTTTCCAGAGAAGTGCGTTTCTGCGGTCCATTATGTGGTCGCATAATAGATATGTGAACCACATAGTCGTTGCAGAGTCAGATAGTGTGACGGTTAATTTGAGGTCAACTATGCGGCCAATTATGCGATCGCATAATCGATATGCATAGTCATCGCACAATTCCCTTGGAATTTTTGTGAGAAGCAGTTCTTCGGTGCATTATGCGACCACAATAATGTGATTGCATATGCGATCGCAGATTTCGTCGGGGCTCCTATTTTCTAACTTTTAACCCGACCCCATCCCATTAAAAACACCCCATTAGACCCCTTTTATGTTATTTTGCTGCAAATAGAGTGAGAGAAGGAGTTCTAGAGAGAGAGGGTGATCTTCATCAAGTCCCCACCCAATCCTTGCCTAAACCCTTGAAGATTATCAAGTAAAGCTATTAGACTTTCACCCCAAGAGGTAAGAACTTAAGCTCTAACCCTTGGTTTCGAAATTTGCTCTAGAATGAGTAATAAGCTTAGGGGTTCATGAGTATAAGAATGGTTTTCTTGCATGCTTAAAAGATAATAGGGTATGGGGAGGTTTGGAACTAAAAATATAGCAATTGAGGTGTAAAAGATGATGAAAATCTCTTACAACAGGATCCCAAAATGACAATGCACACTTAGTGTTTGATAGTATACCTAAACGAGCTAGAATCTTAATCATGTCTCTAATTCTTGGCTCAATTTGTAATTTTCATAAAATAGATTGGAGTTGCTAAGAATCCTGGAATTTTGTAAGAATTTAAGGAAAGCTCTATTGAGGTATGTATGGCTAAAACCTCTTTTTATTAGAAATCGAGCTCCGTTGGTGTATGTGCAAATGTGGCAAGAGTAAAATCGGATTGATGAATTGATTGTTATTTCGCATGAACTGGTTTTGCAACTATATACACATGTTAGGGGTACATCAATATGTTTAATATACTATTCTTGCTAATTTAAAGATGTGTGAAGAATATAAACCATTTGTTGGAATGCCTAGACCTCAATGTCAAGATTTCAAACTGAGATTGTCATGCTAACTATGTGAAATCTTATCTATGTTTACACTTGAATTGCTCTTGTTTGTGCCTGTTATCCTAAATTGCAATATTGGTGTTGAAAGTGGACATGATGTGAAAATCGCGGCCCTAAGTGCCAATGAATTGACAGGATATATGTGAAATAAAGATTCAAATAAGATGATTAATGAGAAAGGAACAACGCCTAGGTAAGGCGGCCTAGCCGATCGAGCCATGATCGGACACCATGCCGCACACAAGGTGGTAATGTGCTGATATTGAATTCCGAAAAAGGAAAATGAGACGGTGATTGAGGTATATGTCTCAAATGAGGCAACCTTGCCGATCGGGTCATGATCGGACTCCGCTCAAGATAGCAGTGGTATTGAGAACAATGATGAACATATGAAATGCCCCAAACTAAAATGATGGAAGTTATGTGAGTGTTGTATGATTCTTTATTTGATGATGTGGTGTTCGGTTAAAGCTTTGATTGTCTCCTGTAATTTTCTTGAATTCTTGTATGATAGTTCTTTCTAATAAGATGGTGTTTAGTTATACATACTAGTACTATTCCATGGTACTAACGTCCCTTTTGCCAGGGGTTCTATATTTTTAAATGAATGTAAGTGGCTCTATAATGGACAGTACCGATCGCGCGTAGCAGAGTATCCTCCTCTCATAGTCTTGGTGAACCCATTTTTCCTTCAAGGGGTCATGTTGCACATCTTTTGGTGTAGATTTCCACTTTTAAGGTGTAGCCGGGGCCTTGTTGACGGCGTTCTCATACTTGTCTTTTGTATCTTTAGAGGCTCCGTAGACATTTGTGTGGGTTATGTACGGGTGTTGGATGGGTCTATGAACTAAGTTGGAATCTCAAACACTTGTTTCTCTAAATTGTAACTGTATGGAATCTTGGAACTTAACTGCGGTTTAAGGTTATAATATGAAATGATCTATCAATGTTGAATGTACAATTTTTCCTATTGTCTAAGTAAACAAAAGCATGGTTCCCTTAATCATATTGAGTTGGGTAGAAAATTTTATAAAAGCTTGCTCAGTTGGGTTCACTCGATTGAGCGTCGGTCGCGCCTCCCGAGATTGGGGCGTGACACAGAGTATGTGTTGACTATCGGGATTTAAAAAGAGCAAGTCCCAAGGACGATTTCCCACTGCCAAATATACACATCCTGATCGATAATTGCACCAAGCATGAACTCCAATACATTATAGATTGCTTCGTAGGTTATCACCAGATCTAGATGGATGAAGAAGATGCAGAGAGGATAGCTTTTATTACACCATGGGGTGTATATTGTTACAAGAATGATGCCATTCGGTTTGAAGAATGCTGGGGCCACTTACATGAGGGCCATGACAACCATCTTCCATGATATGATACACAAAGAGATAGAGGTGTATGTGGACGATGTCATTATCAAATCCAAGAGGGTCGTAGATCACATAGCAAACTTGAGGAAGTTCTTTGACAGACTAAGGAGGTACAACTTGAAATTGAACCCCGCAAAATGTGCATTCGGGGTTCCCGCAGGAAAATTAATGGGATTCATCGTCAGTCGTCAAGGGATCGAGTTGGATCCGTCTAAAGTCAAGGCTATTCAGGAGTTACCACCACCTAAGAGCAAAAAGGATGTGATGAGATTCCTAGGACGTCTCAACTATATTAGTCGCTTCATAGCACAGTCCATAGTTATATGTGAGTCTTCAAGATGCTGAGGATGGATGCCGAAACAAGCTGGACACAGGATTTGTCGGAAAGCTTTTGATAAGATCAAGGAGTACCTCTCCACACCACCAGTTCTGGTCCTGCCAGAACCAGGACGACCTTTGCTACTCTATCTATCTATATCAGATGGAGCCATTAGATGTGTTTTGGGACAATATGACGAGATAGGAAGAAAGGAGCAAGCCATATATTACTTTAGTAAGAAGTTCATACCTTGTGAAGCACGATATTCTCTGCTTGAATACACTTGTTGCGCTTTGACCTGGACAACTCAGAAATTGAGGCACTACTTATGTTCCTACACTACATATCTCATATCCAGGATGGACCCTCTGAAGTATATATTCCACAAACCCATGCTGACCGTGAAGTTGGCTAGGTGGCAGATACTACTAAGTGAGTTTGATATTGTCTGTGTAACTCAAAAGGCGGCCAAGGGACAAACATTGGCAGATCACCTTGCTGAAAATCCAGTGGGAGGAGAATACGAACCCTTAAAAAGCGTATTTTCCTGATGAAAAAGTATCATTCATAGGAGAAGACGTTACTAAAGCATACGACGGTTGGAGGATGTTCTTTAACGGAGCCGCAAATTTCAAAGGAGCGGGCATTGGAGCAGTTTTGGTATCAGAAATGGGTCAGCATTCTACGGTATCTACTAAACTCAGATTTCCCTACACCAACAACATGGTGGAATATGAAGCCTGCATACTAGGGCTCAATATGGCAGTCGACATGAGTGTTCAAGAGTTGCTGGTGATCAGTGATTCAGCTTTTCTTGCGTAGCAGGTACAAGGAGAGTGGGCCACCAAGAATCCCAAGATATTTTCATATTTGCACCATGTGTAGGAATTGAGAAAAAGGTTTACGAAGATAGAATTCCGACATGTGCCCAGAATTCAGAATGAGTTTGCCGACACATTGGCCACTTTAACATCCATGTTACAACATCCAGATAAGAACTACATTGATCCCATTCCGGTGAGGATCCATAATCAGCCGGCATATTGTGCTCATGTCGAGGAAGAAGCAGGTGGAAAGCCTTGGTTCCATTACATCAAAGAATACTTATCAAAAGGCGAATACCCGGAGCATGCAAATCACACTAAAAAACGCACGCTCCAGAGATTGTCAAATCACTTCTTCCATAGTGGAGGAAACTTGTACAGAAGAATTCCTGATTTGGGTTTACTAAGATGTGTTGATGCAAAGGAAGCTTCAAAGCTACTTGAGGATGTGCATGTTGGGACCTGTGGTCCATACATGAATGGTTTTGTCTTGGCTAAGAAGATACTCAGGGCAAGTTACTTTTGGATGACCATGGAGACGGATTATATTCAGTATGTCCGCAAATGCTTTCAATGTCAAGTGCATGCCGACATGATAAAAGTTCCACCAAATGAGCTCAATGCAACAAGCTCTCCTTGGCTATTCGCCGCTTGGGGAATGGATGTTATTGGTCCGATTGAGCCCACAGCTTCAAACGGACACAAGTTTATTCTGGTAGCCATTGATTACTTCACAAAAAGGGTAGAAGCTGCATCTTACTAAGCTGCAACCAAGAAAGTCGTCGCAGATTTTGTCAAGGATCGTATTGTCTACCGATTAGGAGTTTCCGAGTCCATTATTACCAACAACGCCGCCAATCTCAATAGTGATCTAATGAAATCTATGTGTGAAAATTTCAAAATCAAGCACAAGAATTCTAAAGCCTACAAACCTCAGATGAATGGAGCCGTGGAAGCCGCCAACAAAAATATCAAGAAGATACTAAGGAAAATAGTAGAGAACCACAAACAATGGCATGAGAAGTTACCCTTTGCCTTGTTGGGGTACTGCACCACGGTTCGCACATCAACCTGGGTAACTCCCTACATGCTGGTTTATGGTACCAAGGTAGTCATCATAGTCGAGGTAGAGATCCCTTCTTTAGGAATCATACAAAAAGCTTAACTCAAGGATGCAGAGTGGATAAGGGGCCGTTATTAGCAATTGGCCCTTACCGATGGAAAGAGGATGAATGTAGTATGTCACGACCAACTTTATCAAAACAGAATGTCCAGATCTTTCAACAAAAGGTTCAAACCAAGACAGTTCGCACCAGGGCAACTGGTATTGAAGAAAATCTACCTGCATCAAGATGAATCCAAAGGGAAATTCTCTCCCAACTAGTAGGGTCCATACATGGTCCATAAGGTGCTAACAGGAGGAGCACTCATACTTGCAGAAATGGATGGAGAAATTTGTCCAAAACCAATCAATTCAGACGCAATCAAGAGATACTATGCTTAGATTATGTACATTTCCTCATCTGATGTAATTGAACTACACTTGACCTGATTTGCATTCAAGAGGGGATACATAGGAAGCCTTATGGGTTCGGTCATATCATAATAAAATTTTCATTTTCCCCAAGACCAAAAACTGGGGAAGAATTTTGAGGAGGGTCCTCAATCCTCAAAATTTCGGAGCAAGTCCAGCCAACGCCAACATGTGTCAGACGGTCAGTAACCAGTTAAGAAACAAGGGCAGAATTTTGAGAAGGATTCTCAAAATTCTGGAGAAGGTTCGACAAGATCCATTATCCGCAAACGGTCAAAGATCATCTACTAAACTGGGGCAGAATTTTGAGGAGGATCCTCAAAATTCCAATATGAGAGAGCTACAATGCCATCGAGATGTGTTACAGCCACAAGTTAATCAAAAATTACTTGATATATCAATATGTTTCCAAAACAACTAATTTATATCGATAATTGCATACTTTTGAAAACTCTTCCATAACAGTCAGGTGTCACCCAGAGGAACTCGAAAGGTTTTCATAATGGAGCAAAGCAAAGCCAGCCGACAGGAACATGAACCAACCTTCCCCCCCCCCAAAAAACTTACAATTTTTCATTGAACGCAGGCACATTTGACATAACGATAGCATTCACAAAACATGTATACACAAAGATAATTCACTATCAATCAGGACATCAGACATCGAATACATCTCCAGCTAAGACATACACTACTCTTATTTGCTGCTCGCTCCTTGCATGGGACTAATCCCTGTCCCCCATATTTGCATCAGGCTAATTCTTGCCTCCCTATTTGCATGAGGCTAATCCTTGCCTTCATATATGCATGAGGCTAATCCTTCCCTCAATACTTGTATGAGGCTAATCCTTGCCTCCCAATCTGCATGAGGCTAATCCATGCCTCCATACTTACATGAGGCTAATACTTGCCTCCCTATCTGCATGAGTCTAATCCTTGACTCTATGAGGCTAATCCCTGCCTCCATACTTGTATGAGGCTAATCCTTGCCTCTCTATTTGCATGAGTCTAATCCCTGACTCCATGTTTGCATGAGTCTAATCCCTGACTCTATACTTGCATGAGGCTAATCCTTGCCTCCCATTTGCATGAGGCTAATCCCTGCCTCCCCATTTGCATGAGTCTAATCCTTGACTCCGTGTGGCTAATCCCTTCTTCCATATTTGCATGAGGCTAATCCTTGCCTCCCTATTTGTATGAGTCTAATACCTGACTCCATGTTTACATAAGTCTAATCCCTGACTCCACACTTGCATGAGGCTAATCCTTTCCTCCCTATTTGCATGAGGCTAATCCCTGGCTCCCCATTTTCATGAGTCTAATCCTTGACTCCATGAAACTAATCCCTGCCTCCATACTTGCATGAGGCTAATCCCCGCCTTCCTATTTGCATGAGTCTAATCCCTGACTCCTTATTTGCATAAGTCTACTCCATGACTCCATACTCGCATAAGGCTAATCCTTGCCTCTATACTTACATGAGGCTAATCCCTACCTCTCCATCTGCATGTGATTAAGCAATGTCCCTCTTTGCACAAATATTGCTCTATTTATAAGTACTCTTTTTTTGCTTTTCAATCGGGCTAAGCTCTGCCCTCCATTTCACAAGACTAAGCATTGTCTTGATAACATCATGAATATTGCATATCATGGGCTGAAATATCGCCTACCTATCCAAAGGCATCATAGTCTGAAGACATCATCCTCATAGCCGGAAGATACCATGCCATGGCCTGAGGATCTTTCAAACTTGTATATCATTATTCAAAGGCGTCATGGTTCGGAGGTACCATCTTCATAGCCCGAGAACATCATTTCATGGCCTGCGAATCCCTCACTAAATAATTCATGGCCTAGGACGTCACGGTCTGAGGACGTCATCTTTAAACGTTTGAAGACAACCTTTATGGTCCAAAGGGAATTTGCATCATGTTTAAATTTTTTCACAAATACATGTTTGTAGCAACTTTTATTTGCAGGCAACCAGTAAGCAACCGCTATCCTAGCAATAGCGATCTTGCTCCAATTCCTTAAACTTTTCCGAGTTTAACCGCTCACCATACCCACTTCGGTACTTCATGTTGGTTCTTGCAATGATTCCAAAGCATCCCGCCGATCAAAACTGGCCATCATTTCTTTACCCGAAAACTCTTTCATCCTTCCGGGTAAAGATGGACAGCTGTTGACACCCAATTTTTTCCTATATATTTTTAATATGCATAAATACTTTCAAAATAGCATATATATGCATATATAAGCATGCACAAGGTTTTTATATATTTTCTATAATTTTAAGATTTTAAATTGATTTATTTCCTCCCCTTTTACTCATAAAATCCCCGATAATTACCCCTCAAATTATTATTGTGGTCATTTAGTCATCTAAATTCTATATTTATACCAAAATATTGTTGAAATATTTTAAATGCATTTTTATAATTGTATTTTGCATTTTAAAGTTAATTTGTATATAATTACAATATAAGCCTTATTAATGTACAATTAAGTTTTATAAGCATAAAATTGATCTTCTATATTTTTAAATGTTAAATATATATTTTAAATCATTTTATTACATAAAATTATTTTCTAGGAATTATCTAATATTTATTATAAATTATATGGGGATAAATTGGCTATTTAAACTCCAGCCAGATTGCATTTAAATTTTAGCCTCAAATTTAACCCAGCCCCAACCCAATATCAGATTAAATAACCCGACCCGGGCCCTAATTACCCCTACCCAACCTAAAACCTATCAAATCCTGGCCGTTTATCTAAAAGATCAACGACCCTCGTTCGTTCTTGCCTTTTTTATTCCAAACGACCCTCCAACCTTAACCATTTTTTCAAATCCGCTGCCCTAAGATCCTTTCTTCTCTTAGTAACTCTCAACCAAACCCTAGCCCTTCAACCACCGACCTCTCCTCTCCGGTCAGCTCCAGTGACCTTTCATCGTCTCCTAAGCCTCCAATGGCTTCTCTCATGCCATGCCTGCCTTCTCTAAGGTCTTCAAGGGCCCAGGGTCATGCCGACTTGCATCTAGGGTTCGTCACTTGTCTGTTCTTGGCTACTCCACTGTGATTTTGAGCAAAATCATGTTGAATCTATTACGATCATTGGGATTCTAGACAGGTTCTTTCATCTCTCTATGGGTTTCTTCTGAAATCCTAATTTCTTCCTATATCTCTTAGATCTGTATAGATCTAAGACGATTTGAGTTTGTTTCTTTAATGTTTTACACTATCCTTGGAACTCTTTTGCAAGAATCATTGATCTCAAGTGTTTTTCACCTTCTTCTAAAAATTAGGATTTCAGAACCTCTTTTAAAATTTTGTTTAACTGATTCTTTGTGTTTAAACTTCTATTTCTTACATATTTTTGATTGATTCTATGATTTTACTACCTTTTAAACTCATCTATGTTGAAAGCCTTAATTTTATAGATTTATTTGTTTGGTACTGTGTATTAGCATGACTGATTGTTTCTTGTTTGAGTTTCTGTGACTATCTTGCCTCGAATTGTTCCTACTGAATTTTTAGCCTAACTTATATCACTTCTATGTGCTTGTGTCCATCTTGACTGTTCAAGATTTACTTCTTTCTATCAGTGATGTTTGACCTTCGTGTTTGCTATATATGGTTGTTATTATCTTACTCTATTTATATGATGAACACTGAATCATGACTTTCTCTTTGATTGATTCTGGATTTCCTATTTCATGGTTTGATTGAAAGACCTTCCTTTAAACCTTCGATTCCTACTCTTTCTATTCAAATTGATTGATTTGCTTACCTTGTCTGCACTAGTATTTTATTCCGACTGATTACCTCCTTAATTAGAGTTTTCTGAACTTAGCCCAAATTGTTTGCCTTATACTTACTGAATTTGAAATCTTTCCTTATTGGTCATATATTGATTTCCTTCCTTATTTGTTATTGTTCTTACCATTTGAACTGATTCCCTTAACTTATGGGAATACTTGTACTGATTTTGCTTTAATTGGTTCTGAGTTCCATAATCACTATACTATTGTGATTCTTGCCTTATTTTACCTAGTTTCAAACTACTATATATATCTACTTTCTCATTGACACAAACACGAAAAGATTGGTTCAAAAACTCTCTCTTTCACACTAAAAGCTTCCTGCTCTCTTTTATGTTACTTACTACTATCTAAAGTCAGCCGGCTGCAAGCCAAGGCTAACTACTGGTTTCTCTTTCACTTTGTGCTTACTATCTCCTTACTAGTATGTTCCAATTTTATTTCAAGTCCCAAAACAATATTCTTCTTCTATTACTTCAATTTGTCATGTTTTTAATATGCTTCTATCTATGGTTTTGTTGTTCAACCTGCAACTAACATGTATACTTCACTATCTTCTTTGTTGCATGGTATATACCCCATAGGATCCCCATTTTTGGATGACCTAATGTGATTGTTTCTCTGATCCCTAACATGCACCTTCCTATATGAAGTAATTGGCTATCCTAAGCATATTAATTCTTTATTAACTATACAGTTCATGCTATACTTTAAAAGCCTTTACCCCTTTTAAGGCTCCTCTAATTATGTACCTATGTGCATCTGTTTTTACTATGTGCCCTATGCTTACCCCAAATCCCCATTACCCCTAAGTGGATGTGTGCACCTGTTTGACTCCATGTATTGAAGTGCCGATGAACCTCTTTCTGGTTTTGTATTTAATTTGACTGATTGTTAGTCACCTTACCTATTTAAACTGTCTTATTTAGTAACTCCCTATGTGTTTTCTTACAAAACTATTTCAAGCAAATCTCTTTTTAACACTATTTTCCCACTAAAACCTTTCAAACTGTGTCAAGTACTCTCACTCTACTCCTAAGTCACTAGGTTTTGCCCCCTCCAGTGTGTGTACTGCCTTGGGATCCTCTCGAGAACCCTCTGAAATATGGCACACTGAGGCTGGCCCTTCCACACTGCACTTACTCATTTGGTTACAAAGTTTGGGTGTGAGCATGCCCGGGATCCTTGGGATCCTTAGGGAACTCTGACACAACTAGACAATGATATTGTCTATGAAATTGGCATTTGAGGCTATTGGAGGTCTTGGGAAATCACTTGGTCCTGCTTCAGGCTCCCTATGGTGTAACTTCTTCTTTTATTTCTATCTATTTATGTAACTCATTCATCTAGTTTGTAATAATTTGTAACGAATATTGGGTGACTAGTGAAAAAGGGTGGGTAGTTACATATATGTGGGGTAATATGGGTAGAAACCATGCCCATAGGATGTTATATTTTCTATGTTTGCTTTACCATGTTAGAAATTGATAACTAGGGATTTTGATACCTTTTATACTCCTTCTTGCTTATGTTTTAATTAGGAATTTGTACAAAATAGTTCCAAAAGGCTCACAAGTTGTTCTTGATTGTAGGTTTGATCAACAAAGTGACAAGATATCAAAGATCAGCTCAAAATGAGTGAAACTTGCACAAGTGCCAAAGACAAGACAAGCTCAGGCAAAAGAGGCCCAGTGCAGCAGCACACCATTCTATGCGGTCCGCACTAGGAGATTCAGAGAGGTTGCTTTCCATACAAAGAGGCAATGCGGCCGCACTAGGTTTTGTGCAGTCCGCACTGGAGTTAATGCTGCCACACTCGGTTTAGTGCGGTCCGCAGACCCACGGATCAGAGAGATGCCAGATGTGAAGTTCCAAGCCAATGCAGTCCGCAGTCCATTCTGTGCGGACCGCACTAGAAGCCTATGCGGCCGCAGTCCATTTTATGCGGTCCGCATTGCCCGAGTTCAGAGAGCTGTATTTTCAAGGTCAAAGCCCTAGTTCGGCCGCACTCCATTTTGTGTGGTCTGCACTAACCCCGTGGGGGTATTTTTGTCCAAATTTTTTAGCTTAGTATAAATAGCGTCTTTTTTTATTTTTAGGGCATCGGATAGTTTTGTAACGTAGTTGCGCTAGTGGTTTTGACTTTCTTAGCCATTTTGGGCAATTTTATCTGCTTTTCATCATTGAATTTTGTTATTTACCTTAGTGATTAATTAATATGAGTTGTTCTTCATCTATCTCTTGCTTTTCTTCTTCAATTATGCGTAGCTAGATCCACAAGCTAAGGTTGTGGCTCAACCCTAGTGTGGGTAATTGATGGGTCTTGTATTTTAGGGATATATTGACTATGGGTGTTTGATATTTGGGTCAATTTCATGGTTAATTTCTGAATTAGTGGTTGCAAACACTAGTTTGTGTTTAGTTGACTAGGGCTCTTCTTGAGAAAGAGAGCCTAAGTCTCCGAAATTGTTCCAACAAGGAATTGGGATGTACTCAAGAGATTGATAGCCCCAATTAAAGGGATAAACCTCGCGAGAGTAATACCCGACATGAACCCTAGTTGCTTGTGCAAATTTGCATACCCAATTGGTCTTGAGAAAGTCAATTCGGGCAAAATCACTCGAACCACCGAAAGGTGTAAATTGTGCAACGGTTATATCATACTCCCCGATTATGTCAATCGTGTCTTAGATTCAATTACCCATCAATTAACCACCTAAGTGAAAGTCATTACCCTAGTGCCTTTTAAACCATTTGAACAACCCTTTTTACTTTAACTCTTAGCTTAATCTAGTTGCATTTACCATTTATATTTTGATAATAGTAGAAGTAAAAAGAAAACCCCAAAAATGAGTAGAAGTGTAATTTGGAACAATTATGCAACTCTACACTAGATAGATACTCAATTCCAAATTCTAGCTCTCTGTGGCAATCGATCCCGACCCTAAATCGGGTAAAACCTCTCTCGCTACTCAATAGTAGTGCGGAGTAGGCCGCAATCACTTTTTGGTGTCGTTGCTGGGTGGGTAACGATTTTGTCTATCTATTTAGTTGGTTTTGTGTATTGTTCTTCTTTCCTTCTTTGTTACTAACTTGTTTGTGTCACAACTTAGGAACCAAATAACAGCAAACAATGCTAATGACCCTCTTGGAAATATGATTGCGAGGGAGGAGGTAGATGATGTCAGAGATGATGAGGTGCCTCTTGTACCTCAAGGACAACGTAGAGGCCGCCAGGCCAATGCGAATGATAATAACAATGTTCCAGACCCTCCTCCGCCACCTCTAAGAGTGGCTCCTAGGGTACTTACGAACCAAGGCTATACGAGTGCTATTGTCCCACCCTGAATCCGGGCGGGCAGTTTTCAGATAACTAATGTGATGTTGACCTTACTAGAGTAGCGTGGATACTTCACGGGCGCTGCAAATCAAAATGCTTATAAACATCTCCAGGGGTTTGTGGATACATGTTGGGGGAGCAAGCAAATGAATGTGTCGAAGGATGCTCTTAGGTTGAGACTCTTCCCATTCTCACTTAGAGGGAAGGCATTGGATTGGCTCGAGCGACTTCCTAACCATTCCATCACAACTTGGGATGAGTTGGCGGATAAGTTCATTGCTAAATTTTTGTCACCGGGGCATATGGTGGCACTGCGTGACGAGATATTGGCTTTCAAGCAAGAGCCCACGGAACCTTTGCATGAGATTTGGGAACATTATAGAACAATGGTGAAAGAATGCCCCAACAATGATATGACCGAGGCTATAATACAACAAACCTTCTACCGTGGCATCAATACAACAAATCAATGCATAGTGAACCAACTTGTTGGGGCAACTTTATGAAGCTGACATATCATAAGGCATGTGATATACTTGATGAGATGGCTGACACTTCTTCTGCATGGAAAAGTAGAGCCAATGTGCCTCAAGGTGACCCTACGGTTATTCACTTGTACAAGGAATTACATGATCATGGGCAGGCTATAACGGAGTTGACAAATACTATGAACCAATTGGCAAAGGCACGGTTGCAACAAGTCCAAAATCATCGTCAAGTGAATGCCATGGAGGGTGTCAATATTCTTTTCAACAAAAGAAGGCAAAGAAGGCAACAAAACCAAGGGAATTCTGAGCAATTTCATGATGAATGTGATGGATTTCAAAATGATGGTTATGATGACCAAAGTGAAGAGGTTCAATATGTAAACAACTATCAAGGCCAACGGGGAAACTCTTCCAACCAACAA
Source organism: Nicotiana tabacum (assembly GCF_000715075.1). Taxonomy (NCBI): domain Eukaryota; kingdom Viridiplantae; phylum Streptophyta; class Magnoliopsida; order Solanales; family Solanaceae; genus Nicotiana; species Nicotiana tabacum. Next base: position 55,434,418 of record NC_134097.1, read on the forward strand.
CAATAGAGACCTCAAGGCAATTGGGGCAACCAACAACAAAACAGTGGTAATTGGTAGAACAACAACCAAAACAACAACTGGGGCAATCAAAACAATAATCAAGGCAACCACAGAAATTGGAATGGTAATAACAATAATTGGGGAGGCAATAAAAATCAAGGTGGATGGAACAATGGAAACTAAGGAAACCGAGGTCAAGGCTTTCAAAGTCCCCTAATGTACCAACAACCGAACAATACACCCCCATTTCCATTTCAAGGTCCTAGTTTTTCTGGCAATGATATGACTAGAATTGAAATGATGTTCGAAAGATGATGAAGAAGAATGCGGATTTGGATGCACAATTGGCTTCCCACAATACCTCTATCAGAAATTTGGAGGTACAGTTAGGCCAAATCTCACAGTCTTTAAATACTCGCCCTAAGGGTGCTCTACCAAGTGATACGGTAGTGAACCCGAAGGGTGGAAACAATCATCTCATGGCGGTAACAACGAGAAGTGGCATAGGTGGTGATGTGAATGCGTCCAAACAAAAGCAAATCTTGGATGATGATGTTGAGTTGCAAGAAGATGAAGTCTCTTTGGTAGTTGAAGATGTGGTTGAAGAAAATGTGAACAACGAAGTGAGGATTGATATTCAAGATGTCGAGGTGGAAATTCAAAATGATGTGAACATGTCTAGGGAACACATAATAGACATGCCGGAGCCGGTTGTGCCTAAAGTCAAGGCTCCTTTGCCAAGGCCACCTCCATCTTATCCTCAAAGGCTCGCAAAGCAGAAAAATGATAATCAGTTCAAAAAGTTCATTAATATGATGAAGAGCTTGTCCATTAATATGCCTTTGGTGGAGGCTCTTGAACAAATGTCGGGCTATGCAAAATTCATGAAAGACTTGGTCACAAAGAAGTGTTCTATGGATTGTGAAACTATAAAGATAACTTACCAAGTTGGTGTTATAGTGCATTCAATGGCCCCGAAGCTTGAAGATAACGGTGTTTTCACCATTCCTTGCAACATTGGGAGTGCGGATTTTGCCAAGGCTCTATGAGATTTAGGAGCTAGTATCAATTTGATGCCCTACTCAGTGTTCAAAACCTTGGGTATTGGGAAACCTAGGCCGACTTCCATGAGGTTACAAATGGCAGATAGATCGATGAAGAGACCATTGGGTATTATTGATGATGTGCTTGTCCGTGTGGACAAATTTATCCTGCTAGTTGACTTTGTGATATTGGACTGCGAGGTATACTACGAAGTTCTGATCATATTGGGAAGACCTTTACTAGCTACAGGGAAGGCATTGGTAGATGTTGAAGCAGGGGAACTCACCTTCCGGGTGGGTGATAAAAAGGTGGTGTTTCATGTGTGCAAGTCTATGAAGCATCCCAATAGTACCAAGTTGTGCTCTTTTATTGACCTCATCAAAGCAGTGATAATTGATGACACCAGTGCAATGATCAATGTGGAGGACCCATTGGAGGCCGTATTGCTGAATCTTGATGTCAATGAGGATGCAAACCAAGTGGAGTGTGTGAATGCTTTACATGGAATGGGCTCTTATTCTTATGAGCCTAGGAAATTGTCTTTGGATCTCTAGAATAGAAAGACTCCGCCAGCTAAACCTTCAATTGAAGAGCCTCCGGTGTTGGAGTAGAAACCACTGCCTCCACACCTCAGGTATGAGTTCTTAGGCTCAAATTCTACTTTGCCAGTTATTCTTTCTTCTTGCCTTACTAACATGCAGGTTGATTCCACATTGGCGGTGCTTCAAAAGCGGAAAAAGACAATTGGATGCACTTAGCTGATATTCGGGGAATAAGCCCCGCATTCTGTGTGCACAAGATTATTCTGGAAGATGATGCAAAGCCTTCCTTGGAGCATCAAAGGAGGTTGAACGAGGCAATGCAAGAAGTTATGAAGAAGGAGGTGATCAAGTGGTTGGATGCCGGGGTTGTGTACCCCATCTCTAATAGCTCTTGGACTTCACCGGTGCAATGTGTACCGAAGAAGGGTGGCATGACCGTGGTTACAAATTCTCAAAATGAGTTGATTCCTACAAGAACAATCACTGGTTGGAGGGTATGCATGGACTACCGCAAGTTGAATAAAGTGACCCTCAAGGATCACTTCTCGTTGCCTTTCCTTGACCAGATGTTATATCGACTTACTGGGCGTGCCTTCTATTGCTTCTTGGATGGGTATTCTGGGTATAACCAAATCTTGATTGCTCTAGAAGATCAGGAGAAGACCACATTCACTTGTCCATATGGCACATTTGCTTTCTCTAGGATGCCTTTTGGGTTGTGTAATCACCGGCTACATTTCAGCGGTGTATGATGGCCATTTTCACCGATATGGTGGAAGACATTTTGGAGATATTCATGTACGATTTTTGTGTCTTAGGGGATTTATTTGATGAGTGCTTGAAGAATCTTGATAGGGTGTTGGCCCGTTGTGAATAAACCAATCTTGTCCTCAATTGGGAGAAATGCCACTTTATGGTGGAAGAAGGAATAGTTCGTAGGAATAAAATTTCGAAGCATGGTATTGAGGTAGATAAAGCAAAGATCGATGTGATTTCAAGGCTCCCTCCCCCTACATCTGTCAAGGGAGTTCGAAGTATTCTTGGGCATGTGGGGTTCTACTGGAGATTTATCAAAGACTTTTCGAAGGTAGTGAATCCCTTGTGCAAGTTGTTGGACAAAGATGCTAAGTTTGTGTTTGATGACAAGTGTATGCAAGCCTTTGAACTTCTCAAGCATAAGTTGACCACCACTCCTATCATTACCGCGCCTAATTGGAGCTTACCCTTTGAGATCATGTGTGATGCGAGCGATGTTGAGGTTGGGGCAGTTTTGGTTCAACGAGTGAACAAAATATTTCATCTGGTGTACTATGCGAGCAAGACAATGAATGATGCTCAAGTGAACTACACAGTGACCGAGAAGGAACTTTTGGCTATTGTGTTTGTTATGGAAAAATTTCGGTCGTATCTTATGGGTGCTAAGGTTATTATTCATACTGACCATGACGCACTCCGGTACTTGATGACGAAGAAGGATTCCAAAGCTAGATTGATGTGATTGGTCTTGTTACTTCAAGAGTTTGATTTGGAGATTGTGGACTAGAAGGGTAGTGAGAACCAAGTGGCGGACCACTTTCCCCGCTTGGAGGAGGAGTGGAGGCATCGTGATGGCCTAGAGATCAATGATTCATTTCCCAACGAACAACTCCTTTCGGTGTTGATAAATGATACGCCATGGTTTGTCGATGTTGCTAATTTCCTTGTGATTGTTATAATCCCGTGTGAGCTCTCTTCTAACCAAAGGAAGAAGCTCAAGTGGGATAGTTTGGATTTCTATTGGGATGAGCCGTACTTGTTCAAGATTTGCATGGATGGTGTGATCCGAAGGTGTGTCCTGGAGGAGGAGCAATTGAGTATACCGAAGGCTTGCCATTCCTCTCCCTATGGTGGCCATCATGGCGGGGCGAGGACGGCTTCTAAAGTTCTTATTTGTGGGTTTTATTGGCCAACTTTGTTCAAATATGCGGGTGATTTTGTGAAGAGATGCGACGAATGCCAAAGAGCGGGTAGAATTACGAAGAAAGATGAGATGCCTCTCAATACCATCCTTGAAGTTGATATTTTTGATGTATGGGGCATTGATTTCATGGGCCCATTTGTTAGCTCTTGTGAGAACACTTATAATCTTGTGGCAGTTGACTATGTTTCAAAGTGGGTTGAAGCCGTAGCTTTGCCCAACAATGAGGCTCGGAGTGTTGTTGCATTTCTCAAGAAGAGCATTTCTACAAGGTTTGGTACTCCTCGGGCAATCATAAGTGATGGGGGATCTCATTTTTGCAATAGAGCTTTCGACACTCTGCTTTCAAAGTATGGTATCAATCACAAAGTTTCTACTCCATATCATCCTCAAGCAAGTGGTCAAGTTGAAGTCTCCAACAGGGAAATCAAAAGCATATTGACAAAGACGGTCAATGCAAATAGGACCGATTGGTCAAAGAAGTTGGATGACGCTCTATGGGCTTATATGACTGCTTACATGACTCCGATTGGTATGTCTCCGTATCGGTTGGTGTTTGGGAAATCTTGTCATCTGCCGGTTGAGTTATAGCACAAGGCCATGTGGGCTTTGAGGAAGCTAAATCTTGAGTGGGATGTTGCAGCCAATCTTCATGTGGAGCAGCTCAATGAACTTGATGAATTCAGATTCCATGCCTACTCTAGTTCCTGCTTGTATAAGGACAAGATGAAGTACTTTCATGATAAATATGCTCGTGGAAAGGAGTTCAATGTAGGTGATTTGGTTCTCTTGTTCAACTCCCGGTTACGTCTATTTTCCGGAAAGCTCAAGTCAAAATGGAGTGGACCTTTTGAAGTGGTGTGTGTGACCCCGTTTGGTGCTCTTGATTTAAAGAACAAAAATGGTGAAGTTTTCAGAGTTAATGGGTATCGGTTCAAGCATTACTTGGGAAAAATTGAGGAAAGACTCGTGGTGGTGCTTATTCTTTTTGAATAAGATGATGGTAACCTGCGTCGAGCCGCGACGTTAAATTAGGTGCTTCTTGGGAGGCAACCCATATGTTTTTCTTCTTGTTTTTATTTGATTTTCATTGTAGAATGGGATTGATTTTTTGGTTAACTAGTTGTGAGATGTTACAGGATTAGGTTGGTGCAGTGCAGGACTTAGTGGAAAAAAGTGCCAGGTCTCTGAAGTTGTTAAAGCAGTTGCACTACATTTAGTGCGGACCACACTGGTAAGGGTGAAATGTAGACCTCTTTGAAGTTTGCCACTGCGGCCACACTACATTTTGTGCGGTCCGTAGTGGACCACTGCGGCCGCAGTCCATTTTGTGTGGACCGCAATCTGTTGCCTCCTCAAGATTGAAACTATATGTGATGTGCGGACCGCGGACCATTTTGTGCAGTCCGCACTGGTTGGTGAGACTGGGCCCCAGGTCCTTTTCTATAAATAGGGCCTGAGGCCCTCCTGTTATCCTTTTCGAACCTTTGAATCTCAGAAGCTTTATGACACTGTTCATCGCTTCCCTTGCTTGAAACTAATTATTTGGACTTGTTGTTCTTCATTTCATCTCATATCTGGTACCATTACATTCCTTTTACTTGTTCTCTTTTGCTAATTTCATTTAATTTGTGTTTTTCTTGCTTTCCTTTCTCTTATTCCCGTATTGTCTTTTGTAGAATAGATTAGGGTAGTTAATATTTGGATTAATATAGACATAGTTAGTTACATATGCTGGGCAAACTCTTAGGGACAGGACTTGGGTGTTAATTAATCTTAAGATCAAAAATCCATGAACCCTAATTTAGTGTCACAGCTGGGCACTCAGTGCGGACCGCGGTCATTTTTGTGCGGTCCACGGTGCCCCTGTGCGGTCCGTAGTACCATTTTGTGCGGATCGCGTTGCTTATTATTCTGAAAGCTGAATCTCAGGGAATGCAGCCGCACTACATTTTGTGCACACCGCATTGCCCCATGTGCGGCTGTACTACATTTTGTGCGGTCCGCACTACCAGGATACAGAGAGTGGGTAGTCTGAACCCCACCTCTATGCGGACCGCATGGCCATTTTGTGCGGTCCGCATTGACCCCTGTGCGGCCGTACACCATTTTGTGTGGTCCGCACTAGGTGACTCCTGCAACCTATTTGCAATTTTTCCTTTATGATTCTGCAACTCTGTTCTTAACTGCTGCAACTGATACTAACAAGTTCATTTGGATTGTGTTTGCAGACAATAGTGAAACAATGAGGTAAAGGATCTAAACAACCGGGCAGAGGAGGATCCTCCCGGGGAGAGAAATAGAAAATGATTAAACTCACTCCCCAAGACAGGCAAAACATCAAAAACATGAGGAAGATGATTAAAGCAGCTGATAGAGCCATTGACATGTCGGGGAGTGAGTACGAGCCCTCCTGGGAGATTTCTTCAGACTCCGTGATAGATTACATCCCTGACTGGATGGAGAGGATTAGACTAAGAGACACACCTCTAGCATCCCCCACTACCCAAGCGTCAGTAAATGTATCTTCTGGGTCGTCTGAGGGCTCAGCTGAAGGCGGTGGGATGAATACTCCACCTATCCCATAGCTTCATTATCCGGAGAGGGTGCAGTAGGAGATGAGGAGGAAGTAGGAGGAAAAGAAGTAGTTGGATAAGGTGGTGAACCTCAGGTTGGCAGGGTAGCTAAAATTAGGAAACCGGAGGTATGGCAAGACCGGTTCGTGAGCGAAGTTGCATACCATAAATTTCGGGAATGGTGGCTGGTAAGGAAGTTGATCCCGGAGAGGAGTTTTTTGGATAGGGACTTGCTACGTCACAACCCCAATGTAAGGAGGCATTTTAGGACAAGAGTAGGCTGGGAACATTTTCTAGATGAGTGTGTGGATGCTAATGAACACCTGGTCAAGGAATTCTACACCAACGTTGCCCACATCAAAAAGGGTTCCAAAGTGACCAAGGTTCGAAACCTGAAAGTGTTATTTGACGGGAAGACAATAAACGATTACCTTGGCTTCAATGAGGAGAATGAGACCCTATACATGGCAAAGATGGAAATGGGCGAGGAGGTTCGTCCCTGGCTAGCAAAATACCTGGCAATCTCGGGTACCACCCCTAACTGGTTGACTACGGGCGTCAAGATTCTGAGACGTAGTCTGAATTTTGAGGCACGGGGGTGGGAGATATTTGTATATAGTAGGTTGAACCCCACGACACATGACAACTCCCTACCTCTTCACCGGGCAGTTTTGGTGGCGTCGATCATGGAGGGTTACCCAATAAATATGGGGAATGTGATGTCAAGAATTGTTACAATTGTGGGTGCTGAGCATAACAGAAACTACCCGTTCCCAAATTTTCTCACTATGTACTTCTGGGATATGAAAGTAGAAAAGAGGCCCTTCGATATCAAAGTCAAAGCGAAGGCCCCTTTTTCCTGGTACAAAATGACCTATAGGCATGATTTCTATATGCATTTGAATATGCAGAATTCAAAATACATTTAGACATGGTGTCTATGCTTTGCATACATAGTTACCCACCCTTTTCCTCGAACCATTCCCAAGTGTTTATTACAAATTATTACAGCCCGGAATAGATAAAATTACATCAGAAACTATAAGGCAAAATACAACCAGAGGAAGCCTGATTCTTGACTTCCTCTCTGAGTTATGAGATAGACCAAATCAAAGAGACCATGATCCAAAGCCTTTCTCCTATTTAAGTGTGTCAAAGTTCCCTAAGAGCCTCAATGAGACTCCAGGCAATGCTCACACCCAAATTGCATTATCAGAATGGGGGTCAGTACAGTGTGGAAGGGCCAGCCCTCAAGTTTCCAAGTTCAGAGGGTGCTCGATGGGTCCCAAGGCAAGGCTCATAAGAGAGGGGCAGAACTTAAAGAGAGAGAGCAAATGCAGAAACAGAACTTGAAGAACTAGGGGAGTAAAGGAAAAGGAAAAGGGGTGCTACAGAAACTACCCGTTCCCAAATTTTCTCACTATGTACTTCTGGGATATGAAAGTAGAAAAGAGGCCCTTCGATATCAAAGTCAAAGCGAAGGCCCCTTTTTCCTGGTACAACATGCAGGGGGATGATAACCCCAAGAGCAAGAATTTTAAGGGTACAGATACTACTCTAACTGGCCAGTCTGAAAAAACAGTTGTGGTAGTGACTCCTGCTGAGCCTGCCTCTACTTCCACTGCTATCCCTCCTAGTCCATCCACCTCAGCGGACTCGGAGATTACATCCTCCCGTGCACATCCTATTACTGCCCACCGACTGAGCTAGGCTCTTCTTAGTATCAACAACTGGATGCAGACTGCGTCATCCAAGTTGTCCACCCTCACTACCACAGTAGGCTCAGTTGGCAGCTCCACCCCCACAGGTTTCCCAGTCGATAGAGGATGCTCTCAAGGAGATTTTAGATAACTAGAAGAAAATCCTCAACACTCAGACGGTGCTCACAAAGGCAGTTGCTTCACACAACCAGTCTCTCAAGGAGCTTGCTAGGGAACACAAGAAATTGAGGAAGACGTGGGCTTCCAAGGAGTCCGTGAAGGCGCTGAGGGTTGATGTTGACCGGTTAAAGGTGTCGCACCCCCTTTTTCCTCGCGGAAGCGGTTTCATGACATTTGGGAGGACAACTCATTCCCTTTCGGTAATTGAGTTTGGATTGAAGAGTCACCACCTAATGATTTGAGTGCATTAGAACACTAGAAAGAATTTGATTTAGGAAACCAGATATTGGGTAAGGGCTTGAAATTATCCCGAGGGCAAGGTGTTAGGCACCCCTCAGGATCCACTAGTGTGGTTCCCGGCCAGGCTATGGTTGTGACTTTAAGTACAAATAACACGAAGGCGCGTAAGACTTCAAATAAGAGGGGATTTGCACATAAAGGTTACAAATAGGTGAAATTAAAAGAAAACAAAAGAAAGCTGAATTTTGAGAAAATAGTTTGAAATTTGAAAGTAAACAATGAAATAAACAAGTAAAGGAAAGGGTGTCCTAGGTTTACAAATAATATGTATCACCCCACACAACATCCGGTAATCACTCCTCAATGAGGGGCTACACGAGATGTTATCGCATGGTCATCTTATCCATAACTACCCTTTCCTACCCCGTTAAAGTATTAAAGCGCAGAATAGTCTTGTTTACTTATTGCATGCTATTATCCGCCCAATCCTATCAGCCCCGGAGGTACTTGGGACTACTTATCCTAAAAGGGCGGAAAAGTTGGCTTATTTGTGGTTTCAATGGCAAAAATTCTAAGGCGACAAACAAAAAAACACATGTAGCAAGTTTGGGGAGAAAGCACATAAACAAATAAGGATCAACAGACCTCCTTAAAACCAAAGAAAAACACATAGTTTAGCATGTCTTGCACATACTGCTTAGGGTCTGATTAAAACTTAAAAGGTTAAGGCAGACTGATTTATTACATATTTCAGATAAGAAATCTGAATCAGGCCTGCCTGCTGGTTGTAATTAACCAAAATCTGACAAGTTTACCTTATGGCTTGCCTAAGTGTTAGACGAAGACCTATAGGCATGCTATCTACTGATTTCAGAAATGAAGAGGTAAACAGATGACAGATAGGTTACCAGTTTTAACAGAATAATACAAGTTCTGCAATCGATAATGCATTACTACTGACAGTTTAAACTTACAAGTGAGTGAAGCGATTCAGAGTTGATTAGAACCCCTATAGGCATGTTTTCTATGTGTTTGTTAACTTAAAACATGTTATCTAAGTGCTGCATTTTATTGCGAACGCGATATCTGATTTCACTGGTTGTTAAAACCTATAACATGTCCCGTTATTACCAATTTTGGCTCTATACTTGAAGAGGCTCAGATTCGATTAGGAGTTCCTATAGGCATGCTTTCTACGCGAATATATAGAATTCAAAATACCTATAGACATGATTTCTATATGAGAATTGGATATGCATAATTCAGAACGACTTATAGGCATAATGTCTATATGCGTTTGAGTATGCAGAATTCGAAATACCTATAAACATGGTATCTTTGTGAGATTTGGATATGCAGAATTCAAAATGACCTATAGGCATGATTTCTATATGCATTTGAATATGCAGAATTCAAAATACATTTAGACATGGTGTCTATGCTTTGCATACATAGTTACCCACCCTTTTCCTCGAACCATTCCCAAGTGTTTATTACAAATTATTACAGCCCGGAATAGATAAAATTAAATCAGAAACTATAAGGCAAAATACAACCAGAGGAAGCCTGATTCTTGACTTCCTCTCTGAGTTATGAGATAGACCAAATCAAAGAGACCATGATCCAAAGCCTTTCTCCTATTTGAGTGTGTCAAAGTTCCCTAAGAGCCTCAATGAGACTCCAGGCAATGCTCACACCCAAATTGCATTATCAGAATGGGGGTCAGTACAGTGTGGAAGGGCCAGCCCTCAAGTTTCCAAGTTCAGAGGGTGCTCGATGGGTCCCAAGGCAAGGCTCACAAGAGAGGGGGCAGAACTTAAAGAGAGAGTGCAAATGCAGAAACAGAACTTGAAGAACTAGGGGAGTAAAGGAAAAGGAAGAGGTGTGCTACATAAATAATAACTTCACATAAAAGGGATTCAGGGGTTGGGAACTGATTGCAGAGGGCCCTTGTGCCAGGGCATTAATTGATTCTGGGCATACGCAGCAATAGGGAATGCTGTTATGGCAACAAAATATACAACATACAATGGTAGCATGAGGTTACGATCCCAGGGGATCGAGTTTGAGTCATAGACAACAATGTTTTGATGTTGTCATGCCTCAAACAACCATCATTGTCAAACACACTTAGAATACACAATAGAGGCAGAACAGGCATAAGGAGTATGCTAAATAAGTATTGAACTAAACACAAGCAGTAGGCAGATAGGAGGAAAAAATGTTAAACAAACACATTGTTGTGGTGCTGAATATTAATTATAACATACCAGTTCAAAGAAAGCAAATAGAGAGAGACGCAGGCAGCAGGATTTGCAAATAGGCCACAAGTAACAAGAGAGAATACTTTTAAGTGTGAGTATGAGTTCAGAAAATTACGAGTGTGGGTGTTATGTTAATGAAAAAGTCATGTATTTATAGTGTGAAAAACAGGCAGAAATAAGGTAAGAAAAATAATTATGGAACTGGGTATCAATTAAAATAATTAGTATAAAATTTCCTTTAATTAAGGAATCCAGACATAAACGGTAATGAGCAAAAGTTATTTAAGGAAAGAAATCAAATAAGCATCGTATGCAAAGTAGGCAATTAGGGATAAATATATACGAGCTTAATTAAGGGCAGAGTTTTGAAATATACGGTTAAAACAAATAAGGTAAGAATAAATTAGTACATAGTAAATCAAGGAATCAGAGATTTGTAACTACTAGTCCATGAATAAACCAAGTCAGAAGGGCTAAGGAAAGCTTTCAACTCAAACCAAGTAACAGGGCAATCAACAAACAAGGAAAGAAATCAATCAGACTTGCACAAAAGGAAGTCTGAAATCATTCAAAAAATGAAGAGCCATTTAGAGGGGAAGTTCAGCACATATAAAGAGTACACAAGTATTAGACATGCGAGGCTGAATTTAGGACGAAGAAAAAGTGTCATGCAATTGCGCAATCAGTAAGTAGTAGACTATAGGAACATTGTAATCACAGGGTAACTCAGTAATGGAGAAGAGAGAGTATCAAATAGCATACAAAGGGTCCAGTAGAAGGACCTTAGAAAAGTTTAGCAGGGAATCAGAATCAAATAAATAAACCAAGGTTTAAACAAAAATTTCAAGACTCAGTTGAGCAACAAATGAAACAATCTTCAGAAACTCGAAATAGGTCCAAAGAAAGTTAGGGTTTTTGAAGTCAAACAAGTTCAGAGATGAAGAAAAAGCAAATCACATAGCCAATGGTCTCAAACTTAGATGGACCCCCAAATTCTAGGGGTTTTACCATTAATCGAGTGTAGAGATGAAAACAAGTAAATCAGGCAGAAATACTAATGAAATAAGTTCAGAAATCTCAAAAAGGAATTGAGACCTTTAACATGCATCTTCCAGTAAAAGAAACTCATGAGGAACATAGTAAAAGAACAACATGCAAAACACAATAGAAGAACTTATAAGAGCATGGTAGAAGAAACACATAGGAAACACAGTAGAAGAACTCGTAAGAACACAGTAGGAGAGAAACACAGTAGAAGACCTAATAGTAGAAGAAACACATAAGAATCTTAATGAAAATTAGAGAAGCATCTCAACAAAACCCTAAATAGGAAAGATAAAGGTTTGAAAGCGTAGTTTTTGAAAGAAATCTCTAGAAACCGTTTAAAAGCTCAGGGGAAACACGGATCTAGAACGGATCTAAAGAAATCAGAAGAACCTCAAAAGCTAGGGTTTCGGAGGAACCCAAATGGTGAGAAAGGCTTGTAAAGTCGTTGATCTGAGCAGGAGAAGTCGAGATCAGGTTCGAACAGCAATGGCTTGGCAAAGCAAGGCCGGAGACGGCCATAGAACTCGAATCAAATGAAACCTAGACCAAGCTTCTTCGTGGTCAGGACTTGAATCTTCAATAACCCGGCGTGTAGGAGTTATAGGAGGTCGGTATTAGACTTCAGTTGCCTCGTAAGCCGTAGATTCTGGTGGTTTTAGGGTGGAAATAGAGGGAGGCGGCTAGGGTTTCTGAGAGAGAATTTGGGAGAAGGGGAATCCATGGGCGGCTACCGGTGAGAAATGAATAGGGTTTGGGGGTTATTGGGGAATTAAAAAGGAAAGGAAGAGTGTGAATCGTTGATCTGTTAGATAAACGGCTTGGATCAAAAGGGTGGTTCGCGACTGGCATGTCGTGTTTGCACAGGGTAAAGTTGGTCAACGCAATTTTTGTGCTATACGTTCGCGGGTGGTTGACAGCGTTCGCGAAGAAGGTGTCAGGCCTGAGCAGAATGTTTTTAAGTCGTCTTGTCCGCGATTTTGGGTCTATTTTCACCCATGGATGCTCGTTTTTGGAGATTTTTGAAGTAAATTAAAGAGGCATTCAAGATTAATCGACTTGAGGTAAGAATCTTGGTCTTAAAACTCGATTTTATTGTGAAATCCACCTAGAAATTCATGGAAAACTAAGCCTAAAATTGAAGAACTAGGGCTTGAGAAATTCGACTTTTGATTTGGGATTTGAAGGACCATTTGAGGTTGGATTTGAGAACCTTTGATATGTATGAACTCGTGATGAGATAAGGAATCTAATGATGTGAAAATTTATGAGGTTCGAGAAGTGGGCCCGGGGCTCGAGTTTTGCTAATTTCATGATTTTTGATAATTTTCGATTGTTTTCGCTTGGGCTTTGCTCCTTTAGCATATTGTGATGTATTTGTTATGATTTTGGATAGATTCGATGTGTGTGGAGGCCGATTTGAGGGGCAAAGTCATCGTGAGCTAGAGTTGTAGCCGGTTCGAGGTGAGTAATGATTGTAAATGATGCTTTGAGGGTTTGAAACCCCAGATTGCACATCATGCTATATTGAGGTGAGACACATGCTTGGTGATGAGCGTGGGGTCATTTGCTAATGGGGATTGTGACTTGATCTATCCCGATTGATGATTTTACCGCGTATTTGACTGAAACTTGTTTGTTATCATCATGGTTTGGGATGATTGCCATATTTGGGCTTCGTGCCAACTATTTGAACCCTCCGGGGATTTTTATCACTATTTCCTTACTATATTGATGTATTACTTGAACTCAGTCTTGTTGTTTTCCACTGTTTTACGACTCAGCCACTTTTACTCAGTTTTGAGACTTAAATGATATATTTAAATGATGCTTTGGGCTGAGAACTACTATTTTACAAATGCCCGAGGGGCTTGTGATGATTTTCGGACAGAGTGAGGCTGAGAGCCATATGTGAGGATATGTTAACTGATATGAGGCCGATGGCCTAAGATACTTTTATACGCTAGGAGGTGGCTTGATATAGCGCTCGGGCCGTAAGGGGCCCTTCCATAGTCTGCACCCCTACAGTGAGCGCGGGTACCCATCATGATTTGAGAGTGAGCCCGAGGGGCTGATACTGTACTGAGAGTGAGCCCGAGGGGCTGATACTGTACTGAGAGTTAGCCCGATGGGCTGATATTATACTAAGAGTGAGCCCGAGGGGCTGATACTGTACTAAGAGTGAGCCCGAGGGGCTGGTACCATTCTATGTGATTGCCCGAAGGGATATTATTGTTTTGAGATATTGCCCGAGGGGTAGAGTTGTTGACATCGTGCCTGAGGAGCAACCTTTATATGTTTACCTTTCATATTTTCTTGTCATTTTACTTATTAAACTATGGTATTCGTGCCCGAGAGGCGGATTTCTGTGCTTATTGTAGACACCTGATTTTTGACCCTCCCCGAGAATTTTCACATTTTTAGCTTAAATATTTAATTTAGGTCTAATATAACTATTTTGACTATTTTTACTTTATTTTCGTCGCAAAAGAGGAAAATTACAAAAATATATATATAAATTTTAGTTTATGTATTTCTCATAAACTTGAAAAAATGCAAAAATTGTACTTTATTTTTGTACTTTATATAATTTCGAAAATTACCAAAAATATAGTTCTATTAATGTTTTATAGTCATTATTATTTTTGAAAAATACAAAAAATGTTACTTTATATTTTATCTTTATATTAAAAACGAAAATTACAAAAAAATAGTTTTATTAGTATTTTGTAGTTATTTTAATCTTGAAAAAATATTAAAAAAAAAAGATCTAGTTTTGTGTTAATTATTAGTCTTATTTTTTGTAGTTATTTTGCTTACATAATCAGTTAAGCAACGTCGTGTTCCTATTTCTCGGGTCCGGGCAAAAGAATAATATTCGGGTTCAAACTACCCGATTTTAGGCCTAATTTCGGACCTAGCCCATAATAATTCGAGTCCACCACACGTGAGGGGACACGCGTGGGGAACACGGACGGAACACCGTACACGGGGAACCCCACCACGCGTGGGGGACACAAGTCTCGAACCCCACCACGCGTGGGGCTCATTTTTCTTGGCAGAAGCTTACAAATGCACGGGCAAAGCTAAAAGAGAGAGAACTTGGAAATTTTTTTTAAAAAAAGAACGGATACACTGTTGATCTTCTTCTTCACAAAGAAGAAGAACCAAACAACCCTAACCACCTGCTTCCACCTCCGTGAAACCACCCAAACAACCACCCCTTCTGCCTCCTCCATCACCACCGTCAACAAACCACCATTGTTACCCAAACCAGTCCGGCAGCAACATCGTCAACCCGTCAGCAGCCCTCACCCCGTCGTAACTAAAACCAGTCACGACAATAACGACCATCGTCTTCCTCCTCCTTGAATCCGCCATTGTTGCCGTTACTAGCTCAGTCCTCGACCACTGCCCCGACGACACTGCTGTTCGTCGTCACTGACCCTCCGCCAACGTCCAAACCCACCACGACCACCGTCGCCTAGCTCCCTTCATCCCGTCACCTTCCCGACTGACCAAACAGTCCCCCAGCCATTGCCGTTACCAGCTAGGCCACCAGCTCCCCTCCACCCGCGAAACCTCCCCAGTTCGACAGCTCCACGCACAGCCCGAACGAAAACCAGTCATTTCACCATTTCCAGTCCAACGAGTAGCTATCGCTGCGTGCCAAGCAGTCGTTGCTGCGTTTCCGGGCAGCTGTTGG
This sequence comes from Nicotiana tabacum, assembly GCF_000715075.1. Classification (NCBI taxonomy): domain Eukaryota; kingdom Viridiplantae; phylum Streptophyta; class Magnoliopsida; order Solanales; family Solanaceae; genus Nicotiana; species Nicotiana tabacum. Next base: position 55,449,671 of record NC_134097.1, read on the forward strand.
TTGCCGCGATTCTGCCTTGCCGAGTTTTCTGTTTTCCGTCGAGGTCGACTTTGGTCTGAGCTTTCTGTTTTTCCGGTGAGGTTGCTTTTGCTCGCCGAGGTGTTTGTCCGAGGTTTCGTCATTGTTTCCTCGTTTAGTGAGGTCAGGTTCGAAGTTCCGTCGGGGGCGCTATTTGTCGTTCTAGGTTTGTCGAGGTTCGAAGGTTAGTGTTCTTCGTCCTTTGTTTCATTTCGTTCGATTCGCATATTATGGTTTAAGATGAATGTCAACAATGCATTTTTTGTCGTTTTTGTTAAAAATGTTCATCTTATGATTAGTTACTGCATATGCTTAAAGTAAATGTGAGAACATATTGTGAACTTAAGTTTTTTTACGAGAATGTCTACTTCTATGCATATATTTGTGTTTATTAAGGGAACAATTTGACATCCAGTGATTTGTTGCGAACATATGTGCTCGCATATATTATGTACTCTCGTTGTAATAGGTATGTGAACGTCTGAATGAAAAATCATGACTACTAGCGTTTAAACCTTATTTCTCATTTGTTAGTAATAGAAGTTGGGTTTAATAACAATAACAATACGTTAGCAAAGTTAGGACTAATAGGAACCTTATTAAAATTCTTAGAATTCGGGACAGGCCGCTTAGCGAATTTCACGGCCTTTCCCAAAATAACAATACGCTAGTTGCTTTAAGCGCGTATTTAATAATGTTACCTTCTTAACTCGGGTGCACATTTATGTGACCCAAATCCAAGTCTCAACGGAGTCGAAATGTGTTTCTAATCACGGGTACATTGATTGTGACGTGGTCTGAGATGCATTTCCATGACGTTGCAAATTCTTTTAAAAAATAATAATAATAAAATGAGGCGAGCCTCGCCAAATAAAAGGGACAAATTGCGGGGCCCTCACAAAATATATGTATTAAATACTTAGATTCCGGGACGGGCCGTTTAGCAAATTTCACGGCCCTATCCCAAAATAATAATGCGCTAGTTGCTTTAGGCGCGCCTTTAATAATGATATCTCCCTAAATTCGGGTGCACATTTATGTGACCCAAATCCAAATCTCAACCGAGTCGAGATATGTCAATAACCACGGGTGCATTGATGTAACGTGGTTCGAGATATGTTTTCACGACGTTGCAAGTCCTATAAAAATAACAGTGAATGATAAAAGTGGTTAAAAGATAAAATTGGCACATAAGTTCACATTTGTATAAAATCAGATAATCGAGCCGAATATAACAGTTGAGCGACCGTGCTAGAATCACGGAACTTGGGAATGTCTAACACCTTCTCCCAGGGCTGTTATTGTTCTGAGATATTGCCCGGTGGGCGGTGTTGTTGACATTGTGTCTGAGGGGCGAACCTTTATATGTTTACCTTTCATATTTTCTTGTCATTTTACTTGTTAAACTATGGTATTCGTGCCCGAGAGGCGGATTTCTGTGCTTATCTGCACTAACTGTCTTTTGGCATTCATTTGCATAACTGTTGGAAAAGCCATTTTCAAAAGAAGTAAAATGAGCCAAAATATTCTAAAGAGATTTTACAGCTTCACTGCTTTCTTACTGGTTTTGAACTGCATCTATATAGCATCTTGGTTTGCTTTACGTGATTTCTTGCCTTCAGTCTTTATTTACTATAATTACTCACTGACTTAGAGTACTCACTTTACTCCCTGCACCTTGTGTGTAGATGCAGGCATTTATACACCCGGTAGCGGGTTTTAGCTGATCGAAGGCAGAGTTAGCAGAGTTTAGCGAGGTGGCTACCAGCGTTCGCAGCACCGCTTCTCTCCCTTTTCGTTCATCATTCCTGTTTTGTATAATTGAGACCTTGTAGTTGTATTTATACTCTAATAGACGCTCGTGACTTGTGACACCCCGGTTTGGGCTGTGTCGGGTTGCACTTCCGCCAATTATTATCATTAAATCTTATTTAAACTACTTATGAACTGTTTAACTATTTTAAAAAGATGAATTGTGTTTAGTTGGCTGTCCTTGTCCTCATGAGAGGTGCCATCACGAGCGGGTCCGGGTTTGGGTCGTGACAAGTTGGTATTAGAGCATAGATTACATAGGTCTCATGAGTCATGAGCATGTTTAGTAGAGTCTCACGGATCGGTACAAAGACGTATGTATTTATCCTCGAGAGGTTGCAGAACCTTTAGGAAAACATCACATTCTTGAATTCTTATCATGTGTCCTTGATTCAGCTTGAAAAGTAACTTTTGAAATTCTTTCCACGCGTTCGTATGCACGCATGAGCGCTCAGTATCAGATGTGCATTGATGGCTTAAGATTACCTGATCGAGGGGCGAGATGTGATCTCTGTGAGATGATGTTGGCCCAGTCTGGAGGACTTGAGGCCGGATCTTTTCCTATGGCTTGAGCACCGAGGTGCTAATTATGTGAGAAAGTATTTTTGAATTTATATGTTCGGTAATTTTTCCCTATTATGAAAGTGATGGCTGGATGGCTATGTAATGAGAATGCTAGTGCTGCGAGATGTATTCGTATGATTTTGAAGTGACGAGAAAGGTCTGCTGGAGGGTATAAGAACTATAAGGTGCTTGATTTCCGTCTTGATTCGAGTTATATCCCGAGTTATGGCGTGTGAAGAATATTTTCATGTCTCCTAGTAGGGAGTGTAGTATATTTCATGTTGCGGTATGAGTTCAGACTCAGGAAGACTAAGTGACTGCGTAATGATTATGATGGTGGAAGGTATATATAAAGTTAGTTTAAGGCGAAGCAGGTGGGTTATCTCCTGCGAAATGTTCTAGAGTTGTTTGATCTTTATGTTGTCTGTTAGAAGATCCCATTTACAAGTGAAACATATGTGTAAATTTAATTTGGGTCGCTTAAGAGAGTGAGTTTAATTGTTACGAGAGTAAATGCAAGATTTGTAGAAGATATGAAGTACCAGATGGTATATGTTCCACGAGCTTATGAAGGATTGAATTAATCTCATTATGGTATTATAGCAGCAATAGAGTATATGTGTTATGAGTTATTGAGTTTGTTTTGATCTATGGCTTCGGGCCAAGTGGGGGAGTCTGCTATTGATTAGTTGATTGCACGTTTATGTGCTATGTTGTTCCCAGTTCAAGGCGTTCAGGCGAATCAGTTATGGCCTATGGGGATTGAGACCGAGGATGGCTCGAGTAAAGGAAAAATTCTTAACAAGGTATGTAGTATGCTTCATAAATGTGTAAGAATCACGAAATGTCTTGAGTTGTTATTGGTAAAGGATGCTCGGTGCATAGAGCAGGAAGTTGCTTGGTTGTAATGGAATGATGTCACATTCTGCGGTGTCGGAGTGCTAATGAGGTACAGGTTGATCGGTTCGTTTGATCAGGGTAATTGTAGTTTGAGTAGAGTAAATGACTCGTGGGAGTTGTTCTAATGTGTTCACGATTCTACATATAACAATAGAGTAAGTTAAAGTTGTATATGTGGTTAGAGACTGAGTTTTCATTGGAAGATGTCAAAACTTGTGGTGTTTTCTATATTAATTGTGGGATTCTATGTATCAGTATCAGGAGGTAACAAATTTAGATTTGCATGAAGTTCTTCAGAGCAAAGTATTTCGAATGTGGTGTTTTTGGGAATATTTAAGAAAGTATTCAGCGGCTTATAAGTCTCAGACAGTGTGGTTTTATGCTTGGGTCTCGTGTGGTAATCCTGGGTTGAGGAATTTTGGTGCTACAGCAAGAGAGAATATCAAGTTGAAGATGAATCAGAAGGAAATTTAGATAGATGGAGTAGCTTGATAGTAGATCGAATCGATATGGTAAGGATATGATTAATTCCTTGTGTGTGTTCGAGGTAGTAAGTTCTTTCAGGTATTTTGCGGTGATGCTCTTAGGTTTTGATGGCTTGCTAAGCTTGATCGAGTTAGAAGGATTCAGTCCTGACAGGTCTGATTTGTGCAAAGGGAACTCGTAGAGTTCTTGATGGTTTTTACTAAGGTTTGGAGATGTATATCTTTTATGGACATGTGATGTATAGTGATATTTCTTCTAGACGGGGCCAGTGGAAAGTTTTGACTAGTGGAGTGCGTAGTTGTCTGTGGCTTGGAAGGGAGATGAAGTTATCATGTTATCCTAGGACGGTATGGTATATGCGGTATGTTGTGAGGATCGAGATTTGCATGTGTAAAGTTACTGTCAGTTCTGAAAGGAAGTTCATGAAACCCTTAAGCAGTGGGTAGCCTCAGATGATTAAGGAAATGGTACTGCTAATTGGAAGTGATTTGGCGAAAGTATATGTTTCAGAAGAAGGGCAATGTGATTAAGTTAATGGCACTTCGGTAGTATTGCGACACTTTCTTGTTAGATCGACTAGTGATATTCAGGATTACTTGGTGGCAGAGGGAAATTTTAGAGTATCTATCATGGGATGATTGGGTATTAAAGGTGTGGCATGTGTTCAGATGGCGAAATTGGGATCGGATATGGTGATTCATGTGCCGTGTGGATGTAGAGACGGAAGTTCTCATATTCAGGCTATGTTGTAGTTGTAGATCATGTGTATCGGCATTGATTAGCGACTATCGGGATTTGGAGGCCCGAGTTGATCTTTCTTTGCTTGGTATGTTAGATTTTGGATGTGATAATGGGGTTTAGATTGGTTGTCTCTGGGCTGCGTTATTCTAGACTATTGCGCTATGGGCTATGCCGGAAATGCCAGTGGTTGAGTGGCGAGGTGCGTCAGATTATGTCCTGGTAGAGTGGTTTTACATTTTGAATACTCAGCGAATGGCTGGGAAGGATTTGTCTTTCTTATTTGGACTCGTGTGATGGGTGCCAGTGTTGAGGTTCGTCGTATTAATTCAGTTCTGGTAGTGAGAGACTTTTCGGACGTGTTTTTCGTGGTCGGGCATGCCGTCGGCCAAGGTTGTCAATTTCGGTATTGATTTGGTACCGAGCACCGTATCGTATGGCACCGGCAAGAGTTATAGTAGTGGAAGGAGCAACTTCAGGCTCCCTTGGTAAGGAGTTCGTTGGCAGGCCAATGTGGAGTATGTTCTAGCTTGAGTCGGCTTGGTTGGCCCCAAAATGTATTGTTGAGGGATAGATTTATTCGACCGTTATTGAGCTTATTAGTGATCTGGGGAGATCTATGAGTTACCTTTCTATGTTGCGAGACATTATGATTTGTTAGTTATGGGCACATATGGTGCGTTTCATTTGGGGTCTCATAGTGGAAGTTGATCGGGAAGAGTAATTGGGTGTTGCTCGGTGAATGGCGTATCGGTTATGTCCTATTGCGTTTGCGTGGTATATGTTATTTGTTTCACCATGGGCATGATGATGTGCTTTGGTTCTAGGCATCAAGTTGTGCGTGGCGGGTCTCTTTCGAGCATAGTAACTTGAGGTGTTTCATGTGGAGCGATGTTTGTTAGGATCGCGCATTTCAATGAAGCTATGTGGAGATATGACCTTGTGGGTTAGATTCATGTGTTCTATTTCTATGATATGAGACGGGTTCTTAGCCTTGTGTTGTGGTGGCACTGGTGAGCTTGAAGTACAGCTCTTTCATTTGAGTCATTTTCATGATTTGATTATGTTCAGACTGTTGCTTATTGGTGTGTGTATTGTGCTAGTTGTGGCTTAGGCCTCTATTGATGTGTCATGTCACCAGAGTGGTATGTTGGATTAGAGGAGATCGTTGGGATCATTAATGAATACGAATGGATTTGATTTCAGCGTGTTGGAAGGTTAATATCGAGGTTCGGCTCGAAAATTTGCTATGGTATTTGCCAAAGGAGAAATAGCTTCATGAATGGTTGACCTGAGAAATGGTCGTGGTTTAGTGTGTATTTCACTTATCGTTGGCAGTATATGAAAGTGTTGGAATGAGACTTTAGTTGATAAGAGGTTCTCTACCAGTATTCGGTTGTTATGGGCAGCTGCTGTGAATAGAAGTTATCGCTACGAGTGTTTGAGTTATGTGGTATATCATGGGATTGCTCACGAGGTTGCAGGCATGGGTTATTACAGCTGGTTCGGGTCTATTCAGAGTATAGGTGTGAGGTTTTGATCGTATTGATGGTTTCAGAAGTGGAAATGTGGCTCTATGGCTTATAGGCCAGACTGGATTGTGCAATTTCAGTTGCAATGTGTTATCGGACCTATATGAGATAGGGTGATGTGGGATCACCACCGGGTATATGGTAAAGTTATTCAGTTATTGGTTGGCTTCTAGAACAACTCTGGGTACGTTTGAGGACGAACGTGTGTTTAAGTGGGGGAGGATGTAACGACCCGACCTGTCGTTTTGAGTCTTTGCACTTTGATTGCCAGTTCTCGGGCATGACTTGACCCGTGTAATGTATTATGACTGATGTAGATCGTTGGTTTTGGTTTTCAGGAAAATCGGAATGAATTTGAAAGAACCGTCTCAGATGAAAGCTTTGAATTTGAAAGGTTTGACCAAGAGTTGACTTATTTGTATATGAGCTCAGAACGGAATTTTTATTATTTGGTTAGCTTCGTTGGGTGATTATGACTTAGGAGCATGATCAGAATTGGTCTTGGAGGTCCGGTGTAGAATTAGGCTTGAATTGGTGAAGTTAGTATTTTGGCGATTTCTGGTTGGTAGGTGAGATTTTTATCCGAGGGTCAGAATGGAATTCTGAGAGTTGATGTATCTTTGTTATGCCATTAGGGATGTGTGTGCAAAATTTCAGGTCATTCGGATGTGGTTTGGTTGGGTTTTTGATGGAAAACGTATTTCAGAAGTGTTTAGAAAACTTAGGCTTGAATTCGATGAGTTTCGGGTAATTGATGTTGTTTGAGGTGTTTTGATGATTGGAACAAGTTCGAATGATGTTATGGGTTATGTTGGTATGTTTGGTTGAGATCTCGAGGGCCTCAGGTGTGTTTTGGGAGGTTAAACGGATCAATTTCATATTTTGAGAACTTCAGAAATTGCAGGTTTCAGTTGCAGGCATGTTGGCCTTCGAATTCGCGAAGGGGGTCTCGCATTCACGAAGGGCCGAGATTCGTAAGCATCGCATTCGCGGTCCATGCCACGTTCGTGCAGGTTTATGAGAGTACTGCATCACGTTCGTGAGGGTGTATATGCGATCGCGTAGGAGGAATTGGATCTGATGGTCAGTTAGTCATCACATTCGCGTTGGAGCAAATGTGTTCGCGAAGGTCAAGGCTATGGAAGCACTGCGTTCGCGACTGGCATGTCGCGTTCGCGTAGGGTAAAGTTGGTCAACGCAATTTTTGTGCTACGCATTCGCGGGTGCTTGACCGCGTTCACGAAGAAGGTAAGTCAGGCCTGGGCAGAATGTTTTTAAGTCGTCTTGTCTGCAATTTTGGGTCTATTTTCACCCATGGATTTGAAGGAAATTAAAGAGGGATTCAAGAGGAATCGACTTGAGGTAAGAATCTTGGTCTTAAAACTTGATTATATTATGAAATCCACCTAGAAATTCATGGAAAACTAAGCCTAAAATTGAAGAACTAGGGCTTGAGAAATTCGACTTTTGATTTGGGATTTGAAGGATTATTTGGGGTCGGATTTGAGAACCTTTCATATGTATGAAGTGGTGAGGAGATAAGGAATCTAATGATGTGAAAATTTCTGAGTTTCGAGAAGTGGGCCCAGGGCTCGGGTTTTTCTAATTTCGGGTCTTTTGATAATTTTCGATTGTTTTTGCTTGGGCTTTGCTCCCTTAGCATATTGTGACATATTCGTTCTGATTTTGGATAGATTCGACGCGCGTGGAGGCCGATTTGAGGGCAAAGGCATTGCGAGCTAGAGTTGTAGCCGGTTCGAGGTGAGTAATGATTGTAAATGATGCTCTGAGGGTTTGAAACCTCGGATTGCACATCGTAGTGCTATATTGAGGTGAGACACACGCTTGATGATGAGCGTGGGATCGTTTACTATTGGGGATTGTGACTTAGTCCATCCCGATTGATGATTTTACTGCGTATTTGACTAAAACTTGTTTGTTATCATCAAAGTTTAGGCTGATTGCCATATTTGGGCTTCGTGCCAACTATTTGAACACTTCGGGGATTTTTATCACTATTTTCTCACTATATTGATTTATTACTTGAACTCAATCTTGTTGTTTTCCACTGTTTTACGACTCAGCCACTTTTACTCAGTTTTGAGACTTAAATGATATTTTTAAATGATGCTTTGGGCTGAGAACTACTGTTTTACCAATGCGCGAGGGGCTTGTGATGATTTTCGGACTGAGTGAGGACGAGGGCCATATGTGAGGATATGCTGAGTGATATGAGGACGAGGGCCTGAGATACTTTTATATGCCACGAGGTGGCTTGATATAGCGCTTGGGCCATAAGGGGCCCCTCCAGAGTCTGCACCCCTACAGTGAGCGTGGGTACCCATCATGATTTGAGAATGAGCTCGAGGGGCTGATATTGTACTGAGAGTGAGCCCAAGTGGATGATATTGTACTGAGAGTGAGCCCGAGGGGCTGGTACTATTCTATGTGATTGCCCGAGGGGCTGTTATTGTTCTGAGATATTGCCCGGTGGGCGGTGTTGTTGACATTGTGTCTGAGGGGCGAACCTTTATATGTTTACCTTTCATATTTTCTTGTCATTTTACTTGTTAAACTATGGTATTCGTGCCCGAGAGGCGGATTTCTGTGCTTATCTACACTAACTGTCTTTTGGCATTCATTTGCATAACTGTTGGAAAAGCCATTTTCAAACGAAGTAAACTGAGCCAAAATATTCTAAAGAGATTTTACAGCTTCACTGCTTTCTTACTGGTTTTGAACTGCTTTGATACAGCATCTTGGTATGCTTTACGTGATTTCTAGCCTTCAGTCTTTATTTATTATTATTACTCACTAAGTTGGAGTACTCACTTTACTCCCTGCACCTTGTGTGCAGATGCAGGTACTTATACACCCGGAACTAGGTTTTAGCTGATCGGAGGCAGAGTTAGCAGAGTTTAGTGAGGTGGCTGCCAGCGTTCGCAGCACCGCTTCTCTCCCTTTTCGTTCATCATTCCTGTTTTGTATAATTTAGACCTTGTAGTTGTATTTATACTCTAATAGATGCTCGTGACTTGTGATACCCCGGTTTGGGCTGTGTCGGGTTGCACTTCTGCCAATTATTTTAATTAAATCTTATTTAAATTGCTTATGAATTGTTTAACTATTTTAAAAAGATGAATTGGGTTTAGTTGGCTGGCCTTGTCCTCACGAGAGGCGCCATCACGACCGGGTCCGGGTTTGGGTCGTGACAATCCCAAATCCATCCTACGGTAATTTAATCATAACTTTGTGTAGGAATGTCCAAATGACAAACAGTTTAAAGTGTTAGAAACTAAACTCTAGGATCTTTCATATGATATGCTTCTCATCACATAACACCTTATATATATTTAGATATGCTCGTCCAAAGTGTGGACTTGTGCAAACTCATTTGGAATTTTAGCCTATTATGCAAATTTTCCAACTTGACTTAGACTTAGACCTCTAATTAGACCCCACATTACTTATTATATGACTTATACACTTATTTACTATATCAAATTGATATACATCATTTTAATAGCATATTCATTCTCCCCCGCTTAGGATTATTCATCCTCGAATGAGAAGTAGAGTATGCCCAAACACTTAACATAATATATCTCTTTTCTCACCTACCTCAAGTCCCTAAAATTTGTCTAACTCCCAAATTTTTCAGAAATTTCGGCAGCATCTCCTTTGTAACTAGGCCTATCCACCTGTCAGAGAACCACCAAAACCATCCTAACAACACACCCATAACTCGACAAAGTACCACAATGTATATATCAATAACATTATTCTCAATATTACAAGAACTACATTATCATAATGATACCTGGACATGGATTGCACAATTTTAAATCATAACACCTAGAAAGTACCTTTCAAATCAAAACCAATTGTTATACAATCAAGAGAAAATATTTTCTTTCCACGACACTTTCAGCCTTGAAGGTGGCCTCTTAGACTTACAGACTTCACCATAACACATGCACGGAAACAATCTCAACTCCCAAACTTACCAAACAAGGATGACAAATAGATACCCATCATAGGCCAACCATCCATTAACTTCACCTTTAGTAGTTTCCACGAGAATTATACACAAAGTATCTCCAACTACCTTCTTAGACATACGCATATGAAAATACAGGGTACATAGGGAACAACGATGGGAAGACTCCGTACACATAGTGCGGCCTAAAGTGAACTACACTTATTTCACCTTCATTATCAATTCGCATAACATTTTTAGGGAGGAAGTATTGAGAATAACCCGTTCACACTCCTAAACTCTAAATCGCTATGCGAAAATATCATGACCCAACCTATGAGCTGCGATGGGCACCCGGTACCTTACTTAGCTGAGTACCAACATAATGTATATTTTCATATCATACTATCATAAGTAACTGAACCAGAGAGGCTGCCGTGAAATAGGTAGAATACAACATGTAATACCAACTTATACATAAGACATATGGGCCTCTAAATCAGACTGACCAAACAAGCAACTTCGAAGCAAATGAAGCGACTAACATCTTCCGTTGAGCTGATAGTCTGCTTGGAGGACTCTAGGAATACATAATTTCATAAAGGTCGGGACATAATCCCGTCATACCAAACAATGCACGTCTAAATCATACTAACCAAACAAGCAACTCCGAAGCAAATGGAGCGCACCAACATCTTTCGCTGAGCTGATAGCCTACTTGGAGGGCTCTTGACCTGTCTATCGGGACCTGCGGGCATGAAATGCAGCATCCCCAGAAAAAAGGGACGTTAGCACGAATAATGTACCGAGTATGTAAAGGCACATAAATAAGTACATAACAGACGTGGAAGAAATATAGAGTAAATGACCCAACCTGTAAATCTGGATAACTCTGTAAATCATGAAATAATTATAGTGTCATGCATATACGTATGAATGTCATGTCGTGCATAGGTACATGTTTCATAACATCATCAGGCCTCTGAGGGTATCCCATCATATCATCTCGGCCACTGTGGGCAAAATCATCAACGTATACCAGCTGATCAGGTGGTGGTGCGTATATAACGCCGTAACCTTTTCCCATATCCCATATACATACACACACACACACACACACACACACACACACACACACACACACACACACACACACACACATATATATATATATATATATATATATATATATATATATATATATATATATATATATATATATATATATATATGTGTGTGGTCATGGGTCAGTGTAAATGAATGCAAGGCATGAAATGCCTACGAAATACGTTAATAAGATTTTCTCGAGATGCCATAAAAATCAATATACCTTTCGGATAAACTTTATCAAATACGTATTTTTCTGAGACCCATGAACAGAAGATATAATAGTAATTCACATGGGGAATCAAGAATATAGACACCCCTAGTATTTCTATGCATAGAGTCATTTATAGAAGTTGCGTATTTTTCTCGTTTCATTTGTATTATTTGGACCATGCCAAAAGGAAAAAAGAGATAGCCTTAACATATCTGGACCATTTCTCTTGGCAATCCCTCTAGCACACGTCTTTTGCGAAGAACATGTAATGCTGGATCAAAGTAGGGAAAAATCCTTATGATATTCTTGAGAAAGATTGTACCAATTATAGCACATACAACAATATAATTTCCAAGTCCACCTTTACTAGACGTCGCCAAATCCGACACTATGAGTGAATATGTACTTAAGGTGAAAATAGTATATCCAGCTAAGTTACGCATTCTTGTATGAACTTTTGCCTCATTATATGCAAGAAGTGCCATTGTTCCAAGTTCAAACGGTTCATAGACTAGGGTTAACACACTTGAAGGATGATAATTCGGATATAGTGCATAGTAAACTCAAGAAACAAGTGAACCAAGTCCCAGAATCCAACAAACAAGCATACACGTAAATTTTCCCTCAAACCTAGTAGGACTTGGACTAATGCTTAAAATAACATAAGTCATGGATGCTTCTTTTTGGATCAAATTCCAATACCAACACTTATCAAGTGATAATAAAATATAACCTTCCTTAGATCTAAAGTAAAATATTGAATGGAAAAGAGTAAAATAATTCTGATGTTTATTCTTTACATATTGTCGCCAGCTTATCCATTTCTCAAGGCCCATTTGAGCATGCCACAAATATTAATAGTGCATGAGTCACAATGTTTTTAAGCCAAAATCTGCAACATGTCTTATCCAAAATATTTTGGATAATTACCAATTACCCGCATAATTAAGAATTATCTTAAGTTACTCAAAATACTACTCACTTTTAACACACTTTATATATATTACTATCATGTTTATGTGGTACCTTGTATGACATTAGTCTATAAATACGAAGTATTATTGCTTGAACTGTATTTTATCTCAAATTTTCAAACTTCGACGAAACTCATTTTCTTCGATTTGCCTACCCTCTCACCTTCATGAATTTACTTATCACTTGTTTGAAATAATGCAATGCTTATAATCCCAAAATAATCTCATTCTCAAACCTTTGTCACTTAACTTACGACGAAACTTTAACGCACGAAAAATGCGGGGTGTAATATCTCATTTCCGAGCTTCCATCAATTTACATATGGCATACTTTCACGTACGAAAATATAGGGTGTAACGTCATTCCCCCCTTTGCAACATTCATCCTTGATTGTTGACTGATGCACTTATCATTATCATAACCTACAGCTCTTGCGAATACATTAATACTCTCCTTGCCATCTAGGCAATTGCTCTGTGAATACATCCAAAGTCCAGGGTATTCCTACCTGTAGGCCTCTTTCTCACACCACAGCTAGTGGTCGAAATTCTTCCAATTTCGTAACTCTTGCTACTTCTGTCATGTAGTCTGTACGACTTTTTCCTTATATGTGCGCCTATATAATTCTTCCCTCTAGCTTTTAGCCAATATCTAGGCATTACCTTGTGAACATATATAAAATTATGTCAAGCTGTCCCTCTGGGCGTCATTAGCTTTACTTCATCTAAGTAGGCCATACTATACCATAATTCTTACTTCGATTTATCGTTACTGAGGTCTGCTACCAAACTCCAGGTTACTCTCGTTGCATATCCTATATGCATAAAGCTAAGTCTTTTAATGCTTCTTCATTACTGTTCATCTTAAGATTGATGGACTTTCTACAACTTAGAGAAACCATCAGATTTCTTGTTTTCATGGGTTTAATCCCGAGGACTTATCCGTTCTCGTCACCTTCTCACTTTCCCTTTCTCATTCTTGCTCATGTCATAAAACTTTGTCGCTTTACTATACTTTAGCTTGGGACCTATACATATATATTCATACTATTCGCGGCCTTCCTTCAACTTGCTTGCACCATAGATTTCCTTATGTTGTTCTGGAACATCAAGAGAGACATCACGTCATGTCTAACTCTTTTTTACTCTCTTGACTAGATCTCTCGGCACTTAGAAACCATACACTGGAAGGTACGCCACTGACGATGTTGCTATCATTACTGTATATTGAATTCTAGTGCTTCTAACCTTCTATTCGAAGCATGGACTATTCACGATCTTCTGTCCTTGAGTATCTTCTACGTTGTCCACCTTTACCTTACTTACCATAAAATCTCGCATCGTATCTTTTATCTCTTTCATGCCCTCCCTTTCACATAGGTATAATTCACGTCCATAACTTGAAGTTCTATCATAATATTTTTACCTCTGGTGCCTATACAATCCGTTGGGAGCTCTATACTGAATTCTTAGGCTGGTATTTTTCTAACTAGCTATATCGTAGAGCCTTTATAAAATATGGTTTTTGTAGTATGCCTTTGGTACCTCTAATATTAAGGCTAGTCCTGCAATGTTCTCGATCACGATTTTTATAATTTTCTAGGTTCAATAATCAGACTCTTGATTTGATGTAACTCTTTAGTTTCCTCTTTCCCTTTGATCAACCTTCGTGTAGGCTTAATATATCTTCTGATCTACGGCTCATGGAATTAGTTATTACTTTTGTCCTTTATGGATGCCAAAGAATATCAAATATATAATCTTCTAGCAATTCAATTCTTCGTCTATGACCTGGACTCAATTCTTTCTTTTAACTTATATCAGAGTCTTCTATGGCTGTGTGATTGTCAATATATATGTATATTCCGAAATCGCAAGTGTATTCATAACGTAACCAACTCTGGATCATTGATCAAACAGTTCCATTTGTTTCTTCTCAGCGTTCTTTAAACGTGAGCTATTACTTTTCCTGGTCTCCTGCCTCCTTGTTGCGTGCATACTTAGCTTATCTTAGTTCCCAGTGGCTTTCTCTTTTATTTCAGTAACACTCATATGGTACCTTTAAATACCTCAACTCCTATATGAATATACCTCCAGTATTACAATGACATTACTACGAGGCTGAATTCACTATATTAGGTTTTACTATGCTTATCTTGCACGATTTGCTGATTTGTCTGTGTCCTCTTGTCTAGCCATTAACTAGGATCTTCCTGAATCAACTACTAACTACTCATTAGCCCATTCTCATATCAATATTCCGCATAATCTTCCTTGGGTTATTTCCTTTGTCTTAATTTACGTCTCCTACTCGCTCCATATTTATCAATAACATCTCGGGCAGGAACCCTTACTTCCTTTCCTTGACGTCGTGTTTGCATAATGTTCTGGAATCGTACCATATATGTAGGCTCTGAATAAGTCTAATCTTGTCCCTCTTTTTTTTTATCACATTCTTCCTTTACCATTCCATAATTACTAGAACCCTTTAATTCTGACTTAATGCCACATCATTCCACATCCCCCCCTTTAGGGGAGTACTATGGAGCTACGACGACCTGCCTATAGATGTTTTCCTCTTTATCTTTGGCGTCTTTTTACATCATTCCACATTCCCCCCCTAGTGGAGTACTATGGAGCTACGACGACCTACCTATAGATATTTTTCCTCTTTATCTTTGGTGTCTTTTCACATCATCGATAAACCTCACTCACCTTGTGGTAATCCTTCTATACCAAGGATAACAAATTTCCTTACTCACGAGAGAAACACCTAGTGTAACTAGCACCTGTAGTCCTTTAAGCTTAACTTTGCTCACATTGCTTACTTTTAGGGAAGTGTCTTCCTGAATAACCATTCTCTGAATTACTCATGAATCTTCTTTTGTGGTCCATTCTATTATTGTCGGAACGCAATCTGAAATTCTCATGATGCTGACTATCATCAAATCACTTAGCCCCTAATTCATATTTAGTTTATCTTGTTCACCAGCCCATACTGATTTCTATTACTCTTGGGATTAACTCTCCCTTCTGGTAGTCGCGTTGAAGTCATGAACTTATTTCTCAAAATGAGGATATACCTTTATGGCCTATACTCTTTTGTTGTCTCAAGGCCTGGCTCCTCTCGTCTTTTCCTTCACTTAACTATATATCCTATAATACCGTCATTATTTTTTGTCATCCATGCATTACATCTTACTCATAACGCTTCATTAACTCTCTTCTCATTTCCTGCTAGCATTTCTTTCTAACACTTTATTTTGAAAATTTCAACAGGACATTCCTTTGCTTTTAGCACCCCTTTCTCCATCTATTGGCTCTTCGGGTTGTCTAACATTCATTCTTTACTAGGGATGGGAGCCATACTAAGGTTACATTTATCCTTTCAAGGCTTCTATGCCTATCTTTATAATACTCATATTTAGCTGTATTATTTCAGAGTGTACCATCAGGGTGTCTCACAAAGAGATTTTTTAGCACATTTACAATATCCTTCGGAAATGTCAACCAACACAAGCAATCCAACAATCATTTTGGATAACTCTAACCCCAGCCGGTTCCTGATATTCGTCCTTCTCCTAGCTATTTCTGTTAGCTCCCACGGAGCATAATTGAGATGGGTGTGACTGATTGTACATACCTCTGTTACAATTGAAGGTATCTTGAAATGCTTATATTTCTCTGCTTGAATTATAAATACTGTTAATTTTCATTAACTAGGTATCTCGTACCCTTCTTCACCTTACTTTTTTTACTTGCTGAAACTTGTGTCTACCTTTTGATTCTCTTATTCCCTTTTACCATAAGAGTGGATAGACATTCTTGCCTTGGGTATCCTTATCAAGAAACTTACACGTATTAGTGCACACATGATTTGCTGAATACCTCAAATTTATCCATCGTAAGCACGATGAAAAAATTGAGTTACTCTGACTCAACTCTTCCACAGCTATTATCAACCGTCTTTTTGGATGTAGGCATCATCGTATTATGAATAAGATAGAGTTAGGAAGTTGAGTTCTTATGAGCTCTATGGCATGATCTAGAGTAAGAAGAAAGAGTGACAATCCTAAATTCCCTGTGGCCTCCTGCTTATAAGTGCGGTGCATAACACACCCATAAACAAGACTCCACTAGACACGGCTTGCAGACTCCCTAGGACAGAACTGCTCTAATACCACTTTTATCATGACCCAACCTATGAACCGCGATGGGCACTCGGTACCTTACTTAACCGAGTACCAACATAACATATCTTTTCGTATCATACTATCATAGATAACTGAACCGAAGAGGCTGCCGTGAAATAAGTAGAGTACAACATGTAATACAAACTTATACATAAGACATGTGTGCCTCTAAGATCAAAATAACCGCTCGTATACTAAATATAGGGCGACAAGACCATATAATCTTTTACGTACATCACATCTGTGTACAAGCCTCTAAGAATACATAATTTTCATAAAGGCTGGGACAGATTCCCTCCATATCAAACAATACACGTCTAAATTATAATAACCAAACAAGCAACTCCGAAGAAAATGGAGTGCACCAACATCTTTCGCTGAGCTGATAGCCTACTTGGAGGGCTCTCGACCTGTCTATGCATAAAATGCAGTGTCCCCGGGCAAAAGGGACATCAATACGAATAATGTACCGAGCATGTAAGGCACATAAATAATTATATAACAAACATGGATGAAATATAGAGTAAATGACCCAACCTGTAAATCTGGATACCTATGTAAATCATGAAATCATAGGTACATGTTTCAATACGAATAATGTCGTGCATAGGTACATGTTTCAAAACATCATCAAGCCTCTGAGGGCATCCCATCATATCATCTCGGGCACTGTGGGAAAATCATAAACATATACCAGCTGATCAGGTGGTGATGTGTATATAACGCTATAACCTTTTCCCGTATTCCATATACATATAATATATATACATATATATATATATATACATACATATATTTACATATACCAACTGATCATGTGGTGGTGCGTATATAATGTCGTAACCTTATCCCACATCCCATATGCATATATTTACATATATACGCGTATATAACGCTATCTGGTCATGGGTCAGTGTAAATGAATGCAATGCATGAAATGCATAAGAAATACGTTAATAAGA
The DNA here is from genome assembly GCF_000715075.1 of Nicotiana tabacum. Lineage (NCBI taxonomy): Eukaryota > Viridiplantae > Streptophyta > Magnoliopsida > Solanales > Solanaceae > Nicotiana > Nicotiana tabacum. The sequence continues at coordinate 55,467,150 of NC_134097.1, forward strand.
TTTTCTCGGAATGCCACAAAAATCAATATACCTTTCAGATAAACTTTATCAAATACATATTTTTCTAAGACCCATGAACATAAGATATAATAATAATTCACATGGGGAATCAAGAATATAGACACCCCTAGTATTTCTATGAATAAAGTCATTTACAAAAGTTGCATATTTTTCTCGTTTCGTTTGTAATATTTGCATCATGCGAAAAGGAAAAAAGGGATAGTCTTAACATACCTAGACCAATTCTCTTGGCAATCCCTCTAGCACACGTCTTTTGCGAAGAACACGTAACGTTAGATCAAAGTAGGGACAATCCTTATAATATTCTTGAGAAAGATTGTACCAATTACAGCACATACACCAATGTAATTTCCAAGTCCACCTTTACCAGACGTCGCCAAATCCGACACTATAAGTGAATATGTGCTTAAGGTGAAAAGAGTATATCCAGCTAAGTTGCGCATTTTTGTATGAACCTTTGCCTCATTATATGCAAGAAGTGTCATTGTTCCAAGTGCAAAAGGTTGATAGAATAGGGTTAGAACCCTTGAATAATGATAATTAGGATACAGTGCATAGTAAACTACTCCAAGAAACAGGTGAACCAAGTCCCAGAATCCAACAAACAAGCATACCTGTAAATTTCCCCTCAAGCCTAGTAGGACTTGGACTAATGCTTAAAATAGCAGTAGTAATGGCTGCTTCTTTTTGGATCAAATTCCAACACCAAGACTTATCAAGTGACAATAAAATATAAGTTTCCTTAGATCTAAAGTAAAATATTGAATGGAAAAGAGTAAAATAATTCTTATGTTTATTCTTTACACATTGTCGCCAGCTTATCCATTTCTCAAGGTCTATTTGAGCATGCCACATATATTAATGGTATATGAGTCACAATGTTTTTCAAGCCAAAATCTGACACGTTGTGCTTTATCCAAAATATTTTGGATAATTACCAATTACCCGCATAATTAAGAATTATCTTAAGTTACTCAAAATACTACTCACTTTTAACACACTTTATATATCTTGCTATCATGTTTATGTGGTACCTTGTATGACATTAGTCTATAAATACGAAGTATTATAGCTTGGACTGTATTTTATCTCAAATTTTCAAACTTCGACGAAACTCATTTTCTTCGATTTGCCTACCCTCTCACCTTCATGAATTTACTTATCACTTGTTTGAAATAATTCAATGCTTATAATCCCAAAATAATCTCATTCTCAAACCTTTGTCGCTTAACTTACGACGAAACTTTAACGCACGAAAAATGCTGGGTGTAATATCTCATTTCCGAGCTTCCATCAATTTACCTATGGCATACTTTAACGTACGAAAATATCGGGTGTAACAGAACACCAACACTAAACCTTTAATGAACTTCAACAATTACTCTAAGATGTGCTATCATAAACTGACCATTAAATTACCTATCAAATATATATGATCACATGGTGATGCTTCCTCTTTGACATGTTTGAATCTTCAATACCCAATAGATTTAATAAATTTAGGAACAACGCAATTCATGATTGGGCTGGAATTATTCAGGAATCCATTAATGTACTGAGCAGAGTATTTCATGAGGTTACAAATCCTTGTTTAAATTGTGTTGTTTGCATTTGGCATGTTTTGAAGACTGGAATGACGAAGGCATTTTGTTCTGCTACCTAAACACTTTATCCTTCGTTACCCCTTTTGAGCCTTATTTATTTTCTTTCATACCCCTCGTTCGGAATCAGTAGCAACGAAAAAAGAAAGAAAGAAAGAAAACAACAAAACGAAAACAACCCCTCGTTCATATATGCCTTGCCCAACAATAGTAAGCTCTAAGGAGAAGTGGTCAAGTATAATACACTGCTTGCCCCGTAAGTGTAAGGAAAGTCAGTTTAGTTCCAAATGGTAAGATTCTTGCAACATGGATGTGATAGAGATTTCAAAAGAAATACATGAAGTTGAATTACACTCTTAACATTTACTGGAACAAGGAATCTATGCCACAAGCCTATGAGGATGGATCATAATTCAAACCACGTAACCCTTCATGACAATTGACCATATATGAGATAACTAAAGATACGGCAACTTGTCTTCCAAATCGATATACTCATGATATGTACAAAAATCTGAAAGCATTTAATCTCAAACTTTCACGAGTGAAACCACATAGCTAGGACATCTTAATATTGGGATGAAATCATGTATTTGTTAGAGGGGTTCTAATGGTTAACATGATGCTCCGGGGACAAAGACAAATAAAACTCCTATCCACCTAGGGAGGTGGAATGCCAAGGATAGAAAAACTCCCCGCACATGACAATGACATAGTCCATGATTCTAGAAGTCGAGTGTGTAAAGACAACGAAACCCAATGAGATAGTATAAAATAATCATTGAAGGTTTATAGATGTTCATAATAAGTTCTCCACGGACATAGGAAGTACCCAGATGCTACTGAAAGATAGGAGAACATGAGAAGTAGGCGTTGTGCTATGATAACCCCCAAAGGTGTATTTGGTCTTAACGGAGAGCCTATTAAGGGTCCTTATGAGAAAGGAAGAGTTATAGTGACACATAGAAGGACATGTTCTCTCATAGATATCAAACAAATGTTGGGAAACTAGCACAATGAATTTGCTAACTAAGGAACACAGTCAACACATCTTGTCGCGGTGTAAAAAGAAAACAAACATTTGTTATGAGCTAGGCATGCTTCTGTTGTATTAACTCCCAAACTGCAATATAGGACCATGTCACAGGAAACCACAAAACTAGGAACAAAGTGAGCTACTTATTGTGCAGTGATCTAAGTGGACATGAAATTCATACTGAGATGGGCAAACAAAAGATCTTCCTGCGACAGATTTGTAGAAACCTCAAATTTCGCAAAAATTTATACGGGCAAGTGACCACTTCAATCGACATGTACCCATAGTTGAGATATGCTTTCATATTACTGGACAATGAAAAGGTTCCATGATGATACTCGCAAGGGAGTAGTGTGAATGTTAAAACCATAGAAGCTATATACACCAGTGAGAAAAAGAGTGACGCGAGAAGGATCGCAAAACTAGGATGCTTTACATGGAACTTGACACCACATAGGTAAACTTTACAAAGGTGTATGCATAGGCATAAGTGAGCAGATGTTGTCCATTTAACTAAAAAATTTCTGTAAGAAATTCATCAGGTATAGTCCCTTGTTGAGAATTTAGGAAAGCAAGTGGGAAGTATTAATCCTAGAGTTATAAATCCATTCAAGGACATATTCATAGAACTTAATTCCACAAGAGGATATAAATAAGAGAATTTGTGATAGAGTGGATTCACAAATAACTCCTTCAAGGAGTAGGAACACACAAAGTTTTGTGACTCAACATTTTATTAAGACCATATTTATGAGAACTCTTCAATATGGATGTACATATACAATGAGTAGAAATTTTAATTTGACTTACTTGGTGACTTTAGGTAGGGCAATAACTTAATAGATGCCCCTCGACTCCACAACCCTAACTTACATTGGTAACATACTGATATACTACATGATCTAGTGGTGCAGCGACATTAATAGAAACAAGGGTACTCCCCTTAGCAACAAGTTCTACCAATCTCTCCATGACTCGATACATTCTCCTAACAAACTCTTGGGCAATCTCCCTCAGATTCACCGGCGGGGTCATTCCCTCCTTACTGCTTCAAACTCGTGGAGTATGGTATCAAGATTAATCATCTGGAGAATAATATATAGCGAAGAAATTAGCTCCCTATCTTGAGCTATATTGCACAATCTGGAGTATCAAAGAAGGGTGAAATTCCTAAATGTCCAAATAGCCACCAACTTATAGATATGGTCGACAACATACCGATGAGAAGGACTCTACTAGACACGGCTCTGAGACAACCTAGGACACTTTAAAACCTTAAGCTCTGATACCAAGTTTGTCACGTCTCAAAAATTAAGGAGCATGACTGGCGCTCAATCGAGTAAACCCGACTGAACAAGCCTGTTAGGTTTCATTCTACCCAAACTAATTCATGAATAAAGAGGAGATGAACTCCATTAATCATACTTTGTAAATATTTCATTAACAACTTCCATTTTGTTTTCATTAGCAGTTTCAACCATAATGTCCAAAATATTACAATTTTTATAGTTATGATGAAAAATATATTTTCCAAATACCAATATTTCTAATTCAATTTCCAATATCAAACACCACCCACAACCTATCTACGGAACCGCTAAATACAACTGAAGAGTAATATGGAAATGTCGGCAATAAGGCTTCAGCTATACCTCAAAATACAGGTACATGATGGACAATGATACAAGACCCCGAAATAAAGTGGGGCTCACCAAGTCGGCTAAAAAGAGGATGCGCCACTAGCTGCGACCAACACTGTCTGCTATGGAACCACCTACATCCATTTAAAGATGTAGCACCCCAGGCAAAAGGGACGTTAGTACTGTCGAATAATACTAGTATGTAAAGGCAAACACTGATCTCAGAAGAATGAATAGTGAAACAAAGAGAGGGCGGTCATAATAATCAATAAGTGCTACAAGAAAGAAATAAAACAAAAGAAAGGCCAAGTAAGGATCACAGAGTTTCCAACTCAATTTTCCATACTTTAGGTCGATAAACTTAGTGCCAAGTGCCACAACTCACAATGCCTCCATGTTATACACGTAGTCCGGTCACGACCGGCTATCAAGTGAGACATAACCATATTCATAATTTTATCCACAATGTCATTGTGTTCTTACATGGAGTCCGATCTAGGCCCGATTGGCTAGGCCATCTTACTTTAGACATAACCATATTCACAATTAAATCCACAACGCCACCGTGTTCTTACATGGAGTTCGGTCTCGGCCTGACCGGATAAGCCATCCAATGTGAGACATATCCAAATTCACAATGATAATCAGAAATCCAACATAAATGCCACATGTGTACAGCATGGCATCAGATCTTGGCCCCATCGGCTAAGCCATCTCACTTGGGACATAACCTCTTTCAATTATTCACTTAATTCACATTTCTTTCTGTCTTTCATTACATGGCACAAAAAACCCCATTAATTAAGTAGTTCTTGGCTCTTGGACACATTTTATAATTCAAGTCTTTCCCTTTTTATTTGTTCAAATAACGTCATCATCCATGTCGATAAGTGTTATCATATAAGGCATGTTCATATAAGGAATGAAAAAAAGCTTGGAGAACATAATCACATTTCAAATAGAATGATTACATGGTAAACATTTAGAACAATTATGGAACATAAATCTTTCAACCTAACGTGTTAAGGCAATCAATTCTAGCATGATCAAGTCAAAACTTACACCAATTATTCGGACACTAAGAGTTCAATTCTAAGAAGAAGAGAGTTAGGCATACGTACCTCAATAGAGTTGTTAAGCAAATTTTACTTTTAGAAGTCATTTTAAAAAAGTTGAGTCGAGGCTCACTTCGTAATCTGATTCATATATTTCCTCATTTCATAGGCAGCACTAGGCACAATTACAAAAGTTGTCCACACTCTATTTTCCCAGTTCATTTAATTCATTTTCAAACATCTTCATAGTTTATCAACCACTAGACACACTCAATCAAGACATTTAGTACACATACGAACGGTTAGGAGTATTAAGCATATCGAGTTTTCCTTACCTAATCGGTACACCACTTTTCATTTAATTCACAACTCAAAGCCATACCATTTTAATAAGCAACCCATACTTTAAACATCTATCGTTCAATATAAGGCTCGTTCTGAATGATCAAGTTTATGAGTTTATAGGGGATAACCCGGAACGTAGAAATTAGGAATTTTGAGCCGGTCATACTAAAACTTACGGAAACATTATGGAATTTAATTCCGAGAGAGAAAGTTTAGCCAACATACCTTGTTTGAGCTTTCCTTAAGTTACTACAATGCACCAACCGTTATAGCACTAATAATCTATAGAAATATAGAGAAATCGATTAATAACTAGAAAGATTTCCCATGGTGTAAATCTCTTAGGAATTTCATCAAACACCTAACATGTGAAATATACTATAAGGTTCTACAATGGATATTCCTTCTTCCCTCGACCAATTTCAACAAGAACAACCCCAAAATAGTCTTTTAATCCCACATACTATAGCTTAGTGTCACATGCTTGTCTTATTTCTAACCCCACAATATATTTTTGAACTCATAATCTCTTATATGAAATCTTCGAAGTAGGACTTACCCCAAAGGAGAGTGAGTTAGAGATGAGCCTTCCTTGATTCTTGAGAATTTGTGCAAGATTGAGTGATTGGAAGGCTAGGTTCCCTCTTTCTCTCTCTCTAAAATGCTCTAACCTCTCTATAGATTTAGTAGAAATATCCCCAAAATGAAGCCGCGTATTATCAAAATAGGTTCAGATATGAAAATTTTCAAAAATGACCCTCGAAGTCAATTATATGGTGCAATTATGCTATAGCATAATCGTTTTGTGGGCAACAGAATTGCAGCATAATCATTATGCGACAACATAATCAATTATACGAAAGCATAATCAATTTGTGACAGCATAATAGTTTGCACATCTCTGCTTCACTTTGTGATACTTATGCGGCCCACAGAACTGTTTTGCGGTCGCAAAATTGATTGCAAATCCAGCCTAAGGTAATTTAATCATAACTTTGTGTAGGAATGTCCAAATGACGAACAGTTTGAAGCGTTAAAAACTAGACGCGAAGATCTTTCATATGATAGGTTGCTTATGACATAACACCGTATATATATTTAGATATGCTCGTCCAAAGTGTGGACTTGTGCGAACTCATTTGGAATTTTATCCTATTATGCAAATTTTACAACTTGACTTAGACTTAGACCTCTAATTAGACCCCACATTACTTAGTATATGACTTATACACTTATTTACCATATCCAATTGATATAAATCATTTTAATAGCATATAAAATATTATAATTAGCCTACCTGGCACCACGTAATCCTAAATTACTTAGCGAAATTTTTCGGGGACTTACACATAGGATGACCCAAAGTGATATACCGACTTATACATATGACATACGGGCCTATAAGGCCGGCATGATCCTTTATATACTCAAAACATAGGCCGACAAAGCCATACAAGTATCCATATACATGACATCTATCTACAAGCCTATAAGAGTATATAATATCATAAAGGTCGGGATAGGGATCCACCATACCAATCAATACATGTATTAATCTACTGACCAAATAAGCAATTGCGGAGCAAATGAAGCACACCAACACGTTCCGCTAAGCTGATAGCCTACTTGGAGGACTCTAAACCTATCTATTGGGACCTGCGGGCATGAAATGCAGCGTCTCCAGGCAAAAGGGACGTTAGTAAAAATAATGTACCGAGTATGTAAGGAATGAAAATTAGTAAATAATAGTCATAAGAGAAACATGGAGTAAAAGACTCATCATGTAAGTCTAAATAGCTCTGTGAATTATTTAATTTTTATAATGTCTTGTATATGTGTATAAATTCCATACCATGCATAGGTATATGCGTACATAACATAATCAAGCCTCTAAGGGCATCCCATTATATGATCCCGGCCATTGTGGGCAAATCATCAATGTATACATGCTGATCAGGTGGTGGTGTGTATATAACGTCGTAACTTTTTCCCATATCCCATATACATATAATATACGTGTATATAACGTCATCTGGTCATAGGTCAATGTACATTTATATATGAATGAAATGCATAAGAAGTACGTTAATAAGATTTCTCAGAATGCCATAAGATCAATATGCCTTTGATTAATATCATGAAATAAAATTTATCAACTTACGTATTTTCTGAGACCCATAAATAGATGATAAAATAGTAGGACACATGGGGAATCAAGAACATAGTCACTTCTAGTACTTCTATGAATAGAGTCATTTATGAAAGTTGTGCATTTGCTCGTTTCGTTTGTATCCTATGGATCATACCAAAAGGAAAGAAGGGATAGCCTTAACATACCTGGGCCGATTCTCTTGACAATCCATCTAACACACGTCAATTGCAAAAAAGACATGTAACAATGGATCGAAGTAGGAAAAAATCTATATGATATTCTTGAGAAAGATTGTATCGTTCTCTATTAGAATTGCATATCACGCTACTATTACATGATATAATCTCTTATGAATTTTCTTGCTGAAGTTATTATCCGTTACTTAGTAGATGTGAGCATCTTCATTTTTTTATTTAGATAGGCCTTTTGTATTTGTGGGTGTGGGCCCCACTTATGTATGACTTAGGCACAAGAATTTCTCTAATTTTTTCACCTTGTTACATGAGTTAAGACTCATTATTCAAGACCTCTTTGGCTGCCACATCCCCCTAATCCCACGTGAATTGCCCCCTAATACTTATCCAAGATCTTACTTTAATAATTATCCACCAACTTCTAATTAATTTGTTAACTTCCCACTCAAATCAATAATTATCCAATTATCCACATAATTAAAAATTATCTCAAATTACTTAAAATACTACTCACTTTTAACATATTTTATACACCCTAACATGGTCATGTGGTACCTTGTATGACACTAGTCCATATATATAGAATATTATAGCTTGGACCTTATTTTATCTCAAAATGTCAAACTTCGACGAAACTCATTTTCTTCGATTCGCTTACCCTCTCACCTTCTCGAACTTGTTTGAAATAGCATAATACTTATAACCTCAAAAATAATCTCATTCCCGAGCTTACATCGATTAACTTACGATAAAAATTTAACGTACAAAAATGCGGGATGTAGCATCTCATTTCTGAGCTTATATCAATTTACTTATGGCGTACATCTACGTACGAAAACATGGGGTATAACATTATTCCCCCCTTTGGAACATTCGTCCTCGAATATTGACTAATGCACTTATCATTTTTATAAACCGAATCATCCAAATACTTTAGTACCATTCTTACCATCTAGGCAACTGTTATCTGAATAAATCCAAAGGCCAGGGCATTCCCCCCTTTAGGCCGCTTTCTCACACCATGACTTGTGGTCAGAATCCTTCCGATCTCGTAACTGTTGCTACCTTCTATCTTGCAGCTTGTACGACTCTGACCTTATAAGTGCGCCTATGCGATTCTTCTCTCTTTTTTCCTTCAGTTTTTAGCCAATCTCTAGGCCTCGATTTGTAAGCATATATAGAGCTTGACACGATGTCCCTCGAGGCATCTATAGGTATACTGAAGTTCTTCGCTCGGTACTTTGTCGAACTTATGAATATTGTTATACCTTATTTCATAGACTCGGTTATCTATCTGCATGACTTTACTGCATCTAGGCAGGTCATACTACACCATAATTCTTACTTGGATTTATCATTACTGAGATCTGCTATGAAACTCTAGGTTATTCTTGTTTCTTATTCTATATGTATAAATCTAAGTCCTTTAATGCTTCTTCATTACTATTCATATTAAAATTGATGGCTTGATCTCATCTCATGCATTGTAACTTTTATCTATCCATTGTTGATTCATCTCAATGTATATCTATAATCTACCACTGATAACTTGAAATGTCTTACGTAATACATTGCCACTAGGGCTTACGTCTCATCGGGGGATATCTGAAGTGACTTGCCTAATCCACCTAGCAGCAATACTATACTTCAATAATTGTATTTCACAGCATCCCAACATGATTCATCTTATGGGTGGGGGTATTTAATTCTGTGTCGTCCATGAAATCCCTTTTTTCCTTGAAATCATTACCCAATCGATGGCCCAAACCCCATCATTTATCTATCACAATTACATCCTCATTCTACTACAAGAACAACATTACATCTCTTCTAAATGCTATTAGTATTAGACTCTTTTGAGTTCATTCAGACTATACTAGGCTTTTTATAACTTAGAAAAACCATTAGCGCTCTTGTTTTTATGGGCTTAATCCTGAGCCCTTATCCATTTTCGTCACTTTCTCACTCGCCCTTTCTTATCCTTACTCCTGTCTTCCTAAAACCTGTTTGCTTTACCATACTTTAGCTTGTGACCTACACATATCTATTTATATTACTCGCAACCTTCCTTCAACTTACTTGCACCATAGATTTCCTTGTGTTATTCTGGAATATCAAGCGACACATCACATCGCCTCTAACTCTTCTTTACTGTCTTAACTAGACCTCTCAGTTCCTAGAAACCATGGGCTGGATGATATGCCACTGCGACACCGCTATCATTCCTGGATATTGAATCCCGGCAATTCTAGCCTTATATCCGAAGTATGGACTATTTACCACCTTCTGCATTTGAGTATCTCGTACGTTGTTCACCTTTACCTTACTTACCTTAAAATCTCGCATCACATCTTCTATATCTTTCATGACCTTCCTTCCATATAGGTATAATTCACATTCACAATTTAAAGCTCTATGATAATACTTACACCTCTAGTGCACACACAATCTGGTAGGAGCTTTATACTGACTTCTTATGAGGCAGGTACTCTTCTAACTGGCTTTATCGTAGACCCTTATAGAGTATGGTTGTTGTACTATCTCTCTTGTACCTCTGATATTAAGGGTGATCCTCCACTATTCTCAATCACAATTTCATTAATATTTTGGGTCCAATAATCAGACTCGTGATTTACTTAGTTGATGTAACTCTTTAGTTTTCTCTTCCCTCTGATCAACCTCTATGTAAGCTTAAGCTATCTTCCCCCATATTTTCACACATGAAAATATTCCATAAATAAATTAATGAGAGCTCGGAAGTGAGATGTCACGTCCCGCAGTACTACATTACGACGATGTTACACCTTGTAGTATTGTACGTTGAATCTGTAGTAAGGTAATTGACATCAGTCCAAGTAAAAGATTATTCAGAGATTATAAGGATTATGCTATTTCAAAAAAGTAATAAGTAAATTCGTAAAGGTGAGAAGGGAAGCAAGTAAAACGAAATGAATTTTCGTCCAAGTTTGGCATTTGGGATAAAATACGGGTCGAGTGATAGTACATGATAATTATAAACTGATACCATGTAATATACCATATGGCCACGATAGTATAGTGCCTAAAAAGTATATTAAAAATAAGTACAATTATAAGTAATTTGGGGTAATTTTTAAATTATGCGAGTAATTAGTTAATTACTAGGTAACATGACATTACCCAGTTAACCAATAAGTGGGTAAAGATTAATAATCTTTACCTCCACTCGCCATGTGGCAGTAGGCAACCATTCAAACATATGACTAATTAGTCATATGTGCTTAGTGGCTAAAACATGTAAGTCACTAAAGAATTACAAGAAAATCTTTGTCATTTTAAAAGCTTGGTCATTCAAAAAGCTTAGTTCATTTAGTGAGAATGAAATTTAACTCTTTCATCCTAAATTCAACTTTCCAAGCAGACGCCAAGTTTCAAAATCTCCAACAAAATTGTTGCAAACAATTATAATAAGAATTGACTAGAACCGTAGCAAGATAAATATATTGCGGCCCTAAAGGAGTACGGTTCAATCTTCTCCAAGAATATTCTACGGAGTTTTCCCTACTCCAAGTATGTTAACGCCCCCTTCTATTACATCTCGCATTTTCGTACATTAAAAGTTTCGTCTTCGGTTAACCGACGTAGAGTCGGGGATGAGATCATATTGACATTAACGTATTTACATTATTTTTAACAAGAGATAAATAAGTGTCCTGAAGGACAAAGGGTTCACGAATTAAAGAAAACGAGTTTCGTTGAAAATGTCCAATTTGAAATACAATACGGGTCCAGCGATAATACCCGATGATTATGAACTAGTACCATGAAAGTACTACATAACCACGGTAGTATAATGTATAGAGTGTATATATATATAGTATATTAAAAATAAATAGAATTTTAAATAATTTGAGGCAATTTTTAAATTATGCGGGTAATTGGTTAACTACCGGGTAATGAAATATTACCCAGTTAACTAATAAGTGGATAAAAATTAACAAAATTACACTCCAAAAAAAACGTGACTGCCCCCCTTTTTAGTTTAAGGTGACTCATTATTCACATTTACATGTGTCACAAAATTTTTAAAGAGCTAATTTACAAGTCTTATCAAATGAAGACTTGTGAGCATTATCCAATAGAATTGGTAAGCACTTCATTAAAGATTAAACAATATTTGCATTCTCTCTTTGGTTTTAAAACCAAAAATGTGAGAAGCAGAATCATTTTGTTCAATAATTCAACTCCTTAGCCAAAAAGTACGATTGAAATTTCAAAATAAGCCACCATAATTTCATTTCAAAATTTCAAGGGATTCAAGCAGAATTTGGTTCAACATATTTCACGAAAGCAGAAGCTTCATTCCGTTCAAATAATTCCAGGAATAGGTATGTTAAGGCCCTCCCTTCTTTCTTTTTGCATGGTCCAAATTATATTGAATAAACGAGCAAACACACAGTTTCCATAAATTACTCTATTCGTAAAAATAGTAGGGGTGTCTATATTCTTGATTCCCCATGAAAATTATTATTATTTTTTGTTCATGGGTCTTAGCCCGGAAGGAATATTGATATTGTTACGTATTTTTCATGCATTTCACCCATTTATGCATATGCATTGACCCATGACCAGATGGCGTTATATATGCGTATATATGTAAATATATGTATATGGGATATAGAAAATGTTTATGGCATTATATATGCACCACCACCTGATCAGCTGGTATATGTTGATGATGTTGCCCACAATGGCCGAGACGAACGATGGGATGCCCTTAGTGGCTTGATGATATTATGTACACCCATACCTATGCATGGCACGACATTTATACGCACGTGCATGACATTAAAACCTTTCAGAATTTATAAAGTTATTCAGATTTAAAGATGTGTTTCTGTATTCCATGTTTCATCTATGTCTTTTACGTACAAATTTTCATGCCATACATACACTGTACATTTTTCGTACTGACGCCCTATTTCACGGGTGCCACGACCCAAACTGATGGGCCTTGACGGGCACCCGGTACGTTACTTGACCGAGTACCAGCGTAACGTATCATTCTTATTACATCATCATATACATGTGACATACGAGCCTAATAAGCCAACATAATGATTTATAAACTCAAAACATAGGCCGACATGGTCGTACACTCTTTCACATATACTACATATGTCTACAAGCCTCTAAGAGTACATAAATGTCATAAGGGTCAGGATAGAGTCCCGCCATACCAAACAATATACGTCTAAATCATACTAAGCAAACAAGCAACTCTGAAGCAAATGGAGTGCACCAACATCTTCCGCTGAGCTGATAGCCTACTTGGAGGGCTCTCGACCTATCTATCGGGACCTGCGAGCATGAAACGGAGCATCCCCATGCAAAAGGGACGTTAGTACGAATAATGTACCAAGTATGTAAGACACATAAATAAGTACATAAGAGACATGGAAGAAATATAGAGTACATGATTCAACCTGTAAGTCTGAATAACTTTGTAAATCATAAATTACTTTTAGCGTCATGCATATGCATATGAATGTCATGTCGTGCATAGGTACATGTTTCATAACATCATCAGCCTCTGAGGGCATCCCATCATATCATATAGACCACTGTGGGCAAAATCATCATCGTATACCAGCTGATCAGGTGGTGGTGCGTATATAACGCCATAATCTTTTCCATATCCCATATATATATATATATACGCGTATATAACGCCGCTTGAATCATATTTCAGCAACTGTGGGCAACATCATCATCATATATCAGCTGATCAGGTGGTGGTGCGTATATAACGTCGTAACCTTTATCCATATCTCATATACATATATTTACATATATATGCGTATATAACGCCATCTGGTCATGGGTCAATGCACATGTATGAAATGCATGAAAAATATGTAATAATCTCAATATTTCTTCCGGATAAATTTTTCCAACTGCGTATTATTCTGAGACCCACGAGCAGAAGATAATAATATTTTTCTTGGGGAATAAAGAGTATAGACACCCCTACTATTTCTATGAATAGAGTAATTTATGAAAACTATGTGTTTGCTCGTTTCTTTAGTATCATATGGATCATGCCAAAAGAAAAAAAGGGAGGGCCTTAACATACCTGTTCTTGGAATTATTTGAACAAATCTGCTTCTGCGAAATAGGTTGAACGCAACAGAATGAAGCTCCTGCTTCTTTGATTGTTGAACGAAATTGGGCTTAATTTTGTTGAAGCTTGGACGAGATTTTTTTTATAATGGATTGAAATGTTTCTGATCATCTCACGTTTTTTAACCAAACAGAATGAAACTTTTTGCTAAAGATAAGATTTTGGATAAGCATATATAAGTCTTTCTAAGATTTTAAGTTATTATTAAGTAGTTACCTAGCATTGTGACTACTTAGTCACTTTCTAGGCTTTGTGGCTTCTTGCCACATGTAAGGGGGTTAGTTTATTAAGTATTTTTATTCACTTATTAGTTAACCGGGTAATGTTATGTTACCCGGTAATTAATTGTCATGACCCTACTCGGATTCGGTCGTGATGACGCCTCTCGTGAAGACAAGTCCAGCCGACACTTTCCATTTTTCCAATTATTAACAATTTAGCATTTAGAAACAGTCTAAACATAAATAGATAATCCAAAGTAGTAGATAATATCATAAATACGCGGAAGAACAACCCAACACAGCCCTAACCGGGGTGTCACATGTCATGAGCATCTATAAAACCTGATACAAGTCTAAAAGGTCTACAACTAGTCCAAAAGCCTGATATGAGATAGAAATGATAAAGAGGGAGAAACACGGGTCTGCGGACGTCAAGCAGCTAACTCGTGAACTCCGAATGTCCGCCGGGAGCTCTCAACTCGCACTGGCAGGATTAGTAATGCCTGAATCTGCACACAGGGGTGCAGGGAGTAAAGTGAGTACTCCAACTCAGTGAGTAACAAATGTAAAGAACAACTGAAAGTAAGAAAACATGTAAGGAACAAGGCATCCTATAATGAAGTAGTAAAATCATTTAAAAGCAGTAAACCAGTGAAAAAATCAAGTAAAATCCTCCTTCAATAAGTAAACAAGTAATTGACAGGTAATCAATGTAAAGTAAACAAATAGAAGTTCGTCCCTCGGGCACAGTATCAACAAATCCGCCCCTCGGGCAACATCCAGAATAGTACCAGCCCCTCGGGCTCAATCTCACATCACAAATGGGTACCCGCGCTCACTGGGGATGTGCAGACTCCTGGAGGGGCCCCTTACAGCCCAACCACAATAACAAGCCATCTCGTGGCATCAAAACTAGGCCCTCGGCCTCATATCAATCAAGCCACCTCGTGGCGTATATATATCAGGCCCTCGGCCCCAAATCAGTATCAATGTTTCCTTACAATATAGGCCCCCGACCTTACTCAGCCAAAAATACTCACAAGCCTCTCAGGCAATAGTAAAACAGTGTTTCTCAGCCCAAACATCATTTAAAATATCATTTATGTCTTAAAAACTGAGTATACATGGTTGAGTAGTAAAACAGTAGAAAACAATATGACTGAGTTCAAGTATAAAGTCAAAAACAGTGAGGAAATAGCAATGAAAATCCTCAAAGGGTTCAAATAGTTGGCACGAAGCCCAAATATGGCATTCAGCCCAAATAATGATGATAGCAAATAGTTTTCAATCAAATACGCGGTAAAATCATCAATCAGAACGGACCAAGTCACACACCTCAATATTGCACTACGATGTGCAATCCGGGGTTTCAAACCCTCAGAACATCATTTACAATCATTACTCACCTCGAACTGGCTAAAACTCTAGCTCGTGAAGCCTTTGCCCTTTGAATCGGCCTCCACGCGCGTTGAATCTATCCAAAATCAGAAATATGCTAAGGGAACAAAGCCCAAGCGAAAACAATCAATAAAGGGCACAAATCCCGAAATTACCAAAAGCCGACCCCCGGGCCCATGACTCAAAACTCAAAAAATTTCACACCAATAGATTCCTTATCTCCCCACGAGTTCATACATACCAAGAACATCAAAATCCGTCCACAAATGACCCTTCAAATCTTAAATGTTTTGTCTCCAGTTTCAAGCCTTAGCTCTTAAAATTTTTGGCTTAGATTTCATGATTTTCTAGGTGGAATTCACATAATAATTAAGTTTTAGTCCAAAATTCTTACCTCCATACGTTTCCCCTTGAAACCCGCTTTAATCTCCTTCAAAAAGCTCCAAAAATGATCAACAATGGAGGAAATAAGCCTCCAAATTGCAGACAAGACGAGCTTAAAACGTTCTGCCCAGGCATAATTTTCTTCATTGCGATCGCGAGAAAACCTTCGCGAGAAAACCTTCGCGATCGCGAAGCACAAAAACTCAGCTCTCAAAATTTACCCTATGCAAACGCAATAAAATCCCTGTGAATGCAATGCTCTGCCATTTTACTCTATGCGATCGCGGACCCACTGCCGCGTTCACAATGAACAAATCGCATCCAAGACCCCTGGTCCACTCAACCCTCTGCGAACGCGAGCATCTCCCCGTGTTCGCAATCAACAACTCCACCACCTCAATGTGACCGCATATTCTCCTTTGCGAACACAAAGACCTAACTGGACTGCCCCTCAAAAGCTTCTATGCGATCGCAGGACTCCCTACGCGATCGCGAAGGGAAAAGTTCTGCAACATCTGAACCTGCAATTTCTGCAATCTTCTCAACTTGAAAATGATTCGAATGACCACCTGAAACTCACCCGAGGCCCCCGGGACCTCAACCAAAGGCAAACCTTATTCAAACTTGTTCCAATCATCAAAACACCTCCAATAACATCAAATCACCCAAAACATATCGGATTCAAGCCTAAGTTTCAAAAATCTTCCAAATTTCGCGTTTCATCAAAAAACCCGACCAAACCACATCCGAATGACCTGAAAATTTGCACACACGTCCCAAATGGCACGACGAAGCTACTTCAACTCTCAGAATTACATTCCGACCCATATATCAAAATCTCGCCTACCAACCGTAAATCGCCAAAATATCAACTTCGCCGATTCATGCATAAATCTACTCCAAACCTCCAAAACCCATTCCGATCATGCTTCTAAGTCATAAATCACCTCCCGAACCTAACCGAACCATCGGAACTCACATCTGAGCCCTTTAACACATAAGTCAACACCCGGTTGATGTTTCCAACTCAAACTTTCTTAAAAGAGACTAAGTGTCTCAAACCTTACCAAAATCATTTTGGATTCAATCCGACCAACCCGATACCACAAAACATGAATAACGAAGCATAAAGAAGCAGAAATGGGGGACTGGCCGGGTCGTCACATCCTCCCCAACTTAAACAAACGTTCGTTCTCGAATGAGTCAAGAAACATACCTGAAACCTCGAATAGGTGTTGATATCTGCTCCGCATCTCCCGCTCGGTCTCCCAGGTAGCCTCCTTCACGGGCCAACCTCTCCACTGCACTTTCACTGATGTTATATCCTTTGATCTCAATTTACGAACCTGATGACCCAAAATAGCTACTGGCTCCATATTATAGGTCAAATTGTCATCCAACTGAACAGTGCTGAAATCCAAAACATGAGACGGATCCCCAATATACTTCCGGAGCATAGAAACATGAAATACCGGATGCACACTTGACAAGCTGGGTGGAAAAGCAAGCTCATAAGCCACCTCCCCAATCCTCTGAAGCATCTCAAAAGGCCCAATGAACAGCGGTCTCAATTTCCCTTTCTTTCCAAATCTCATAACACCCTTCATGGGTGAAACCTTCAGTAGAACCTTCTCGCCAACCATGTAGGACACATCTCGAACCTTCCTATTAGTGTAACTCTTTTGCCTCGACTGCGCTGTACGAAGCCTCTCCGAAATCACCTTTACCTTTTCCACAGCATCCTGCACCAAATCAGTCCCCAATAGCCTAGCCTTACCGGGCTCGAACCAACCAACTGGAGATCTACACCGACTCCCATACAAAGCCTCATATGGAGCCATCTGAATACTCGACTGCTAGCTATTATTATAAGCAAACTCTGCAAGGGGTAGAAACTCATCCCATGACCCTCCGAAGTCAATGACACAAGCACGCAACATATCCTCCAATATCTAAATAGTGCGCTCGGACTGCCCGTCCGTTTGAGGATGGAAAGTTGTGCTCAACTCCACCTAAGTACCCAACTCTCTCTGCACGGCCCTCCAAAACTGCGAAGTAAACTGAGTACCTCTATCTGAAATGATGGAAACCGGAACACCATGCAAGCGAACAATCTCTCGGATATATTCCCTGCCAACCGTTCTGAAGAATACGTAGTACACACAGGAATGAAGTGCGCGGACTTGGTCAGTCGATCCACAATTACTCAAACAGCATCGAACTTCTTCGAAGTTTATGGAAGTTCAACAACAAAGTCCATAGTGATCCTCTCCCACTTCTACTCAGGAATATCCATTTGCTGAAGCAAACCACCCGGTCTCTGATGCTCATATTTCACCTGCTGACAATTGAGACACCGAGCTACAAATCCCACAATATCTTTCTCTATTCTTCTCCACTAATAGTGCATCCTCAAATCATGATACATCTTCAGGGCACCTAGATGAATGGAATACCGCGATCTATGGGCCTCCCCCAGAATCAACTCCCGAAGCCTATCCACATTGGGCCCACAAATTCGGCCCTGCATCCTCAACACCCCATCATCACCAATGGTCACATCTCTGGCATCATCACGCTGAACTCTATCCCTAAGGACAAGCAAATGTGTATCATCATACTGGTGCTCTCTGATGCGATCATATAAAGAAGACCAAGAAACCACACAAGCCAATACCCGACTGGGCTCCGAAATATCTAACCTCACAAACCGATTGGCCAAGGCCTGCACATCGACTGCAAGAGGTCTCTCCCCAGCTAGAATATATGCCAAACTCCTCATACTCACTGCCTTTCGGCTTAAAGCATCGGCCACCACATTGGCCTTTCCCGGATGGTACAATATAGTGATATCATAATCCTTAAGCAACTCCAACCATCTCCGCTAACTCAAATTAAGATCCTTTTTCTTGAACAAATGCTGAAGACTGCAATGAGAAGTACACATCTCACAAGATACGCCATACAAGTAATGTCTCCAAATCTTAAATGCGTGAACTATGGCAGCCAACTCCAAATTATGAATGGGGTAGTTCTTCTCATGGGGCTTCAACTAACGAGAAGCATAAGCAATAACTCTACCCTCCTGCATCAACACACAACCAATCCCAACTCTCGAAGCATTACAATAAACAGTATATGAACCTGAAGCTGATGGCAAAACCAACACTGGAGCTGTGGTCAAAGCTGTCTTGAGCATCTGAAAGCTCTCCTCACACACGTCTGACCATATAAATGAAGCACCCTTCTGAGTCAACTTGGTCAAGGGCGATGCGATGACAATCCTTGAACAAACCGGCGATAATAACCCGCCAAACCAAGAAAGTTGCGAATCTCTGTGGCTGAGGACGGTCTGGGCCAACTCTAAACTGCCTTTATCTTCTTCGGATCAACCTGAATACCCTCGCTGGACACCACGTGCCCTAAGAAAGCCACTGCACTAAGTCAACACTCACACTTGGAGAATTTCGCATAGAGTTTCTCCTCTCTCAATCTCTGCAACACAACTCTCAAATGTTCCGTGTGCTCCTCCTGACTACGTGAATACACCAGAATATTATCAATAAAGACTATGACAAACGATTCAAGATAAGGCCGGAACACGCTGTTCATTAGATGCATGAATGTTGCGGGGGCATTGATCAGACCAAACGACATCACCAAGAACTCAAAATGACCATATCGGATCCTAAAAGTTGTCTTAAGAATATCTGAATCCCCAATCTTCAACTGGTGATAACCTGAACGAAGATCAATCTTGGAGAACACTCTCGCTCCCTAAAGCTGGTCGAATAAATCATCAATGCGAGGCAAAGGATACTTGTTCTTAATTGTTACCTTGTTTAATTGCATATAATTAATGCACATTCTTATTGTGCCATCCTTCTTCTTCTCAAACAGAACCGGCGCACCCCAAGGTGACCCACTAGGCCAAATGAACCCCTTATCAAGGAGTTCCTGAAGCTGCTCCTTTAATTCCTTCAACTCCGCTGGTGCCATACGATACGGTGGAATAGAAATGGGCTGAGTGCCCGGCACCAGGTCAATTCCAAAATCAATATCCCTATCCGGTGGCCTGTCCAGTAGGTCTGCAGGAAACACATCAAGAAAATCTCTCACAACTGGGACAGAATCAATACTGGAAGTCTCAGCTCCGACATCCCTCACAAAAGCTAGATACGAAATACTACCCTTCCCAACCATATGTTGGGCTTTCAAGAATGACATCACTCTACTGGGAACATAATCAGTCATACCTCGCCACTCAATTTGTGGCACACCCGGTGTAGCTAATGTGACTGTCTTAGCATGACAGTCCAGAATAGCACGACATAGAGATTACCAATCCATGCCCAAAATGACATCAAAATCCACCGTGCTCAATAGTAATAGACCCACTCGAGTCTCCAGACTCATAATAGTCACCACACACGACCGGTACACATGGTCTACAACAACAATATCGCCTACTGGGGTAGATACATGAACAGGTAAAGCAAGAAACTCATGGGGTGTACCCAAATAATGAGCAAAGTATGATGACACATAAGAAAAGGTGGAACCGGGATCAAATAATATAGAGGCATCTCTGTGGCAGACTGAAACAATACCTGTAATAACAGCATCTGAAGCAATAACATCGGGTCTACCTGGAAGTGCATAGAAACGTGCCTGACCGCCACCTGATCGACCTCCCCCTCTGGGGAGACCCCTAGATGACTGACCTCCACCCCTAGCTGGCTGAGCGGTGGTGGTGGAGTAACTGGCGCTAAAGCCGATGACTGACCCCTCTGCTAAGATGAACTCATAAGACGACGAGGGCACTGCCTCCACATATGGCACATCTCTCCACACTCATAACAACTCAAGATATTCCATGATTCTCATACACCTACGAAGCATAACATAACCTTTTCCTCTACTCAAGCCATCCTCGGTCTCAAATATTTGTAAGCCATAACGGATTGTCCCGAACGCCTCAAACTGCAACCAACATAGCACATAACTGTGCAATCAATTAATCAATAGCAGGCTCCCCCACTTAGCTCGAAGCCATAGATCGAAACATACACAATAACTCATAACGCATATACTTTATTGCTGCCATAATACCATAGTGAGATTAAACTCAATCCTTCATAAGCTCGTGGAACATAAACCATCTGGTACTTTATATCTTCTATAAATCTCGCATTCACTCTCGTAAGAGTTAAACCCACTCTCTTAAGCGACCCAATTTAAATTGCAACACATATATTCCACTTATAAATGAGATCTTCTAACATAAAACATAGGGATCACACAACCTCAAAACACTCCGCAGGAGATAATCCACCTGCTTTGCCTCAAACTGGCATTTCTTTATACCTTCCTCCGTCATAAATGTTACGCAGTCACTTAATCTTCCTAAGTCTGAACTCATACTGCAACGTGAAATTTACTTCATTCCTAACTAGAAAACATGAAAAGAATCTTCACACACCCACAACTCGGGGCTATTCCTCAAATCAAGCTGAAAATCGAGCACCTAATAGTCCTTATATCCTCCAGCAGACCCATCTCGTTGCTTCCAAATCACATGAATACATATCGTAGTCATATCACACTCATCACGTAATTATTCAGTCATCACCTCCCTTAATAGGGACACAACAGAACATGTGGATCTAGAAACACGCGCTCACGAAATCAACAGCTCAAGGCTCAAGCTATAGGCAAAAATCTGGCCTCAAGTTTTCCCGACTGGCCCAACATCAACACACAGAGATCACACCTCGCCCCTTGATCGGGGAATAACAAGCCATTGATGCATATCCGATATTGAGCGCTCATGCGCACATACGAACGCGTGGAAGGAATTCAAAGAGTTTCTTTTCAAGCTGAATCAAGGATGCACGATAAGAATTCAAGAATGTAAAATTCTTCCTAAAGGTTCTACAGCCTCTCGAGGATAAATAAAACGTCTCTGTACCGATCCGTGAGACTCTACTAAACCTGCTCATGACTAGTGAGACCTATGTAACCTAGGCTCTGATACCAACTTGTCACGACCTTAAACTCGAACCCACTCATGATGGAGCCTCTCATGAAGACAAGGCCAACCGACACTTCCCATTTTTTCAATTATTAACAATTTAGCATTTAGAAACAGTCTAAACATGAATAGATAATCCAGAGTAGCAAATAATATCATAAATACGCAGAAGAACAACCCAACACATCCCTAACTGGGGTGTCACTAGTCATGAGCATCTATAAACCCTGATACAAGTCTGAAAGGTCTACAACTTGTAAAAAACCCTGCTATGAGATAGAACTGATAAAGAGAGAGAAACACGGGTCTGCGGACGTCAAGCAGCTACCTCGTGAACTCCGAATGTCCGGCGGGAGCTCTCAACTCGCACTGGCAGGATCAGCAATGCCTGAATCTGCACACATGGGTGCAGGGAGTAAAATAAGTACTCCAACTCAGTAAAATCATTTAAAAGCAGTAAACCAGTGAAAAAAATCAAGTAAAATCCCCTTTCAACAAGTAAACAAATAATTGACAGGTAATTAATGTAAAGTAAACAAATAGGTTCACCCCTCGGGCACAGTATCTGCAAATCCGCCCATCGGGCAACATCTCAAAATAGTACCAGCCCCTCGGGCTCAATCACACATCATAAATGGGTATCCGCGCTCACTGAGGGTGTGCAGACTCTTAGAGGGGCCCCTAACAACCCAAGCGCAATAACAAGCCATCTTGTGGCATCAAAACTAGGTCATCGGCCTCATATCAATCAAGCTACCTCGTGGCGTATGTATATATCAGGCCCTCGGCCCCAAATCAGTATTAGTGTTTCCTAACAATATAGGCCCTCGGCCTTACTCAGTAAAAAATACTCACAAGCCCCTAGGGCAATAGTAAAACAGTGTTTCTCAGCCTAAACATCATTTTCTTACAAACTGAGTAAACATGGCTGAGTAGTAAAATAGTGAAAATTAACACGACTGAGTTCAAGTATAACGTCAAAACAGTGAGGAAATGGTAATAAAAATCCCCAAAGGATTCAAATAGTTGGCACGAAGCCCAAATATGGCATTCGGTCTAAATAATGATGATAGCAAGTAGTTTTTAGTCAAATACGCAGTAAAATATTAACCGGGATGAACCAAATCACAATCCCCAATATTGCACGACCCCACGCCCATCATCAAGCTTGTGTCTCACCTCAATATAGCACTACGATGTGCAATCCGGGGGTTTCAAACCCTCAGAACATCATTTACAATCATTACTCACGGCTAAATCTCTAGCTCGCTACGCCTTTTCCCCTCGAATCGGCCTCCACGCGCATCAAATCTATCCAAAATCAGAACGAGGACATCAAAATATGCTAAGGGAACAAAGCCCAAGCAAAAACAATCAATATAGGGCACAAATCCCGAAATTACAACGACCCCCGGGCCCATGTCTCGAAATTCAGAAATTTTCATACCAATAGATTCCTTATTTCCCCACAATTTCATACATTCCAAGACATTAAAATCCATCCATAAATGACCCTTCAAATCCCAAATGTTTGGTCTCCAATTTCAAGCCCTAGCTCTTAAATATTTGGCTTAGATTTCATGATTTTCTAGGTGGAATTCACATAATAATCGAGTTTTCAGTCCAACATTCTTACCTTCAAAGGTTTCCCCTTGAAACACTCTTTAATCTCCTTCAAAAAGCTCCAAAAATGATCAACTATGGAGGAATAAGCCTCAAAATCGTGGACAAGACGAGCTTAAAACATTTTGCCCAAGCATAATTTTCTTCATTGCAATCGCGGGAAAACATTCGCGATCGCGAAGCACAAAAACTTAGCTCTCAAAATTTACCCTATGCGAATGAAATAAATGCCCTACGAATGCAATGCTCTGCCATTTTACTCTACGTGATCGTGAACCCACTGCCGCATTCTCAATGAATAAATCGCATCCAAGACCCTTGGTCCACTCAACCCTCTGCGAACGCGACCATCTCCCCGCGTTCGCAATCAACAACTCCACCACCTCAATGCAATCGTATCTGCTCCTTTGCGAATCCAAAGACCAAATAGGACTGCCCCTCAAAAGCTTCTATGCGATCGCAGAACTCCCTACGCGATCGCGAAGGGAAAAGTTCTGTAACATTTGAACCTGCAATTTCTGCAATCTTCTCAACTTGAAAATGATACGAATGACCACCCGAAACTCACCCGAGGACCCTGGGACCTCAACCAAAGGCACCAACATATTCTAAAACCTTATTCAAACTTGTTCCAATCATCAAAACACCTCCAATAACATTAAATTACCCAAAACACATCGGATTCAAGCCTAAGTTTGAAAAATCTTCTAAATTTTGCTTTTGATCAAAAACCCAACCAAACCATGTCCGAATGACTTAAAATTTTGTACACACATCCCAAATGACACGTCAAAGCTACTGCAGCTATCAGAATTCCATTCTGACCCCTATATCAAAATATCGCCTACCAACCAAAAATCGTCAAAATATCAACTTTGCCGATTCATGCCTAAATCTATTCCATTCCGATCATGCTCCTAAATCATAAATCACCTCCCAAAGCTAACCAAACCATCGAAACTCACATCCGAGCCCTCTAACACATAAGTCAATATCCGGTTGACTTTTCCAACTCAAACTTCCTTAAAAGAGACTAAGTGTCTCAAACTTTACCAAAACCATTCCGAATTCAATCTGACCAACCTGATACAACAAAACACGGATAACGAAGCATAAAGAAGTATAAATAGGGGAAACAGAGTTGTAACTCATGAGACGACTGGCCGGGTCGTCACATTAATCAATTACCCGTATAATTTAAAAATTACCACAAATTACTTAAAATTCTATTTATTTTTAAAATACGTCATATATACTTTATATATTGTACTACCGCGATCATATGGTACCTTGTATCGTATTAGTTCAAAATTATTGGGTATTTTGGCTCAGACCGTATTTTATCCCAAAATGCCAAACTTCAACAAAATTCGTTTTCTTTGACTTGCTCCCCCCTTCACCTTCATGAATTTACTAATCACTTGTGAAATGACATAATCCTTATAATCCCCAAATAATCTTTTCCTTGGAATGATTTCAATTACCTTACGAAAAATTTAACCTAACATACTATAGGTGCAACATCGTCGTAACTTATTACTGCGAAGTGTAACATCATCGTAATATAATACTAAACGGTACAACACTGTCGTAACTTATTACTGCGAAGCGTAACATCACCGTAATGTAATACTACTGGGTACAACATTATCATAACTTAATACTGCAGGATGTAACATCAATCGTAATATATTACTGTAGAGGGTAACATCATCGTAGTATATTACTGCAGAGCATAACATCAACATAATACTGCGGGGCGTAACATTATTCCCCCTTTGGAACATTCGTCCTCAAATGTTGACTGATGCACTTATCATTTTCATAACTTATATATTCCGAATACTTTAGAACTTCCCTTTCCATCTAGGCCACTGTTCTGTGAATAAGTCCAAAATCCGGGGCATTCCCCCCTTAGGTCTCCTTCTCACACCACAACTTGTAGTCGGAATCCTTCCAATCTCGTAACTGTTGCTACCTTTCATCATGTAGCCTATACAATTTTGACCTTGTAATTGTGCCTAATCTCTAGGTTTCATATGTTGAGCTTGATAAGATGTTCCTTTGGGCATCTATGAGTAAACTGAAGTTCTTTGCTCGGTGCTTAGTTGAATTCACGAATATTGCTATATCTTATCGCATAGGTCCGTTTAGCCATCTGTATGAATTTACTGCCATAATTCTTACTTTAATTTATCATTGTTGAGGTCTGCTACCAAATCCCAGCTTTCTCTCGTTGCTTATTCCATATGTATAAATTTATATCCTTTAGTGCTCCCTCACCACTGCTCATCTTTAGAATGATAGTCTAATCTCATCTCATACTTTATGACTTTTGTCCGTCTATTGTTGATTCACCTAAATATTGATCTACGACATATCACTGATAACTCAAAACTCCTTATGTAATACTTGTGCCCCTAGGGCTTATGTCATATCAAGGAATATTCGGGGTGATTCCCATAATCGTATTTCATAGTACCTCAATGTAATTCACCTTGTGAGGGTATCTTAATTTTGTGCCACCAGCGAAATCTTTTCTCCTTCTCTTCTCTCTCTCTTCTTTTTTTTCAAATCATTATTCAAAAAAAGGCCCAAACATCATCCTTTATCTATCAAAATTATACCCTCATTTTACTACCAGGTCAGCATTTTATTCCTTCTAAATGCTATTATTTTTTGACTCTTTTTAGTTTATTCAAGCTATGCTAAACTTTCAATAACTTAGAGAAACCATTATCTCTCTTGTTTCTATGGACATAATCCTGAGGACTTATCCATTCTCGTCATCTTTTCACTTGCATTTTCTCATCCTTACTCATATTTCGTTAAAACTTTGCCGCTCTACCATTCTTTAGTTTGCAACCTAAACATATTCATTTATACTACTGTAACCTTCCTTTAACTTGCTTGCACTATAGATTTCCTAATGTTATTCTGGATCGTCAAGCGAGCATCACATTGTCTCCAACTTTTCTCTACTCTCTTAATTAGTTCTCTTAGTACTTAGAAACTATAGGCTGGAAGACATGCGACGATGCCGCTGTCATTTCTAGTTATTGGATCCCCGTGCTTATCGCCTTCTATCCGAAGTATAGACTATTCACGATCTTCTTCCTTTGAGTATCTTGTACGTTTTTCACCTTTACCTTACTTACTTTAATATCTCGCATCGTATCTTCTATCTCTTTCTTGACCTCCTTTCCACCCAGTTATAATTCTCGTCCATAACTTGTAGCTCTATTATAATACTCGTACCTTTGGTACATATACAATCTGGTGGGAGCTTCGTACTAACTTCTTATGAGGCTAGTACTTCTTCTAACTGACTTCCTTGTAGAGCCATTATAGATTATGGTTGTTGTGCTATATCTCTTGAAAATCTGATATTAATAGTGATTATGTCATGTTCTCAAGCACAAATTCTATAATTTTTCTAGGTCCAATAATCAGACTCCTGATTTACTTGGGTGACGTAATTCTTTAGTTTTCTTTTCCTTCTGATCAGCCTTTACGTAGGCTTAAGCTATCTTCCGATCTGTGGCTCATGGTATTAGTTATTACCTTAGCCTTTCATGGGCGTTATGGAATATCCATGACAGAATCTTTTAACAATTCAATCCTTTGTCTATGCCTTGGGCTCAATTCTTTCTTTTAACTTATACCAGAGTTTTCTATGGCTATATGATTGTCAACAAATATGTTGCCTGGATAATGCTCCAGAATCTTGAGTGCATCCATAACGTACTAACTCTGGATCATTGATCGAATAATTCTTTTATTCCATCTTATCTTTCTTTCAATGTAAGCTATTACTTTTCCTGGTTTTTCTGCCTCCTTGTTGCGTCCATACTTAGCTTATCTTAGTACCCACACTTGCTAGAGTTTTCATACAACTCATATGATCTCGAATATTACTTTTAATTCTTACTTCTCGTTTATTAGCCAAGATAGGTGCCCTTTTCCTTTGTAGTGCTTACAATGTTATTGTGAGATTATTGTTACATTACCATTTCCTCTTTAGGTCGTTGTGCTTAGATTGAAGCCTTCTTTCTTATCTCCTCAGCTAGTCTTTCATTGTAATAGTTAGGGAGAACCCTTAACTCTCGTAAAACTGTGAGCTTATTACGGACCTTTTCGATGTCCTTACTTGCCTATAATCATCCGTAGTTGCTTACTTTCATGACCTTGTATTATATGGTTGCTTCTGAACTGATATTTTGACTGCCTCCCAAGTGGCACTTTCTTTTATCCCCGTAATACTCATACAATACCTTTAACCACCTCGACTCTTGTTTGAATATATCTCAAGTATTATAATGATATTCTTTGAGGCTGAATTCTCCTTGTTGGGTTCTATTATGGTTATCTTACATGATCTGATGACTCGTTTGTAAACTCCTGTTTAGCCGTAACTAGGATCTTCCTGACCAATTATTAACTACTCGTTGGCACATTCTCATGTCAATATTCATTGTAATCTTTCTTGGGTTATTTCTTTTGTCTTAACTTACGTCTCGCACTAGCTCCTTATTTATCAATAACAGCTCTGACAGGAACCTTTACTTCCTCTCCTTGACGTCGTGCTTGCAAAATATTCTTGAAATATAGTGTATCTGTAAGATTTGGATAAGTGTGATGGATATAAATTATTCTTATATTTTAATTAAAAAATATAATATTTTAGATATAAAACATGACCAATTTATATTCTATTCTCGCACTTTTCTAACAATTCTTGCATGAAAAAGAATACATGGAAAAAGAGAAAAAGAAAGGACCTACAATTCAAGGAAGAAGGAGACATCCGTGACAACTTCATCTAAGACTACACAAAGTCAAGAGATATAAAAGTTATGGCAAAATCTCACCAAAATTTCATGACAAATTGCCATGTCAATTTCTTATCAAGGTGATATGATATATTGATATTATCTTACAAATTCTCACCAAGGTCTTGTAGAAATTTTCCTATAAATAGGCATATGTTTGTAGAAGAAAGATCATCCCTTTTCGTATCTAATTTCGTATCTAGTTTTTTCTAAGTTTTTAAAGAGAAAGAGAAGAGTAATCTTGGTCTCTTCCTCTAGTCTTTCTCTTTGTATTAAAAGTATTCTTAGTCTTTTGAAAGTATTTTTTTAGCTTTCTTACTTCATAATGGAGTAATTTTTTTTTGTTGGGATAGTTGATGAAGCTTGATATAATTATAATACTATCTCAGTTCAATACATTCTTGGCCTGAAACTCTATTTACATTTTATACTGTGCTGGAATAATGATTTTTTAATCATTATTATCACATCTACATATTTTATATCTAAGTTATTCTTATATTAATTTTGTAATTCTCAAGGAACAAAATTAATGTATAATAACTGATGAATAGAATATTATAGTGAAAGTAATTTTTAGTAAGATTATTATTTCCAGTCTATAATCTTGCTTTCCTCAGTTTTAATTCTCACGGAGGAATTGTTGAAGGCAAGATTATTGATTTTCTAGTGAAAATATTCTCACGAAGTTTTTACTATGCTTGATCACAATTCAGGCAAGATATTTCAATTTAATCGTCACTAGTTTTAAATCAATTAATTGACATAACCTCACGGAGTGTTAATTATTTATTTATTTCTTAGTATAAAAATATAATTGTATTAGCAATAAGCAATTATTCTTTAGAGAAATACGTATGAAACTGAGATTTTGTTATAATAATATATCAAGTGAATTCAATGATTCTCAACTCTTTTTAAATATAAACTTTTCAGAAGAAATTTGTTTTAATTTATATTTTCAAACACACTCTTCATCAATTTGGTTCTCTCAAATAGTAGTCAAAATATTACAAGTTTGTAGCTTATATTGTCCAATCTCTGTGGGACGATATCATAAACTATACTAAAATTTGACAGAGTACGAGCAGCAAATCCTGTACACACAAGTTTCATCAAATTTTTGGCATCGTTGTCGGGGAATTGGCACGCATCTACTTCAGATTAAATATTTTATTACTAATTTGAAAATTTATTATATTGTTAATTTTTCCTTCAAAATGTTATCTCTTACATACTACTATCATAAATGTCACTGTTATTAGGAGCAATTCTATATAATATTGTAAAAAAATATATTAAAAAAAAGAAATCCCTCATAGTTAGTACTTCAACCTACTTTATTTTATATTTTATTATTATATTATTATTGTTAGTACTAACATCTATATAATAGTATAATATATTAGTTTTGTGATTCATAATCTCATTTTTTTATTCATTTTTAGTATATTTTATTATTTTTATTATTATTATAATTGTAAGTACTTATTTTTACTATTCTAGTTCTAAAAGTATCCTTTGTACTATTCTATATTACTATTATTATAACTATTACTTTTACTATATTTTTATAAAATAATATTTTTGTTCAACTTCTTTTAAGTGATAGTACTTTAATCCTTCAGCATACTTGATTTATTATTGAATTTTTTTCATATAATAATTAGTATTATATTATTTCTTTTGATGGATAGTTACAACTTATTGTTTTAGTTAACTATAATATTACCGCACTATTTTTTTATTCATTTAAAAATTATCTATTACTATTTTAGGAACTGTCTTTATTTTACTTTAATTTCAAATAATTTATGACCCACTCTTCTACAAAAGAGTTGGCTAATTACGATCCTGAAATTGAAAAAACTTTGCGATTGTGCAGGAAAAGACAAATATCGTCTCAAAACATAACTTGTAACAGAATGGAGCACCAATTAGAAGATGATAACAATCCACTACAAATTCCACCACCAAGCTCATGTAGAGGAGCAGTTTGATGAAGTGGCACCAAGACCAGCAAACAGAATCCTAAGGGATTATGCTAGACCTGATCGCTTTAACTGTGAATCTAGTGTCAGGAAACCTCTAGTAACAACTAATAACTTTGAAATCAGGACATGCCTGATTAAAACAATTCAAAAATCTTACATTTTCACTGGTGATGTAAGTGAAGATCCACATAGTCATTTAATTGACTTTTTAGAATTGGTTGAAACTGTAAAGTATAATGGAGTACCTCCTAAATCAATTAAGTTAAGGTTATTTCCTTTTTCTTTAAAAGGAGAGTCCAAAACTTGGTTACAAAGTTTGCTACAAGGGTCTATTACCACCTGGGACCAAATAACTCAGAAAGTTTTAAATAAATATTTTTCCCCTACTAAAAAAACAAAGTTAAGACAGGATATATCTAACTTCTTGCAGACTGACACTGAGTCAGTTTATCAAGTTTGGGAAAGATTGAAAACAATGTTAAGGAAATATCCTCATTATGACATTCCTGAATATATGCAGTTGTACATTTTTTTATCATGGTTTGAAACCATCTTCTAGAAATGTAATAGATGCAGTTGCAGGGGGTTCCATAATTGGAAAAAACACAGAATAAGCATTGCAATTGCTTTATAAAATTTCTGAAAATGCCATACAGTGGCCATCTGAGCATGTAATCATTAAGAAAGTTACTACAGTAAATCAGGTGGATGCTTTAAATACACTAACACAACAAATTATTTCTTTGGCACAAAAATTTGAATCTTTTCAGGTAAATACACAACAACCAAGCCAATCTGAGGCTTGTGACTTGTGTGGAGGAAACCATCTAAACCACAAATGTCAAAAAATCAATCAAAATGATGAACATGTCAATGTCATCGGATACAAGCCATATCATTTTGGAAGTCCATTAGCACAAAAACATCCAGAATTTCAATGGAGTAATACAAATGGTGCGGAAAACTCTCAAAACTACCAAAAGCAACAGGTACAGAGTCCACCCGGATATCAAATTCAAAATCGTGGACAACAAAATTTCAGACCTTATCAGCAAGCAATTCCATATCAACAAAGGCCTCAACAAGGCCATTCAAGTCTTGATAACCTTTTGTATAAGTACATTAAGGTTACTGATGAAAAAATGGAAAGTCAAAATTCAGCTCTAAAAAATCTTGAAATTCAGTTAAGCCAATTGGCAACTCTTGTGTCTGAAAAGATTCAAGGTCCTTTACCAAGCAATACAGAAAAAAAAATCAAAAGAATACCTTAAGGCCATTGCCTGATGGTCAGGTATGACTCTTGATGAACCCTATGCACACAAACAAGAAAAGAATCAATCGGAACAACAAGTAGGCAAGGGTGAGAATGTTAAGACACCCTCTCAACCATCAGAAGAGAAAGAAGCCAAGTAAAAAGAAGAAAATAATACTAAAAATTTGACTTCTTTCCCTATTACAATTCCTTTCCCACAAAAGATGTAAAGAGAAAAGCTCGATAACAAATTTGCAAAGTTTTTGGAGATTTTAAAACAAATTCACATTAACATTCCTTTTACTGATGCTTTATTGCAAATGCCTTCATATAACAAATTTTTGAAAAAAAATTATCAAGAAAAAGGAAATTGGAAGAAGTTTATGTGGTAATGCTTACTGAAAAATGCAGTGTTATACTTCAAAATAAGTTACCACGAAAACTTGGTGATCCAGGTAGTTTTACCATTCCATGTACTCTGGGAGGAGTATACATTGAAAAAGCACTTTGTGATTCTGGAGCTTCAATAAATTTGATGCCATTTTCAATTTTAAAAAAATTAGATCTTGGTCAAATGAAAGACATAGGTGTTTCACTTCAATTTGCGGATCAAAGTACTAAGAGACCAAAGGGAATAATTGAAAATGTGTTTGTAAGAGTAGATAAATTTGTTTTTCCTGTAGATTTCATAGTACTTGAAATGAAGGAGTGTCCTGATGAACCAATTATTTTGGGTAGACTATTTCTTGCAACAGGCAGGGCAATCATAGAAGTCCATCAAGGACAACTAATTTTAAGAGTTGATGAAAAAGGAGTTATTTTTGATATGCAAAAGATACTAAGATTCTCAGAAGATGATACATCATATTCATGCTTTTCAATTGACATGATTAATAATCTTATAGATAAATTCAAAGATGATCAATTAATTTCTGACTCAATGGAAAGATGTTAGCCAAAATCTGGCACCACACAGGATGAAGATCCGACTATCAGAAGTGATGCAAAATTATTGGAAAAAGATTACGAAGAAGGGGACATGAAATTAGAAGAAGTTCAACCAAAAAGTGAACTCAAAACACTCCCTTCTCATTTGAAATATGTCTATCTTGAGCATGAATTATTTCCAGTAATTATTTCATCTTCTCTAACTACAGAACATGAAGAAAGATTCATTGAAGTATTGAAAGCACACAAAGGAGCCTTAGGATGGACTGTAGAAGATATCAAAGGAATTAATCCAGCAATTTGTACGCACAGAATTCTCATGGAGGATAGATACAAACCGATAGTCCAACCCCAAAGGAGATTAAACCCAACAATGCAGGAAGTGGTAAAAAAGGAGATTGTAAAGCTTTTGGCGGCAGGTATTATTTACCCTATTTCAGACAGACCTTGGGTAAGTCCTGTTCAGGTAGTACCAAAAAAGGGAGGTATGACATTGATAAAAAATAAAAATTATGAACTAATACCTACCAGGACCGTCATAGGATGGAGAGTCTGTATAGATTATAGATGTCTTAATGATGCCACTAGAAAAGATCACTTCCTTTGCCATTTATTAATCAAATGTTAGAAATAATTGCAAGATATGGATTTATTGTTTTCTTGATGGCTATTCAAGGTATAACCAAATACCAATCGCACTAGAAGATCAAGATAAGACAACTTTCACATGTCCTCATGGAAAATATGCATATACAAGAATGCCATTTGGTTTGTGCAACGCTCCTGCCATATTTCAGCGTTGCATGTCAGCAATTTTTTCTAACATGACTGGAAAATTTCTTGAAATTTTCATGGATGATTTTATACTCTTCGGCAAGGGTTTTGAGGATTGTCTTCACTATTTAACCTTAGTTCTTAAGAGATGTGAAGAGACAAACTTAATTCTTAATTGGGAAAAATGTCATTTTCTAGTTATTGAGGGAATTGTTTTAGGACATAAAATCACTACTAAAGTGATAAAAGTTGTGTCACGACCCCAACTCCGGTCGTGATGGCGCCCAACACACTGCTGGGAAAGTCTGACCAACTAACAACCTCAATCAGTTTTATTATAAAAAAATCATTATCAGCTAACACGGTTAAATTCCTAAATTACCCTACTAAAAGTTTAAGACAACGAGTTAGATATGCGGAAATTCAGATGATAATACCACTACATAGCCCATACAGATTTGGTGTCACAAGTTTCGAGCCTCAAGTACAAGTTTAACAGCCTAATACATAATCAGTCTAGTAAATGCGGATAAAACGAAAGGATAGAAGGGAGAAATCCGGGCTGCAGACGCCGTGCAGCTACCTCGATGCTCTCGGATATGAATTGATCGACTGAAAATCCTCGCTCATCTTCTGAAACACTTGGATCTGCACACAAGTTGCAGGGAGTAATGTAAGTACTCCGACCCAGTGAGTAATAAGCACAAATAATGACTGAGAATAAGAAATCACGGAAAACACAGAGTAATCTATAATGCGACAGTTAAAACGAGTATTATGAAAGCAATAAACCAATGAAAATAACGAAATATGATAATTTTACAACAGATAAGCAGTTAAGTGATAGACAGTTAAAGAAAGTCAACACATAGAACAGTACTATATAGTGACCGCTGCGGCGTGCAGCCCAATCCGTATATCTCATCGACGATACTCACTGGGGGTGCGCAGACTCCGGGAGGGGCCACTTACGGCCCAAGCGCAATATCAAGCTATCTCGTGGCATCAAATCTAGGCCCTCGGCCTCATATCAGTAATCTATATCACACTACTGCGGCGCGCAGCCCCATCCCATAGTATCCTCACATTTGGCCCTCGGCCATACTCAGTCCAGAATCATATAAGCCCTTCGGGCATGAGTAAAACAGTAGTTCTCAGCCCAAACGCATCATTTAATATATCATTTTAGTTTTAAAACCGAGTAAAAGTGGCTGAGTTATAAAATGGTGGAAAAACAGTACGGCTAAGTTCAAGTAGTAGGTCAAAACAGTGAGGAAATAGTGAATAAAAATCCTTGGAGGGTTCAAATAGTTGGCATGGAGCCCAAATATGACAATCAGTCCAAATAATGATGATAACAAATTAGTTTAAATCAAATACGCGGTAAAAGCGTCAATCGGGATGGACCAAGTCACGACACCCAATAGTAAATGACCCCACGCTCGTCATCAAGCGCGTGTCTCACCTCAATATAGCACTACGATGTGCGAATCTGGGGTTTCAAACCCTCAGGACATAATTTATATTCATTACTCACCTCAAACCGGCTAAATCTCTAGCTCGCGACGCCTTTGCCCCTCAAATCGGCCTCCTCGCGCGTCGAATCTAACCAAAACCAGAACAAAAACGTCACAATATGCTAAGGGAACAAAGCCCAAGTAAAAATAATCGAAAAATACCGAAAATCCCGAAATTAGCAAAACTTGAGCCCCGGGCCCACTTCTCGAAACTCAGAAAATTTCACATCATTAGATTTCTTATCTCCCCACGAGTTCATACATATCAAAAACACTAGAATTGGAGTTTAATTGACCCCTCAAATCTTTAATTTAAGCCCTCTTAAACTCAAGCCCTAAACCTCCATTTTTATCCATTAATTCCTTAAATTTCAGTCTGAATTCATGAAATACCACCATCGAAATGTGTTTTAAGTCCAAAATCCTTACCTTATCGAAGTTCCCTTGAAACATCTCTTCAAAATCGCCCAAATCCTCTAAGTCCAAAGTTAAAAATGGTTAAACCATTTAAAAATCGCGAAGACGATATATACATTCTGCCCAGGGGTTTTCGCATCTGTGATCCCTTTACCTCACCTACGGCACTACATTTGCGGTCCAACCAACCACTTCTGCGGTTTATCATCAAAATTCCAAAAGTCGCTTCTGCGACTGAACTTCAGCATCTGCGGCTTCACAGATGCGGCCACCTCGACCGCTTCTGCAAAACTGCTCCCCAGCCCAAACTTTGTATCTGCGGCTTTCCCCTCGCACGTGCGGCACCGCACCTGCAGTTCCCAAGCCACAGGTGCGAAAAGACCAGAAACAGCAGATTTTTCTAAAACCTCTAAATTCAAATATCTTCCCGTTAACCATCCGACATCACCCCAAGGCCCCCGGGACCTCAACCAAAAGCACCACCATGACCCAATACCTTATTCGAACTTGTTCCAATCATCAAAACACCTCAAACAACGCCAAATCCATCAATTCACATCGAATTCAAGCCTAAGTTTTCTAAAAACTTCCGAAATACGTTGTCGATCAAAAACCCAATCAAACCACGTCCAAATGACCTCAAATTTTGCACACACATCGCAAATAACATAACGATGCTACAGCAACTCTCAGAATTCCATTCTGACCCCCGGATCAAAATCTCACCTATCAATCGAAAATCGCCAAAATACTAACTTCGCCAATTCAAGCCTAATTCTACACCGGACCTCCAAAACCACTACCGATCACACTCCTAAGTCACAAATCACCTCCTGAAGCTAACGAACCATCGAAACTCACATCCGAGCCCTCTAACTCATAAGTCAACATCCGGTTGACTTTTCCAACTTAAGCCTTCTTAAAAGAGACTAAGTTCTCATTTCTTTCCAAAACCACACCAAATGCAAACCAATCAACTCGACCATATAAAACACGGATAACGAGGCATAAGAAGCAGAAATAGGGAAAATAGAGCGGTAACTCATGAGATGACTGGCCGGATCGTCACATCCTCCCCAACTTAAACAAACGTTCATCCTCGAACGAGTCAAGAAACATACCTAAAGGCTCAAACAGGTGAGGATATTTGCTCCGCATCTCCCGCTCGGTCTCCCAGGTGGCCTCCTCCACGGGCCGACCTCTCCACTGCACTTTCATTGAAGCTATATCTTTTGAGCTCAACTTCCAAACCTGGCTACCCAAAATAGCTACTAGCTCCACATCAAAGGTCAAATCATCATCCAACTGAACCGTGCTGAAGTCCAATACATTAGACGGATCCCCAACATAGTTCCGGAGCATAGAAACATGAAATACTGGATGCACGCTAGACAAGCTGGGTGGCAGAGCAAGCATATAAGCCACCTCCCAATCCTCCGAAGTACCTCAAAAGGCCTAATGAGTCGCGGACTCAACTTCCCTTTCTTTCCAAATCCATAACACCCTTTATGGGAGAAACCTTCAGCAAGGCCTTCTCACCAACCATGTAGGATACATCTCGAACCTTCCGGTCCGTATAACTCTTCTTACACGACTACGTTGTGCGAAGTCTCTCCTGAATCACCTTCACCTTCTCTAAGGCATCCTGAACCAAATCTATCCCCAATAACCTAGCCTTGTCGGGATGGAGCTAACCAATTGGAGATCTACACGGCCTCCCATACAAGGCCTCATACGGAGTCATCTGAAAACTCAACTGGTAGCTGTTATTGCAGGCAAACTCTGCAAGCGGCAAAAACTCATCCCATGAACCTCCAAAATCAATAACACAAGAACGCAACATGTCCTCCAATATCTGAATAGTACGTTCGGACTGTCCGTCTGATTGAGGATGAAATGTTGTGCTCAACTCCACCTGAGTACCCAACTCTCTCTGCACGGCTCTCCAAAACTGCAAAGTAAACTGAGTACCTCTATCTGAGATGATAGAAACCGGAACACCATGCAACCGAACAATCTCCCGGATATAAATCCCTGCCAACTGCTCTGAAGAATAGGTAGTACACACAGGAATGAAGTGCGCAGACACTTGGTTAGCCGATCCACAATCACCCAAATAGCATCAAACTTCTTCAAAGTCCAAGGAAGTCCAACCACAAAGTTCATAGTAATCCTCTCCCACTTCCACTCGGGAATAACCATCTGCTAAAGCAAGCCACCCGGTCTCTGATGCTCGTATTTTAACCGCTGACAGTTGAGACACCGAGCTATAAATCCCACAATATCTTTCTCCATTCTTCTCCACCAATAGTGCTGCCTCAAATCCTGATACATCTTCGCGTCACCCGGATGAATGGAATACCGCGAGTTATGGGCCTCCTCCAGAATCAACTCTCTAAGCCAATCCACATTGGGCACACAGATCCGTCCCTACATCCTCAACACACCATCATCAACAATGGTCACATCTCTGGCATCATCATACTGAACCCTGTCCTTAAGGACAAGCAAATGCAGATCATCATACGGGTACTCTCTGATGCGATCATATAAGGAAGACCGAGAAAGCACACAAGCCAACACCCGACTGGGTTCCGAAATATCTAGTCTCACAAACCGATTGGCCAAGGCCTGAACATCAACTGCAAGGGGTCTCTCCACAACTTGAATGTACCCCGAACTCCCCATACTCACTGCCTTTCGGCTCAAAGCATCGGCCACTAAATTGGCCTTTCCCGGATGATATAGATTAGTAATATCATAATCCTTAAGCAACTCTAGCCATCTCCGCTGCCTCAAATAAAGATCATTTTGCTTGAACAAATGCTGAAGACTGCGATGATCGGTGAATACCTCACAAGATACACCATACAAGTAATGCCTCCAAATCTTCAATGCATGAACTATGGCAGCCAACTCCAAATCATGAACAAAGTAGTTCTTCTCATGGGTCTTCAACTGATGAGAAGCATAAGTAATAACTCTACCCTCCTACATCAATACACAACCAATCCCAACTCTCGAAGCATCACAATATACGGTATATGAACTTGAAGCTGATAGCAAAACCAATACTAAAGTTATGGTCAAAGTTGTCTTGAGCTTCCAAAAGCTCTCCTCCCACTCGTCCGACCATACAAATAGAGCACCCTTCTGAGTCAACTTGGTCAAGGGCGATGCAATGGATGAGAATCCCTGAACAAACCGGCGATAATAGCCTACTAACCCATGAAAGCTACGAATCTCTGTGGCTGAGGATGCTCTAGGACAACTCTGAACCGCCTTTATCTTCTTTGGATCAACTTGAATACCCTCAATGGACATCACGTGTCCCAAGAATGCCACTGAACTGAGCCAAAACTCACACTTGGAGAACTTTGCAAAAAGTTTCTCCTCCCTCAATCTCTGCAATACTACTCGCAAATGCTCCGCGTGCTCCTCCTGACTACGCGAGTACACCAGAATATCATCAATGAATACAATAACGAACGAATCCAGATAAGGTCGAAATACACTATTCATCAAATGCATGAACGCTGCTGGGGCATTGGTCAGCCCGAAAGACCTGACAAGAAACTCATAGTGACCCATCTAGTCCTAAAAGCAGTCTTTAGATATCTGAATCCCTGATCTTTAACTAGTGATAGCCCGAACGAAGATCAATCTTAGAGAACACCCTCGCTCCCTGAAGCTGGTCAAATAAATCATCAATGCAAGGCAAAGGATACTTGTTCTTAATTGTTACCTTGTTCAATTGCCTGTAATCAATGCACATTCTCATTGTGTCATCCTTCTTCTTCACAAACAGAACTGGCGCACCCCACGGTGACACACTAGGCTGAATGAACCCCTTATCTAGGAGCTCCTGAAGTTGCTCCTTCAATTCTTTCAACTCTGCTGGTGCCATACGATACGGTGTAATAGAAATGGGTTGAGTGCTCGGCACCAGGTCAATACCAAAATCAATATACATGTCCGGCGGCATGCCCAACAGGTCTACAGGAAAAGCATCGGGAAAATCCCTCACAACTGGAATAGAATCAATGCTAGGAGTCTCAGCTCCAACATCCCTCACCAACACTAGATATGACAGACAACCCTTCCCAACCATATGCTGGGCCTTCAAGAAAGAGACTAATCCACTAGGAACATAATCAGTCACGCCATGCCACTTGATCCGTGGTACACCCAGCATAGCCAAAGTGACTATCTTAACATGATAGTCGAGAATAGCATGACACGGAGATAACCAATCCATGACCAAAATAACATCAAATTCCACCATGCTCAATATCAATAGATCAACTTGGGTCTCCAGACCCCCAATAATCACAACACATGACCGGTACACACGGTCCACAACAACAGTATCGCCCACCGGGGTAGACACATGAACAGGTAAAGCAAGAAACTCCCGGGGCGTACCCAAATAATGAGAAAAATATGAGGACATATAAGAATAGGTGGAACCGGGATCAAATAATACAGAGGCATCTCTGTGGCAGACTGAAACAATACCTGTAATGACAACATCTGAAGCAATAACATCTATCTTGCCTGGAATAGCATAGAAACGAGCCTAGCTATTGCCTGATCAACCTCCCCCTCTGGGGCGACCCCTGGCTGCCTGACCTCCACCACTAGCTGGCTGGGCGGGTTGTGAAGTAATTGGAGCAGAAGTCGAGGGCTGATCCCTTTGCTGAAACTAACCATCACGAAGTCGAGGGCACTGCCTCCTCATATGTCCAAACTCTCCGCACTCATAACAACTACCCGGTGTTGGAGATGGGGACTGAAGGGAACCCCTCTCACCAAAGTGACTAGAAGATGCACTCAGCACAGAAGAACCCTGAGTTGATGGGGCACGAGATGAAATCTGAGCTGGGAGGGCGCTGAACGAAGGCTAACCTTGTTGAGACCCATCATGACAACCACCAAAAGATGCCCCACGATACTCTGGACGGGCCGACTAAGCAGGCCTGAAAGAACGACCTCTACCATGCTGGAACTGGACCCTCGAAGGAGCACCACTGTAACTGCCCGATCCTCGAGGCCTCTTGGCCTATCGCTCCCGACGGCAAACCGTCTCAATCTCACGAGTGATATTAACCACCTTCTCGAACGTAGCACCCAATACTCTCTCTCTAGTCATCAGAATACAGAGATGGTAGTTAAGGCCATCCACACCTGATCCTCTCACGATCTGACAGAATCATCCAAATGGCATGACGAGCCAACTCAGAAAACCTCATCTCATACTGGGTCATGGTCATATCCCCCTGCGTCAACCACTCAAACTCCCTATGTAGCTCCTCTCTACGGAACTGCGGTACATACTTCTCCAAGAAGAGAGCGGAGAACTGCTGCCAAGAAAGGGATGTTGCACCGACAGGCCTACGCCTCTCAAAATCCTCCTACCAAGTAAAGACAACCCCCAAGAACTGAAAGGTGGTAAATGCCACACCACTAGACTCAAGAATCCCTGTTGTACGGAGCATCTGCTGACACTTGTCAAGAAAACCCTAGGCATTCTCGCCCTCAGCACCACTGAACGATGGAGGCTGGAGCCTACCAAACCTCTCAAGACGACGCTGCCTATTATCCGACATGGCTGGTACTATGAACTCCTGAATTGGCACAACCAGCTGAGCTGGAGGTTCCCCCGGCGTCTATACTCCCTGCACTACCTGCTCAGGTGTGCGAGCAGCGGGGGTCTGATTGCCTCCCCCCGCCTATGAAGTAGCTGCTGCGGTAGTGGCTGAAACTGCCTGAGCCAGGCCAGTGCAAACTGATAAAATTTGTGCCAAGGACTCCTAAAGACCCGAAATCACGATGGGCACAACTGGTGCCTGAACTGGTGCTGCTGGAGCCTGATCCAGAGCTGGGGCAGCTGGTGGATCAAACAGGTGTTGCCCTGCAAGAATAACAGAAGTTTAGTTCCCGGATCAACAAAGTCACACGGCAAGAATTTCAAGAATGTTAAGTTTTTCCTAAAGGTTCTGCAGCCTCTTGAGAATAAATACAGACGTCTCTGTACCAATCTGCGAGACTCTACTAAACCAGCTCATGACTTACGAGACCTATGTAACCTAGGTTCTGATACCAACTTGTCACGACCCCAACCCCGATCGTGATGACGCCCAACACACTGCTAGGCAAGCCTGACAAACTAACAACCTCAATCCGTTTTCTAATAAAAAAATTATTATCAGCTAACACGGTTAAATTGCTAAATTACCCCAATAAGAGTTTAAGACAACGAGTTAAATATGCGGAAATTCAGATGATAATACCACTACATAGCCCATACAGATCTTGTGTCACAAGTCTCGAGCCTCTAGTACAAGTTTAACAGTCTAATACATAATCAGTTTAGGAAATACGGATAAAACGAAAAGATAGTAGGGAGAGATTCGGGCTACAAACGTCGTGCAACTACCTCGATGCTCCTGGATATGAACTGATCGACTGAAAATCCTCACTCAGCTTCTGGAACACCTGGATCTGTACGCAAGGTGTAGGGATTAATGTGAGTACTCTGACCCAGTGAGTAATAAGCATAAATAATGACTGAGAATAAGAAATCACGGAAAACACAGAGTAATCTATAATGCGATAGGTAAAACAAGTATTATGAAAGCAATAAACCAATGAAACAAAATGAAATATGATAATTCTACAACAGATAAGTAGTTAAGTGACAGACAGTTAAAGAAAGTCAACACATAGAACAGTACTATATAGTGACCGCTGC
The DNA here is from genome assembly GCF_000715075.1 of Nicotiana tabacum. Classification (NCBI taxonomy): domain Eukaryota; kingdom Viridiplantae; phylum Streptophyta; class Magnoliopsida; order Solanales; family Solanaceae; genus Nicotiana; species Nicotiana tabacum. The sequence continues at coordinate 55,509,505 of NC_134097.1, forward strand.
GGCGTGCAACCCGATCCGTATATCTCGTCGACGACGCTCACTGGGGGTGCGCAGACTCCAAGAGGGCCAGGGGAGGAAGGATATCGGGAAAAAACGAAGTTGCCAAGCCACAACGTATTGCCACGACGGTAAAAGGGCGGCAACACCCTTTAAAGATCCATAAAGTGCAGAGAGAAAGTGCTCGTCGCCGGGAAAAGACGGGTCCGGGAAATATACCAAAAGGACACCCTTGCATCCAAGGAAAGGGACGCCGAGACTTCGCCTTGGCCTCGTATTCACGCGTTGGTAACCCCATCCCTCATTTAACCTATTCCAAATAAAGCATGTGTTCATAAGTTCAGGTGGTTCGACCAACTATATCAACGGTGTCAGGCCAAAGCCAATAGGAGAGTTTGGACTAACGAACCAAATCATTCCCACACCTCGAATATTCGGTGGATTCCCGACGCCGATCGCCACAACAATCAGGAAGGTCGCTCCCTCTTTAATGTTTGCTTGAGCTCGGACTGGAACGCCTAGCCCGCGAAGCCTGGATGTTTTATTCGGATGACAATGGGCACACCGCCCAGAGGCAATTTCAACCCCACTCCGCCAAAGGGATGAAACTCCCGAAAAAGGTGGGACTAAGGCATTCGACAAAAAACTACACGCAATGAGAGGAAATCACTCACCATATGACCCAGAACCAAATCTATTTTACAAACTGTAAGAAATCAATAGGCATGGCAAACTGTAAGAACTCAATAGGCATGACCTCAAGAACTTTGAAGCAATTCCGTCCAAGTTTTGTGGTTCTAAAAGAGTACGGTGTAATCTTCGCCAAGAATATTATACAGAGTTTTTTCTACTCAGGTATGTTAAGGCTATCCCTTCTTTCTTTTAGCATGGTCCAAATTATATTGAAGAAACGAGCAAATATACAGTTTCCATAAATTACTCTATTCATAGAGTTATTAGGGGTGTCTATATTCTTGATTCCCCATGAAAAATATTATAATTTCCTATTCATGGGTCTCAGAATAATACACAGTTGAAAAAGGTTATCTGAAAGGAATATTAAGATTATTACGTATTTTTCATGCATTTCATCCATTTATACATGTGCATTGACCCATGACCAGATGGCGTTATATACGCGTATATATGTATATTATATTTATATGGGATACGGGAAAAAGGTTACGACGTTATATATGCACCACCACCTGATCAGCTGGTATATGATGATGGTGTTATATACGCGTATATATGTAAATATGATTCAAGAGGCGTTATATATGCATATATATGTATGTATATATATGTATATGGGATATGGTAAAGGTTATGGCATTATATACGCACCACCACCTGATCAGCTGGTATACAATGATGATTTTGCTCACAGTGGCCGATATGATATGATGGGATGCCCTCAGAGGCTGAAGATGTTATGAAACATGTACCTATGCACGACATGACATTCATATACATATGCATGATGCTAAAAGTAATTTATGATTTACAAAGTTATTCAGATTTGCAGGTCGAGTCATGTACTCTATATTTCTTCTATGTCTCTTATGTACTTATTTATGTGCCTTACATACTCGGTAGATTATTCGTACTGACGTCCCTTTTGCCTGGGGACGTTGCGTTTCATACCCGCAGGTCCCGGTAGACAGGTCGAGAGCCCTCTAAGTAGGCTATCAGCTCAGCGGAAAATGTTAGTGCGCTCCATTTGCTTCGGAGATGTTCGTTTGGTTAGTATGATTTAGACATGTATTATTTGGTATGGCAGAACTTTGTCCCGACCTTTATGACATTTATGTATTCTTAGAGGCTTGTAGATATATGTCGTGTACATAAAAGATTGTACGGCCTTGTCGGCCTATGTTTTGATTTTATAATGAATCATGTTGGCCTATTATGCCCGTATGTCATGTGTATGTGATGATGTAATAAGAAAGATATGTTACGTTGGTACTCGATTGACTAAGGTACCGGGTGCCTATCACAGCCTATCGGTTGGGTCATGACAAAAGTGGTATCAGAGCAGTTCTGTCCTAGGGAGTCTACAAGTCGTGTCTAGTAGAGTCTTGTTTATGGGTGTGTCGTGGATCACACTTATAGGCAGGAGGCTACAAGGCATTTAGGACTGTCACTCTTCCTTCTTACTCTAGATCGTGTGGTAGAGCTCACTTATAAGAATTCAAGTCCCGAACTTCTATTCGTAATGAGACGATGCCTAGATTCAGAAAGACGATCGATAAGACATATAGCTGTGGAATTATTGATTTAGAGGAACTCGATTTTGCATTTTGCTTATGATAAGTAAATGTGAGGTCTTTAGCAAATCATGGGTGTACTGTAAGGTGTAAGCCTCTTGATAAGGGACCTTAAGGCAAGAATATTTATCCACCTTTATGGTAAAAGACAATGCTTTTAAGAAGTAAAAGAAGCAAGGTAAAGAAGGGTACGAGGCGCCCAGTTAATAAAGATTATCGGTATTATAGTTCCGGTAGAAAATATAAGCATTAAGATTTACCCTCAACAGTAACAAAGATATGTACAATTGGTTGTACCCATATCAGTTATGCCCTATGGGGGCTAACATGTATAGTTTAAGAAAAGGACGGAACATCAGGACCTGGCTGGGGTTAGAGTAAACCAAAATGGTGAATGGATTGTTTGTGTTAGTTGACATTTCCAAAGGATATTGCAAGTGTGCTAGTAGATCTCCTCGTGAGACACCTAGATGGTGCACCCTAAAATATTAAAGCTAGATATGAGCACTGGAAGCCTTGAAGGAATAAATTTACCTTAGTATGGCTCCCGCTCCGAGTAAAGAAAGAATGTTAGGCAATTGAAAGAGCCGAGGAATGAAGTATTAGCAGAGTAATGAGAAGAGATATAACGAATCATTATGGATAAGGTGTGATACATGGATAACGACAGTAGGAAAAAGAAGAAGAAGAAGAAGAAATGACAGTATTATAGAGTCCAGTCAAATGAACGAAGAGACGAGAGGTGACAGACCATAGGACAACAACAGAGTATATGCCATAAAATCATATCCTCATCTCAAGGAATAAGTTCGTGACTCTAATGTGATTACCAGAATGGAGAATTAAACCCCAGAATAATAGAAATCAGTATGGGCTGGTAAACAAGATAAACTAAATATAAATTTAGGACTGAGTGATTTGATAACAGTCAACATCATGAGAATTTCATATCACATTCCCACAATAATAGGACAGACAACAGAAGAAGATTCATGAGAAATTCAAAGAATGGTCATCTAGGAAGACACTTCCCTAAAGCAAGCAATGTTAGAAAAGTTAAGCTTTAAGGGACTGTATGTACCAGTTACATTAAGTGTCGCCCTTGCAAGTAAGGGAATTTGTCATCCTTGGTATAGACGGATTACTGCTAGGCGAGTAAGGATCATTGATATTGTGAAACAACGCCAAAGATGAAGAGGTAAAACATCTATAGGTAAATCCTCGTGGCTTCAACTCTTAATACACCCCTAAAGGGGGAATATGGAATGATGTGGCATTAAGTCAGAATTAAGTGGTTCTAGTGACTATGGAATTTTAAAGGAAGAATGCGATAAATGAAAGAGGAATGAGATGTCACTTATCCAAATCTTACAGATACGCTACGATTCAAGAATATTGTGCAAGCACAACATCAAGAAGAGGAAGTAAAGGTTCCTGTCCGAGCTGTTATTAATAAATAAGGAGCCAGTGCAAAACGTAAGTTAAGAAAAAGAAAATAACCCAAGAAAGATTACGAGGAATATTGATATGAGAATGAGACAACAAGTAATTAGTAATTTGTCAGAAAGATCCCAGTTATGGCTAAACAGGCAGTTACAGACGAGTCGTCAGATCGTGTAAGATAAACATAGTAAAACCCAACATGGAGAATTCAGCCTCGAAGAATATCATTATAATACTTGAGATATATTCAAACAAGAGTCGGGGTAGTTAAAGGTATCGTATGAGTGTTACGGGGATAAAAGAAAGTGCCATTGGGAAGGCAGTCAAAATATCAGTTCAGAAGCAACCATACAAGCATAAGTGCATGGAAGTGAGCAACCACGAACAATTATAGGCAAGGAAGGACATCAAAAGGTCCGTAATAAGCTCACAACTTTACGAGGGTCAAGGGTTCTCCCTAAGTGCTACAACGAAGGACTAGCTGAGGAGATAAGAAAGAAGGCTTCAACCTAAGCACAACGACCTAAAAAGGAAATGGTCGTGTAACAACAATCTCGTAACAACATTGTAAGCATTCCAAAGGAATAGCACCTATCGTGGCTAATGAACAGGAAGTAAGAATTAAAAGTAATATTCGAGACCATATGAGTTGTATAAAAACTATGGCAACTGTAGGCACTATGATAAGCTAAGTATGGACGCAACAAGGGGACAAAAAGACCAGGAAAAGTAATTGCCTACGTTTAAAGAAAACTGAGATAGAACGAAAGGAATTATTGATCAATGATCCAGAGTTAGTTATGTGATGAACGCACTTAAGATTTAGGAATATTATCCATGCAGCAACATGTATTTTGAAAATCATACAGTCGTAGAAGATTCCGATATAAGTTAAAATAAATAATTGAGCCCAGATCATAAACAAAGGATTGAATTGTCAGAAGATTTTATCATGGATAATCCGTAGCATCCATGAAAGGCTAAAGTAATAACTAATACCATGAATCGCATATCGTAAAGTAGCTTAAGCCTACATAAAGGATGATCAGAAAAAAGAGGAAACTAAATAGATACATCAATGAAGTAAATCAGAAATCTGATTATTAAACCCTGAAAATTATAGAAATCGTGTTTGAGAACCTTGCAGAATCACTCTTACTATCAAAGGTATAAGAGAAATAATGTAGTAGCCATATTCTATAGCGGCTCTACGATAAAGCCAGTTTGAAGTGTCCCAGCCTCATAAGAAGTCAGTATGAAGCTCCCACCAGATTGTGTATGTACCAGAGGTGCAAGTATTATAATAGAGCTTCAAGTTATGGACGTGAATTACAACTAGGTAGAAGGGAGGTCACGAAAGAGAGAGAAGATACGATGTGAGATCTTAAGGTAAGTAAGGTAAAGGTGAACAACGTACGAGATACTCAAAGTAGAAGATAGTGAATAGTCCATACTTTGGATAGAAGGCTATAAGCACGGGGATCTAATAACCGAGAATGATAGCAACATCATCGGCGTCATGTCTTCTAGCCTACGGTTTCTAAGTATTGAGAGATCGAGTTAAGAGAATAGAGAAAAGTTGGAGACGATGTGATGTCTCGCTTGATGTTCTAAAATAACACAAGTAAATTCAAGTAAGTTGAGGGAAGATTACGAGTAGTATAAATAGATATGTATAGGTCGCAAGCTAAAGTATAGTAAAGCGACAAAGTTTTATGACAGGATGTAAGAACGAGAAAAGGCGAGTGAGAAGGTGACTAGAATGCATTAGTCCTTAGAATTAAGCCCATGAAACAAGAAGAGCATATGGTTTCTCTATGTTATACAAAGTTTAGTATAGCCTGAATAAACTCAAAGGAGTCAAAGATGAGTAGCATTTAGAAAGAATGAAATATTGACCCAGTAATAAAATGAGGGTATAATTGTCACAGATAAAATATAAGTTTGGGCCTTCATTTGAAGAATGATTTGAAAAAAAAAATAGAAGAAGAGAAGGAGAAAACGATTTCGCTGACGACAAGAAATTAAGATACCCCATAAGGTGAATCATATTGAGACACTATGAAATATGATTATGGAAATCACTTCAAATATTCCTCAATACAACGTAAGCCCTAGCGGTAATGTATTACGTAAGAAGTTTCAAGTCTTCAAGTAAAGGATTATACATCAACATTGAGGCGAATCAACAATGGTCAGATATAAGTTACAAAGTATGACATGATATTAGGCCATGATTCTTAAGACGAACGGTAATGAAGGGGCATTGAAGGGCTGAGATTTATACCTAAAGTGTAGGCAACAAAAGTAATTGGGAAAGTGGTAAGCATACATTGGTAAATGTAGATTGAAGAAAAAGTTATGGTATAGTATAACCCATGTAAATGTAGTAAAGTCATGTGAATGGGTAACCAGGTCTATGAAATAAGATATGGCCATATTCACAAGTTCTACAAAGTATCGAGCAAAGGACTTCAGTATACCTATAGAGGCCCAGAGAGGCATCATATTAACCCTTGTATATACAAAGTAAGTCCTAGAGATTGACTAAAATATAAAAGGAAAAAGGAAAGATGAATTGCATAAGTGCACCTACAAAGCTAGGGTCATACAGGCTGCATGACAAGAGGTAACAGAAGTTGCAAGATTAGGAAGATTTCGACCACAGGTCATGATATGAGCAAAAAGACTAAGGGGGGGAATACCCTAGACTTTGGATATAATAACAGAGCAACTGATTGAATGGCAAGAAGAGTATTAATGTATTCACAAGAGTTATAAGTTACGTAAATGATAAGTGCATCAGTCAACATTTGAGGACGAATGTTCCAAAGGTGGGAATAATGTTACGCCCTGCAGTATTACGTCAATATTACATTCCGCAGTATTATATTACGACGATGTTATACTCTACAGTAATATGTTACGATTGATATTACGTCTTGAATTATTAAGTTACGACAGTGTTGTACCCTGTAGTATTACATTACAGTGACGTTACGCTTTGCAGTAATAAGTTACGACGATGTTTCACCCTGCAATATTTTACGTTGAATTTATCGTAAGGTAATTGACATCAGTCCAAGGAAACGATTATTTGGGGATTATAAGGATTATGCTATTTCACAAGTGATTAGTAAATTCATGAAGGTGAAAGGGGGAGCAAGTCTAAGAAAATGAATTTCGTTGAAATATGGTATTTTGGGATAAAATACGGCTCAAGCTAAAATACTCGGTATTTATGGACTAGTACCATACAATGTACCACATAAACATAATAGTAAGGCGTATAAGGTATGTGAAAAGTGAGTAATATTTCATGTAAGTGGGAATAATTCTCAATTATGCGGGTAATTAATTAATTACCGGGTAACGGGACATTACCCAGTTAACTAAAAGTGGGTAAAGATTAATAATCTTCACCCACCATTTAACGTGGAATAAAGCCACAATAGGCAAAATATGACTATTAAAGTCACCTTGCCATATGGCTTTTATACCATAAATTAATTCTTACAAGACTTTGGAAAAGATAGAGAATTCTTTGTAAAAAGGCAAAAACCAATCTGCCTTTGACTAGCCAAGAACGTAAGTGGAGGAATTTCATTCCAATTGAAATTGCTTCTTGGGACTTCTTTAAAGCCCAACACAAATCTGCCAAAAACGATTAAAGCAGAAGCATTTTCATTTCGAAACAAAGCAAGGTTTCAATTTCAGAAGCAGAAAACGTTCCATTTCAAAACCAAGAACTTTGAAGCAATTCCGTCCAAGTTTTGTGGTTCTAAAAGAGTACGGTGTAATCTTCGCCAAGAATATTATACGGAGTTTTTTCTACTCAGGTATGTTAAGGCTATCCCTTCTTTCTTTTAGCATGGTCCAAATTATATTGAAGAAACGAGAAAATACACAATTTCCATAAATTACTCTATTCATAGAGTTATTAGGGGTGTCTATATTCTTGATTCCCCGTGAAAAATATTATTATTTCCTGTTCATGGATCTCAGAATAATACACAGTTGAAAAAGGTTATCCGAAAGGAATATTAAGATTATTACGTATTGTTCATGCATTTCATCCATTTATACATGTGCATTGACCCATGACCAGATGGCGTTATATACGCGTATATATGTATATTATATTTATATGGGATATGGGAAAAAGGTTATGGCGTTATATATGCACCACCACCTGATCAGTTGGTATATCATGATGATGATGTTGCCCTTAGTGTCTGAAATATGATTCAAACGGCATTATATACGCATATATATGTATGTATATATATATGTATATGGGATATGGTAAAGGTTATGGCATTATATACGCACCACCACCTGATCAGCTGGTATACGATGATGATTTTGCTCATAGTGGCCGATATGATATGATGGGATGCCCTCAGAGGCTGATGATGTTATGAAACATGTACCTATGCACGACATGACATTCATACGCATATGCATGACGCTAAAAGTAATTTATGATTTACAAAGTTATTCAGATTTACAGGTTGAGTCATGTACTCTATATTTCTTCTATGTCTCTTATGTACTTATTTATGTGCCTTACATACTCGGTACATTATTCGTACTGACGTCCCTTTTGCCTGGGGACGCTGCGTTTCATGCCCGTAGGTCCCGATTGACAGGTCGAGAGCCCTCCAAGTAGGCTATCAGCTCAGCAGAAAATGTTGGTGCACTCCATTTGCTTCGGAGTTGTTTGTTTGGTTAGTATGATTTAGACATGTATTGTTTGGTATGGCGGGACTTTGTCCCGACCTTTCTGACATTTATGTATTCTTAGAGGCTTGTAGATATATGTCGTGTACATAAATGATTGTACGGCCTTGTCGGCCTATGTTTTGATTTTATAAAGAATTATGTTGGCCTATTAGGCCCGTATGTCATGTGTATATGATGATGTAATAAGAAAGTTACGTTAAGTTGGTACTCGGTTAAGTAAGGTACTGGGTGCCCGTCGCGGCCCATCGGTTTGGGACGTGAAAAGGAAGTTACCTGCTCCATCAAATAGCTCTCATAGTTTGAGCTCTGGTACGCCTCATATCGCCAATGTTGCAGCTCAGCTTCCATTTCCTTGCTAAGGAGTCTAAGAGATTCGCCCTCACCCAGAATTTTCTGAAGCTTGGCCCTTTGACGGAACACCTCAAACCTAAGCCCATCATAGGCCTGCACGAGGAAGATTCAATAGAGGGAGGAGGACACGGGATACAGGCAAACTATACATAAAACTCACCACAAAGTGAAGCCAACGGACTTCCTCGAAGTCGGAACACACTCTTATTGATCCTTCCCCTGAGGCCCCAAATGAACTGACCCCGGGCCCAACATATTCGCTCAAAGGAACCGCCGATCGAGAATCAGGCACTCCGAGAGTAGCAGACTTGGGCGATGCCCTTTCCTCAGAAATGTGAGCCCGACTAACACCACTTAAGGCTCTGTCACATACAGGTGCTGATCTCTCTTATCGCCATTGCCCCTCGACCTGAAAGCCAATGAATCCTTCCCCTCTTCGGAGGAATATTAGCCCGTCCCATGGAACCGCCCGATATCTATAAACGGCACAAATGGAAGAGTAAAGGGTTACCTCGGGTGTACAAAGGCAAGGCAAAGGCAACAAACGCGCATACCTTGGTATTTCACTCCCCATCCGATACGAAGTACAGCTCGCCATCTGTGCTCGTCACAGGATGAATGGGTCACCAGCCTCCAGACCCAGCCGGGCAGGTCATGGACCTCACCCGGCATCTACGAAGTTTCTGCAACAAGGGAAACAACATTATTACTCAGCTAATTTTTGCTATACGTGGAATCTGAAAAAGCGCCAAACGCCTCACTCGCGTGCATAATTCCACCCTTCGAGAAATGGCAAAAACTTCACAGGGATAATATCGGTCATCCAGACCCGGATAAACCAACAGGTCCACTCTCGATCCCCGCCATCCTCGTCATCAACAATGAAGGGCGTAGACGAACGACACCTTAGAGTTAATAAGCTTCGATGATGAAAGGGATGATACAGCCTGACAAGGTGGTCAAGCGTGAATTCAAGCCCAGCCTTCTCCATGAAGAATCTCATCATCAGTGCCATTCACCAAAACGATAGATGAATCTATTCCAGGGTAACTCGATACGTCAAGCAAAAATCAAGCACAACCCTATCAGGGAGGCCAAATGCAAAATGGTATAGGTGCACGCTCAAGAACCCATCAGTGGAGTCCGCGATGCCCTCATCTAGGGAAAGCACCTACAGTGTTGCCCCCTCGCTCCAGTTGAAGTACCTCCTTGCCATCTCCAGGTGTTCCTCTCTTATCAAGGACGCCGTCTCGAGAACAAAATCCCTCGGTTCCTGAGCAACATGAGCAACGCCCCCTGTCACCTTCCGGATCGGCCCCACAGTGGTTCCCATGACTTTGGCAAAACTAACAGGTCAAGGCAAGGGCACGCACTAACACTTTTTGAGCCTAAAGAGATGAAGTATCCCGCGCCAAAGTAGTAAGGCAGCTATCTAAAAGTAGTGAAGTCTTGCCAAGGAGCTAAATCCACCCCACATATATGCGAGAAGCAGCGACGATTCGCTTGCCCGAGGCAAGCCTCGGAAATCCAATAGCCTCGATACTGATCGACGGGTCTATACCCGATCCAGAAAGCATCCTCCAACAAGGAGTCAAGACTCAAGGGGTCATTCGTATTATCTCCATGCTCGGAGCAGCACTCTATGTCAAGAAACCCGAGCCCAAAGAAGTTGGGCCTTGGTGAGCTTTAAACGCCGACACTCGATGCAAGGCAAGCACCTAGTTTCGTGATCCCCTCTCCCTAAAAAGAGGAACAAACACAGGAAGCTCCAATCGTGAAAGCTCCACGAAGGTCCGAGGAAGCGCCCAAATACGAGCAAACTCCCCAGTGGAAGTCAATCCTATCCATTCTAAAAAAGGTTATCTACATCAAGATCAATAGGGACCCCCAGGTACCCAAAGATGACCTTCATCCAAGATAGCATTCCCGATGGCCCAGGAATCTGACGCATGACCTTCAAACAACTAGGAGGGCCTCAGTAGCCCGGATCTATCAGAATCAATCCAAGATTAGTCTGAAGTACGATGATGGGTCAAAGGAAAGCCATGTCGATCAGCATAAGATCAGAATGAGCGCTCGCAGATATCAGCGGTGAACAAATAAAAGAAGGCATTGGAAGAGCCTCGAAGGGCATGCGAGCATACAGAAACAAAGCAAAGTAAGGAAAGCAGAAATCAGCGAAGTATATTCTTATTCATAAATTTTTTTTTTGCGTACAAGCAACCGTCAAGGGGTCGTTACATACAATTACAAAGGCCTACAGGAGTCCATACCTAGAGGAAGAGGCAAAGGGATGCACACGCTAGATAAAAGCCCAAAGACCAACCTACCTTCGAAAGTTCACAACAGGCACCTCCGGACACTCGTCCTCGGAAGTATCATCCCAACTCTCCACACTAATATCCCCAAGGGAAAAGGCGAGTGGCAGGAAGGGATGAAAAGACGCCATAGTTGTCCAAGGCTTGAGGACCTTCTTTGGCCAAGGAAACCTCGGAGAAACAGCAGACCGAACAATCCTCGGTCCCGCTTGCATGGCTTCTTTGAATCCACTTCTTGAAACGTCCAGCCGTGCAAGCCCCCAACTTGGAGCAGAGCACCGCGTCGAGTTGGGGTATGAAGGTGAGTAGCGGTTTATAATCTGAGCCCCCTTTTCAGCAGTGGTGCATTATCCGAATAGCTATCTACATAAAAAGTAAACCAGCTCCTCGTCCTTCATCACCTCGGGCCAACAGCAGCAACAAGGGCCAACATATCGATGAACATGGAAATAGTGGGACAGTACGCTTATGTTCGACGAAGGGAGACCCCGGCAGAAAGCCATGATTCAATCTAAGGGAATTCCTCCAAACAGCCTTAAGGTCATAAGCCTGTAACATGATGTTCAAGGGTGAAAGATGATAATAGGAAGGAAGAGGCAAGCAAGGCAATGGAAGCATTGAGATAGGAAAAACAAAGACAATGCACCCGTCATTTATAGGGGATTACGACACAATCATCTAGGCTTTGGAAGACTAACTGATGGGCGCAGTTAATGCATCTATGAAAAACTGAACCGACAGCGGTACCTGTACCTTGGGAAGAAAAAATTAGGGAGTGCAATGAATGAGGTCAAAAAGCATGAAACAGGGGTTGCATCATCGATATGGCATCGCCGAAAGAAGCTCGAGGAGTCAAGTGTCAGAATCATTTCCCATCACTTTGATATGAAAAACGCGGAGACTATCTGTACGCGGTGAAATCAGAAGACTTGATTTCTCGCTATCGAGACATTTTGGAAGCATGCCCCGGGGCCCCAAGGGTAGGAGGTCGCGACTGAATTACCTACCTCGAGACTCATCGAAGCCCGACTTAGAGAAAATGAAGAACGAAGCTAGGACAGAGGGGGAAGCCCTCTAGGCACATGGCTACGTCTGGCAGGCCCGAGCTATCGAGAGCCTATGATGAAGCATCATGTCAAGCCATCCCATCACCGTACGTTGTAATCAATCCCCACGTAGTTGTAGTCGAGTCTCCCCTCTATATAAAGGGGACTCGCCCCACCTTGTAAGCAACTGATGTTACTCCATTTCTCTACAAGTGCAATAATATCTTCTCTCTCTCTCTTTTCTCTAAATTTCTTATTCCCCCTGGATCAAAGTCATTTATCTTTGGTCATTCTTCTTATCACTTGGCATTGGCCCGAGGCCGCCCCCGTATTCATTGTCTCTTAACTTGTTCTTCATTTTATAGCTTAATATTGGCCGAAAGAGCCCTATCTTATTATACATTTAACTGTTATCCCATTCCCGGCAATCCTCGATAGTTCGAGATCGATACCAATGCCAGCCTCGAGGTCCCATCGACCATCTCTGCATTTGGCCAACCGGGCCCTTTGGTTTGATTACTGCCTCGTTTTAGCTCGCATTTTATCATTATACTTCACGTTCTTAGCATTAACTACTTTAACAACTAGCTCAGGAATTGATCACGTATTTTTAGAATTCCATTTACAAATTTAATTGTTTTTACCATTTTTGCGGTAAACAGGATGTGATCTGAAGTAGTGCATAAAGAAGAAGGAAAAATATTCTGGGGTGGGCTATCTTGTGATGATTGAAGTGGACTGAAGGAATTTTACGCTTAAAGTTGAATACGTGATATGTTAAAGTGGTTAGGAGGGTTAGCTACTATATACTAAATATATCCTACCTGCCCCTTAGCCCACATTACAACTGTAAGCACGTGATTTTTGCTTTACGGACAATCGCTCCAAAAAAGAAAATAAAAATAGTGACAAATGGTTTCGCTGTACAATTTTTCGATCTTTCCGTGACATGTGTTGGTAGTCGTTTGTGGGTCTGTCCATTTTGCATCTAGTCATTATCAAACAAAAATACAAAAAAATATATATATATATATATATGTGTCGTTAAAAGAAAATTCAAAATATAAATATATGTGAGTCGTTCGTTCTAGGTTGTGATTTAACTTACTTAAATATTTTTTGTGATAATTATGTGGAAATGTTATAGCGTTGTTGATTTTAATTTTGCTATTTTATTTATTATTATTAAAAGAAAAAAAAAGTAAAAGAATGAGGGAAAACCGGTTTGGGCCCAAAAGAAATGAAATAAAACAGGCCCAAACCAGCACTCAGACCCAGTCCAAGTCCAGGCCTGCCCAGGTACCTCCTGAAACGACGCCGTTTCAGGCAAATAAATCTAAGCCGTCCGTCCAGGCCAATCCAACGGTTCAGAACCCCTTTCAACAACCCGTGTTCAAACCCGACCCAATAACCAATCCGACCCAACCCCTCATTTAAACCAAACGACCCCGTTTAACTACTGAACGACCCCGTCTTGTTTCTCACCCTCAGATCCAAGCCGTTGAGATCGTATGATCCAACGGCTCAGATCCAATCAACCCCCCCATATATAAACTCAGCCCTTTACCCCGCACCCCCTATCCGAACCCCCCCTTCAGTCATCTCCTTCCCCAACCCCTTCTCATCCTCGAACCCTAGCAGCCGCCCCAGTATCCCTCGCCATTAAAGCCGGCGGCATGAACGCCGATGACCGCCTCCTGAACACCCTAGGACCACCTCACTGACCTGAACACGAATCCACTAACCACGAGCCTCGAATCACTTTCGTTCGTCTCGAATCTTTATTTGAAGATTTGAGTCGAACCCGGATCTATGCCAAACCATCCCATCTTCATACCAGACACTCCCTTGACCTTCCTCGTGACCAAACCAAACTTGGTTTGGTCCGAATCTACCCACAACTCCCAAAAATCCAGATCTGGATATCCAGGCTTTAGAACACATGCACTTGGGGAATCCGGCCGGTTTGGACATAGGTTTGAGGTCTAATAGACCTTAATCAAGGTGTTCTCATGTGAGAACACCCTGATTAAAGTTTGTTCGGCCTCAAAAGTTCGAAGTCGAGTTTGATTTGGGTCCGTTTGATTTCAAACTTTTTCAGTAAGTTTCTTTTTTCTCTTTGTTTGGTTCTAATTAAGTTGTCATCATATTTCTTTGTGTTTGTTTGTTATGTTGTTATTTTTCAGTCGGATTTCTTCCATCTCCGTTAAAGGCCTTTTTATTTGGCCAATTGTCTTCTGTTTGTGTTCTGAATATACCCTGTGATATAGATTAGTCGTCAAACGAGTTTAATTCACATAAGTTCCCAGTGTTTGAACAAATTGGTCTGAAGTCATTCGGGACTCTATACGTGTTGTTCATATGAACGATTGATTGTTATGTGTTACGATTAATATAGTCGAGTCGATATATGTCGTCAATTAGTTTCTATCGTTAATGGTAACAACTTGATTCGTATTGCTTATTTCTGCTGTGATCGTATTTGAGTCCCATTAGGAACGGAATTGTATTGCCTGTTGATTTTGTTCAAATTAAATTAAAAGAACATCTAGGGGAAAGGTTATAATGGCAGATTCAGATTTTGGTTTTTAAACACAATGCCATTTGGTTTGGACCGTGGGCAGCATGTGTATGGTTAGCTTTAAGGGATTAAAATAATTGGACAGCATGTGTTGTCAGATTATATTCCTGCTGCCCATACTTTGGTTAAATAAACAAGTGATCAGTACACTTTAACAACCAAAAAGAGAGAGGGGCTGTCAGGGATTTCATGGGGGCTTGGTTATTTAAAATAAGTAAGTGGAAAAGCAACAGGGGGGGGGCAATTTTGAGTTGTAAAACAGACTGTAAAGTGTTAAGGTTAGGATATAAAAGAGGAGACCTTCCATTAGAAAGGGGAGGATTTTCATTCTTTTGAGTCTTAAGAGATTTCGGTGAGTAAGAAAACTGAAAAGAAAAAAAGAAATTTTCAGAGCATTTTTACAAAAACATTGTCCAAAACTGCACAAAGAACTAAGTTGGTTAAGCTGTTCTGGCCAAGTCAGTTACTCGAACTGGGGCTGTTATTGTTCCATTAAGAGAAGTTTGTGTATCTTCTGCTGTGATTGTTACTGCACTAAGTTTCTGTGTGTTGTGGATTGAGTTCAGTCTTACTGATTATCGAAGTTGTGTTGGCTATTTGCTGAGCTTGTGTGACTATTGAATTTCCTTCGCTATTGCATCAAAATAGTCTAGTTTTCTCGACTGTCTCGTTATTCTGTTTCTGGGATCGATTGGTGGGTACTCGACCACTATGGATTTCATCGTTTGAAATTGCTGTTGGGTCGTTTGTGGGCTGTTGGTTGTTGTTGCTGTGTTTGCTGTTTGGTTGCCGGTTGCTGATATCTTTCTTCTTCTCCTGTCTATTGTCCAAACATCCAGGTACACGACTAATACTGTCAATGTAATCTGAGGTTGAGCATGAATACAAAGAGAAGAGTTGAAGATAGTTTATTTTATGTACAGCATGTACACTGAATGATCTGTGATGTATGATAGCCTATATTTTTGTTCGGATACTGGGTAACTGTAAATGTAGGGTAATTTGACATCCGATTGTGCGTGTAGGCTGTTGGATAAAAATTTTCAACCATGTAGTAGGCTGCAGTTTAGAAATTAATTGTGTTAGTGATTAGCATGTCTAGTAGCGCACGAAAACTATTCATCATTAGTTAATTGTTTTTCCCTTTAATAAACGGTCCCTTTATAACTGATAAACCACGCCTATAGAACCAAGAACAAGTTCACGACCTCAACCTCACAGGGATTGAGCCCAGGTCGAAACAGACCAAGCAAGCCCTTATCGAACAAACAGTGGCCCAGGTCTGGCCCATTCCGCATGAGCTGGATTTGGGCCAGTAATGTTCAGTCAGTTGTCCGTGTGCGTAGTCATATTTTCTTGTTCTATAAAAGCATTTTGAATCCTGCTGTAAATAACCAGCAAGCATGTAATTAACTAGGGCTATCTCTGTTTTCAATTAGTAGAGACAAACGCGACAAGAAACGTAGTTGCTATAGGATATCTTTTAAAAAAAAAAAATAAAATGAGACGAGCCTCGCCGAATAAAAGGGACAAATTGCGGGGCCCTCACAAAATATATGTATTAATTACTTAGATTCCGGGACGGGCCGTTTAGCAAATTTCACGGCCCTACCCCAAAATAATAATGCGCTAGTTGCTTTAGGCGCGCCTTTAATAATGTTATCTCCCTAAACTCGGGTGCACATTTATGGGACCCAAATCCAAATCTCAACGGAGTCGAAATATGTCTCTAGTCACGGGCACATTGATTGTGGCGTGGCCCGAGATGCATTTCCATGACGTTGTAAATTCCATTTAATAATAAAAATGAGACGAGCATCGACAAACAAAAAATGTAGGAGTTGCGGGGCCCTCTAAATGCATATATTAAAATACTTTGAATCCGGGACAGGCCGTTTAGCAAATTTTACGGTTTTCCCCAAAACAACAATACGTTAGTCGCTTTAGGCGCGTCTTAATAATTTATTCTCCTTAATTCGGGTGCACATTTATGTGACCCAAATCCAAATCTCAACCAATTCGAGATATGTCAATAACCACGGGTGCATTGATGTAACGTGGTTCGAGATATGTTTTCACGACGTTGCAAGTCCTATAAACTAGCAGTGAATGATAAAAGCGGTTACAAGTTAAAATTGGCACGTTGGTTCATAATTGTATTTAAAATCAGATAAATAAGCCGAATATAATAGTTGAGCGACCGTGCTAGAACCACGGAACTCGGGAATGCCTAACACCTTCTCTCGGGTTAACAGAATTCCTTATCCAGATTTCTGGTACGCAGACTGTAATATGGAGTCATTCTTTTCCTCGATTCGGGATTAAAATTGGTGACTTGGGACACCCTAAATCTCTCAAGTGGCGACTCTGAAATAAATAAATAAATCCCGTTTTCGATTGTCCTTTAATTGGAAAAAACTCCCTTGCGCCCTCTCGGGCGCGGAAAAAGGAGGTGTGACAGCTCTGGCGACTCTGCTGGGGAACAGCACCCAGAACCACTGGTTCAGGGTTAAGAATTCGAGCTTAGAATAATTGTTACTATTTGGTTTTATTTATTATCTGATTTTATTACATGTTTTGAGCCTAATGTGCTAAGTGTTGCTTTTACCGCCTTGATATTATTTGGACTGTATATATAAACTGTGCCGAAACCCTTCTCTTCTCTCTTGAGGAGCGCACGCTGGTCGTGGCTTCTTTCTGTTAGTGTCATATGCCAAAATAGAACGAGGATTCGGAGGAGTTGCAAAGTCGGATGGCCTTTTGGTTACCGGTACACAGCTCCCATCCTCGGCTCGAGTTGTCCGCTCGGGTAAGCCAGGTCTAGAACAAGCACCTAGGTTTTACAGCTTAGCATAACATAACTTCATGCCGGATCCCTAGTAGGAACGCTTATTTGCATCATGTTCATTTGACTTAGGGGACTTAGCACAGGGGCTGGGTCCGTCTAGGACAGGCAACCTGAGAATAAAGACCATCCTGCTACATCCTGTTTGCTTTATGCATTTACTTGTTTCAAGGCTTGCATGCTGACCGGTTTTTGAATATCGGGAATGTTTGGAAAAGGAAGAGGAATAACGGTTAAGGGGTTACTTATTTATTCTTGAAAAGTCACAAAAATGGTCAAAGCTCTGCCAGAATTTTGAAAAAATGTGTGTCTTATTAATTTGTTTTAAAAAAAAAAAAAAAAAAAGGAGTCTTTGATTCATTTTTAAGAGAAAAATAGGGTGTCCCCAAAATTCAATTTATGCCCGAACTACGTCAGTTTGATTCTCGCATGGTGCGGGATACGTAGGCAACCCCCATCGGGCTCAACTTGTTCTTTCAAAATAGAGGTATAAACTAAATAACGAAAGTTTTAAGGTAACATCGTACTTTTCAGAAACAACCAAAATTTCGTTTTTCTAGAAAAAATGTGTCGATTTGTGAGTCTGGATCTTTGCTTAATCACCCCGATAAACATGCAGAATGAGCATGAGTCCAAGTTTGCCGATGACAGTTAGAAGCAAAATTCCCCTGGAGGTACGATTATGGTGGGAGGATTTGGAAAGGCCAGAGCAAGACAAGGTCAAACTGCATCTGGGGGGTTTGGTTGATTTGTTGAAAGTCAGGCCTCGGTGCGACATCATAAAGGCTTTGGTTACATTTTGGGATCCTGCCCACAACGTGTTCCGTTTCTCAGATTTCGAACTCACCCCAACCTTAGAGGAAGTGGCGGGTTACATGGACGTCACTGAAGGTTTGAGACACAAATACCTGATCGCTCCAAGGGCTGTGAATTCACACAAATTCATGGATCTGTTGAAGATAAGCAAAGGAGTCCCATACGCTGAACTGGATAAAGGTTTTTCTACCCTACAATTCATATACCAGAGGTACGGGAGCATGGGAGGATTCAATGATCCAGAAAGTGGTGTTTGCAGCAGGGGAAATCTGGTAAAATGGAATGAGCATAGGCGGTTCGCTTTTATGGTGGAATTTTTGGGCCTTGTGGTGTTTCCCCGAAAAGATAGAAATATCGACCTAAAGGTGGCTGGAATCGTCAGAATCCTGATTACCAACGATAAAAGCATCCTTGCTCCCATGATAATGTCAGAAATATACCGAGCCCTCACGGCTTGTAAGGCTGGAGCAGACTTCTTCGAAGGGTGCAACTTGTTGTTACAGATGTGGATGATCGAACACTTGTGTCACCACCCTCAGTATATGCGCTACATGTCTACAAATGGGGGCTGCATCGAGGGTTATAGCCTAAGGGTTTCAGGTTTCCGATCACCGGGAGGGTTTGAAGAATGGATATCCTATCTCCGGATCATCACCGCAGACCAAATAAACTGGACTTTGGGTTGGCTTTCTGTGGAAGAAATCATATACATGCCCGCCACTGGTCCTCACTTCCTCTTGATGGGACTCAGGGGTATTCAACCTTATGCCCCTTACAGGGTAATGAGGCAGTTGGGAAGATGTCAAGTACTACACCCGGACGAAGATCTCAGCACTTATGCAGTCGAGGTCAGCAGTGACGGCCAATTTCCTGAAAAGACAGTTCGTTGCATATGGAGTGAATGCCAGTACTTAACGGCGAATACCCGAGTAAATGATTTGTCTAGGGGTGAAGTCTCGCCAGCCTATATCACTTGGCAGAACATGAAGAACATCGTAAAACGGCCAACCAAACGGCCTCACCTCCGAAATTTTGTTGAGTCATCGCAAGAACAATGGGACTGGCTTGCAAAAGAGGAAGGCTACCTGGTTGAAATTAGGAAGCTCAAGCGACAAATGGAAAGGATGGTATTCGAAAACAACGTACAAGTCGCCCAAGAGCAGGCTGAAAAAGACAAGTTAGCCCAAGAAAACCAAACCCTGAAGGCCCGGCTTCACCAAGCCAGTAAGAATAACATCAACCGACAGAGGCGTTGCTCCGACGAAAGATTGATAGCCAGTTTGAGAAATCAGGTCATCCAGAGCCAGGTAGAATTAGACCTATCAGAGGCCTGCATAGCAAGGATGAAGGCCAAATGGGCAGAAGGTACCATGGCCCGGAGAAAGCGCCTACAGCAAGTCATGAGAAATTGTGAACTGAGCGTCAAAGCAGCGAAGGAAACAAATTCCGCCTTGCAAGAGCGGATCTTCAAGCAAACGCAAGATGCCCAGGCCGACCGGAGACGCTATTACAATGCAATGACAAGGATGGAAAGGCAAATGGATATATTCCAGGATCAGCTCGCCGCCAATGCACAAACGCTAATGTTGAAAAGCCGACAGATAAGGCAATTGTTCGCAGAAAGGGACAACATTCGGGCAAGAATTGACAAAGTCGGGCATTACATCTACCTAAAATGTTTGGCATGCGAGCAGACACCTCGGGAAAACCTCATTGCTTCCATCATGGGCTGCGTCCATCGGATTATGAACGAGTTGAAGGGCTTGCAAAGAGACCTTACACCTAGGGCCGCGAAAGGGCCGAAAGATGCCTCGTGGGTCCCTAAGTTGGAAAATTAGTTGTTGATCGAGTCCTGGTTGTTTTGTTTGTTGTTTCCCCAATGTTGTTTTCTTTTCCTCAAACCAAGTTTAAAACCCTGGAGTCTGTACTGTTGCTATTTTGTTTGAAGTAATGTGTAATAGCAAATTTTGATAATGAAATTAAGTGACTCCGGAAGAATTTCTATGTGTCTTTACTTTAAGGCAGAACTACGCCTGGTCTGATTCACGCGGGGACGTGATACGTAGGCAATCCCCATAAGATTCGACCGCTTTTAATAAATAAATAAAAGAAAATGTAAATAAAATAAAACGCGGGGTTTCGCAGAATACTCTAAAAAAAAAAAAAAAAAAACGAATGAACAAACCGGGATGACGCATGTGGTTTGAAGCAAAGCATGTAGAAACGGTTAACTGCCTAGGTGCATTGCATCCTCTATGTGTTATGATCAAATCTGTTAAGCTCTAACACTAACAAAGTTTGTTGTTGTCTGATATCAGACAGTTAGTTGTTAAAGAATTCTGGCAACACATTCATACCAAACCAGATTCAAAGGACCGGTAGCAACAAGCATGACCACTTCTGAGAATAGTAATGAGGAAGAAAGGCCGATGAGCCAGTTGCTAAAAGAGGCAATGGAAAAGATTGAAAGGATGGGACTAGAGATGCATGCAATGCAGCTAGCCCTGGCCAAAACGCAAAAGAGCCCTGAGACACTGGGACACGTGCCGGAGTACCCTCACTCTGGCCCTTCCACAAGCCGCCCAAATCCCCTCTATCATCAAGAAAGAAGCCCTCATGATTCCCAAGCTCCACCACCCCATCAACCTCTCCCAACACCCAATATTCCCATTTTTGTGGGACCTACATCAGCCCCTTTGCAGCGAACGACCAGTGAGCCATTGTTTCAGGCTCACGATACACAATACTATCCCCCTGAGCCTACATTCCATGCACCCGAACCACAGGCTTACAATCCCCATTTGGAAGTTCCGGCAGAGGTTGAGAAGCCGGTTAAGGCCCCTGAACAGGATGAAGTGTTGAGAAAGTTCAAAAGCCTGGAGCAATCCTTCAGGAACTTACACGGGCTGGGCAACCAAGTCAGCGTGGCATACAAAGATCTGTGCCCTTTCCCAGATGTCCAACTCCCGGCAGGGTTCAAGATGCCCAAGTTTGATTTATATGAAGGGCACGGTGATCCCATGGCACATTTGCGGGGATTTTGTAGCAAAATGAGAGGGGCAGGAGGCAAGGATGAGCTTTTGATAGCTTACTTCGGCCAAAGTCTGAGCGGATCTGCACTGGAATGGTATACCAGGCAGGATTTCAGCAGGTGGTACACGTGGGATGATCTGGCACAGGCTTTTGCAGGTCATTTCCAGTACAATCTAGAGATAGTCCCTGACCGTCTCACGTTATTGAGAACTGGGAAGAAACCCGGGGAAAGTTTTCGCGAGTTCGGATTCCGCTGGAGAGAACAAGCAGCTAGAGTCGATCCTCCCATGAGAGAGGGAGAAATGGTAGACTACTTTTTGCAGACATTGGATCCAACCTACTTTGGTCACTTGGTGACAACGGTTGGAAAATCTTTCAACGAGGTGGTCAAAATAGGGGTCATGATAGAAGAAGGTTTGAGGTCGGACAAGATCTTAAACTATTCGGCACTTAAGGCCACAACCCAGGCTATTCAAAGCGGCACGGGAGGTGCGCTAAGAAGAAAGAAAGAAGAGGTTGCCACGATCGAGGCAGGCAGTTGGTCCAGGGCTGGCAGGCCGCACTACAACCAACCCAGGCCTCACAGGTCAAACTACCCATACAACCCACCACAAAATTTCTATCCACCTCGAGAACCACATTGTTCCGTACACCAAGCCCAGGTATACACTCAGCCTCCGGTTCGCCCACAATGGCGCGCACCGGCTCCCCAGAACATATATGCACCACCACAAAACACTTACCCTCCACCAAGGGCATATAGAAATCCTTCGGGGGCAGGTTTCCGGGGAAATCCAGATGCCAGAAATGATAGGTTGCGGAAACAAAGAACCTTCACCGAACTGGGAGAAACCTACACCGATGTGTTCCACAAGCTGCGGCAATTAGGTTTGGTTAGTCCTGTCCATACTCGGGAACCAAATCCCCCGCCTCAGAATTTGGATCGTTCAATCAGTTGTGAATACTGTTCAGGGATGCTCGGGCACGATACCGAGAAGTGTTGGAAGTTAAGGCATGCCATACAGGATCTTATTGACACCAATAAGATCGAGGTCCAGACACCGGAGGCTCATAACATCAACCAAAATCCACTGCCAGCGCACCACGAAGCTCACATGATTGAGTTGGTGTGTGAGGGAGGTGAATTAAGAAAACCCTCACAAACAGTGATGATGGTCCAAGCTGCCCCAAAAGAAGTCTTAACCAGTGGAGGAACAAATGTACAGTCGCAGGGAGAAGGTGTCAAGCCGGTAGTATTATGGGGGAAGAACCCGTCCGTCATAGCAAGCAAACCCGAGCCAAGTAAGTTGGTAATACCAGGGATCCTGCCCACACCGGCGGTCGTGTTAAAAGGGGTATGTAGAGAACGGGTAACCATAAAGCCGGTGGTCCAACTGCCTATGCTTGACAGCAGGGCTGTGCCCTGGAAATATGAAAAAGCAGTGGTGACGTACCAGGGAAAACAGGTGGAAGAAGTCAGTTGTGAAGCGCAAGGGCTGACTCGATCAGGTCGATGTTTTGCTCCGGTGGAGTTAAGAAAAACCAACCCAGTGGCAACCAAGAAGCCAGTGTCAGAAGAAGAGGCTGAAGACTTCCTGAGGAAGATGAAAGTACAAGACTATTCTGTGGTTGAGCAGCTGAGAAAAACACCTGCCCAGATCTCACTATTGTCATTACTCCTCCATTCCGAGGAACATCGTCGGGCCCTGTTAAAGATATTGAACGAGGCCCATGTACCCAGTGAGATTTCCGTAAACCACCTGGAAACCATTGCCAGCAAGATTTTCGAGGTGAACAGGGTAACATTCTCAGATGATGACCTGCCGGTGGAAGGAACAGAGCACAATAAAGCTCTATACCTAGCTGTCAAATGTGAAGACTCGGTGGTAACCCGAGTATTGGTGGATAACGGCTCAAGCGCCAATATTTGTCCATTATCCACCCTGGACCAGTTAAAGATTGACCGTGGAAGAATCCGGGAGAATAGCATCTGTGTCCGAGGGTTTGACGGAAACGGAACAGCCACTGTGGGGGATGTTGTACTTGAACTAACCATTGGCCCGGTCCTGTTTACCATGGAATTCCAGGTGTTGGACGCCACGGTATCTTACAACTTGCTGTTAGGACGACCCTGGATTCACGCAGCTAAAGCGGTGCCTTCCACCCTACATCAGACAGTGAAGTTCGAGTGGGAAAGACAAGAGGTCGTGTTGCACGGTGAGGATACAACATGCACCATGGGCGGAACCATTGTGCCTTTCATAGAGACCACTGATGACAAGGGTCCTTGGGTCTACCAGATTCTCGATACAGGGTCGGCCAACAAAATCTCTGAAGGAGAAATCATCCCGCACCCTAGGGTGGCTGCCGCAACAGTCATGATGGTATCGGAGATGCTGGGTAACGGATTTGTGCCGGGAAAAGGCCTGGGAGTTGAACTTCAAGGGATAGTCCAACCTGTCTCCCTTCCTAAGAATCTGGAAACTTTCGGGTTGGGGTTCAAACCAACCGCAGCAGACAGGAAGCAAGCGCGAAAAATGAAGAAGATAGTCTGGTCCCTGCCTAAACCAGTGCCACGCCTCTCAAGGTCTTTTGTTAAAGCAAGTGCCAAGGGGTCAGCGATCCCAAAGATTCGAGGACCTTTGATCGGTATAAATGAAGACCTCAATCAGAGTTTTGAGAGGTTATTTGCGGATGTCAGTATGGTGGAAGCTGGAGAAGGTTCCAGCAGAGCAGAGATACAATTTGTGGGGCCTGAGGCCAAGATCAACAATTGGACGGTTACTCCTCTTCCTGTTCGAGGGGAGTCTTGGTAGTAGGCTTTGATTAATGTTTTGTTTGTTTGTTTGTTTGATCGAATTATTCAAGGGTGTAATCCCAACTTTACTTTCGTTTTGTAAAAGTGTGAACCCTTTTTATCCTGCAAATTTAATAAAGTTCTTTTCTTTTGTCCCATGTTAATTTCTTGTTTTGTTCTTTTTCTTTCTGAACAGTTCTCTTTTTACTGGTCCTAATGACATGGCATGCACAGCGGATCTTCGACCTAGTCTAATAAATCAATCTGAATCTGACTCAATGATACAAGAGGTCTTTTGTGATGATGAATCCGAATGTGACGAAGGGGAAGCCTTCGAAGAAATAAACCGAGAACTGTGCCAATTTGAAGAGAAACCCAAGCCTAACCTAAACGACACTGAGGCTGTGAACCTAGGAGACGCTGATATCATCCAAGAGACCAAAATTAGCATCCACATTGAGCCGAATGTCAAAGCAGAATTGATCGAAACTCTCAGGGAATTCAAAGATGTTTTTGCATGGTCATATGATGATATGCCTGGATTGAGCACCGATTTAGTGGTTCACAAATTGCCCACTGACCCGGCATACCCTCCGGTCAAGCAAAAACTAAGGAAATTTAAAACAGAAATGAGTGTAAAGATCAAAGAAGAGGTGATTAAGCAATTACAATCTAAGGTCATTCGGGTCACTCGGTATCCCGAGTGGCTGGCCAATGTGGTACCAGTCCCAAAGAAGGATGGAAAAATCAGGGTGTGCGTCGACTACCGCAACCTCAACAAAGCAAGTCCCAAGGACAATTTCCCGTTACCCAACATTCATATCCTGATCGATAATTGCGCTGGGCGCGAGATCGGATCCTTTGTGGATTGCTATGCGGGTTATCATCAGATCCTAATGGACGAAGAGGATGCTGAGAAGACAGCGTTTATTACGCCATGGGGAACCTACTGCTATCGGGTAATGCCGTTCGGGTTAAAGAACGCCGGGGCAACGTACATGCGAGCAATGACTGCTGTGTTTCATGACATGATACACAAAGAAATAGAAGTGTACGTCGATGATGTGATCATCAAATCTTGGCGTCAGGAGGACCATGTAGCAGACCTAAGGAGATTTTTCCAAAGACTCCGAAGGTATGATATCAAGCTTAACCCGGCCAAATGCGCATTCGGGGTTCCATCAGGAAAGTTGCTAGGATTCATCGTCAGTCGACGGGGGATTGAGTTAGACCCATCCAAAATTGAATCCATCCGAGATTTGCCACCGCCAAGGAACAAAACAGAGGTAATGAGTTTGCTGGGTAGACTCAATTATATCAGCAGGTTCATCGCTCAACTCACAGCAACTTGTGAGCCCATATTTCGGCTACTGAGAAAGGATGCTGCAGTAGGTTGGACGGCAGAGTGTCAGGAGGCTTTCGACCAAATCAAAGGATATCTGTCTAATCCACCCGTATTGGTCCCGCCTAAGCCCGGGAAACCCCTCATCCTTTACCTAACGGTCTTGGAAAATTCATTTGGTTGTGTACTGGGGCAACATGATGACACAGGGAGGAAGGAGCAGGCCATCTACTATCTTAGCAAGAAATTCACAGTGCATGAGGTCAAGTACACTCAACTCGAGAAAACATGTTGCGCCCTGACTTGGGTAGCTCAGAAGTTGAAGCACTACCTGTCTTCATATACTACTTATCTCATATCCCGCTTGGACCCATTGAAGTATATCTTTCAGAAACCTATGCCCACGGGGAGGTTGGCAAAATGGCAAATTCTGCTCACAGAATTTGATATCATCTACGTGACAAGGACGGCCATGAAAGCCCAGGCACTGGCAGACCATTTGGCAGAAAATCCCGTTGATGAAAAATACGAGCCCTTAAGAACGTATTTTCCTGACGAAGAGGTGATGCATACGAATGAGTTGGAATTACCCGAGGAATCAGGTTGGAAGCTTTTCTTCGATGGAGCTGCAAACGCAAAAGGGGTTGGAATAGGGGCAGTACTCATTTCTGAAACAGGACGGCATTATCCTGTTACGGCCCAACTGCGCTTCTACTGCACTAACAATATGGCCGAATATGAGGCTTGCATTCTGGGTCTGCGCTTGGCTGCTGACATGGATGTCCAAGACGTCTTGGTCTTGGGAGACTCGGACCTCTTGGTACATCAAATTCAGGGTGAATGGGAAACACGAGATCTAAAGCTCATACCATACCGACAATACTTGCATGATCTGAGCAAGAAATTTCGATCGGTAAAGTTCAAACACATCCCGAGAATTCACAATGAGGTTGCGGATGCCTTAGCCACCTTAGCATCAATGCTGCACCACCCTGACAAAATGTATGTTGATCCTCTACACATCCAGGTCCGTGATCAGCACGCCTACTGCAATGCCATAGAAGAAGAAGCGGATGGCAAACCCTGGTTTCATGATATCAAAGAATACCTCAGGATGGGGATATATCCGGAACATGCCTCTGGAGACCAAAAAAGAGCCCTTTGGCGGTTGTCGAATGGTTTCTTCCTCAGTGGAGGGGTATTGTACAAAAGAACCCCGGATTTGGGATTGTTGAGATGCATAGATGCCAGTCAAGCAATGACGGTTATGGAAGAGGTACATGCGGGAGTTTGCGGACCGCACATGAGCGGATATGTATTGGCAAGAAAGATCCTTCGAACAGGGTGTTATTGGCTAACCATGGAACACGACTGTATCACTTTCGTGAGGAAATGCCATCAGTGCCAAATACATGGAGACTTGATTCACTCTCCGCCAACAGAGTTGCATACGATGTCAGCACCCTGGCCGTTTATAGCATGGGGCATGGATGTCATTGGGCCCATCGAGCCAGCAGCGTCCAACGGTCACAGGTTCATTCTAGTGACCATTGATTACTTCACCAAATGGGTTGAGGCTAAAACCTTCAAATCGGTAACCAAGAAGGCAGTGGTGGACTTTGTTCACTCCCATATCATCTGCAGATTTGGGATCCCAAAAGTGATCATCACGGATAACGGTGCGAATCTTAATAGCAGCCTGATGAAAGAGGTATGCCAACAATTCAAGATTACACACCGCAATTCCACCCCATATCGTCCTAAGGCAAATGGAGCAGTCGAAGCAGCCAATAAGAATATCAAGAAGATACTGCGAAAAATGGTGGAAGGGTCCAGACAGTGGCACGAGAAATTGCCCTTTGCTTTGTTGGGTTACCGCACTACCGTCCGGACTTCCATAGGCACAACTCCTTATTTGTTGGTGTATGGAACTGAGGCCGTGATACCAGCGGAGGTCGAAATTCCGTCCCTCCGAATTGTCGCTGAAGCCGGAATTGATGATGATGAATGGATCAAAGCTCGCTTGGAACAGTTGAGCCTGATAGATGAGAAAAGATTGGCAGCAGTGTGTCATGGTCAGCTGTACCAGAAGAGAATGGCTAGAGCGTATAATAAAAAGGTGCGCCCCAGGAAGTTTGAAGTAGGGCAGCAGGTATTGAAGAAGATCCTCCCACATCAGGTCGAGGCGAAAGGCAAATTCGCCCCAAATTGGCAAGGGCCTTATATCGTGACCAGAGTATTGTCCAACGGTGCTTTGTGTTTGACAGATGTCGAGGGTAGATGTGTCGACATGGCTATCAATTCAGATGCAGTCAAGAGATATTATGCGTAATTTCTTTAATTACGGCAATTATTCGGTTTGTTTGTTTGTATTTGGCATTTATTGGATAATGAGATGACGGAGGCAATTCTTTCTTCTACCCAAACACTGTTTAACCCTTGCTTCCCCCTTTGAGCCTTAAGCAAATTCTTTCAATACCCCTCTTTTGGAATCACTAATGGGAAAGATACGAAAAAAAAAAAGATACGAAAAAGGAAAGAAGAAAAAAAAGAAGAAGATGAAATCATAAAGAAATACAAAACCGTGGGAACTACGTTTGACCTGATTCCTCAAAGAGGATACGTAGGCGCCTCACGGCTCGGTCATAGTATGCATCATAGCAAATATAGGATGCATAATGTACATAGTGTGCACAATATAGCACAATGTGCGTAACGCACGTAACTCAACATAAGCATAAAAAATAAAATTCCCCAAGCAAGAAAACTGGGGCAGAGGTTATGTTTTAAGTTCCAACAAAGGTTAGATTCCAAAAGTTGTAGCACATCACCCTTCAAATTGTTTTCATTTTTGTAGCCTTTCTTCAATCCCACACCAAAACCAACGTCAACATCCAAAAGACCTCCCGATCAATGTTCGAGAGATGCCAAATCCGGCAAATAAGGCCGAGAATAATACACTGATCCCCAGCAAAGAAGAGGATCGCAAGACTGGGAATGAGTTGATAGTCAAAAGAATCTCCAGAAGAGAGGGTCGTATCTACAATGCCCCGATTCCTCGAAAGAAATAAAATGAGAGAGTCTTATTGGTGAAAACCTTCACAGGCACCATAAGGCGCCGGGAGATGAGAGAAAAGAGAGAGTCTCATTAGTGAAAACCCCACGAAGGGCACTATGAGGCGACAAGATAGAGCAGCAAAAGCTACCACATTCGCAACAAGATGAACATCCATTTATCATCCCCAGCAAGTCAGACCGTCGGACAAATCGATTGATACAAATAGACTGGGTCGGGAATCTATGGTGCACGTCATGATCATGGGGACCAGTTGCGTCCTCCAGATAAGTTCTTTGGATTGTCTCCTCCCACAAAATATTGGTTCAGAAAGTTTTTCTCTTTTCCGTATCTTTATTTCTTTTCCTAAAAAGTGTCTTTAAAGGATTTTTCAAAGCTTACTACCAGAAACCAAAGGGGAATTCATCCAATGCAGGATGATACAAACAGGCCGGTCCCAGGCAATGCAGGGAATGTGCCCGGAAATTTTGGAAGAAGTAAGCTCCAAAAGGGAGTGGTTTCGGGAGTTAGAAGTAGACCCCCACATCATGTGTTTAAAGAGAAAGAAGAAAAGGGGATAAATTGAAAACCGATCCCCAGCAGGCTAGAGACCCCCAACAGGCAACTTTGCCCGCCAACCAATTATGGGGACAAAGAGCAAGAAAAGGGGAAGGCACCACCACGATTAAAACTGACTAAATCCTTTTGTCTGTTGCAGGAGATCAAGGAATTGATGATGGCAGCAAGATGCAACGCCATGGAAGTCACCAAAAACCGGGGCAGAAAATTTTCTGCCGATTGTCGAAAATTTTCTCGGAAGAACGGGGAAACAATTTCAATACTTTTAAGTTCTAGGTCGCCCACCAGTATAATGCGGGAATACATTTAAGTTCTAGGTCGCCCACCAGTAAAATGCGGGAATACTTTTAAGTTCTAGGTCGCCCACCAGTATAATGCGGGAATACATTTAAGTTCTAGGTCGCCCACCAGTATAATGCGGGAATACTTTTAAGTTCTAGGTCGCCCACCAGTATAATGCGGGAATACTTTTAAGTTCTAGGTCGCCCACCAGTATAATGCGGGAATACATTTAAGTTCTAGGTCGCCCACCAGTAAAATGCGGGAATACTTTTAAGTTCTAGGTCGCCCACCAGTATAATGCGGGAATACATTTAAGTTCTAGGTCGCCCACCAGTATAATGCGGGAATACTTTTAAGTTCTAGGTCGCCCACCAGTATAATGCGGGAATACATTTAAGTTCTAGGTCGCCCACCAGTAAAATGCGGGAATACTTTTTAAGTTCTAGGTCGCCCACCAGTATAATGCGGGAATACATTTAAGTTCTAGGTCGCCCACCAGTATAATGCGGGAATACTTTTAAGTTCTAGGTCGCCCACCAGTATAATGCGGGAATACATTTAAGTTCTAGGTCGCCCACCAGTATAATGCGGGAATACATTCAGCTCTAGATTTTGGAATCAGTCACCCCACCTGAAGACGGAAGGGTACAACAGAGATCCCCAAACGGGAAACAATGAAATCCCCAGCACCAAGAAGCAGACAACTGCAGAGGCAAGCGCGCAATTCAAAAGGAAAAAGGAACGCGTCTCAAAAGAAGTAGTTTGGGAACGTTGTAGCATGCCCGGTATAACAATTCTGATGAAAAGCCATACCACTGAAGAAACCATTGGAAGATTTAAAGAAGAAAGCCGTATCCCCAGCAAATCAAGCAAAGTGATGAGAACTGACATTCAGAAAAGGTGAAGGACCAGCATCATCTCCAAGTTCACAAAATAAAGGCGTCAGAGGAAAGCGTTAGCCGACAAGAAAGCAAGGCAGCAAGAACAAGTTGAAGATGGATGAGATTTCAGGATCCTCAGTTTAGCTTAGCTTCTTGTTTTCCTTTTAGAGCAATGTAATAGGGAGATCGGTTGAGCAGTAGCATCCTACAGCAGCATACAACAGCGCACAACAACAGCAAACACTACAGTCACACGGTAGTCCCAGCTACCAAAATTTCCCGAACTACATTGACCTGATTCCTGTTTCAGCCCAGGATATGTAGGAAACCTCTGAAGCAAAGGTTCGGTCAAATCTTTTTCAAAAAATGCTTCACACGGAGTATTCGGACGGGCAAAAATCGCTCGCTTATCTTCGCGCGAAAACCCTTCGTGTCTTCGTGCAAAGAGGGGCAGCTGTAAGCACGTGATTTTTGCTTTACGGACAATCGCTCCAAAAAAGAAAATAAAAATAGTGACAAATGGTTTCGCTGTACAATTTTTCGATCTTTCCGTGACATGTGTTGGTAGTCGTTTGTGGGTCTGTCCATTTTGCATCTAGTCATTATCAAACAAAAATACAAAAAAATATATATATATATATATGTGTCGTTAAAAGAAAATTCAAAATATAAATATATGTGAGTCGTTCGTTCTAGGTTGTGATTTAACTTACTTAAATATTTTTTGTGATAATTATGTGGAAATGTTATAGCGTTGTTGATTTTAATTTTGTTATTTTATTTATTATTATTAAAAGAAAAAAAAAAGTAAAAGAATGAGGGAAAACCGGTTTGGGCCCAAAAGAAATGAAATAAAACAGGCCCAAACCAGCACTCAGACCCAGTCCAAGTCCAGGCCTGCCCAGGTACCTCCTGAAACGACGCCGTTTCAGGCAAATAAATCTAAGCCGTCCGTCCAGGCCAATCCAACGGTTCAGAACCCCTTTCAACAACCCGTGTTCAAACCCGACCCAATAACCAATCCGACCCAACCCCTCATTTAAACCAAACGACCCCGTTTAACTACTGAACGACCCCGTCTTGTTTCTCACCCTCAGATCCAAGCCGTTGAGATCGTATGATCCAACGGCTCAGATCCAATCAACCCCCCCATATATAAACTCAGCCCTTTACCCCGCACCCCCTATCCGAACCCCCCCTTCAGTCATCTCCTTCCCCAACCCCTTCTCATCCTCGAACCCTAGCAGCCGCCCCAGTATCCCTCGCCATTAAAGCCGGCGGCATGAACGCCGATGACCGCCTCCTGAACACCCTAGGACCACCTCACTGACCTGAACACGAATCCACTAACCACGAGCCTCAAATCACTTTCGTTCGTCTCGAATCTTCATTTGAAGATTTGAGTCGAACCCGGATCTATGCCAAACCATCCCATCTTCATACCAGACACTCCCTTGACCTTCCTCGTGACCAAACCAAACTTGGTTTGGTCCGAATCTACCCACAACTCCCAAAAATCCAGATCTGGATATCCAGGCTTTAGAACACATGCACTTGGGGAATCCGGCCGGTTTGGACATAGGTTTGAGGTCTAATAGACCTTAATCAAGGTGTTCTCATGTGAGAACACCCTGATTAAAGTTTGTTCGGCCTCAAAAGTTCGAAGTCGAGTTTGATTTGGGTCCGTTTGATTTCAAACTTTTTCAGTAAGTTTCTTTTTTCTCTTTGTTTGGTTCTAATTAAGTTGTCATCATATTTCTTTGTGTTTGTTTGTTATGTTGTTATTTTTCAGTCGGATTTCTTCCATCTCCGTTAAAGGCCTTTTTATTTGGCCAATTGTCTTCTGTTTGTGTTCTGAATATACCCTGTGATATAGATTAGTCGTCAAACGAGTTTAATTCACATAAGTTCCCAGTGTTTGAACAAATTGGTCTGAAGTCATTCGGGACTCTATACGTGTTGTTCATATGAACGATTGATTGTTATGTGTTACGATTAATATAGTCGAGTCGATATATGTCGTCAATTAGTTTCTATCGTTAATGGTAACAACTTGATTCGTATTGCTTATTTCTGCTGTGATCGTATTTGAGTCCCATTAGGAACGGAATTGTATTGCCTGTTGATTTTGTTCAAATTAAATTAAAAGAACATCTAGGGGAAAGGTTATAATGGCAGATTCAGATTTTGGTTTTTAAACACAATGCCATTTGGTTTGGACCGTGGGCAGCATGTGTATGGTTAGCTTTAAGGGATTAAAATAATTGGACAGCATGTGTTGTCAGATTATATTCCTGCTGCCCATACTTTGGTTAAATAAACAAGTGATCAGTACACTTTAACAACCAAAAAGAGAGAGGGGCTGTCAGGGATTTCATGGGGGCTTGGTTATTTAAAATAAGTAAGTGGAAAAGCAACAGGGGGGGGGCAATTTTGAGTTGTAAAACAGACTGTAAAGTGTTAAGGTTAGGATATAAAAGAGGAGACCTTCCATTAGAAAGGGGAGGATTTTCATTCTTTTGAGTCTTAAGAGATTTCGGTGAGTAAGAAAACTGAAAAGAAAAAAAGAAATTTTCAGAGCATTTTTACAAAAACATTGTCCAAAACTGCACAAAGAACTAAGTTGGTTAAGCTGTTCTGGCCAAGTCAGTTACTCGAACTGGGGCTGTTATTGTTCCATTAAGAGAAGTTTGTGTATCTTCTGCTGTGATTGTTACTGCACTAAGTTTCTGTGTGTTGTGGATTGAGTTCAGTCTTACTGATTATCGAAGCTGTGTTGGCTATTTGCTGAGCTTGTGTGACTATTGAATTTCCTTCGCTATTGCATCAAAATAGTCTAGTTTTCTCGACTGTCTCGTTATTCTGTTTCTGGGATCGATTGGTGGGTACTCGACCACTATGGATTTCATCGTTTGAAATTGCTGTTGGGTCGTTTGTGGGCTGTTGGTTGTTGTTGCTGTGTTTGCTGTTTGGTTGCCGGTTGCTGATATCTTTCTTCTTCTCCTGTCTATTGTCCAAACATCCAGGTACACGACTAATACTGTCAATGTAATCTGAGGTTGAGCATGAATACAAAGAGAAGAGTTGAAGATAGTTTATTTTATGTACAGCATGTACACTGAATGATCTGTGATGTATGATAGCCTATATTTTTGTTCGGATACTGGGTAACTGTAAATGTAGGGTAATTTGACATCCGATTGTGCGTGTAGGCTGTTGGATAAAAAATTTCAACCATGTAGTAGGCTGCAGTTTAGAAATTAATTGTGTTAGTGATTAGCATGTCTAGTAGCGCACGAAAACTATTCATCATTAGTTAATTGTTTTTCCCTTTAATAAACGGTCCCTTTATAACTGATAAACCACGCCTATAGAACCAAGAACAAGTTCACGACCTCAACCTCACAGGGATCGAGCCCAGGTCGAAACAGACCAAGCAAGCCCTTATCGAACAAACAGTGGCCCAGGTCTGGCCCATTCCGCATGAGCTGGATTTGGGCCCGTAATGTTCAGTCAGTTGTCCGTGTGCGTAGTCATATTTTCTTGTTCTATAAAAGCATTTTGAATCCTGCTGTAAATAACCAGCAAGCATGTAATTAACTAGGGCTATCTCTGTTTTCAATTAGTAGAGACAAACGCGACAAGAAACGTAGTTGCTATAGGATATCTTTTAAAAAAAAAAATGAGACGAGCCTCGCCGAATAAAAGGGACAAATTGCGGGGCCCTCACAAAATATATGTATTAATTACTTAGATTCCGGGACGGGCCGTTTAGCAAATTTCACGGCCCTACCCCAAAATAATAATGCGCTAGTTGCTTTAGGCGCGCCTTTAATAATGTTATCTCCCTAAACTCGGGTGCACATTTATGGGACCCAAATCCAAATCTCAACGGAGTCGAAATATGTCTCTAGTCACGGGCACATTGATTGTGGCGTGGCCCGAGATGCATTTCCATGACGTTGTAAATTCCATTTAATAATAAAAATGAGACGAGCATCGACAAACAAAAAATGTAGGAGTTGCGGGGCCCTCTAAATGCATATATTAAAATACTTTGAATCCGGGACAGGCCGTTTAGCAAATTTTACGGTTTTCCCCAAAACAACAATACGTTAGTCGCTTTAGGCGCGTCTTAATAATTTATTCTCCTTAATTCGGGTGCACATTTATGTGACCCAAATCCAAATCTCAACCAAGTCGAGATATGTCAATAACCACGGGTGCATTGATGTAACGTGGTTCGAGATATGTTTTCACGACGTTGCAAGTCCTATAAACTAGCAGTGAATGATAAAAGCGGTTACAAGTTAAAATTGGCACGTTGGTTCATAATTGTATTTAAAATCAGATAAATAAGCCGAATATAATAGTTGAGCGACCGTGCTAGAACCACGGAACTCGGGAATGCCTAACACCTTCTCTCGGGTTAACAGAATTCCTTATCCAGATTTCTGGTACGCAGACTGTAATATGGAGTCATTCTTTTCCTCGATTCGGGATTAAAATTGGTGACTTGGGACACCCTAAATCTCCCAAGTGGCGACTCTGAAATAAATAAATAAATCCCGTTTTCGATTGTCCTTTAATTGGAAAAAACTCCCTTGCGCCCTCTCGGGCGCGGAAAAAGGAGGTGTGACAGCTCTGGCGACTCTGCTGGGGAACAGCACCCAGAACCACTGGTTCAGGGTTAAGAATTCGAGCTTAGAATAATTGTTACTATCTGACTTCTTTGAGAGAGTGAGTAATTTTCTTCATATGTGTGAGTCCTTAAAATATATTCGATCATGTGATTTGGATGTGTGGATTGCTTACTCTTTTGTTTTATTGTGAGGGCACATGGTTTCACAAAGGATAGGTGACATTATTAGACTTCTCTGTTAGATTAAGTATTCAAGCCTTGGATGTATTGTGACATTGAGTTAGTTTTTGAGGCTAGGATTGTTATAATCATGTTGTTCATGTGTTGGATATTTTGAAATTTGGCATAAGTATGGGAAGTGTATTCTGACTGCATATGCTTGATATTAATTGTCGCTATCAACCATTATCATGGGTGTAGTGTATTTTGAATGTGTGGTTGTTGAGTACTTGAAGAGGAAGTGCTTAATTTGTTGACTCGAGGGCAAGCAATATTTAAGTGTGTGGTGTTGATGTCGTGCTATAATTCCATATATTCTAACGTTATCCACCTTAGTTGTTTGTTGTTTGGATGCTAATTCGTGCAACAATTGAGCTTAATTTAGTTTATTTTACATGTAGGAACACTTGGATATGAAGCGGAGAAGAGTTGCACGAAATGGTACCTCGAAGCTACAAAATAGAGCAATAAAAGAAGATGTTGCAAGGCAATGAAAAGTCATATACTTAGACATTGAAAGGCTTTGTCCATGGTATTGTCGTTGGTGCCTATGATGGCACGTCGAGGAGGTAATGTTGGTGCCTCTGATGGCATCTCACGGGGTAATGTTGGCTCCTCGGACAATGCCCCGCGCCAACAATGTTTATCCGAGCCACTTTTATTTCCTCGATATGTTTAGACGTGTACACCTCAACCCTACCTTATAAATACCTCCTAAACTTAGTTTTTAGAGGGGAGGACATTATTGGAGAGAACAAAGTCTACGGAACACTTGGAAGCAACGAATTACAAGAGTTTTCTCTTCTATTCTTCCTTGATCTGTATTTTAATGCTTTCAAATCTTATCATGATTGTTAGTATGGTTATGAGTTGCTAAATTTTCTTATCTAGGTTTTGATGGAACCTCTTTGAGGATGAATTTTAATTACCTTTAATATGATCTAGCCTTTCGATTTCTCTACTTGTTTGACTACTTGCTTATTTCAGTTGATTGAATGGCAATCGATTGACTGTGCCTATTTAGTATGTATTACTTGAGAAAGGCTACATATTTAGGTAGTTGTTGAATAACATCACTCCTAACATATGTGAAAAATCAATGCAGAGGGTTTAAAGGTGGGATTAGAGATAACAAAACCTTTGTGTGATCTTAGTGAGCAGTGAACTAGTGCCTACCAACGTAGATTGAGATAATATGTCTAGTAAACTGTGGTAGTTGCTCGAAAGAAAATTACGACACCTGAAGTGCTCACGATTAGTAGAGTATACTTAGGCAATATTATAAGAGACGTAGTAGGAAGGATTCTGACAATTGGGAAAATCATAACTCCAGGCCTCCTTAATCTTGTCCCCAAAACCTTAGTATCCTTAGTTGTTAATTTACTATTTTAATTTTCTAGTTAATTAGTAAGAAAACAAAATCTTAATCTTTATAAATTAGGAATTCTTGGAGCTTGTATTCTTAGTGATACTTAACAGTTACAGCAAAACTTTAGTTCTCTGTGGGATTCGACTGCAGACCGATTCGACTGCAGACCTTTAAACCGGATTATATTTGCAGTGACCATTTATCCCTCTTAGGACTACAGTTGGGCATGTTCATTGGTTCTAATAGCTTTGTATGGTGATTTTGAACCTAGTCATTTGTCCTAATGTATATTTAGAGGCTCCAAGGTGTTTTTGTTTAAATTGGTAAAAGTTGGATGCTTGAAGGTTTGGAAGGTTGATAGGTTCGACTGAGAGTTGACTTTGTTGATATCGGGTTCAGATCATGGTTCCGGGAGCTGGTATATGTCCGTTGTGTCATTCCAAGTTGATTTGATATGGTTCGGTGAGTTGAAAGTTCATTAGGCTTGAATTGAGGTGTGATCGTAGTTTTGATATAGTCTGGTATGATTTGAGGCCTCGAGTAGATATGCATTATATTTTGGGATGGTTTGTGTGATTGGGCGCAGTCCCCGGGGGCCTTGGGTGTGTTTCAAATGGGCTATGATTCGTTTCCTTATTTTTAAACTGCTAGTCCTGATATCTAGTTTTCTTTATCGCAATTGCAACTAAGGAGTCGTGTTCGCGTAGGGTAATATGGTGGCAGGCATTTTTTACATCGCGTTCGCAAAGTGCAGCATGTGTTTGCGATGCTTGGGAGTTGTGGCCTTCGTGATTGCGAACTAGATATTATGATTGCATAGAAGGGAAGCTGGAGAGAGGCTTCAGATAATTGTTATCCGCATTCACGAGAGAATAATCACGTTCCACATAGTTTGATAGGAATTGGTCATCATGTTAGCGACTGAGGTGTCATGTTCACAAAGAGGGGTTCAACAGTTGGGTATTTTTGTTCTCATCATGTGGTTATTTCTGCGATCGCGATGTGTATACCTGGAGTAGTATTATAAGTACTCTATTTCAGGAGTTTTGGTTATTTAATCACATTTTGAGTTTGAGAGCTCGGTTTTGGGCGATCTTGGAGAGTAATTTAATGATTTGGATTGGGTTAAGTATTTTTGACTCGAATTTGTTTATATTTCTTGATTCTAGCCTCGATTTTAGAGTTTGATTGGTGATCCGAAATGGAGAAATTGGGGATTTTAGTAAAAATTTCTAAAACATAAATTGATGATTTAAAGGTCGATTTGAGGTTGGAATTAGATGATTGTAGTATGGTTGAACTCATATTAGAATGGGTGATCAGAATATGTGAGTTTTGTTGGGTTTTGGGGTGCATTCTCGGGGGTTGAATTTTTTTGTTGACTTTTTGATTTTCATTAAAGATTGAAGCTTTATTAATCGGAATCGTTTCCTATGGCTTCTATTTATGATATTACATTATGTTGACTAGATTCGAGTCGTCCGAAGGTTGTTTCACATTGGAAGAACTTCTCAGAATGTTGATTTAGCTTCTTTGAGGTATGTATCTTGTCTAACTTTGTGTGGGGGAAACTACCCAGTAGGATATGGTCTAATTGTATTATTTGTACTATGTGAAAGGTGTGTACACAAGGTGACGAGCGTGTTCCCGAGATTATATATAAAAATTAACCGATTTAGATTCTTAGGTTTAATATGCTTTCAGTTAAAGATGTTGTTATATGGAATATCTTTCATTGTTGAGTTATTTCCCGTTTCATTTTGTCATTGTTGAAATTCTTGTATATGTTGTTGTTGCACCGTGGGCTATTCTTTATTGTGATATTGATATTGTTGTTTTGGCAATATTGTGGAATAAGTGAACATGTTGTGGGGATTGATTGTTGTTGTGTGGGGTATATGGGTGCCATTTTACTGTTGTTGACTGTGCGTAGATATATGGGTGGCTATTGATATATTGTCTGGGCATAGTGATACAAGTGGCTACTGATATACTATCTGAGGGGAGCAATACGGGTGGCTATTGTGTTATTGTGAGGGAGGAGCGATACAGGCGACTATTGATATATTTTCTGGGCAAAGCAATACAGGTGGCTATTAATTTATTGTTTGGGCAGAGTGATACATGTGGTTATTATGATATTATCAACGCGAAGAGATAAGAGTGGCTATATAGGGATGATAGGTGATGGTCTGAGGGCTGTTGTTAATTAAAAAGGGTAGTCTTGCTTGTGTTTATGACTTCTTTGTGGGTATCAAGAATATTATGTGATTTGTTATGTTGTTACCAATGTGCTACTCGATGTCTCTGATATTTCTTGATTATTTGAGATGTGCTTGTACACTTGCACATGCATACACCGTAACATGTCATTTATACCAGTTTGGGAGGATAAAACTTGATGTTCATTGATCATGTATATATATTCTTGTATATCTATTTTCTTTCTGATATGATTTGTACTGGTAGCATGTGACCATGGCGAACTGATTGTGATCTTGAGCATGTGACCATGCTAGGCGGATTGTGACATTGAGTCTGTGACCATGGCGGGTGAATTGTGATATTAAGCGTATCACCATGCTGGACGGATTGTGATATCGAGCCTGTGACCATGCCAGGCAAATTGTGATATTTGCACATGAGTAGTCAGTGCGGTTGCGACCTATGTTGTGCACGAGGTCTTGGTTGTGCCAGGGTGATTGATAATATAGGCACTAGGTGCCATGTGTATAAGATTCATGATTTATATATTGATATTTGTGGTTATGAGGTGTGGTGCTTCAGGATGACTCTTGTTTTAAATCCTGTGTCGCAACAGTTTGTTGATTAGAACTATCATTGTTTATTACTTAATTTCTTTCACTTGTATTTTATCTGTGCTTTGATTATTTTGCTATTTTATCACATGATATCTTCTTGTCCCATTTATTTATTTTGCTTTCCGTTGTTAGCTTTATATTGATATTCTTCACTGGTTATTTGATTAGTAAGTATCATGACTTTCACCTTGTTACTACTTCACCGAGGTTAGTCTTAATACTTCATACTACACTTCTGCACATGCAGTATTAGCTTCTTGATCGCGAGGATCCAAGGTAGAGCTGATTGATCATCATAGTCCTTTGAAGACCTTTCTTTATGTTCATACTGTCAATTCTCTATTAGAACAATATTGTATCTTTGTTTTTGAGATACTTCTATGTATTCAACTATAGTTTGTGACTCTATACTACCCAGTCTTGGGGATTTGCTGTGATTATTGCTGTGTTAGCGTGTACCACCTTCCCTTACCAATTTTACATTAATTTTTGTTTCTTAATCTCATGTTTAATTAGATTAACTGTTGTAAGTAATTGGCTTACCTAATTTTAGAGACTAGGTGCCATCACAATCCTTAAGGTGGGATTTTGGGTCATGACAAGTTGGTATTAGAGCTTTAGGTTCATAGGTTCTATGAGTTACAAGCAAGTTTAGTAGAGTCTTGTTGATGGGTGTGATGACGTCTATATTTATCTTCGAGAGGCTACGAAACTATTAGGAAACTTACACTTTTTTCATTCCTATCATGCAAATTTATTGATTTTAGTGTTTGAGCCTTTGTATTTAAATTCTCTCGCATATGGTGAGGACACGCACTACCGAATTTGCTGAGTAGACACCTGCACCCCCTGCTATAGCCATGAGAGGCTAGAGCCGAGGTAGAGGCCGAGGAGGGGCATGTGCTACAGCTAGAGCACCTGCCATAGTAGCAGCCGATAAGACACCAGTTGCTCTAGTTGAGGAGCAGGCACCCAAGGAGCTTGTTACTACCATAGGACTTGAGGAGTCCTTTACACATTTTCTGAGTATGTTCGGCACATTGGCTCAGGCACGATTGATCCCAATTGCACTAGCTACATCTCAAGCCGGGGAAAAGCTCAGAATCCCGCCGCTCGTACTCTAGAGCAGGGGGCTAATGTTGATCAGGTTATGTTTGTTATACCGATACAACCCATTATTGTGGTTCAGCCTGAGGTAAGGCCAATGGAATCAAAGGAGGAGTAGAAGAGACTTAACAAATTCAATAAGTATTTTCCTCCTACTTTTAGTGGTGTAGTTTCTGAGGATGCGCAGGGTTTTCTAAACTAATATTATCGTATTTTGCTCCTTATGGGCATTGTGGAGGTGAGCAAGGTTTTCCTTACTACTTTCCAACTAATAAGGTTGGCATATTGATGGTGGCAAGTTTATGAGGAGGGTAGGCCAGTTGATGCAGTGCAACCTACTTGGACTCAATTTTCTGATATATTTTTTAGGGAGTTCGTTCCACAAACCCTCATGGATGCGTGGCGCATTGATTTTGAGCTATTGAGGCAAGAGACTATGGTTGTGTCTATGTCTACTATGAGATTGAGTGAGCTATCTCGTCATGCACCTATTTTGGTTTCTATTGTTAGAGAGAGAGTCCATAGATTTATCGAGGGGCCCAGCTATTGTCTTAGACTTAGGATAGCACAAGAGTTGAAGATTGATACTTAGTTTCAGCAAGTTGTGGAGATTGCAAAAGGTTAGAGCGTAT
Source organism: Nicotiana tabacum (assembly GCF_000715075.1). NCBI lineage: Eukaryota > Viridiplantae > Streptophyta > Magnoliopsida > Solanales > Solanaceae > Nicotiana > Nicotiana tabacum. Next base: position 55,550,678 of record NC_134097.1, read on the forward strand.
TTGTGGTCAGGAGAGGAAGGATAGGGAAGCCAAGAGACCTCGAGGTTCCGGATGATTTAATGGATTCTACTCTTGGATTTGACCCATCATGGCAAAGGCTTCAGCAATCGTCCAGTTCAGTCCGCACTTCAGGTTACTCATAGTGATCTAGCTAGCTAGGGACCTTAGGGCACTCGTATCGGACAACAACCTTCCAATGTGCCTACTGCACGGGGTTCTAACAATGATTATTACAGTCATTCAACACAGACTCAGTACCCGCAGCCATGCCCGTAGAGGGGTTCTTATGAGTGTGGTGATACTAGGCACATCATGAGAGATTGTCCTAGGCTCCGAAGAGCTGGACTTCATCACAACACTCAGGCTATGGGTTCCACTCCATTTGCTACTCCACCTAAACAACTAGCTAGAGGCGGAGGATAGGCAGGTAGAGGGCATCCTATAGAGGGAGGCCAGGCTCGTTGTTATGCTTTCTCGGGTAGGGCTGAGGCTGCTGATCCAGATGTTGTTGCTACAGGTATGGTTCCGGTTTGTTATAGAGATGCATAAGATTTATTTGATCTGGGTCCTATTTATTGGTATAAGTCATCCTATCTTGCTTCATATATGGATATATTTTGTGATTCCTGTATTCTATTTTTGTGTCTCCACCCTTTCAGAGATTCTATTACGGTAGACTATATCTATCATTCTGGTTTGTTTACTATTGAGAGTTATAAGAATAGTATGAACTTTCTGTTTCTTAATATGGTAGGTTTTGATGTGATCCTGGATGGGTTGGCTAGGACTTGTGATTTAGGTGCTCTACAGGTATGTGATGTCCGTTACATGTTGTGATTTTGTTCCTCCGAATTTAGTTAGTAAAAATTTTTTGGTTGGTGTGATGTCTATTCTATTTATGATTTAAAGTTGAGGATGGGATCATCGTGTTTTCGTATGGATTGGTATGTTTGGACTGGGCTATGCGTCGTGGTAGAGTTATGTTAGGATGTGATCCTATGTGATTAGTTCGTATGTTTTGTTTCTCCCTTGTGGAATGGATTCGTAGTATGATATTGATAGGGAGTTGTACCTATCAAACTTGTTGTCATGACCCTAAACCCAGACCCGGTCGTGATGGCGCCTCTCATGAAGACAAGGCCAGTCAACACACTCTCAATTTATTTTAAGCAATTAAAATAATACAAATTAAGTCTTTAACATAATAATAATTCCAAAATAAGGTGAAACAATACAATTGCGGAACAGACATAGCCCGACATCGAGGTGTCACCAGTCATGAGCATATACTAACCGATTAAAAATAGGAAGGGTCTACATAGTCTATTACAGAACTAAAACAAGAGAAAAAAAGATAGAGGAAGAAGCATTGGGCTGCGAATGCCGAGCAGCTACCTAGTGAATCTTCGAATCCGCCTGAGCTGGAAGAATCAATACTCGCTAGCGGGACTTGAAGCACCTGAATTTGAACACATGGTGCAGTGAGCAAAGTGAGTACTCCAACTCAGTGAGTAATAACAATAAATGAAGGCTTAGCGATAAGAAATCACTTAAAAGCACATCAACATGCTATAAAGAAGCAGTGTAAAACCAGTATAAGCAACGAAACAGTGAAAACATATAAAGATACCTTAGTTTAAATTAAGCTTCTTTAAAACACATTTTTAACAGTTAAACAATTAAATGAAAATCAACTAGAACAGATAAGCACATAAAAATCCACCCCTCGGGCACACTGTCAACAGAATCCGCCCCTCGGGCAATATCATGGAACAACACCAGCCCCTCGGGCTATATCTCATATCACAATGGGTACCCACGCTCACTGGGGGTGTATAGACTCCGGGAGGGGCCCCTTACGGCCCAAGCGCAATATCAAGTCATCTCATGGCATAAACAATAGGCTCTCTGCCTCATATCAAGCCACCTCGTGGCGTACAACTCAGGCCCTCAGCCTCATAATCATAAATCAGTGTATCCTCACAACACAGGCCATTGGCCTTACTCAGTCAGAATCTCATAACCACTCGGGCAATAGTAAAACATGATGCTCAGCCCAAATAATCATTTAAAATATCATTTAATGTGTTAAAACAGAGTAAACGTGGCTAAGTTATGAAAATAGTAGAATATAGCATGACTGAGTACAAGTATAAAGTCAAAACAGTGAAAAAATATCAGTAAAAATCCCCTAAGGATCCAAACAGTTGGCACGAGGCCCAAATATGGCATTTCGCCCAAAACATGATCATAGCAAACAGTTTTCAATCAAATACATGGTAAAATAGTCATTCGGGATGGCCTAAGTCACAATCCCCAACAGTGCACGACCCTGCGCTCGTCATCTAGCATATGTGTCACCTCAATATAGCACAACGATATGTAATCATGAGTTTCATACCCTCAGGACAACATTTAAAATCATTACTCACCTCAATCCGGTCCAAACTCTAGCCCGTGACACCTTTCCCCTCGAATCGGCCTCAACTCACGTCGAATCTATCCAAATTCAGAATCACAACATCAAAATATGCTAAGGGAACGAAGCCCAAGCAAAAATAATCAATTTACAACATAAATCCCGAAATTAACCAAAACCCGACCTCCGGGCCTATGTCTCGGAATTCGATAAAATTTACATCAATAGATTCCTTATCTCCCCAAGAGTTCATACATATCAAAAGTTCCAAAATCCGACCACAAATGGCCCCTTAAATGCTCAAGTCAAGATCTCCAATACCAAGCCCTAGTTTCCCAATTTTTAACCCTTAATTTATATTAATCTTATGCCAAATCAGTGAAATAATATCATAGGATCGATTATTAGACTCAAAAATCTTACCTCCAGACGATATCTCTTGAATCTCTCTTCAAAATCTCCCAAAAATGCTCCAAAACCGACTTGAAATGGTGAAGAACAACTCAAAAATCGCGAAGGAATCCTTTTATACCTTCTGGCCCAGGCATTTCGCACCTGCGGCCAAAATCCCGCTCATGCGGTACCGCTTTTGCGGCCCATAAACCGCTTATGTGGTTTTCACTTAAGTACCTCAGGGCCGCATCTGCGCCCAGGAACGGCACCTACGGTCCCGCAGATGCGCCCTCTTCATCGCATCTGCAACAAAGCTCTAAACGGCCAGCCATCGCTTCTGCGGCCTCCTCTTCGCATCTGCGGCATCGCACCTGTGGTCCCCAATCCGCAGGTACGGAAAAAACATAAGCAGAAAAATTCTACAGCTTCTCCAAAATTCCAAACACTCCGACAACCATCCGAAAACTCCCCGAGGTCCCCGGGACCTCAACCAATATACCACTACTCAAACTTATACCAATCTTCAAAACACCTCAAACAACATCGAATCAACCAAAACACGTCAGATTCAAGCCTAAGGTTCCCAAAATCTTCCGAATTATGTTTTTGATCAAAAATCTACTAAACCACGTCCGAATGACCTAAAATTTTGCACACACATCCCAAATGACACACCAACCTACTAAAACTTCAGAAATTCCATTCCAAACCCTATATCAAAATCTCGCCTATCAACCGAAAAATGCCAAAATTCAAATTTCACCAATTCAAGCCTAAATCTACTCCGGACCTCCAAAACACATTCTGATCACGCTTCTAAGTCTCAAATCACCTCCCGAAGCTATCCGAACCATCGAAACTCACATCCGAGCCCTCTAACACATTAGTCAACATCCGGTTGACTTTTCCAACTTAAGCTTCCTAAAAAGAGACTAAGTGTCTCAAACCTTACCAAAACCTTTTCGACCCCAAACCAACCAACCTGGTAACACAAAATATAGCTAAACAAGGCAATAAGAAGCATAAATGGGGGAAACGGAGCGGTAACTCATGAGACAACTGGCCGAGTCGTCACATCCTCCCCCTCTTAAACAAACGTTTGTCCTCGAACAAGTCAAGAAACATACTTGAAGTCTCAAATAGGTAAGGATATCTGCTCCGCATCTCCCGCTCGGTCTCCCAGGTAGCCTCCTCCACGGGCCGACCTCTCCACTGCACTTTCACTAAAGTTATATCCTTTGACCTCCACTTTCGAACCTGAAACTCCAAAATAGTTGTTGGCTCCACATTATAAGTCAAATCACCATCTAACTGAACTATGCTGAAATCCAGAACATAAGATGGATCCCCAATATACTTCCGGAGCATAGAAACATGAAATACCAGATGCACACTCGACAAGCTGGGTGGCAAAGCAAGCTCATAAACTACCTCCCCAATCCTCCGAAGCACCTCAAAAGGCCCAATGAACCGCAGACTCAACTTTCATTTCTGATCAAAAACACCCTTCATGGGCCCAATGAAAGTGAGGACTCAATTTACCCTTCTTCCCAAATCTCATAACACCCTTCATGGGTGAAACCTTCAACAGAACCTTCTCACCAATCATGTAGGACACATCCCGAACCTTCCTATCAGCATAACTCTTTTGTCTCGATTGCGCTGTACGAAGCCTCTCTTGAATTACCTTCACCTTATCTAAAGCATCCTGCACCAAGTCTGTCCCCAATAGCCTAGCCTCACCCGGCTCAAACCAACCAACTGGAGATCTACACCTCTTCCCATACAAAGCCTCATATGGAGCCATCTGAATAATCGACTAGTAGCTGTTGTTATAAGCATTCTCTAAGAGCGGTAGAAACTAATCCCATGACCCTCCGAAATCAATGACACAAGCATGAAACATGTCCTTCAATATCCGAATAGTGCGATCGGGCTGTCTGTCCGTTTGAGGGTGAAAGTTGTGCTCAACTCAACCTGAGTACCCAAACCTCCAAAACTGCGAAGTAAACTGAGTGCCTCTATCTGAAATGATGGAAACTAGGACACCATGCAAACGAACAATCACCCGAATATAGATCTCTGCCAACCGCTCTGAAGAATAGGTAGTACACACAGGAATGAAGTGCGCGGACTTGGTCAGCCGATCCACAATCACCCAAATAGCATTGAACTTCTTCAAAGTCCGTGGGAGTCCAACTGCAAAATCTATAGTGATCCTCTCCCACTTCCACTCTGGAATATCCATCTGTTGAAGCAAGCCACCCGGTCTTTGATGCTCGTATTTGACCTGCTGACAATTGAGACACTGAGCTACAAATCCCACAATGTCCTTCTTCATTCTCCTCCACCAATAATGTTGTCTCAGATCCTGATACATCTCCGCGATGCCCGGATGAATGGAATACTGAGAACTATGGGCTGCCTCCAAAATCAACTCCTGAAGCCCATCTACATTGGGCAAACAAATTTGGCCTTGCATCCTCAACACCCCATCATCACCAATAGTCACATCTTTGGCATCATCGTGATGAACTCTATCCTTAAGGACTAGAAAATGCAGATCATCATACTGGCGCTCTCCGATGCGATCATATAAGAAAGACCGAGAAATCACATAAGCCAATACCTGACTAGGCTTCGAAATATGAAACCTCACAAACTGATTGTCCAAGGCCTAAACATCAACTGCAAGAGGTCTCTCCCCGACTGCCCATACTCAATGCCTTTCGGCTCAAAGTATCGACCACCACATTGGCCTTCCCCAGATGGTACATAATGGTAATATCATAATCCTTTAGCAACTCTAACCATCTCCGCTGCCTCAAATTGAGATCCTTCTGCTTGAACAAGTGTTGGAGGCTACGATGATTAGTAAACACCTCACAAGACACACCATACAAATAATGCCTCCAAATCTTCAACGCGTGAACAATGGAAGCCAACTCCAAATCATGAACAGAGTAGTTCCTCTCATGGGGCTTCAACTTGCGAGAAGCATAAGCAATAACTCTACCCTCCTGCATCAATACGCACCCAATACCAACTCTCGAAGCATCAAAATACATGGTATATGAACCTAAAGCTGATAGCAAAACTAACATTGGAGTTGTGGTCAAGGTTGTCTTGAGCTTCTGAAAGCTCTCCTCACACTCATCCGACCATACAAATGAAGCACCCTTCTAAGTCAACTTGGTCAAGGGCGATGTGATAGATGAGAATATCTTAACAAACCGGCAGTAATTACCCGCCAAACCAAAATATCTATGAATCTCTGTGACTTAGGACGGTCTGGGACAACTCTGAACTGCCCCTATCTTCTTCAGATCAACCTGAATACCCTCACTGCACACCACATGCCCCAATAAAGCTACTGAACTGAGCCAAAACACACACTTGAAGAACTTTGCATAAAGCTTCTCCTACCTCAATACTCCTCCTAACTACGCGAGTACACCAGAATATCATCAATGAAAACTATAACAAACGAGTCGAGATAAAAAGGCCAAAACACGATGTTCATCAAATGCATGAATATTGTTGGGGCATTGGTTAGCCCAAAAGACATCACCAAGAACTCATAATGACCATATCGGGTCCTGAAAGCTATCTTAAGAATATCTGAGTCCCTGGTCTTCAACTGGTGATAACTTGAACGGAGATCAATCTTGGAGAATACTCTAGCTCCCTGAAGCTAGTCGAATAAACCATCAATGTGAGGCAAAGGATACTTGTTCTTAATTGTTACTTTGTTCAACTACCTATAATCAATGCACGCCCTCATAGTGCCATCCTTCTTCTTCAGAAATAGAACCGGCGCACCCCAAGGCGACACACTAGGCTGAATGAACCCCTCATCAAGGAGTTCCTGAAGTTGCTCCTTCAACTTCTTCAAATCCTCTGGTGCCATACGATACGGCAGAATAGAAATGGGCTGAGTGTCCAGCACCAGATCAATACCAAAATAAATATCCCTGTCCGGTGGAATGCCTGGCAGGTTTGAAGGAAACACATCAGGAAAATCCCTCACAACTGGAATAGAATCAATACTAGGAGTCTCTGCACCGACATCCCTCACAAAGGCTAGATACTAAAGACAACCCTTCCCAACCATACGATGGGCCTTCAAGAATGTAATTACCCTACTGGGAACATAATCAGTCGAACCTCGCCACTCAATCCATGGCACACCCGGTATAGCCAACGTGACTATCTTAGTATGACAGTCCAAAATAGCACGACACAGAGGTAGCCAATCCATGCCCAAAATAACATCGAAGTCCACCATACACAATAATAAAAGATCCACTCGGGTCTCCAGACCCCCAATAGTCACCACACGCGACCAGTACACATGATATACAACAACAGTATCGCCCACCGGAGTAGATACATGAACAGGTGAAATAAGAGACTCACGGGGCGTATCCAAATAACGAGCAAAGTATGATGACACATAAGAATAAGTGGAACCGAGATCAAATAATACAGAGGCATCTCTGTGGCAGATTGAGACTAAACTTGTAATAACAGCATCGGAAGCAATAGTATCGGGTCTAGCTGGAAGTGCATAGAAACGGGCTTGACTGCCACCAGATCGACCTTCCCCTCTAGGGCGACCCCTAGCTGACTGACCTCCACCCCTAGCTGGGTGGGTGGATGGTGGTGTAGTAATCGGCGCTGAAGCCAATGGCTGACTCCTCTGCTGAGATGAACCCACAAGACGACGAGGACACATGCCTCCACATATGACCTATCTCTCCACACTCATAGCAACTCCCGGGTGCTGGAGACGGGGACTGAAGGGAACCCCTAGCATTGGAATGACTGGCAGATGCACCTTGCATAGAAGAGCCTTGAACTGATGGAGCACGAGATGAACTCTGACATGGAAGGGCACTGATTGATGACTGGCCCTGATGAGAACTGTGAGAACCATGACCCGATGACGTCGCATGATAACCTGGGCGAGCTGGCTGAGCATGCCTGAATGGATGACCTCTGTTGTGCTGAAACTCACCTCTCGAAGGAGCACCACCATAACTACCAGATCCTCGAGGACTTTTGGCTTCCCTCTCATCTCGCTAATGGCGACGAACTGACTCAATCTCAAGAGCAATGTCAATGACCTCCTAAAAAGTAGCACCAGACACCCTCTCCCTGGTCATGAGAATTTGAAGCTGATAAGTGAGGCCAACCTCTTAATCCTCTCTCTATCTGTCAGAACCAACCAAATAGCATGACGAGCTAACTCGGAGAACCTCATCTCATACTGCGTCATAGCCATCTCTCCCTGACGCAACCACTCAAACTGCCTACGCAGTTCCTCTCAGTGAGACTGTGGCACATACTTCTCTAAAAAGAGAACGGAGAACTGCTGCCAGGTAAGGGATGCTGCACCAATAGGCCTACGCCTCTCATAAGCCTCCCACCAAGTGAAGGCAGCTCCAGAAAACTGAAAAGTAGTGAAAGCAACTCTGCTGGTCTCCAGAATACCCGCTGTATGAAGAATCCACTGACACTTGTCCAAGAAACCCTGGGCACCCTCGCCCTCTGCACCACTGAAAGTCGGAGGCTGAAGTCTGCCAAACCTCTCCAACCTACGCTGCTCATTCTCTAGCATGGCAGGAGCTACATAATCCTAAGCAACTACAACCAGCTGGGCTGGTTGTGCCCCCGATGTCTGGAATCCCTGCACAACCTACTCAAGGGTGCGAGCGGCGAGAGTCTGAGCGCCTCTCCTGGCCTGAGAAGTAGTTGCGGTTGTAGTAACTGAGATCGCCTGAGCTAGGCCAGTGCATATTGATAGAATCTGAGCCAAGGCCTCCTGAAGACCTGGAATCACAATGGGCACATCTAGTGTCTGAGCTGGTGTTGCTGGAGCGTCCATAACTGGGACCTGATCCTGAACTAGGGCGGCTGGTTGATCTGCATGTGCTGCCCTAGCTGTTGTACGGGCCACACCCCTACCCCTACCATGACCTAGACCGCATCCTCGGCCTCTAGTGGCCATAGCTGGTGGTACTGGTGGCCATCCATCCTGACTGGTATCGCGTGTCCTCGCCATTTGTGAGAGAATAAAATAATAGAAGTTTAGTACTCGGGTCAACAGATTCGCACGACAAGAATTTCAAGAATATGAAGTTTTTCCTAAAGGTTCTGCAGCATCTCGAGGATAAATATAGATGTCTCTGTACCAATCCATGAGACTCTACTAAACCTGCTCATGACTCGTGATACCTATGTAACCTAGGCTCTGATACCAACTTGTCACGACCCTAAACGCAAACCCTGTCGTGATGGCGCCTCTCGTGAAGACAAGGCCAACCGACACACTCCCAATTCATTTTAAGCAATTAAAATAATACAAATTAAGTCTTTAACATAATAATAATCCCAAAATAGGGTGAAATAGTACAATTGCGGAATAGACATAGCCTGACATCAGGGTGTCACCAGTCATGAGCATCTACTAACCGATTAAAAACAGGAAGGGTTGTATGCGGCAAACTCATAGGGTCTAATTTCTTGCTATTAAGCCGTTTCGGAGGAACACCTCGGGGCCTCGAGGACGCGAGGCTGTGACCGAGTTCCCTCTCTCGAAGCTCGTTAAGTCTCGACCTAAAGATAGTATTGATCAAGTCTAGAGTAAAATAGGGGATTTCCAAGGCACACGGCTAAGTCTGACAGAGTCGTCCTACCTAGAGTCTGTATTGAAGTGTCACATCTAGCCATCCCCTCTCCATTCCTTTACAATTAATGCATTCTGCACCATGTTGTATTTTCCCATCCTATATAAAGGAGATCCTCATCACTTTGTAAAAGGGTTGTTGTTGCTCCAACCATTCTACATAGGATCAATAACATCTCTCTCTCTCTCTCTCTCTCTCTCTCTCTCTCTCTCTCTCTCTCTCTCTCTTTCTCTCTTTTCTCTCTAACGTATTTTCTCGATGTTGTTTCTTACCACTTTCATATTTGTTCTTTATGCATTGCTTGTTATTGGCCATATAGAGCCTCCCTTGATTATACTCTAATCGTTATCCCCTTCCCAGTTACTCCCGATAGCTCGATCTCGAGACCAGGCATCGACCTTGAGGCCTTTCATCGGTTAGCCCGAGGCCCGGACAGCTAACTCATCGGTTTGATCGTAACGTTGTTTTAACTCGCATTTCACCTTTATCTTAACATATCTAGCATCCACTGCTCTAAACAACTAGCATAAAAATAGATCACCTATTTTTAGAGTCCCATCAACAAATTTAATTGCTATTACCATTTTCACAGTAAACAGTTTGGCGCCCACCGTGGTGCTAAAAATAATAGTGAATATTTTCTTGTTGGTTTCACTACATAACGCAATTTATCTTTCACACTTTTTCTTGTCCAAGATCTTCGATTTCAGGACAAAATGTTTGGCTTGGTGAATATAATGGGGAATCAGAACCTCCAAAACAGCAAAGAGAAGGACATGACTACTCTAGATGTCGGTACACCACCGGTCTCGACCCAAGCAGAAGGGGAGGCTCTCAGACATGACATCCACATGATTATTGGAGGAACTGACGTTCCCCAAGGACCTATGTTCAAATGGATGAGAACGTCCACCACGGAAGAGGGACCGACCCAAAACCATGTGCTCGAAAACAACCTCGCGTTCAGCGAGAAGGACCTCGAGGCCATGACAGAACCGCACAACGATGCGCTGGTGATCTCATTTCTTTTAAACAATACCAGGATAAAGAGCGTGCTTGTGGACCCAGGCAGCTCGGCCAACATAATTAGATTAGAGGTAGTAGAACAATTGGGGCTGCTCAATCGAGTCGACCCCATCCCTCGAGTCCTCCACGGCTTCAACATAACCGACGAAGTAACTAAAGGTGAGATCGCCCTCCCGATCGACACGTTTGGCGTGATTTAGAACACCAAGTTCCAAGTCATCGCTGGTGACATGAGGTACAATGTATTACTCGGTAGGCCTTGGATACACAACATGAGGGCAGTACCGTCAACCTTACACCAGGTGATAAAGTTTCCCACGAAGGATGGCATCACGACCATACATGGAGAATAACGAGTAAAAAAAGAAATGTTCGCAGTCCACCATAAGGCGTCGATCCCCACGTACCCGATCTCGGATGAGGTTAGGAACACACAGGCCCCGAGGACGACGAAGAAGATTTCTTCTCTCCTCGAACCTTCGTCGCCCCCGAAGAATCGGACGAGACTAAATTGAAAGTCGAAGAGCTAGAGTAGACCATTTTAATCGATCACCTCCCGGATCGTAAGGTATACCTAGGAACGGGGTTGACCCCCGAACTCAGGACAAGGTTCATTCAATTTCTTAGTAACAATATCGACTATTTTGCTTGGTCCCACTTAGATATGACGGAATTCTGCTAGAAATAACCTCCCACGGGCTGAGTGTTAATCCCAAATTTAAACCTGTAAAGCAGAAAAAGACCACAGTCCGAGGTAAAACATGCCTTCATCAAAGAAGAGGTAACGCAACTTCTTAATATCGGATCCATTAGAAAGGTAAAGTACCCCGAATGGCTGGAAAGCGTAGTAGTAGTTCCTTAAAATGGAAACAAGCTAAGAATGTGTGTACATTATAAAGACTTGAATAAGGCGTGCCCCAAAGATTCCTTTCCCATTGCCTAATATCGATCATCTGATCGATGCTATGGCCGGCCACGAGACCCTCACTTTCCTCGATGCCTACTCGGGGTATAATCAAATCCAGATGAACCCCGAGGACAGGAAAAAAACCTCGTTCATCAAAAAGTATGGTAGCTACTGCTACAACGTAATGCCCTTTGGGCTAAAAACGCGGTGGCAACATACCAGCACCTAGTTACTAAAATGTTCGAACATCAAGTAGGTAAATCAATGGAGGTATATATTGATGATATGCTAATTAAGTCCCTGCGCGTAGAGGACCATTTGACCCATTTGCAGGAAACTTTCGACTTCCTCAGAGGTTACAACATGAAGCTCAACCCCGATAAATGCGCCATCTGAGTAGGTTCGGGCAAATTCCTGGGCTTCAAGGTTTCAAACAGGGGGATCGAGATCAATCCCGACAAAATAAAGGCCATCGAAGAAATCACGGTGGTGAACAATGTAAAGGTCGTCCAATGGCTAATAAGGCAGATAGCGGCCCTGGGTAGATTCATATCAAGGTCATCAGACAAGAGCCATCATTTCTTCTCTTTACTCAAAAGAAAGAGCAACTCTGAATGGACTCCAGAATGCCAACACGCCCTGGAAGAACTAAAATTATACCTGACTAGCAAACCTTTGTTACACACGCCAAAGGAGGACGAAACACTATACATGTACCTGGCCATGTCTGAAATAGAGGTAAGCGGCATACTGGTTTGAGAGGATCAAGGTACATGATTTCCTATTTATTATGTAAGCCGAACCCTAGGGGACGCCGAAACCTGGTATCCCTATCTAGAAAAATTGGCTCTCGCGCTGATAAGCGCCTCGCGTAAGCTGAAGCCCTATTTTCAATGTCAATGTATCTGTGCTCTATCGACGTACCCCCTCCGGAGCATACTGCATAAACCCGAGCTATCGAGCCGATTAGCCAAATGGGCCATCGAACTTGGAGGGTATGGTATCGAGTTTTAACCTCGAACGGCCATCATGTCCCAAATTCTTGCGGTCTTCGTAGCCGATTTCTTGCCATCCCTTGTACCTGAGGTAGAGAGGGAACTTTTATTAAAATCAGGCACGTCCTCCGGGGTATGGACACTATTCACAAACATAAGAGGATCCGGGCTCGGTATTGTCCTAAAGCCACCCGTTGGCGGCGTAATAAGATAATCCATAAAACCACAAAATTGACTAACAATGAAGCCGAGTACGAGGCTATGATTGCGGGCCTAGAATTGGCCAAAAGCTTGGGAGCCGAGACCGTCGAGGCAAAATCCAATTCGCTACTCGTAGTAAGCCAGGTGAATGGGAGCTACGAAGCTCGGGAGGACAGGATGCAGAGGTACTGGGACAAAAACAAAATCGTATTACGTCGCTTCAAAGAATGGACCTTAGTCCATGTACATCGAGAGCAGAATAGCGAGGCTGATGCCCTCGCAAATCAGGGATATTCTGCTGAAGAAGAGGACCTACTTCCCAGAGTTGTTGTCCAATTGATTAAATCAGTGGTTTAGAAAGGTCACGCGGAGATTAATTCCACCAATCTAACATGGGATTGGAGAAATAAGTATATTGATTATTTAAGAGACGGGAAGCTGCCCCCAGATCCAAAAGAATTGAGGGCCCTGCGAACCAAAGCAGCCCGGTTCTCGCTTGACAAAAATAAGACTCTGTACAGGAGAACTTTCGATGGCCCCCTGGCAGTATGCTTAGGGACAGGTGACACAGATTACGTACTCCGAGAGATCCACGAGAGTACCTATGGAAATCATTCCGGCGTCGACTCCTTGATCCGGAAGATGATTAGAGCAGGCTACTATTGGGACAGCATGGAAAAAGATACCAAAGAATTTGTTCGAAAGTGCGACAAATGCCAGAGATTCGCTCCCATGATCCACCAACTCGGCGAGCAACTACATTTTATTTTATCGCCATGGCCATTTATGAAATGGGGGATGGACATCGTCGACCCTTTGCTGACGGCACCAGATAAGGCTAGATTCATTTTATTTATGACTGACTACTTTTCAAAATGGGTGGAAGCACAGGCCTTCAAAAAAATAAGAGAAAAGGAAGTCATCAATTTCATATGGGATCACATCATATGCTGATTTGGAATCCCATCCAAAATAACGTGTGACAACGGAAGACAGTTCATCGGGGGCAAGGTAACACAGTTCTTTGAAGACAACAAAATCAAGAGAATCCTGTCGACGCCTTACCATCCATGTGCAAACGGCCAGGCCGAATCCATGAATAAAACCATCATTCAGAACTTAAAGAAGAAACTGGAGATCGCCAAGGGAAAATGGAGAGAAACACTACCCGAGGTGCTATGGGCATACCGAACAACTTCAAAATCAAGCACCAGGGAAACACCTTTATCTCTAGTATACAGCGCCGAGGCTTTGATACCAGTGAAAGTTGGGGAGCCGAGCACCAGATTTTAGCACACTAATGAGGGCTTGAACAAGGAGGCCATGACAACGGCCCTCGAACTACTCGATGAAAAGCCAGAAGCCTCGCTGATCCGGATGGCCACACAGAAGCACAGAATCGAAAGATACTATAATAGGAGAACAAATCTCCGGTATTTCGAGATCGGGGACTTAGTCCTAAGAAAGGTTACTCTCAATACTTGAAACCCTAATGAAGGGAAGCTGGGCCAGAACTGGGAAGGACCGTACCATGTCCTCGGAATAGTCGGCAAGGGATCCTATACACTTGGCACCCTGGAGTGCGAACAGCTTCCGAGCAACTTGAATATATTGATGCTAAAACGGTATTACTGTTAGGGAACCCGATAGAAAAATTCCACAAAAATCCTCAAGCAAATGTTGCACTCTTTTCCTTCGACCGAGCTTTTGTCCCGAAAAGGATTTTTATCGGCAAGGTTTTTAACGAGGGAACATCCATGCGCTACCTAAGAAGGACCCAACAAGCTTATAAGGCTTTCTTTTGCAATCAACCACAAACACTGGAGGGCACCCCATTGAAAGGTCATCCACTCAGAGGAACCAGGGAACGACTAACTAAGTTCCAATAAGAAACAATGTACCGGGCAGACGATCGAAAGAGTCGTGTCCTCACAAGTCAGGCTCACATCAACAAAACAACATGTACTTATGCCAAAACAATCAAAGAATACCTTTTGCCAAAGTATCTCGTACTCCAAAGAAAATTAAGCATTTTCACAGCAAGGATCCCTCCGCCGAGAACGCTCTGAGATACTCGGAGACTAGCGTCAATAGTTCGACACCCACATGGCCTCAGGGTCAAAGCTCCATATTCATAGGCCCTCGATGAGGCAACTCTGAGCTCACGGGTAATGGCCTCCGAGCCTAAGCAAACTCGACAACTCGGAGACTGTCACCAATCGCCATTCGTTAAAAAAACCCGGGGCCGTAAGACCTCAATAGGCATGAAAATACTATAAGACCTCAACAGGCATGAAAATACTATAAGACCTCAACAGGCATGAAAATACTATAACACTTCAACAGGCAGGAAAATACTCTAAGACCTCAACAGGCATGAAAATTTTGTAAGACCTTACTATAGGCGTAAAACTCGATCCCAAAGTTTAGGCTATATATCGAATTTGTATGACCCCTAAAAAGGCATACCCTCGATATAGACGCCTAAACTACTATACTTGGGACCAAAAAGGGTTCCGGCCAAACACAAATGACTACGGTCAATACGGTTGCACCAGCTAAATTAACGCGACTCGGGGACCCCCGACCGTCGCTATAAAATCACAGGCCATTACTTCGAATTTACTTCGAAAAGAACCGGTTAAACAGGCTACCCTCGACAGGTAAAATAGCTTCTACCATGTTAGCTCCAAATCATAAGGCTTCGAGCTACTCAGCCTATGAGTTAAACCTTTCGAGGTGCTCGAACATCACCGCAGATGACTTGAAATCGAGGTTCTTCCCGAACAGGCGATGGGTCAGGCAAAATCATTTCAAAAAGTCCTTAAAGAGAGGAAAACAAAGCCTACATATGCCCAAGGGCAAAGCGTAAGAGCCATTATCGCGAGCCAAACGAGCCTCAGGGCCACACATTAAAAGGTCGCAACGACCAGAAGTGTAAGAGCCACTATCGCAAGCTTAAAATTTGAAAGCTTGAGGATCAAAATGAGCTCGATTCGTAACCCGATTCGGAGATCGGATCCAAAATAGTTAACTAATACATGCCTAAGGGCAAAGCTTAAGAGCCATCGTCGCAAGCTTTATGAGCCTTAGGGCCACGCACATAAAAGGTTGCTTCGACCCAAGGTATAAGAGTTGTTATCATCATCCCACGCAAATATAGAAATTGAGGGTCAATTGTGCATGAGTCAAAACCCGACTTGGAGACTGAACCCAAAATAGTTAAAATAAAAATGCCCAAGGGCAAGGCGTAAGGGCCATTGTTGACCGCCCATGCAGACACAAGAGCTTGAGAGTCGAGTGGGTTCGAGTCGAAGCCCGACATAGAGACTAAACCCAAAATAGTTGAGCAAAGCATAAGAGCTCTAACGCCAGCTTACACTAAAGGCCGCATCGACCGAACGCGTAAGAGCCCCATGGCATGCCTGATGAGCCTCAGAGCCATATTACAAATCTAAGGATTCTCATCAACTCCAAAACCAGTCCGCCTGGCCAGAAGCGAAGCAGAAAGGGGTACATAAGAAATAAAGCTTCAAGTTCTCTTATATTTACATACAAAAGTGCATCCTCCATCTAAAAACGTTCTCGTCTGCCCTCGCTTGTGCCAGCTCTTCTGGGAGAACAAAGCCCCTGTCGCCGATCTCCGCAAGTACCCTTCTTCGGGATCTGCAACAAGCATATTCTTCGATCATCTCTTCACAAACGAGGACCCTCTTCAACTTGGCTTGGGCATCGGTAGCATCCTTCATATGAATCGCCATCTCCTAATCAGCCTTAGTCTGACTCAGTGCTGCTTTAACCCGAGCATCAACGATCTCAACCCTAACCTTCGATAGTTTGGACTCAAGCTTCATGATCATATCCGCTTGAACTGAAGCATTGTAACGAGCTAAGCGGAGTTGGACCTCGAAGGTAGGAGCTTTAGCCAAGGCATCCTTCTCCTCTGAAGCTTGATCCTGCACCTGAGCTCTTAGCTCGCCACAGTCATTCCTGACTCAGTCGGCTTCACCCCTAAGGCGCTCTAGAGCCTCCGTGTTTTTTTGCTACTGGGATAGGCAAAACGTTAACCCAAAGGGTTAAAAGGCAAGATTCACACCCGCCCGGGATGAGAAGTTACCTGCTCCATTAAATAGCTCTCGTAATTCGAGCTCTAGTACGCCTCATATCGCTAGTATGTCAACTCAACTTCCTTCTCCTCGCAAAGGAGCCCAAGGGACTTACCCTCATCCAGAGCCTTCCGGAGCCTATCCATATGGCGGAGTAGCTCAAACCTAAGCCTGCCAAAAGCCTGCAAAAGAAAAACTCGATGAGAAAGGGATGATGTAAGATTCGAAAGGCCTATGCTAGAGCTCACCGCGAAATGAAGTCGGCGGACTTCCTCAAAGGCCGAACACACCTCTGATAATCTAGTCCTCTCTTCCCTGGGAGAACTAATCCTGGTTGAAGCATGATCGCTCAGGGGAACTTTCTCCCTAAGGTCGGAAACTTTAGGTACAGGAAGCTCGGGCGATGTTTCCTCCTCAAAGACTCGGCCATGTTTTGCCCTGCTGAGAGCTCTATCGTACTGCAAATGCATATCCCATTTATCAATATCATCCTTTAGCTCGAAAGCTGGCAACTCCTCTCCCTCTCCGGAGGAGCACAGCCTCGCCCTTGGAGACTCTCTAATACCTATGATGGCAATATTATAACATGAAAAGGGGAAAATGTCTTCCCAAATGTACAAAGGACAAGTGAAAGTAGCATACACATGTACCATGATATTTTGCTTCCCATCTACCCCGGGACATGGCTCACCACCTATGCTCTTCACTAGTCAAATGGGTCGCAGCTTCCGGACCCAGCCAGGTAGATCAAGAACTTCACCCGGCGCCCATAAAATTGCTGCAAAAAAGGAAACACGATTACTAAACTAGCTTCCTCCGTGAGAAAATCTGAGAAAGCACCAGGCGCTCCACTTATGCATGTAATTCTATTCCTCGGGGAATGGTGTAAGTTCCACGGGGATAACGTCAGTCGTCCAGATCCGGACGAATCGACTAACCCACTCTCGATCTCTATCTTCCTCATTGTTGACAACAAAGGGCATGGACGAGGGTGCCACAAGGTTAGCAGACCTTGATGATGAAAGGGCCGGTACAGTCTGACGATATGACTAAGCATGAATTCAAGCCTTGCCTTCTCCGCAAAGAACCTCATCATCAACACTATTTGCCAAAACAATGGATGTATCTGTGCTAAAGTAACCCAATACTTTAAATAGAAATCGAGCACGACCCTATCAAGGGGGCCTAGTGCAAAAGGGTACAAGTACACGTTCAAGAATCCATCGGCAAGGTCCGTGATACCCTCATCCGGGGGAAGCGCCTGCAATGCTAACCCCTTGCCCCATCCTAATCTCTCCTCACTAGCTCTAGGTGTTCCTCTTTTATCAAAGACATAGTCTCCAGAGTAAACTCCCGTAGATCCTGAGCACTAGGAGTGGAACTCTCCCCTCTCTGTTGGGTAGACCCTGAAGTAGCAGTCATGGCTATGGTGGACCTAGCAAACTGAAGTGGGAACCTACACAAATGCTTTGGCACTAATATAACAGAGGACTCAATGCTGAAACGGAAGGATAGTTATCTAAAATAATGGGATCTTGCAAGAAGTAAGAGCAACCCTATATATATATATATATATATGCGTAGAGACAACATACCTGGCGAACATCAGCCTCGCTTGAACGACTACTTTGAATCCACTTCTTGGGGCATTGAGCCGTGCAAGCTTCCAGCCTGGGGCAAAGCACCATGTCGAGCCAGGGTATAAAGGTGAGCAGCGGTGTATAATCCGATCCCCCTTCCACGCCCCCTTTTTCTCACGAAATTGGGTTTATGACATTTTGGTTGGGACAACTCACTCCTTTAGGGAAAGGGGGTTTGCGTTTTGAAGAGTCGCCACCTAATGATTTAAGGTGCGTTAGGGCACCTATAGGGTTCATTTATAACTACGTTTGGTAACCAGAGATAGGGTAAGGGCTTCAAATTATCCTAAGGGGAAGGTGTTAGGAACCCCTCAAGATCCACTAGTGTGGTTCCCGGCTAGACAGTTTTTTGTAAATTTGTACAATTAGCAAATAAACAAGTATGGCTCAAATAGTAGGGGATTTAAGTTTAAGAACACAAATGTTTGGAAAACAGTTAATGAGAGCAAGATTTTGAAAAGAATTACAATCTAAGCATGTTTGGGAATGTAAAGGGGGTGTCCTAGGTTTGTTTATAATATGGATGACATCAATGCAATACCTGGTGTGATACTCCTCAAAGAGGGGCTACACGTGGTATTAATGCACCGGTTATCATGTCCATATCTACCCTTTCCCGCCCCGTAAAGGTAATTAAAGCGAGGGTTGGTCTCGACCCCTATTACATGTTGTTACTCGTCCCTTCCTATCAGTCCTAGAGGAATTTAGGACTCATATCCTATAAGAAGGGGATTCTAAGCAGACCCTCAAGTTTAAAGGCAAAATAATAAGGCGACATATAATAAACAAGTAGAACTTCAATTAAGGCTAACATGGAAGACAAATGAAAGGCTTAGATATACCTTCACACACAGTACACATAAACAGCATGACTCATACACAATTCAGGTCTGAATTCAGGTCCTAAGCATGGTATCTAAGTGATAACAGCAGAGTCATATTTATAACATAACTCAAATAGGAAGTCCTAATCAGGCTTGCCTACTGATTTTAACATGCTGACAGTTAAACAAAGGTAGTTCTATTTTATTTAAGTTTATTATCAAAGGCTTGCCAAGGCGTCAAATAATATGCAGCAGTTACTAGAATTATAAAATAGTTATTTTACCTAAAGCATGTTGTTCTAAATGTTGCAAAAAAAACATGCAGGGATTGTGACCAGTTTTACTCAAACAAGAGAATCAAACGTGAGGTTGTTTTATTTCCCTTTTCATTAATTATTTGTTTAACTAGGTGTGACTGAGCGAGTTCCTAAAATAGGGTATCTAACGTGCATATATGAAAAATGCGGAATGATTGCAGAATATGCAAAGTTCCTGGAGCATAGTTTCTAAGTGCAAGAGCAACATTTCATGTTGATGTTGTTATTTAGCGTAAAGCATGATTTCTAAGTGGTAAAGTGATGTTAAATGAGATGCTAAAATAGTAAACCAAAGAACATGGTATCTAATACATGACATGTTTTGAATATGTTGATCTTACATATGGATTCTAATACACATATAGGAAATGTTAACCTAAGGCATGGTTTCTACCCATTGATGTTGATAGAATATATAACTACCCTCCCCTTCTCATTAGTCAACCCCAATACTTGTTTACGACAGATTATTACAGACCAATACTGAAATGAATTACATAAGAAAAATAAAAGTTACACTATAGGGAGCCTGAAAACAGGCCCAGATTTCCAGGACCTTATTAAGACTTCCTTTCTAAGTTATGTAATAAATCACCTCAAGTGCCAATATTGTTTCATAGCCTTTCTCATATTTGGGAGTGTCATAGTTCCCTAAGGACCTCAAGGGATCCCGGGCAGTGCTCACACCCAGATTTCATAGCCAAGACAGAATAAGTGCAATGTGAAAAGGCCAACTTTCATGTGTCCAAGTTCAGAGGGAGCTCAAGGGTCCCAAGGCAAGGCTCACACAAAAGTGGCAGAACCTAGTGGTCTAAGAGTAAGGTGAGAGTGCTTGATGAATGACTTAGTAAAGCAGTTTAGGAGTGAAAAGGTTCAAAAATAGTTTTTAAAGATACTAGGAATTATCAGTTTTGAGAAGAATACTAGGAATAGGAGCAACAGTTTTGAAATCATTCTTTGAGAAAAGCATACTCAGCAAACAACCCAATTAACCATAGAATACCCAGATTTACTTGACAAGCAGACTTACAAACAGGGGTGAAGGGATTGGGAACATATAGGTTTGAAACCACATAAATAGGGAAACATTTGATACAACAAATATATATAGCAGCTATGAGTCTATTGAACAAATCAGTCATGGTAACAGACATTTAAAACATAAGGAAGAATGCAGCAGGATCATGTTGAAGACGAGAGTTTTGTTGAAAAAAATTTAACATACCATTAGGGACAATACAATGCACTAGAAGAATAAGTAACTACATGGTCATACCAGTTAAGGGAGGGGTAAGGGAACTAAGTGAACATGCTAGACAAGTATCAAAGAACTAAGTAAAGTTTGATATGATTACACATAAGGCAGAATTTAGACATGCTTAATAACAGCAAACATAGAAACAAATTAAATAACTAGCACATGAACAAGCATGGATGTATAGGCATGGAACACATAAAGTTGAGTTTCAAATTTAAACTAGAGACATACCAGTTAAAGAAGAAAAATGCAGAAAGTAAAGCAAGTAGAGTTCCATAGTCTAGCCTTGGCTTTCAGTTGGCTAGACAAGCAGTTAGCACAAGTAGCAGAGAAGAGAAAATTTTTATGTGTGTGTGTGTTTTTTGAACTAATTGTTCGTGTGCTGAGACTGTAGAAGAGAGTCACTTATATAGTAGTTTGAAAACGGCTTAAAAATAAGGCAAGAATCACTTCTTCAGATTATAGAACTTCGTATAAAAAATTGGTTCAAATCTCCCTTTAATTAAGGGAGTCAGTGTAAACGGTAAAGAGTAGGTGGCAAGTAAGGAAAGATATCATATATGGCTGGAGTATAACAAATAAGGAAAGATTTCAAAATTGTACCAGCATAGAGCATGTAATTAAGGCTAGGTCCAGAAAGTTTTAAAACTAAGGAAATAATCAGTAAGAATTAAGTAGCAATGCGGACAAGGCAAGGGAAAATTAATTAAGGCAAGCAACTAATCAAATTAAGTGGAAAGGTAGGAGTCGAGATTCAGTAGCATAGAGTAGTCGATTAGGACCAAATTCATAAAGCCTTGATTAAGGACACAACTCAGTAGAAATAAGTATCATAGCAAACATGGTAAGAAAATCAACCAGCTTAACAGACAGGGCAAAGCTTTTAGGGTTTTGAAAGAAAATTTTCAATCACCATCAATTAAGGAAACCATAATCGATCAAATGGGAGTCATCACTTTGCACTTTCAACATATAAATAGAGGAGGTCCACAGACGTAGCAAGAAAACATATTCGAAAGAAGCAAGAGATGAACAAACAAAGTGAACATAGTCACACAGAAGCGACATAAGTAGGCTAGGGATTCAGAAAAACATATTTGAAGCAGGGTAATCACAGGACTTCAAGTAAGCAGGCTAACACACAGAAACGAAGTAACGAAGGCATGCTAACCCTAAAAGAAGCAAAGTAAGGAAAATCATGCTAACATTCATAGAAACATAGTAAAGAAAATCTTAAAAAAAAGAGCTTTTAACAGAGTCAACTTAAAACCAGTAAGAGCACAAAATCAGTCAAAACAAACTAGGGAAAAGGTTTAATCATAACAAAATTAGTTAGAACATGCATAAAAGAACTCCGAGAAACCCTAGTTTTAGAAAAGAATGACTGAAATCAAAATAGTTAGTTAAAACAAGAGATTTTTAAAGGAAAACGCTTAATAATACTCGAATCACCTCAGATCTATAAGGATATGAGAAGAATTGAACAGTAGCAAACTAGGGTTTTCAAAAAATAGTAGAGATGAAGAGAATTGGTTAAAAACTCATGGATTCAAATAAAAAAACAAGAGGAAATCCTTTCTTACAAATGAAAATGGCCGGAGACAGGCCAGTAAACGAGTTTCAAACTGGAGAAGGTTGGCTTTCCTTGAGATCTTCTCAAGGACTCATGAAGTCGAAGAGCCATGGAGTATAGGAGACCAGAGGTGGTCAGAGAAGGCACGAAAATACCATAGGAAGGAGGTTCTTGCCGGTGACGGCGATTAGGGTTAGGGTGAGTTGAGAGAGAATTTGGAGATGAGAGAATTTGAGGGCGGCTGTCTCTGAATTATGAGACTAGGGTTAGAGGTCGGGAGAAATTAAAAAGGAAAATGTGCGTTTGGACCGTTGATCTGGGATATCAATGGTCGAGATTAAAAAGGGTAGGTAGGTTCCGAGATTGGGTAAGGGTTAATAGGGTATGGGTCGGGTGATTCGGATGTGAAATTGGGCTGGAAAAGGGTTCAATTTTGGCTATAATTGAAAGCCAAATTTGGATGTTATTTAAATATCCAATTTTCCCTCATTTAATTTATAAAAAATAATAGGTAGTTTTTGGAAAATAAATTAAGGTGCAAAAATGATTTAAAATACATAATTAACAATCTAAAAATACAGGGTCCAATTTTATGCATATAGAGCATAATTAAATCTTTTTTTTTGAAGGGAAAAGATACTTATATTAATATTAATAAAAGATAGAAGCAAGTACTAGGGTACAAGACCCATAGAGATTCCATTAGTACATAGTTGTGCCATGCCATATAGGGCATTGTCATTTCCTAGAGATGCTAGAGTGTTGCATACATTCATACTACACGACCTAACATAGTTACAACCTTCCTGGTCATTATAATACACATCCATTGCAAAGGTAGGTGGTTTTGCAAAATAACGAGTTATGTTATAACAAAGGTACTTTAGAGCTTCCTTGGCCATCTTGTGTGCCACCATGTTTCCTTCACGAAAATTGTGCTTCATTATGATCTCCCCCTGTTGCATTGCCTTCCCCATTAAACAGCTGCATTCAATAATTAAATCATTGTAAGTAGGATAATCTTCTTCTAGAAAATGAATCACCTCTGTGGCATCCGTCTCTAGTTTACATGGGGTGATCTTCTCCTTGATAATCATTAGAAGTGCCTGCCGAAGAGCTAGGAGTTTTGCCTGTATAGGTGATACTATTGGACACTTCTCGTAGTAACCCAATATCCACTCTCCTTTGTTGTTGCGTATGATTCCACTGATTCCTCCATATAGGCAGTCATTGTTGAAGGCACCATCAAAGTTGAACTTGTACCAGTTGCTTGGAGGTGGGTGCCATTTTATCTTTACCTTTATAGGAATATTACTAATAGTGGGCTTGGATGTGAGCAAGTGATATTCTAGTGTTTGTTAAAACACTTTCGTAGTGTTAATAGAAAGGTTGGTGTTATTAACATTGTTTTCATTCCTATTTTTCCAAATAGCCCAAATTGTAAATGGGAAAACATCATCCCAAGTGATGAACTTAGTAGGTATTTGAGGTGTTTTTTACGTACGAAGTCCACCCAGTGCTCATTTGACATAGGGTTAGTAAAATACACCCCTATAGATCTCCAAAAAGATTGTGCCACCTTGCATTCCCAAAAATTATGAAGTATGGACTCATCCCTATTTTTGCAAATTGGACAGGTTGTATCTATGTTGATACCAATTTTCCCTAGGTAGTCCCTAGTAGGTAGCGTGAATGGTAACATTTCCACAAGAAAAAAATGGATTTTTTTAAGGCATTTCATGCCCCATATCCATGCAAAATCTTTACTAGCTTGAGATTGAGTGTCAATTAATTTGTAGCATGAAGAAGTTGTGAATATCCCACTAGAATTCATACTCCATATAAGGTTTCTTGTGTGTGTGGAGGTTGTGGTTAAGGAATGGATGCTATTAATGATATTTTGTGGTAGTTCGAAAGAGATATGAGCTAGATCCCATGTATTGTCATTTTGGATGTCTTTTATTCTCAAATCAATCTTGTTATTTGTGAGGGGCCCTATTAAATTATCCCAAAGGTTGCCATAATTAGGGATCCAGTTGGTGTCCCATATGGACATGTTAGGGTGATTGCTCACTGACCATCTTATACCTTGTTGACAAATGTTCTAACCCTTTAGAAGGCTTTTCCATGTATTGGATTAAGACTTAGTAGACTTAGTATGATCGTATAGGCTAGTGAGGAATCGAGCCCAAAGAGATGATGGGTCATTAAGAATTCTCCAAGCAAGGCTAGTCAGAAGAGAAAAATTCTTAGACTTGGCTTTTTTAATACCTAGTCCCCCCATGTCCTTAGGCAGTATAACCACGTTCCAGCCTATTAAGTGCATTTTCCTCTTTTCAGTTGTAGTTTCCCAGAGGAAAACTCTTTGGATCTTATCGATTTCCTTTAGTGTCCTACTAGGAAGCATTGAGAGTTGCATTTGGTGTTTTGGTATTGTGCTTAGAGTAGATTTTATAAGGGTACACATTCCTGCCATGCTTAGCCATTTTGCATTCGAAATATTCAGCCTAGCCCGCATTTTATCAATTATATGCAGGAAATCTTTGTGCCTAGGTTGGTTGCTGAGAATTGGAAAACCTAGGTAGGTGCCAAAATCCTTACTAATCTTCATGTCAAAAAAGTAGTGGCCCAATTAATAATTCTATTTGTGCATGATTTTGACAGTAACAATTTCGATTTATCCTTGTTAATATTAAGACCATATAATTGACAAAAAAACTCCATACTATTCCACATAGTAGTGACAGTTTTGTTGTTAGCACGACTCATTAAGGTTAAGTCGTCCACAAAGAACAAGTGGGACAAGGGGGGACATTTTTTATTCAAGAGGATTGGAACCCAATTTAGGGTATCCACTTGGTGCTCAGTATTTTTGGACAACATATCCATGCATAAGATGAATAAATATGGTGACATTGGGTCCCCTTGTCTAATTCCCTGTGGCATAAAATTCCTCCGTTTTATTTCCATTAACTAAGATAGAGATAGTACTTGTTGATATACAGTTAAGAATTAGGGTTGTTATATTAGGGGGGAAGTTGCGAAATTTTAAAGTTCTATATAAGAATGACCACTCCAACTTGTCGAAAGCCTTTTCCAAGTCAAGCTTTAAAATGTAAGTTCCTTTCCCTGTCCGGCTGTTAAAACGTTTTAATACTTCTTGAATAATTATAGCATTATCAGTGACTCGTCTATTTTTAACAAAACTACTTTGTTGATTACTAATTAGATGTTTTAGTAACGGCTTAATGCGGTTAGCAATTACCTTAGTAATCACTTTATACAAAGTGTTACAAAGACTAATTGGTCTAAAGTTTTGAATTTTGTTTGCATTATTGAACTTTGGGATCAAACAAACGTAGGTTTTATTAATGTCCTGGGGCATAACCTTAGAGTTAAAAAAATTTCTGGCATAAATTATACTTTACTTCCTAGAATTGGCCAGAATCTTTGGAAGAAAAAAGGGTGTAGACCATCAGGTCCGGGCACCTTACATGGTTTAAACGAAAAAATAGCTCTTCTAATCTCATGGTTTTTTAGTTGACTATCACGGCTTGACAGGTCTACTTTCTTGTAGCTAGTATTACCCAATCTAATGTCTCTCCAATTTGTGTGTTCATGAGATGTGGTGAAATTTTTTTGGAAATGATTGGATACATACTCCATAAGGGCTTTTTGGTTTTCGATCCAATTACCATAGTTATCTTTAAAGAAGACAATATTATTTCTCCTTCTCCGATTAGTGGCTTGAATATGAAAATACTTAGTATTTGCATCACCTTCATTTAACCAATTAATCCTAGAATGCAATTTTCAATAATCCTCCTGTAGTTTGAGAATTGAGTCATAATCATCTATGAGTTTTACCTCTAGTCTCTAAGAAATTGGATATATTGGTAACTAGGAGAGTTTTGAATACCAGTTATACGCTTTAATAACTTTCTTTTTCTAGTAATTATGTACAATTTAGCTTTAAAAATACTAAATGTAATTATAAGAATATATAAAAATTACCTTAGCTATATTTTGGCATAAATATAGAAATCCAATACATGAATTATCAAAAAAATAATTTTGGAAAGAATTATTGGGGATTTTATGGATAAAAAGGGAGAAAATAAATCAATTTAAGACCTTAAAATTATGGAAAAAATAATAAAACCTTGGACATACTTATATATGCTATTTTGAAGGTATTTTGCATATTTAAAAATATATAGGAAAAAATTGGGTATCAACAGTTTCCCCTCTTTATCCGGGAAGGATGAAAGAGTTTTCGGGTAAAGAAATGATGGCCAATTTTGACCAAGCGAAATGGTTAGGCTGCACCTTGGCTTCTGAGTTGCCTACATATCCCTGGTTTTACAGGAATCAGACCGTATGTAGTTCAGTATCCATTGGCGGAGTGTACCCATGAAGCGATTTCAAGAACGGACGCAACATCTAGGGTTGGGTGATTGGACGGTTTACGGGAATGGTTAGGTTTGATATGGCTGAGGGAACTGGGTAGGGATCGCTCCTGCTGGGATAGCCGTTGCTCGCCGGCTTACCTGCAAATAAGCAATACAAGCATATATTGTGCGTAAATTTAAACATGATGCAAATTCCCGTTGGACCATGAATGTTGTCTTCGGATGGTTTAGGAATGGCGTCCTCAGACAATGTTGTCCTGGGCCATGGGTTGTTTGATGCAGGATTTGCAGGCCATGAAATGATGTTCTCGGGCTATGAGAATAGTGCCTTCGAACCATGACGCCTTTGGATAATGATATGCAAAAGATTGAAAGAGATCTTCAGGCCATGACATGGGGTTCTCGGGCTATGAAGATGGTGCCTCGATGATGCCTTTGGATGAGTTGGCGATATTTCAGCCCATGAAAGATGTAGTAGTATGATGCGGACAAGATAGAGCTCAGTCTTGCGAATTGAAAGGCAGATTTTAGCCCGTAAGAGAAGCGAGATAAATAGTGCTTGGGATAGTGCTTAGTTTCGAATTGGAGGCAGAGCTTAGCCTCAAAAGACAGAATGGTAGCCTCATGCAAGAATACGAATGCAGATGGACACAGCGCAATGTAAATGCAGATGGAGGTACAACTTAACCTCGAAAAGAAGAATGGTAACTTTATGCAGATTGGAAGGCAGAATAGTAGCCTTATGCAATGCAAATGCAGATGGAGATAGCGTTTAGTCTCGGAAGGCAGTATGGTAGCCTTATGCAAGAAATAAGATAACAATTGACAGTAGAGTTTTCTTAGCTGATAGCAGATTGTGGTGCTGTGATTATTGGGAACATTGTGACATGCGGAACATCATTGGTGTGTGCTGATAGAAAATGTTGGCAAGTGCAACGGTTTTGAGAATCGTATTTTGAACAATGTTTGTCTCGTGGGCATACCGTACGTCTAATGATTTCACAATCCTAGTGCCTGCATCCAAAGAAAATTTGTAAGTTTTGTAAGGGGGAGGTCAGTTTGTATCCCTGCTGGCTTTGTTTGACTTGTTCGGCTTTGATCTGGTGATACCGTCTATATTATTGGGGTAGCATTGCTAAACAAAGCAGTTTCAATAATAAACATGTATGATTTTGTAAAAGTATCACATAAATGTATAGTTAAAAATAACTTTTAGGTGAACCGACGACTATGACGTAGTTCAGGACATTGCAACCTCTCCTGCTACGGAATTTTAAGGGTCCTCCTCAAAATTCTGCCCCAGTTTGATGGGTTGACGTTTCTGACTGTTGCTCATGAGCTAAAATTACTTCGGAATTTTGAGGGTCCTCCTCAAAATTCTTCCCCAGTTTCCAATTGCGGGGGAAATGAAATCTTATTGAATTGTGACCGAATCCATAGGGCTGCCTACGTATCTCCTCTTAAACGGGAATCAGGTCAGGCGTAGTTCAATTTATATCATATAAGGAAAGCATAAAGATTACACATAGTAATTCTTGACTGCATCTGAATTCATCAACTTTGGCTAGACTTCTCCGTCCATTTCTGCAAGTATGAGGGCTCCTCTTGTCAAAACCCGGTGAACCATGTATGGCCCTGCCAGTTGGGAGAGAACTTCCATTTGGCTTCATCTTGATGCGGAAAATTTTCTTCAACACCAGTTTCCCCGGTGTGAACTGTCTTGTCTTGACTCTCTTGTTGAAGGCTCTGGACATTTTGTTCTGGTAGAGTTGACCATGGCAGACTGCATTCATTTTCTTTCCGTCTATAAGGGCTAGTTACTCATAATGACTTTTTACCCACTATGTGTCATCGAGCTCAGCTTCTTGTATGATCCTTAGGGAAGGATTTTCCACCTCAGCGGGAATGACAACCTCTGTACCATAAACCAGCATATAGGGGGTTGCCCTGGTGGATATGCGGACTGTGGTACGATACCCTAGAAGAGCAAATGATAACTTCTCGTGCCACTGTCTGTAATTCTTTATCATTTTCCTTAATATCTTCTTGATATTCTTATTGGCAGCTTCCATAGCTCCATTCATCTGAGGCCTGTAGGCTGTGGAATTCTTGTGTTTTATCTTGAAAGTTTAACACATAACTTTCATCAAGTCTTTGTTGAGGTTGGAGCCATTATCAATAATGATTGACTCTGGAATTCCGAATCGACAAACAATACGGTCGCGGACAAATTCTGCTACGACTTTCTTAGTCACTGCTTTGTAAGATGCTGCTTCGACCCATTTGGTGAAATAGTCGATGGCTACTAGGATAAACCTATGTCCATTGGAAGCGGCATGCTCGATTGGTCCAATAACATCCATTCCCTAGGCGGCGAACGGCCACGGTGAGCTTGTTGATTTAAGCTCGCTTGGAGGTACTTTATCATGTCTGTATGTATCTAATAGCAATGGCATTTCCGAACATACTGGATGCAGTCTGTTTCCATAGTAATCCAAAAATAACCAGCCCGGAGTATCTTCATTGCTAAGACAAAACCGTTCATATGTGGGCTGCAGGTCCCAGCATGAATTTCCTCTAGTAGCCTGGATGCTACCTTTGCATCGACACATCATAATAATCCTACATCGAAAGTCCTTTTATATAGGATTCCTCCACTGTGAAAGAAGTTGTTGGACAATATCTGAAGTGTGCGTTTCTGAGTAGTATTTGCAAGCTCCGGGTACTCTCATTTTGCCAGGTATTCCTTGATATCATGAAACTAAGGCTTTTCGTCTGCTTCCTCTTCAACATGGGCACAGTAAGCTAGCTGATTATGGATTTTCACTAGAATATGATCACTGAAATTCTTGTCGGGATGATGTATAATAGATGATAGGGTAGCCAATGCATCGGCAAACTCATTCTGGATTCTGGGAACATGCTGGAATTCCGTTTTCCTTAACCTCTTTCTCAATTCCTATACATGATGCAGATATGGGAGTATCTTGGAGTTCTTGGTCATCCATTCTCCTCGTACCTGATGTATAAGTAAGTCTGAATCTCCAATCACTAGCAGCTCTTGAATGTTCATGCCAATGGCCATTTTGAGTCCTAAGATGCAGGCTTTATACTCGGCCATATTGTTGGTGCAGGGGAACCTGAGTTTGGCAGACACCGGATAACGCTGACTGGTTTCTGATATTAGGACTGCTCTTATGCCAACTCCTTTGAAGTTTGCTTCTCCATCGAAGAACATTCTCCAACCGTCATAGGATTCTGCAATGTCTTCCCCTATGAATGATACCTTTTCATCAGGAAAATACATTTTCAGGGGTTCGTATCCACCAACCATGGGATTTTCAGCAAGGTACTCTGCCAGTGCTTGTCCCTTAACCGCTTTTTGAGTTAAGTAAACAATGTCGAACTCACTCAACAGAATTTGCCACTTAGCTAGCTTGCTGGTGGGCATGGGCTTCTGAAAGATGTACTTCAAGGGATCCATTCTCGATATGAGATATGTAGTATAGGCGCAGAAGTAATGCCTCAACTTCTGAGCTACTCAAGTCAAAGCACAACAGGTGTGTTCCAATAGAGAATACCAGGCCTCGTACGGGGTGAACTTCTTACTGAGATATAAATGGCTTGTTCCTTCCTCCCTATTTCATCATGCTGCCCCAGAAGGCAGCCGAAAGCTCCATCCAACACTGCAAGGTAGAGTAATAAGGGTCTACCTGGCTCGGGCAGGACTAAGACTGGTGGTGTTGATAGGTACTCTTTGATTTTATCGAAGGCCTTTTGGAAGTCATCGGTACATTTGGTGGCGACATCCTTCTTTAACATCTTAAAGATTGGCTCAAAGATAACTGTAGACTATGCTATGAATCTGCTGATGTAGTTAAGCCTTCCTAAGAAACTCATCACATCCTTCTTGTTCCTTGGCGGTGGTAGTTCCTAAATAGCTTTGACTTTCGATGGATCCAGTTCTATTCCTTGGCGGCTCACAATAAACCCAAGCAATTTCCCAGCAGGAACCCCAAATGTGCATTTTGCGGGGTTTAGTTTCAAGTTGTATCTCCACAGTCTATTGAAGAACTTCCTCAGATCTTCTATGTGGTCAGCGACCTTCTTGGATTTGATAATAACATCATCCACATATACCTCTATCTCCTTGTGTATCATATCATGGAAAATGGTAGTCATGGCCCTCATGTAAGTGGCCCCGGCATTTTTCAGGTCGAATGGCATCATCTTGCAACAATACACTCCCCACAGCATAATGAAAACCATTTTCACAACATCTTCCTCATCCATCCAGATCTGATGATAACCAGTGAAGCAATCTACGAATGACTATAGCTCATGCTTGACGCAATTGTCAATCAAGATGTGTATATTTGGCAAAAGGAAGTTGTCTTTCGGACTGGCCCAGTTGAGATCCCGGTAGTCGACATAGACTCTGACCTTCTCATCCTTCTTTTACACTGGCACAATGTTGGCTAACCATGTCAGGTATTCTACTACCATGAGAACCTTAGCGTTGATTTGCTTGGTGACTTCTTCCTTGATTTTCAAATTTATATCAGGCTTGAACTTTCTGAGCTTTTGCTTTACCGGTGGCACATTGGATCGGTTGGCAGTTTATGAGCCACAATAGATGTACTCAGACCAGTCATGTTATCATACGACCAGGCGAATATGTCCTCATACTCCTTTAAAAACTCGGTGTATTCTTTCTTATCCATTGGCGATAGGTGAATGTTGATTCACGTTTCCTTGACGTTTTCTGCATCTCCCAGGTTGACAATTTCGGTCTCGTCCAAGTTGGACTTAGGTCAGTTCTCAAAATTCTCAACTTCTTTGACAATCTCGTCAGGTGTGTCATCTTCCTCTGAATCAATGTCCGCTTGTTGTGTTGTCTCATTGCATGTCACAGTTGTTGGTTCATCAAGACAAGTAATAGTAATGTCGTATTGATAAAGCAAGGAGAGAAAACAATAAATATTAATTCATAAGAAAAATCAAAAATTCTTTTGATAAATTGAGTAACTGTTTTGAACATCGAAGATCTTATTGCGGAAATTGAAAAAATGCGAAAAGAAAATTGTTTAGTAAATAAAATAGTGAATAATGCTTGTTTTAGCCTTGCTACCCCGAGGCTTGTCGGGCTTTGGTTGTCCTGATGGTCTAATTCTTGAGATGTGCCCTCTGCTCACAGCCTGTATGGAAGGGCCTTCCTCTCCCTCCTCTTCGAGAATAACGCAACAGTCCATATCACTGTCCTCTAGAAACAAGTTCTTCACTACTGCAAGTGCTTCTTCTTCATCTGACCCATAAAAAATGTTGTCCTATTGGAATGTCTGCTCCAGATGCGGTATTGGTTACTTTAGCGGGTACTAAGGATCGTGCCAGGGTGGCGACCAGTTATTGAATTCTTCCCAGGAGTATTCCTATCCCAAATCGAAGGTAGTGCCATGTTTTTTGAGTTTTATGGTTTTAGAGAATCCTTGGAGGTTCTTTCCGAGCCCTTTGCCAGGCTCGTACCCATTCCAACTCAGTATACTCTCGATTTTGCTATCCCACCATTTGTCTTTGTCGATAGCATTAACCCGCTTAATGTGGTGGTAAGTTTATCCTCCCAGCTTCTTTCTTCCCTTGATCGCCGGAATGGTCTGGCAACTGTATATAGGGTTGCTACCATCACCGTGAATGATCACTTCGTGGCGATTCCATTCGAGCTTTACTGTATGATGCAGCATTGATGCTATGGCCCCAGCAGCATGAATCCACGGCCGTCCCAGCAACAATTTGTAAGACGCTGGTACATCTATTACCTGGAAATTGACCTTGAACCAGTTGGTCCCATCTGCAGGCATACACTAATCTCACCAATGGTGGACCTCTGAGAACCATTGAAGGCTTTCACATTGATTGCTCCATTCTTTATCTCATGCAGCCCTTTTTCCCAACTTCTTGAGTGTTACCAGCGGACAAATGTTAACACTGGAACCTCCATCGATCAGGATTCTAGTGATGAAATAATCTTCGCATTGCATGGTGATGTGTAGTGCTTTGTTGTGCCCCAGCCTTTCAGGCGGCAGCTCGTCCTCATAAAAGGTGATCCTATGGCTTTCAAACACTTGTCCTACCATATTAGCTACTTCTCCGCTAGTGATGTTATTTGGTACGTGCGCTTCATTTAGCACCTTTAACAAAGCATTCTTGTGCGTCTCAGAATTTTGCAGCAAAGAGAGAATGGATATTTGTGTTGGCATCTTGTTTAACTGGTCGATGACCAAATATTCCTTGGCCTGTATTTTCCTCCAAAGGTCGTCCGGACCTGTGTCAATGACGGGCGGTCGATTGGAGGCCTGTTTGCTTGATTCAGCTAGATGTTTAGGGGTATAGACTCTACCGGTTCTTGTCATGCCATGTGTTGTGACAGTTTCTTCAATCCTGACCTTGCCCTTCCTTCTCGCCTCGGCTATATAGTCCTAGGGTACAGCATTTGTATAGAATGGTGGCACAGTCGACATCGCCACTGGGACTGGTGCGTCTATCCTCACTTCGAATGGAACATGTGCCTTGGGTGGCAATACTGCAACCTCAAATGGTATGGGTGCATTTGCCAGAGACAAGAATTCAACCTTAATTGGTGTTGGTGCTTTTGCAGATGGCGCTGCTTCAAGCTCAAGAGATATAGACATATTCACCTCAGCATCCTCAGACGGTTGGATCAGAACTATGATTGGATTGAGAGTAATTGTCGGTTTCTTTGGGTCATCACCTTCTACGATCAACCCGATTGATCCTTCGGGATCCTAGTCATCTTCTACTTTAATAATGTGGATACCTCCACCCTTATGGTCCAGCAGAGGGTTGTTGCGGATGTTTGGAGCGGGTTCCTTTGCCACAATGATCTTGTTATAAATCAAAGAATGTATCTTGTCTTTCAAGGAGCGGCATTCATCGATGGTGTGCCCTTTCATGCCAGAGTGGTATGCATAGGACTTGTTTGGGTTAACCCACTAAGAAAGATTCTCAGGGGTTATGGCAGGGATGAGGGTGACATAACCAGCAGCTTTGCGCCTCTCATACAGCTGGTCGATGGGTTAGGCGATGGTTGTATATTGTTTTGGAGGTCTGCGATCGAAATTAGGTCGGGGTCTAGGGAAATTTTGCTGTGTAGGGGGTGATTAATAATTAAATGGTTGAGCATTATAGGTTTGGTAGACATGAGCGGGTTGGGAGTATCTGGGTGAAGTAGGTTGATATGTAGGAGGTGGAGATGACCGATAAGTTGGTGGCGGAGCTTGGTATTAGGGTGCTTGGTAATTTGGGGTTGGTTGGTATGTGAGTGGAGGTGTTGGGTAAGCTTGGTATTTAAGGGGAGACTAGGTCCTTAGTGCAACCATCACGGCCCCTACGTCCCTTTTCTTGGACACACCACCAGACTGTAAAGCCTTATTTGTAGCTTGCGAGGCCTCAAAGTTTGTAACCATACCACTTTTAATACCTTCTTCAATTCATTCACCTAATTTGATAATGTCGGAGAACTTGTGGTTCTCAATAATCATCAACCATTCATAGTACTGCGGGTCTTGAGCCCGGACAAAGAACTTTTTCATTTGCTCCTCTTCTAAGGCGGGTCTGACATTAGTAGCCTCAGACCTCCAGTGAGTAGCATACTTGCAAAATGTCTCTGTGGGCTTCTTCTTCAAATTCTGGATATAGAACACGTCTGGTGCATTCTCTATATTAAACCTGAATCTGTCCATAAAGTCAGATGCCATGCCTACCCAACTTGACCACTTCTTGGGATCTTGGCTGATGTACTAAGATAATGCATCTCCTTTCAATCTCCTCATGAACAGCTTCATATGGATCCTTTCATCCTTCCCTACTCCAACCAGCTTGTCGCAATACGTCCTCAGATGGACCCTTGGATCACCCGTACCTTCAAACATTTCAAACTTAGGAGGTTTGTACCCTTCAGGAAGTTCGACATCAGGCTGTATGCAAAGGTCCTCAAAGTTCAGCCCCTATATTCCTTTACTCCTCTTGACGCCCTGAATCCGGCTAGTCAATTTCTTAAGTTCCTCTATCAAGTTCCTGATAAGCAAATCCTTTTCATCAGACTTAGGTGTGCATAAGATAGGTTATGTGGAGTGTGGAATGGTCTCCACATAGATGTGAGTGTTATGGTGGCCTGGTGTATGGTCGTTTGTGGAGTTCTGAGGTTCTGGGATGAGTAGTGGAGTGTTGTTTGGGGTATGGTAGGTGTTGCACTGGTTCTTTGGTGGAGCAGCATGATGATGAGGCACGGGATGATTCTGTTGTTTTGGGATATTTTGAGGAGGTGTAGGATTTTGAGCGTTGGGGAAGTTGATATCTGGGATGTTGAGGGAAAATGACAGGTTTGCCAAATTTCGAACCTGATCGAGCTCTTCCTGGAATTTCAACAGTTTCTGTTCAAATTGTGACACATTCTCATTAGGAACCCGAATACCCTGGCCATCAGTGGCCTCTACCCGTCCAGTCGTGTTCTCCTTCCTAATGTTGTTTAAATCTTCCATTTTGCCTTTGTTCTTTCCTTTAATGGGACTAAGAGGAGGAGTGGGAGGAGGGCCTCCGGATCTTGTGAAATAAGATGATGATGTCAGAGTGCACGAACTAACCTTTGGGAAGGGGAATAATAAAAAAACAAAATAAAACAAAAGGTAATCAAGTCATTGAACATTATAAGAAGTATTGCAATATTTAATCACATAACACGGGAATGTAAAGCATGTCCTAATTTGGGAACCTCTTTGTGCCCGAGGTAGGCCTAGCGACAAATAGATTTGGAGAACTTTTAATGCTAAATGCCTCATTTTATTGATAAAGATAGGTGAATCCCAAAACGACACTAAATAAGAAAGAAATAAAAGTCAATAATAGTCATTGGCCTTATTACATTCATAAAGCGAAAAAGTAAATTCCTATCTATTTGGTCCCAGAAGGACCTTCCCTAGATTCGACATCCTTGGCTCCGTCGAACAGCTTCACCAACTCGCGAAGTCCCAGCAACAGGTATGCTCTGGCTAGATGTCCACCTTCGGTCCCTTCAGCTTTTTGACAGTCTTCAACCCTTTTGAAAAATTTCCTCTAGTTCTATTATGCCTCACTCCAACTATATTAGCCTCTTGTTGGCACTGATAGCCATGTCTTTCCATTATTCAATCAGCTTCTTGTTGGATTCTTGTATCTCACGGTGTTCGCTCTTTCATTCACGGATCCTTTTGTGCAGCCGATTGTACTTGACTTGCACCTCAGCCTTTTCATCTATAATTCTATGACCTCAAACGAACCCTGGCTGGCCCAAACCATCCCAATTGTCTTCCAACCAACCCGAATAGAAAGTGGTACAACCGGCATGATATCTGTCTAGCTCGATAGTGTCTTTCTCTATTATGATCTTGTAGTGCCACATGTGATGGGCTTGGCACTTGTGGGAACTATCATCATTTTGGAAGTCAACTCGAAGGTGGCTCATCTTGTCGACCCTGGGTATGACTTGCTTCCTACCTGCTTGCCTCATAACTCGAAGAGGGATGTAAGGGTATGTTCCTCTTAGACCAATCAGTATCAGGAAAGGTGCATCTCTGGATCGGGCGATGAATTCCTTCGTCGAAAACCACCCGAACATCCACTGAACCTACCCTTTAGTCAAATTATCAAAGAGCTCAACCCATTTTTTGGCATTCTCAGGCTGAGCGAACATGTCGGGGATGTAATTCATTCGCTTTGGATGGTGGAAAGCGATGTGATCACCCCAGGCCCTTCGCTGAATTTCTTGTCGGTATTCGCTCTTTTGGTGATGTTCCATGAGCCAAAGCTGAAGTAGATTACAGCCTTCGAAGTGTCTCACTCCTCGTTGACACTTCTCTAAGGCTCAGTATATGTCTGCGATGATCATGGTAGAATGCTGAACGTCTGCCCACCGATCCCCTCCATTAGGGTCTTGGTTACCATAGCCAGCCTAGTATGGATTATCCCTTTCTTCATTGGAAACACAATCATACCCAAGAAGTAAAACATGAAGACGAATACCCTCCTATGGATATGTCCCAAGGTTGTGATGGCAAACTCGTCATGGTAGGTACGGTATGATTTGTTGTGACCGTACCTCTCATAAAGGTAGTCAAAAGGGATGTACAATTCCTTTAGGCATACCAATTCTGCATTCTTCTTCAAACCCATCATTTTTAGGAAACCCTTGCCTGTGCAGTTCTCAAGCATTAGCAAACCCGGGGTTTCCTACACTAGACCGGCTAGTCCTCCTATCTCCTCTAGCAAAGGTGTCCATTCGATGTCCCTAAAGCGGAACACGGCCCATTCGATGTTGTTAGGCTAGATCTCCGGGAGGGATGTTAGATTGCCTAAATATTTTCTGATGAGGGTTTTGTCACTAGAATGTAAATCTTCCCACCAACATAGCAATCTTGGGTGGATATTGGTGACATGCCGAATCTGGGGACTTCGTGCCTCATATTTGTGCAAGGCAAACAAGGTTAGGCCCTTACCCCTACCAGAATCGACTATTTAATATCAACAATTAACATGAAGCATTTAGTTCTCCAAATAAATGCACAGAATGTGATGATGTCCGTTTGGGTTTAGGAAAACCCAGTGGACTTTTGGACAAGGCTATCTTAAAGGATCATTATGTAGACAACATAACTGACCCGGCTAGTTTTGACCATGACGTATGTGCAATTTAAACAGAGTAAGGTTTCTATGGGGTTTTAGACTGGTACCCTTGAGCAGACAACTCAAAGGGGAAGGCACGGAACTGTCAACTGCACCGTTGATCGACTAGTTTTACCGCAAATAAGTCTTTCCAAATTTAGGAGGTAATGATATAGGAAGGGCACAACCACTTATCAAGCATTGCTATAGTATTTGTTTGGCACGAGTGGAGTATGATGTGTAGCATGATTATGCAATAATTAAAAGCATGTTGACATGTTTTTGCACGTTAAGAAGGTAATAAATACAGTAGTTTTATAATTTAAAGCAGTTACAAAGGAAGAAAACAAGAAAGATATGTCAGTTTTACTTTTGAAGAAGAAATTAATTGCTTAAAGGAATTAAACAAATAATTTCACATAGGGAGGGTACAAATTTACAAAAACGGTATGAAATGGTTAAATCCTAAATATCCCCAGCAGAGTCGCCATGTTGTCGTGCCCCGTTTTTCTCGCAAAATCGGGTTTATGACATTTTGGTTGGGAAAACTCTCTCCTTTGGGGAAAGGGGTTTGCGTTTTGAAGAGTCGCCACCTAACGATTTAAGGTGCGTTAGGGCACCTAAAGGGTTCATTTATAACTACGTTTGGTAACCAGAGATAGGATAAGGGCTTGAAATTATCCTAAGGGGAAGGTTTTAGGAACCCCTCAGGATCCACTAGTGTGGTTCCCGGGCAGACATTTTTTTGTGAATTTGTACAATTAGCAAATAAATAAGTAAGGCTCAAATAGTAGGGGATTTAAGTTTAAGAACACAGATGTTTGGAAAGCAGTTAATGAGAACAAGATTTTGAGAAGAATTACAATCTAAGCATATTTGAGAATGTAAAGGGGGTGTCATAGGTTTGTTTATAGTATGGATCACATCAAT
Organism: Nicotiana tabacum; assembly: GCF_000715075.1. Taxonomy (NCBI): domain Eukaryota; kingdom Viridiplantae; phylum Streptophyta; class Magnoliopsida; order Solanales; family Solanaceae; genus Nicotiana; species Nicotiana tabacum. The sequence continues at coordinate 55,589,081 of NC_134097.1, forward strand.
GCAATACATGGTATGACACTCCTCAAATAGGGGCTATGCGTGGTATTAACGCACCGATCATCATGTCCATATCTACCCTTTCCCGCCCCGTGAATGTAATTAAAGCGAAGGTTGGTCTCGACCCCTATTGCATGTTGTTACCAGTCCCTTACTATTAGTCCCGGAGGAATTTAGGACTCCTATCCTATAAGAAGGGGATTCTAGGCAGACCCTCAAGTTTAAAGGCAAAATACTAAGGCGACATATAATAAACAAGTAGGACTTCAATTAAGAGGAGCATGGAAGACAAAGGAAAGGCTTAGATATACCTCCACACATAGTACACATAAACAACATGACTCATACACAATTAAGGTCTGAATTCAGGTCTTAATCATGGTATCTAAGTGATAATAGCAGAGTCATATTTATAACATAACTCAAATAGGAAGTCCTAATCAGGCTTGCCTACTGATTTGAACATGCTGATAGTTAAACAAAGGCAGTTCTGGTTTTATTTAAGTTTATTACCTAAGGCTTGCCTAGTAATAAAATAATATACAGCAGTTACTAGAATTATAAAATAGTTATTTTATCTAAAGCATGTTGTTCTAAATGTTGCAAAAAAACATGCAGGGATTGTGACCAGTTTTACTCAAACAAGATAATCAAACATTAGGTTGTTTTATGTCCCTTTTCATGCATTATTGGTTTAACTAGGTGTGACTGAGCGAGTTCCTAAATAGGGTATCTAACGTGCACTTACGAAAAATGGGGAATGATTGCAGAATATGTAGAATTCCTAGAGCATGGTTTCTAAGTGCAGGAGCGACAGTTTCATGGTGATGCTTTTATTTAGCATAAAGCAGGATTTCTATGTGGTAAAGTGATGTCAAAGGAGATGCTGAAACAGTAAACCTATGAACATGGTATCTAATGCATGACATGCTTTGATTATGTTGATATTACACATGGATTCTAATGCACTTATAGGAAATGTAAACCTAAGGCATAGTTTCTACCCATTGATGTTGATAGCATATATAACTACCCTCCCCTTCTTACTAGCCATCCCCAATACTTGTTTATGGCAGATTATTATAGACCAATACTAAAATGAATTACATAAGAAAAATAAAAGTTACACTATAGGGAGCTTGAAAATAGGCCCAGATTTCCAGGACCTGATTAAGACTTCCTCTCTGAGTTATGTAATAAATCACCTCAAGTGCCAAGATTGTTTCATAGCCTTTCTCATATTTGGGTGTGTCAGAGTTCCCTAAGGATCTCAAAGGATCTCGGGCAGTGCTCACACCCAGATTTCATAGTCAAGACAGAGTAAGTGCAGTATGGAAAGGCCAACTTTCATGTGTCCAAGTTCAAAGGGAGCTCAAGGGTCCCAAGGCAAGGCTCACACAAAAGGGGCAGAACCTAGTGGTCTAAGAGTAAGGTAAGAGTGCTTGATGAAAGGCTTAGTAAAGTAGTTTAGAAGTGAAAAGGTTCAAAAATAGTTTTTAAAGATACTAGGAATTATCAGTTTTGAAAAGAATGCTAGGAATAGGAGCAGCAGTTTTGAAATTATTCTTTGAGAAAAGCATACTCAGCAAACAACCTAATTAACCATAGAATACCCAGATTTACTTGTCTAATGACCCGACTGGTCATTTTGCGCAATTGTGCCCGATTCGGTAGTTTGAGGTCTCGAGCAGCTTCACATTAGGTGTATCGACTAGTGTGCATGGTTGGATTCAGTTTTTGGATGAATCAGAATTGAATTGGAAGAAGGAACCTAGTTTTGGAAGTTTAAATAGTGAAAATTGACAGTAATTGTGCTTTTGAGTAAACGGCCCCGGAATGGGTCGTGGATGATCTCAATAGCTTCGTATGGTAATTTTGGACTTAGACGCACGTCCGGATTCGGATTTGGAGGTCTGTAGGGTAAATTGAGGCATTTCGGCGAAAGTTAGAAAAGTTGAAGTTTGGAAAATGAAGAAGTATGACCCATAGTTGACTTTTGTGATATCAGGGTCGGAATGCAATTCCGAGAATTGGAGAAGCTCTGTCATGTCATTTTGGACTTATCTGCAAAATTTGGCGTCATTCCGGGTTGATTTGATCGGTTTCGGCACAAGTTTTCAAATTTGGAAGATTTAGAAGTTCATAGTTCGATTCATGGTGTGATTCATCATTTTGTCATTGTTTGATGTGATTTGAGACCTCGAGCGAGTCTGTGTTAGGTTGTGAGACTAGTTTGTGAGTTTAGACGAGGTCCCGGGGGCCTCGGGTGTGTTCTAGGTGGGCTACGGGTATTTTTTCCCATTTCTAGAACTGCTGTTTTGCTGCTTCTGGTATCCTTCTTCATGATCGCGAACAGCCTCTCACGTTCACGATGCCTTGTTGCTGACCATCTCAAAATCCTTTGTCGCGTTTGCGTCCCTCCCTTAGTGTTTGCGAAGCCCTGTATTTTCCTTCTTAGCGTTCGCATAGGTCCCTGCTCTTCTTCTCCGCGTTCGCGAGCTCATCATCGTGTTCGCGATGAGCGACCTGGCAGCCTTAACTTTTCTTCTTTGTAAACGCGTTCCTCTCTTCACGTTCGTGATGCACAAAAATCTGGGCAGTCAGAATATATCCCAAAATCGAGGGTTTCACCATTTTCATCATATTTTGACTTCTAGAGCTCGGTTCTTGGTGATTTTTGGTGGGTTTTTCACGTAATTCGATTGGGTAAGTGTTCTTCAACTATAATTAAATATATTCCATTAATTTGTCTTTATTTTTATCATTTAAATTGTGTTTGGGGTTGGGGAAGGAGTTGGTTTTTGAAGAAAATTTCTAAAACGAAAATCGTGATTTGAGGGACCAAATGGTATCGGAATTTGATAAAATTTGTATTGTTGAACACGTATTAGAATGGGTATTCAGTTTTTGTAAAATTTGTTGGGTTCCGAAGTGCGGGCCCGGGGGTCGACTTTTGGACCGATTTTTAGAATTTGATCAAGATTGAAACTTTATGATGCGGAATGGTTTCCTATGTGTTTTATTTGTACTTTGAAGTTAATTTTGTTAGATTTGAGCCGTCCGGAGGTCTTTTCACCCGAGAAATGCACCTTAGAGTATCGTTTTGTCGTCTTTGAAATAAGTATCTTGCCTAACCTTGTGTGGGGGACTTCCCCTTAGGAATTGATTCTTCTATGCTAATTGTAGTCCGTGCATGCGAGGTGACGAGTGTGTGCTCGGACCTATTTGTGGGAAATATGCTCTAGGGATCTTAGGTCCTTATGTTTAATATGTGGAGAACATTCTGTTATTATTGAGTTTAATAATTGCTTAAAATGCCTCTATATGCTCCATATGATGTGCTAGCTTTCCTCGAATTCCTACGTGTTGCCTTGACCCTTAATTGCCTTAATTGAAGTGATCGGATTCCTTATTGTTTTGATACTTCTTGATTGTGAGTTCCTCTATGACTTCGTAAGAATAGGTTACATGTCCAATAGTCGTGATTACCGGTGTAGTTATCCCGTGCTTGTTATGTGTTGCCATTTAGTTAAGGTTTCATTGTGAAGTTAATTATCGGTACAAGTTTGGTTATAGCTGATTCCCTTGTCGGGACATATTTAATCCTTGTTGTTGGTTCCCTTGTCAGGATGTGTTTACTCTTGTTGTTGACTCCCTTGTCAGGATATGTTTGTATCCTTATTGTTCCCTTGCCGGGATTCTTCTGTGATTACTGTTGATTGGTGTATTAAATGGATCGGGTTGTACACCGCAACAATATTATATAGATCGGGTTGCACGCCGTAACATCATTATATGATTTGGATCGGATTGCACGCCGCAACAAGATTATATGTTTTGGATCGGGTTGCACGCCGCAACAGTAATAAATGATTTGGATCAGGTTGCACGCTCAAGATTATATGTTTTGGATCGGGTTGCATGCCGCAACAGTAATATATGATTGGGATCGGGTTGCACGCCGAAACAAGAAAGAATAAAAGTGACTATTGATTCTTATGGTGAGAACGAGAGTAAAAGCATGAAGGGTGATGTCGTGCACTTTCTGCTGCTGTGTATTTGTTGTTATCAATTCAAATGTTTAAACTGTTTAATTCCTTTATTGATGTGATCCTTTGTGTTAGAACCCACAATGTATTCAATACCTCACTGTATTTATATATATTTATTTTTACGTTCCAATACTTCAAGCTTCAATAATGTTACATGCTTAATTCAATTAGTTTCTCAATTATATCCCCTTAAACCGTCTGAGGTTGTATTTTTCTTAAAAAGGAATTTCTACTAAGTTTTAAGTTATCAACTCCCGTGTTAAAGGTAATAATTCTTTTGATGTTATATTTTAAATTAAAAAGGGGTACATTCTTTACTCAAAGGATTTCCAAAGAAACAACTTCATCTTTTCTCGCTGGCTTTTCCTAATTAGCTTAGAAATTGCAATTTTACTTATATTAGGTAAATAGGACTTCTTGTACGGACGTTATGTATTGTATAGCATGAGGATTTGTTGTTAAAAATGAAAAAAGAAATGAAATATGGGGGCACAAGGTGTTGTGTGTGCTGAAGGTTCGGAAAGTTGAGATTATGATATGAGGAATCGAGGGTAGAGACGGTCGAGATTGTGTACTAGGCATGATGTGATTGATTTAGTTGGCATTGCTTTCTTTATTTGGATACATTATTACTTGTCTCTGTTCTTGTTATGTCAGTGTTGATTTACTTGGTTATCTGATTCACTTGGTTATCTGATTTACTTGGTTATCTGATTTACTTGATTATCTGACTTACTTGGTTATCGTTCGTTACTACCCGTGTTCTCCCTTATTGTTCCTACTATTTGTATTTTGATTTCTCTCCATTGTTGGTATTACCTCGTTAACTATATCTCGATATTTTATTATCATATCCTGTTCATTTCATTTGACCAGTAGGTGTCTTGACTGTTCCTCGTCACTACCCCACCGAGGTTAGTCTTGATACTTACTGGGCACCGCCGTGGTGTGCTCATACTACACTTTTGTACATATTTGTGTAGAGATTCAGGTATTGATCGATAGTAGTTGTGCGGGTCATCGTAGTGGAGACTCACGGTAACCTACTACTACCTTTGCAGGTCTCGGAGTCACCTTCGTTTGTATGTACGTTTCATTGATTCCTTCTCACTCTGGATCAGTGTTGTATTTACTTTGTATAATTACTCTTAGAAAGGCTTATGACTTGTACCACCGGTTTTGGGAGTTGTAAATTGTTCAGAGTAATGTAATTTAAAGTTAGTAAGCATCAATGTTATTTCAGTTTATGTTAGGCTTACCTAGTTTAGAGACTAGGTGCCATCACGACTCCTTCGGAGGGATTTTTGGGTCGTAACAACTTGACAAGCAGACTTACAAACAGGGGTGAAGGGATTGGGAACATATAGGTTTGAAACCACATAAATAAGGAGAAATTTGATACAACAAATATACAGAACAGCTATGAGTCTATTGAACAAATCAGTCAAGGTAACAGACATTTAAAACATAGGGAAGAATGCAGCAGGATCATGTTGAAGACGAGAGTTTTGTTGAACAAAATTTGACATATTTTAGGGCCAATAGAATGCACTAGAATACTAAGTAACTACATGGTCATACCAGTTAAGGGAGGGGTAAGGGAACAAAGTGAACATGCTAGACAAGTATCAAAGAACTAAGTAAAGTCTGATATGATTACACATAAGGCAGAACTTAGACATGCTTAATAACAGCAAACATAGAAACAAATTGAATAACTAGTACAGGAACTAGCATGGATGTATAGGCATGGAATACATAAAGTTGAGTTTCAAATTTAAAATAGAGACATACCAGTTAAAAAAGCAAAATGCAGAAAGTAAAGCAAGTAGAGTTCCACAGTCTTACCTTGGCTTTCAGCCGGCTAGACAAGCAGTTAGCACAAGTAGTAGAGAAGAGAAAAATTTTGTGTGTGTGTGTGTTTTTTGAACTAATTGTCCGTGTGTTAAGACTGTAGAAGAGAGTCATTTATATAGTAGTTTGAAAACTGGTTAAAATAAGGCAAGAATCAATTCTTCAGTAATTATAGAACTCAGTATAAAAAAATGGTTCGAATCTCCCTTTAATTAAGGGAGTCAGTGTAAATGGTAAAGAGCATGTGGCAAGTAAGGAAAGAAATCATACACTGCTGGAGTATAACAAATAAGGAAAGATTCCAAAATAGTACCAGTATAGAGCAGGTAATTAAGGTTAGGTTCAGAAAGTTTTTAAACTAAGGAAACAATCAGTAAGAATTAAGTAGCAATGCAGACAAGGCAAGGAAAAATAACTAAGGCAAGAAACTAATCAAATTAAGTGGAAAGGTAGGAGTCGAGATTCAGTAGCATAGAGTAGTCGATTAGGACCAAATTAATAAAGCCTTGATTGAGGACACAACTCAGTAGAAGTAAGTATCATAGCAAATATGGTAAGGAAACCAATCAACTTAACAGACGAGGCAAAGCTTTTAGGGTTTTGAAAGAAAAATTTCAATCACCATCAATTAAGGAAACCAGAATCGATCAAAAGGGAGTCATAACTCTGCACTTTCAACATATAAATAGAGGAGGTCCACAGACGTAGCAAGAAAACATATTCGAAAGATGCAAGAGATAAAAAACAAAGTGAGCATAGTAAAACAGAAGTAACATAAGTAGGCTAGGGATTCAGGAAAACATATTCGAAGCAGGGTAATCATAGGATTTCAAGTAAGCTAGCTAAGACACAGAAACGAAGTAAAGAAAGCATGCTAACCCTCACAGAAAGGAAAATCATGCTAACATTCATAGAAACAAAGTAAAGAAAATCTTTTAAAAAGTAGAGCTTTAACCAGAGTCAAGTTAAAGGCAGTAAAAGCACAAAATCGGTCAAAACAAACATGAGAAAAGGTTTAATCATAACGAAATCAGTTAGAACATGCGTAAAAGAACTCCGAGAAACCCTAGTTTTAGAAAAGAATGACTAAAATCGAAATAGTTAGTTAAAACAGGAGATTTTTAAAGGAAAACGCTTAATAATACTCGAATCACCTCAGATCTATAAAGATCTGAGAAGAATCGAACAGTAGCGAACTAGGGTTTTCAGAAAATAGTAGAGATGAAGAGAATCGGTTAAAAACTCATGGATTCAAATGAAAAAAATAAGAGGAAATCCTTTCTTACAAACGAAAATGGACGAAGACAGGCCAGTAAATGAGTTTCAAACCGGAGTAGGTTGGCTTTCCTTGAGATCTTCTCAAGGACTCATAAAGTCGTAGAGCCATGGAGTATAGGAGACAAGAGGTGGTCGGAGAAGGCACGAAAACACCATAGGAAGGAGGTTCTTGCCGGTGACGCCAATTAGGGTTCGGGTGATTTGAGAGAGAATTTGGAGATGAGAGAGTTTGAGGGCGGCTATCTCTTAATTATGAGACTAGGATTAGGGTTCTGGTGAAATTAAAAAGGAAATGGTACGTTTGGACCATTGATCTGGGAGATCAACGGTCGAGATTAAAAAGGGTAGGTGGGTTTCGGGTTTGGGTAAGGGTTAATAGAGTATGGGTCGGGTGATTCGGGTGTGAAATTGGGCTGGAAAGGGGTCCAATTTTGGCTATAATTGAAAGCCAAATTTGGTTGTTATTTAAATAGCCAATTTTCCACAATTTAATTTATAAAAAATAATAGGTAGTTTCTGAAAAATAAATTAAGGTGCCAAAATGATTTAAAATACATAATTAACAATTTAAAAATACAGGGTCCAATTTTATGCATATAGAGCATAATTAAATCTTAAAAGGGCTAATATTGCAATTATGTGCAATTTAACTTTAAAAATACTAAATGTAATTATAAAAATATGTAAAAAATGCCTTAGCCATATTTTGGCATAAATAGAAATCCAATAGATGAAATATCAAAACAATAATTTTATAAATAATTATTGGGGATTTTATGGATAAAAGGGGAGAAAATAAATCAATTTAAGACCTTAAATTATGGAAAAAATAATAAAAACCTTGGACATGCTTATATATGCTTATATATGCTATTTTGAAGGTATTTTGTATATTTAAAAATATATAGGGAAAAATTGGGTATCAACACCCTCTTGTGAGCAGCGGTATATAGTCCGAATAAATTTCTAAAGCGAGGAAAGTCGATCCCGTATATCATAATCTCAAGCCAATAAGGACAGCAACAACAGATGTAACAACAACAACAAAAGCGACAGAATGGTATAATCATGCTCGACAAAGGGGAGCTCAGGCAAAAGGCCACAACACGGCCTATGGGAACGTTGCCAAACAACTTTAAGGCCGTGAACTCCAAACATGGTGATCAACAATAGAGGAAGATGACGAGGAGAAAGGGATGAATGAGCAAATAAAGACACTTGGATAGAAAAATAATGCTAGAATGCTCCCATTTGTAGGAGATAATGACACGGTCATCAAGGCCATTGGAAGACTGACCGGCGGGGGCAATTGCTGCATTTTTGGAGAACTGGATCGACGGAGGTACTATAACTTTGAAGAACGGGAATCAACCTAAAGAGAATATTTATCGAGGCTCGAGTAAAATAGGGGATTTCGAAGGCACGCGGCTAAGTCTGATAGAGTCGGCCTACCCAGAGTCTGTATCGAGGTGTCATATCTAGCCATCGCCTCTCCATGCCTTTACAATTAATGCAATTTGTACCATGTTGTATTTCCAATATTATATAAAGGGGATCCTCATCACTTTGTAAGGGGCTGCTATTACTCCAACCATTCTACATAGGATAAATAACATCTCTCTCTCTCTCTATTTTCTCTCTAACGTTTTTTCTCGACGCTATTGCTTACCACTTTCATATTTGTTCTTCATTCATTGCTCATTATTGGCCATATAGAGCCTCCCTTGATTATACTCTAATTGTTAGCCCCTTCCCCGTTACCCCCGATAGCTCGAGCCCGAGCCCAGGCATCAACCTCGAGGCCTTCCATCGGTTAGCTCGAGGCCCAGACAGCTAACTCATCGGTTTGATCGTAACGCTGTTTTAACTCGCATTTCACCTTTATCTTTACATATCTAGGATCTACTGCTCTAAACAACTAGCATAAAAATAGATCACGTATTTTTAGAGTCCCATCAATAAATTTAACTATGAAGGAATTTGCGGGTACCATTCTGGCGTAGATTTATTAGTACTAATGCTGCTTAGGACAGGATACTATTGGCCACGGATCAAACAAGACACAAAGACATTCGTTCAGAAATATGAAAAATGCCAATGTTATGCATAGTTAGTACACCAAACGGCAAACTCTTGCATCAAGTGTTGTCCTCAGGACCATTCATGAAATGGGGGATGGATATAGTTGGCCCACTGCCACCGGGTCCCTGAAATGTAAGATTCATCTTAATTTTAACTAACTGTTTCACTAAATGGGTTAAAGCGGGTGCTCACAAAAAGATCGGTGAGCGTGAAGTAGTCAACTTCCTATGGGACAACATAATCTGCCGATTCGAAATACCAAATGAGATTTCCTACGACAACGGACCACAATTCATAGGCTCAAAAGTCACAAATTTTCTAAAAGATTTGAAGATCAAGAGGGTTACTTCCTCACTGCACCATCAGAGCGCTAAAGTACAGGCGGAGTTAACCAATAAGATGATTATCCAAAACATCAAATAGAGGTTAGAACTTGCTAAAGGCAAATGACTCGTAGAGTTACCTGGCGTGCTATGGGAATATTAGATGATGGCATAGGCAAGCACGAGAGAGACACATTTCTCTCTCATATATGGTGGGGAAGTAGGGGAACTAACCTTATGGTTTTCCCGAGCGAACGAAGAAGAAAATAATGAGGCATTGCTGGTGAAGCTAAATTTGCTCAATGAACGCAGGGACTTGGCATATGTGAGGATGGTGGCTCAGAAGTACATAATGGAGAGATACTATAATCGGAGGGCCAATCTCCATTACATCAAAGTAGGAGACTTAGTTTTGAGGAAGGTGACTAAGAGCACTCGGGAAATCAACGCTGGGAAGTTGGGTCTGACGTGGGAAGGTCCGTACCGGGTTTAAGCTGGTAAAAGATCATACGAGTTGGAAAATCAAAATGGAGTCAAATTGCCCATCCATTGGAATGTGACTCACCTCAAAAGGTATTACTGCTGATGGATCCTACCAATACTGAAAGTATGTGCTGCACTATTTTTCCCTTCGACCAGTTTTTGTCCAAAACGGGTTTTTTGGCAAGGTTTTTAACGAGGCGGCAATGGAAAGCATACTGCAAGAAGAGCGTCATCGCAGAGTTAAGACCTTTAAATGACAGCATTTAAATCACAAACTACTATGGGATGGTTAAATAATCTTTGGCTCGATGGCAAGTTCCTAATGGGAAACAAAAATTGCCATCAAACCAAAGACTATTTAACCGTTCACAAGTTGTTTCCACCAATGAATCAAAACTTACAGTATTCCAATTCAAATATTTCACACTCGAACATTAGAGGGAATAGTATCAAATACAGCAACAAGAATGCCATGAAAATCGGGGACTGGCAGAACCGGGAATAATAATGTCTTGTCGAGATCGAGGACAGCGTGGCCAGCCCCCGTAGAAACAAGTTGTACAGGTTAGCCACATGTATGGCAATTTCTTGTGTTTAGAAAATGAATTATTATGTACTTTTAAATATAGAAGGAATAAAATAAAATCCTTTTATTTTTATCTTGTTTCTTGTCCAAACGATGTGTTGATTTTATTGTTTGAAAGGTAACAAAAAATTTCAAATGCTTGTGCAAGAATAAATAGAAGACATCCTCTTCAAGATCACCGTAAACATAAGAGGGGCCTCTCTTGTGAAACCCTCATAGTACATGGTTGATTCCGAAAGAATCTATGCCCAGAATCAGAAACTATCAGATGAAAATGTGCTCGGAGCTTTAACTAATTCAATGCAAAGAAAATATATCTTGCACAAAACTTAAGCAAAATTATTATTTATTTGTCAAAAGTGCCAAACTCGATGAAAAGTTTTGCATAAATACAAAAGTACAAAAAACAAAGGAAAGGGGAAAAACAACAAAAGGGAAAAATCTAAGCATTATCGCCGCCAGAGCTTGGGGGGAGAGAAGCATCTACATCCACTCTGGTGGAACAGGGCGGATCAGCCGCCTATTTGAAGCCTCAACCTTCATCATCATTCTCTTCAATTTCATCCTCGATTCCCGAATACTTGGAGACGATGCTCGAAGTGTCAGTTGTAGCAGGTTGATCAAGGAGACATTCTCGAGCATTCAACTCCAATGCTCGGGACTTAGCGATGCAATTATCAAAATTAGCGATGCCCGCTTTGGCCTCTTCCATGTTTTTTCTCCTCATATGATACATAACATACGTCTTTTCAAAAACGAGGGCATCCCCTTAGTACTTGAGATTTTCCCTAAGTCTGCCAACCTCGGCTTGAAGGCCATCCCTCTCGTATCTCATGGCACCGAGGCTTGAATCAAGATCACAGGTTATAGATAGATGAATCTGGTTTTGCTCTGTGATCTTCTTCAATATCTCCTCCATTCTGGCCCTCTTCTCCTAGGTGGCACTGGCCTCCTTGTTTTTGGATATCAATGTTGCCTTCAAGTTATATCCTTGTTCCTCGGAGGAAGACTCGCGCTCGGCAATAGCAAGCACAGTATCTTGAAGCTCAGCCCACTTAGCCTTGGCATCTTGAAGTTGTGCATGTAATTGAGTGGCTTCTTGGTTGTGGGACATCACTTCTTGCTAACTTTGTTGCAACAGGACCTCAAGTTTACCAGCCTAAGCAAAGTTTTCTCCAACACCGGGAGGAGCACGGCAAGTTGGTCCCTTTCAGCCAACAGTTGATCGCGCTCGGAGGCAAGTCCTTGCTTATCAAGCATAAATTTTTTTAGGACCTTAGAAGCAAGAAAGTTGGCCTATAAAAGAAGAGTATCAAGGTTAGAAATCTCGTTATAACAGATAAATAGAGATCAAGTGATAAGAAAGCAAATATGGTACTGTTGTCGCATTATGCACTGCATTATTCAACAAACACTCATCCGAAAGAGAGCGTATTTTCTTCTTATCTTTCTATATAGTTAGCGGCTTCAGGTAGTTGGCAACCTTCACCGGCCTAGATATTAGAAACCGAAAGAGTAGCGCTCCTCCTCCCTCGGGGATCTGGGGAAGAAGGTGAGTAATTGTCCCTCAAATTCCTATAGTCGGGAGATTGGGGAGGAGAAGCACACTGCTCTCGAGCATTTGTTGTCGATGGGGGAGATGCACTAGGTGTTGTTGGTGAAGTTGCAGTTGGCATAAAGGGGCGTGAAGTTTTTGTCATTGAAGGTTGAGAAGAAGCTGCAATAGGAGCAACACTGATTATTAGTTTCTTAGTATCCGAAGGAAGAAGAGGCCCGAGGTCCGAGCTCCTTCGACAAGAAACAACAATGAGGATAGGAAAATGGGAATTGACATTATCTACAAGATCCATCTTGCCCCAAAGTGCTTGGAACTCCTCTACGGTCAGGTTTTGAAGCTCTCCCGCTTGAGCCTCTTATTTAGCTGATGAAGATCGTTTCTTCCTTTGAAGGGAAGCCTCTGCATCACTAGCTTCCCCTTAATCTTCATTGACCACAGTGACTATGGCCAGCTTGGTCGTGGCCTTCTTTATTTTCTTATTTTTATCCCTAGCCGTGGAAGAACACTACCTTTCTGGTTGTTGATTCCCTAGCTAAGGATTTCGAGAGGAAGTACTAGCACCAGAAATAGACCTGCAGGCAGCGCTTCGAGTATGGACACTTCGTAGCAGCCTTGTGGCCTCCGCGGGGTCAGCTAAAACATCAACCTCGGGGTAGGTGACAGAGCCCTAAGGGAGTCTTGAATCAAGAAAAATGGTGAGTTAGCAAAATTACCTATGTCCGTGCAAAGACAAAAGATAAAAGGACTCGGTTTACCATGGTTCTTGGCCTTTCACCCATATTTTTGGGTTGTTTCCTTCCATCGGCAGGATTCTGGTGTTGTAATATCCAGAATCTTCTGAACCCACTGGTCTAGGACTTGAACCTTGGTGGTTCCCACCGGGTAGCTCAAACAATGGAAACAAAGAGGTCAACAATGACAAAAATGATCTTTTTATGAAGGAAAGATGTGATGACCTGCCATGTAACCTTGCCACATAGGCATCATTTAGCATATATTAATGCCATATGGAAGCTTACATAGGAGGAAGGCTAGTATTTGTGAGAAGATTCTCAAGAAGTATGGATATTTCCTTTGGAAGACCCAAGATCCCTATGGACTTGCAAGGAAAGTCCTTAGAATCATCTAGGCTTGTAGAGAATTCTCGAAAAGCCCTTATCTTGTAAATATTAAGGACTCTTGTAATAATTAATATTTACACTCTAGCTCCTATGAGACTAGTATATAAAGGTGGCCATCTATTTGTAATTCACCAAGCAAACAATTCAAGTTCTCTCTAATACGAAGCTTCCTTTAGCAAATCTCTTGTGTTGTTTCTAGCATTCCCTTAGCAATCATGAGTATAGTAAGGCTAACTTGTCATAGCAAGAACGTGAGCAAGTTGTGCAAGATCGTGAACGAGTTTTCAAGTGCCACATGTGTACTTTAGTTAACTACTGCCCATTGTTTTTGCCTAACCTGGTAATCCATGATAGCCTCAATCTCCCGATCATGCGAGGTGGTGATAGTAATAGGCGCTCGATTTAAGTGGGCCCTACTCGGATCATCCTTATCTTCACGATACATCTTAAGCATGTTGGCATGAAAGACATGGCATATCGTAAGATACGATGTCATGTCAAACTTGTATGAGATCTTTCCTACCTTGGCGACGATCTTAAATGGACCCTCGTACTTCTGAATCGGATTCTGATACATGCCATGTAGTGGCTTGAACTATCTTGGGTTAAACTTCACCATGACCAAGTCCCCAACTCTATAGTTTGTGGGATGGAGCTTATGATCCCGCAATCTTCTTCATCTTCTTAGCTTCCTTATCCAAGTAGGACTTAGCAGTGTCAAGATGCTCCTCCTATCCTTTGGACATATGATAAGCCCCAAAATATTTCCCTTAAACGCGGCTAGTAATGAATGTGAAGTTTGTGGATGTTGTCCTGTGGCTAGCTAAAATGGTGTCCTCGCCGTAGAGTCACTCCGCTGCAAGTTATAAGAGAATTATGTGATGTCAAGGAGGCTTGCCCAATATTTTTGATGTGCGCTTACATAATGCCTTAAGTAGCATTATAGTAAGGCATTGACTCATTCCATTTGTCCATCCATCTGTGGGTGGAAACTAGTGGAAAAGTGCAATTCCGTGCCAAATATCCCGAACAGCTCCCTCCAAAATTTTCCAATGAAACGGGGGTCCCGATCACTGATGATATGCCTTGGTAAGCCCCAATACTTCACTACATTCTTAAAGAATAGCTTGGCAGCTTCCTTGGCTGTGCAACCTGGTAAGGCGGGTAGGAAGGTGGCATATTTAGAAAATATATCCACCACCACTATCATGCCCCAAACGCGGGGAGCGTGACCGGCGCTTAACTGAGTGAACCCAACCAGTCAAGCCTATTAGATTTTCTTCTATCCAAACTCATCAATGAACAAATTTTAAATATATCTCATTAATTAAACATCGAGGGGATTTCATTAACAACCCCAATTTCTATTTCTATTAGCAGTTTCATTCATAATTTTCAAAATAGTACGAGTTTATAGATTTATTGAAAAATATGTTTGCCAAATACCAACATTTCTAATTCAATTCCCAACATCAAATACCACCCACAACCTGTCTACGGAGCCTCTAAGTACAACTGAAGAGTAATATGAAAATACCGGCAACAATACACCGACTATACCTCAAAACACAGTACATGAGAAACAAAAGATACATGACCCCAAAATGAAGTGGGGCTCACCAAGTCAGCTGAAACGAGTGTACCGCTATCACTGATTATTACCGCCTACTATAGAACCACCTGTATCCATTAAAGATGCAACGCCCCCATCAAAAGGGATGTTAGTACCGTCGAATAGCACTAATATGAAAAGCTAAAAGTCCTCTTTCAAAATAGAATGCCCATATAAGAAAAGGAAACACATAGATATAGCAAGTCAAAATCAACAATGTCTAAATGTCCAGTTAAAACATAATAATATTCAAAATACGAAAATAATATATATTTTTGCTTGGAAGATCATTAGCACCGATATACAATCGTCTTTGTTAGCATGGAGTCCGATCACACCTGATCGGCTAGGCCATCTCCCAACAAACAATGTGGTTTGACATGTGATGCGAAAGAAAGTTGTTACCAAGAGTAGTACCACCATGTGCGCAACATGGCATCCGATCTCCACCCGATCAGCTAGGCCGCCTTCCCACATATGCCGTGTGGGTTGATTTTTCCAATTCACAGCTATTACCAGTTTCATCCCAATTAAGGGGAATAATCACAACTTCACCAATTGTGAGCACTTAATTTTAGCCCCACATGAAAAATTACTCCTAAAATAGTCCAAAAATAATTTTAATGGTTTAGGAGTTTTTCTTTATTTTGATTTGTATTTAGTTGCATATTTAATATTTTAAAATCATGAAAAGTATCAAAAAATGTTTAATTCTTCATTGCATGGCATTTTAGATTTTGTTTGTATTTAGGATTTAACCACGATTATTAATAATTGAAAATCAAAAAAAAAAAGAGAAGAAGAATACATTGGTCATTTTTATATTTTTAGTTTTAGTTTTAATTTAGTAATTTTCTTTCACTAGTGTTAAGTTGATTAATTAATAAATTAGGTTTAATTTTGAAAATTGAAATCAAGTTAGTATTTTAATTTCAAAGAAAAGAAACAAACAAAAAAAGGGTTATTTTTCAATTTAATCCAGACTGGGCCAATTTTCTTGGCCCAACTGCCTTGTTTCCGTCCCAACCCAATTCACAGCCCAATACTCGCCTGGTCCAATGCCCTTCCCCCCACATTAATACAACTATAGTCCCTTCCTCTCATCAGACCTTCCCTCTAGACATTAGAGACAAAAAAATCAGATCCCCCCCTTTCCCATAAACCTAACGCCGCTCCCTCTGATTTTTTTAAGCTCTAACCAGCAGCCTTCTCTAAACAAGCAACAAAAGAGATAAGACCCCTTCCAACAAGAAAAACTGGGTAGCTTTCCCTTCTTCTTCTCCACTCCCTCACTCGCACCAGTCGTCCTCCATTTCCCCGTCATCTCCAAACACCCTCTCCACTTCTCGCTAGTTTTCAGAGTAAAGAACTATGGTTTAAGACGGAAAAAAAAAAGAATTCTCGTGCTCAACATCTGCATCAATAGTACAAATAGTTTCTCTACCATTTTCGGGTTTGAAAAGCCGAATTCATCTAAAAATTGTTGTTGTCGGCGACTGTTGCATAGCTGAGCTCCATCCTTACCGTTTTTCAGCCTCTATTTGGCCTTTCCTTACTACTTTTCTTGCTTAAGAGGTAAACTCAGAAGAACCCCTTTGTATTTAGTTATATTTAGTGATGAATGGATCTCTGTTTCTTGTTTGAAGTCATGTTTTGAACCTTTTATTTTTATTTTTATGCAATTAGAGGAAATTGGAGTTTCTTTAAGCTATATATTTTGATGATCGGCTGCTTCGACATATAATTAAACAGTTGGTTTAGTTCCTTTTTATCTTTCCTTTTAGTCTCATGAGCATGTTTTGATTCCTGGTTGAGAATGTTCTGTACGGTCATGTGACGGTGTATGTGTAGTGTGCTTAATTTTATAAATAGTGTTAGTGCTTCTTGATCTTGCGGATGTTGTGATGAAGGTTTGGCACAAGCTGTAAGCAATGAAGTTCGTCATGTATTCTGCTCTATATCAAAGCTCACCTTGTGATATGGTCTTGTTTACTGTTTTTTCTTAGAAATGTTATCCATAGGCTTGTGGTATCGATAGTTTCTTTGGTGTCATGTATCATTAACTTACAGTTGGTCGTTATTGATGGTTAAACAAGAAACAAGAATCTCAAAAAAATGTTTTGATCTTTGTATAAGATTGATGTTGTTATTTCTTGTGGTATGTTTTTGTTTGAACCTTACTAAGCATGTCCTATAGTGGGAGTTCTTGATAATAATCATTCTTATAGTTTATGTCACGACCCCGTTTCTCCCTCCATGAACCATCGTGACGACACCTAGTCTCTATGACAAGGTAAGCCTATTTTGTGGAAGAAAACCAAAATTTACGAAAGTAAAACAATTTAAAACAGAAATAAAGTAGTAATAGTGTTTAAATGTGCCGCTCGGCTTACAACATGTTTAACTCTAATTATCAATACATAATTCCAAGACCCGGAAATCCACGAATCACAAGCTTAGATTCAATACTACATAGCTCTAACTCTGGAATGTCTAATAAGAGTAGAAAAGTATAGAAGGGTTAAATACTAAAAACAGGAATAGAAAGGGACTTCTCGGTCTGCAGACGTGGAAGATGTACCTCAAAGTCTCTAGAGCAGTCGTCTCCTCAAGGATGATAGGCCTGAGTAGCAGTACTTGGATCTACATATGAAAAACATGCGTAGAAGGGGCATGAGTACACCACAACAGTACTCAGTAAGTGTCAAGCCTAACCTCGGTTGGGTAGTGACGAGGAAGGTTAGGGCCCTACTGAGATTAAATAAATATAAAGATGACAGGATAAGATAAGCAGCACAATTGAGAATCTACAGTAAGAATCTATACATGATAATAAGAGTACTATAACGGAAAACAGAGATGAAGGCAAACCACAAGGAAGTAACTAGGGATCTCTTAGTATCCCGAGGATCTCTTAGTACCCTCAACATATGCTAGGGATCTCTTGGTATCCCGAGGATCTCTTGGTATCCTCAATATATGCTAGGGATCTCTTGGTATCCCGAGGATCTCTCGGTATCCTCAATATATGCTAGGGATCTCTAGGTATACTGAGGATCTCTCGGTATCCTCAATGTATGATAGGGATCTCTTGGTATCCCGAGGATATCTTGGTATCCTCAATGTACGTGCTGGGGATCTCTCGGTATCCTGCACTTTAGCTCAAATCGTAAATGCATATAGGAGATCTCCCAGGATGTCGTCCCGTAGTCCCAAAGTAAAACACACAACAATGGCACAAGGAGTACTCAAATAAACTCAACTTCATAACGAGGTAACACAGACAATTCTAACCTAGCATGCTTCATGTAATACAAATAAGGCAGTTAAAACAATTAAAGCAATTAAGTCAATTAGACATGTTCTCTAACTAACAACAGGTTTAAAAGTGCAAGTAGAATAAATAGAAAGGGAAAATACAATTAAAATTACTTAATGAAAATCTAATTTTCAACAATTAGAACAAGTACGCACTCGTCACCTCACGTACAAGGTATTTCAATAATCACAATACCAATCCTAAGGGGAAAGTCCCCCACACAAGGTTAGACAAGCCACTTATCTCAAACCGGCTCAAAATCAACCTGACACCATGTCTTTGCCACGAGTACTCGACTCCAAATGGCCAAATCTATTCAATTCAATTGCATAATGTAAATAACACTTCAAGTAACTGATTCTACAATTAAATTCTAACCTAATAGCGAAATTATGTAAAATGACCAAAACAGCCATCTGACCCACATCTCGGAATTGGGTAAAATTTATAGTTTCAGAATCCTCACACTCTCACGAGTCTAACCATACCAAAACTATCCAAATCCTATGTCAAATCCCCAATCAAAACACAATTTCTTGGTCTAAGAAGTTTTCCCCAATTTTCATACAAATTCCGAAATTAAAGGATGAATTCATGTTTAGATTAATGGGTTACAAGCAAAAAGGAGTCTAAAATCGTTACCCTATCGATATTTCTGAAAATCCCTCAAAATCTCGCTCAAATCCCAGCTCTCAAGCTTAAGTTTTGATAAAAATGGCTAAACCCTTGATTTTGAAATCTTATATCTGCCCAGGCGCGTTCTCCTTTATGAACATGAGGCTACTATCGCGAACGCGATGCACAAAAGTCCTGCTGGCCAAATTTCTCTTTCGCGAACGCGTAGCTTACATGGGCAGACCCTATGCGAACGCGAGGACCATGTCGCGAACGTGAAGACCAACGGGTCCTTACCTTCGCGAACGCAGGACAGCATCGCGAACGCGAAGCACATTTCAGCTGCTTCACCCAGATGCTCTACGCGAACGCGAGACCCTCTCGCGAACGCAATGAATGTTTTCTCTACAACACAACAGCAGAAAATCTGTTGTCTTTCCAAGTCCAAAAGTGGTCTGTTGAGGATCTGAAACACCCCCGAGGCCCCGGGACCTCAACCAAACCTTCCAACCAATTCTAAAATATCATTCAAACTTTTTCCAACCTTCGGAAGGCTCAAAACAACATCAAAACACCTATTTTTCATCGGATTCAAGCCTAAGAATTCCAAAAACTCTAAAAATACGTTTTCGATCAAAAAGTCTATCAAACCTCGTCTGAATGACCTGAAATTTTGCACGCAAGTCACATTAAACACTACGGAGCTACTCCAACTTCCGAAATTCCATTCCGACCCTTGGATCAAAATCTCACTATCGAACCGGAAACTTCAAAAATTCAACTTTCGACATTTCAAGCCTAAATTAGCTACGGACCTCCAAAACATAATCTGGACACGCTCCTAACCCCGAAATCACCCAACGGAGCTAACGGAACCATCAGATTTCCATTCTGAGGCCGTCTTCACACTGTTCTGACTACGGCTAACTTTCCAACACTTAAGCTCTTATTTACGGACTAAGTGTCCCATAACTCTCCGAAACTCAAAACCGAACATCCCAGCAAATCAAAATAGCAGAAATAAACTTGGGAAAAGCAGTTAATAGGGGATCAGGGCGTTAATTCTTAAGACGACCGGCCGGGTCGTCACATGAAATAGTGAAAAGATGAGGGTAACGGCTGCACATATCCTGCTCGGTCTCCCAGGTCGCCTCCTTGACCGGCTGGCCCCGCCACTGAACCTTTACCGAAGCAATGTTCTTTGACCTCAGCTTTCTAACCTGCCTGTCCAATATTGTCACTGGCTCCTCAACATAAGATAGATCGTTGTCCAACTAGACTGAACTAAAATCCAACATGTGCGATGGATCACCGTGATACCTCCGGAGCATCGAAACATGGAATACCGGATGAACTCCGGCCAAGCTGGGAGGTAAGGCAAGCTCATAAGCAACCTCCCCAACACGCCTCAATATCTTAAAAGGGCCAATAAATCTCGAACATAACTTTCCTTTCTTCCCGAATCTCATAACGCCCTTCATAGGCGAAACCCGAAGCAGAACCCGGTCTCCAACCATATAGCAAACATCACGAACCTTTCGGTCCGCATAACTATTATGTCTGGACTGGGTTGTACGGAGTCTATCCTGAATCACCTTAACCTTCTCGAAAGCATCCTAAACCAAGTTTGTGCCCAATAGTCTAGCCTCACCCGGCTCACACCAGCCACCGGGGATCTACACCCCTACCATATAATGCCTCATACGGTGGCATCTGAATGCTGGACTAATAGTTGTTGTTGTAAGCAAACTCCGCCAATAGCAAGAACTGATCCCAAGACCCTCCAAACTCAATCACACATGTACGGAGCATATCCTTAAGAATCTGAATAGTGCGCTCAGACTGTCCATTCATTTGAGGGTGAAATGTTATACTCAACTCCACCCGAGTACCCAACTCATGCTGAACGTCCCTCTCGAACCGTGATGTGAACTAAGTACCTCTATCTGAAATGATGGACACTGGAATACCTTGCAGATGAACAATCTCTCGGATATAAATCTCCGCCAACCGCTCTGAGGAATAAGTAGTACACATAGGAATGAAATGATCTGATTTTGTATCCGATCCACAATCACCCAAATAGCATCAAACTTCCTCAAAGTCTGTGAGAGACCAACTACAAAGTCCATGGTGATTCGCTCCCACTTCTACTCCGGAATATCTATCTACTGAAGCAACTCACCTGGTCTCTGGTGCTCATACTTCACCTGCTGACAGTTGAGACACCGGGCTATGAATCCGACTATATCTTTCTTCATCCGCCTCCACCAATAGTGTTGCCTCAAATCCTGATACATCTTTATGGTACCCGGATGGATGGAATACCACGAACTATGGGCCTCCTATAGAATCAACTCTCGCAGCCCATCAACATTGGGTACACAAATTCGACCTTGCATCTTCAATACCCCATCATCACCAGTAGTCACATCTCTGGCATCATTGTGCTGAACCTTGTCCTTGAGGACAAGCAAATGAGGGTCATCATACTGTCGCTCCCTAATACGATCAAATAAGGAAGACCGAGAAATCACGCAAGCTAGAACCCCACTGGGCTCTAAAAGATCAAATCTCACAAACTGGCTAGCTAAGGCCTAAACATCCATCGCCATAGGCCTCTCCGATGCTGGTAAATATGCCAAACTCCCTAAACTCTCCGCCCGGTGACTCAAAGCATCATCCACTACATTGGCCTTGCCCGGGTGATACAAATGGTGATATCATAGTCCTTCAGCAACTCTAACTACCTCTTCTGGCGCAAATTTAGATCCTTTTTCTTGAACAGGTGTTGCAAGCTCCAATGGTCAGTTTAAATCTCACAAGGCACCCTGTATAAGTAATGGCGCCAAATCTTCAAGGCGTGAACAATGGCAGCTAACTCAAAGTCGTGAACAGGGTAGTTCTTCTCATGTATCTTCAATTGTCTGGATGCATAGACAATCACCCTACCATCCTGCATCAACACCGCTCCGAGGCCAACCCTCGAGGCATCACAATAAACCGTATAAGACCCCGAACATGGAGGCAGTATCAAAATTGGGGCTGTGGTCAAAGCTGTCTTGAGCTTCTGAAAACTCGCCTCACACTCCTCCGTCCACTGGAACGGAGCACCCTTCCAGGTCAACCTGTCATAGGGGCTGCAATCGATGAAAACCCCTCCACAAAATGACAATAGTAGCCCGAAAAACTAAGGATACTGTGGATCTCGATAGTTGTGGATGGTCTGGGCCAACTCTACACGGCCTCTATCTTCTTCGGATCCACCTAAATACCCTCACTCGATACCACGTGGCCTAGGAATGCCACTAAATCCAACCAAAACTCACATTCCGAGAACTTAGAATATAACTTCTTCTCTCTCAGAGTCTGAAGCACAGTCCTCAGGTGTTTCTCATGATCTTTCCGACTCCGGGAATACACTAGAATATTATCAATAAAGACAATGACGAACGAGTCAAGATACGGTCGGAACACACTGTGCATCAAATGCATAAAGGCTGTTGGGGCATTGGTCAGCCCAAATGACATAACAAGGAACTCGTAATGACCATACCGAGTCCTGAAAGCAGTCTTCGGGATATCTGGCTTCTGAATCTTCAATTGATGGTAACCTAAGCGCAAATCAATCTTAGAAAACACTTGTGTGCCTTGAAGCTGGTCAAACTGATCATCAATACAAGGCAAAGGATAACGGTTCTTTACTGTAACCTTATTCAACTGGCGGTAATCAATGCACATATGCATGGAACCATCTTTCTTTTTCACAAACAAGACAGGAGCACCCCAAGGTGATACATTGGGCCGAACAAAACTCTTATCAAGTAATTCCTGTAACTGATCCTTCAACTCAGGAGGAGTCGTACGATATGGGGGAATAGAAATGGGCTGAGTGCCCGGCAACAGATCAATGCCAAAATCAATATCTCTATTAGGCGGCATGCCCGGAAGATCAGCTGGAAACACATTGGGAAAATCCCATACTACTGGGACTGAATCAACTGAAGGGGTATCAACACTGACATCTCTCATATAAGCTAAGTACGCATCACACCCCTTCTCAACCATACGCTAAGCTTTAAGAAAACAAATAACTCTACTGGGAGTGTGATCTAAAGTACCCCTCCACTCAACACGATGTACACCTAGAATAGCCAGCATCACGGTTTTGGCATGACAATCAAGAATAGCATAATGGGCTGACAACCAGTCCATGCCTAAGATAATATCAAAAATCTACCATGTTGAGCAATAATAAATTGACTCTGGTCTCATAACCACTAAGCGCAACCAAACACAACCGATAAATGCAGTCCATAACAAGAGAATCTCCCACAGGAGTAGAAACATAAATAGAGGAACTCAAAGAATCCCGAGGTACACCCAAACACAGAACAAAATAAGAAGACACTTAAGGATAGGCGGAGCCTAGATTGAATAAAACCGATGCATCTTTATGACAAACCAGGATAATACCTGTGATGATAGAATCGGAGGCGACAGCCTCAGTACGGGCAGGAAGGGCATAATATGTGGCATGTCCTTCCCCTCTAGCTGGCTGGGCAGGTGGGGTAGTAACTGGTGCAGTGAACATAGCCTGAGAACTCTTGGAGCATATTGTGGCTGAGAAGTCTGTGGAGGTGCACTCCTTCCAAGTCTAGGGCAATCCCTCACAACATGGCGTGTGTTACCACACTTAAAACAAGATCTGGGAGGACGTGGCAGTGAAAACTATGCGGTATGGGTACTCCAAGACCCTTGAACACCTGAAACACTGTGTGAATTCCGAGATGCAAACTAAGCTGGCTAACACACAAAACCTCTACCATGCCATACTCTTCCTCCAAAATAAGGATCAGTGGGTCTCTCCAATCCACAAGGTCTCCTCACTTCCCTATATTCTCTCTCCTGACCTCGTCTGTCCTCTCTCTACTGGACCCACTGTCTTCTACTTGGCGAGAGGTCCTCACCACCCGCTGAACTAGGACCACAGGATGTGTCGCTATGATGCCCAAAATCCGACCAATGCAAACTCGTCACTCTGGAGTGGGGGCGGTGGGAGTCTGGGTCCCTTCTCCGATTTGTGAAGTCGTTGGTACAACCTGAATCAACCCCGCCTGAACTAACGTACCAAACATGCTCAGGAACTGTGCTAATGTCTCCTGAAGTGCTGGAGCAGTAGTAGTAGGCACATCTGGTGCCTGGGCTCTAGCTGGAACTCCTGGTGGCTCCTCGGTGGCAGCTCGCGCGGGTGCTCTAGTTACACCACGTGCGCATCCTCGGCCCCTACCTCGGCCTCGACCTCTGACGGCTCTCGCAAGGGGCGCGGGTGCTTGATCATCTTTGGTTGCACCTATCCTCACCATATGTGAGAGAATAGAAGACAGAAGTTTAGAATTGTGATGTCAAAATATCGCACGACAAGGAATCAAATGAAGTGGAAATTTTCCTAACAGTTACATAGCCTCTCGTAGACAAGTACAGACGTCTCTGTACTGATCAGCGAGACTCTAATAAACTGGCTTGTGATCCATGACTCCTATGAACCTAGAGCTCTAATACCAACTTGTCACGACCCTGGTTCGCCCTTCGTGAACCATCGTGACGGCACCTAGTCTGTACGACTAGGTAAGCCTATTTTGCGGAAGAAAACCAAAATTTGCGGAAGTAAAACAATTTAAAAAAGAAATAAAGTAGTGACAGTGTGTAATGAGCCGCTCATCTTACACCATGTTTAACTACCAATACCAATTCATAAATCCAATACCCGGAAACCCACGAATCACAAGCTAAGATTCAATACTACATAGCTCTAACTCCGGAATATCTAATAAGAGCAGGAAAGTACTGAAGGGCTAAATACTAAAAGCAGGAATAGAAAGGGACTTCTCGGTCTACGGACGTGGCAAATGTATCTCGAAGTCTCTAAAGCAGTCGTCTCCTCAAGGATGATAGGCCTGAGTAGCGCTACCTGGATCTGCACATGAAAAACATGCACAGAAGGGGCATGAGTACACCACAGCGGTACTCAGTAGGTGCCAAGCCTAACCTCGGTTGGTAGTGACGAGGAATGTCAAGGCCCTACTAAGATTAAATAAATATAAAGATGATAGGATAAGATAAGCAGTACAATTGAGAATCTACAGTAAGAATCTATACAGGATAATAAGAGTACAATAATGGAAAACAGAGATGAAGGCAAACCACAAGGAAGTAACCGGGGATCACTCAGTATCCCGAGATCTCTTAGAACCCTCAATATATGCCAGGGATCTCTTGGTATCCCGAGGATCTCTCGGTATCCTCAATATATACTAGGGATCTCTTGGTATCCCGAGGATCTCTCGGTATCCTCAATATACTCTAGGGATCTCTTGGTATCCGGAGGATCTCTTGGTATTATCAATGTATGATATGGATCTCTTGGTATTCCGAGGATCTCTTGGTATCCTCAGTGTATTATAGGGATCTCTTGGTATCCCGAGGATCTCTTGGTATCCTCAATGTACATACTAGGGATCTCTTGGTATCCCGCACTTCAGCTCAAATCGTAAATGCGTACAGGGGATCTCCCAGGATGCCGTCTCATAGTCCCAAAGTAAAACACACAACAATAGCACAAGGAGTACTCAAATAAACTCAACTTCATAACGAGGTAACACAGACAATTCTAACCTAACATGCTTCACGTAATACAAATAAGGCAGTTAAAGCAATTAAGTCAATTAGACATGTTCTCTAACTAACAACAAATTTAAAAGTGCAAGTAGAATAAATAGAAAGGGAAAACACAATTAAAGTTACTTAATGAAAACAGGATTTTCAACAATTAGCATAAGTACGCACTCGTCACCTCACGTACAAGGCATTTCAATTATCACAATACCAATCCTAAGGGGAAAGTCCCCCACACAAGGTTAGACAAGCCACTTACCTCGAACCGGCTCAAAATCAACCCGACACCATGTCTTTGCCACGAGTGCTCGACTCCAAATGGCCCAAATCTATTCAATTCAATTGCATAATGAAAATAACACTTCAAGTAACTGATTCTACAATTAAATTCTAAGCTAATACGCGAAATTATGTAAAATTACCAAAATGCTCCTCGGGCCCACGTCTCGGAATCGGGTAAAATTTATAGTTTCAGAATCCTCACACTCTCACAAGTCTAACCATACAAAAATAATCCATATCTGATGTAAAATCCCCAATCAAAACTCAATTTCTTGGTCTAAGAACTTTTCCCCAATTTTCATAAAAATTCCGAAATTAAAGGATGAATTCATGTTTAGATTAATGGGTTACAATAAAAAAGGAGTCTAGAACCATTATCCAATCGATATCTCTGAAAATCCCTCAAAATTTCGCTTAAATCCGAGCTCCCAAGCTTAAGTCTTGATAAAAATGGCTAAACCCTCGATTTTGAAATCTCATATCTGCCCAGGTAATTCCTTCTTTGCGAACGCGAGGCTACTATCGCGAACGCGATGCACAAAAGTCCTGCTGGCCAAATTTCTCTTTCACAAATGCGAGGTCCACTCGCGAACGCGTAGCTTACACGGGCAGACCCTATGCGAATGCAATGACCATGTCGCGAACGCGAAGCACATTTCAGCTGCTTCACCCAGATGCTCTACGCGAACGCGAGACCCTCTCGCGAATGCGATGAATGTTTTCTCTGCAACACAACAGCAGAAAATCTGTTGTCTTTCCAAGTCCAAAAGTGGTCCGTTGAGCATCCAAAATACCCCCGAGGCCTCGGGACCTCAACCAAATCTGCCAACCAAACCTAAAACATCATTCAAACTTGTTCCAACCTTCGGAACGCTCAAAACAACATCAAAACACCTATTTTTCATCGGATTCAAGCCTAAGAATTCCAAAAACTCTAAAATACTCTTTCGATCAAAAAGTCTATCAAACCTCGTCCGAATGATCTAAAATTTTGCACGCACATCACATTAAACACTACGGAGCTACTCCAACTTCTGAAATTCCATTCCGACCCTCAGATCAAAATCTCACTATCGAACTGGAAACTTCAAAAATTCAACTTTCGGCATTTCAAGCCTTAATTAGCTACGGACCTCCAAAACACAATCCAAACACGCTCCTAACCCAAAAATCACCCAAAGGAGCTAACGGAACCATCAAATTTTTATTCTGAGGCCGTCTTCACACTGTTCCAACTACAACCAACTTTCCAACACTTAAGCTCTCATTTAGGGACTAAGTGTCCCATAACTCTCTGAAACTCAAAACTGAACATCCCGGCAAATCAAAATAGCATAAATAAACTTGGAAAAAGCAGTTAATAGGGGATCGGGGTATTAATTCTTAAGGCGACCGGCCGGGTCATCACAGTTTAAGAAAAAAAACCTTCATTACATCCTTTGTTTACATGCCACTAGCTAGTAGCGGCATTTACCTCTCTTTTCCTTGTACCACTCTTTGTCATCATTTTTTTTTACTTTATAAGGAATGCTTCTGAAATCTCTAGTGCCAATACTGTTGTGAATTTGTTTAGTTCTTGTACTGAAATGGAAGACCCCAGATTCGAGGAGAGGGGTTATGTTGTTAGAGCAGAAATTGACACTTCTGCTCCATTTGAGTCTGTGAAAGAGGCTGCTACTCGATTTGGTGGAATTGGATTTTGGAAACCAACTTTTTCACAAATCATTTGATAAGTGCTGGAAGACAAGCCTTGAATACACTCAATGATCAATTTTCGTTTTTTCCCCTTTTTTATATATTTTCATAACCTATGGCCTTCACAATAATTTCAAAGTAGTTTAGGAAAATGATTCATGAATATCATAGTTTGCTTTAGGCGCGTAATTAAATTATCATGACTATGGGTACAGTTCTCGTGGCATAGTCGTGATACCTAATTCCCAAATTCGGGTGCATATTTCATGTCACCCGACCACAACTTCGAACAATAATAAAATACACATTGTAAATTGTGGATACGGTTCCTGTGACACAATTCGCAACTTGTACAAAAATAAATAGGTGTACGACAATCGTGACTTATTTCAGAAATAACTCCATAAATAATTAAAAGCGGTATAAAAGGTTAAAAATGCACAATAGGTTTAAGCACATAATAAATCAGATAATGAGACCAATTATTAATAGTTGAGCGACGGTGCTAAAACCATGGAACTAGGGAGTGCCTCACACCTTCTTCTGGGTTAACAAAATTTCTTACCCGGTTTTCTGTGTTCGCAGACCAAAAAATAGAGTCAATTTCCTCGATTTGGGATTTAAAATAAACCGGTGACTTGGGACACCATAAATATCCCAAGTGGCGACTCTGAAATAAATAAAATAATTTCATCTCGAATAATGTCACTTTAATTGGAAAAACTCCTTTATATCCCCTCGGGTAAAAAGGAGGTGTGACACCAATATTTCAATTTCAACCCAAATAAGGGGAGTAATCACGACCCGCCCCTACACCAACACGTGTAGTTTCAGGTGTGGGTCTTATGACCCACCCTTCCTCGGATTTTTTAATGATACTTCCAAAATAATTTTTGAATTGATTTGCACACAAAGGTAACATAAATACAATTGTACTCACCTCAACCTCTTTCACATTGTATAAATCCTCATTAGTATTTCCAGTCACTCACAACAACAATATTTCCTTAGCTCATTTGGCATTCACAAGATTATTTATTCCTGGTACTGCAGCCGTATTTCCTATTCCACACTTTCACCTCTTTCAATTTCAAAGATCACCATCAAATATCAACATATAGAATATTTCTGTAATCATATACCTGAAAATTATTAGTAATGGAAACTTTAAACACAAAAGGTTTCTTCCCAAAGATTGGGGCATACCAACCAGCAATAGAAACACACATCAAAATCATAAACAATCAATACATCATTTACTCTTGCAATACTTTTCCAGAAATGACAATGTACAATTTTAACACCTGAGTATATAAGAACTCGAATCACACTGGATATATTTGTAGAGCAAAACATTAGTTAAAATAGCCACTTATGGGCATGAATTGAGTACAAAAGCTTTTAGGAAATTCTATTTTCGAAATTATTTTTAGTCAGTTGAGTCGAGGCTCATTTCATAATCTTTATCACATCCTCTTAATTGGCACCACTAGCCACAATTATAACTTAAAATCTTGGCACGTTGGTAGCACACTATTTCCCCAATTCACTTATTTTATTTTCAAGTATCTTTATAGATTATCAACAACAAGACATTTTCAATTAATACTTTAGGTAAACATATGAGTAATTTAGAGCCTTAAGCATGTCAAGTTTTTCTCACCCAATTGGTATACTAGTTTTCATTTAAAACACGACTCAAAGCCATAATATTTCAATATGCAAACCATATTTTGAACATCTATCTTTCGACATAAGGCTCATTCGGAATAATCAAGTTTATAGGGGATAACCCGGAATATAGAAATTAGGAATCTTGAGCCAATTATACTTGAACTTACGGGAACACAATGGAATTCGATTCTAAGAGAGAAAGTTTAGCCAATGTACCTTGTCTAAGCTTTTCTTAAGTTACCACAACTCCCTAACACTTCTATCAATAACAATCTATAGAAAGATAGTGTAAATCGGTTAATAATTAGAAGGATTACCATGATGTAACTCTCTTAGGAATTTTATCAAACACCTAACATGCGAAATAGACTACAAGGCTCTATAATGGACATCCTTTCATCCCTCAACCAATTTCAACAAGAAACTACCCAAAATGGTTTATTACTCCACATACTACAACTTTGTGTCACATGCATGGCCTATTTCCATCCCCACAATATATTTGAACTCATAACCTCTTGTATGAAAGCTTAGAAGTAGGACTTACCTGGATGAAGGATAATCTAGTGATTGACTTCCTTGATTCTTAAAGATTGGTGCAAGATTGGATGATTGGGAGGTTAGGTTTCCTCCTTCTCTCTCTAAAACGCTCTTACCTCTCTCTAAACTCACCAAAAAATCATCCCAAATAAAGCCCTAAAGGCTACTTATAAAATGGAGCCGTTTCATAAAAAAACCAGAATTTGCACAGTCGCGGCGCATGGGGCGGCACAGTAGTGAAAAATGTGTCTAGAAACAAAATTTTGAAGTGTTCTGGAAATTTGCACAGCCGCGCCGCATGGGGCGCCCCATGGGTTGGCGCGGTAGTGTTATATTCTGCCAACTTTTGGTAATTTGGTCATAACTTCTTGTATAAGTGTCCAAATGACAAACAATTTGAAGCTTTAGAAACTAAAGTCGAAGATCTTTAATTTGACAGGTTTTTCATCACATAATTCCTCATATATATATATATAAAGCTAAAATGGTTTGAGATTTTCTTAAGTTACTATAACCCCAACACTTCTAGCAATAACAATCTATAGGAAGATAGTGTAAAACAGTTATTAATTAGAAGGATTCCTGTGATGTAACTCTCTTAGGAATTTTGTCAAATACCTAACATGTGAAATAGATTACAAGGCTCTACAATGTCGATCCTTTCTTCCCTCAACTAATTTCAACAAGAAACTACCCAAAATGTTTCATTACTCCACATACTACAACTCTGTGTCACATGCATGCCCTATTTCCAACCTCACAATATATTTGAATTCATAACCTCTTGTATGAAAGCTTAGAAGTGAGACTTACTCGGAAAGATAATTATCTAATGATTGGATTCCTTGATTCTTGAGGATTGGTGCAAGATTGGATGATTGGGGTGTTAGGTTTCCTCTTTCTCTCTCTAAAATGCTCTTACCTCTCTTCAAACTCACCAGAAAATCATCCCAAATAAAGCCCCAAAGGCTATTTATTAAAATGGGGCCATTTCATAAAAAATAGAATTAGCACTGCTACGGCACATAGGCTAGTGCAGTAGTGAACAATGTATCTAGAAACAAAATTTTGAAGTGTTCTGGAAATTTGCACAGCCACACCGCATGGGGCGCCAAATTGGACGACGCGGTAGTGTTAAATTCTACCAACTTTGATAATTTGGTCATAACTTCTTGTATGAGTGTCCAAATGATGAACAGATTGAAGCGTTAGAAATTAGACTCGAAGGTCTTTAATTTGATAGGTTTTTCATCCCATAAATCCTTATATATATGTGTATATGCTCGTCCAAAGTTTGGTCTTTTGCGTACTTATAAGGAACTTTAGTTTGTCATGTATTTTTCCAACTTGGCTTAAACTTATGCCCCTCCTTAGACCCCAAATCACTTATAATATAGCTTGTACACTTATTATCATATCCAATTGATATCCATCATATTAATAGTCTTTGTCTGCACACCAAAATAATGTAATTAGTGCACATCAACTTTCTTAATAGAGCTTAACTACTTCAAAAAATTTCGGGGTGCTAAAACCACCATAATAGTACCATAACCATTAGACTTCAGTAGACAAGTAATAAAGTCCATAGTTGTGCTCTCCCATAGACACTCTGCGACTGGCAGTAGTTCCAAAAGTCCTCTGGGTTGTTGTTGCTCAACCTTGTCTTGCTGACATATAAGACAAGTCTTCTATGTCATCTCGCATGCGCGACCAATAGTAGGCTGACTCAACCAAGGCCTAGTGTGATGTTGGCATGGATGACCAGCCCACATTGTGTCATGACTCTCCTTTATGATTCACCATCTAATGCTTCCAAACTTAGGCACATAGACCCGTCGAATCGTGGTAAGCAATATGTCGTCTTCTACCTAAAAACGTCTTGTCTTGTCGTGGTTGGATAACTCGATAAGCTGTTTGGCTGCTGGATCATGTTGCATGCCTTATTTTATAGCATCACGAATGCCCCAACTTGCTGAAGTGATGGCAGCAAGCTCGGCTTTCCTGCTCAAGATATCAGCTACAACATTACCTTTGCCCGGCTTATACTCCAACACATAATCAAACTCGGCCAAGAAATCCTACCACCTAGCCTGTTTTAGTGTGAGCTTCTTCTGTGTCTAAAAGTAGCTAGTAGCCACATTATCAGTCTTGACCATGAACCTCGACCTGAGCAAATAATGTCTCCAAGTACGAAGGCAATGCACAATGGCAGTCATTTCCTTCTCTTGCATTGTGTAACGCTGCTCTGTGTGTACCTCAAATGTCTTGGCAAAGTCAGGTAACGCCAAGACTGGCTTCTCTATTATAGCTGCCTTAAGGCCTTCAAATGCCTTTTGACAATGCTCTCGTCCAAACCCATGGCTTGTTCTTCTTTAGCAACTCAATCAATGGTTCGGCCTTTACTGAGTAGCCACAGATGAATCGACGATAGTAGTTAACAAGGCCAAGGAAGAATCTCAACTCATTTACCTTTATAGGTTCCTCCCACTCCTGGATAGCACGTACCTTTGTCTCGTTCCATACGTAGTTCGCCATTGCTAATGACATGGCCCAAGAAGTACACCTTTAATTGTGCAAACTTGCATTTCTCCCTCTTGATGTACAGTTTGTTCTCCCATAAGACTTGGAAAACCTTGCTTAAGTGCTCCAAGTGCTCCTCCAAGGTGTTGCTATAGGTGACTATATCATCTAGGTAGACTACCACGAACTGATCAAGGTAGGGATGGAAAATCTTATTCATAAGGGTGCAAAATGTGGTCGATGCATTGGTTAAACCGAAGGGCATCACCAACCACTCAAAGGCTCTATATCTAGTCACATATGCTATCTTCGGCTCATCCCCTTCTACAATGCGAACCTGGTAGTTGCCTTTGAAAAGATCCACCTTGTAAAGTACTTCGCTTGCCCAAGTCTATCGAACAATTCAATAATGAGCGGGATCGGGTACTTATTCTTCAATGTGACCTCATTAAGTGCTCAATAGTCTATGCATAAGCGAAATGATTCATCCTTCTTCTTCTGGAACAATATTGGTACGCCGAAAAGTGCCTTCAATGGGCGAATGTGACCATCATCTAGCAGCTCCTTCAACTGTTTCCGAGCTCCTCTAGCTCGGCCGGTGCCATACGATATGGGGCAAATACGGGTGGTTTAGCCCCTAGCTCCAACTCAATCTCGTGATCCACCTCTCGCCTAAATGGCAAGTGCTTAGGCAACTCCTCGGGTATGACATCTTTATTTTCCTCAAGTAACTTCTTTATGCAAGGTGGCAATGTCTCTTGAAAACTCCTGTCTTCCTTTAGACTTGCAATGGTTGCCACGAACGTCAGCTCCCCCTTCTTAATCCCCTTGACAACTTGCATAGCTGAGAGTTGTACTTGGATCTGTCCGTGCGGCATAGTCACTGTAGGTACCATGCAAGATCCTTTTCTCTCCATAACCAAGAGACTTTGAACGTAGGGGTCGATCATAGTATGACAATGTCTAAAGAACTCTTGCCCTAGTATGATGTCAAAGATATCCATAGCAGTTATGGTAAAGTTCGTCATACCTTTCCAAGTTTCCAATTTGACACTAACTTCAATAGCTACCCCACGAGCATTTTGTACCTCGGCTTTCATGGTCTTGATGCAAAAGTTAGTTGGAGCAAGCTTCAATTCTAGTCTCTTTCTGGTAGCCTCAGCCATGAAATTATGAGTTGCTCTAGTATCCATCATTGCACGAGCGGGCTTGTTGTTGATGGTGAGATTCACATAATGATTGCCATTTTTGCTAGGTTGGATAGCTTTCTTCGTGACAACACCACATAATCCGATCATACCCAACTATGCAGTTCCCAAAATCTCTCCTTGCGGTTGTTCTTTTGCTCACGGACCAGTGCACTGAGGCTATTGAGGTCGGGACAATTCCAGAATTCGTGCAGCCCTACGCATATATAGCATCCCTTCGTCTCGGCCTGCGCCTCCTTCTCGGCCGAGAAGAACTTATTTGTCATGTCCTTAGTAGTTAACTAAGTACACGTGTGACACTTGACAACTCGCTTATGATCTTGCACAACTTGCTCATGTTCTTGCTATGCCAAGTCAGTCTTACTATACTCAAGATCACTAAGAGAATGATAGAAAGAACACAAGAGACTTGCTAAAGGAAGTTTGTATTAGAGAGAACTTGAATTGCTTGCTTGGTGAATTATAAATGGATGAACACCTTTATATATTAGTCTCCTAGGGGCTAGAGTGTAAATATTAATTGCTACACAAGTCCTTTAATATTTACAAGATAAGCGCGTTCTCTAAAATTCTCTACAAGCCTAGAATATTTCAAGGATATTCCTAGCAAATCCATAGGGATCTAGGGTCTTCCTATGGAAATGTCCATACTTCTCTAGAATCTGGTCCTCAGTATTTGTGAGAAGATTCTAGAGAAGTATGGACATTTCCTTTGGAAAACCCTAGATCCCTATGGATTTGCTAGGAAAGTCATTGGAATCTTCTAGGCTTGTAGAAAGTTCTAGAGAAAGCCCTTATATTGTAAATATTAAGGACTTGTGTGTCACAACCCAAACTGATGGGTCATGATGAGTGCCTAAGTCATTGAACACCCTTAAGCATGCGTCTAACATATAAACATAAATAACATCTGTTGAACCATGAGAATAGCATACATGAGGAAACATGTCCAAAAGACACACACACACACATATATATATATATATATACACACGTGCGAGATACATAGGGTAAGGCAACAAGGCTACTATAGAAAACTACATATAAGAAATTGGAACCGACAAGGCCACATACTACCCAACTATACATGACTATCTATAGACCTCTAACAGAATATACAACTGTACAAGGACGGGATTGGGCCCTATCATACTCATATATGTATACAAACATATCGTACCAAAATCCAAAGTAGCTCCGGATCAAATGGAGCATACCCACTCTCGTTAATCAAGGATCCTAAGAATGGGGACCGTAAGCTTGTCTACCTACACCTGCGGGCATGAAACGTAGTCCCCGAGAATAGGGCGTCAGTGCGAATAATGTACCAAGTATGTAAGGCATGAAAATCAGTACATAAATGACATAGATGAAACATGTAATAAACAATTTCGCATGTAAGTCTAAATATCATTGTAAATCCTGAAACATTTATAATGTCGTGCATGTGCGTATAAATGTCATGTCATGCATAGGTATAGGTGTTCGTAACATCATCAAGCCTCTGAGGGCATCCCATCATATCATCTAGGCCATTATGGGCAAAATCATCAACATATACCAGCTGATCAGGTGGTACTGCATATATAACGCCGTAACATTTTCCCATATCCCATATATATATAATATACGCGTATATAACGTCATCTGGTCATGGGTCAATGTACATGTATAAGTGAATGAAATGCATAAGAAATACATTAATAAGATTTTCTCGGAATGTTATGAGATTATTATACCTTTCGGATAACTTTATCAACTACGTATTTTTCTGAGACCCATGAACAGAAGATATAATGATAAATCACATGGGAGATCAAGAATATAAGCATCCTTAGTAATTCTATGAATAGAGTTATTTATGAAAGTTGTGCATTTGCTCGTTTCATTTGTATCGTATGGATCATGTCAAAAAGAAAGAAGGGATTAGCCTTAACATACCTGAACCGATTCTCTTGACAATACCTCTAACAAATATTAATTGCGACGAAACACGTTACGACAAAATTGGAGTAGGGAAAAATCCATATGATATTCTTGAGAAAGATTGCACCGTACTCCTTTATAATTGCAAAATCTCACGTTTTGAATTGTCAAAAAAACCTATGAAATATTACGTCTCGACTTGTTGAAGAATCTATGGAATCTCATGTTGCTTTGATGAAGTTATCTTGCTGATAATATAACATATCGTTAGGAACATGAATTCTTATCGCACGATCTTAGATAAGAAGAGAGGATAACATCCTGTATGTCTTTTAGCCTCTTGTCTATAAGTGATAAACAAGACTCTATTAGACACGGTCTATAGACTACCTAGGACAGAACTGCTCTGCTACCACTTTGTCATGCCCCAAACCCGGGAAGGCGTGGTTGGCACCCGGTGCCATTATACCCTGAGCAAACCACTCTGTTACTCATTTTTTTCCTTTTTAACTATCACGGGCCAACATGGCCACAACTCGTAATGTATAAAAATAAGTGGAAACAGAGTGTATTAATAAACCATCTTTCTTAAAACATGAATACATATGGGCCGACAAGGCTTCTGACGTCCTTTTGTTGGGGATGCTGCATTCATCCCTGCAGGTGTAGACAATCAATTTAACGAGCCCTTATAGTAGACGAGGTCAGCATTCAACGAAGAATTGGTAAGACTGCACCTCATTCGAAGTGCTTCCGAGTCTATAAGACATCGTGTTAGAGTTTTGCTACAGATTTATGGGTAGGTCGGTACCCTTTCCCATTTGATGTCAAATAATCTTAGAAGCTTTTTAGACAAAGTTTCATTTTGTACAGTATGTCAGAGGCCTTAACGGCCCATATGTATTCATATTTTAAGAAAGATGGTTCATTGATATAGTATTTTCCCACTTATTATTATACATTACGAGTTGTGGCAATGTTGGCCCATGAAAGTTAAGAAAGAAAAAGATGAGTTACAGAGTGGTTAGCTCGGGCCAGTACGACACCGGGTGCCAGCCACGCCTCCCCAGGTTTGGGGCGTGACATTGAGTAACAATTAATATTTACACTCTAGCCCCTAGGAGACTAGTATATAAAGGGGATCATCCATTTGTAATTCACCAAGCAAAACAATTCAAGTTCTCTCTAATACAAAGTTTTCTTTAGCAAGTCTCTTGTGTTCTTTCTAACATTCTCTTAGCATTCTTGAGTATAGTAAGGCTGACTTGGTATAGCAAGAACATGAGCAAGTTATGCAAGATCATGAGCGAGTTGTCAAGTGCCACACGTGTACTTAGTTAAATACTAAGTACGTGACAAAGAGCTGAATAAATTACAAACTTACGAGAACGGTTCCATGATTCAGAAAGAGATGGAGCTATGGCCAGGATAATATCCTGGCAGCAATTATGACAAACCTCTCCATCCATCTACAGTCACTGTCATCATCCACGCTGGTGAAAAGGGCATGGTGACCTTGTTTGATGAAATTTATTACTCCCCCACAAAAGATTTTTGGGGACTAGAGATACATCATGTGTGCCAAGGTTGGGATTTTCCTAGTCTCCATGCACAATTGGCATAGGAAAGTCATAGTTTGTCATATAGATGGGCCTACTTGTGCCAAGCAAACCTGGTACTAGTGGCTGAACTCCAAAATTATGGGGTCAAACCCTTCACTCGTCCCAAGACAAACGGACCCAAAGTAAAAGGATACGTATAGACATACGTAAAACCTTTCTTTGTGAAGTTAACCCGCTCTATCATAACCGGAGCAAAGATGTTAAGATTTGGACAGTTGCAGTCCTCCTTCACAGCAAGAGTACTAGAAGGGCAAATAGAGGAAGTGTACCTGCTAGTGGCCCAAGTCTGTAGGGACGCGGATGAAAACTTCTCTTGGAACTCATTGGTAATGGTCAGGTGTTTGGGTATGATGGTACTTATCGTGGGAGGCTCGGAATCAACGTTGACCTCTTTGTCTTTGTTTCTATTTGGGCCTCCACCGAGGAGAAGACTAGAGTTTCGAAAAGATTCAGTAGAAGAAGTTATGGTAGTAAAAATGTAGTAAAGTTTTTTAGAGAAAGTCAGAAAGATGGAAGTTTCTAAGAAGGAAGAGGCTAAGTGGAGAAAAGATGTTGAACTTATGAAGATTTTGGAAGTGAAAGAGGTAAAATAATAAAAATAAGTAAAGGTATAGACGACAAAAATCGTGATCATGACTACCTTGAGAACCAGTAAAAATATTATTGAATTGTGGGGCAACACGTATTCGGGGTATTAAATGCGAGAAGACGTGCGCCCTTTCAAGCATCAGATACTGTTCAGGAGATTTCCTGCCAAGAAATGAATCTTCACCAACTTCCTAGTGACACAAAGATATGTCACTAAAAAGTAGGTGGATTGTCTGTATAGGATAAAATTGGTCCGTAATAAATGGTCTAATGCTAGCATGTCACGTGGAATTGAAGAGAGGTAAAATGCGAGTCAAGTAACTACCAGTACTAGGAAAAACATCTGCAGTTGGTATCGATAAACCCCGAAGAGAGTCTGATCAACGAGAGTAGTTTGAATGTTTGCCATCGGATAACATTCAATAAAGAATATTCTCTATCATAAAATAGGCAGTCGTTGCAGAGAATATTTGTATTCATGGTCTGCCATTATATATTCATCAATGACTCCTTTATTATCATTTAAGTGGTGCTTGATCCTAGGAACTTATTTCCCTAAGTATAACTATAAATAGCAGGGTCAATAGCCATTGTCAGACAGGAAATTCTTAGCAAAACTTATGATGTATTCTACTTTCACTCTCAATTAAAACAACTTTATTTGCTCTTTTATATTGTTCTCATTTCTATCCTCGGAGACGCTGTTCTCGGATCCAGGCTTGTCATTTTTCTTCAATCTTAATCGCTAAGTCTTACTTTTAATCTTATTTATTTACCATTTTTGGATCAAATCAATTCATTTGTGTATAAACAATATAACAAATTCAAATGTACTGTTTACGGGTAAACATGCATATTTTTGAGTTGTGACAAAACTTACATAGAGCCCGTTTGGATTAGCTGACTTGAAGTAGCTGATAAGCATTAGATGCTGAAACTGATTTAATAAATAAGCAGTTATGTATTGGGTATAAGTGCTGAAATTGATAATAAGTTGTTGCAGTAGTAAATTAAAAAAATTGCTGATAAGCTCTTTTTCTGTTAAAATGACTTAAATAACCTTAGAATTGTTTACACTTATAAGAACTTAATTTCTTCAAAATTTTAGATTCAAGATCGAATCAAATACAAAGTATTCTATTTAGCATTTTATTTTAAATACAACTATGCTTAGATATGATAATTTTTATGATAAATATAATTTATTTTATGATAAGCATATAATCATAAGTTATAATAATTAATAAATTGAAAAAAGTTTCTCAGTAAAAAATAAACCTAAATTGGACAAAATATTTGAGGAGAAACAAATACTGTCTTCATCTCCACAACCGTTAGAAAGCAATACACCAAAAATTTGATATGTCCTCATTTATTACAAACAGTTCAAAGATTAATACACAATCACATAGATATAAATATGCAAAGGAATAGAGAATTTGCTTATCATAAATAGTCAATCAGAAGAGAAGGGGGGCTAGATTGGTGAGTATCGATGTAGATGTTCTGTTCTAAAAAGGAATATTTTAATAATAAAATAGTAAAAAACCTGATCAAACTTAAAGTGCTTATAAGCTAAAAATTCATAAGCTGGGGTGAGCTTTTGGCTTATTTTTGACTTATAAGCACTTTTAACTTTACCAAACGCGTAGATAAAATAAAAAGTGTTTATAAGCTAGTTTGACCAGTTTATAGGCTTCGCCAAACACCCTTGTAGTCTTTTTTTGAGCTTTGAGCAAATAGGAAATATATATATTAATACTTAAGGAGGGTTAAATACATTGTTCCCATATTTGGTGTCTCGAAGGACACTTTCATTACCTAGGCATGCCAAAGTGTTGCAAGCATTATAAGAGAGTAGCTTAACAAAAATACATTGTTCTAATAAGTCCTTTTCCACAAAACATTTAACATAAGAGGGAGCTTCAACAAAAATCTACATGCCTTCACGTTCTTCCTTTGCCTTTTTTGCCATGTGATGAGCAGCATTATTCCCTTGCCTGAATGTGTGCCAGAGGATTATCTCCTTCTGCTGGTGCATTAACCACCTGTATTCATTAACAATATCATCATAAAGCATATTTCCTTGAAGGATCGTTTGTATAGCCTCCACAGAATCTGATTCTATTGCAAGCGGGTATAGTCTCCATTTTTTAGCCATTTTGAGCCCTTCTAGTAGAGCTTTCAACTCTGCTTCTAGTGATCCACTTGCATATGAAGATTTTCCAAACCCCACAATCCAGTATCCTTTAGTATCTCTAAAAGTGCCTCCCAAACCACATTTTTGCGTAACATTGTTATAGCTAGCATCTATGTTCAGCTTAGTCCACCCTTTTGGTGGCTTGTGCCGTGCAATATTAATAAGAATTTTAGGAGTGAAGATGCTTTTTTCAGTGAGGAGTTTATATTCAGTAGACTTTTTAATGATAAAGTCACCATTGATTGGGGAAATGGTGTTCTTATGATTGTTATTGTTCCTATTTTTCAATGTATACCAAATAATGAACGGGAAGAGAAGGTCCCAATTTATGATATTATTCGTAATTGGGTAGTTAAAAATCTTCAGTTGGATGCCAGTGATCACCTGAAACTTTGTAGTAGTGATGCCACCCAACCCTTTCCCAAAAGGGCTTGATTGCCTTACAGCTAAAGAAAATGTGAATAATAGATTCTTCCTCGTTATTTCTACATACCGGACACATTGGATCTAAGTTCAAACCAATTCTCGCCAGGTATTGTCTACAAGGAATCCTGTTATGGAGACATTGCCACAAAAGGTATTTTATTTTATTGGGACAATTTAGCTTCCAAATTCATTGGAAATCCAGATAGTTGATTTTTGAAGACTCAAGTAAATTAAATCAAGTTTTAGTTGTGAAAAGGCCTTTGGTAGTTAGTGACCATATAGGGATGTCACTCCTTGGGTCTTTTCCCCGAATTCTCACCTTTTTAATAATGTCCTTAATGTGATTTGGGATATCAATAGAAAGATTATCAAGTTCCCAATTTTTCCCATTTAGTAAGTCCTTTAATTTTATGGTTTGTTCACTTTTTTGAAGAGGGCCTTCCACAGTAGCTCTAAGATTTCCTACTCCAGAGATCCAATTAGTTTCCTAAATATTCATGTTTGAGAGGATGTGGGGTGACCAAGTGATTCTTTTAGAGCATAACGCCCAACCCTTTTTGATGCTTCTCCAAAAAAAAAGAGTTTTTATTAATAGCATTATTTGAAGCATAGGTGGAGATTATAAGAGTAACCCAAGGAGAGGTGGGATTTGTGAGCAATCTCCAAACCATACTAGCCAAAGTACATAGGTTCTTTGAAGTGGCACTATGTATTCCTAGACCACTATTAGATTTTGCTCGGCAAATGGTAGACCAATTAATAAGGTGCATTTTTTTCTTCTCATTGGTGGACCCCCAGATGAAATCCCTTTGCACCTTGTCAATTTTATTGAGAATCTTTTTTGGTAGTAAGGTATATTGCATATAGTGGTTTGGAATTGAATTTAAACAAGAGTGCCAGCGTAGTTCTGCCAGCTATATTAATGAAATTCATTTTTCAAGTAGCTAGATGGGATCTCATCTTATCAATTATGAATTGGTAGTCACTTGGCCTAGGGGAGTTATTTAATATTGGGAATCCTAGGTAGGTGCCAAAATACTCACTTTTCCTAATACCTAGTATGTTAGTTATATCTTTTATGTCGGATTCAGGACAATTTTTTGAAAACAAAATTTTAGATTTCGAGAGATTAATTTTTTGCCCAGAAATTTTACAAAAATAGGTAAGACCTTCTTTGATAGAGTTACACGACTTCTTATTGGCTTTAGCCATAAAAGTGAGATCGTCCGCAAAGAACAAGTGGGAAAAAATTGGACTCTTCCTTCCAGTGGTTATAGGATCCCATTTCCTTAAGTCTACTTGATAATGAATATATCATGAAAGCATTTCCAGACAAAGTATGAAGATATATGGAGAAATGGGTCCCCTTGTCTAATTCCCCTAGTTGGCTCAAAAGAGTTTGTGACAGAGCCATTTACTAGGACAAATATCGAGCTAGTTGTAATACAATTTAACAGAAGTTTTTAGAACTTGGGAGGAAATTTAAAGTATTGAAGGGTATAGTGTATGAAAGACCATTCAATACGATCAAAAGCTTTTTCCAAATCGATTTTGAGGATCATTTGACCTTGTTTTCTCTTTAATCTCTTTAAGTTTAAAACTATATCTTGGATAATAACAGCATTATCGGAAGCTCTTCTATTCTTCACAAAGCTAGCTTGGAAGGGACTAATTAGGTTATTTAGAAAAGGTTTTAGTCTATTAGCTAACAACAACAACAACAACGACCCAGTGTAGTCCCACAAGTGGGGTCTGGGGAGGGTAATATGTACGCAGACCTTACCCCTACCCCGAAGGGTAGAGAGGCTGTTTCCAGGAGACCCTCGGCTCAAAAAAGCAATAGGAGATGATATATTAGTACCATAAAAATGCGTAATAAAAATAACAACAATATATAAGAGATATGAAATATGAAATACAG
The DNA here is from genome assembly GCF_000715075.1 of Nicotiana tabacum. Lineage (NCBI taxonomy): Eukaryota > Viridiplantae > Streptophyta > Magnoliopsida > Solanales > Solanaceae > Nicotiana > Nicotiana tabacum. Next base: position 55,631,241 of record NC_134097.1, read on the forward strand.
GATACGAAATACTAAATACGAAATAGATGGCTGGTATAGTACCACTAGAAGGTAAAGCCCTGCATCAATAGATGACCAATGACATTCCTAGTCTAACTCCTAACTAGATAGTCTCCCTCTATTGTGCTGTAGAAATATTCACACTCTCCCCTAACCTACAACCTTAGTGCTCGACCTCCATAATTCCCTATCAAGGGCCATGTCCTCAGTAATCCTAAGTCGCGTCATGTCCTATCTGATCACCTCTCCCCAATACTTCTTAGGTCTCCCTCTACCTCTCCGCGTGCCCACTACAGCCAGTCGCTCACACCTCCTCACCGGTGCATCAGTGCTCCTCCTCTGAATGTGCCCGAACCATCTGAGTCTTATTTCCCGCATCTTGTCCTCCATGGGGGCCACACCCACCTTCTCTCGAATATCTGCATTCCTAATCTTATCCATCCTTGTATGCCCGCACATCCACCTTAACATCCTCATCTCTACTACTTTCATCTTCTGGGTGTGAGAGTTCTTTACCGGCCAACATTCAGTTCCATACAACATGGCATGCCTAACCACTGCTCTATAAAACTTACCTTTTAGTAACGGTGACACTTTCTTGTCACACAAGACTCCCGACGCTAACCTCCACTTCATCCACCCCACCCCTATACGGTGTGTGACATCCTCGTCAATCTCCCCGATCCCCTGAATAACCGATCCAAGGTACTTGAAACTACCTTTCTTGGGAATGACTTGAGAGTCAAGCCTCACTTCAACTCCCGCTTCCGTCGGCTCAACTCCAAATTTGCACTCGAGGTATTCCGTCTTCGTCCTACTCAACTTGAAACCTTTAGACTCAAGAGCATGTCTCCAAATCTCTAGCCTCTCGTTGACGCCGCCTCTCGTCTCGTCAATTAGAATAATGTCATCAGCAAATAGCATGCACCATGGAACCTCCCCTTGAATATGATGAGTCAGTGCATCCATCACCAGGGCAAATAGGAATGGGCTGAGCGCAGACCCTTGGTGCAACCCCGTAATAACTGGAAAGTGTTCAGAGTCGCCTCCTACTGTCCTAACCCGAGTCTTAGCTCCATCATACATGTCTTTAATCACCCTAATATAGTTACTCGGGACCCCTTTATCCTCTAAGCAGCTCCATAAGACCTTCCTAGGAACCTTATCGTACGCTTTCTCCAGATCAATAAACACCATGTGGAGATCCTTCTTCTTATCTCTGTACTGTTCCACCATCCTCCTAATAAGGTGGATAGCTTTTGTGGTAGATCGTCCCGGCATGAACCCGAACTGGTTGTCTGAAATAGACACCTTCCTTCGCACTCTCATTTCTACCACTCTCTCCCAAACTTTCATTGTATGACTTAGTAATTTGATGCCCCTATAGTTGTTACAGCTCTGGACATCACCTTTGTTCTTATACAACGGGACCATTGTACTCCACCTCCACTCTTCAGGCATTCTATTAGTCTTGAATATAACACTAAACAATGCAGTAAGCCATTCCAAGCCTGCTCTACTAGCCATTCCAAGTCTATTAGCTAGTATCTTTGTGATTATTTTGTATAACATATTACACAAACCAATTGGTCTAAAATTCCTAATGTTGTTTGCATTAGGTATTTTGGGTATTAGACAAAGGTAGGTAGTATTAATAATGGGAGGGATTGCTTGGCTGTCGAATATGTCTGTACAAAGTTTCACAACTGAAGGACCTATGATACTCCAATATTTTTGATAAAAAAAAGGGTGAAGTCCATCCGGTCCCAGGGCTTTAAAAGGCTTGAAAGAAAAGATAGCCCTTTTGATTTCAATTTCTTGCAAGGGTCTATCCAGTGTACTAATGTCAACTTGGCCAATATTTGAACTAGGGTTTAGGGGGTTTCTCCTACTGGTCATTGCATGGGAAGAGGTAAAAGTGTACTTAAAATAATTATTGACATATGACATAATAAGAAGTGGATCAAGTAAACTTGACCAAGTAAACTTGCACCCCTTGAATCCAAGATCAACTAGATTGCAGCTATTAATCTTGGACCAAGGGAATTTTGCCCATGAACCTTTTATAGGCCTACCACCAAACTTATCATTAGCAGTAAACACATCATTAAAATCTCCTCCCACCATCCAAGGACCTATATGGTTTCTACTAATTTTTTCTAGGTTATCCCACATAGCATTTCTATTATATAAATAAGTGCTAGCATAAATAGTACTAAAGAGCCACTATTTACGTATAGGTAATACCTCAATCATTGCATGGATTTCCTGATTTCTACGAACGAAATTTTGGACAGTCACCACCTCATGGTTGTATAGCAGCACAATTCCTCCAATTTGGCCATCGGATGGAACTTCTATCATTTCTGTGAAGCCAAAGTTATTGAGCAATTCAACATGGCTTCCCATTCTTGTTTCCAATAAAGCCACCATGCAAGGTCTATGAGTGTCGACCATCTCTCTGAAATTCCTCCTAAAGTTTTCATTATTGCCACTTCTTATATTCCAAATAATGACATTTGTTGGACGATTCATGGAGACATTAAGGTTTTGGTTTGGTGGTTCCCCATTTTTCCTCACAGTCCATAGAATAGGGTTCCTTCTCAAAGCTGGTACTAATATCATGGCCATGTTCCCCACAGTTGGATCCTGGGGTGGCCTGATGTCCATCGAGCATTTGTACAATGCTAATGGGCAGTTGAGTACGTGCCTCTTCTCTTGCATCTCCGTAAAGAGAAATACCTTTATCCCGTCTAGGCTTGAGAACTCTAGGATTCGTTCTAAGATTATATTGAGAGGTTCCTCCTCCTCCATTTCTGCCTCTACTAGTTCTAGGTTTTGGACTTGTTGCTGGGGTGGTGATGGGGTGGTTGAGGAATGTTTTGCTCCTAGACTGGTGAAGGATTCTCCCAAGGAATGAACATAGGGTTGAATTGAGTTAGTGTCTCTGTAGGAAAGAATGGCATGTCCAGAAGAGCATTGTGAGGGTATATGGGGTTGAAGTGAGGGGGTAAATTCCAGTGATTTGTCATTGCATGCACTAGTTGAGGGTTTACTGAGGGAGCTAGGGGTTGTAGGATATTGTTTAGCCAAACTTGGTTGAGGTAGTTGTTCATGGCTAGTCTTATGCCCTCCGCTAATAGTTGAGCCAAATACTGGGTGTTGTGAAGAATCACAATTGAGTCCTGGCCGTTGATTTGTAGATTGAATGATACTGCATGTCCCATTAATCCCATTTCCATCCACGATACTGGTTGATAGTCCTGCGCTTGTGGTAGTTGGACATAAATTATCTGTGGATTTTCTACTTGTGGAGGAAAGGGTGGAAGGTTTTCCATGGCAATTGCTCTGTGTTGCCTTAGGATCTGTATCAATCTAGGACGTCTCCTTATGGTTAAAGGAATTTTGGGCATTTTGAGGAGGGATAGGAATACCTAACGTTTCTAACTTAGGCGTGTGAGAGGGGCTAGGGAAAGCTTGAGAAGGATTGGGTGGTAGGCTAATGATTTGGTGTTCCGCTTTCATGGATTTTGGTTGCCCAATGCCATGGTTTATAGGTATTTCCTCTATAGGAGTAGTATCCATTGCTTGGTTATTTTGGTTGGACAAATGTAAGCATTGGCCATCTTTATTTGCCATTTGGATTACATGCTCAGGGAGGGAGAGATTATGAGATCCTAAAGGAAGATTTTTGTCCGGATTTTTGGTTAAAGTAGTATAATTACCAATAGGTTTTATTTTATTAGTAGGGAGGGTAGTGGATGTATTATTAGTAGAAGGGTAAGTCATTTCCCCTTAATTCTTGCATAGGGCCATTTTCCCTTTTTTTTTTTTGAGTTAGACACATTAATATCCAACATGACACAATTCTTGTTTGTGTTGGACATTTGTTCTTTTGCATGGGTAGTACTAGGATTATTAAGAAAATTCTTATTATTTTGGATGGTTTCATTAGTGGTTTCCTCTAAAACCGTGTGCTCATTTTCTAGGATATTAAAATTATTTTTAATTAGTAGGGAAGTGGTGGTTTTGGCCATGGTTGCCGGATTTCTCACCATGGAGTTGACAGTATTAGTTTTATCAACCTTTATATCCATTAAAGTAGGGGAGTCCTTTAAATCCTTTGATTCGTAATGTAAGTATTTAGTATCAAGATACTTACCAATGCTAGCATTGAACATCTTAACGGGGATATCTGGACCTTTAGAGTTGTTGATTGGCTTTGTGGTATTTTGATGAATGTTCCTTTGTGCTAGCCTTTTTCCCATACTAAACGAGACTGTTTTCCACTCCTCTTCTTTTTTTTCCATCATTGAGTTAGTTGCATGTTCTTCAGTTCCTGCTTCAATAGCCATGGCATCTAATTTGATAAAGGTGCATTGATTTTTTTTGTGTCCCAGCCTACCACAATTTGTGCATAGGAAATTATCTCCTTCGTAGTGGATGTGTTGTTTGTGTTGTCCCACATATAGAAATGGTTGGACTGGGATTTCTCAGGGAAGTTCAACATATAGCCTTGCATATCTTCCCCTTAGTATAGTTGAGGTACAAACATCCACCTTTAGTAAACGACCAATTGCATTGCCAATTTTTTGTAGTATTTTTCCATCGTAAAATTCCGTAGGCAGTTGTGGGAGTCTAATCCAAACAGCCGTTGTTGTCAACCTCTCTTTGGAAGCTACAAAATTTGGTTTCCATTTTGTAATGGAGAGGAAGTATCCGTTAATAAACCAAGGGCCTTGTTGAATAGCTTTTTCCATATTGTCCTTTTTTTTGAACTTCATTATAAAGTAGTCCTCTCCTAGATCAATCATTTGGAAATCTTAAAAAGGAATGAAGGAAATGGTTAAAGAAGGAGCATAATGGTATGGAAAATGCCTGTTTAGTGCTGATTCTCGTTTTCAGATTCCCTTCTGTATTGGGAAAAATTGAGTTTACATATTAAAGTGATTGGAAGATGATGTGTCATGACACGTAGACTGGTCAAAGAATTATGATTGGCAAAGAGGCACGAGTTGCAACAGATATGAGCAGAGGCATAAGAGGAGGCATGAGCGGATACTCAAAAGATTCAACGCCCGTACCTATTTAAGTCCAAGAATCAAGGAGAATGAATCTGACAGCACAAGAGAGTACAGATGCAGTATTTAATGAGCATTAAATACTAAAAAACGTTAGAGAATTTGTATTAAAATACAATGATTATATAACGTAGCATTTAATGTCTTTAATTGTCTATAATGGCCTTGTTATGACAAAGGCAAAATGCATATTTTCAAGATAGCTATAAAAGGGAAAGGTTCGGTCAATTGTAAGAGAAGAACTATTTGAATACATCGATTTACTTTATATCCTTCTAATTATCTTATTTCTAGCCAAATTACTTTCTCTTATACATTTTTTGATTATCAGTAACCCGAGTTCTTCTAAATTAAAGCTTTGACCGAAATTCCACTTTTTGGTTAAATAAATTGGTTCCGTTACCGGGAATCTGATAATCTATTCTTTTTTAGTTTAACTTTCCTTGTTGCATCAACCATGTCGAACAATAATGACAACATTCAAGGAAACCAAGGAAACCAACAACTTCAGGGAAATCTATAGGATAATCACACCTCGGACCCTTCTCCACAAAGCTCTCCTCGGCGGTCTCAAGAAGGCACTCCTGATGGATCTCATGCAAATGGAAACGCTCAATTTGAAAATGTTCAAGCTATCGATGAAGCTTTGCAAGAACTAATTACTGAACAGGTCAATAAAGCTCTTGAGACTTTTACTAGCCAGTTACCAGCTACACCACCCACACCCACTCCAAATAACAAAACTTTGGAGAACCCTCGTTCTGGGCTTGTTAATTCAGGTAGTGGTGAAACCCCCAGCGAATCACAAGAGGGAGTACCAGGTAACTTAGTCAATTCTGATTTACAAAATTTAGTACTAACATTGCAGAAATAGCTCAAGGAGCAAAGCGACCGCATAGAGCAAATACCCGAGGTGTCGCCCGTAATCAAAGGGATAGATATGAATAAATATTCGCAACAACCCTGGAAGCCAAGTGCTGCCCCCCCTCCCAATTCCAAAGAAATTCAAAATGCCCGATATTCCAAAATACGATGGAACAATTGATCCACGAGACCACGTGACTACATTCACAACAAGTGTAAAAGGTGACGACTTGACCAAATAGGAGATCGAATCAGTATTGGTCAAGAAATTCGGTGAAACACTCACTAAGGGTGCATTAACATGGTATTCTCTTTTACCCGAAGATTCTATAAATTCTTTTGCTGAGCTGGCATATTCTTTCATCAAAGCACACTCGGGAGCTCAAATCGAAAAAAGAATGGAAGATATTTTCAAAATCAAGCAAGGGGACTCAGAATTGCTTAGAGAGTTCGTGGACAGATTCCAACATGAAAGAATGACATTACCGCATGTACCTGACAATTGGGCAGCTATAGCTTTCACAAGTAATTTGAATGAAAAAAGCTCAGAAGCTACAAGGTGACTCAAGGAAAGTCTTCGTGAATTCCCAGCTATAACATGGAATGATGTTTATAATAGGTATAGCGCGAAGCTGAGGATAGAGGAAGATATTTGATAATAGGCTATATAGTTGTTATTTACACCATAATTGTCCATGCTTTGTTATTGTTTTATAATGTAAGTTGCCAATAAAATGCTTTAATTAATGCTATTTGGTTTCGCAGGGAATATAAGATGTGAGGAAGCAACATGAAGTGTTTAGAGGCAATAACGTGAAGAAAACACCCACTCAAGAAGTACCCAAACACAAAAGAGCAAAAAGAGAAGGAACGCAGAGACAAAAAGGCCCAACATACTCACCACAGTTTCCACCGCAGTCCACGCCGCGGTTGGAGTCAGTGTTCTCCGCGGTCAGCGCCGTGGTCGACGCCACGGTCGCGGCGGCATGTTCACAGTCTAGAAATTTAAGGGGCCAAAGTGTCAATTCGGGAAAGCTTTTGTAAAACCCTTATAAGATGTAGGAAACTCGCCCAAGAGAAGAGGGGGGGCTTATTTTGGAGATTACTTTTGCAAGAAGACAAGTGTGAGAGATCACCCAAAACATCATAGTTCTTATTCTCTTCTATTTTTCTGGCAATTTTCCATTATGAATATTTTCATAGTTTATTCTTACATTGTCATGAGTAGTTAAATACTTTAATCTAAGGTTTTGGTGAAACCTGTTGGAGATGACTTGGTTGTGATAGTAATATAGTTTGAATTGGTTGTTAATCTTTATTTGTTCATCTACGTTTTGATTGTGGTTAGTTGAAAGGGCTCTCAATATCCGTTCCTATTTATTATGTATCTTCTTGAGAGAGAGTGCATGTTTAGGTAGTTGTTTGAACAACATCACTCCCAGAGTATAGACGAGAGTCATAACCGAGGGTTTAGAGGTTGGATTAGAGATAACGATACCTCGGGTGCAATCTAAAAGAACGGTAATGTGAATCTAGCTAGCGTAGCTTGAGAGAGTGCGTCTAGTAAATTATCATAATTGCTTGAGAGAGATTTATGATAGCTGGAGAGTTCTTGATTGATAGAGACAACTAAAGCATTTCTATAAGAAACATACAACCAAGGAAATTACCAACGGGAGAAACCATTACCTTAGACCTTATTCCAACTGTTTACACATCAAACATAGTTAATTTTCAGCTGTTAATTATTTTCAGTTTTTAGTTGTTAGAAATATCATCAATTTTTAATTACAAAGTTTGGGGAAATTGATTCTGTGAATTTAGTAAATCCGACAAAAGTAATTGATATGTTAATTCTCTGTGGTTCGACTCTGGGCAGAATTACTCAGATTATATTCGCTACGTCCGTGTGTGTCCTTGTATAAGGCATAGTTTGGCGTTATCAATATTATCTCATGGTCTCTAAAGGAAGAAAAGGTAAGTTCGAGACGGGCAGAAATCGAAAAAAGGTCTGGTAAAAATAGGTACGAATCATACATGGGACCAGCGGGAAAAGACTCACGGTCAAAATAGGACAATCAAAGGTACGATCACAGGTCGAGGAATAGAGAGTCGGGCTCGTCATCAAGATTTGGGAATGATCGAAACACGCGTGAGTCATGAGATGATGGTAGAAACTTGAAGGCGAGGTTTGGCAGTTATAATTTCAATATGAGCACTTCCGAACTCGTAGCTGTTTTGAGAAGCATAGGTGACAAGGTACGATGGCCAAAAGAGATGAGATCGAATCCAAACAGGTGCAATCCTGATCATTGGTGCGAATTTCACAACGATCACGAGCATAAAACGGCGGACTGTAGGTTTTTACAAAGTGAAGTTGATCATTTATTAAAACAGGGTTATCTCACCAAGTTATTCAGTGAGAAAGGTAAGCAAGCATACATGAAGAATAGGTAGGAGGCCCCTAAACCACCTTCTCCCAAAAGGACTGTCAACGTTATAAGTGGAGGTGAAGACATCAATGGTGTGACGTACACAGCATCCAATAAAATTTCCAAAGTCACAATTACCCAAGGGAAACGGGTGCGACATGTCTTAGAGGAAGAAAGCATTACGTTTGATGATGTAGATGCGGATGGCGTATTATCTCCTTATAACGATGCACTGGTAATATCTCTACTTGTACATGATACTAACATAAAACGAGTTTTGATTGATCTAGGTAGTTCCGTGAACATTATTCTGTTAAGAGTATTACGTGAGATGCAAGCCGAAGATAAATTAATACCAAAGGCGCATATTATATCTAGATTCGACAATTCTAGTGTCGTGACAAAAGGAGAGGTAATACTTACTACATTCGCAGAAGGAGTTGTCAAAGATACAAAGTTTCAAGTAGTAGATATGAAGATTGCTTACAATATGATCCTTGGGAGACCATGGATCCATGAGATGGATGATGTTCCGTCAACCTTGCATCAAGTTATTAAATCTCCATCACTATGGGGACCAACATACATCTAGGAACATCAACTCTGTAGCGGATTCAAGTACGAGAAACGAAGAAAAATAGCAATCACAAAATCCAGTTGAGGGTGCCACAACACAAACCTCAACTAAACAAGGGTGAACAGATGTGGACTCAAGGCCAAATACCATTCAAGAACTAGAGGAAAACAAAAATATCAAGACAACAATTGAAGAACTGGAGGCTGTGGTGTTATTTGCACAATGGTCTGATAGGAAAGTCTACGTAGGGGCCAATCTAAGCCAGGACATGAAAGGTAAGTTAATTGAATTTTTGAAAACTAACGTGGATTGTTTTGCTTGGTCCCACTCTGATATGACAGAAATACCACCGTAGGTAATGACTCACAAATTAAATGAAAACCCATCGTATCCTCATGTCAAACAAAAGAAGAGAAAGCAAGGAACTTTCAAAAATCAGGTGATTCGAGATGAGGTTCAAAAATTACTAAATATTGGGTCTATCCGTGAGGTAAAGTATCCTAATTGGTTAGTCAATACTGTTGTGGTACCGAAGAAGAATGGTAAGTGGCGAGTTTGTATAGATTACACAGACCTTAACAAAGCCTGTCCTAAAGATTCTTTTCCCCTACCGCATATAGATCAACTAATTGATGCTACTGCAAGACATGAATTATTAAGTTTTTTAGATGCGTATTCAGGATACAATCAGATCAAAATGGATCCTGTGGATGAAGAAAAAACTTCATTTATAACAGATAGAGGGACTTATTGTTATAAAGTAATGCCTTTTGTTTTTAAAAACGCTGGCTCAACATATCAAAGATTGGTGACCAAAATATTTCAAGAACATTTGGGACAAACCATGGAGTTTTATATAGATGACATGCTCATCAAAACTCAACATTCAGGGGATCATATATCACACCCGTTTGATGCATTTCAGATTTTGCAAAAATTTAATATGAAATTAAATCCTGAGAAGTGTGCATTCGGTGTTGCATCAGGTAAGTTTTTAGGTTTTCTTGTCTCTAACCGTGGTATTGAAGTGAATCCCACACAGATTAAGGCCATTGAGTAAATCCCTGACATACTTGCAAGTAAAAAAGAAGTGCAGAGGTTGACGGGAAGAATTGCAGCCTTGGGAAGATTCATTTCTAAATCATCAGAAAAGTGCTTTAAATTCTTTTTAGCTCGTAAAAAGCAAGATCATTTTGAATGGAATGAGGAATGTCAACAGGAACTCAAAAATTTGAAGACATACTTATCAAATCCGCCATTGCTCGCAAAACCAAAGGTTGAGGAAAGACTGCTCATCTACCTTGTTGTCTCAGAAGTAGCGGTAAGTGCTGTTTTAGTCTGTGAGGACCAAGGTAAACAATCTCCGATCTATTATGTCTGCAAATCTTTATTAGATGCAGAGACGTGGTATCCTCAATTAGAAAAACTTGCACTTGCATTAATCATGGCATCTAGAATATTAAGGCCTTATTTTCAATGTCATCATATTGTTGTAGTAACTGCTTATCCATTACGCAACATATTACACAAGCACGAGTTGCCAGGTAGGTTAGCCAAGTATGCTGTAGAATTAAGTGAATATGATATCACATACCAACCTAGAACCACGATTAAGTCTCAAGTGTTAGCAGATTTTGTGGCTGATTTTAGCCAAGGAATGCAATTGGAAGCAGAAAAAGAATTGCAAGTGTTCAACGGCTCTAATCCGGGAATTTGGACCTTATTCACTAATGGTTCTTCTAATGTGAAAGGTGCAGGCTTGGGAATTGTTTTGGTACCACCTGCGGGTGAAACCATTCGACAAGCCATTAAATGTCATTCTATAACTAACAATGAAGCAGAGCATGAAGCTGTAATTGCTAGTTTAGAACTGGCACGGGAACTCGGTATTAATCAAATTGTTCAAAATCGATTCGCAGCTAGTAGTTAACCAAATGCTGGGGACTTATACAGCCAGGGAAGCACGAATGCAACAATATTTAGAGAAGGTACGTGATCTGATCAGGCAATTCCAAACCTGGAAAGTTATGCAAATATCAAGAGATAAAAATGTTGAGGCGGACGCCCTAGCCAATCTCACATCTGCAGCAGATGTGACAAGCAATGAAAATGCTTCCGTAATTCATTTGTTTCATTCAGTGCTCGATCCAGACAAAAATGAGGTAAATTTTAATGACTTAACCTGGGATTGGAGGAACGAGATTGTTGCTTTTTTGTAGTATGGAACCATCCCTGAAGATAAGAAAAAAGCTCACGCGCTTCAGAAAAAGGCTGCTCGATATTGTTTAAAGCAAGGCAATCGTTATCAAAAAATGTTCGGTGGACCCTTAGCAAGGTGCCTCGGGCCTTCACAGACGGAATATGTAATGAGAGAGATACACGAGGGGCATTGTGGAAATTACGCCGGAGGAAGATCATTGGTAAGAACCATGATTAGGGCAGGTTATTACTGGCCTAAAATGGAAGAATAAGCGGAAAATTTTGTGGCTAAATGTGATAAATGCCAAAAGTACAGTAATAACATGCATAGACCTACGGAGTTGTTACATCCGGTCATTGCACCGTGGCCATTTATGAAATAGGGGATAGATATCGTGGGTCTGCTACCACAAGCAAAAGGACAGGTAAAGTTCTTGCTCGTACTCACTAACTATTTTACTAAATGGGTGGAGGCAGGAGAATTCAAACAGGTACGAGAAAAAGAAGTTAGAGATTTTATTTGATGGATTATTATATGCCGGTTCGGTGTGCCAAAGGAAATCGTGTGTGATAATGGCCCTCAATTTATAGGCGCACAAATTACAGAGTTTTTTCAAAGTTGGCAAATCAAGAGGGTTACATCCACACCCTATCATCCGGTGGGTAATGGACAAGCTGAGTCAACAAACAAAGTCGTTATCAACAATTTAAAGAAGCGTTTGGAGGAATCCAAGGGTAATTGGCCAGAATTGTTACCTGGTGTTTTATGGCATACCGCACAACAACAAAAACAAGTACGGGAGAAACACCATTTTTATTGGTTTATTGAGTTGAAGCTTTAATTCAAGTTGAGATAGGAGAGCCAAGTACAAGATTTACACAAGCGTCAGAAAAGTCTAATGACAAAGAAATGCGCATAAATCTTGATCTACTTGAAGGAAAAAGGGAAGCTGCACTGATAAGAATGGCAGCACAAAAGCAGATCATAGAACGATACTACAACTGAAAAGCACGCCTAAGATTCTTCAAAATTGGGGACTTCGTGCTCAAAAAGGTTTTTCAATCTATGAAGGTAGCTAATGCGGGGAAATTAAGTTCAACATGGGAAGGACCCTATAAGATTCATGATATTGCAGGTAAAGGAGCATACGAGCTGGAAACAATGGATGGCAAGATACTACCTTCACATTGGAATGTTGTTCACCTGAAGAGATACTATTTCTAAGGAATACCCGCGGTTAGGTATCCGTATTTTAAAATTTAATTTTTGAATTGTTCAATTTTACTAACGATTTTAGATGATAGACAAAAAGCTAGCCCATACTAAATGATGAGTCACGACCTGCAAGGCACGTGGAATAAATTAAACTTCCTGGTATAGGGTTACAATTATTCTGATAGAAATTCAAATGGGCTAAGCAGTCTTCATCTATAATCGCACCTCCGAGTCCTGTATGTTTTTCCTTTTCAGGTAAAGGACCAAATGAGAGGAACAATCAAGTGCTCGAGGCTTTATACTTCAACACTCAAACACTTGGAGGACTATATAATATACACAGACATGTGTATAATGAAGGCAAAGAAGATTGAGAAATAATCAAAGATCAAGCCTGAAAAGTTCACTCAATGAATGAGTCAAGTACAGAGCAAAGTCATGAGCTAAGCCTAACGAAAGACCTTACCATAGCTAGGGTAAAGGAAATGTACTGAAATGGGTTATAAATAAAAACCTCGTGTTTATTTTTCTTTTTTAAATATGTTATAAGAAAAACAGTTACGAGAAAGTTATAGATGTAATTCAAATACATGTAAAGTGTTATTCAAAATTAGACAAAGTTCAAATAAAAACTTGTCAAAGTTATTTCAAGAAACATGTGTATTCCTGTTTCTTTTATCATATATTAACACCGTTATGATGTTGAGACGTCTTCTTCATTAAGTGTCGAATATAAAAGGGCCCTCTTTTATAAAATTCATGATTAATTTAAGTATTCATGAAGTTAACAGAAGCATTTTTTGAAGAGTAAAAATGCAAGTTATTCAGTAAGTCCTTAGAAATAAAGGCAAGAATAAACAAAACAAAAGTTCAAATAGTAACGAAAAACTTCTTAATATTAAAAAGCTTAGACTAAGTATGAACTTAGTCATAAACTGAAAATTGTTTATACATATTGCACCATAAAAGGTCTGGGGACTTAAGTTTCCAAAACAAACCCTCAAATGAGACCAAGGGTTTTAACCACAATTTTCCAAAAAGAAAAAAAAAGAGACACAAAGGAATTCAAACAACTTAAACTTGTCACTGAGAAGATGAAGGAACTAAAGCAGGTACATCAACAGCAACGGGTTCAACTTGGCTTGAAGGAGTGGTGATACCCGTATCATCTTAAACATTTGCGGAAGATTCGGCCACGGGAGAAGGAAAATCTTGGTTCTGCTAAGTCTTCTCAATAGTTTCATTGATCTTAGCTAGCTCAGATTCCAAGTTAAAATTCTCTTGGCTAGCTTCAACAAGAGTATCACGGCGACAATTCAAAAATGCCCAACTCACTTCAATGACAGACTTATCTTCAAGGATCTCATAATCTCTTTCCCAGTCAGCGATTTCGTTCTTTAGCTTTCATTTTCAGCCAATGTAGATTCATAAGAAGTTTGAAGAGAGACGTGGGAATTTTCTAAGGAACAAACCTTATCAGAAGAAACCCGGAGGTCTTCTTGGGCTTGAGTCAAATTCTGTACGAGTTCACCAGCATAGACTTCTTTTGCATCCAAGAGAGCCTTCAACTCTCTAATATCTTCACTTGCCTTGGAAAGCTGCTCGAAAAAAGAAGTTTCAAGACGAGCTTTTTCCTTGTCTACTTGATTGGAGGAAGCCTTTTCAACTGCCAATTCCGAAGTCAAAGCCCGCACCTGCTGCTCCAAGGTACTTTTATTTTCTTCTAAGTACTCCATGTCGATCCGAAGACTTTCATACTGTTCCTTCCAATTATATGCCTCCAATTAGTAATCACGCATTAACTGCTCTGAGAGGGTAACCCTTTTCATCATCTCCGTGCCGATGATATTAGCCTAAAAAGGGAAAAGGGAAGGAAATGAGAATCCCAAAGATAGAAAAATGACAAAGTAAAAGGAATAACTTTAAAGAAGCATGCACAATGTCATTCATCAAGGTCAAAGAACTATGGCTCTCTAGCTTGGCTCTCTCAACAGGACCAATTAAAGTCTTTAGCCACACATCTACTTGACCCAATTTCCTTAAAAGGTTGCCCTCAGCGGGGACTTCAATAATCACTTGACTCATAGCACCACTCCTACTTGAGGAGGCAACCTCAGCATGATGAGTAGGCGGATGAGGAATTATCGAAGGAGGAGCAGTAGAAGTAGTAAAAACAGCCTGGGGAGCAACGGAAGCAGCCATAATCGGCGAAGTAGGAGTCACAGGCACGGGAGGAGAAAAAGAAGCCAAGGGAGCTTCATCAGAAACGGGACCTAAACTTTCACTACCAAACCCGCGGTCAAAAAGCTGCTCAACATAATCATGAGCAGCAACGGGAGCATCATCAATATCATCAGGGATCACTACCAAGGCTTCAACAGATTCGGTAAGAGGAATAGAACAGCGGGGGGATGCTTCTGCTTCATCATCGAAAATAATGCGTCTACGAGCCCGTGGCCTTGTTACCAAGGAACCCCCGTCTTCCTCTTCTTCGGAATCTTGGTCATCAACGGCTTTTCTTTTCGATGAAGAGCCCAAAATTATTTCTTGAGCCCTTTCCAAAGAGATGCGAGAAGCCGCAACCGCCTCAGCAGTAACTCCTCGAATAGCAAATCCTGATAGAAAGAAGGATTGAGGTAAGTTCAGGAAAGAACAATATGTAAAATAAAATAAAAGATCTTACCATGAGTGTTTACTTTCCAACCAAAACGTTGGGAAAGGGTCTTCCAAGATCTACCATCTATTGGTGCAATACTCAACAGCTTTCCTACCCAATCACGGAAATTGGGAACATCTTCCACAACTCCCATGGTTGCTAGAAAAGAAAAGTAAAATTAGAAAAATCAACAAAATTGAAGAAAAAGGTACGAGAAAGTTAGAAGACTCACATGCAAAATTCCACTTCTCGGGGGAAGGGAACGTTCTCATCACCCACTAAATCAATAGTGGGGGCAGCAACAAACCTGGCATACCAGCCACGGTCTTTGTCATCTTCAAGGCTAATTAGAACTCTTTTGCTCCTAGCTACTAGTGTAAAAACACCATTGCGAAAGAGTCTAGGGGAGTAAAGATGAATTAGATGTGGGAAAGTAAAAGGCACACTGGCTATGTTGGTCATATGCCTCAAACAGGCAACAACCCTTCATATTATTGGGCCAATTTGACCTAAGCAAACATCAAAAAAACGACATAACTCGAGAATAACAGGATCGATAGCAGGTTTGAATCCTAATGTGAAAGGGTACGTATAGACAAAGGAAAATCCAGTTAAGTAAGAGGTAATTCTTTGATTCGGATTGAGAATAATGATAGGAAAATCATGACTCCAATGGCAGTCTCTACGGACTAAAGAAATCAAACCTTCAGTGATTTGAGTGGGATAGATATCAACGCGATCTAAAGAAGATACTTGATTTCTAAGAGTTTCTCTGTCATTATAGAAAGATAGTTCTGCAGGAACTATCTCCTCTACTAGAAGTTCACGAAGAGGTTCAGAAGATTCCTTACCTCTAGAAGAAAATCTGTGTGAAAGAGAACCTCTAGTTCTAGAATAAGGGCCACAACTAGGCGAAGGAAGAGAAGAACCACGCAAGGATGAAGATCCTAAATTACGAAGCCTACCTCCCCTTCTACTCCTACTGCGGGCATTAGGGATGTTATCAACTATGGGGACCCTTCTAGGGTTAGGGTTTGATGAAGACATGATAGTATGAGGAAGAAACAAACAAAGATTCAAGAACTGAATATTTTGAGAACTTTGTGTGATAAAGACAAAGAAGAAAACTATGTTTATACTGTGAAACAACCGTCAAAGGAAAAGGTGCAATGATGGAAAAGTCATAATGAGAACTGACGCTTTGTGATCAGTGAAGCCGTGAAAAAGCCCTAAAAAGCGCTGCAAAGTTGCAGAACCAGTAAAAGGGTGCCACGTGTGAAGAGCATTAAATGGAAGTGACAAATGAAGCGTTGATTCTGCTATAGCATTAATGGTGACAAAAA
Source organism: Nicotiana tabacum (assembly GCF_000715075.1). Classification (NCBI taxonomy): domain Eukaryota; kingdom Viridiplantae; phylum Streptophyta; class Magnoliopsida; order Solanales; family Solanaceae; genus Nicotiana; species Nicotiana tabacum. Next base: position 55,647,609 of record NC_134097.1, read on the forward strand.
TTCCCGTTTTAATGAATTTCACTTCCCAAATATTCAATTGATGAATAAATGGCAAGTGGGGGGACTATCTGTATTGGAAAAAATTGAGTTTACATATTAAAGTGATTGGAAGATGACGTGTCATGACACGTAGACTGGTCAAAGAATTATGATTGGCAAAGAGGCACGAGTTGCAACAGATACGAGCAGAGGCATAAGTGGAGGCACGAGCGGATACTCAAAAGATTCAACGCCCGTACCTATTTAAGTCCAAGAATCAAGGAGAATGAATCTGACAGCACAAGAGAGTACAAATATAATATTTAATGAGCATTAAATACTAAAAAAAGTTAGAGAATCTGTATTAAAATACAATGATTATGTAACGTAGCATTTAATGTCTTTAATTGTCTATAATGGCCTTATTATGACAAAGGCAAAATGTATATTTCCAAGATAACTATAAAAGGGAAAGGTTGGGTCAATTGTAGGAGAAGAACTATTTGAATACATCGGTTTACTTTATCTCCTTCTAATTATCTTATTGCTAGCCAAATTACTTTCTCTTATACATTTTTTGATTATCAGTAACCCGAGTTCTTCTAAATTAAAGCTTTGACCGAATTCCACTTTTTGGTTAAACACAAGATTCGTAAATTCTTTGTCTATCTTCTTCTGACAAAGCAATAACTTTGATACCTCTTGTAACGAGGGACTCCGGATTGTCAGTCCTTTCTTCCGCTTGAGAGCTATCTGTTAACTCTATATCTTTATGGTTTAGGTTAGCATCAAACATCATCGGATTAGATGTTGTTAGCATGTCCTTGAAGGATAACTTAGTATCTAGGTTGGATTGTATGGAAATGTCATGATCAATATCAGGTGGTTTGGGTGATTTTTGGCCTGGGGATTCATGATTCTGGAGTTTCGTTTGAGAGAGGAATTATGAAAGTAATTTCAGCCTCGTAGTCTTACAACATGCTCTCTTTATGATCTTAAAATTCCTTGTGTTCGGTAAGAAATGTTCTTTTATGATACAGCTTTTGCAGGCACGCAATATATTTTCTTATATTAATAAAAAAACATTTGCTTTTTTTTTTTTAAATATCGGATGTTCCCGAAGGGACATAAAAAATCATTTACTTAATTCTCTTAATATGTGATTAAACTATCAAAATCAATTGTACTAGCATACCGTTTCTCCGACGATTCAACAACAAAAAGAGGACTTTCTGGCCCCACACCACTTCCTTTAAGATCGAGCCATGGTGGGACCTACACATTGCGGGATTGCCCACTCACTTCTATCAACGTGCCCACAAAACCCACTAACGTGCTCGGTTCCTCAATTTACCCGTTCCACTTGCCAAAGCCTAGCGCGTGATATCCTTTCCCTTAATCTCGCGCGTAATCACTGAGGTCCATGTCAGACTCTTGCTCCAAGACATTCCTTCAAATTCCGTATCAAAGGTACAACCAGGATGCGTAATTGTACAACTTCTTAAGGCATATTCTCTTTTTTTCTTCTCACACGCACAGCACACAGTGGAAAGACAGTTATACTCCAAAATCTCGCCGTCGGCCCCCACTCCTTCTCTCTCCTTTCCCCGCCTAATTTGTGGCCGGCCGTTCGTAACGGTCATATTTCCGATCACTTTCTCTCTCTAAAACTCCCTGTTGGAGTCTTTCTCTATCTACTCATATACATATCGAGGTTGTTCTTTGGTTGACCTCGGTGAGCGGACTTCATTAGTTGTAGTCAATAAATTCAGGTGGGCAGGTCGAGTAGTAAAGATCACGGTCGAGATGGTAATGTGGCGCTTTGCGGGCCACAACTTATGATTGCAGTGTCAATGAGTTGTCAGAATCCGAAAAGGCCGCCATTGCTTCGTTCTGAAGCTGAAAATGTGCCTCAAAGAAGACCGAAATCGAGAGAGGTTACATCTCGGTACCTATCGACATCATCTTCATCTTTTATCTCAACAACGTCATCTTCGAACACAAGTAGTTATTCATCATCGTCGGAGTCAATCGCATCACGGCGGAGTCAATCACCGATGGTTACTCGTCCCGTTGCAACGCCGGTTCAGAATTCCGGTTTGATTAAGCGGTCGCAGTCCGTGGACCGGAGACGGCCGACGACGCCTGTGACAAGGGAAATGCCTACTGCGGCAAAGATGTTATTGACCTCCACAAGGAGTTTATCGATTTCGTTTCAAGGTGAGTCGGTTTCATTTCCTGTTAGTAAGAAAAAACCTGCTCCTACCTGGAACAATTTGAGTAGTGCGAGGAGAGGTACGCCGGAGCGGAGAAAAGCTGGACCGGAGTTAGTTACGCCGGCGAATGATCGGGTATTGAGTGATCAACAACGGTGGCCGGGGAGATTAAAACCGGTGAATTCAAGTTTTCTGACTCGAAGCTTGAATTGTGGCAACGAAATACCGAAATTTGGATCCAGAAGTGTACTTAGGTCATTATCAAAATCAGTGATTGATGACAATCATGGAGTTAAAATTGCAGCTAAATTGAAACCACAATGTGGTAATGTGGTTAAGCTCAATGTGAATTCAGATAGTGAAAGTGTTTCATCAGGGAGTACTTCAGGGGTCTATGAAGGTGGTAATGTCGCTCAAGGGCGAGGCAGTTCCCCTGGTATAGTTGTGCCAGTGAAGTTTTGGCAAGAGACTAGTAGCAGGATCCGATGCAGGGCGGAACCTGGTTCACCAGTGTCCAAAAATAGTGGATTGAAAACAGCGGCTCCTTTGAAGCAAATGTCTAATAGGAGAAATTTGATTGATAGTCCCACACCATCACCTTGGGGTATGCCAGCTTCTAGAGGTTTTGTATCTCCTCTTCGAGGAGGGGAAAGACCAGCTTCACCAAGTACTGTGGTGGTGCTATCCTCAAATTCTCTATCAAGGGGTATGCAAAGTCCAACAAGAACAAGAAATGGTGTTACGGGTACTCCAGCTTCTAGAGGTTTCGTATCTCCTCTTCGAGGAGGGGCAAAGCCAGCTTCACTAGGTAAGGCAGTGGCACTATCCTCAAATTCTCTATCAAGGGGTATGCGAAGTCCGACAAGAACAAGAAATGGTGTTACGGATACTCCATCCACAAATTCTCTATCAAGCGGTACGCAAAGTCCTACAGGAATAAGAAATGGTGTAATGGCTACACCATCAAAAAATTCTCTATCAAGGGGTATGCCCAGTCCTACGAGAATAAGAAATGGTGTTACGCGTACAATACCTAATAATGCTTGCATTATGCCTTCAAGTTTGAGTTTTGCTGCCGATGCGAGAAGAGGAAAAGCTGGGGAGAATCGTATCAGTGATGCACATGAACTGAGGCTACTGAATAATCGGCAAATTCAATGGCGATTTGCCAATGCTAGAGCCGAAGCTGCTCTAACGTCACAGACAGAGACATCAGAGGTAATGGTTTTCTAGTATGCCACTGGTTCTCTAGATGTTGGTTAAAAACGGGTCTATTGTACAATTTTTTTATTCAATAGTTCACAAAGATACTGAATATGCAGCATCATCTTGGATTTTACTATTGGTTGCCAATCTTTGTATCGAGTATAAATGTGGAAAAGCTATAAATTCTTAAAACCCCAAACAAATAAACTCTCTGACTATGGTTCTCTGAATGGTGTACTGTGCTTGACTGGTTGGAAGAGTGAGGATTGGAGGAATGAAGTAAAAAAGAGTAATGGTTGTTTTTCTTGGTATGTTTGGAAGTAATGTTGAGAGGTATGCAACTCTTGTTGTGTTTCACTCTGTTTCTCTTTATACCTAACAATTTGAGGTTTACCAATGACTTTCTCTCCTTTACCATGACCCTCATTTTCATCGTACCAAACATAGAATGTGTAGCTTGAAGGTCTCGAAGGCATCCATATTTGCTGAACGACATTAATGTTAAACCAAGCTGTCAGAGACTGCTACTTATAGAGGTGTAAAAGTTTGTGATAGATAAAAGGATTAGTTTCTTCAGACATCTGGAAGTTCATGCGAATATGGGCCAGGATTGTATGTTAGGAACTCATTTTATGATTTTGACAGAAACAAACAGGAAGTTTAATGCACAGGCATATAGCGCATTTGAACCATAGTGCATGCTTAATTGCGTGAAGAAAAAGAAATATAGTAAAACTTTGGAGGGTTCACTGCACTGTGTAAGTCATCATGTTGATTGAGAGATCCTTCAATCTGGAGTGGTGAATTGTGGCCGCTTTATGCAGGAGAAGCATGAGAAGTGTCTTGAGCAAGACCTTTTCTTCTCAGTTTCATGCATTTGTTTTGTTCTTATGTTTTATTCTTTTTTCTAAGGGTAGAGATTTGGATTGTACTAGTCCAAATTTGGAGAGTGACTTCAACTAAAATTTTGTTTAGAGGAAGGATGTGCACAAGCTCCATAGAATCAAGCCTGTGAACTTAAGGTGCACTGATAGTAGAAAGATGGGAGCTCTGTTGAATTTTAGGATATGACCCGGGATAGAAGGATGTGGAGGCCGAGGATTAGGGTAGAAGGCTAGTATGTAGTAGAGAGTTCCCCGTTCTTTACTAGTAGTATTAGTAGCATTCTTGTATTTCCGTATTCTTTGATCTCTAGTATTTGCTTGTTGTTTTGTTCACTTTGTGTATCCTATTTCCCTGATTGTTACTATTTGATGCTACTTTTTCTTTTTCGGCTTCTCTTTTTCTCCACTTTTTCCTTATCGTCTTTTATCTCCCTCTTCTTTCTTTCTTCTTCCTCTTCTTCTTCTTCGTCCCTTCTCTTCCTTTCCACCTTTTCTTGAGCCGAAGGTCTATCGGAAACGGCCTCTCTACCTCTCCAAGTAGGGTAAGGTATGCGTACATTACATACTATCCTCCCCAGACCCCACTTGTGGGATTTATACTGGGTATGATGTTATTGTTGTCTGCATTAGAAAAAACATTTTGTTTCTTGTCAGAGCTTGACAGCTGCTGAATATGTTCTGAAAGACTTTAACACGTATAGATGTTTTATGAGATTGGACGAGATATCTCTACTTCTTCCCCACTTATCTGTTTTCTCGATCTGGGTGCATTATATTAGGGTCTCTGTTCTTCAGTTTGTCTGATCTTTTGGCAAGCTCTATTCTTTTGATAAGCTCTATTCTTTCAGTCTAGTTGAAAATTCAAGTGCTTTTATTATTTTAGTAGAAATTGCATGAAATTTTGGTGCTTCTCATTTAATTATTTTGTACTAGAGGACCCTGTACAATGCATGGTTGGCCACTTCAAAATTACGGCATTCAGTTAAGTCCAAAAGAATCCAGCTGCAGTTGTTGCAACAAAATGTGAAGTTGTATTCCATCCTCAAAGGACAAGTAAGACTTGCTTCCTTTTTTTTCCAAACCAAGCTTTAGGAATCCGTTGACGTACATAAAATTTGCTCATATAACCACGTACCCATGAATTGCAACTGCTCGCAATGTAGATATTAGATGTGGGAATATGCATATGAATGTGAAAGGCATTTGAAGAAATAGAAACAAAGAAGAAACAAGATTAAAATTGATGATATCGTAATATTTCCTATTCCATTTTGTCCAAAAGCATTTTTACTATATTTGGTTGTCTATCTGTTGCTAACGCCAGTAGGTGAACTAAACCATTCACTATGGAAACATTTTTTTTTTCATGACCGCAGGTGCCAAGTTTGGAGAATTGGGATCTGACAGATGGAGATCACTCCAATTCCATGTCAGGAGCTATATGTGCTCTGGAATCAAGCACTATCCGTCTTCCTGTTGTTGCAGGGGCTGTGGTATATCTTTCCTTTTCATTCTAACTGAAATTATATTTTCTTATTGATGTTTTGAGTGCTCTTCATGTTAATTTTGCAGTTTTAGGCTGAGGGGATAATAATGTTCTTTGGTTGTAATATCAACAGGCAGATGTTCAAAATGTGAAATATGCTATCTCTTCGGCCGTTGATGTGATGCAGGCAATGGCATCCTCCATTTGTTCTTCACTGTCAAAGGTGATCTCATTCTCTTGTCTAATAAATAAATGAAACTTATGGCTAGTGGACACTTATTTTTTCAAATGCCAGGAAAGGGAAATGTGTAAGTAGCTAATTTGACTATTGTATTAAAAGATGTCCAAATTGCTAAATTATTAAGCATCTTTTGTGTTTGAGGTTTGGTGAAGAAGCACCAATCAAATTGAGCCCATATAAGTTGCTGAATGAGCGATCCTTTTTTTTAGAGTGGGTGGGTCGGTGGGTGAGGGGAGGGCGGATAAGAGAGCTATCCTTATAGCAAAGTGCCAAAGTCAAGACCCTTTGACCACATTTATTCTTCTTCTTGTTAGCATATATACACGTGCAAGCAATGCATAATACAGAACTATTTTTATCCTTATGTTGTGATTGATTCACTATGACCTGTGATTCACGTGTCAGGAAATCCAGCACAAAGAGAATATGGCGACCAAAATGGAAGATATCTGACTTATAACAGTTCTGTTATACAGAAGGAAGTTGTCTCATAAGACCTATATCTCTCAAAATCTTTTCACTTAGCTAAGAGCATAGTAGAATGGAAGCAAAGGATCTTTATAGGAGATACCAACTAGTTCAGATTAAAGATGAAATACTTACATTACTTCAGATGTTTGCCCGAAATCTTTTTAGCCTAGTTAGAAACTTAAATGACAGTATAAGAATAAGTGGAACCTCTAATTTAAATAATTGATTTACCTTAAAAGACAAATTATTTATCAATATTACACTAAAATGAGCCTCAAAGCTTGAATAAACTATAGAGGTTTCATAATAGAGGACCCAACCTCAACTACTAGTATGGGATTGAGGCCTAGTTGATTGACTCACTCAGTGCAACACGGCCTACTTGATTGATTGATTAAATTAACAACAACAACATACCCAGTATAATTCCACAAGTGGGGTCTGGAGAATATTGATTAAATTAAAAGTTGCGCAAATCTAAACAACCAACCTTCACTTAGGCTTGTAAAATGTATTTACCACTCCGTGTTAGAGTTCTTTAGTATTCCTTTCGCTTGTAAACCTGTGATTGGAATACGCCATGCCTTTGGCAAGTTAATCTCATATATTTTTATTATCTTTTGCTGGTTGGTCTGGTCCAAACCTACCTCCCCAATTTATAATCTCCTTCACAACGTTTGCGAATATATGGTTCCATTTTCCTTCCTCATGGTATGGGCACCTCTCTTACTCCCCCGACCTATTCCATAAAACCAGCTTTCCTTGTTCAGTTGTCCCATAATATTTGGTCTTCTTCTATAGTTGATAATGTTTTTATGGAGAATTTTTAGTTTTTAGATAATTAATTTTTTCTCAAATACAACTTATTGAGGATTGGAATGAAAAAGGACACAAATGTAGCGAAATAGTATTTCTTTAAGACTGGAAAGGTCTTATCAAGTTCATAGTATTATGGAATATGAGTTCCCTTTATTGACTTCTCCTTTTGTAGGTTTACACCATGAATGATCAATCATTAGTGTGAGAACAGTTTGGAGAATATTTGGAGGAGTTGCCGTAATCACATATTTACACCATGGATGTGTCTTGAGTTTTTACTTGTTGACATAATTATGGATGGGCTAACTAATACAAGTTTGGTTGATGAAGCTTCCCTATTTAGCAGATGATTTTTTATTTATTTATAAAGACTTAGCAAGGGTTGTCTTATAAATGATGAACTAGCAAGGGAGTCAACAAAAAATTTGAACTTGCAGTAGCACTTAGGAGACTAGAAGTTTTAGGATAGGTAGAAGCAAAACAGAATATATGTACTTCAAGCTCAGGTTCTGAAGATTAGCTGGAATTCTGGTGTCTAAATACTGACAATTCAGATAGCTAAACTTAGTCTTCCAATTACACTACAAAAACAGGAGGTATTTGCGGCGGTTACTTCTTCATATAATGGCAGTTTCTAACCGCCGCAATGTGCATTTCTATGTATTAATGGCAGTTCGTGAAACCGCCGAAATCACGTTCGCCACAAAGATTATACGGCGCTTTTTTGGTAACCGCCATAATTCACAAGTTTATATAACGGCGGTTTTGGATGGCTGTTGAAACCGCCACAATGTACAAATTGTCTAGTCAATTGAAATGGCCTGTTTCGCATGTATAAAGCGTCAATATTATTTATATCTTCACTTATTTATTACTGTAACTTTTGCCTTTCAATGTCACACATGCAAGTTTATTACTTCTTTATGATATATTGACACAGATATAAAGGAAAAATCAAGTAAAATATTCATTATATTAAAAAGAATATTAAGTAGTGTAAAATTACAATACCAAATGTGTTAAAATCTCAAAGAACTACTACTTAATAAGGTTAAAGGAAAACTTAAGTCAATCCTAACAATAATGACTAATGGTTGCATTCATGATACGCATTGTTACTCCCGTTTGAACATCTTCAAGTGCCGTCCACTTCTTGAATCAAGTACCTGCAAGAAATACGTCTCTAAATAAGTATCATTTGCTGGGGAAATTTACACTTTTATCTTTTGCTCTTTTCTGCAGTAAGACTAGAATGAAAATGTCATCACTATCGCAATTAACATGAACTTTAAGGTGGTCAAGTAGAGAAATCTTATAAAACCTTTGCTTTAATAATGATCCAGCAGTCAATCCTCTTGTTATGCAGCGCAACTTCAGCTTTGCTATATGTTTTGAATGCCTTCAGTTCAAAAAGAACATTTCTCAAACGAAAGAAAAAGAAAAGGAAACAGCAGAATAAGAGAAAAATCAAAAATTGAAAGACATGAAGATATTATACAAGTGTTGGTGCACAAATAATATGCACGTAAAGAAGATTATTAGATCAGCAAGTGATGAATCTTTGTGCAGTTGCCTAGCAAATACTAGGATAGCGCGAAACAACAATGAATAATTGTTTCAAACACCGCCACCCAATTTGTTGTTCTCCGTCCTTTCACCTTTTCCTTAAATACATTACCTCCTTACTTCACAAACTCACAAACACCGCAATCCACTGACTTCTCTTCTCGTCCATTTCCAATTTACCATCCCGCGTTTCGTCATTCTCACATTCCGTCAATGTGATATTTATTCTAGTCAATACTACTACTAACTATACTAACATGTTGAAGTTTTGCCAAAAGCAGAAGATCCATTGCCTGCGCTTGAAAGAAAAAGAAAAAGTTCTATCGAAAAAGAACAAGTGAAAAGTTTGATTACCACATAGGTTTTGAGTTACTGCAATCTTCAATAAAGCAAAGAAACTCAACGAATAATAAGAACGGCAAGCAAGAATAGAGATAGCAATGACTTGAGCTAGTTGAGAGAAAGGTAGGTACCTTATGATAATTGTCACACACTAAATAGTTTTGAGGAATTGAATAAATTCTCTTGCTGATTTGTTGAAGTTCTTCAGTCCCTGAACCATCATTCATATAGTTTAAGTTAGTGATTAATATACACTCTCAATAGGAAAAACATAAATTCCTTTTACAGTTTCTCCAAGGTCACCAAAGATCATTGGAAATTACAACCAGACCAGTCACACTCTAAAGCCAGGTGTACCTCACTTGATTTATTGCTAGCCAATATATATACCACTTCTTGCACATCCAAAATAGGTGTGCTTGTGTCAATGCACATTTTGGCAGAGTTTATCTTTTACATGAACTTTCAAAATCAGCATTAGAAAACTATTGATGTGATTATTTATAAGATATTATTCCACCAAAGACATCTTTTGCCTTCTATCAACTAAAAGATCCTACTGTACAAAAAAATAGAGATCTCTACTTCCTTCTACTAATTTTAATTTTATATCTAAATGGGGAAATGGGGAGAGTAAGCAAGGAGATCTAACAAGAAAAAAATAGGATTACCTCAACTATCCGAATTGTGTATGCCTCTGTATAACCTGTAGATAAGTAAACAAAATGAATGAAGTGGCCTTAAGACAAGGAGAAAGTAACACATCCTAGGAATACCAACTCACGGAAACGATCCAAATCAATGGAAGAAACACTAATTTTGGATATTTGGAAAAACAAAACTCCACCACTATGTATTTCAGAAGTTTTGACCTGTAAAGGCAGGATATTGATTTTTTTTATTATTTTTTTTTTTGATAACCGTGGTGTCCGGGCCAGCTTGCACGCACCTCGACTAATTCCACGGGATACCTGCCACCTCCCACCAGCAACAAGTACGAGGTAACTCTATCCACCAAGGCTTGGATAGATGGGAAGAAATCGCCTAGTGTTTTTTGTCTCCGCTGGGATTTGAACCTGAGACCTCATAGTTCTCACCCACTTCATTGACCACTAAGCCACACCCTTGGGTGCAAAGGCATGATATTGATATCCAACAATGTCACCAAATCCTTTGCTCTTTTAGATATAGGAATACCACCTCCTGTTGAATATATAGTACCACATTAAACCCCTTTGTTTTGATAAACAATAGGCTCTCAAAATGCAAAACAGTAGATTATAATAGGTTTGTCATCCAATAACTATGTTGACAGAGCAAAGCAAACCAACAATAAAATCCTAGATCCACATCAATACATAATCAATACAGAGCAGAAAGGAGATAAAAATAGAGACGACCTGGCTGAGCTTTATTTGGAGTTAGGAGTTTGAATTGCTGAAAGCGTGACGGTGACGGAGTTTAGCAAACTCTATGGGAGCTTCATCGTAGACCACAGATTCGCCATTTCTTCCCAATCAAAGGTTCTACTGGCCTTGAATGTCACAGTGTTTGAAATAGAAGGCCTCAGCGAGAAGAGGAGTAGTAAAGGATAGAGTAGGAGAGGAGAGAAGAGAGAGTCGCCGGCTATGGCGATCTGATAAATCGCCGCAGGGGAGAGAAAAAAGGGTTTATTAGGAAAGTGAGTGTCCTAATTTGTGTGAGAGATACACTTTCTCCAAATAAACCAGAAAAGTATGAAAATTTTAAAATAAAAATAGCGTCGTTTTAAACCGCCATTTAATATGCTAAAACCGCCGCTTTATGGATGCATCATTGACGGCTTAAAATTTGCCGTATTATAGTGCTATAATGGCAGTTTTTGATAACCGCCACTTTAATAACGCCATAATTGTTCCGTTTTTTTGTAGTGCAAGAGAATGCCATATAAATGAAGATGTCCCACAAAATTAAAATAGAATCGATGAAACATAGGAGTGGTACGAGAGTTCATGCAATATAAAGATATTTATTAAGACGAAAGACAAGTTCAATGGAACAATTGAATGTTAAATGTGAGCGAATATTGATCCTCTAAGAACCAACAAACTTAGAAGATGAATGTTTTCAAAATGCAGATGTTAAAGATGGATGAGCAGTCATACAAGATTAGTAAGGTTCGGAATTAAAACATGCAACAAATGCTGCAAATAGCACAGATAGAAGATAAAATGGGAAATAGTCGTCTGAGATGGTTTGATCATGTATTCTTATGTAGGCATCTGAATGAGTAGTTCGTAGGTGTGATAATATGATAACTGAAGGTTATAAATATACGAGGTAAACATTACTAACTTGGAGAAAATTCTCCCAAAAGTATCTTAATTATCTCTGGTTCAACTTAGATTTAGTCAATAACAGAACAAAATAGAAGTAAAATAATCCAATCTCTCGTAATATCTCAGTTTCGGCAATTTAATTTGTATGGTACGTTTGTCCCATCTTTTTAGGAAACTTCAAATCTTAGATTATGATGGTCCTTATTTCCTATTTTACATGCTTGGACAATGTGAGCATCATAAAGTGTTTCACTTGGGGTCTGATCATTTAGTTTGAAATGTGGAAAGCTCTTCTTTCATCAATCTTTCCTACACAACTGTAACTGCTCTGTGGTCTTCGTTAAAACTATACTTTTGCACAGAACTACTTTTTGTCCTCAAGTATAGGAGTCATCTCAATGTGCTTTCTATCAGTTAAATTATGTTGCTTTAAGAAATGATAAGATGTGTCAGACTTTATGGGATCAAACACAGCTTGCACATGGAGTGGTAGGAAAAACATTTGATTCTTCAAAAATTCTCAGATGGCTGTAAGGTTACCTGTGTAAGGCTGTAACAGGGTTTTGAGAATTATCATTTTCAAATGAAATTTGCTGGACGAGGTATCTATACTGGCTCTCCCTTTCAGTCAGTTCAGCAAACTTAAGAGCAAGACCCTTCTGGCTTTAGCTCATCTCATGTATGAGACGGACCAAAATGAGATGGAGACCAAAATGAAGTTATTTCCTGATACCCTCTGAAATCATTAGCAGTTCTTGCACCTCTTTATTTCTTACGGATTTGAATTGTAGTCTGCCTACTGCTCTCACATCATATTCAAAACTCCGTTAAACATCATTATTATACATGTGAACAGGTTGAGCAGGTGGATTTGTTGGTACATGAGCTTCAAAATGTAGCTGGGAGCGAACGTGCTTTGCTTGACCAATGTAGAGATCTCTTGTCATCACTGACAGCTGTACAGGTAACATGGAGCTCATTTCTTACCTTATTTGCGAAACGATCATTTTTATGTTGCCTTTTAATCTCATTCTTCTTGTCAATTATCTGTTCAGAACTGACAGAAGTTTGTAAAACAGGTGAAAGATTTTAGCCTGAGAACACATTTATTACAAATGAAACGCATGGTTTCTTGCTCTTCAACAGAAGTAAAAGATGATTAACTTCCTGATGGAAATGCAACTCTTCTTTATCCAAGCACAAGGCAAGTAAAGGTGATTAACATGTGTAGAAATTTGGTTTCTGTTGTAGCTAGAGTTACCTGCTTCAGGTTGGGGGAATGCTTTTCTGTAGATGCGTTCTGTGTGCATCTTTGGTAGGAAATTGCCCTTTTCGTGTTTCGTAGGAGCTTGTACTCGGGTTTATAGTATCTCAAACATGTGTAAATGTGTATATATGTCGTCTATGGTTAAAAGTCCTATGAACGAGTTCCATATGAAGTGAAAATTTGCAGAAACGCATTTCGAAACCCCTATGAAGTTCATCATAAAATTTGATAAATAACAAAATCTCGAGATAGTATATTACTACTTTATTTCCTACAGGGTGGCGAGAAATTGAGGTGCAAAACAATTGCGAGTGCAATCATCAAAACATTATGCAATGTACTCATTTTTGGATTCTCTAGAAGGTCCTTAGCAGCATACGACCAACACACCTATAGGAGGGGCTTTACTGTCTTTTCACCAAAATTGAAAGTCAATTCTCTTTTTTTATCTTTTCTTTTCTGTCTCTCCCTCATCAATGGTGACTCCGCCAACAGCAACAGACATAAAACTGGGAAATAGATTAAACATAAACAACTTCTCTTAAAACCATTTTGGGTGACGGAAATTTTTCTTTCGTTGTTTCTTTCTGTTTGTTTCCTCTACATTTATTTTAAGCAAATATAAAATTAGAAGATGTGAAGCTGATTGAGAGGTAGGGGTAAGATTTGTGTATACACTGCTCTCCGCAGACCCCACTTGTGTAATTTCACTGGATTTGTTGTTGGGTGAATTGATACTATGTTTTGAGGTATTCGAATCAGATTTAGAAACTGAAATGGGGGGTTTTTGAATAACATTTTGAGAATTCGAAGAAGCGGGAGAATAGAGCTTTAAAGGGCCTAAAAAGATTTTAATGAAAAACCAAATCCTCTGCCCAACTAGTAGTTATTGTGATTTGCATAGGAGTCAATGTTTTACCAGTTCCTTCCTTTATGCTTGGTTTTGCCATTGACGATGGAAAACAAGGAAGGAGCTGAGGGTAGAGAAGGCTTGGGTGTAGGTTTTTAGGTTCATAGTGAAATTTTGGTGAAAGGATAAAAAATAATAAGGGCGCTTTAGAGAATCCAAAAATGGGTGCATTATTAATATACTAGCAAGGCCTCTATATATATAGAGAGAGAGGGGATAAGGGAAGGGGATTACAAAGTTGGAATCAAACCCTCACCAGTCACCACCAAAATGAAAATTCAGGTAACCACCAAACTGGGCTAATAAGATTCCCAAGACAAATGTATTTTTGGTTGTTCTCTTTTTACGTTTTCTTAATTTTTCTGCGAAGGCACTATTGCTAAACTTATAGTTGTGATTGAATTATGGAAAAACTGAAAACTTTTAGTTTGACAATGATAATTGTTTACTCTTAAAATGAATAACAATTAAATTTATATGTGGTTTTAAAGATATGTGGATTGATTCAACACAAATAATCAAGAATGTTAGATAAATAAGTTAAGGACATAATGAATAATCAAACCTATCGTAACGATATGGCCTAGCTTGAACTTGGACTGAGAAATAATTTTTGCCCTCGATTGGGTCCTGGGCTCGAAGCCAGACAAGAAAAAGAACAAAACTAAAGTCAAGACTTTGCAGTAGCTAGAAAGCAGAGAAATAAGTTTGTATTGCCTTGATATGCATGTTACAATGTGTCCATTGAATAAACGCTTCCCCTTTATATAGTAGGAGAGTTACATCTCTAGTACAATTCTAAAAAAAGGTACAAATCCTCCTTTCTCGTCAATTACCAATATACTACCGACACTGGGCGAGATCCCTCGTAATATCCGGTTGGGTGTGGATATCATGGCTCTCTGTTAGTCGTGTGCAAGAGTTTATAGTGCTTTTGAGGTCTTGGAGCTCGTTCTAAGTTTGGGGAGCGTTATCTCGTCAGGCCCGGTAGCGAGTACCCCATTCCAGCCTCGATCCAAAGAGTTCTCAACTTCAGTCTTGATCTCATACATTCGTACTCTTTCTTAGTTGGACCAACCAGGAAGTCGGTGTGTGCGCTAACCCCGAGTTCACCCGTATACAGATAGTCCCCTCGTTTCTTAGAGAGTAGGTTCGTCGAAATGATGGGAAACGATAATGAATCCTGGTTCCTTCCTTCGTACGTTAAAACCGAGATAACGAATAATCCGAAACGCCCCATCAGTCACATCATTCTGACTTCAGACACGTGTCAATCATCGACTGGTCGTCTCCGAATAAGAATCATCGCGTATTGATTCTATTTCCTCCTATAAAAGCTTCGACCTTTTGTACTTTTATTTTTTGATCCTAGCTTTTACCTTCAAATTCTCTAGCGGCTTTCAACTCTTTCAAAGTATTTTGGAAAGAGTAACGGCTTCAAATTTTAATACGCGTTATTATTTTGGGGAAGGCCGTGAAATTCGCTAAACGGCCCGTCCCGAAATCTAAGTATTTTAATATATACAATTATCGAGGGCCCCGCAATCTAGGTACTTTATTTGGCGAGGCTCATCTCGTTCATTATTTAAAGGGCAAACCTAAGAGCAACTATGATTCTCTACTTTATTTGTCTCTAAAATAAAAGAAAGAGTCCTAGTTAATTATGTATTGAATTATAATACGTTGAACTATGAATTGAATTCTTCCAGCCAAGTCCAAATAATGAATTTGCTTGTGCACGATTGCAGCAACCCGGCATTTCAGCCACCAGCGTTTGGGCTCAAAGTCGTGGATCAGTTCTAGAGCCCAACGTTCTTTTAATCTCCCCTAGGAGACCTTTCTGTGGGTTGGAAATCTTTGGGTTTGTTTGCCACGCATTCAAGCCCAATCTCCATGGTCCAAAAATTTCAGACTTTAACCAAACGAACTTACACTAATGCCTCAATCCTTTCCTTCAATATGCAATTAGTGGGCGAATCATAATAACTCAATATCGAAGCTAGAAGAGATGCAACTTCTGAACTATGACTACATGATATCCAGGCTAGGGTTATTGACACTAAACAATGAAGTATAAACCATTTCTACTATCTATTATACATGGAATTACTGGTACGGACATAGACATTCTTCCTAACCTTTTAGGCTCCATCATATTCCAGTTTTAATACTTTATAGAACAGGGTGCCATACTTGGACTATACTAAAAATGAACCACACTAAAGTCGATTCTATTGAAGAGAATAGGCATAGGTTAATAGTCCATATACACAGTATCTCAAGTATTCAATTAACTTTACATACCACAAATATTCAGATAAGAAAGAAAGAGCAACATGGTTCCCAGAATACACTACTTGGACTAGGATGAAACAGACTAAACTAACTACTTTCACATTATGCTACTGGATTCCAAACAAGTTGTTATTGAAAACTGAAGGCCAAAGATCATTCATTCATCAAGCTTCATGTAATTACAACTTTACATATTTCTGTATCTCATCTTTTATGGATTCAAGGGATACCTAGAAATGGCAATACAATGAGAAGAGAAGGAGGCCAGCAACAGGCTAGTAGCAGTCAATACAATAACAATACACCAGTAGCAGCGACTCAATCAATACTCCAGAAAAACCCAGAAATGTTGTAAACCAACAGCAACAGCAAATACCAAGACAAACAGACTCAACCAAGCTTGTATTAAACCCAAAACTGAACCAGTAGACCACTGAACCACTTAAGCAATCAAAAGGAATGAGAATCACTATCCAGAATTCGAATTACACATACAGATGCAATGAAACCGTATCTTTCTTTTGGTTTTCTGTTCTTAAATTCTCCAGCACTCTCTAAAAGAAACTAATTGTTTAAAACTCTAAAAAACTGGCCTCAAATCTCCTCAAAGATTCTTTTAAATTTAACCTCTGAAAACTGATCCTAAAATCCCTCAAATAAAACTGATCTTTTGGACCCTCAAAACTGCTCTCTAAGACTGATTAGAGAGGAACCAAAAGCAGAACCTCTCTCAAACTCCTAAGGACCCAAAATTCAGAACCTTTTGAACTCTTTTAACTCTAAAAAAACTGATCAAAGACTGATCTCCCTTCTCTCCAAATCCGCCCCTAACTCTGTCATAAGTCCCTCCATTTATACCCAAACACTGACCCTGCCAGCTCGTAAGAGCACTTAGGCAGAATTAAGAAACTAATTCTGCCCATGATATTCTTTAGAACTCCACTAGAGTATGTTTTGTTCCCCATTAACCCTTATCTTTTCTTTATTTAATTCACTTGTTCCCCACTAACCCTTGTCTTTTCTTTATTTAAAGTTCAAGCAGGTATGGGCAACATATTTTAATCAATTCCTTTTAAGCCTCCCCATACCATTATGTTTTGTTCCCCACTAACACATTAGATTAATGGTTAATTAAGTACTTTACTGACAGCCCACTTAGCAAGATCATTTGCCAAACTTTTAAACCCCCCAAATACCCCTGAGGACCCTGTGACTGCAGCTATAACCAATTCTCCTAAGTTCTGAATGCAACCTTATAACTCACTACTATCTAATTAACATTATCATACCAACACTGAATTCAAACCAATGTCAGATTCATTTCAGACCCTGAACATGACAACCTTAGGATTCAATTTATCAAACTCAGACCACAGTTTAAGCTCGAAACTCAAATTAAATGAATAGCATTAAAACAAAGATTTAGGAGCAGAAAGCATACTAACGATGAGCCCTGAAGCTAAGTGTCTAAGGATCTGTACATACAACACTCGACATCAAACCATTTGACGAAAACTACTGGTCTACAAACAAGAATGAATTAATCGACGAAACTATTTATAACATATGTTATTAATTGACAGAAGAAAACTGGACTAAGTAAATGGTCTGATGGAGAAAGGAGAAAATAACGGACAAAGACGAATTACAACGAACCTAATTTAGGCAAACGAATAATCGATTGAACTACTCAAACGAACATTGGAGTATTTAATCTGACCAGAATTAGAAAAAGAGGCGGAATATCTACTGGATTAAAAATTAACTTAAACTGAAAACCTAAAGAAATGACTAATTACAACTTAACACAAACAAATAAACATATAGAAAAAGGAAAAGAAGAAGCTAAGAAGAACTTACTGTTCTTTTCTCTGATCCCACCAACATGCCCTTTCGAACTTGAGTTCCAGTTAGCATTACACGTTTATTTCGTCAAAAATAGGCTTATAATACTAACTAGAACCCATTCAACCCTGACAGCTTTGAAACAGACTCGAACCGTTGAACCCTAGATCCGCCATTCGACGAGTTTTACTCGGATTCGAGCCAATTTGGTTAGGGATTAGCGACGAGGAGGTCAAGGGGATTATTGGGTGTGCTTTTGGGGTTAAGTGGACATGCTAGGGTTTGGGACGGGGATCTTTGATCGAAGATTCGAGGGGCTCGAGGTTGATTCAAAGAAAAATGAGCGTGGATTTGGAGAGGGGATGGTTTGATGGTTCAGGGGTGTGATTTTGGGGTTGTTTGGCCACCGTCCGCCGCCGTGGGTGATTTCCAGCGGGCAGAAGGCGGCGGTGTGTGGTGGTGTGTGTTTTGGTCTCTGAAGAGACGAGTGGTGGGGGGTGTTTGGTATATTCAAAATTAGTTGATTAATCTGGGCCGTTGGATGATGGGAACCAACGGTCCAGATTAAGTCACTTAAGCCAAACAAGGTCGTTTAGGATTAGCTGGGGCGGGTATGGTTCGGGGTAAGCAGGTCGGGCTAGAGACGGGTTATGGGAGGGGGATCTTGGACCGTTGGATTGGGTGATTGAACGGTTGAGATTGATTGGCGACGAAACGACGTCGTTTGGTATGGTCTCTTGGACCGGTCGGTTGGGCCTGGATATGGGGTGTGACATTGGGCCTGAACCTTTCTTTTAAAACTGGCCCAGTCCGATTTTTAACTTTTTTTCTCTTGTTTCTTCTTTTTCTTTTATTTTCTTTTTAATTCCTAATTACCAAAAATTCTAAAATAAATTGTAAAGCCAAAATTAACTTAGAAAAATACTAATTAGCCCTTAATAATAATTATCACACAAAATTAAATACAAAGATAATCACACAATTTTGACATTAGACACTAAAAATGCGAAGTATGTTATTTTTTTGATTTTTCATTTTCGTAAAACAAATTACTGTTTAATTAATCCTAAATTGCAAAAGTAAATCGTAAATGCAAATGCAACACATATATTTTTTGTATTTAAAAATAGAATAAACATTCACAGACAAAAATACAAATAATTATCCACAAAAAAAAATGCCACGCGAATTCTCAAAATTGCACACAAAGAAAAAATTATTTTATTTTGAATTTTTGGAAGTAGTTCTCATAGGGCAAAAATCACGTGCTCACAGCTGCCTCTCTTTGTCCGAAAACACTAGGGGTTTTCGTGCAAAGATAAAGTGAGCGGATACGAGTGATTTTTGCCCGTTGGAATACTCCATGTGAAGCATATTTTTGAAAGAGAGTTGGCCGAACCTCTGCTTCGAAGGTTTCCTACATATCCCTGGCTAAAAGGGAATCAGGTCAATGTAGTTCGGGAAGTTTTGGTAGCTGGGACTACCATGGAGCTGTAATTTTGCTGTTACTGCTATTGCTGATGCTGCTACCGCTTACTTACCTCCTTATTACATCATGGTAAAAAAAACAAGAAGCTGGACTAAACTAGGAATTACAAAATCTTATCTAGATCTTCAAACTTGCTCTTGTTGCGTTGCTTTCTTGTTGGCTTGTGTTTCTTTTGATGTTTCTTTCTTTCTTGTGAAATTCGAATTGTTTCTCCTCCGACACGCGAATTATCCTCCGACCGCTTTCAGAACTTCTTCCCTCAAAACTAGTGTTTCATTTCTCTGAAAACTGATGGGGATAACACCGGTATTTCATTCAAAAATATGTTATTTTCCTCCTTCAGAGACTACTTCCCTTAAAGCTGGTGTTTTCCTTCCTCTGGAACTACTTCCCTTAAGACTTGTGTTATCTTCCTCCCGAAATTGCTTTCTTTAAACTTGTTTTGCCTTCTTCCAAAAACTGCTGGGGATACCACTTTTCTCCAAACTTGTGTTATCTTCCTTCTTCCCCAAGTGGGTACCTGACTTCCAGAAAATTTCAAAATGAAAGAAAATTTTCTGCCCCAGTTTGACAATCTTTCTTGTGGCATGTCTTTCTATCATCAATAACATTTCCTGTCCCTGCTTAAAATCAAAGAGAATTTGTTAGTTTAAAACATGGGGATGCTCCTGCTGGGGACGGTTTTCCCTTTCGCTCTTTTCCATGCTCCGCGTTGTTCGACCATCTTGAAACTTGGCTGATAACTTCCGACCTTCTTGATGATTCTGTATTCAACAACTTCTCAACCGTTGTTTTCCACCTTTGCTCCACACTGTCCCGAAATCTTAGACCAATCCATCATTTGGTCTTACAACGACGTCTTTCTCGTCCCATCACATTATCCTTGCCTGTCTTATTCCCATTTACCTTGCACCATGTTGGCAACTGGTAGTTAGCTCTGAAAATCCTTCTTAAAAACAAACTACTATTGATCAAAAATAAATGGAAAATGATGACTTCGAAAGATAGGACAAGAAAAATCTTTCTGAACAATTGTTTGAAGAGAAAATAACTTATCTGAATGGTATAACCGATCCCAATGGTCATGTCGTGCATTTTTGGATTAATCAACCCAGTCTATTTACATCAATCAATCTTTCTGATGCCCCTACTTTGCATTTCAAAGGTCCCGCAACCCATCTTCTTTTGCCGAAACAACATCTTTATTCTACTTGATGTCTCGACGGATCCTTTCCATCAAGCTTATCTCGTTTGCCCCCTTTTAATTCCTTGTCGCCTTATAGTGTCCTTCGAGGGATTTTCACTAATAAGACTCTCTCGTTTCTCTCAACTCCCGTCGCCTTATGGTGCCTGTGAAGGTTTTCACCGATAAGACTCTCTCATTTTATTTCTCTCAACTTCTGTCGCCTTATGGTGCCTGTGAAGGTTTTCACCAATAAGACTCTCTCATTTTCATTAATTTCCCTGCTTGGAATGGAGTATTACCCTGATATGAATCACTTCTGTTTGCTCGACTCGTTATCTCTCGAAAAACTGATCAAAGTTCTTTCTTTGGACCGTAACGTGGGCTTTTGGATGAGATTAGAAAGAAAGGGTATCAAAGGCTCAAAATAATTTGATATGGGTTTGAAATTACAACTTTTGGAATCACATTCCTCATTACAAATACAACCTCTGTCCCAGTTTCTTGCTTGGGGATCTTGGGATATTTTATTTTACTATGACCGAGCCATGAACCTGCCTACGTACCCTTAACAGGGATCAGGTCAAACGTAGTTCACACCTGAATTTCCTTGTTGTTATATATATATATTTTTTATTTTTCACTTCTTGTTATATTTTTCACTTCTTTTCTTTTCTCTTTTTCTTTTCTTTCTTTTTCTCTCTTTTCGTTATTGATTCCAAAAGAGGGGTATGAAAGAAAGAAATAAGGCTCAAAAAGGGGAACAAATGGTAAAATGTTTAGATAGTAGAACAAATTGCCTTCGTCATTTCAATCTTCGAAATAATGCCAAATACAAACAATCAACAATTATACCAAAGAAATCATACATAATATCTTTTTACTGCATCAGAATTGATAGCCATGTCTATGCATTTTCCTTCGATATCTGTTAAACATAAGGCACCATTGGACAATACTTTGGTTACAATGAATGGCCCTTGCCAATTTGGGGCGAACTTACCTTTTGCTTCAGCATGGTGTGGAAGGATACGTTTCAGCACCTGCTGGCCCATTTCAAATTTCCGGGGACGTACCTTTTTGTTGTATGCTCTTGCCATTCTCTTTTGATATAACTGGCCATGACACACAGCTGCCAATCTTTTTTCATCAATCAAGTTCAACTGCTCCAGACGGGTTTTGACCCACTCATCATCATCAATCTCAGCCTCAGCGACAATCTGAAGGGACGGGATTTCAACTTCCGCAGGTATTACAGCTTTAGTTCCATATACCAACAAATAAGGAGTTGCCCCTACTGAAGTACGGACAGTAGTGCGATAACCCATCAAGCCATTGCCTAGAACCTTCTACCATTTTCCGAAGTATTTTCTTTATGTTTTTGTTGGTTGCCTCAACTGCTCCATTCGCCTTGGGATGATATGGGGTAGAATTGCGGTGTGTAATCTTAAACTGTTGACATACCTATTTCATCAAATTGTTGTTAAGATTAGCACCATTATCCGTGATGATCACCTTTGGGATTCCAAATCGACAGATGATATTTGAGTGAACAAAATCGACCACTGCTTTCTTAGTCACAGACTTGAAAGTTTTGGCCTCAACCCATTTGGTGAAATAATCAATGGCTACCAGAATGAACCTATGCCCGTTGGATGCTGCTGGCTCAATTGGTCCAATGATATCCATGCCCCAAGCGACAAAGGGCCATGGCGATGACATTGTGTGCAATTTCGATGGTGAAGAATGAATCAAATCTCCGTGTATCTGGCACTGATGACATTTGCGCACAAAACTAATACAATCTCGCTCCATGGTGAGCCAATAATAACCTGCTCGGAGAATTTTCTTTGCCAGCACATATCCGCTCATATGTGGTCCGCAGACTCCTGAATGTACTTCGGACATGACAGTCGTAGCTTGTCTAGCATCTATGCATCTTAACAATCCAAGGTCTGGTGTTCTTTTATACAAAACTCCTCCACTCAAGAAGAATCCACTTGCCAACCGTCGAATTATTCTCTTTTGATCCCCCGTGGCTTGCACTGGGTATATCCCCATTCTGATGTATTCCTTGATATCATGGAACCATGGTTCGCCATCAAATTCTTCTTCAATCATGTTGCAGTAAGCATGCTGATCTCGTATTTGAATGTGCAAAAGATCGACATAGACTTTGTCCGGATGGTGCAGCATTGACGCTAGGGTAGCCAAAGCATCGGCGACCTCATTATGGACCCTTGGAATATGCCTGAACTCCACTGATCTAAACCATTGGCAAAGATCATGCAAGCATTGTCGGTATGGTATGAGCTTCAGATCTCGTGTTTCCCATTCTCCTTGAATTTGATGTACCAGAAGATCTGAGTCTCCCAAGACCAAGACTTCCTGGACATCTATGTCTGCAGCTAGCCTTAAACCCAAAATTCATGCTTCGTACTCAGCCATATTGTTGGTACAATAAAAACGAAGTTGAGCTGTAACAGGATAGTGATGTCCTGTTTCGGAAATAAGCACGGCTCCTATTCCCACTCATTTCATGTTAGCAGCCCCATCAAAGAAAAGTTTCCAACCTGGTTTTTCGACCTGTTCTAGTTCATCAATATGCATCACCTCTTCATCAGGAAAATAAGTCCTCAGTGGCTCATACTCTTCATCGACCGGGTTCTCGGCCAAATGATCGGCCAATGCTTGGGCTTTCATCGTAGTTCGAGTCACATAGATTATGTCAAACTCTGTGAGCAGAATTTGCCACTTCGCAAGTCTTCCTGTCGGCATAGGCTTTTGAAAGATATACTTCAATGGATCCAAGCGTGAAATGAGGTAAGTTGTGTAGGATGACAAATAATGTTTCAACTTCTGTGCCACCCAAGTTAGGGCACAACATGTTCTTTCCAGGTGAGTATACTTAACCTCATAAGCCGTGAACTTTTTACTAAGATAGTAGATGGCCTGTTCTTTCCTGTCGGTGGCATCATGCTGCCCCAGTACACAACCAAATGAATTTTCCAAAACTGTCAAGTAAAGAATCAGAGGTCTCCCTGGTTCTGGCGGAACCAACACAGGTGGGTTTGACAAGTAACCTTTTATCTTATCAAATGCTTCTTGACACTCATCAGTCCACTTGATCGCAGCGTCCTTCTTCAACAGCTTGAAAATAGGCTCACAAGTTGTCGTGAGCTGAGCAATAAACCTGCTGATGTAGTTCAACCTTCCTAACAGACTCATCACTTCAGTCTTGTTCCTCGGAGGGGGAAATTCTTGTATGGCTTTGATCTTTGATGGGTCCAACTCGATGTCTCGCCGGCTGACAATGAATCCCAACAGTTTTCCGGATGGAACACCAAATGCACACTTGGCGGGGTTAAGCTTGAGGTTGTACATGCGAAGCTTCTGGAAGAATTTCCTCAAATCCTCGACGTGGTCGGCCTGATGTTTTGATTTTATGATCACATCATCTACGTACACCTCAATCTTCTTGTGTATCATATCATGAAACATAGTAGTCATCGCCCTCATATAAGTTGCCCCAACATTCTTCAAACCAAATGGCATTACCTGGTAGCAATAAGTTCCCCATGGCGTGATGAACACCGTCTTTTCTGCATCTTCTTCATCCATTAGAATCTGATGATACCCGGCATATCAATCCACAAAAGATCCAATCTCACGCTTGGCACAATTATCGATCAAAATGTGGATATTGGGTAATGGGAAGTTATCCTTTGGACTTGCTTTGTTGAGATTGTCTTAATCGACGCATACTCTGATCTTGCCATCCTTCTTCGGTACAGGCACGATATTAGCCAACCAAACAGGATATCGGGTGACCCGGATAACCTTTGCATCCAATTGTTTGGTAATTTCTTCTTTAATCTTCACACTCATATCAGTTTTGAATTTCCTCAACTTTTGCTTGACGGGAGGGAATGCCAGATCAGTGGGCAATTTGTGGACTACTAAATCAGTGCTTAAACCTGGCATGTCGTCATATGACCATGCAAAAACATCTTTGTCCTCGATGAGTGCTTTGATTAACTCCTCCCGGATTTTTGGCTCGAGGTGGACACTTATTTTAGTCTCTCGGACATTGTCTGTGTCCCCTAAATTGACGGCTTATGTGTCATTCAGGTTGGGTTTGGGTTTTTCTTCGAAGTGAATTAACTCCTTATTAATCTCTTCGAAGGCTTCATCCTCATCCTCGTATTCTGATTTGTAATCACAAACTACTTCTTGAACTAATATTTCGGAGTCAGATTGATTTTTAAGACTGGGCTGAGGATTCCTTATGCATGTCATGTCATTAGAACCAGCGTAAAAAGAACTGTATAGAAAGGAAAACAAAAACAAAAGAAAAACCATCAGGAATGATGAAGAAAGGGAAATTGTATTTCATTGAATGATAAAAGATAACAAGGTTTGCACACTCGAACAGACTGAAAAATGAAATCTGGATTACAACCCTGGAATAATCCGTACAAACTTAAAGGAAAATCAAAGCGAACTACCAAGACTCCTTCCGAGTAGGGAGAGGAGTAGCCTTCCAATTATTAAGCTTTGTTTTTGGCCCGACAAATTGCACTTCCGCGTTGCTAGAACCTTCTCCAATTTCCACCATGTTCATACTATCGAACAACTTCTCAAATCTTTCAATCAACTCCTTGTCAGGATTAATCATAGAACTGGGAATTGCTGTCACTGGGCGACTCCTCGTACCGGACTTGACAAATGATTTGGGAAGACGTGGGACCGGCTTTGGAAGGACCCATGCCCTCTTTTTCAATTTCCTGGCTCTTTTTATATCTGCGGCTGTGGGCTTGAATCCCAGACCAAATGTTCCCAAGTTCTCGGGAAGAGACACGGGCCGTATGATGCCTTGCAACGCTGATCCCAAACCCTTTCCTGGTACAAAACCATTCTTCAATATTTCATACGCTACCATGACTGATGCGGCGTTTATTTTCGAATTCGGGATACACTTCCCTTTTGGAACTTTCTCGACTGACATTGCGTCAGAAACTTGGTAGACCCATAGTCCCTTGTCATCTTCCACTTCAATGAATAGCACAATGGTGTTGTTGTGAGCGCACAAATTATCTTCGTCGTGCACCACTATTTCCTGTCTGTCCCATTCAAACTTGACCATCTGATGGAGTGTTGATGGCACTGCTTTAGCGGCATGAATCCACGGTCACCCTAATAGCAAATTGTAGGAAACAGCTATATCCAGCACTTGGAATTCCATTGTGAATTCTACTGGACCTATGGTCAGCTCCAACATTATGTCCCCGACTGAGTCTTTGCCTCCGCCGTCAAATCCCCGCACACAGATAATGTTCTTATGGATCCTCTCATCTTCTACTTTCAGCTTGCTTAGACTGGAGAGAGGATAAATGTTCGCACTTGAACCATTGTCAGCCAATACCCGGGTAACCACGGAATCCTCGAATTTCACTGTAAGGTAAAGGGCTTTGTTATGCTCAGTACCCTCTACCGACAATTCATCATCGGAAAAAGTGACTCTGTTTACTTCAAAAATCTTGTTGGCTATCTTTTCCAGATGGTTTACCGAGATCTTGTCGGGAACATGGGCCTCATTCAAGATTTTCATCAGTGATTGGCGGTGCTCATCTGAATGGATTAGCAATGAGAGTAATGAAATCTGAGCGGGCGTTTTCCTCAACTGTTCTACAACAGAATAGTCTTGCACTTTCATTTTCCTCAAAAATTCCTCTGCCTCTTCTTTAGTTACAGCTTTCTTCACCGGCGTTGGATCATCTTTAGTTCTTCTTAACTCCTCGGGAGTAAAACACCTTCCTGAGCGAGTCAAACCTTGTGCTTCACAAACTTCTTCCTTGATTTCTTTCCCTTTGTAAATCACCGTCACCAGTTCGTAATTCCAAGGAACAGCTTTGTTGTTGATCACTGGAAGCTGAGTTACTGGTTTTATGATAACAGGCTCTGTGCGAGCCCCCTTCACGACCATAACAGGTTCACTTGCAACCCCTAGTACTACCACTTTAGCTTTCTCGGGTTTCACTGCAACAATGCTTGACGACCCTTTCTCGGCTACCACAGCTGGCTTATTGTCTACCCCTTTCAACTGGACCATTGATTTCCCATTAGTTACCTTTTCCTTTGAGCTGGTTTCACTGGAACGGACCATCATTACCATCTGTGAGGGCTTCTTGGGATCCCCTTCTTTGTGTATCAACTCAATCATATGGGTCTCATGGTGAGCTGGGAGTGGATTCTGATTGATATTTGGTGCTTCTGGGGCCTGAACCTTGATCCGATGAGTATCAATAAGCTCCTGCACAGCTGTTTCCAGTTTCCAACACTTCTCTGTATCATGCCTCGGGGCTCCTGAACAGTACTCACAACTCACCGAGTGGTCAAGATTTCTAGGAGGAGGATTAGGCACTTTAGGCTCAATTGGATTCAGCATGCCCAGCTGCCTCAACCTGTGGAAAAGACTGGTATATGATTCCCCCAGTGGAGTGAAAGTCTTTTGCTTCTGTAACCTCTCATTCTTGAAGGCTTGGTTTGGTCGGAAACCCGTTCCGGGGGCATTTCTGTAGGCTCTTGGGGTGGATATGTGTTTTGTGGAGCTGGGTATGGATTTTGTGGAGCCGGCGCACGCCATTGTGCGTGTGTTGGAGTTTGGGTATAGGTTTGTGCATGATGGACAGAAAAATGGGGATCTGGCGGTGGGTAGTAATGTTGTAGAGGGCTATATGGAGTATGGGGTAATTTTGGTGGTAGGGTCGCAGTTGGCTATAGTAGGATGACGGGCCTCTAGATCCGAACCAGGCTCCGGACTCAACAGTCGTGACATCTTCTTTCTTCTTCTTCCCAAGTACACCCCTAGTGCCGCTTTGAATGGCCTGAGTGATTGCCTTGATCGCTGAATAACTCATGATTTTGTTGGACTTAAGCCCCTCCTCGACCATGCCTCCCATTTTTACAACCTCATTAAAAGACTTTCCAATTGCGGGCACCAAATGACCAAAGTAAGTTGGCTCCCAAGCCTGCAAAAAGTAATCGACCATCTCGCTCTCTTTCATTGGGGATTCTACCCTTGCTGCTTGCTCCCTCCACCGGAAACCATATTCTCTAAAGCTTTCATTGTGCTTCTTCTCTTTTAGTCAAATATAGTTGGTCTGGAATGATCTCAAGATTATACTGAAAGTGACAAGCGAATGCCTGTGCCAGATCATCCCATGTGTACCATCTTCCCGGGTGTTCCACGAGCTATTCTTTCCTCCGGTCACAAAACTCCTTCGAAAGTGGTGTTTAATGTCTATTTATATATGTAGGAAAAGACCTAAACAACATAGCCCAAGTCCTAGTCAAACAAGGAGACAAAATAAGCCTTCGTAAGCCATGCTTACCTGACCTCCTAGCCCTCTCATATCCCTAAAGGATTGTTCTATGCTTTTCATTTTTCTGAACATCTCCTCATGTTCGGAATTTTTGGCTGGTCTCTCAGCTTCTCTCGGGAGATCAGAACGTGGATCGTAGGGGTAGGTTTCGGGGAGCTTTGAAAGTGGGTTCCGGGGGATAATACTGGTTGTCCTGAGCTTGGAACACGGGTTCACTCAGGGATCTATGGAGTGCAGCTGGTAGAGATGCCACAAAGACAGGGGTGACTGGCGGAGGAGGGCATGGAATCGATTTTGGTGGTGGAGATTGCGGCATATGAGAAGTAGTGCCATGGTAGTGTTGATAAATGGGAAAACCTGGATTGTTGGTGGGATGATCCTGAGACTGAGCTAATCATGGGGTAAAAGCCAGGTTGGCTGGGTAAGACGGTGGTGATTGCCCTTGGGACCAGGCCTGGTACATTTCGGTCATCTGTTGCTTAAGCTTGAACATCTCCTCTTTCATTTTATTGACGTCCAACTCCTCTACCTCAACACTAGTGTCAACCTCCGGGATAGACATGATTTCTGGTATTGGTCCCTTTGATCTGGTATGGTAATGATAATGTGCCAGTATCCTCTAAATAAACAAACTGCTTGAACTCTTTGGAAAGCAACAAACTTGTTAGTTCTTAGAGTTTAACACTTATGCAATTACACGTTGGGATGCAATGTGCCTAGGCGATTAACCATTTTCTATCATGCATTTGCTTCGGTTGCGTGCACCATCCCGGCCTCTCATAATTGTGCCTCTTCTTTTAAGCTTCTTTTATTCTATCCTTCTTTATTTCCCTTTTTTATTTTTAGTGGTGGTCGAATCCTATAGAGATTGCCTATGTATCATATCCCTGCATGAATCAGACCGTGCGTAGTTCTATCAAATAAGTGTGAAAGTGAATAAAATATTTTTGGGATTTTCAGCTTTTATAAAAATAGATGCTTCGATCACAAAGACTTAATACTAACAGATTTCAAAACACTAACAGACTCTGATGCAAAGACAAGATACAGACTCTGAAATTAAGCTATCATACTTTAAAGAAATACAGACTCAAACAGAGAGAAAACCCAACATGCCTTACAGGCTCTGACAGAAAAGGAAATACAAAAACAAACTGAAAATCATGAGTACATCAATGCTCCTGGTGTCCGTGGGACATCATTCGGTCTCGCCACGGGCCTATGTGCAAGATCCCTTTGAAGTCGGTCCAAGCTGTACATCATTTGTTTAACAAAGGTCATCACCGCTGCAAAGAATGTAGTGCGGGTCATATCCTCACAAATGTGGCACTTCATAACGATGTAGTCAGCAACGTTTCTAATTCTCTCTCTTATGACGCCCTTTTCTTGTAACAAATGCCCAATCTGCTGGGACTTGGCTTCCAAAGTTTGCTTGGCTGCACAGTTTTGTTCCTGAAGTTGTTGCAAGTCTATTTCTAACTGTGCCAATGTCATGTAACAGTGTTCCCTTTCATCCTTGAAGTCTTTTGCCTGCTTGATCATTTTGTTTCTCGTGGCGATGACCCTTTTCTTCAACCCCGCGACCTTATCGTCGTACCTTTCTCTCAACGGCTTAACCAGGCATGCCTGCTCATCTGCATTTTTAGCCAATTGTTTTTGAACCCCGGCTAGTTCACTTTCTGCTTTGTTTAAATAGAAACTATAGTTACTCACTTTCTGCCTTAGGTTAGCTAGGAGCTTTTCATCCCTGTTACTTCGGACTGGATTTTCTGCTGCTACTTTCAGTTTCTGAATTTGAGCTCGAAGGACTTCATTTTCTTTGGCTAGACTTTTCTTTTCACCCTCATCCGCCGCTACTTGTAAGCCGTTCTCGAATTGAAGGCCTTTGACTTGCTTCTCCAGCTTTCCTATCGTGGCCCTGTACTCGTTTTCTTTGGCCAACCAAGCCCATGGTTCTTGCGATGCCTCGACGAATTCCTGAATGTGCGGTTTTTTGGTCGGTCTTTCTGATTCGGCCCTTGCAGTGTTCTTCTTTCTATACCAAGCAAGGTAGGCGGGTGAGACCTCTTCTTTAGATAGGTTCCATACTCAGGTGCTTGCCGTCAAATATTGGCACTCATTTCAAATAGAACGAACTGTTTCTTCGTGAAATTGGCCGTCGGAGCTAATCTCAACCGCGTGGATACTGAGATCTTCATCTGGATGCATCACCTGACACCTTCCTAATTGTCTCATCACTCGGTAGGGAGCGTAAGGCTGAATACCTCGAAGACCCATTAGGAGGAAGTAAGGACCCGTGGCGGGTATATACACAATTTCTTCAACAGGAAGCCAACCTAGTGTCCATTCTATTTGTCCCGTAGTGATGGCGCGAAGGCGGGCTATCCATTCTCCAAACCCCTCCGGTAACTTGAACCCTGAAACCCTTGTGTTGAATTCTTCAATGCAGCTTTTCTCTGCGGATCCATAACTCATATACTGAGGGTGGTGGCACAAGTGCTCGATCATCCACATTTGTAGTAACAAATTGCATCCCTCGAAGAAGTCTGCCCCAGCTTTACAAGCTGTGAGAGCTCGGTATATCTCAGACACTATCATAGGGGCGAGAGTGCTCTTGGCGTTGGTAACCAGGACCTTGACGACTCCAGCCACCCGCAAATCGATATTCCCGTCTTTTTGGGGAAACACCACAAGGCCTAAGAACGCTACCATGAAAGCGAAACGCCTATGCTCATTCCATTTTGTTCGGTTCCCTTTACTAAAAAACCCGCTTTGCGGATCATTGAACCCTCTTACATGCCCGTACTTCTGGTATATAAAACGTAGAGTGGAAAACCCCCATTCCAACTCGGAATATGGGATTCCCTTGTTTATCTTCAGCAAATCCATGAATTTGTGAGAGTTAATGGCCCTTGGAGCGATCAGATACTTATGCCTCAAACCTGTAGTACTTTTCATATAACCTTCTATCTCTTCCAAGGTCGGGGTGAGTTCAAAATCTGAGAAGTGAAATATGTTATGGGCTGGGTCCCAGAACGTAACCAAAGCCTTTATGATGTCTCCTCTAGGTCTGATCTTTAATAACCCGGTGAGACCTCCCAAATGTAGATTGACCTTATCTTGCTCTGACTTGCCCAGATCTTCCCACCACAAACGCAACTCCAAAGGGATCTTGTTCATAACTCCTATCGGCAAACTTGGACTCGTGCTCATTCTGCACATTTATTAGGGTGATTAAGCAAAAATGAAGACTCATTTGACTTGAAGACAAAATTGACACACTTTTTCTTTTCCCCTTTTTTCAAAATAAAATAAAATCCGGTTTTGCAAATACGGCCTTTCAGCACCTCGAAGACGAAGATTTTAAGGCTGTGTTGGCTAATCGGTGAAAACCTTGAAAAATGACCACAGGCAGCTATTTTGGCAAAAACAGCCTTCCGGCGCCCTTTTAGAGCCATTCGGCTATTTCTGACAAGAATGGAATCACCCTAACTATTTTCAAAAAATAAAAAGTAAAATTTTTGTTCTTTCGGATTATTTTTGCAAAAAGGAAGTTGGACCCGATGGGGGTTGCCTACGTATCTCACACCCTGTGAGAATCAAACTGGCGTAGTTTGGGCAAATAAAACGAACTATTTTCGAAAACAAAATTCCTTTCTCATTTTTAATTTGTTTCTCTTTCTTTTTTTCCAAAAAATCGATAGAGTTTCAGCGCTATTTGGACACTGGTTTTTCTTTAAACATGTGATTCACTCTCTTAACCCTCTACACTGTTATTTCTTTCCTAAATTCTCTCCTTTCATTCCAAAGCCGGTCAATATGCAAATCCGAAGCAAATAAATGCACAAGTAGCAAGTAGGATGCATCAGGATGGTCTTTTCGTTTTTTGTACACCTGTCCAAGACAGACCCAACCCCTGTGTTGAGTCTCCTAAGTCAAAATGCACATGATGCAAACAAACGTTCCTATTAGGGATCCGGCATGAGGTATTGTTATGCTAGGTTTAAAAACCTAGGTTTGTTTGTTCTAGACCTGGCTTACCCGAGCGGACAACTCGAGCCGGGGGAGGCTGCGTACCGGTAACCAAAAGATCATCCGGCTTTGCAACTTGTACGAACCTCGTTCTATTTGGGATTTGACACTAACAGAAAGAAGTCACGACCAGCGTGCACTCCTCAGGAGGGAGAAGAGATCTCTAGTACAATTCTAAAAAAAGGTACAAATCCTCCTTTCTCGTTAATTACCGATATACAACCGACACTGGGCGAGATCCCCCGTAATATCCGGTTGGGTGTGGATATCACGGCTCTCTGTTAGTCATGTGCAAGAGTTTATAGTGCTTTCGAGGTCTTGGAGCTCGTTCTAGGTTTGGGGAGCGTTATCTCGTCAGGCCCGGTAGCGAGTACCCCGTTCCAGCCTCGATCCAAAGAGTTCTCAACTTCGGTCTCGATCTCATACATTCGTACTCTTTCTTAGTTGGACCAACCGGGAAGTCGGTGTGTGCGCTAACCCCGAGTTCACCCGTATACAGATAGTCCCCTCGTTTCTTAGAGAGTAGGTTCGTCGAAATGATGGGAAACGATAATGAATCCTGGTTCCTTCATTCGTACGTTAAAACCAAGATAATGAATAATCCGAAACGCCCCATCAGTCACATCATTCTGACATCAGACACGTGTCGATCATCGACTGGTCATCTCCGAATAAGAATCATCACGTATTTATTCTATTTCCTCCTATAAAAGCTTCGACCTTTTGTACTTTTATTTTTTGATCCTAGCTTTTACCTTCAAATTCTCTAGCAGCTTTCAACTCTTTCAAAGTATTTTGGAAAGAGTAACGGCTTCAAATTTCAATACGCATTATTATTTTGGGGAAGGCCGTGAAATTCGCTAAACGGCCCGTCCCGAAATCTAAGTATTTTAATATATACAATTATTGAGGGCCCCGCAATCTAGGTGCTTTATTTGGTGAGGCTCATCTCGTTCATTATTTAAAGGGCAAACCTAAGAGCAACTATGATTCTCTACTTTATTTGTCTCTAAAATAAAAAAAGAGTCCTAGTTAATTATGTATTGAATTATAATACGTTGAAATATGAATTGAATTCTTCCAGTAAAGTCCAAATAATGAATTTGCTTATGCACGATTGTAGAAACCCGGCATTTCAGCCACTAGCGTTTGGGCTCAAAGTCGTGGATCAGTTCTTGAGCCCAACGTTCTTTTAATCTCCCCTAGGAGACCTTTCTGTGGGTTGGGAAATCTTTGGGCTTGTTTGCCACGCATTCAAGCCCAATCTCCATGGTCCAAAAATTCCAGACTTTACCCAAACGAACTTACACTAATGCCTCAATCCTTTCCTTCAATATGCAATTAGTGGGCAAATCATAATAACTCAATATCGAAGCTAGAAGAGATGCAACTTCTGAACTATGACTACATGATATCCGGGCTAGGGTTATTGACACTAAACAATGAAGTATAAACCATTTCTACTATCTATTATACATGGAATTACTGGTACAGACATAGACATTCTTCCTAACCTTTTAGGCTCCATCATATTCTAGTTTTAATACTTTATAGAACAGGGTGCCATACTTGGACTATATTAAAAATGAACCACACTAAAGTCGATTCTATTGAAGAGAATAGGCATAGGTTAATAGTCCATATACATAGTATCTCAAGTATTCAATTAACTTTACATACCACAAATATTCATATAAGAAAGAAAGAGCAACATGGTTCCCAGAATACACTACTTGGACTAGGATGAAACAAACTAAACTAACTACTTTCACATTATGCTACTGGATTCCAAACAAGTTGTTATTGAAGACTGAAGGCCAAAGATCATTCATTCATCAAGCTTCATGTAATTACAACTTTACATATTTTTGTATCTCATCTTCTATGGATTCAAGGGATACCTGGAAATGGCAATACAATGAGAAGAGAAGGAGGTCAGCAACAGGCTAGTAGCAGTCAATACAACAACAATACACCAGTAGCAGCGACTCAATCAATACTCCAGAAAAACCCAGAAAGGTTGTAAACCAACAGCAACAGCAAATACCAAGACAAACAGACTCAACCAAGCTTGTATTAAACCCAAAACTGAACCAGTAGACCACCGAACCACTTAAGCAATCAAAAGGAATGAGAATCACTATCCAGAATTCGAATTACACCTACGGATGCAATGAAACAGTATCTTTCTTTTGGTTTTCTGTTCTTAAACTCTCCAGCACTCTCTAAAAGAAACTGATTGTTTAAAACTCTCAAAAACTGGCCTCAACTCTCCTCAAAGATTCTTTTAAATTTAACCTCTGAAAATTGATCCTAAAATCCCTCAAATAAAACTGATCTTTTGGACCCTCAAAACTGCTCTCTAAGACTGATTAGAGAGGAACCAAAAGCAGAACCTCTCTCAAACTCCTAAGGACCCAAAATTCAGAACCTTTTGAACTCTTTTAACTCTAAAAAAACTGATCAAAGACTGATCTCCCTTCTCTCCAAATCCGCCCCTAACTCTGTCATAAGTCCCTCCATTTATACCCAAACACTGACCCTGCCAGCTCGTAAGAGCACTTAGGCAGAATTGAGAAACTAATTCTGCCCATGATATTCTTTAGAACTCCACTAGAGTATGTTTTGTTCCCCATTAACCCTTATCTTTTCTTTATTTAATTCACTTGTTCCCCACTAACCCTTGTCTTTTCTTTATTTAAAGTTCAAGCAGGTATGGGCAACATATTTTAATCAATTCCTTTTAAGCCTCCCCATACCATTATGTTTTGTTCCCCACTAACACATTAGATTAATGGTTAATTAAGTACTTTACTGACAGCCCACTTAGCAAGATCATTTGCCAAACTTTTAAACCCCCAAAATACCCCTGTAGACCCTGTGACTGCAGCTATAACCAATTCTCCTAAGTTCTGAATGCAACCTTATAACTCACTACTATCTAATTAACATTATCATACCAACACTGAATTCAAACCAATGTCAGATTCATTTCAGACCCTGAACATGACAACCTTAGGATTCAATTCATCAAACTCAGACCACAGTTTAAGCTCGAAACTCAAATTAAATGAATAGCATTAAAACAAAGATGTAGGAGCAGAAAGCATACTAACGATGAGACCTGAAGCTAAGTGTCTAAGGATCAGTACATACAACACTCGACATCAAACCATTTGACGAAAACTACTAGTCTACAAACAAGAATGAATTAATCGACGAAACTATTTATAACATATGTTATTAATTGACAGAAGAAAACTAGACTAAGTAAATGGTCTGATGGAGAAAGGAGAAAATAACGGACAAAGATGAATTACAACGAACCTAATTTAGGCAAACGAATAATCGATTGAACTACTCAAACGAACATTGGAGTATTTAATCTGACCAGAATTAGAAAAAGAGGCGGAATATTTACTGGATTAAGAATTAACTTAAACTGAAAACCTAAAGAAACGACTAATTACAACTTAACACAAACAAATAAACATATAGAAAAAGGAAAAGAAGGAGCTAAGAAGAACTTACTGTTCTTTTCTCTGATCCCACCAACATGCCCTTTCGAACTTGAGTTCCAGTTAGCATTACACGTTTATTTCGTCAAAAATAGGCTTATAATACTAACTAGAACCCATTCAACCCTGACAGCTTTGAAACAGACTCAAACCGTTGAACCCTAGATCCGCCATTCGACGAGTTTTACTCGGATTCGAGCCAATTTTGTTAGGGATTAGCGACGAGGAGGTCAAGGGGATTATTGGGTGTGCTTTTGGGGTTAAGCGGACATGCTAGGGTTTGGGACGGGGATCTTTGATCAAAGATTCGAGGGGCTCGGGGCTGATTCAAAGAAAAATGAGCGTGGATTTGGAGAGGGGATGGTTTGATGGTTCAGGGGTGTGATTTTGGGGTTGTTTGGCCACCGTCCGCCGCCGTGGGTGATTTCCAGCGGGCAGAAGGCGGCGGTGTGTGGTGGTGTGTGTTTTGGTCTCTGAAGAGACGAGTGGTGGGGGGTGTTTGGTATATCAAAATTAGTTGATTAATCTGGGCTGTTGGATGATGGGAACCAACGGTCCAGATTAAGTCACTTAAGCCAAACGAGGTCGTTTAGGATTAGCGGGGGCGGGTATGGTTCGGGGTAAGTAGGTCGGGCTAGAGACGGGTTATGGGAGGGGGATCTTGGACCGTTGGATTGAGTGATTGAACGGTTGAGATTGATTGGCGACAAAACGACGTCGTTTGGTATGGTCTCTTGGACCGGCCGGTCGGGCCTGGATATGGGGTGTGACATTGGGCCTGAACCTTTCTTTTAAAACTGGCCCAGTCCGATTTTTAACTTTTTTTCTCTTGTTTCTTCTTTTTCTTTTATTTTCATTTTAATTCCTAATTACCAAAAATTCTAAAATAAATTGTAAAGCCAAAATTAACTTAGAAAAATACTAATTAGCTCTTAATAATAATTATCACACAAAATTAAATACAAAGATAATCACACAATTTTGACATTAGACACTAAAAATGCGAAGTATGTTATTTTTTTGATTTTTCATTTTCGTAAAACAAATTACTGTTTAATTAATCCTAAATTGCAAAAGTAAATCGTAAATGCAAATGCAACACATATATTTTTTGTATTTAAAAATAGAATAAACATTCACAGACAAAAATACAAATAATTATCCACAAAAAAATATGTCACGCGAATTCTCAAAATTGCACACAAAGAAAAAATTATTTTATTTTGAATTTTTGAAAGTAGTTCTCATAGGGCAAAAATCACGTGCTCACAGCTGCCCCTCTTTGTCCGAAAACACTAGGGGTTTTCGTGCAAAGATAAAGTGAGCGGATACGAGTGATTTTTGCCCGTTGGAATACTCCATCTGAAGCATATTTTTGAAAGAGAGTTGACCGAACCTCTGCTTCGAAGGTTTCCTACATATCCCTGGCTAAAAGGGAATCAGGTCAATGTAGTTCGGGAAGTTTTGGTAGCTGGGACTACCATGGAGCTTTAATTTTGCTGTTACTGCTATTGTTGCTGCTGCTACCGCTTACTTACCTCCTTATTACATCATGGTAAAAAAAACAAGAAGCTGGACTAAACTAGGAATTACAAAATCTTATCTAGATCTTCAAACTTGCTCTTGTTGCCTTGCTTTCTTGTTGGCTTGTGTTTCTTTTGATGTTTCTTTCTTTCTTGTGAAATTCGAATTGTTTCTCCTCCGACACGCGAATTATCCTCCGACCGCTTTCAGAACTGCTTCCCTCAAAACTGGTGTTTCCTTTCTCTAAAAACTGCTGGGGATAACACCGGTATTTCATTCAAAAATATGTTATTTTCCTCCTTCAGAGACTACTTCCCTTAAAGCTGGTGTTTTCCTTCCTCTGGAACTACTTCCCTTAAGACTTGTGTTATCTTCCTCCCGAAATTGCTTTCTTTAAACTTGTTTTGCCTTCTTCCAAAAACTGCTGGGGATACCACTTTTCTCCAAACTTGTGTTATCTTCCTTCTTCCCCAAGTGGGTACCTGACTTCCAGAAAATTTCAAAATGAAAGAAAATTTTCTGCCCCAGTTTGACAATCTTTCTTGTGGCATGTCTTTCTATCATCAATAACATTTCCTGTCCCTGCTTAAAATCAAAGAGAATTTGTTAGTTTAAAATGTGGGGATGCTCCTGCTGGGGACGGTTTTCCCTTTCGCTCTTTTCCATGCTCCGCGTTGTTCGACCATCTTGAAACTTAGCTGATAACTTCCGACCTTCTTGATGATTCTGTATTCAACAACTTCTCAACCGTTGTTTTCCACCTTTGCTCCACACTGTCCCGAAATCTTAGACCAATCCATCATTTGGTCTTACAACGACGTCTTTCTCGTCCCATCACATTATCCTTGCCTGTCTTATTCCCATTTACCTTGCACCATGTTGGCAACTGGTAGTTAGCTCTGAAAATCCTTCTTAAAAACAAACTACTATTGATCAAAAATAAATGGAAAATGATGACTTCGAAAGATAGGACAAGAAAAATCTTTCTGAACAATTGTTTGAAGAGAAAATAACTTATCTGAATGGTATAACCGATCCCAATGGTCATGTCGTGCATTTTTGGATTAATCAACCCAGTCTATTTATATCAATCAATCTTTCTGATGCCCCTACTTTTCATTTCAAAGGTCCCGCAACCCATCTTCTTTTGCCGAAACAACATCTTTATTCTGCTTGATGTCTCGACGAATCCTTTCCATCAAGCTTATCTCGTTTGCCCCCTTTTAATTCCTTGTCTCCTTATAGTGCCCTTCGAGGGGTTTTCACTAATAAGACTCTCTCGTTTATCTCAACTCCCATCGCCTTATGGTGCCTGTGAAGGTTTTCACCGATAAGACTCTCTTATTTTATTTCTCTCAACTTCTGTCGCCTTATGGTGCCTGTGAAGGTTTTCACCAATAAGACTCTCTCATTTTCATTAATTTCCCTGCTTGGACTGGAGTATTACCCTGATATGAATCACTTCTGTTTGCTCGAATCGTCATCTCTCGAAAAACTGATCAGAAGGTCTTTCTTTGGACCGTAACGTGGGCTTTTGGATGGGATTAGAAAGAAAGGGTATCAAAGGTTCCAAATAATTTGATATGGGTTTGAAATTACAACTTTTGGAATCACATTCCTCATTACAAATACAACTTCTGCCCCAATTTCTTGCTTGGGGATCTTGGGATATTTTATTTTACTATGACCGAGCCATGAAGCTTCCCACGTACCCTTAACAGGGATCAGGTCAAACGTAGTTCACACCTGAATTTCCTTGTTGTTATACATATTTTTTTTTTCACTTCTTTTCTTTTCTCTTTTTATTTTCTTTCTTTTTCTCTGTTTTCGTTATTGATTCCAAAAGAGGGGTATGAAAGAAATAAATAAGTCTCAAAAAGGGGAACAAAGGGTAAAGTGTTTAGATAGTAGAACAAATTGCCTTCGTCATTTCAATCTTCAAAATAATGCCAAATACAAACAATCAACAATTATACCAAAGAAATCATACATAATATCTTTTTACTGCATCAGAATTGATAGCCATGTCTATGCATTTTCCTTCGATAACTGTTAAACATAAGGCACCATTGGACAATACTCTGGTTACAATGAATGACCCTTGCCAATTTGGGGCGAACTTGCCTTTCTCTTCAGCCTGGTGTGGAAGGATACGTTTCAGCACCTGCTGGCCCATTTCAAATTTCCGGGGATGTACCTTTTTGTTGTATGCTCTTGCCATTCTCTTTTGATATAATTGGCCATGACACACAGCTGCCAATCTTTTTTCATCAATCAAGTTCAACTGCTCCAGACGGGTTTTGACCCACTCATCATCATCAATCTCAGCCTCAGTGACAATCTGAAGGGACGGGATTTCAACTTCCGCAGGTATTACGGCTTTAGTTCCATATACCAACAAATAAGGAGTTGCCCCTACTGAAGTACGGACAGTAGTGCGATAACCCATCAAGCCATTGCCTAGAACCTTCTACCATTTTCCGAAGTATCTTCTTTATGTTTTTGTTGGCTGCCTCAACTGCTCCATTCGCCTTGGGACGATATGGGGTAGAATTGCGGTGTGTAATCTTAAACCATTGACATACCTCTTTCATCAAATTGCTGTTAAGATTAGCACCATTATCCGTGATGATCACCTTTGGGATTCCAAATCGACAGATGATATTTGAGTGAACAAAATTGACCACTGCTTTCTTGGTCGCAGACTTGAAAGTTTTGACCTCAACCCATTTAGTGAAATAATCAATGGCTACCAGAATGAACCTATGCACGTTGGATGCTGCTGGCTCAATTGGTCCAATGATATCCATGCCCCAAGCGACGAAGGGCCATGGCGCTGACATTGTGTGCAATTCCGATGGTGGAGAATGAATCAAATCTCCGTGTATCTGGCACTGATGACATTTGCGCACAAAACTAATACAATCTCGCTCCATGGTGAGCCAATAATAACCTGCTCGGAGAATTTTCTTTGCCAGCACATATCCCATATGTGGTCCGCAGACTCCTGAATGTATTTCGGACATGACAGCCGTAGCTTGTCTAGCATCTATGCATCTTAACAATCCAAGGTCTGGTGTTCTTTTATACAAAACTCCTCCACTCAAGAAGAATCCACTTGCCAACCGTCAAATTGTTCTCTTTTGATCCCCCGTGGCTTGCACTGGGTATATCCCCAATCTGATGTATTCCTTAATATCATGGAACCATGGTTTGCCATCAAATTCTTCTTCAATCATATTGCAGTAAGCATGCTGATCTCGTATTTGAATGTGCAAAGGATCAACATAGACTTTGTCCGGATGGTGCAGCATTGACTCTAGGGTAGCCAAAGCATCGGCAACCTCATTATGGACCCTTGGAATATGCCTGAACTCCACT
Source organism: Nicotiana tabacum (assembly GCF_000715075.1). Classification (NCBI taxonomy): domain Eukaryota; kingdom Viridiplantae; phylum Streptophyta; class Magnoliopsida; order Solanales; family Solanaceae; genus Nicotiana; species Nicotiana tabacum. Next base: position 55,687,966 of record NC_134097.1, read on the forward strand.
GATCTAAGCCGTTGGCAAAGATCATGCAAGCATTGTCGGTATGGTATGAGCTTCAGATCTCGTGTTTCCCATTCTCCTTGAATTTGATGTACCAGAAGATCCGAGTCTCCCAAGACCAAGACTTCCTGGACATCCATGTCTGCAGCTAGCCTTAAACCCAAAATGCATGCTTCGTACTCAGCCATATTGTTGGTACAATAAAAACGAAGTTGAGCTGTAATAGGATAGTGATGTCCTATTTCAAAAATAAGCACGGCTCTTATTCCCACTCATTTCATGTTAGCAGCCCCATCAAAGAAAAGTTTCCAACCTGGATTTTCGACCTGTTCTAGTTCATCAATATGCATCACCTCTTCATCAGGAAAATAAGTCCTCAGTGGCTCATACTCTTCATCGACTGGGTTCTCGGCCAAATGATCGGCCAATGCTTGGGCTTTCATCGCAGTTCGAGTCACATAGATTATGTCAAACTCTGTGAGCAAAATCTGCCACTTCGCAAGTCTTCCTGTCGGCATAGGCTTTTGAAAGATATACTTCAATGGATCCAAGCGTGAAATGAGGTAAGTAGTGTAGGATGACAAATAATGTTTCAACTTCTGTGCCACCCAAGTTAGGGCGCAACATGTCCTTTCCAGGTGAGTATACTTAACCTCATAAGCTGTGAACTTTTTGCTAAGATAGTAGATGGCTTGTTATTTCCTGCCGGTGGCGTCATGCTGCCCCAGTACACAACCAAATGAATTTTCCAAAACTGTCAAGTAAAGAATCAGAGGTCTCCCTGGTTCTGGCGGAACTAGCACAGGTGGTTTGACAAGTAACCTTTTATCTTATCAAATGCTTCTTGACACTCATCAGTCCACTTGATCGCAGTGTCCTTCTTCAACAGCTTGAAAATAGGCTCACAAGTTGTCGTGAGCTGAACAATAAACCTGCTGATGTAGTTCAACCTTCCTAACAGACTCATCACTTCAGTCTTGTTCCTCGGAGGGGGCAATTCTTGTATGGCTTTGATCTTTGATGGGTCCAACTCGATGCCTCGCCGGCTGACTATGAATCCTAACAGTTTTCCGGATGGAACACCAAATGCACACTTGGCGGGGTTAAGCTTGAGGTTGTACCTATGAAGCCTCTGGAAGAATTTCCTCAAATCCTCGACGTGGTCGGCCTGATGTTTTGATTTTATGATCACATCATCTACGTACACCTCAATCTCATTGTGTATCATATCATGAAATACAGTAGTCATCGCCCTCATATAAGTTGCCCCAGCATTCTTCAAACCAAATGGCATTACCCGGTAGCAATAAGTTCCCCATGGCATGATGAACGCCATCTTTTCTGCATCTTCTTCATCCATTAGAATCTGATGACACCCGGCATAGCAATCCACAAAAGATCCAATCTCACGCTTGGCACAATTATCGATCAAAATGTGGATATTGGGTAATGGGAAGTTATCCTTTGGACTTGCTTTGTTGAGATTGCGGTAATCGACGCATACTCTGATCTTGCCATCCTTCTTCGGTACAAGCACGACATTAGCCAACCAAACAGGATATCGGGTGACCCGTATAACCTTTGCATCCAACTGTTTGGTAACTTCTTCTTTAATCTTCACACTCATATCAGTTTTGAATTTCCTCAACTTTTGCTTGACGGGAGGGAATGCCAGATCAGTGGGCAATTTGTGGACTACTAAATCAGTGCTTAAACCCGGCATGTCATCATATGACCATGCAAAAACATCTTTGTACTCGATGAGTGCTTTGATTAACTCCTCCCGGATTTTTGGCTCAAGGTGGACACTTATTTTAGTCTCTCCGACATTGTCTGTGTCCCCTAAATTGACGGCTTCTGTGTCATTCAGGTTGGGTTTGGGTTTTTCTTCGAAGTGAATTAACTCCTTACTAATCTCTTCGAAGGCTTCATCCTCATCCTCGTATTCTGATTTGTAATCACAATCTACTTCTTGAATTAATATTTCAGAGTCAGATTGATTTTTAAGACTGGGCTGAGGATTCCTTATGCATGTCATGTCATTAGAACCAGCATAAAAAGAACTGTATAGAAAGGAAAACAAAAACAAAAGAAAAACTATCAGGAATGATGAAGAAAGGGAAATTGTATTTCATTGAATGATAAAAGATAACAAGGTTTGCACACTCGAACAGACTGAAAAAATGAAATCTGGATTACAACCCTGGAATAATCCGTACAAACTTAAAGGAAAATCAAGGCAAACTACCAAGAATCCTTCCGAGTAGGGAGAGGAGTAGCCTTCCAATTATTAAGCTTTGTTTTTGGCCCGACAAATTGCACTTCCGCGTTGCTAGAACCTTCTCCAATTTCCACCATGTTCACACTATCGAACAACTTCTCAAATCTTTCAATCAACTCCTTGTCAGGATTAATCATAGAACTGGGAATTGCTGTCACTGGGCGACTCCTCGTACCGGACTTGACAAATGATTTGGGAAGACGTGGGACCGGCTTTGGAAGGACCCATGCCCTCTGTTTCAATTTCCTGGCTCTTTTTATATCTGCGGCTGTGGGCTTGAATCCCAGACCAAATGTTCCCAAGTTCTCGGGAAGAGACACGGGCCGTATGATGCCTTGAAACGCTGATCCCAAACCCTTTCCTGGTACAAAACCATTCTTCAACATTTCATAGGCTACCATGACTGATGCGGCGTTTATCTTCGGATTCGGGATACACTTACCTACTGGAACTTTCTCGACTGATATTGCGTCAGAAACTTGGTAGACCCATGGTCCCTTGTCATCTTCCACTTCAATGAATGGCACAATGGTGTTGTTGTGAGCGCACAAATTATCTTCGCCGTGCACAACTATTTCCTGTCTGTCCCATTCAAACTTGACCATCTGATGGAGTGTTGATGGTACTGCTTTAGCGGCGTGAATCCATGGTCGCCCTAATAGCAAATTGTAGGAAACAGCTATATCCAGCACTTGGAATTCCATTGTGAATTCTACTGGACCTATGGTCAGCTCCAACATTATGTCCCCGACTGAGTCTTTGCCTCCGCCGTCAAATCCCCGCACACAGATATTGTTCTTATGGATCCTCTCATCTTCTACTTTCAGCTTGCTTAGAGTGGAGAGAGGACAAATGTTTGCACTTGAACCATTGTCAACCAATACCCGGGTAACCACGGAATCCTCTCATTTCACTGTAAGGTAAAGGGCTTTGTTATACTCAGTACCCTCTACCGGCAATTCATCATCGGAAAAAGTGACTCTATTTACTTCAAAAATCTTGTTGGATATCTTTTCCAGATGGTTTACCGAGATCTTGTCGGGAACATGGGCCTCATTCAAGATTTTCATCAGTGATTGGCGGTGCTCATCTGAATGGATTAGCAATGAGAGTAATGAAATCTGAGCGGGCATTTTCCTCAACTGTTCTACAACAAAATAGTCCTGCACTTTCATTTTCCTCAAAAATTCCTCTGCCTCTTCTTTAGTTACAGCTTTCTTCACCAGTGTTGGATCATCTTTAGTTCTTCTTAACTCCTCGGGAGTAAAACACCTACCTGAGCGAGTCAAACCTTGTGCTTCACAAACTTCTTCCTTGATTTCTTTCCCTTTGTAAATCACCGTCACCCGTTCATAATTCCAAGGAACAGCTTCATTGTTGATCACTGAAAGCTGAGTTACTGGTTTTATGATAACAGGCTCTGTGCGAGCCCCCTTCACGACCACAATAGGTTCACTTGCAACCCCTGGTACTACCACTTTAGCTTTCTCGGGTTTCACTGCAACAATGCTTGACGACCCTTTCTCGGCTACCACAGCTGGCTTATTGTCTACCCCTTTCAACTGGACCATTGATTTCCCATTAGTTATCTTTTCCTTTGAGCTGGTTTCACTGGAACGGACCATCATTACCGTCTGTGAGGGCTTCTCTGTATCATGCCTCGGGGCTCCTGAACAGTACTCACAACTCACCGAGTGGTCAAGATTTCTAGGAGGAGGATTAGGCACTTTAGGCTCAATTGAATTCAGCATGTCCAACTGCCTCAACCTATGAAAAAGACTGGTATATGATTCCCCCAGTGGAGTGAAAGTCTTTTGCTTCTGTAACCTCTCATTCTTGAAGGCTTGGTTTGGTCTAAAACCTGTTCCGGGGGCATTTCTATAGGCTCTTGGGGTGGATATGTGTTTTGTGGAGCTGGGTATGGATTTTGTGGAGCCGGCGCACGCCATTGTGCGTGTGTTGGAGTTTGGGTATAGTTTGTGCATGATGGACGGAAAAATGGGGATCTAGCGGTGGGTAGTAATGTTGTAGAGGGCTATATGGAGTATGGGGTAATTTTGGTGGTAGGGTCGCGGTTGGCTATAGTAGGATGACGGGCCTCTAGATCCGAACCAGGCTCCGGACTCAACAGTCGTGACATCTTCTTTCTTCTTCTTCCCAAGTACACCCCCAGTGCCGCTTTGAATGGCCTGAGTGATTGCCTTGATCGCTGAATAACTCATGATTTTGTTGGACTTAAGCCCCTCCTCGACCATGCCTCCCATTTTTACAACCTCATTAAAAGACTTTCCAATTGCGGACACCAAATGACCAAAGTAAGTTGGCTCCAAAGCCTGCAAAAAGTAATCGACCATCTCGCTCTCTTTCATTGGGGGATCTACCCTTGCTGCTTGCTCCCTCCACCGGAAACCATATTCTCTAAAGCTTTCATTGTGCTTCTTCTCTTTTAGTCAAATATAGTTGGTCTGGAATGATCTCAAGATTATACTGAAAGTGACAAGAGAATGCCTGTGCCAGATCATCCCATGTGTACCATCTTCCGTGATCTTGGCGGGTGTACCACTCCAATGCTGCTCCGCTCAAACTCTGACTGAAGTAAGCCATTAGCAATTCATCCTTTCCTCCGGCTCCCCTCATCTTACTGCAAAAACATCTCAAATGAGCCACCGAATCACCGTGTCCGTTGTACAAGTCGAATTTGGGCATTTTGAACCCTGCCGGTAGTTGTACATTTGGGAATAAACACAGGTTTTTCTATGCCACGCTTACCTAACCTCCTAGCCCTCTTATATCCCTAAAGGATTGTTCTATGCTTTTCATTTTACTGAATATCTCCTCATGTTCGGGATTTTTGGCTGGTCTCTCAGCTTCTCTCGGGAGATCAGAACGTGGATCGTTGGGGTAGGTTTCGGGGAGCTTTGAAAGTGGGTTCCGGGGGATAATACTGGTTGTCCTGAGCTTGGAACACGAGTTCACTCAGGGATCTATGGAGTGCAGCTGGTAGAGATGCCACAAAGACAGGGGTGACTGGCGGAGGAGGGCGTGGAATCGATTTTGGTGGTGGAGATTGCGGCATATGAGAAGTAGTGCCATGGTAGTGTTGATAAATGGGAAAACCTAGATTGGTGGCGGGATGAACCTGAGACTAAGCTAATGGTGGGGTAAAAGTCGGGTTGGCTGGGTAAGACGGTGGTGATTGCCCTTGGGACCAGGCCCGGTACATTTCGGCCATCTGTTGCTTAATCTTGAACATCTCCTCTTTCATTTTATTGACGTCCAACTCCTCTACCTCAACACTAGTGTCGACCTCCGGGATAGACATGATTTCTGGTATTGGTCCCTTTGATCTGGTTTGGTAATGATAATGTGCCAGTATCCTCTAAATAAACAAACTGCTTGAACTCTTTGGAAAGAAACAAACTTGTTAGTTCTTAGAGTTTAACACTTATGCAATTACACGTTGGGATGCAATGCGCCTAGGCAATTAACCATTTTCTATCATGTATTTGCTTCGGTTGCGTGCGTCATCCCGGCCTCCCATAATTGTGCCTCTTCTTTTAAGTTTCTTTTATTCTATCCTTCTTTCTTTTTAGTGGTGGTCGAATCCTATAGAGATTGCCTATGTATCATGTCCCTGCATGAATCAGACTGTGCGTAGTTCTATCAAATAAGTGTGAAAGTGAATAAAATATTTTTGGGATTTTCAGCTTTTATAAAAACAGATGCTTCGATCACAAAGACTTAATACTAACAGATTTCAAAAGACTAACAGACTCTGATGCAAAGACAAGATACAGACTCTGAAATTAAGCTATCATACTTTAAAGAAATACAGACTCAAACAGAGAGAAAACCCAACATGCCTTATAGGCTCTGACAGAAAAGGAAATACAGACTCAAACTGAAAATCATGAGTACATCAATGCTCCTGGTGTCTGTGGGACATCATTCGGTCTCGCCACGGGCCTATGTGCAAGATCCCTTTGAAGTCGGTCCAAGCTGTACATTATTTGTTTAACAAAGGTCATCACCGCTGCAAAGAATGTAGTGCGGGTCATATCCTCACAAATGTGGCACTTCATAACGATGTAGTCAGCAACGTTTCTATTTCTCTCTCTTATGACGCCCTTTTCTTGTAACAAATGCCCAATCTGCTGGGACCTGGCCTCTAAAGTTTGCTTGGCTGCACAGTTTTGTTCCTGAAGTTGTTGTAAGTCTATTTCTAATTGTGCCAATGTCGTGTAACAGTGTTCCCTTTCATCCTTGAAGTCTTTTGCCTGCTTGATCATTTTGTTTCTCGTGGCGATGACCCTTTTCTTCAACCCCGCGACCTCATCGTCGTACATTTCTCTCAACTGCTTAACCAGGCATGCCCCTCATCTACATTTTTATCCAATTGTTTTTGAGTCCCGGCTAGTTCACTTTCTGCTTTGTTCAAATAGAAACTATAGTTACTCACTTTCTGCCTTAGGTTAGCTACGAGCTTTTCATCCCTGTTACTTCGGACTGGATTTTCTGCTGCTACTTTCAGTTTCTGAATTTGAGCTCGAAGGACTTCATTTTCTTTGGCTAGACTTTTCTTTTCACCCTCATCCGCCGCTGCTTGTAAGTTGTTCTCGAATTGAAGGTCTTTGACTTGCTTCTCCAGCTTTCCTATCGTGGCCCTGTACTCCTTTCTTTGGCCAACCAAGCCCATGGTTCTTGCGATGCCTCGACGAATTCCTGAATGTGCGGTTTTTTGGCCGGTCTTTCTGATTCGGCCCTTGCAGTGTTCTTCTTTCTATACCAGGCAAGGTAGGCGGGTGAGACCTCTCCTTTAGATAGGTTCCGCACTCGGGTGCTTGCCGTCCAATATTGGCACTCATTCCAAATAGAACAAACTGTTTCTTCGTGAAATTGGCCGTCGGAGCTAATCTCAACCGCGTGGATACTGAGATCTTCATCTGGATGCATCACCTGACACCTTCCTAATTGTCTCATCACTCGGTAGGGAGCGTAAGGCTGAATACCTCGAAGACCCATTAGGAGGAAGTAAGGACCCGTGGCGGGTATATATACAATTTCTTCAGCAGGAAGCCAACCTAGCTTCCATTCTATTTGTCTCGTAGTGATGGAGCGAAGGCGGGCTATCCATTCTCCAAACCCCTCCGGTAACTTGAACCCTGAAACCCTTGTGTTGAATTCTTCAATGCAACTTTTCTCTGCGGATCCATAACTCATATACTGAGGGTGGTGGCACAAGTGCTCGATCATCCATATTTGCATTAGCAAATTGCATCCCTCGAAGAAGTCTGCCCCAGCTTTACAAGCTGTGAGAGCTCGGTATATCTCAGACACTATCATAGGGGCGAGAGTGCTCTTGGCGTTGGTAACTAGGACCTTGATGACTCCAGCCACCCGCAAATCGATATTCCCGTCTTTTTGGGGAAACACCACAAGGCCTAAGAACGCTACCATGAAAGCGAAACGCCTATGCTCGTTCCATTTTGTTCGGTTCCCTTTACTAAAAAACCCGTTTTGCGGATCATTGGACCCTCCTACATGCCCGTACTTCTGGTATATAAAACGTAGAGTGGAAAACCCCCATTCCAACTCGGAATATGGGATTCCCTTGTTTATCTTTAGCAAATCCATGAATTTGTGAGAGTTAACGGCCCTTGGAGCGATCAGATACTTATGCCTCAAACCTGTAGTACTTTTCATATAACCTTCTATCTCTTCCAAGGTCGGGGTGAGTTCAAAATCCGAGAAGTGAAATACGTTATGTGCCGGGTCCCAGAACGTAACCAAAGCCTTTATGATGTCTCCTCTAGGTCTGATCTTTAATAACCCGGTGAGACCTCCCAAATGTAGATTGACCTTATCTTGCTCTGACTTGCCCAGATCTTCCCACCACAAACGCAACTCCAAAGGGATCTTGTTCATAACTGCTATCGGCAAACTTGGACTCGTGCTCATTCTGCACATTTATTAGGGTGATTAAGCAAAAATGAAGACTCTTTTGACTTGAAGACAAAATTGACACACTTTTTCTTTTCCCCTTTTTTCAAAAAAAAATAAAATCCGGTTTTGCAAATACGGCCTTTCAGCACCTCGAAGACGAAGATTTTAAGGCTGTGTTGGCCAATCGGTGAAAACCTTGAAAAATGACCACAGGCAGCTGTTTTGGCAAAAACAGCCTTCCGGCGCCCTTTTAGGGCCATTCGGCTATTTCTGACAAGAATGGAATCACCCTAACTATTTTCAAAAAATAAAAAGTAAAATTTTTATTCTTTCGGATTATTTTTGCAAAAAGGAAGTTGGACCCGATGGGGGTTGCCTACGTATCTCACACCCTGTGAGAATCAAACTGGCATAGTTCGGGCAAATAAAATGAACTATTTTCGAAAACAAAATTCCTTTCTCATTTTTAATTCGTTTCTCTCTTTTTTTTTTCCAAAAATTCGGCAGAGTTTCAGCGCTATTTGGACACTGGTTTTTCTTTAAACATGTGATTCACTCTCTTAACCCTTTACACTACTATTTCTTTCCCAAATTCTCTCCTTTCATTCCAAAGTTGGTCAATATAAAAATCCGAAGCAAATAAATGCACAAATAGCAAGTAGGATGCATCAGGATGGTCTTTTCGTTTTTTTTCACACCTGTCCTAGACAGACCCAACCCCTGTGTTGAGTCTCCAAAGTCAAAATACACATGATGCAAACAAACGTTCCTATTAGGGATCCGGCATGAGGTATTGTTATGCTAGGTTTAAAAACCTAGGTTTGTTTGTTCTAGACCTGGCTTACCCGAGCGGACAACTCGAGCCGAGGGGGGGCTGCGTACCGGTAACCAAAAGATCATCCGGCTTTGCAACTTGTCTGAACCTCGTTCTATTTGGGATTTGACACTAACAGAAAGAAGTCACGACCAGCGTGCACTCCTCAGGAGGGAGAAGAAATCTCTAGTACAATTCTAAAAAAGGTACAAATCCTCCTTTCTCATCAATTACCGATATACTACCGACACTGGGCGAGATCCCCCGTAATATCTGGTTGGGTGTGGATATCACGGCTCTCTGTTAGTCGTGTGCAAGAGTTTATAGTGCTTTCGAGGTCTTGGAGCTCGTTCTAGGTTTGGGGAGCGTTATCTCGTCAGGCCCGGTAGCGAGTACCCCGCTCCAGCCTCGATCCAAAGAGTTCTCAACTTCGAACTCGATCTCATACATTCGTACTCTTTCTTAGTTGGACCAACCGGGAAGTCGGTGTGTGCGCTAACCCCGAGTTCACCCGTATACAGATAGTCCCCTTGTTTCTTAGAGAGTAGGTTCGTCGAAATGATGGGAAACGATAATGAATCCTGGTTCCTTACTTCGTACGTTAAAACTAAGATAACGAATAATCCAAAACACCCCATCAGTCACATCGTTCTGACTTCACACACATGTCGATCATCGACTGGTCGTCTCCGAATAAGAATCATCGCGTATTGATTTTATTTCCTCCTATAAAAGCTTCGACTTTTTGTACTTTTATTTTTTGATCCTAGCTTTTACCTTCAAATTCCCTAGCGGCTTTCAACTCTTTCAAAGTATTTTGGAAATAATAACGGCTTCAAATTTCAATACGCGTTATTATTTTGGGGAAGACCGTGAAATTTGCTAAACGGCCCGTCCCGAAATCTAAGTATTTTAATATATATATATATAATTATTGAGGGCCCCGCAATCTAGATGTTTTATTTGGCAAGGCTCATCTCGTTCATTATTTAAAGGGCAAACCTAAGAGCAACTATGATTCTCTAATTTATTTGTCTCTAAAATAAAAGAAAGAGTCCTAGTTACTTATGTATTGAATTATAATACGTTGAACTATGAATTGAATTCTTCCAGCCAAGTCCAAATAATGAATTTGCTTGTGCACGATTGCAGCAACCCGACATTTTAGCCACCAGCGTTTGGGCTCAAAGTCGTGGATCAGTTCTTGAGCCAAACGTTCTTTTAATCTCCCCTAGGAGACCTTTCTGTGGGTAGGGAAATCTTTGGGCTTCTTTGCCACGCATTCAAGCCCAATCTCCATGGTCCAAAAATTTCAGACTTTACCCAAACGAACTTACACTAATGCCTCAATCCTTTCCTTCAATATGCAATTAGTGGGCGAATCATAATAACTCAATATTGAAGCTAAAAGAGATGCAACTTCTGAACTATGACTACATGATATCCAGGCTAGGGTTATTGACACTAAACAATGAAGTATAAACCATTTATACTATCTATTATACATGGAATTACTGCTACGGACATAGACATTCTTCCTAACCTTTTAGGCTCCATCATATTCCAGTTTTAATACTTTATAGAACAGGGTGCCATACTTGGACTATATTAAAAATGAACCACACTAAAGTCGATTCTATTGAAGAGAATAAGCATAGGTTAATAGTCCATATACACAGTATCTCAAGTATTCAATTAACTTTACATACCACAAATATTCAGATAAGAAAGAAAGAGCAACATGGTTCCCAGAATACACTACTAGGACTAGGATGAAATAGACTAAACTAACTCCTTTCACATTATGCTACTGGATTCCAAACAAGTTGTTATTGAAGACTGAAGGCCAAATATCATTCATTCATCAAGCTTCATGTAATTACAACTTTACATATTTCTGTATCTCATCTTCTATGGATTCAAGGGATACCTGGAAATGGCAATACAATGAGAAGAGAAGGAGGTCAACAACAGGCTAGTAGCAGTCAATACAACAGCAATACACCAGTAGCAGCGACTAAATCAATACTCCAGAAAAAACCAGAAAGGTTGTAAACCAACAGCAACAGCAAATACCAAGACAAACAGACTCAACCAAGATTGTATTAAACCCAAAACTGAACCAGTAGACCACTGAACCACTTAAGAATCAAAAGGAATGAGAATCACTATCCAGAATTCGAATTACACCTAAGGATGCAATGAAACAGTATCTTTCTTTTGGTTTTCTGTTCTTAAAGAGAAACTAATTCTGCCCATAATATTCTTTAGAACTCCACTAGAGTATGTTTTGTTCCCCATTAACCCTTGTCTTTTCTTTATTTAATTCACTTGTTCCCCACTAACCCTTGTCTTTTCTTTATTTAAAGTTCAAGCAGGTATGGGCAACATATTTTAATCAATTCCTTTTAAGCCTCCCCATACCATTATGTTTTGTTCCCCACTAACACATTATATTAATGGTTAATTAAGTACTTTACTAACAACCCACTTAGCAAGATCATTTGCCAAACTTTTAAACCCCCAAAATACCCCTGAAGACCCTGTGACTGCAGTTATAACCAATTCTCCTAAGTTCTGAATGCAACCTTATAACTCACTACTATCTAATTAACATTATCATACCAACACTGAATTCAAATGTCAGATTCATTTCAGACCCTGAACATGACAACCTTAGGATTCAATTCATCAAACTCAGACCACAATTTGAGCTCGAAACTCAAAGTAAATGAATAGCATTAAAACAAACATGTAGGAGCAGAAAGCATACTAATGATGAGCCCTGAAGCTAAGTGTCTAAGGATCAGTACATACAACACTCGACATCAAACCATTTGACGAAAACTACTGGTCTACAAACAAGAATGAATTAATCGACGAAATTATTTATAACATATGTTATTAATTGACAGAAGAAAACTGGACTAAGTAAATGGTCTGATGGAGAAAGGAGAAAATAACGGACAAAGACGAATTACAACGAACCTAATTTAGGCAAACGAATAATCGATTGAACTACTCAAACGAACATTGGAGTATTTAATCTGACCAGAATCAGAAAAAGAGGCAGAATATTTACTGGATTAAGAATTAACTTAAACTGAAAACCTAAAGAAACAACTAATTACAACTTAACACAAACAAATAAACATATAGAAAAAGGAAAAGAAGAAGCTAAGAAGAACTTACTATTCTTTTCACGAATCCCACCAACATGCCCTTTAAAACTTGAGTTCCAGTTAGCATTACACGTCTATTTCGCCAGAAATAGGCTTATAATACTAACTAGAACCCATTCAACCCTGACAGCTTTGAAACAGACTCGAACCGTTGAACCCTAGATCCTCCATTCAACGAGTTTTACTCGGATTTGAGCCAATTTGGTTAGGGATTAGCGACGAGGAGGTCAAGGGGATTCGAGGGGCTCGAGGGTGATTCGAAGAAAAATGAGTGTGGATTCGGAGAGGGGATGGTTTGATGGTTCAGGGGTGTGATTTTGGGGTTGTTTGGACATCGTCCGCCGCCGTGGGCGATTTCCGGTGGGCGAAAGGCGGCGGTGTGTGGTGGTGTGTGTTTTGGTCTCTGAAGAGACGAGTGGCGGGGGGTGTTTGGTATATCAAAATTAGTTGATTAATCTGGGCCGTTGGATGATGGGAACCAACGGTCCAGATTAAGTCACTTAAGCCAAACGGGGTCGTTTAGGCTTAGCTGGGGCGGGTATGGTTCGGGGTAAGTGGGTCGGGCTAGAGACGGGTTATGGGAGGGGGATCTTGGACCGTTGGATTGGGTGATTGAACGGTTGAGATTGATTGGCGACGAAACGGAGTCGTTTGGTATGGTCTCTTGGACCGGCCGGTTGGGCCTGGATATGGGGTGTGACATTGGGCCTGAACCTTTCTTTTAAAACTGGCCCAGTCCGAATTTTAACTTTTCTTCTCTTGTTTCTTCTTTTTCTTTTATTTTTATTTTAATTCCTAATTACCAAAAATTCTAAAATAAATTGTAAAGCCAAAATTAACTTAGAAAAATACTAATTAACCCTTAATAATAATTATCACACAAAATTAAATACAAAGATAATCACACAATTTTGACATTAGACATTAAAAATGCGAAGTACGTTATTTTTTCGATTTTTCATTTTCGTAAAACAAATTACTGTTTAATTAATCCTAAATTGCAAAACTAAATCGTAAATGCAAATGCAACACATATATTTTTTGTATTTAAAAATAGAATAAACATTCACAGACAAAAATACAAATAATTATCCAAAAAAATATGTCACGCGAATTCTCAAAATTGCACACAAAGAAAAAATTATTTTATTTTGAATTTTTAGAAGTAGTTCTCATAGGGCAAAAATCACGTGCTCACAGCTTTATCTTTGGCCTCCAAATCTTCATAATTGTTCTTAGTGTGAGCACCTACTTTTTTATTATATTTGAATTTTTATCGCCTTCTACTCCTTTATCCCTCGAGAGAAAGGAGGTGCGACACTTAGTTTCTACCCAGATCTTCATCCTACCTTCAGATCTTCATACTCTTTTCTTCAACCTTCATACATTTTCCTTTAAATCTTCATATTTTCCCAGATTGCAATGGCTAAAACTTCCAAATCAGTTCCTCAGCTGACTGCCCCTTCATCTTCCCACTGGACCACTGATGTTGAGGTTGCTGCTCCCGAGGCGGCCCAAAGCCTCCCATGAAAAGCTTTATACCCGGGGGTTGTTCAATCGGGAATGACTTCAAAGTCGAGAAGGCCTCCTCCAAACAGGGCTGGGGTGAAGGAGCATGGAAATACATATGCTCCATTACTGAAGATACAATTCCCATAGTCCGAGAGGACTGTATATGGGAAGGCAAAGACGTGGTTGTCCCAGGGCCTGAACACGACATTACCACCCACGTGGAGGGGTATTTAAGTGTTTACACTTATCCCTTTACATTGGGCCCGGTTGACCTGGTGATCCTGGCCTTTTGCAAGAGGTACAAAGTGGGCCTCGGGCAAATCTACCCGTCTTTCATGAGGATCGTGATCCTCTTACACCACTTTGTGAAAAACACCGAATCTTCTCGGTTCACCCTCGACCACCTACTCCGTTTGTACAATCCCCAATTTTTTTTGAGGGGGACTAACCAAGCTTGCTCACCGAGCCATCAAGGCTCCATTTTCGAGGATCGACGTGAATCGAGACTGAGGTTGGCAGGGGCATTTTGTTCGGGTGAAAAGTGAATACTTGGCCCCTCCCCAGTTCATGCTATTCCTCGAGAAATAGAACGTATCTTGTAAGTATAGTCTTTCCCTAAGTGTCAATTTCGCTTCATTTCTTCTCTCATCAGCAATATTTGTGGTCGTGCAGTTGTTGCTCAGGTTCCTAATGCTGTCTCTCAGCTCAAGGAGTAGATCGAAGGGATCTTCCAGTAGATGTCATACTACGAGCGCAGGTGGCGCAAACTTTCGAAGGGCAGATGGGAGGCCCGTTCTCATGGTAAGGCTTTCTCCTGGATAGTTATTACTATGCTCCAAGCTTACATGATGTTGATCTTCTCTCTTCCCTTGTAGGTTTTCCTAAGATCATTGGGCTTAGGCCGCAGGATGGTGACGAGGACCCGTCCTTACCCAAAGAACCCTCCATCTTAAGACAACCCCGGATTGTTGCGGGGCAGAATAAAAGGAAAAGAAAATCCCCGGGCTCAAAAGGGCCCGAGGTGAAGATAAAAAATAGGGCGGCCACCCGGGCTCGCAAGCCTAAGAAGAGTACTGAGTCCCGTGTATCGGAATCTAATTTGCTTTATCACCCCAGGGATGAGTCTGAAGAAGACGACATTTTTCCCGCTCATGGATCAACCCCTGCTGGGGAACAGGCGGCGATCGATAGAAGGGACCATGAGGCTGATCCCCTTCGGACTCGAAAGGCTGAGATGGAGACGGGGGTTATGACCTCCCAAGAAGTCAATCCTATTCCAAAGGAGGCGATTAGTGTGATAGACATTGTCAAGACGCGCACCTACTGAGTCCATGCTCGAAGAGACCAAGCGGGCAAGGAAAACTCAAGTGAAGGAGCTCAGGGTACGGAGGATCCTCTCTACTCCTTCTTCGATGTCATGGACATGTCTACATTGGAAGATTTCTTTGGGCTAGGCCACCTGGAGATACCAAAGAAGGACATGCCTTCGGGATCTGACGGGCCGAGCACAAGCCCAAGATCAGTGAACAATTCCTGGCGTCGAGTGTGGAAACCGAGCGCAAGAGGTCGGTTGTCCTTACAGTCCCGGAAGATGCCCAGTTCCTATCCACTCCGGTAGGCATAGCTAGATACCTAGATACCTCTGATGCCTGGTGACCGAAGAGGACTAGACGAAGATGAATGAGGTAGGCACGTCGAGTCTCTTCAATGAGGCACAACAGGCGCTAAACTGGGTAAGGTTCTAACACCCTCAAACTCCCCTTATAAATCATTTAAATTTTCCTTTGATTCCTCTTACTTAATTCCATTGCTTTATAGGCTTCGGTGCTTCACCACGAGAGTTTCCTTCGGTACTTATTGGAAACTAGCCATCTCAAGTTCGAGCTCAAGGAGTAGATTCAAAAAATGAACATGTACAGGCTTCTGAGTGAGCAACAGGACGAGGCCCTAAAGGACTTCCCGATTATCTAAGACGAACTGGAAAAAACTCGAAAGGATGCCTCGATCCTCAAACGGGAACATGTCGACCTAATTGAAAAGGTAAAGGTCTTTGAAGATAAGAACGAGTAGCTAGTCACGATGACTAACAACACAACTTCGCATGTCCAACGGAAGATAGATCTAACGACCAATTGTGGGTCAAGATGGACAAGGTCAAGGCCCAGAACGAAGTGTGGAAGGGAAGGATGGACCGACTGGTCTCGGAGAAGGAGGTTGCGAAGGCAGAGCTGGCATCGATGGAGAACGAACTCCACGTGGCTAAAGGCAAAGCTGAGAAATGGTCTCAGCTGAATGACGATCTTCGAGCATAGGTAAGTTCGGTTGTTGTAGAGCAGGATGCCCTCGATAGGGAATATGAGGCATTAAAGTCCAAGTTGACATAAAATCTGCTGATGTCGAAGAAATGGTGGCCCAATACAAGGTCGATGTGGAGGCAGCCGAGGTTCGCCTAAAGACAAAGGTTGAATACATGAAGCGGCTATCCCGAAAGGAGACCCTCGAGGAGATACACGTCCGAGGCTTCGACTTATTGTCCGAGATCGAGGAATCAAAGAAACTCAAAGCTGGAGCGAAGGAGCTTTTTGAGCCTAAAGGTACTGAGGGTTCCTAGGGATCCGAATGCTCCAATGGTTCTGGCGACGAGTCGGGCCCCCGTGAAGACTAGGTGTAGATGCCTTAGTGATTTTTTAGTTTTTGCCTGATGTATATTTTTTTTTGTTTCAAGGACATTATGTCGAGCCTTTGTAAATATATTTTAGAATATATATGAAATTTTCCCTTTTTGGCAATATCTTGTCTTTACTTTTCCAGCATCTTTTCATAATTTCTATTCATTTAATGATTTTGATGCCTTAGCATAGAATTAAATGTAGTTATAGGTCATTCGTTTTTCAAGGGTCCGAACGGAACCCGATTTCGATACAACTTTTTTTGAAGTTTTGAGACCTCGGTCTAACCGGTTTCAAGATGCTTAAGTGATTTTAGACGATAATTTTACCGAGCGTAAACTTTTTGCAGGTTTCGAGTTTTTATAAAGGCCTTACTTTCTTATTACGAGCTTCAGACGTCTCCGAGCCATTTTTAGGGTAGTCGTAGCATTTTGTATTTGGGCACCGCCTAATAGGTTTGGTGCCTCCTCGATTTGGCAGCCCAGGTTGTGCGAACATTTTTCGGACGACAGTTCATAAGTAGAGATAGTCCTTGGGCTCGATAGTCCCCAAGTAGGGGTAGCCCGTGGGCTCTTAGGATCCATATTTCAAGAGGCAAGAAAATGCACAATAGCAAGGTGGAACCTCCTTTCATTTCAATGTGTAAAGTACATGATCAAAATCACGTAAAAACTTGTATCATGGCTAAAGTGGTCTATGTGGCCACGGTTCACACGGCCGTTTGGCCCTTACAACGAATCCTAACCATCGATCTTTAGCTTCTAAAGTACAAAATTTTTCCTTTTTCCTTGTTAAAAATCTTAATCTGAGGGTGATAGCCCCCAATATTCGAGGTCGAGCTTGAGTTGGCTCGGATACTGTTGACATGAAGTGAATGATCACTGGCTCTGATTTGAGACTGATCTTCGAATCTAAGTTAGCATGTTTTACTATTGCCTCGTTAAAAACTTTGACGAAAAACCTATTTTGGGACAAAACCAGTTCAAGGAAAAAAAAGTGCAATGTGTGCTTTCAGACCTAATAGCCACATCCATCATTGGTCATTGCCTGCAAGTGTTAGTCCGATTCATAATATTATTAAAAAGCAGTTGAAATCATACCTTAGCAGTAGTACTGCTTCAAGTGTGTCACGTTCCAATTGTTCGGTAGCTGCACACCATTTCCTGCTTAGTTTGTATGAGCCTTTTCTGGTAATTTCGACGACTCGATATGGTCTTTCCCAATTCGGTCCCAGCTTCCCGTCGTTCAGGTTCTTGGCGTGTAATGTTACTTTCCTCAACACCAAGTCCCCGATCTTGAAGTGTCGGAGGTTGGCTGTTCGATTGTAGTATCTTTCTATCCACTGTTTTTGGGCAGCCAACCAGACTAGGGTGGCCTCATGGCTTTCATCTAATAGTTCCAGACTAGTCATGGCCTCGCCATTTGACTCTTCAATTGCATAGTGGAACCTGAGGCTCTGTTCTCCCACTTCGACTGGTATTAAGGCTTCGGCCCCGTAGACCAACGAAAACGGAGTGGCCCCAGTAATAGACCATAGGACTTTGGGCAGGATTTCCTTCCATTTTCCATTGGCATCGATCAACCTCTTTTTTAGGTTTTGAAGTATGGTCTTGTTTGTTGATTCCACCTACCCGTTCCCACTAGGGTGGTAAGATATTGATAGTATCTTCTTAATCTTGTGATCTTCGAAAAATTTATTTACCTTGTTGCCTGTGAATTGTTTTCCATTATCGCACACGACTTCGGCTTGTATCCCAAATCGACATATTATGTGGTCCTAGATGAATTCGATGACTTCTTTTTCCCAAACCTTTTCGACTGCTTGAGCCTCGACCCAGTTGGAGAAATAATCGATCATGAATAATATGAATTGGGCTTTACTGGGTGCCCACGGTAGGGGACCGACGATGTCCATTTTCCATTTCATAAATGCCACGGAGACAGGACCGAGTGGAGTAGCTCTCCCAGTTGATGGATCATCGGTACATGTCTTTGGCAGTCGTCGCATTTTCGTACGAAGTCCTTCACATCCTTCTCCATTTCGGTCCAGTAATAGCCAGCCCTGATTAATTTTCGAACCAAAGATTCTGCCCCCGAATGGTTCCCACAAGTGCCTTCGTGAACTTCCCTCAATGCGTATCGGTATCTTCCGACCCCAAGCACCTCGCTAGTGGACCATCGAACTTTCTCCTCAACAATGTCCCTTTGACCAAGCTAAATTTGGCAGCCTTGGTAGGCAGAGCTCTCGATTTTTTGGGATCCGAGGGCAATTTTCCAGTCTTCAAGTAATCTATATAATTGTTCCTCTGATCCCAAGTTAAACTAGTGGAATTTACTTTGGCATGACCTTCGTCTATCACAATTTCATGAGTTGTACTATTGTCCCTGAGCTGAACTCATCGACATCGACCAATGATCCCAAGTTAGCCAGAGTATCAGACTCTATGTCCTGATCTCGGGGCATGTGCTGCATGGTCCCTGAATTGATGCAGCGTTACCTGTAATTTATCCAAGTACCTTCGCATCCGTTCCTCTTTCACTTCGAACGTTTCATTGTCTTGATTTACCACGAGGAAGGAGTCGCACTTGGCTACGATCACCTCGGCCCCAAGGCTTTTAGCTAATTCGAGACCTGCAATCATGGCTTTATACTCGGATGTAAAACAAGTGGTACTATTGCAATCATGGCATCATACTACATGTTAGTTTAGTAAGAAAACATCTACCATAGCTCCTTTTTTTAAATAAAACAAATGAGCATTTACGATTTTTAAGTGTATGATCTATAGTGATTACTTTAATTCACATTTTCCCAATCACCTGCAAATATTGACAACTCTTTAAATATAGGCTTGCATGCCTCTATCGAAAAGGCAAACTTACTCTCCATCGATCCCTCACTAATTTCATACTTTTTCGGTCTATATAGGGAAGAAGCTGCTCAAGTTTAGGAGTAAAAAGAGCTAGCTTTAAGGGCAATTGACCAACCTATTTTACAAAAGAACAGTGCCAAATTAAATGCATAAAAGATTTGGTGGATACCACAAATTACTCACTATATATCTTAGTAACACAACAAAATTAAATGTACAACTACCGAATAAGCATTACTACGGCATGTATAATTATATATAATGTTGCAGGGTAGTTTACAAGTAGAAAGATTTGGTTCACTAGTCTATGCTTTATTCAATTCAACAGTAAAAGATATCACTAAATCCATTCACAAATACTCAGCATGACATAGTTGATAGAAAGCTTACTAATTAACCTGTTAGGGTTCGTTTGGCATGAGGTATACGAAGGTATAAGGGTGGTATAAAAATTTAATACCATTTTAATACTCTGTTTGGTTAGCAAATCAGGTATAAGTTATTCCGGTGTTAATTTAACACTGAGATAAATTATACCTTATAGAAGGTGGGGTAATTAGCACCAGCATAACTTATACTTTCTTCTTAGAAATTATGCAATTGTCATTCTTAACACAACATACCAAACAATGAATAAACAACAATTCCAGCATAACTAATCTCAGCATAACTTATCCCAATATAACTTATACCGGTATAAATCGTATTCCAACCAAACGACCCCTTAAATGATTATCATATCTAAAGCAAGCCATTCATATTTAAGATATATAACTTTGCCCGATTATCATATCAAAAGCAAGTTGTGACCATGTATCATCACGTTAAAGCAAGGACAGTGCAAATTGGATCACGCTCTGTATCCCGTCCCTCAACTGGATATTGTATTTAACAATGCTTCAGCTGACATGAACCTACTATGTTAATTAAGCTAACATACGGGTAATATTTGTGTCATTTGAAACAATATTCGACTATGAAACAACTGTTGTAATGATTGTTGAAAAGTCTACTATTGAAATTTGAAGTATTGAAATATATATATATATATATATATATATATATATCATTCTTCTCTTCCCCTAGTTGAAAATTTTGTTCTTACTGGAAATTGGAATGGAATATCATGTCAAATTTAGATAACCTTCCGCCATCGATATGAAACGCTTAAAGTTCATCTATAACTTTACATACCAAATGATGGATAGTTATGCAAGTCAATTAGCAATAGAAACGGTATCAAATATTAGATGCGTGGAAGCTAGCACAAATACCTTTGTTAAAAAAAAAAAAAAGAAGGGGTATCAAACACTTAAAAATCTCCTAATAAACTAGCTATTGCTCTAGTTTATTATCAAACGAAAACTCGATACAACAACAACAACGACCTAATAAAATCTCACAAATGAGGTCTGGAGAGGGTAGTGTGTACGCAGACCTTACCCCTATTCCGATGGGGCAGAGAGGCTGTTTCCGATAGACCCTCAGCTCAAGTAGACGGAAAAGACAAGACGAGACTGTCACAACCCCAAATTTTCCTCCGTAGGATGTCGTGATGGCACCTAGTCTCTAAGATTAGGTAAGCATAACATACGTGCAAAATTTAACTTAGAAATGATAAAAACTTTCAAATAACTCAACAACTATTGTAAAAGAACTCCGCAACTCAATAGAAACAAACTCCCCAAAATCTGTTGATATCAAGTAACAAGCTCTACAAGGGTATACTGAACATCCCTATACAACAGTATCTTATAAAAAGGAAAATGGAGTAGAATTAAATAGAGGATGACTCCAAGGTCTGCGGACGCCGGCAGATATACCTTGAAGTCTTAGAATCTGAACTATACTCATTGGTGCCTGGACTGGCAAGAAGTACATGGATCTGCACAAAAAGATGTGCAGAAGCATAGCATGAGTACACCACAACGGTACCCAGTAAGTGTCAAGCCTAACCTCGGTAGAGTAGTGACGAGTTCAGGTCAAGGTCCTACTGGAATAAATAAGAAACTGAACATGTATATAACAGTGTAATAATGATAAACAATGGAAATAAAATAATGAAGAAATATACCAGGAATAGCTACACTGAACAAGGAAAACAAGGAATCACGGAAGAAAACAAAGAATGATATGCTAAGGAAACAAAGCAACCAAAACACAAGTGATATAATAGAAAAGTATCAACAAAAATCACTATCGAGGTACCGCCTCGTAGTCTCATATTACAAAACAATTCACAATTTTTCCTTATATCACCACGGGAGCTTTGCATTTAGTTTTGAATCACACCGTGTGGCTTCAAGTAGTTCCCATACTAGCAACACGCGTATCAATCCCACCTTATCTCACCGCATGCGTTTCAACCCCAATCATTTTACCATCGTATGTGTATCAATATCACAACGTATCACAAATCGCACCTCAAGTGCCCAATATCGCAACTTGCCAAAGAAATCAACAATGTTTCCGCTATAAATAGCCCATGGCTCAACAATAACAATCGAAAATAAAAAACTCAACAAGAATAGTATTTCACAACTTTAACTCAATGTGAGTCACGGCTGTATACAGTAAAATCGGGGAGCCCAATTTCTCGACATCGAGGCACCTCAGAAAACCATCTCGAAGTCTCGAAGCTACAAGGTTATGGTCGAATCTCCTCCCTCGGGGTTCGTCGAGGCCCGATCTTGGGACAACGTTGACCTCGGCCACGGTAGAAATGGGGAGTTCCCAAGGCACATGGTTAGGACTGACAGGACTACCCTAGCCCTTAGTCAGGATGTCTTCTAGTTGTCCCATCTCCGTTTCTTTATCATTAATGTATTTTGTACTATGTTGGGATTCCCCTCCTATATAAAGGGGATCCTTACCATTTTATAGGCCTATGTTGCTTTAATTGCTTTATACGAAATATACAAGAACATTCTACTTGCTCTCTAACACATTCTCTTGATATTATTGCTTTCATTTATTATCTTCATATTTGTTCATCATTTATTGCTTAACATTGGCCATAAAGAGCCTGTGTTAATTTAGTTATAACTATTAGCCGTATTCTGACCCCCCTCGACAGCTCCCTGTCGAGTTCTGGGATCGACCCCGAGGCCCCGAATCAGCAAGCTCGAGGCCCCGATAATTGGTCCAACGGTTTGATTATCGCCCTATCCTCGACTCTTATTCTGTTTCTAAATCTCACATACATAGTATCAACTGCTTAACAAACTAGCATAAAAATAGATCACGTATTTTTAGAGTCTCATAAACAAATTTAATTGTTATTACCATTTTCGCAGTAAACAACGGTCTTTATAACTCAATACCAATTTCAACAATAAGATCTTCCAAGAATAACAATTTCATGTAAGGAACACAACGGTTAAATAATGAATAAAGAATAGAGAAAATAATAATTTCAATTAAACATGTAAAGACAATTAACAAGCAAGAGATAAGACAAGTAAATCAAGTGAGTATAGACTAATGATGATGAATATAACATATTATGGTAACTCAATTAAAGGCATGAAAGGAATCTATATAGCTAAAATCGGTCAATTACCACATTTAGCCCGTGTACACACTCATCACCTTGTGTACACGATTTTCACATAGCACAATTTAAAATAAAACAACGCCAATCCTAAGGGGTAATTCCCCCACACAAAGTTAGGCAAGACACTTACCTCAAAACACGCTAACTCAATACACTAGTAAGTTTTTCCCTCGATTATCCAACTCTAAACGTCTCGAATCTATCGAATATACCTTCATATCATTAATTTAAACTATACGAAGCTACTCCAAACAATAAAGTTACGATTTTTAAAGAAAACAAAAATTCAACTCAAAAATTCAACCCCGGCTCGCATCTCGAAACCCGACCAAAATTACAAAATTCGAGGACGAATATTTGTTTAAAAGGGGTAGAATATAACGACCCGACCAGATGTTTTCTGTATTTGGGCCATGTTTCCCCTTTTGAAACTTCATGTATGTGTGTCTATTGTTATGTGACTTACGGGGATGATTGGTTAGGTTGTGATGAGGTTTTGGATTATTTGGAACGCTCAGTTCCTAGTTTGAAAGCTTAGGTTGAAAATATTGACTGAGGTTTGACTTTTATGAAAATGACCCCAGAGCGGTATTTTGATGGTTCCAATAGGTTCATTATATAATTTTGGATTTAGATGTATGCACGAAATTGAATTAGGATGTTCCTAAGATGAAATGGCTCATTTTGCCAAAAGTTGGCAATTTGAAAGTTTAAAATTTTACTAAGTTTGACCATGGGTTGACTTTATAGATATCAGGTTCGGATTTTAGTTTTAGGACTTTGAATAGGCTTGTTTGTCATTTGGAACTTGTGTGCAAGTTTCGTGTCATCCCGAGTTAGTTTGATAGGAATCAGACACTTAGTTGTGGTTTTAGTGGTTCTTGAGTTTCATTGTGTTTTCTATGCGTTGTGGTGTTAGATTCTTGGTTTTGGATGCTATTTTGATGTTTTAAACTTGGGAGCGAGTTCTTATGATTTTTCTAGACTTATGTGGATGTTCGGTCTGGAGCCCCGAGGGGTCGAGTGAGTTCTTAAAATATTTTGGGATGATTTGAGGTTGTCTTAGAATTGCCAGTTTTTAGCTGGTGCTACAGGTCTCGCAAATGTGAGCACCAGTTCGAATTTGCGATGGGAATGGCCGCTGTATCGCAATTGATATGGGGGAGCTGGGGTAGGGTCTGATCGCTTTTGTGATCAATTGGTCGCTTTTGTGATGCATCCAGTCTCCATTTTTGCGATGAACAAGTCGCATTCGCGACATTCACAGGATTGGGCAGGATTCGCATTTTCAATGTTTGTGTCGCATTTGCCAAGGGTCGCATTTGCGAACTCCAGGTCGCAAATGTGACTTTTGTTGCTGAACAAAAGTTGGAATTTCGGAACTTAATCTCATTTTATCATATTTTTTTAGGCATAGACTCGATGGAAGGCGATTTTAGGAGAGGATGTTCACATGAAGCTATTGAGTAAGTATTTTTCATCTAATTTTGATAATATAACATGATTATGTATGACTTTTAAAATCAAAATAATAAGATTTGAAGGGAATTTTCGGTGATTTTTAACTATGTTTTGAAAAGTAAAAGTTTGAGATTTGAGAGTCGATTTGGACTCAAATTTGAAAACCAAATATATATATTTGGACTAATGGGATAATAGGTAGTCGAGATCTACCCCTCAACTCGGGTTTTGACCAGACGGGTCGGAAGTTGACTTTTGTTTACTTTTTGAGAATTGTATAAAGCTCTTAGCTTTATTAATCGAAATTATTTTCTCTTGCATTATTTAATATTATTAAGTCATTTTTTGCTAGATTTGAGCTGAGCGGAGGTAAATTTTAAAGTAAAGCATTTTTAGAGTATTAATTTGGCCTAATTGAGGTAATTATCTTGCCTAACATTATGTAGGTGAATTTTTCCTTAGGATTTGGTCTAAATTGTATTAGTTGTGTTATGTGAAATGGTGTGTGCATGAGGTGAAGAATGTATATATGGGTGTATGTGTGGTTTGTGATTGGATTAGAACTTAGGATATTAATATGCCTTGAATTGGGGTTGTTTAACATATGAACATGCTTTATTGTTGAATATTCCCCGTACTCTTAAGTTATTGTTTTGATTCTTGTGCACGTTGTTGTTGAGTTGTGGGCTATATCTTGATGTGAATTTGGTATTGTTGCTTCGGTGATATTGTGGCACATGTATACATATTGTACGGGTTGATTTTTGTTGTGTGAAGTATAAGGATAGCAAGATGCATGCGGAGACATAAGGGATGTATTTATTGATGCGCATGTGGAGACATAAAGGATGTATTTATTGATGCACATGCGGCGAGATAAGGGTGGTTTATGCACGTGTTGAAATATAAGGGGAATATTTTATGCGAGATAAGGGTGGCTTATGTGTGTGATTGCAATATAAGGGAAATATTTTATTGTGGTTATCACATGGAGAAATAAGGGTGGCTTGTTGATGATATTATGGGATAATTCAAGGTCTTCCCTTGTTATTGTTCATGTGTTAGAATGGGGATTGATGTTTTGGTCACCTACTTGTTTCTCTTAAATTTTTCTACCCTGCATTTTCATGAGTTATTGGCTTATTAGATATGATATCACATTTCCCACTTTTGTTTGATTCTTAGTTAGTATGGAGGAGTTATTCTACTTGAAGTTGATATTACTTGTGCTTCGAGGTTGTTGATATATGTTTGTTTATGCTTTCTATTGTCAGTTTTCCTTCATTACCTTGCACATGTTATTGACTAGTGAGTGTCTTGACTTAAACCTCGTCACTACTCCACCGAGGTTAGTCTTGATACTTACTGGATAACGATTGCAGTGTACTCATACTACACTTCTGCACATTCTTTGTGCAGATCTAGGTACATTAGATCGTGTTGGTCATTAGAGAGTTAAGACCGACCTGTTGGAGACTTCAAGGTATACCTGTTGTTTCGTTCGAAGGCCTTGGAGTCACCATCTTACTTCATTTTTTACTCTTTATCGTACCCCAAACAGTGATGTATTTTTTAGACTTCT
This sequence comes from Nicotiana tabacum, assembly GCF_000715075.1. NCBI lineage: Eukaryota > Viridiplantae > Streptophyta > Magnoliopsida > Solanales > Solanaceae > Nicotiana > Nicotiana tabacum. The sequence goes on from NC_134097.1 coordinate 55,713,836, forward strand.
TGTGTATTCCATGTAGAGCTTATGACTCTGTATTACCGAGTTTTGGGATTCATAACTGTTGTATTCCCACTTTTGCTATGTTATGGCATTTCTCTGCTTTTATTTTACATTTAAGATGTTATATATTATTTGATCTCTTCTTCTGATAGGCTTACCTAGTCTAAGGAACTAGGTGTCATCACGACCCTTATGGTGAGATTTTGGATCGTGACAGATACTAATGTGAAAAAACTTTACAACTCATATGTACGAATATGCAGTAACAATACCAGGGTCTAAGCATGACTGCAGATAAAGTTCAAGGTGCACATAGAGAAGATATGCACAAGCATCAAACAGAATAACAATTCAGCATATAAAGGAGATATGCATGAATATACGAGTCAAGTTACACAGAGAGACAGATAGATAAAATGTGCATTGTGTATCACTTCATCAACAGAAACGGCATATAGAGAAGATATGCATAAAAGGCTAGTACACAAGTACGGAGCTAGTATACAGAGGAGATATGTAGTAAAATCTTGTATACATCCAAGGAGTTTGCATTTAGAGAAAATACACAAAAATCGAGTATGCCATAAAAGAGAAACATGAGCGGACAACCTAGGAAGATGGATATGTATCCACACGCATGAATGACTTATGTAATAAAACAACCACACGGACAACTCACAAGCCACAATCAACTCAACCTGCACGGACAATTCACGTGTTGTCAAACCAGTCCATAACATAGAAAGAATATACAAGAATAAATGTATATTGTCAAAGGATATCAAATAACATTCTCCTAGTCTAAAAAATAACATGTTAAGGTGTATGCATGTGTGAAGTGTACAAGGCTCGAATTAGACGGATACGCCACAGAACAACGAGCATCATGTTCAAATAGGAAATATAAGCCTATACATGATCTCTAACATGATTCACGAAATTGCATAGTCGTACAACATGTAAATCATGATAGCAAGAATCACAAATATTCAAAACAAGGTATAATATAGCCTAAGAAGTTTCCCAAACATGGATAAACCAGATACACGGACATGGACTCGACTCTCGCATGTACGCCACCCCTAGCACATAGAAAATATCAACAATTCAAGCAACTAATCCCTCGAGCGAAAGCTAGGAAAGATACTTACCTCAAACAAGTAAAATCAATACTTCAAAAATTCCTCCCAAACGAACTGAACTCCAAATGGCTCGAATTTGGCCAAACACAATTCAATAACATCAAATAAAGTTATAGAAAATAACCCCAAATAATAAAGCTTTAACCTTCAATCAAATAAACAAAAGTCAACTCAAACCCACATGATCAAAACCCGAGTCGAGTGGTAGATCCCCACTATTCATAACCCCACGAGTCCAAATATGTGATTAGATTTCAAATCCAAGTCCAAATCGACCTTCAAATCCCTAATTTTCACTCTCTTAAGATTTAGACAAAAACCCCAAAATTTTCCTTAAAAGTCCATGTTTTAGGTGTGAAAATCCATGGGAAATTAAGATGTAAAGCTAAATCCAAGTGAAGATTGTTTACCTCCAATATAGTAACGGATTTTTTCTCCAAAATCTCCACCTCTCGAAGTCTAGGGTTCAAATTATAAGATAATGAGTAAAATCCCAAAAGTATAACACTTAAATGGCTTGCCTAGGGGTACCCTTCGTGAACGCGGCAAGTGCCTCGCGTTCGCAAAGTACAAAAAGTCATTGCCCAAAAATAAACCTTCACATTTTCAGGACCTACATCTCAAATGCGATGACCAAACTGACCCAACCAATGCGAATGCTTACATACCTTCGGGAACGCGGAGGCTATCCACTAGCTCCCAGCTCTCAAACGCGACCCTCCCGACGCGAACTCGATGAGCAAGTCCCTCCAACCACTGTGAACATAACCAACCTATCGCAAAGGGAAATAAGAAGCCTCCCCAACTCCAAAAATACACTTCGCGATCGAGGCAATGCCCCCGTGATTGCAATGAAGACCTGACACCAATAAATTTTTTGCAACGCTAACAATCCTCCAGGTGGTCCGAAACTTACCCGAGCCAACCGAGACCCCATCGAATCTCACCAACAATTCCCAATACTTTATCCAAACTTTTACCAATTCTCAAAACACCATGACTAATATCAAAACCATGAATCGACCATCAACACATAAGTTAAGCTTCTCTTACGTTCCTTAATTTCCAAACTTCAAACCATACATCCGATTCAAGCCTAACCAATGCGGATTATAAGTAATATTTTCACACAAGTCCAAAATGAAAAGACGAACATATTTCAACTTACAAAAAACTAATCCAAGCCTGATATCATCAAAGTTAACTCCCAATCAAACATAGGACTCTCCAAACCTTCAAATTGCTAACTTTTGACAAATAGTACCAAAACACCCTAGGAACCTCCAAATATAATTCCGAACCTACTAAGAGTCTAATATTATTATATGAACCTATTGGAACCCTTAAATCACCAATCCAATATCATTTACAAAAAGTCAAACCTTGATCAACTCGTAGAATTTAAGCTTCCAACAAAAGAAATAAGTATTCTCATTCCCTTCAAACCCTCACTAGAACCAAATCTACCATTTCCACAAGTCACAAAACATTAAACAAGCATGGGGAAACATTAAATAGGGGATCGAGGCTCAAATACATAAAATGATCAGCCATGACATTATATTTTTTCCTTCTTAAAGAAGCGTTCATCCTCAAATTCATTTAAAATCATATTTGAAATGCCAAATAGGTGAGGATATCTTATCTGCATATTATTCTCAGTATCCCAAGTTGCCTCCTTAACCGGCTGACCTCTGCACCAGAACTTCACTGACACGGTCTTCTTAGACTTGAGCTTTCAAACCTACCAATCCAAAATGGCCACCGACCTCTCCTCGTAAGCCAGATTCTCATCCAAATGTACTATGTTGAAGTCCAAAATATGTGACTTCTCTTCATGATACTTCTGAAGAAGAGAAACATGAAACACCATATGTAATCCCGAAAGGCTAAAAGGCAAAGCAAGTTTGTAGGCAACCTCGCCAGTTCTCTCCAACACCTCAAAAGAACCAAAAACCTCGAGCTCAACTTGCCCTTATTCTCAAACCTCATCATGCCCTTCAAAATGAAAAACTCTAAGTAGAACCTTCTCACCTACCATGAATGCCACATCACAAACCTTCTTATCAGTATAACTCTTCTTCATGGAATGAGATGTGCGAAGCCTCTCCTAAATCAATTTCTCTTTCTCCAGTGAAGCAAATATGTACCTAATAATCTAGTCTCATTGGGCTAAAAACAATCAACCAAATAACGACATTGCCTTCCATATAATGTCTTATACGGAGCCATATATATGCTAGACGAGTAGCTGTTATTGTAGGAAATCTTTGCTAAAGGTAGAAAATGATCCTACTAACCTCTGAAATCAACAATGCAGGCCCTTAAAATATCCTCCAATATCTGAATGGTTCACTCGAGTTGTCCGTCTGTCCGAGGATGAAATGCCATACTCAACTCAACTTGCATTCCCAACTTACACTGAATAGCCCTTCAGAAGTATGATGTAAACCGAGTGCTGCAATCTGAGATGACATAAATAGGTACACCAGCAAGCAAAAAATCTCCTAGATATAGATCTTAGACAACTTCTATGAAGTATACGAAGTGATAACCGGAATGAAATGCACTAATTTGGTCAACCGGCCCAATATGACCCAAATTGTATCAAACTTTCTCAAAGTCATGGAAACCCTACCACGAAGTCCATAGTGATATGATCCCACTTTCACTTTGATATATCAATCTTTTAAAGCAAACCACTCAGTCTCTAGTGCTCATACATGACATACTAACAATTCAAACATTGTGCAACATGCCCAACAATGGCCTTCTTTATCTTTCTCCACCAATAATGTTGCTTCAAATCATGATACATCTTCATAGAACCTGGATGTATAGAATTTATCAAATTGTGAGCCTCCTCAAGAATGAACTCTCTCAAGCCATCAACATTAGGAAGACAAATCCAACTCTAAAGTCGTAATATACCATCATCATCAATAGTCACCTTTGTAGCAGCACTACACTGCATCGTGTACCTGAGGACAAGCAAATGGAGATCCTTATACTAATGTACCTTAATGCGCTCAACCAAGATGAGTGAAAAAACATAAGCGAGAACACTGCTTGGCTCCAAAATATCTAATCTCACCAAGAGGATCGAGTATGTTTTGACCGGGTAGAGAGGTCATGACGAGGGACAAGAGGCCTCAACATTCTAGTGGTTTTAGTAGTACCTCATCTACGGGAAAAGAGAAAATTAGTAGAGGGACCTCCTAGCAAGACTGTTTAGTATGTATAACACAGGGCCCGCAGTGTGGTGTCTTGGTCATGTTTCAGTTCTCTAGTTTTGTCATCCTTCAGTACTCTTCTAGCAATCTCATAATGTGCTCTATCAATGCAGGGTTCCTTTAGTGGTTATTTGTGTCCTCAAAGACAATATCAATATTTGTAGTCTTATTCAGCTCGGGGTTGCTATGAGTGTGAAGAGCTTGGGCATATGAGAATTTATTACCCCGATTTTATTAGAGGCGTAGCTCATCAGGGTTCTCAGTCTGTAGTTCCGGCTCCAGTTGCATCTCCCCATGATCAAATAGCTAGAGGGGGAGGTCACGCAGTGAGAGGACACCCTAGAGGGGGAGGTCAGGTTGGTGCTAGTCAGGCTAGTGGTGGTCGGTCCTATTTCTACACTTTTCCAAAGGGATTCAAGGCGATGGCCTCTGATGCTATGATCATAGGTATGGTTTCAGTTAGTCATAGAGATGCTTCTGTGTTGTTTGATCCGGGATCTAGTTATTCTTATGTGTCATCATAATTTGCTTCTTATTTGGATATGCCTTTTGGTTCACCCGATGCTTCTATGCATGCGTCTATACATATGAGTGACTTTATTATGGTGGATCGTGTGTACCGATCTTGTGTGGTCACTATGTGTAGGTATGAGACCATTGTTGATCTCCGACTTAGTATTGTGGACTTCGATATGATTTATGGTATGGATTGGTTATCTCCACACCATGCTATCCTTGATTGTCACGCTAAGAGTGTGAGGTTGGCTATGCTGGGGTTGTCGATGCTGGAGTGGAGTGGTTCTCTTAGTGGCACTCCTAGTAGGGTGATTTCATTTTAAAGGCTTAACAGATGATTGAGAAGGGATGTTTGACATATTTGGCTTCTATTCGAGATGTTAGTGTTGATACTCCTACTATTAATTCAGTTTCAGTAGTGAGTTTCCATATGTGCTTCATTAAGAACTACCGAGCATTGATTATGTTATGATGGATTCATTCCATTTGCGGTATCTTCTGCACCATATTCTCGTTGGCCAGTGTTTGTTACACCGTATAATCTGCCGCCAAAATTGTGTATGACAAGTCAATATTTGTTTCTAACTTGTATTGTTCCAGGTCCACGCACTCCAAAAATAATTGATTGATGTATACATGCGACCCCTAATTGATGAGTTGAAGTTATTATGGTATCAAGGTGTGGAAACATATGATGTATCAACTAAGCAAAACTTCAGATTCTGTGCTGCTTTAATGTGGACTATAAATGATTTTTCTGCTTATGAAATAATTTCTGGGTGGTCAACTACCGAAAAGTTAGCTTGCCCAACTTGTATTCAAGACATAAAGTCATTCACTTTAAAACATGGAGGCAAGAACACGTGGTTTGACTGTCATCGCCGCTTCTTTCCAAAGGAGCATGAGTTTAGGAAAAATACTAGTGCATTTATGAAGAACAAAACTGATTATGAGGCCACCACATGTCTTATCTCCTGAAGATATTTGAAACAGAGTTATGAATCTACCTAAGTTAACCGAGTATCCATTGCCTAATAAGATACCGGAGTATGGAGTAACACACAACTAGACAAAACAGACCATATTTTGGGAGTTACCCTATTGGAATCACAATCTTCTTCGGCATAATCTTGATGGCATGCATATCGAGAAGAACTTTTTTGATAACTTGTTTAATACTGTGATGGATGTAAACAACAAGACAAAAGATAACTTGAAGGTCATTATGGATTTGAAAGAATATTGTAGGCGGGCTGAGCTGTACTTGACATACTTGAACAACAAGATTCAGAAGCCTAAGGCCAGATACACACTCACTTTGGATGAAAGAAGAGAGATTTGTTATTGGGTTAATATTTTGAGGATTCTTGATGGGTATGCATCAAACTTATCTAGGTGACTTGACATGAAAGAAGGGAAGTTGACGTCTATGAAAAGCCATGATTGTCACATTTTCATGGAATCTTTGATGCCTATTGCATTCAATGCTTTGCCTGATAGAATATGGAAGTCCATCACAGAGATATGCTTATTTTTCAAGGAGTTTTGCTCTAGCACATTGAGGGCGGAGAACCTAGCTTAAATGGATAGTAACACTCGTTTAACTTTAAACAAGTTGGCAAAAAATTTCCTGCTTGGTTTTTTCGATGTCATGGAACATCTTCCAATTTATCTTGCACAAGAGGCATGACTAGGAGGGTCAGTTCAATGCAAATAGATGTGTCCCTTCGAGAGGTAATTATCTTTAACCAATTATCCTTACATGTTTTAGTTAAGAATAATTTCATCTTAAATCGTGCTATGAAGGATAATTGGAAAATGTAAGCGGACCATAAAAAATAGATCAAGGATTGAATGATCGATATGTGAGGCATATCTGGCTAAAGAAACTTCTTATTTATATTATTTTGAAAAGGATGTGTCATGTTTAATAAATAGACCCGATCAGCATGATGGTGGTGACAATAGCGATCTATTAGCACCACCCTATTCCATATTCAATCAATCTGGAAAAGGCGGTCCAAAATGTAGTCCAACACAATTTTTGACCGATATGGAGCTAAAGTCAGCTATAACACATGTTCTACTAAATATTCCCGAGGTCCAACCTTATTATACGTAAGTGTAAATTTATATTGCCGACTTACCTTCAATCTCAATTATCAATCATTTTTACTAATGAAAGTTTCAAATATGTCGGACAGTTGGTTTGTGGGTACATATAGGCATGAGCATGTTTATCCTAAACACACTTTGTAAGTATTAGCGAAGCTTCTTTCAATGCAAATTATTATTAGTTGTACGTACTTTTTAATTTCTTATTAACTGTTATATATTGGGTTCGATCTAGGTTCATAATCCAGATAATGGCATAAATTATTCATTTTTGTGTGACATTGCTTGGGGACCTAGCCCTAAGGTCAGAATGATGTCTAAGTACTCCATCAATGGGTACAAGTTAAATACAGAAGAATAGGTCAAAGGGGAAAAAACTAATAATAATGGCGTATGTGTGAAAGCTGATGGTGATATTGACTATTATAGTGTGCTTCAACAGATATTAGAACTCGAGTACAGTGTTTGTTGGCCGAAGAAAAAGTTGATACTCTTTCAGTATAAATGATATGATCCAACACCTACTAGAGGTAAAAAGGTGCATCCTCTGTATAAAATAGTTGAAATAAAGCACACGGGGAGGTATAGACTCTATGACTCATTTATCATAGCACAAAATGTGAAACAGGTGTATTACACATTTTCTCATTTGGGAAAGAAGAAGGTTGCATGGCGGGTAGTGATAAAAACAAAGCCCATGGGTAGAGTTGAGGTCGATGATGCATTAGATGTAGCATACTAGAATGATATTTTAAGTGTTGAAGCAATGGTGGATGATGAACTAGTAGGTGAATTGCAGGATAGTAAAGGCCTTTATGAGGAATTCGAGCCTTCAGTAAATAACAACAACAACAACAACATACCCAGTATAATTCCACAAGTGAGGTCTGGGGAGGGTACTGTGTACGCAGACCTTACCCCAACCTGGCAAAGTAGAGAGGTTGTTTCCAATAGACCATCGGCTCAAGAAAGGGTGAAAAGAGAGAAAGGAAGAAGACGAAGAAGAAAGAGGAAGAAGAAAGAAAGAATAGGGGGACAAAGGACTATAAAGAAAAGGGGAGAAAGACAATTATAGGGAGAAAGACAACTATAGTAACAACAATAACAATAACAACAACAACAACAACGAAACCAGTAACAGAAAATAGCATCAAACAGTAACAAGCTATAACATACGATACATAGAGTGAACGAAAAAAAACAAGGGATCTACTAATACTACTAAAAAGAACGGGGAACTCTCGACTACCTACTAGCCAACTACCCTAATTTTCGACCTCCACACCATTTTATCCTGGATCATGTCCTCGGTAAGCTGAAGTAGCACCATATCTTGCCTAATCACCTATTCCCAATACTTCTTCAGCCTTTCTCTACCTCTTCTCAGCCCTGCCATGGCCAGCCTCTCACACCTCCTAATAGAAGCATCTGTACTCCTCCTCTGCACGTGCCCGAACCATCTCAGCCTCAACTCCCCCATCTTTTCCTCCACGGGGGCCACTCCCACTTTGTCCCGAATAACTTCATTCTTAATCTTATCTCTCCTTGTATGCCCACACATCCATCTCAGCATCCTCATTCTGATACTTTCTTCCTCTGAATATGGGAGTTCTTGACTGGCCAACACTCAGCCCCATAAACATAGTAGGTCTAACCACCACTCTGTAGAACTTACCCTTAAGTCTTGGTGGAACATTCTTATCACACAAAACTCCGGATGTGAGCCTCCATTTCATCTACCCCGCACCGATACGGTGGGAGACCCCATCATCAATCTCCCTGTTACCCTGGATTATAGACCCGAGATACTTGAAACTACCCCTCCTCGGGATGACTTGGGTATCAAGCTTCACATCTATGTCCGCTTCATGAGTCTCGTCACTGAACGTACACTACAAGTATTCCATTTTGGTCTTGCTCAACTTAAAACCTTTAGACTCTAGGGTCTGCCTCCAGATCTCCAGCCTCGCATTGACCCCGCTCCTCATCTCATCAATCAGCGCTATGTCATCAGCAAATAACATGCACTATGACAGCTCCCATTGAATGTGCCACGTCAGCACATCCATCGCTAGAGCAAATAAGAACGGGCTAAGAGCTGATCCCTGGTGCAACCCCATCACTACTGGGAAGTGATCTGAGTCACCTCTCATTGTCCTCACCCGAGTCTTAGCACCATCATACACGTCCTTGATTACTCTACTATAAGCTACTGGAATGCTGCTAACCTTCAAACATCTCCATAGAACCTCCCTCGAAACTTTATCGTACGCCTTTTCTAGGTCTATAAACACCATGTGCAGGTCATTCTTTCTCTTCCTATACTTCTCTACCAATCTCCTCACCAGATGAATGGCTTATATAGTCGATCACTCCGGCATAAATCCAAACTGATTCTCGAAAATAGACACACTCTTTCTCACCCTGAATTCCACCACCCTCTCCCAAATTTTCATAGTATGACTCGGTAGCTTGATACCCCTATAGTTATGCAGTTTTGGATATCACTCTTGTTCTTGTACAAAGGATACATCGTACTCCACCTCCATTCTTCGGCCATCTTCTTCGTCTTACAAATAATGTTAAACAACCCAGTAAGCCACTCCACGCCTGTACAACCCGCACTCTTCTAGAATTCTACCGGGATCTCGTCTGACACAGTCGCTCTTCCCCTGCTCATCTTACGCAATGCTCCCATAACCTCTTCAACCTTAATATGCCTACAATAGCCAAAATCACGTAGACTCTCGGAGTGCTCCAACTCACCTAGCACAATGCTTCTGTCCCCCTCCTCGTTCAACAGTTTGTGGAAGTATGTATGTCATCTTCGTCTAATATGGGCATCTTCCATCAATACCATGTCGTCCTCATCTTTGATGCACTTTACTTGGTCCAAGTCACGATCCTTTCTCTTCCTCACTTTGGCTAACATGTACAACTTCTTTTCCCCGACTTTGCTCCCAAGCTCCGCATACATGAGTCCAAAGGCAGCAGTCTTAGCTGCCATAACCGCTAACTTCACCTCTTTCTTTGCCTTCTTATAACATTCCCAATTCATCCTCTTTTCCTCCTGTGCTCTCCACTAGTTTCAAATAAGCTGCTTTCTTGACTTCTTATAACATTCCCAATTTGAGCCTTCAGGCATTAGATCAAATCAAAGTGATTATGAGGAAGGAACAACCATGGAAAACGAGTATGGGGATCCAAGTGATGAATATGAAGCAAGCGAGGATAAAGAATTATATGATGAATTTGAAAAAAAGTGATGATGAAAATAAATATGATCAATTTGAAGAAAGCGATGAGGATTGAGTTGTTTGTGTGTTTTATAACATGTTTGAATTCTTATGTTATTTCTTATATTATTGTTTTATTTTTATATCTTGTTGGACTTTATATATGTTCTTTTTTAATTGTTATAATATGTAGAAGAATTGCTTTATATTATTACCTGTTATTTTTATTATTATTATTATATATTGTTTTACTTAAATTGCACAGGTGGCTTCTAAGGGTAAAGAATCGAAACAATCTAAGAAGAAAAAAAATACGTAGCACATGATTCATCAAGTTCCTTTACACATGCCTGGGATGAGTCCTCCTCCTAGTTTTCCTCGTCTTTCTCAGTCGACGACTATATTACCACATGAGTTTTTCAGAGTCCCTCCTCCCTCCGGCTAACACAGTACAGTATTATTCCATGCCGACCCAGGGTGGTTCAACCTCCACTACTATTAATTTTATGCCCACGCGTAATATTCCACATTTGAGTCATCGTGTTCCTGCTAGACACCATGATGTCTCACCATTGATTCCATCATAGGGCGGGCATTACGGTTAGTATAATGGTTCATCTTTTGTGCCTCCATCATTATCCATTCCATTATCATATCCATCATCATCTACGCCTAGTATTTCTAGACTGCATATTAGAGGATCTCAGGCGGTTGCATCTCCATCTACTAATACTGCTTCAGTTGCTCCTTCATGGAGACAGTATGCTGGTGGGACAGTAGAGTACGATCATATGCATCGATTGATTATCGTACCCTATGGGGACGGGTAAGTAATTCTTAAATTTTTAATTATTAGAATAAAGATCTACATATATTTAACGAATGTTTGTTTTACATATAATGTAGGTTTTTGTCATCCTTTCAGGCCACACATATGGTTGTGGAAGCTATGAAGCCATTTTTCCATGAGCCGTAGAATTTTTGGAGAGAGATTCTATACAAAATCAGAGTGAATATGTGGCTTAAATTTGAGGTATGAATATATATAATTTACATAATATTTATTGTGTCCGTCTAACATTTATTTTAATTACATACTAAGTGTGTATGGCAGCCTCAACATGAAAATCAGGTGAATGAAAATTTCGAGAAGAGAGCTCAGAAAAAGATTAAAGATACTCATTTTGTTGCTCTAAAAGGTGGGAGCAGGCCTTTATGGTTGAAGATGTTTGGCTTCAACTATTGGCGAAGAAGAAGAAGAAGAAGAAGAAGAAGAAGAAGAAGAAGAAGAAGAAGAAGAAGAAGAAGAAGAAGAAGAAGAAGAAGAAGAATAAGAAGAAGAAGAAGAAGAAGAAGGCGATGGAAAACAGAGCCTCCAGTAAGGGTGGCTCGTTGCACATTGGAGGCTCAATCAATTTTGCGGCCCATTGATTGAGATTAATAAGGTATTTATAAAATTTTACTTTGCTTTACTTATATGAGATTCAAGTAATAAACTCATATTGACACATAAGAAGAAGAAGAAGAAGAAGAAGAATTTTGAAAGAAAATGCTACTGTCTTTGAGGAGACAGAGGAGGAGGATGCATCGAACCACGTGCATCAAATACATATATAAGATTCGAACAATATTACCTTTATTCTTGGTTAAGATTAATTCGTTTATATAATGTTTGTCAACAACATTTCATGAAAGGTATCATAGAAGAATGGAGGAGTGGCAACAAACTCAGCTTGATTCTCAACCGACGCCCGAAGATATGACTTCGATATGGACACAGGTAGCCGTGGAATAAATAAAGGTATTTTAATAATTTTTTAGATATGACTTCATTTTAATGTTATTTTGCACAAGTTGTATGTTTCTTCTCTTGCTCTTCATGAAAATAAACAGAGTCTACGGATTTGGAATGCAGCCATCGTCTAGTCGTCCAACTGCATTATTTAGCGGTGCTTCTACTTCACCCGAAGAAATTGAGAATGAGCGGATACAAATCAATGAATTATCTCAACAATGAAACAGTGTTCAAGAAACAATAATATGATGCGGACATTCATGGCAAACCATGGAAAACAACATCATTCAATGGAAGAATCTAACAATGAAGAGACTGAAACCAATGATGATCGATAGCAATTTGGATTGTGTAATAGGATATTTAGACTTTATTGGTTATTGCAAAACTTTGTTCGTTTTAGACTTGATGTATTGTGATTTTGGTTGAAAGCTTTAGATTTTTATATGGTTTAATAGAATAGTTGGTTTTGTTTAAACAAGTTTGATACTTGTTGTTTTAGGTTCTATTGACAGAATATTTGTGATAATGGTTGTTGTGTATTGGTTGTTTGATTTGGCAGGGAGTGTGGCTTACTGCTGTATTTTACCAAAATTTGTGAGTGATTTCTAATCAAAGTGATCGGTAATTAGACCTGAAAATTCCTAGATTTGAGGTTGAAGTCGTCGGAATTATAATTAATTATTTTTTTCTTAATTTCCAATCAATTCGGTCAAAAAATTTTAAATAAAATAAAAAATAATAATTAAATTACCTACCAAATCAGTCGAAAAATTTAATATATAATTAATTTGTATTAATAATATTGCAACTGAATCAGTCGCAAATATGCCGACCAAAGTGGTCGCAAGCTTTAATTTCACCCGGTCAACTAAAAAATCTTGTTTGCAACCAAAATGGTCGGAATTTGCAATCGATTGTATCGCAAATATTTTGCGACCATCATTTTTCCTACCACTTAAAATTCGCCCGAAATAAGAGATTCCAACTGATTCCGACGGATTTCATGGTCGAAAATTTGGCAATTTCTAGTAGTGAGAGGTCTGCCATACATTATCGGAGGGGAGTAGCGTAGCTGATCAACTAGCAAAGTTTGGGAATAAGATAGCTACTAAATAGGAGCATGATGTTGCACTTTATGGAAAATATCTTTACTTACGTCAGTTCCAACTAAGGGTGTTAAACGAGCCGGGTCAACCTGTTTTCAGACCGGCCCGGACCGATTGAAACCCAGACCGGTATATAGGAGGCCGGGTGGGCTGGGTTACTAGGGTTAGGGTGTTGGTCCGTTCACTTTCATTCATCCGGTTAACCCAGTCAACCAAAATCCTTGTAGAATCGGTTAACCGGCCCGGACCAGTTTAATGGCTAGATTTCAATTTTTTTAAGGTTGAAGAACATTGGCAACGATCAGCTACCTTATGGTCGTTGCCCAACGTTATTATTGCACAAATAGCCCTTTTTGGGCAATATTTTATAAAATAACACTTTTCGTAATTACTAATTTAGCCCATTGAAAAACTATAAATACACCCCCATCTTCTTCATTTCTTCACTCATCTCTCATTTCTCAAACCCATATTCTCAATTCAAGTTAAATCATGCCTCGTACTTCTAGAGTGTGGTCATATGTTTGGGAACACTTTTAGGTGGTAGAAGAAAATGAAGAAGTTTACAAAGTAAAGTGCAAGAACTGTGGTCTAGTTTTAAATCTTCGTCTAAAGTGGGTGGGCACAAGCAGTCTAAGGAAGCATATGAAGAGTTGTCTTGAGCGTCCTCCAGAAATTCGTATTTAAGTTGATTTGAGACAATTTGTGTTATTTTAAAATTATTAGACGTATTTATGCTTACTGTTTTAGTTTGTTAGATTAATTTGAAGTATTATTATGCAATGAAAATTTAGTTTTATTCTTTTTTCGTTAATTTACTTGTTGTTAATTTGCAAAGTTCAATTTGTAAGTTTGAAATTAAAAAAGCACTTGCAAATTACAAGTGCAATTTTTTTTCCATCTTCATTGTATTTTTTATATTAATATAAATTACAATAGTTATACAAAATACAAAAAAAAGAATAACACTAACACGGACCGGCCCGGCCACCTTGGACCCGTAGCCCTTACAGTTTATTTTTTACCCAGATAGACCCGGACACGTTAAGCCCGGTAAACCCTAACCCGTAACCGGCCCAGATTGAAACTCGGCCGGTTTCGTTTTTTCCCAATCCGGACCGGACCGGCCCACCCGTTTAACACCCTTAGTTCCAACTAGACTTGGGGGATCCGTAACATTTCGTTCAGTTGCCATTTCTGTAATAAACTCCTTTACTTAGTTTTTAAATAAAATGCTTTCTTTAGCGCAAAAAGAAAAAAAAATGAAATACTTAGCACATATATAAATGTAGTTCCTGAAATTGTGGAATGGCCGTAAGAAATTACACTACTCCATAAATAATATGAATATCAACAGGCATGACCAACGTGAGGGGTTTTTTTTTTTTTTTTTAAATTTAACCATTCTGCTTTGCTCATATGGTCTCGGGAAATGAAAGGTTAAGTATAACTTATATCCCAACACAGTCACATATTTACCCTGGCCATTTTCTTTTCTTTTCTTTTTTATGAATCAAAATTTTCATTACTAAACCCCAAGTCGGTGTCAAAGGAAAACAAGCATGTCTTTCTATTTACTGGTCAGAATAAAGTCGTCATTCCAATTAATATCTTCTTTTCTCGCAAGAAGCTTCTCACAGAAAACATGTTTTGAACGTACAACCAATCAAAACGTAAACACTATTGTTAATGTTTCTCTTTTTTTGTTGGTGGTCTTGTCGTGGGAGGGGGTTAATATGCGCTATTGTTAATCTGAAAATTACGTAAACTGTCAGCATATATTACAACATTTACTTATAAACGACCACATGGATATTGATTCACTAATACTTTCAACTACAGACATCAAAAACTGCCTCTAATTGAGACCAATTTTGTAAGCTCAATCCCCCCGGCCCCACAGTCAACTATCAACACTTGGCTCCTAAACGTACTAATTCAGCTGGAGCATCAGACCGTCATTTTTCATGGAAGCGGTATATCAATGTAGACTTAAACATTTGAGGTTCTCTTTCAAGGACGGCTATCACATCCTTGACAGTAATATTACGAGGAACCCTGGCGTGTACTGCAACTTGACTTTTGCCAACTCTTCTAACAGCACCTACACAGGACATGTTGATAAAAAGATACCTCAAATTGTCAAAGATTATTAAAGCAATGAAATATATAGCAGGAAGGAAATAGTGACTGCCTAAACCAGAGAACCACTCTGAATAAGAAACATCACCCTTTAAAAGGGCAGCCTGGTGTAAGCTCTGGCTATGCACCTTACCTTGTATTTCTACAATTGGACGTGTTTTCTTGAAACAATGACTGGTACAGTGAAGAGCTATGATCCTACTGATCCCATAATAAAATATTAAAAAAACCACAAGAGAACTTTCCATGTCCTGAATCAATTTAGAAATAGAAAAGCACATCAAGCAGATATGCTTGAAGCCTTGGGGAAAATGTAACATTCTGATTCATTGCTTCCAAAAGAAATTTCATTCCTCTTGCTGATTCAAATATCCATTAACTCTTGTTCCACTATTTTCAAACCCCAAATATTTCACCCCCCCCCCCCCCCGTTTTCAGATCTAGTTACCAAGTGTTCATTCTTGGCAGAATGTCTACAGGTAGTTAGTAGGAGTTTATCGTCACGGAAATCTACTAAAGTTAGCAGTTCTAGATCAAGGGAAATCTACTATCAACATACCAGTTTACCAGTTTTCAATCAATATTGAGGATAGAATAATGATATCACATAAGGGTAAGAAAAACACAGTGCTAGTAGAATGGTCAAAGCTCATGCCACCGCAAATTGACTAGTGTGTCATCCTTTCTCAATCATCCAGATGCCCACCCAGTCATCAGGCTCCTCATTGACAGGGTTTCATTTACCAGAAAATGCCACAGGCCAGGAAACTGACAATTTCATAAGAGAACATGTGGAAATACAAGCATAGAAATGGCCCGGGGAGCAGGGCAATCAAGGAAGTTCTCTTGTGCAAAGGAAAGCTAAAAAATTAATTTCAGAGAGCTAGCCTTGGATGGGGAGCCACTAATCAGGCCAAGGAAGTCATCACTGCATCTAAATCACCTTGAGTATGAGGAACATCATCCATATTTAGAATGCTCTTGAGACGAGAAACTGCGCTCAATATTATACCATTTTCATACATACCAAGTGTAATAGGGGCAGTTGACTGGCTTCTGTTCTTAGCTTCTTGATTGTCTCTCAGATTTCTTGTGGGAGTTGATAAGGACCTCCACTTCACATCTTTACCAGGCTGTGAAGGAGACACCATGTCGAGTGCCCCTTCTCGCTTCTGCCTGGCCTGTTCAGCCATTAATTGCCACTTCGACATCATATCATCTCCTCCAACTGCAGCTCGAGCAGCAACATTTGCAGCTGTTGTCCGCAACTTGTCATCATCTTCCTTGTTTCTCTGCGAAGGTCCAAAAGTCGGGACGACGGATTGTAAGGTCTTTTAAAGGAAGAAATGACCTTTGGTACCATTAGCTTATCTTGGAACTGCCCGTAAAATACAAATAGAGGGGTGAAGAGAGAAAGTACCTTCATTGACCTTATGCGACCTGCATCCTTCTCCTTATCACCATCATCTCCAATATCACCCTCCGGCTGATATAAAGGTCATCAAAGTTAGAAACTTTGTAAATGAACACTGACAAGAAAAAATTAGATGAATTAACCACCAAGCAGAAACAAGAGTAACTAACTTCATTTGCCACTTGTAATTTTTCTGCTTCTGCCTGCTTCTTTTCCCATTCTTCCCGAACTTTCCGGTTCATTAACATTATTTGTTGACCAACATCTGAGGTGACAATTGTTCTATGTCTTGACTTCTCAATATTGACCCTCTGCAAAAATAAATGGAACTCCATCTCATATTTTTCTGGTATAAATCCTATATTCAAAATTTTTTACATGTAAAAGGAAAAAAAAAGGTCATCCTTATAGACATTTTGTAATTAAATTTTTACCAAAGATAGGATAGAAAGTTAACCTGTTTCGATAGTCTGATGAGACTGCTCATAAGTCCACGCATCCTTTCCTCCACACACTAGAAGTTAAACATATAGATGTCAAGGATATCGCAACACAAATTAGAACAACAAAAACAAGAAAGATATAATCTCACCAATGATAAGCATCTTTCGACATCACTGCTCATATTCTTTAAACCACATTTTGCCACTGTCAGAAACACAGAGAAGAAGGGAAACAAAACCACAGATTTCAGTTCAGCAGCAAGACAACTTTAGCACCCCAGAAATTTTCAAAATGTTTAAGGCCTAATTAGAAGGTTATCAAGAGCTAAACACATCGTTTGACATGCCAACAATGGAAACCAAAAAAAAATGGGAGGTTGAAAATATGTATGCCGTGATTTCTAAGTGTATTGAACTGGTAAAATGACCAAAGGAACAAAAAAAAGATTGGAAATTTTCCCTGCACATGCTTTCAGAATGCACCGCACGCCCATAGCATGGGGGAGTTGAAAATTTTGGAAAGGGGTTCCAGGTGGAGGTAGAATTCTTAGCCTCCACCACATGCCTATCGCATGCTCGGTCACAGAACCCAGGGCAAAACTCATGCCGTGAGCACGCCATGAGGGAGGCCTATGGAAGCTGACTCCCTCGTACAATGGTCATGCGCCACATGGGTTCCTGCTTGGCCAGATATAGAGGGCATGCGATACTCATGTGCCACATGAGTACCGCATGAGGCCAAGCGACGAGGAGAGAGAAATGAAATACGCCTCCACTCCATTATGTTTTTGCACTATTTCCTTATTAATCCGTGTCAAAAAGAAAGACACATTTTTATATTTCTTTGATGAGAATCTTTTATAGCCATTGTAACATAGGATATCAATTAATAACATTTTGTCTCGTGCATCTCACATGGTATCAGAGCATTGGTGAGATAATTATCGTTGTGCGTCATTCCAACGACATTCGGGAAGAAATCAGTCGTCACCGTGCGATTTTCCGGTGACCTGAGAAGTTGTTTGCGTCAAAACCACTTTTTACCGGTGTTGTGCATAAACCAACACCACCAAAGTGTTCTCCATCCCCGGGCAACCAAACCCCATAAAACCCCATCGGAAAACACTCTCCATGCGCCCTCACGCGCCAGTCAAAGAAAAAATTCCGGCGAGATCTGCTCCAAGCGACGGCTCGTAGGGCCCTTTTCGGCAACATTTTGAAAATATTTCTTTAGGATAGCCTGCTCTCCTCACAATTCTGAGCCTACCCATCAGGTACAAATAAAATTCCGACAACTTTTATATTTTTCCGGCGTGAACAGTGATTTTTCCGGCGTGAACATTATAACGGCATTCGTATCACAAGACTGATTCACAATCCATTGGATCCAATGCAATCCAGATGGTTTCTTTATCGGATTATATTGAGTTCCTTCAATATAAAGCATCTAAACAGACATCTTCAGGGATAGCCTCCGTTGTTCAAACAAATAGTAGCGTGACTTGTGTCTCCCAATCTTCAACCTCTGAGTCTTGGGTCATTGATTCAGGTGCATCTGATCATATTTCTGGTAACAAATCTCTTTTCACTAGTATTTCATATTCTTTATCTCTTCCAACAGTCACAATGGTCAATGGGTCTCAAACCATTACAATTGCAATAGGTCAAGCAAGTCCACTTCCTTCCTTACCTTTAAATTCAGTTTTTTATGTTCCCGGTAGTCCTTTTAATCTCATAGCCGTTAGTCGATTAGGATGCGCCATACATAGTTGAGTCGAGTTGTAATTAAGGTTATTCACATTGCATGTATGAAAGCAGTACTATTGATATGTATATTTTCATTATATGGGCCAGATGAGCCAAGGCTTACATGTTTCATGCATGGATTTACAAATTGTTTTGAAATGGTTTAAAGTACATATGGTCGGGTAGATCATGTGGGTTGGTTTGCTCGGTAGGGTAGAGTGTTGAGTGTCGGTCGCGTGATCCCGTGGATTTTGGGGTGTGAAAACAGCTTCCTCTATCATCTAAATTACAATATTAAGTTGCATGTCCAGAGAACTGAAGAATTACAGAGAAGGATTTAACTTATTCCAGTCAATTTCTTTTGAAGCGGAATTTTCTGCAGAATCAGCCTTTCCTCTTCTTCTCGCACAGCTTGATGAGATGCTTCAGAAACTCGACTGTCTTCCTTGGGCCCAGAAAATAGTTGTTCTTCCTCCTCCTGTTGTGAGCATTACAAATCAATAGGTCATACTTTTTAATATCAACATTCAATAACTTGTGTGGCGATTAAAGAATGGTTTTCTCTGAACAAAAGAAAGGTATTACCTTTAGATTAACTCCACTAACAGCCGTAACATCATTAAGTTGTTCAATGCTCTGATCTGGAAAGGCTCCAGACACCTTTTGCTTCTTTCTGTGGACAATACAGAGATAAAAACAGGATAAAATTAAGTCAACGCTTTGAAGAAATAACACTAAGGTGCTACATCAGTAAATTGTCAGACTAGCTATAGAAAGTTTGTTTACCCTGAAGGTGGAGGAGAGAAACCTTGCGTAACGAGAGGCTTCTTCTGCCCGATAGTAGGCATTTTCAAGGGTATCTTTCCATTGTTTGCGGGCCCAATGGGAGATATCACAGAAGGTGTTCTAGAATTCAACTGAAAGAACAAAATAAGGAAAGCAGGAAAGACAATTTTATATTTTTGCCAAAAATACAAGCGAATACCAGATAGGCTAAAATGCTGCAGAAAATCGAGACAGGAACACAGAGATGTGCAGACCTAATTTAAACCTCCCCCACCCCCACCCACCTCCCACCTCCCAAGTGTTAAGTCTTTGTGAAAGAAATCAATAAGTTTATATGGTCAGTTAGTCTTCCAATGTCCAGCAACAACAACAACAACAACAACAGACCCAGTATAATCCCACAAGTGGGGGAGGGTAGAGTGTACGCAGACCTTACCTCAGCCTTAAAAAGGTAGAGAGGCTGTTTCCGGTAGACCCTCGGCTTAGGGAGAAAAAAGGGAAGGGGCAATAACAAGCAAACCAATCTGACAACCGAAGCGAAAATACAAAACTAACGCTAATTAATGCAAACAGAAAACCGAAACAAGGCAGCAATAAGTAATAACAGCAATCTAGGCATAAAAAGAAATACCTGAACGACACTAAGAAATGTATCAAAACTACTGTGACAAACAAGGACAACACTCGGCTACCTAACCCTCTACCTTTATTCTCAACTTCCACACATTCCTATCCGTGGTCATGTCCTCAATCAGCTGGAGCAACGTCATATCTCGCTTAATCACCTCACCCCAATACTTCTTCGGCCTGTCTTTACTCCTTTGTTGGCCCTCCAACGCCAGCCTCTCACACCTCCTCACAGGAGCATCAGTGTCTCTCCTATTAACATGCCCGAACCATCTAAGTCTTCCAATGTCCAGCAAAAGAGAAAAACATCTCCCAAAGAATAAAAAGCCCAAGAAAGGAAGTGTTTCGGTTGTGTGAATTGACTAAGAAAAAGGAACTCATATCAATGTATAATTATGAAGTGAGGTTTGATGTATTATCATAATAAAAGGGAGGTTTTTCGAGAGATTGTCTTTCTAACGACATGAACAACGAATCGATTAACAAGGCCCTTGAAACTCATAAATAGAAAGATAAATAGATTCATGCAAGTCATCAAATAATGAGGTTCAACAGAGTTGAGCTGTTCGCAAACAACACATGCAATCACGCATTAGAATATAACAAAAGCAAGCAGTTTAAGAATCTATCGTGTAAACAATGATACTACTTTCTTCTTGTCCTTAGTTTTACTTTTTCCTTTTAGTGATAGAGGGGGAGGGGAGAGAAATATGCCAACTTCAATTCTTATTTTTATTAATCTAAGACGGAATGAAATGAACTCATATAGAGTGGAATGGTCAATGGTCATCCAGGCGACCCCAATCAATTTGGGAAACCAACAACAGCATGATGCCTCAGTCTCAAACAAGTTGGGGTCAGCGATACAAATTCTCCTTCCTTTCATTTAGCTCAACTCATCACCATCATTACCAAAATTAAAATAAAAGTGCAAGTAAAAAAGACAAATTTATATAAAAATAATAGGTAATAACAACAATAATAATAGGAGTTCTCTATCAAGTCTAAAACCTATTCCCAACTAGTAGGCATCACCTATATAAATATCTCTTCCATTGTGCCCTGCCTTTAGCTAGTTCTGCATTGATTCCAAGGATTTGTAGGTCTTTCGAGACAATTTCCTTCCATGTGATTTTAGGTCTACTCGATCCCCTTTAACACCTTCCCCCACCATAGTTTCACACCTATGGACCAATACATCTGTAGGTCGACGCAAGACAAGGCCAAGCCATTTCAAGCAACTTTCTCTCATTTTATCCTCAATGTGTGCTACTTGCACCCTCTGGCAAAATGCGATCATTTTTAACCTTATCTAATCTTGTGTGACCGCACATCAATCTTGGCATACGCATCCCTGCAACACTCATCTTGGGAAACCATGCATTGTTATTCATTGATTCTTTTTATTTTTACTTTTTTAATTGTGATAGGTAAAGTTTTAAAAGTTAATAATCTATTCTAATTGGTGGAAGAAATGACTTAAACTTATTCAGGAAACGACTAACATTTTAACAAGTTTAAATTGAATTCCACATGCATGCATTGGATAAACTAATAAACACATGATTTCATAGTACGACTAATGTGAGTCTTTTCCCCTAAGTGTTAAGCTAGAAAGAGAACATTTTAAATCTTTGAAGGGTTTATGAACATAAGGGTTTTCTTGAAAAATACAAAAACAAAGAAAATGCTCTCAGGCACACTCCCCGAGGCGCCTGAGAATCATGAATCCTAGGATTTCACCACCACCATCCAAGAGCCAACCTTGCCGCGACAATACCCCAAAAAACATCTCCGGCATACGACCCCCCCACGCGCGGCAGAGCTCCGGCAACCTCTCATCCACGCGCCGGCGCGTGAGGCCTTTCCAGGCCTGATCTCAAGTTTTTTTCTTCAGACAGCCTCTTCACAAGGCTGTTCCGACCCCAACCATCCACCAACCTCCAAATTCCGATCACTTTTACTATTCTCCGGCGACGGGTGAGGCTTTTTCCGGCCAGATTTCACTCCCTCTTCTTCAGTCAGCCTCTTAGCGAGGCTTTTAGGGTAGCCGCATTTAGCTACGATGGACTATACAGAGAAAAGCTCTTATTTCTCTCTAGAATCTAGAAAACTGGAAAACATGTCTTTCATCAAAGCTGCCTCTTGGCCAGCCCTAGAACTTGGGGGAAGATGCCATCGAAAGCTCGACGTAGGGGAGGAGCCGTACTTCTCATTGTCCGAGGAGCACACTCTCAGGCGCAAGGGTTTCTTGGAATCTTTTCTGGTTGGATCTTTCTCCAAATGGGTTGGTTCTCTAGAGGGTGTTAGGAACTGGGCAGCAGAGGCATGGAACGTCAAGGACGGGCTGAAAATATCGCAACTCAAGGACACGCAATATCTCTTTCGATTTGTCGACGAGTCTCAAACTTCAAAAATTCTTGTCAGAGGAAACAAGTGGTTCGATGGGAACTTCTTAAAGCTAGACAGATGGGTGGAGCACGATCGGTGTCTCGACCCTCGTATCACCGGCGAAACATTGGTGATCAACATGGTGGGTCTCCCGATGCATCTTTGGTGTCTTGACCTATTCAAGAAGATTGGGGAAATTTGTGGGGGCTTTATTGATGTCACTTGCAGCCTACACAATCTCTCGAGAGTGAGGATTGTGGTGAGGAAAGGGGGTAGAATCCCTGTCTCCACTGTAGTGGAAGATGGCTACTTGAATTATAGGGTTTGGTTGAGCCCTGAATTTCGCCGTATCTTTATGCCTGTGATAGTGGCGGAAGAAAAAGGTAGGTCAAATAGAAGAGAAGGGAGGGGAAATCAGTCTTTGAGGGGAGGGGAGGGCTCACCGGATCAGTGGGCTAAGCAGGAATCAGAAGTTAGATCGAGAAGAGACGGGGGGTTTGAATTTGGGAGAAGAAGACAATTTTATCAGGAGGAAAAGACGTGAATGCCCTTGGGTTAGTGATGCGAGCTGCAAAGGCAAAATGGGCCGGTCCTCTTTTAATTATCATAGGGCCGGGCAAACATGGGCCCAGCAACTTTTCCCAATTCTATTAGAATTAATCCTAAGGGGCCCAAATTATTTCAAGTTGCGTCTAATAAGGCTCCTAAGCATATGGGAACAGTCGCTCATTCTTCTTCTGCCAATGGTGCTTCACACAGTGATATTTCTTCTCTGAGCTCTAGTGTCTTGTGCCCCTCTTTGATGGTCGTTGCTTCAGGGGCAGCACCGGCTAAAGCTGGTGGTGTTATTCCACGGCCTCCCGCCTCTGATGGACCCAGCTCCATCGCCCCCTCATCTTCTCCTGTGCTTAGCTGTGTTGAGGTTACACTGCAAGCTTCTTCTTCTTCTGGGGAGATTGTTGCGCATGCCCCAATTGATGTTAGTGTCTGTCCAGCAATTCTAGTTAATATGCCGACAAGGGTTCCGTGTTCTTTTTCTTCCCGTTGCACTGTTGCCGTTTCTGGACATTCCTATAGCAGCGAGGTGTTAATCTCAGAGGTTGGTGCCTCTCAAGGAAATGGTGAGATCCTTCCGGCACCTAAAGTTTTTATTGCTAGCAATGTTATGGTCTTGTATTCCTACGGTAAGAGCAAGGAAAAGGTACATATAGAAGATACATGTCCAATTTCGTCACGGATTGGAGGAGGGGATATGTCCTTCTGGATGGAGGATAAACTATTAAACTTCGGGAAGTTCTTAGGTGTTTCTTTTGAAGGGAAGGAAGATAGGGTGTTAGAACTGTTGAGGGAGATTAAGCAACAGTCTTTTTATGATGGTGCAGGGAGGGAGTTGGGTCAAGGTGTTAAGCAAAATAATTTAGGGGATGTAGTGGTGTACCAGAGAAGGGGCCGGGTGTGTGACAGGGAGGAAGGGAGCTCGGCTAGGGAGGGGGTGGGAAAAAGGGGGATATTGTTACTTATGGAAGTTAAGATTCTTTCATGGAATGTGAAGGGGATGAATGACTCAAACAAAAGGGTCATCATCAAAGTGGGAGTTAGAGAGCGGGATACCAACCTAGTTTGTTTTCAGGAGACCAAAATGGAAGTTTTGTCGGATGCGATTGTGAGGAGTGTCTGGGGAGGTATTTGGGTAAAATATGACTGGGTCCCAACAGCGGGAAGCGTCGGGGGCATTTTTCTTATGTGGGATGATAGAAGCTTGGAGGTAAAGGAGATTAAGAAAGGAGTTTTTTCTTTAGCAGCTCTTGTCAAAGATAGAGTGAGTGAGGTGGAGTGGGAATTTGGGAGAGTGTACGGACCGGTAGGAGAAGGGTCCAAGGTGTCTTTCTGGGAGGAACTGGCCAGTGTTATAGGGGAATGGGACATTCCATGGGTTCTAAGGGGAGACTTTAACACTATTAGATTCCCGGAGGAGAGATTAGGGTGTAGCCTGATTTCGAGGACCATGGAGGAGCTTTCTGACTTCATCAATGATCATTTTCTCATTGACCTTCTACTGTTAGGGGAAAGGTTTACTTGGGCCAAGGGTGGAGGATTCCAACTTAAGGTCTAGACTTGATAGATTTCTGATATCGCCCTCCTGGGATGAGCTGGTGCTGAATGTGCTGCAGATTCCTTTACCTAAGCTGACTTTGGATCATTTGTCTATCTTACTAGATGGATGTAAAGGGAGGGAGGTGCGTGCTCCTTTCAAATTCGAGAACATGTGGTTGAAAGTGCCAGGATTTGGTAACAAAGTGAAAGAATGGTGGACAAGCTACGGGGTATTAAGGACACCTTCACTCTGTCTTTCGAAGAAACTTAAATTGCTAAGGGAGATATTATTAGGTGGAATAAAGAGTTTTGGGGAGGGTAAAGGTTAAAATGAGGAAGTTTATGCATGAATTGGGGGAATTAGAGAGAGGGGAAGGGGCGGGGGAGTTAGATGAATCTGAGAAAGCGAGACTGTGGGAAGTTAAGAGGGAAATAGTCGAGTTAGCAATAGCTCAGGAGACTAGTTGGCGGCAAAAATCGAGGGCGCTCTGGTTAGAGGAGAGGGATTCGAATACCAAGTTTGTCCACAGGGTTGCGGTTGCAAATCGAAGGAGGAACTTCATAGAGTCCTCAGTTATGGATGGGGTAAGGATTGAGGGAGAGGAAGAGGTAAAAGGGGCGATAGTGGGGTTCTATGAGAACTTATACAAAGAGGAAGTTAGTTGGAGGCCTACTCTGGGGGGATAGAATTCAACCACATAGGAGAGGGAGACAGTGAGCGGCTAGAGAGGGCTTTCGAGGAGGAGGAGGTGCACGAGGCTGTGTCGAGTTGTGCTGGTGATAAGGCTCCCAGGCCTGATGGTTTCTCTTTGGCCTTCTTTCAGCTCTGTTGGGACACCATTAAGGGGTAGTTGATGGAAGCCATCGAATGCTTCCACGTGAATGGTGTTTTCAAGAGAAGTATCAATGCTTCTTTTATTACTATTGTGCCTAAGAAAGAAGGTGCATCTTGTATCAGAGACTACAGGCCTATTAGTCTCGTGGAGCGCATTTAAAATATTATTTCTAAAGTGCTATCCAATAGACTCAAGAAGGTTCTTGACGTGTCTGTTTCGTCTTCCCAGAATGCGTGTGTGGAAGGTAGGCAGATCCTGGACGTTGCTTTGGTGGCAAATGAACTTGTAGACTCTAGAAGGAAAAATAGAGAACCCGGCTTACTATGTAAGTTGGACATTGAGAAGGCTTTCGACCATGTCAATTGGGAGTTCCTGAATTTCATTATGTTGCGGATGGGGTTTGGGGTAAGATAGAGGGGATGGATCAAGTTCTGCATTTCCTCAGTCAGATTCTCTATCCTGGTTAATGGTAGCCCGTGTGGTTTCTTTGGCAGCTCTAGGGGTCCCAGGCAAGGCGACCCCCTATCCCCTATGCTATTCATTCTAGTGATGGATGCTCTGAGTAAAATGATGGATTGTGCGACTGGCGGAGGCTTCCTGAGAGGATTCTCAGCTCCAATCGAGGCGCCGAGTGCCCGAAGAGTCTCATTTGCTTTTTGCGGATGATACCCTGGTTTTATGTGATGCCGACATGGATCAGTTGACCTACCTGAAGCAGGTCCTGATGTGGTTTCAGATAGTATCAGGACTCAAAATCAACCTCGGCAAGTGTGAGATTTTCCCGGTGGGTGAGGTTGCTAACATCGATGTTGTCTTATGTTCTCAGATGTAAGGTGGGCTCTCTTCCCACTACTTACCTAGGTCTCCCATTGGGCGCTTCGTGTAAGGATACTAAGGTTTGGAATCCAGTAATTGAAAGGGTTGAAAAAGATTAGCAGGCTGGCAGAAATGGTACTTGTCAAAAGGCGGTAAGGAAGTGCTTATCAAAAGTACCTTATCGAGTATGCCCACCTATTACTTGTCCATGTTGCAAGCTCATGTGAGCATCACAGAAAAACTGGAGCAGATTCAAAAGAATTTTCTTTGGGATGCGGCGGGCGGAACAAGAAAGTTTCATCTAGTGAATTGGCAGACACTCACTTCCCCAAAGAAGTGGGGTGGACTTGGAGTAAAGAAATAAGGGTATTCAACAGAGCTTTGTTAGGGAAGTGGCTGTAGAGATTTGGGGTAGACGAGCATGCTCTATGGAGGGAGGTCATAGTAAAAAAGTATAATTCCATGGGAGGGGGTTGGAGAACCAAGGCGATCACAGCACCTTTCGGGTGTGGCATGTGGAGGAGCATCATGAAGAATTGGGAAGCCTTCAATGGCAACATCACCTACAGGGTGGGACATGGAAGGAGAACCAGCTTTTGGAATCATAGGTGATGTGGAAAGAATACACTGAGGGTCTCTTTCCCCCACGTCTTCAGAGTTTCAAACCAGAAGGAATCGATGGTTCAACAGATTCGTAAAGAGCATGAAGGGGGGGTAGTATGGGACCTTTCATTTAGAAGGAACATGCAAGATTCGGAGATTGCGGAGCTCCAAAATTTGTTGGCACTGCTATATAGGCAAGACAGGCCCCAGCCATCTTGTGATTCTTGGAGATGGGGGTTGCGTGGCGATGGTTTGTTCACCGTAAAGTCCTTTTACCAGAGTATGCTAGTGAGAGAGGTCACTTCTCCATACTACTCGATCTGAATTCCTAAGGCGCCCACGAAGGTGTGCTTTTTTGCATGGCTAGTGGCGAGGGGAGTGATCTTGACTTCGAAAAATCTACGAAAGAGAGGAATTACACTTGTTTGTTGGTGCTACATGTGTAAAAGCTCAGGGGAAGAAGTTTATCATCTTTTGTTGCATTGCCATGTGTCCTCGAGTTTGTGGAGGGCAATCCTGAATCTTTTTGGTATTCAATGGGTGATGCCAGGCACTGTAAAGGAAATGTTATATAGCTGGGCCGGTTTCCGTAGAAGAAGAAAGCAAAAGGCGTGGAAGTTCGCACCGTTAGCTCTCATGTGGATAGTTTGGGGGAGAGAAATAGGAAAGCTTTTGAGGGGATTGAGTCTCCTTTTCACATCTTAAGAATAGTCTTTTATCTTTGATCGCTTTTTGGTGCACTCATATAGCCCCTACTTGTATAGAAGATTGGGCGTCATTTGTAGAGAATCATGTTCTGATATAAATTCTCTACTTTTTGGTATACTTCTTGTATACGGGAGTTTCTCCCTTTTGATTAATACAATTTACCTTATCAAAAAAAATCTTTGAAGAACAACATTGAGCCAACAGAGAATAAGTTACCAGAAATAGATAAATTAGATGCATTAGACATGTTCACCCAGGCGTGCTGTTGAGTTGGGAACCCTATAGAAGACTAAACATTTCTAGATGAACAATCCACAAAACTACATGTACTCACAACCAACATATAGCAATGTGAACTAATAAAACAATTGGAAGCAATAATGTTAAATCACATGGTAGAAACTAGAAAGAACATGGCCAAGCATAAACGGATATTAGAAGTGTGAGGAAAATATAGAGATTAAAAGCATTATGATGAAGCAAAGGGTGTAGTGCTACATGACTAAGTGCTTATAAGTTGCATAAACTGAAATCACACCTTGTTTACAAGTGTGAAGAAGCTTGCAACCAAATATACTAACTTGTGAGCAACAGTCGCATCGCTTCTTCGACTCAGGTTTTCTTTTTTCTTCTTTTTTCTTTCTTCTTTCTTCTTCCGGCAGTAAGCCTCAATTTTCCGGCGCCTTTTGCAGCAATAAGTCCTCTCTTCTTTCTTCTTTCTTCTTTCTTCTTTCTTCTTTCTTCTTTCTTCCTTCTTTCTTTTCTTTTTCTTTTTCCGGCGGTAAGTCTTCTTTGTTCTTCTTCTTTCCAACAACTGGTTTGCGGCAAAAATATTTTTCTTTTCTTTCACCTATGTTTTCGCTCTTTTTTGCTCTTCTTTCTTCTTTTGTTTCTCTCTTTCAATTTATTTTTTTCAGTTTAGTACACAATTAATTGCATATTAACTTCTCTCTATTATTACAATTATAACTAACTGTTATTTTCTCTTTAATTACAATTAATTTTTCTATAAACAGTATATTGAAATATTTGCTTTATATGATTTCATGCTTTTTTCTTGGGCAGACAGCTTAGCTTTCCCCATACCTGCATTTTTCCTTCTTTTTTTCAGTTTTAGAGTAGAATTCTTCGACTCAGGTTTTCTTTCTTCTTCTTTCTTCTTTCTTCTTTCTTCTTTCTTCTTTCTTCTTTCTTCTTTCTTCTTCCGACAGTAAGCCTCAATTTTCCGACGCCTTTTGCAGCAGTAAGTCCTCTCTTCTTTCTTCTTTCTTCCTTCTTTCTTTTCTTTTTCTTTTTCCGGCGGTAAGTCTTCTTTGTTCTTCGTCTTTCCAACAACTGGTTTGCGGCAAAAATATTTTTCTTTTCTTTCACCTATGTTTTCGCTCTTTTTTGCTCTTCTTTCTTCTTTTGTTTCTCTCTTTCAATTTATTTTTTTCAGTTTAGTACACAATTAATTGCATATTAACTTCTCTCTATTATTACAATTATAACTAACTGTTATTTTCTCTCTTTAATTACAATTAATTTTTCTCTATAAACAGTATATTGAAATATTTGTTTTATATGATTTCATGCTTTTTTCTTGGGCAGACAGCTTAGCTTTCCCCATACCTGCATTTTTCCTTCTTTTTTTCAGTTTTAGAGTAGAATTAATTGCATAATGACTTAATAATTTTTTCCTATGAAGTACGAACAGTATTGAAATGGCGTCATCTGATGGAAATAAAAAAATGATATAGCTTGGAATTATGCTATACAAGGCTCAACATGATCCGCAATTAAATGTGTGCTTTATGAAAAAACTTACCATGGTGGAATAACTCGTCACAAACAACATTTGGTTGGTGGGTTTAAAAATGTAGTACAAGGTCCTCTTTGTCCGGTTGATGTTAAGGAGAAAGTAAAAGCATTTGTCGAAAAGAAAAATGTGGCAAGAACCCAAATGAGCTATAAATCATCTGTGAATTTTATTGATGAAGATGATGAAATGGGACCTTCCCACCCCACCCCCCACCAAAAAAAACTCAAAAAAATATCTTCAAATAGTTCTAGTGGATTATCCACGACGCAAACAATGACAAAAGGTCCTCTTAATCTTTATTTCTCGGCAAGACAGCAGGAAATGGGAAAGGGTAATTCTGATTCGGGTTTAGAAGCCAAGAAGATTTTAAGGAATCGCGTCATAAGTGCTTTTGCAACATGGATGTACGATGCAGGACTCCCTTTCAATTGTGTTAACTACAAAACTTTTGATAAATTCATTGAGGCCGTAGGACAATATGGCCCACGAATGAACCCTCCCAGCTATCACGAAGTTAGAGTAACTCCTCTAAAAAAAGTGAAGAAGATAGATAAGATTGTTGAGGAACATAGAGTGGAATATTACAAATTTGGATGTTCCATTATGATGGATAAATGGACGGCATGAAATAGAAAAATGGTCATAAATGTGTTGGTGAATTTTCCAAGAAGTAGTGTTTTTCTTGTATCTTATGATGCTAGCAACTCTTCTACAAATTCCACCAAAATGTACAACTTGTTTGCAAAGACTATTAAGAAAATTAGGAAGGAAATGTTGTATAAGTTGTTATCAATAACGGTAGTGAGAATGTTAGTGCGGGTAAGATGATGCAGGTTGTGTATCCACACATTAATTGGACTCCATGTGCTGCTCATTGTATCAATTTGATGTTTGCTGACATCTTCAAGGAAACCTCATATATTTCAGGTAACTTTAATATAATTGTCTTTAAAGCTTTAACTTTATTTATACTTGTGTCTTATTAACTATTAAATTATTATTGTTACTTTTACAGTTTTCATTAAGGTCGTTAAGATATATTCTTACATTAGTCAGAAGCCATTGTTGGTGAACTTGATGAGGAAATTTACAAATGAAAGAAATTTGGTGAGACTGCCCAAGACAAGATTTGCAACGACTTTCTTGACTTTGCATAGTTTTTTCTTGCGAAAGAGAAAACTTGAGAAAGCTAGTTCTTTCAACCGAATGGAAAGAAAATAGCTATGCAAAGGAAGCTAACTTTGTCCGGACACTTAAAGTTGGTGGTCCTTTGATTAAGGTACTTCGTACGGTGGATGGGGAAATAAAACAACCAATGGGCTATCTTTATGAAGCTATGGATAGAGCAAAAGAAACTATTGAAGCGTCAATTGAGGGTGATTTGAGAAAATATGAGAAAGTTTTCGAGAACAATGATAGAAAGTGGTCGGATCAACCTCATTAATCTTTGCATGCAGCGGGCCATATTTTGAAGTCGTGATTGTTTTGCAAGAATAATAAAGATGGCACTTAAGATTCAAAAGTGTGGGTTGGATACCAAAATAGAATCGAGAAGTTGGTCCCTGATTCCGCAATAATAGATCAAATAAGGGAGGAGTTTGGTAAGTACACACAAGCAGATGGGTTATTTGGTTTACAGATGACTATTAGAGCTAAAGACATAAGGTCACTAGGTAACTTTAATATGGATGTCCTTATAGCTTTACTTTAAGTTATTTGATTTATTTTTGTACTTATTAACTTTTAAAATATTTCTATAGTTCAATGGTGGATGCAATTTGGTTATCAAACTACAAACTTGCAAAAGTTTACTATCAAAGTACTAAGTTTAACTTGTAGCGCATCTGGATATGAAAGAAATTGGGGCGTGCTTGAACATGTAAGAAGCAGATTTATTATATTAATGTTTTCTATATTGTATTATTATTATTAGTATCTATTAATTACTCTCTACAACTTATCCACAGATTCATTCCAAGAAAAGGAATAAGCTTGAGTTATCGCATCTCAATGATCTAGTGTATATTAAATACAATAGAACATTGAAGAGTCGTTATGACGCTAACGACGCTCGCGATACCATTGATCCAATTTTGTTGGATAATATTGACGAAGCAAATTAACGGTTAACTGGAGCCCCCCAAAATCATGATGATGAACAAGTGTGTAGGAGATGATCTCAAGTGGGGTACTGTTTTTATGGCGCCTGGAGTTGTGGAGAATATCTATGGTCTTCGGGGGAGTTCTTTAAGGCCTCATTTGCTTTTTTAAAGATTAAGACGTCTGAATCTTAATACACATCTGAATATCAAGATGTGTATTAAGATTAAGACATCTGAATCTGAGTACACAACTGGTTATTAAGATATGTATTAAGATCTGAATACTAATTAAGACTGTTTGATTTTTAACATCTGAGTATATAAAATTTATTTTTATTTAAAAATTAATAAACATAAAATTCATATGAAATACTAATTAATCTAATATTCTATCAATAAATATATCGTTTTTAAAATATAATAGTTGCTGGTGGTGATGGCTAACGGAAGTGCTTGTGAATGCCGACTAGAGGCGGTGGTTGGTGGTAGTTTTGGTTGATGGTGGTAATTCAAGGTAGTAGCTGGTGGTGATTGGTAGTGGTGGCGATTATGATTGAGCATGGTGGTGGTGGGTGATGATAGTTAATAATAGCGTATGGTGGTAGTTGTGATTGAGGAAGGTGGTAGTGGGTGATGGTAGTTTATAATGATGGACAGTGTTGGCTATGGTTGTTGATGGTGATGGGGTGGTTAACTGTGGTAGTTGAGGTGGATGATTGTTGGTTGTGGTTGAGAATGATGCTGGTGGGAATGGTAGGGATGGTGGGTGGTTATGATTGAGGATGGTGGTGGTCGAGTATGGTGGTGGTGGATGGTATAGTGGCAGTGGCGGCAGTTAATAATGAATATGGATGATAGCATCTTAATGAAATTAAGTCTCTGTTATAGATCTTAATCATACAGACCTATTCAGACCCATTAAGTGGCTGTGAAGTAAAAAAACAAACACACTTAATGATTAAGATCTGAATAATTAAGATTCAAACTTTAAAAACAAATGCACTTAATGTCTGAGATCTGAATGATTAAGATTCAGACATCCATTAAGTGCAAACAAATGAGGCCTAAGTTCAAATAACAATGGAAAAGGAGTAGCTACAAGATCAAGTTGGTCCCTAATTGATAAAGACTCTGAGGATGAAGAAGATGATAGCCAATATAATGCTAACAGTTTTTAAATTCAAGAATTTGAAAATCTTGAACAAGAATAGATGTTGCTTGTTTTAATTTATGAATTTACTATGACTATCTATTGAGTTTTTGAATAGATTTATTTATTAATATGCTATTGCTGTTGAGTTATTTACAACAACAACGACCTAGTGAAATCTCACTAGTGGGGTCTGGGGAGTTTTTAGTTATTTATATATGCAAATTTAATATTTTATTTTTTTGTATTAATTGGCACTTCACATCAAAAAGGTGAGCACTACGCTTCTCGCTTCTCGCCTTAGTGAAGCGGGCCCTCATCGCTTTTTGTCGCCTCACGCTATCCAAAACACTGGTGTATGCAGACGTTACCCCTACCTTGTGAAAGTAGAGAGGTTTCCGATAAATCCTCAGCTCAAGGAAAGCATAATCATAACAGTTTTGAAAAAGAAATACGGTAGTGGAGAAACCAGGGACAGAGAAGAAGTAACAATATCCAGAAACATAAGATAACAGAAGCAAAAGAAATAACAGGTAGTAATAGAAATCTAAGAATAGAAAATACGAGAATACTACTAGTTCTACAGGTATGGAAAGGAAATACATGTATGAAAAAGAAATACACTAGACTACTTACTAACCCAAAAAACTAATCCTTGACCTCCACACCCTCCTATCAAGGGTCATGTTCTCGATAAGCTGAAGGTGTGTCATATCCTACCTAATCACCTCTCTCTAATACTTCTTCGGCTCATATCTACCTCTCCCTGGACCCATCAGAGCTAACCTCACACCTCACTGGGGCATCTGTGTATCTCATCTTCACATGCCCAAATCATCTCAGCCTTGTTTCCCGCATCTTGTCCACTACACAAGCCACTTCCACCTTGTCCCAAATATCTTCATTTCTAATCATATCTCTCCTAGTATGCCTACACATACGTCTCAACATCCTCATTTACGATACTTTCATCTTCTGAACATGAGAGGTCTTGACAGGCCAACACTTCGCCGATACAACATAGCCGGTATAATAACCACTCTGTAAAAATTACCTTTAAGTCTTGGTGGCACATTCTTATCATACAAGACGCCAGATACGAGCCTCCATTTCATCAACCCCGCTCCAAAGATGTGTGACATCTTCGTCAATCTCCGCATTACCTTGGATTATAGATCCAAGATATTTGAAACTTCCTCTCTTGGGGATGACTTGTGTATCCAGCCTCACTTCTACGTCAGCTTCCCAAGTCACTTCACTGAACTTGCACTCCAAGTATTTTATTTTAGTCCTGCTCAATTTGAAACATTTAGACGGGTATGCCTCCAAACCTCTAGTCTAGTGTTAACACCACCTCACATTTCGTCAATCAACATTATGTCATCTGTAAATAACATGCACCAAGACACCTCCTGAATGTGTCGCGTCAACTCATCCATCACCAGGGCAAATAAGAACGGGCTGAGAGTTGATCCCTGGTGCAACCCTCTCACGACTAGGGAGTGTCCCGAGTCTCCTCCCACTGTCCTTACCCGGGTCTTAACTCCATTGTATATGTCCTTAATCGTGCATGCAACTAGAAACGCCTCTAGCCTCCAAACATCTCCTACGAACCTCTCTTGGGGCTTTATCGTATGCTTTTTCTAGGTCGCAGAACACCATATGTAAGTCCTTCTTCCTCTCCCTATACTGCTCTTTGTACACCATATAGCTAGCAGACATAGGAAAGGTAGTGATAACTAAGTGAAGGAATGCAAAGTACAAAAAACAGTTGAAACTAAACCACTAAGCTATCGAGTAATCGTGGAAGCTTCCAGATATCTTCATACCCTCTTTTTATACTATAATATAAATCAGTGCTGCATCATAACCAAGCAACATGAGCAAGGCAACACCATGAGAACCAATTCAACAATAGACAGTAAAACATGTATTAAACAAAAAGAAAGCAACTGGAAACATCATACTCCCTCTCTTTCTCTCAATTTCTTGCTCCCCCCCCCCCACACACACACACCCCACCCAATTCTTCTGGTTTTCACTAGAAACGGGTTTTGGTCCCGCTTCTTTGCATTTTTTATCCCAATTTTCTTGGCAAAATCATTATTTCGTCCATTTACTTTGCATATTTAACTTTTTAACTTGTTGGATACTGCGACCATAAAATATAACATGCTTTCTGTTTGTTTTTTTTTTAACTTTACTATTTAGATGACTTTTTTTTCTTTTTCTTGCCAAATTCAAACCAAAATAGTTAATTAAAAAGAAAAGAAATCGAGTGAATGACCTAGTTTTCTCTACCCTCGCCCCCTCCTCCTCCAGGAGACCTTGTCCATCACCACCCGCTCCCTAGCGCCCTTCCCATAGCACCTTGTTCTTTGTCCCCTGCCCCTCACCTCTCATGCCCCGCCCCGCCCAGCACCTGTCATCCCCCGCCACATTCTCCCTCCGCTCCCACCACCCATCCTTCTCGCCTATTCCCAGAAAAATCAGCAGTGTCACGGAAAAGCCATTCACCCATGTCCCTCTATCAAGAATTAGCCCCTCCTGCTCTCTTAATTTTTTCCCCTTCTCATTTCATTTTTCTTCCTCCTATTTTTGGGCTTCTTGAAAGAAAAATGAAAAACCATTTACACACTGCTATTTGTTACTAAATTAGATGAAAAGCCCCTAAGCCAAAAACTAAAAGTTTATGTGCAATGTTGGATGATAAAGAAATTAAAACCAGACACATTATATAATAAAAGAACTACCATTCTTTTTTCCTTTTGTATGAGAAAACTTTGAACTCCACAATTTCTTCAGAAACTATATTGAGCTATCGGGAGTCTAAAGCATGTTTTGCAGTAATTAAAATTTCTTGATAAAAAACAAAATCAAACATAGGACTCCAAGATAGACAGGTTTTTGGGTTTCTCTGTCCACGGATACAATGACTAAAAGCATATCAGTGTCATTAAAAAAAGAAGGAAAAAAAAAAGCAGGATGAGGAAACAAGATAATTACCAATGTATTAGGGTCCATTTGAGATGACACTGAAGGGGAGAGTAAATTTGAAGGTTTGATGCTAGTGGTTGTTGAGATACCCATTCTAGAAGTCTGCATTTTAAAAGCTTCAACCTTTGAACTCACTGAGCTGGAATTTCCTTGTTCTACTTGAACTGATGCGAAGGATGCCAACTGTGATTCACGCCCCTGGTCATGCAAATGATCAATTGGTTCAGGCTTTAGATTGGTCATTGGTGTCGAAAGAAGAATTTTCTGCACTTTATTGGTGGACCGTGAGCATTGAAGTGAACTCTGTTGCATTGTTGATGTATTTGACACATGAGAAAGACTTCCACCTGGTATTCTTTTGGGTTCACCAAATGAATTTTGTCTTTCAAGCTTAGGTGCCTTTATCATATTCACGGCATGTGTTGAGGCTCTTAATGGAGTTGCATTTCTATTTGGATAAGCCGGAATTTGCCTTATCTGTATATCATTAGATGGCTGTTTGACTGGTGTCCCCACAGATGAACTAACATTAGTTACAGAATATGGACTATAGGTGTCCCCAATATTTGCAAACTTGGGAAAAGATGCCTGTGAAAAGTGCAAATGCTGCTGTTGTTGCTTATTAAGACCCTTTACTGGGAATGCTGAACAATCTCTTTCTTGTTTTACAGCAAACAAACTAGAAGAAGAAATTTGGCTTCCTGGTGTTCCATGCAAATCTGCTTGGTTTTCCACCTCATGCAATTTTTTAGCATTACTATCACCTGCCAAGTTGCTTGAATCTGTGGATGTTTGCAGAGCAGCAGCACAATGATAAGTAGGGTCAGAAAATAAGTTGGAATCTTCTGATTTGTATGAATGTTATTGAGAACACAGTTACCATCAGTTCGATTTTGCTGGTGTTGCTGTGGTGAAGCCTGAGACTGAGGTACAGCCTGATCATTTCTAGCTGCCTGATTTAAGCATTCATGTAAAATAAGTGCACAAACACGGAATGTAATTTAATTATTAGGAAATGCTGCTTCTTTTGTACCTGAGATTGGAATTTGTATACAGCCATTTTGAGCATCTGCTCACCTATTATACTTCTCATGTGTCGTATAAAACCTTCCTTAGTGATTTCATTTTTCTGATCACATTCCAACATTACTTGAGAAAAACAAATAATACCATAACAAAAAGAAAAGGATAAATGATACAGAAAACTAGTTGGCTCTAACAAACTACCCTGAGTTTAAGGTAGAGAGTCTGAAGATGCATCGCCCTGTCTTTGTCGAGTTGGCGTTGTATGTGAGGGATAAGGATGGCAAAAGGCACTTGTTTGCCCTGTTTAACTACATCTATTGCTGGTTGGCTACTCAAACCAGTTGCAGATTTTGGTTGATTACTTGTCTTTGCTGCCATCAATTGCTGACCGCTAGTCCCTGTTGGAAATGACTGCATAGATTGTTGATTACTCAATCCCTGCAAGTTTAGATGCCGGGAATCTAAATTTTCAGGATTCTTTTCAGATCTCTTCAAATTCAACACCTCAGAGGCGTGAAGTGTGTTTTGTTCAGCCCTCAGTAGTTGATAAGCATCTTTGGCATGTATATGCTGCAAACGAAGGGAATTGAGCTCCTGTGAG
This sequence comes from Nicotiana tabacum, assembly GCF_000715075.1. Classification (NCBI taxonomy): domain Eukaryota; kingdom Viridiplantae; phylum Streptophyta; class Magnoliopsida; order Solanales; family Solanaceae; genus Nicotiana; species Nicotiana tabacum. The sequence goes on from NC_134097.1 coordinate 55,751,262, forward strand.
GAATCATCTTCGTGTTGTTGAGTAGGAGCATCTATACCATGTTGCTTTAGTTCCATATCAGATGAATCTCCCTCCTTTTGCTGCATGTTCTGCGAATTTTGAAGACTCTGATGATCGGCATTTTCATCATCGCCAGAAGTTTGCCATGGAGCAGACTGATTTAAGGTGCAACAACTTCCTGAGACAATTTACTGCATGTTAACATTGTTAAAAGATGAGATATTTTTCTCAGAGAAGAAAGAGTAATGTACTGTTAAAGGGCATTAGCACCTTCATCTTTGTGTTTCCACAAGTCAAATCAAGAGGGACCTGATATCCCTCCTCTTAGACACTACCTACCCTAGCCCACTCCTATACAACAGGGGGAAAAAGAGGGGAAAAGAGAAATGAAGCAAGTGATAAAGGTGCAGGAGGATTCTAGTTCCAGCCACAAAAAGGAAATAGTTTTCATAGAAAGTGACTTTGCCAGTGGAATGTTTGTTTTGGTAATGCATGAACAACCTAAACGAAATTCCAAACTGGAACCACAACATTACTCTATTCAAATAGGCATCTTTAATACTGCATTTTAGGTAGAGGAGAAATCTATTTACGCATTATTCACAAAACTAAATCACGTCTTTTATACTTGCGCAACATTTTGGTGAACACACCAATAAGAATCACATATTATGACGCGTATACGGCTACATATATGCATGTAAAATCATATAGACTGACAACCTTTTCCAATCTTCCGTATTGAAATGGTTGCATATCCCTGGAGAACTACAGAACTCTCTCGCCTTTCTTGCCACCATTTCCCTTGAGGCCTTTCTCTTTTAACTTTGAGTTGATAATAATTTTGTATTTTCTCAAATATATACTCCTTCCGTTTCAATTTAAGTGAACCTATTTGACTGGGCACAGAGTTTAAGAAAAAAGAGGACTTTTGAACTTGTGGTGTAAAATGAGACACATATATTTTGTGTAGCTATAAATCATTGCATAAAAGTAAATTGCTTCCAAATATGGATAGGGATCATTCTTTATGGCATGGACTAAAAAGAAAATATGTTCACATAAATTGAAATGGAGGGAGTATTACTTTTCAATGATTAGAGAAGTAAATACCATCTATTCGTTGATTACCAGTGTTGAAGTGCGTGATATTTCCTAAAAGCTTAAGTTGTTAGAGGGATAACACTTTTATTTATTTAATTGTGTCTTCAACATGCCCCATCACGTGCGAGCTTGATCTTTTTCATGGGCCATGCACGTGGAAATTCTTAATAATGGGTGTTGGTGAGACTCAAACCCAGTATCTCTGCTCTAATACCAAGTTGAAGTGTGTGACCATCTCATTTAAAAGCTTAAGTTGTTATAGAGAGCGTACTTTTGTTTATTTAATTATGTCGTCAACATAGAAACATGGCCAATGAAATTTCTTATTATGACCTTGCTCTCAATCATTAGAAGTGACCAAATCCACAACTTTCCCAACACAGAATTAAGATCATGTTGACCTACTCCACAAACCAAATTTTACAAAAGGAATGTTTAAAATTAAACAAGCCATAAAAAAAACAGGACTGACTAGCAAACCCTTCCCAAAAGTTGTTCATTACCCACGGACTACATTTTACTATAAGCATGGCTGAGAAATAGTAGGATCCTTGGAACTAAACAGACACTACTAAAAAAAACTGACATTGCTACTGTAATCTTGAAATATGGTAACCAAGCACATTAAGAAAATGTAGCTGGCAGAAAAGGAACAACAAGAATCGTTCAGATGGCATGTGGCATGCATATAAATCCTGCTTAATTTTACCTTTTACCATTCAACTACTAGGGTAACCCTCAAATCATTTCTTTTTTACTGCATGCCTTGTGAGACAACCACACATGTTAAGATATCATTTCACCGCATGCCTTGAATGGTTTAATTAACTGACATCTAATTCCTGGAGCTTTGTCCAAGGCTTATGGGCAAAATAAGCTTTCTTTCTACCGTAGAAGTTATGTGTCATCATTTTCTATTATTTGTAGTATTCTCTAATCATCACTCTTCAATATTGATACATGGACCCCCCCCCCCCCAAATTCCACTCCCAAACACAAGCCGATATATCCCAATCTTTGAGAACAGAATCCTCCTAAAATAATTTTTATACAAGTCTATATCTGCTAGAGGTAATCTATCGCTCGGATTCGCGAATGTTGATCCAATCTTCATAAAAAACTCTATCGAATTAAAAATACACCGTAAATTATATAAACCATATTGGTAAATTTAAGAAAGATTAATACAACATTGTGCAAAGAAAAGCCAAATGATATATGATACCTCTACCAGAATCTGATGGCTGAGATGTTGAACTGTCTCCTTTAATATTCTTATTTAAGGCAGCAGTGAACGCCTCCAAATCTGCCTCCGAATGCATTGACTCATCCTGCGGACATTATTCAGTATGAATCTGCTCCCCGGCAATTATAATAAAAAGGAAGAAAGAAGAAAAAGAAATTGGAATTTTTAATGCGCAACTCTTTTGACGAGTTGAGTACTACAGGGATAAGCTAAATATAGGATATGGAAGGAAAAGAGGACCTCATCTTCCTCAAGGAGCTTCATCATGGAAGGGTCCATTTCTGCAATTATGCAGGAACTTTTGTGTATGTTTGAGGTAAATGAGCTCCGTTGGCTGGGCTTAAATCTGCAGGTCTTTGATGAGGAAAACTGGTTAAATATGTCAGTCAGAATAATTCATGCATTTAAAAATTAGGGAGATTTCTTAATAGCTCATTTTACAAAGTGTATGATAGTCTTAACAAGAGAATCCAGAAAGAAGAAAGGATTTTCCCATCTTAATAGATGAACTGCCTGACAAGCATAATCTTTATGGCTTATGGTTTTTAAATAAGATTTCCTGCGGTTAATGGATAACCATTTGTTATCAATGGAGAATTTCTTTTGATCTTAATTCAGGTGAACCGAAACCATAAACTGGAGGCTTATTATCAATTGGGTCACTTAGCCATGCTTCATAATTAGAAAAACAAGCACCGTTGGAGATACATTTCTTCCCTTTTTCCTTTTATATTTTCCATTTTTTCATCAAATAGTAGTAAGAAAACGTACTCTCTCCATTTCATTTAATAAGACTGCATTTGATTGGATACAATCAGATCATTTTAAGATTTCATGCTTTCTTTTTTAAAATTGACAATTTCTTCAACAGGACTATAACTTCGTATCTTTGCGAATAAAGGCAATAACCACCAAGTGTCTCAATCTTAAACTAAGCTGGACTCAGCTACATGAATCATCTGCACACATTCTGCTCTATTCGGGTCCAAAACACTTTTTGCTTATAAATAATCTCTCGCCAAAGGCAACTTAAACATTCTCTAAATCTCACGTTATTCTTACACTAGCATCCAAGCTCTAACCAGACTCAAAAGGCTCTTGACAAACAACAGACATAAGTATAATAAAAATAACTAGCACATTAATCCCGAGTCCTAACTGTATTTTTATGATCGAGAAATCTCCGAGGACTAGTGACAGCCTGTTAAAACTCAGTGGCTGCCCCTCTACCATTCTCCACTTAAATACAAAACCTTTATCTTTGACATGTTTCAAACTCGTGACGTGTGTCCAACCCACATATCATGTGTTGCGTTCTAACCACTAGACTAAAGCCTTGGTGGCGATCTTGACTAAATGTTTTGCTTCATTCTTTCCAATCCCACCACCTCACTAACTACTAAGTATACGACTACTGGACAAACTAAGTTGATAAAGATAGTACATGCCCCGCTAATAGGAATTTATTTCTTATAAAAAGAGGTACTTTCTTTTTGAAGTCTAATATCAATACAATTATAGCTAATAGTTATTGCTTAATGGTACTTAATTCAAAAGAAAAAAAAAGGTGGGGGGGGGGGGGGGGAGAGAGAGAACGAGCTCTTACTACCAATAAAGTATAAACAAGTAATACAATCCCGTTTATCTGGAGGTGTAAAAATTAGCGAATGTGTATGTGACTAAGAACTCAAAACCTACCAAACAAACAAAAACGTAACCCTAACTTTGTGGCTTTTTAATTCGAATGTGATAAACAACTTTCAAACATCTTGTAAGCATACAGAGGAACATTACCGCATGAAAAATGATAAACCCAAATATTGTTAGGGAAGAAGCTCAAAAATACCTATATCAAAGAGTCTGACGAAGCTGCCGAAGACTGGATTGTCCCTAAAACGTCTAGCGAAACCATCTCCATAGGTTGGTTCAAGAAAAAAGGGAAAATTTTCATCTTAAGAAGAATTAAGTACTACTTGTTTGGGTAAAACAGCGCGGGAGAGGGAGAGTAGAAACAAGGAGAATGATTATCCTTCGAAAAGCGGGTTCGGAAAGAAAAGTTTTGAAAAAGAAAAGCTTTACCAATCAAAATAAAGAGGGTACGAAAAGCGGGTAACCCTCCCGTTAAAATATGACCCTGTTGGCCAAAGTGCCAAAAGTTTGCTTAGATGATCAACATTTCTATTTAAGTAGTGTCTGGGCACGTGTATATTAAGTGATGTAGTATCCGATTATATTTCTTGCACCTCTCAAGTGAAAGACAGCTTGAGATTTGCAAAAATGAAGATGATTGGTCATTTATTAGGGTCATTGGACATTTTTATTCGGTGTTAATAGTAAATTTTTTATTACCATGTTCCAAGAAGTGTTTCTAATAAGTTCATCTCGAGCTTAAAATATTTCTAACGTCCAAGATAACAAAATGGTTTACGATTGCACTCTTAGTAACGTAAAAGATACACATAACAAAAAATAAAATAGATAAAATTAAGGCCAAACAATTCGAACTCAATTAAATTCTACTCATCTCCAAATTACGACTATTTTACATAATATATATATAACTCAACAACAAAAGATAGTTAGAACTCATATCAGAAATCAATTGATAAACAAAGATAAGGAGGAACATGAGAGGTTTGTATGAATACAAATATTTTTTGCTATTTAAATAAAAGTGAATTTACAAGTCGATTTCGCTGAAAATTAATAATATGAAAGTTTAGTAGATAAATAGAAGAAGATGACTGAAGAAAGAAGATAATGGTCTGGTGAAAAAGTAGTAACAAGCCGAGCTTGAAGCATTAACAGAGAAGATGGAAAAGGTGATTGCTTATTTTACCATGTTTTTGAGTCAAAATTTTCATACTACGGTCTACGTACCATGTATTGTGTCTGAGTACTCCATGCATCCAACATCTTATGTACATATGCCTTTTAATTGTTTCTTTTCTATTGTAAAGAGCAAAGTTTGTTGTACTAATAACAATTTGTCTTTCAAATGTCACGACCCTAAACCCGATCTCGGTCGTGATGGTGCCTCTCGTAAAGACAAGGCCAGCCAATTAAACTCAATTCACTTGTTAAAGCAGTTAAACAATATAAAAGCAGTCTAAAACATGCTTTATTGATAATAAATTACGGAAATACAACATGACACAGCCCTAACCGGGGTGTCACAAGTTACGCGCATCTAACAATACTAAATCCTCAATGTAACTACAGAGTTTTAAATACTGAACTAAGAACATAAAGGAAATAGATAGGGAGGAGCTCCAGGCTGCAAACGCCAACAGCTACCTAAAGACTCCTCGAAGATCCGCCTGAAGCTGGAATGAATCAGAACTCGGGAGCGAGACCAGCTACGCCTGAATCTGCATACAGGGGTGCAGGGAGTAAAGTGAGTACTCCAACTCAGTGAGTAACAAATATAAATAACGATGAAAGTAAGAAAACACGTAAGCGCAAGGCATTCTATAACGAAGTAGTAAAATCACTTAAAATCAGTAAAACCAGTAAAAATCAAGTAAAATCCTCTTTCAACCAGTAAACAGGTAATTTGACAGATAATTAAGATAAAGTAAACAAATAGAGGTTCGCCCCTCGGGCACAGTATCAACAAATCTGCCCCTCGAGCAACATCTCAGATCAGTACCAGCCCCTCGGGCTCAATCTCACATCAGAATGGGTACTCGCGCTCACTGGGGGTGTGCAGACTCCTGGAGGGGCCCCTTACGGCTCAAGCGCAATAACAAGCCATCTTATGGCATCAAAACTAGGCCCTCGACCTAATATCAATCAAGCCACTTGTGGCATATATATCTCAGGCCCTCGGCCTCAAATCAGTATTAGTGTTTCCTCACAACTAGGCCTTCGGCCTTACTTAGTCAAAAATACTCACAAGCCCCTCGGGCAATAGTAAAACAGTATTTCTCAGCCCAAACATCATTTAAAATATCATTTAGGTTTTAAAACTGAGTAAACATGGCTGAGTAGTAAAACGGTAGAAAATAACATAACTGAGTTCAAGTAATGAATCAAAACAGTGAGGAATTTGTAATAAAAATCCCCGAAGGGTTCAAATAGTTGGCACGAAGCCCAAATATGGCATTCAGCCCAAATCATGATGATAGCAAATAAGATTCAATCAAATACACAGTAAAATCATCAACCGGGACGGACCAAGTCACAATCCCCAATAGTACACGACCCCACGCTCGTCATCAAGCATGTATTTCACCTCAATATAGCACTACGATGTGCAATCCGGGGTTTCAAACCCTCAGGACATCATTTACAATCATTACTCACCTCGAACCGGCTAAATCTCTAGCTCGCGACGCCTTTGCCCCTCGAATCGGCCTCCACGAGCGTCGAATCTATCCAAAATCAGAACGAGGACGTCAAAATATGCTAAGGGAATAAAGCCCAAGCGAAAACAATCAATAAAAGGCACAAATCCCGAAATTACCAAAACCCGACCGCCAGGCTCGCATCTCGGAATTCAGAAAATTTCACATCAATAGATTCCTTATCTCCCCACGAGTTCATACATATCAAAAGTTCTCAAATCCGACCCCAAATGGTCCTCCAAATCCCCAATCATAAGTCCAAAATTCCAAGCCCTAGTTCTTCCATTTTTAGCTTAAGTTTCCATGATTTTCTAGGTAGAATTCACATAATAATCGAGTTTTAAGTCCGAAAATCTTACCTCCCAACGATTCCCCTTGAACCCTCTTCAATCTCCTTTAAAAATCTCCCAAAATGGCCAACTATGGAGGAAATGAGCCCCAAAATCGCGGACAAGACGAGTCAAAAACATTCTGCCCAGGCCTTAATTTCCTTCTTCGCGAACGCGGTCAAACCCTCGCGTTCGCGAAGCACAAACTTACTTTGACCAACTTTTCCTCTATGTGAATGCGACACGACCATCACGAACGCGATGCTTCCTCTACCTTACCCATCGCGAACGCGCTCACTCTTCCGCGAACGCGATGAACACTTGACCTCGAACTCATCTGACCCAAATTCCACTACGCGATCGCGAAGACCTTCTCGCGAACGCGATGCACCACTTCCTAGCCTTCCGCGAATGCGAAGCCCTTCTCACAAACGCAAAGACTTAATCCTTGCCTTCCTCAACTGCCTCTTCGTGACCGCAAGGCTCCACTCGCGAACGCGAAGGGTAAAATCCCTACAACAACTGAATAGATTTTTCTGCAATTTTCTAAACTCCGAAATGATTCGATTGACCACCCGAAACTCACCCGAGGCCCCCGGGACCTCAACCAAAGGTACCAACGCATCCTAAAACCTCATTCAAACTTGTTCCAATCATCAAAACACCCCAAACAACATCAAATCACCCAAAACACATCGGATTCAAGCCTAAGTTTCTAAAATCTTCCGAAATACGCTTTTGATCAAAAACCTAACTAAACCACGTCCGAATGACCTGAAATTTTACACACACATCCCAAATGACATAACGAAGCTACTGCAACTCTCAGAATTTCATTCCGATCCCTATATCAAAATCTCGCATATCAACCGGAAATCGCCAAAATCTCAACTTCGCCAATTCAAGCCTAAATCTACTTCGAACCGAACCTCCAAAACCCATTCCGGTCATGCTCCTAAGTCATAAATCACTTTCTAAAGCTAACCGAACCATCGGAACTCATATCCGAGCCCTCTAACACATAAGTCAACATCTGACTGACTTTTCCAACTTAAACTTCCTTAAAAGAGATTAAGTGTCTCAAACCTTACCAAAATCATTTCGGATTCGATCCGACCAACCCGATACCACAAAACATGGATAACGAAGCATAAAGAAGTAGAAATAGGGGAAACGAAGCGATAACTCATGAGATGACTGGTCGGGTCATCACATCAAATCTCTAGAACGGCAGGAAAATAGGATATAACGAATAATTACAAAGAAAATAACCATGCACTTGTATTAAGAAACATATTTTCTTACTAATATATTTATTTGCAACAAATTATTTGTGTAGAGAGACTAGTAAGAAATTTAAGGAGATTGTCCAAATAAAGATAGTGAACCCAACTTCTTCTCAATCACTAATTCCTACACATCAAATATTATTATATCTTTCAATTGCTAGGTCATTAAGATGAGATACAGTTAACCATGTCACCTAACAACGGCTGATCTTTTATTAGGGAAAACTATCTATGGTTTGAAAGTATGTTAATGTCATATTCACTTCTTGGGGCGAACATAGAAATATATGCAAATTTTACTATTTATCTTCTAATAGGAACCATGCTGAAATCTTGATAGTCTGGAATGGTGGAGCACAAATGGTACTTCATCATTATGATGGTGAGTTCAAAGGTTTCACCAAGCGGGCATTACATGTTAAATTAAGCTTTTAGTTCACATGATGTATCTAAATGCAACAACATTCAAAGCACTACCAAATTATAAATTTGTCTATTATGTTGGATCATCAAAATGCTTTTATTTTATGAACTTTAAACAGACACTACTAGAAATTCGAAAAAAAGCGACCAACAATTTGCGATCAAAATTGATCTGTCAAGAAAAGCGACCAACTATTGGAGAAAATTATTAAATAATTATTCTAAATACATTAGCGACAAAGGTTGGTCGCTTTTTGATCGATAATGTGGTCAAAATGTTGACCGGACTGGTCAGACTTGCTTGGTCAAAGAAATATTGAAATTAGCGACCAAATTTGGTCGCTAAAGTGGGATCTAGTTATAAAATTTTAATAATTATATTATTATTTTAAAAAATTATAAAAAATAAATAAATATAATTTAAAATTAGCGACCAAAGTTGGTCGCTTACTAAAGGGGAAGCAGATAGAGACCAACTTCGGCCGCTAATCTGGGACCCCAGTTATAAAATTTTAATAATTATATTATTATTTAAAAAAATTATAAAATATAAATAAATATAATTTAAAATTAGCGACCAAAGTTGGTCGCTTACGAAAGGGGAAGCAGATAGAGACCAACTTTGGTCGCTAATCTGGGACCCAGTTCTAACGTTTAACAATTATATTATTATTTTAAATATTATATAAAATATAAATAAATCTGATTTAAATTTAGCGACCAACTTTGGTCGCTAATTTTAATTTCTGGATAATTAGCGACCAAAGTTGGTCTCTTTTCAGGTCAACATTGGTCAAAATTAAAAATCACTTTTATATTTACTATCTAAATAATATAAATGTAATCCGTTAACACTTTTGTAATACAAGAGATGAATACATTAAAATATACTCTACATGTTATATATGTAGTTAAAATTGTACAACGAATATATATATATGTATATATATATATATATATATATATATATATATATATATATATATATATATATATATATATATATATATATATATATAGAGAGAGAGAGAGAGAGAGAGAGAGAGATATAAGTCAAGACGTTTTGTTTTAATATTCAATGATGCATCTGAGTAGGTTATAAGTCGATGAATCAATTTACAAGTGTATAAATCCCTAAAATAACCCGACCCTGTGTTACTAGCGCTTCATGTATATATATATATATATATATATATATATATATATATATATATATATATATATAAGAACATGAAGCGCTCGGAACACAGGGTCGGGTTCTTTTATATATAGACACACACACACAGACACTTCACTGTAATACTATAACGTATATATAACTTGTTATAGTATATGTTAGTGTATGTATATCTATAACACACACACTTCGTGCTGCTTTAACTACATATATAGCATGTTATAGTATATGATAATGTATTCATTATTTGTATTATAACAGAGCTAATGAATTGCATTCATGTATATTTGATGAAAAATTACATATATTAATTAGGACCCTCACAAGTCTATCAATCCCTAAATATATATTGATAGACTTGTCAAGATCCTAATTAATATATATAATTTTTCATCAAATATACATGAATGTAATTCATTAACTCTGTTATAATACAAATAATGAATACAATATGATATATTATAACATGCTATATATATATAGTTAAAGCAACACAAAGTGTGTGTGTTATAGATATACACACACTAACATATACTATAACAAGTTTTATATACGTTATAGTATTACAGTGAAGTGTCTATGTACTTCTCTCTCTCTCTTTCTCTCTCTCTCTCTCTCTAGATATATATCTATATATATATATATATATATATATATATATAAGAACATAAAGCGCTAGTAACACATGGTCGGATTATTTTAGGGATTTATACACTTATAAATTGATTCATCGACTTACAACCTACTCAGATGCATCATTGAATATTAAATACAAAACGTCTCGACTTATATCAATTAATATGTTATAATTGATTCATCGACTTATAACCTAGTGATGAATGAATGTAATTCATTAACTCTGTTATAATACAAATAATGAATACTATTATATCAATTAACAGAATAATATTATATTGGTTTATCAATTCATTAATTATTCGTACGTTGTAATGTATAAGATTGATCATCAATTACAATATAGATTATGCGTGTGTATGAAATTACTCATATACTTAAATATAACTTAAAAAATTACTTTACATAGATGCTATTATAATCTATTAAAAGTAATTACATAGTTAATAATTATTTATAATAATTGTAGTTAAATAAAATAAATATTTATAGCTAAAAATAATTTTTTTATAGATTATAATATTTAAAAACCAAAAAATAAAAAAACAATTTAATTTTTTTAAAAATAGAAACCAACTTTGGTCGCTATTTTCAAGTTAATTTTTTTAAAATAGCGACCAACGTTGGTCGCTATTTTTGGTCAAACGGTCAAAACTTATTTATAGACCAAAAATAGCGACCAAAGTTGGTCGCTTTTCCTAATTCTAGAGACAAAAACGGGTTCCCTCCCCCCCCTCCCCCCATTTCTCTTATTTCCTTCCCCAAAATTTCCCCAACTCTCTCTTTCCCTCCCCTTCTCTATTTCACTCACCCAAATCCCATCCCCTACCCCGCGCCACCACTACCCCCTTGCTCGCCGCCGCCTCGCCGCCCACTGCTCGCTGATCACCACCACTGCCGGCCCTCTCTCTCTCCTTCTCCACCTAAAAAAAATCAAGGTTAGAATTATAACCTTCAATCTTTGTTATTTCTAGTGTGTGTGTGTGTTCCAATATTTGATGTATTGTAGTTTATTGTTTCAATTATTGTGTCAATTCTTTGAACATTGTATTTTGTTTCAATATTTGATCAAAAACCTAACTAAACCACGTCCGAATGACCTGAAATTTTACACACACATCCCAAATGACATAACGAAGCTACTGCAACTCTCAGAATTTCATTCCGACCCCTATATCAAAATCTCGCATATCAACCGGAAATCGCCAAAATCTCAACTTCGCCAATTCAAGCCTAAATCTACTTCGAACCGAACCTCCAAAACCCATTCCGGTCATGCTCCTAAGTCATAAATCACTTTCTAAAGCTAACCGAACCATCGGAACTCATATCCGAGCCCTCTAACACATAAGTCAACATCTGACTGACTTTTCCAACTTAAACTTCCTTAAAAGAGATTAAGTGTCTCAAACCTTACCAAAATCATTTCGGATTCGATCCGACCAACCCGATACCACAAAACATGGATAACGAAGCATAAAGAAGTAGAAATAGGGGAAACGAAGCGATAACTCATGAGATGACTGGTCGGGTCATCACATCAAATCTCTAGAACGGCAGGAAAATAGGATATAACGAATAATTACAAAGAAAATAACCATGCACTTGTATTAAGAAACATATTTTCTTACTAATATATTTATTTGCAACAAATTATTTGTGTAGAGAGACTGGTAAGAAATTTAAGAGATTGTCCAAATAAAGATAGTGAACCCAACTTCTTCTCAATCACTAATTCCTACACATCAAATATTATTATATCTTTCAATTGCTAGGTCATTAAGATGAGATACAGTTAACCATGTCACCTAACAACGGCTGATCTTTTATTAGGGAAAACTATCTATGGTTTGAAAGTATGTTAATGTCATATTCACTTCTTGGGGCGAACATAGAAATATATGCAAATTTTACTATTTATCTTCTAATAGGAACCATGCTGAAATCTTGATAGTCTGGAATGGTGGAGCACAAATGGTACTTCATCATTATGATGGTGAGTTCAAAGGTTTCACCAAGCGGGCATTACATGTTAAATTAAGCTTTTAGTTCACATGATGTATCTAAATGCAACAACATTCAAAGCACTACCAAATTATAAATTTGTCTATTATGTTGGATCATCAAAATGCTTTTATTTTATGAACTTTAAACAGACACTACTAGAAATTCGAAAAAAAGCGACCAACAATTTGCGATCAAAATTGATCTGTCAAGAAAAGCGACCAACTATTGGAGAAAATTATTAAATAATTATTCTAAATACATTAGCGACAAAGGTTGGTCGCTTTTTGATCGATAATATGGTCAAAATGTTGACCGGACTGGTCAGACTTGCTTGGTCAAAGAAATATTGAAATTAGCGACCAAATTTGGTCGCTAAAGTGGGATCTAGTTATAAAATTTTAATAATTATATTATTATTTTAAAAAGTTATAAAAAATAAATAAATATAATTTAAAATTAGCGACCAAAGTTGGTCGCTTACTAAAGGGGAAGCAGATAGAGACCAACTTCGGCCGCTAATCTGGGACCCAGTTATAAAATTTTAATAATTATATTATTATTTTTAAAAAATTATAAAATATAAATAAATATAATTTAAAATTAGCGACCAAAGTTGGTCGCTTACGAAAGGGGAAGCAGATAGAGACCAACTTTGGTCGCTAATCTGGGACCCAGTTCTAACGTTTAACAATTATATTATTATTTTAAATATTATATAAAATATAAATAAATCTGATTTAAATTTAGCGACCAACTTTGGTCGCTAATTTTAATTTCTGGATAATTAGCGACCAAAGTTGGTCTCTTTTCAGGTCAACATTGGTCAAAATTAAAAATCACTTTTATATTTACTATCTAAATAATATAAATGTAATCCGTTAACACTTTTGTAATACAAGAGATGAATACATTAAAATATACTCTACATGTTATATATGTAGTTAAAATTGTACAACGAAGTGTGTGTGTGTGTATATATATATATATATATATATAGAGAGAGAGAGAGAGAGAGAGAGAGAGAGATAAGTCGAGACGTTTTGTTTTTAATATTCAATGATGCATCTGAGTAGGTTATAAGTCGATGAATCAATTTACAAGTGTATAAATCCCTAAAATAACCCGACCATGTGTTACTAGCGCTTCATGTTCTTATTAGTTATATATACGTTATAGTATTATATATATAGCGCTAGGAACACATGGTCGGATTATATATATATATATATATAGACACACACACACAGACACTTCACTGTAATACTATAACGTATATATAACTTGTTATAGTATATGTTAGTGTATGTATATCTATAACACACACACTTCGTGCTGCTTTAACTACATATATAGCATGTTATAGTATATGATAATGTATTCATTATTTGTATTATAACAGAGCTAATGAATTGCATTCATGTATATTTGATGAAAAAATACATATATTAATTGGGACCCTCACAAGTCTATCAATCCCTAAATATATATTGATAGACTTGTCAAGATCCTAATTAATATATATAATTTTTCATCAAATATACATGAATGTAATTCATTAACTCTGTTATAATACAAATAATGAATACAATATGATATATTATAACATGCTATATATATATAGTTAAAGCAACACAAAGTGTGTGTGTTATAGATATACACACACTAACATATACTATAACAAGTTATATATACCTCTCTCTCTCTCTCTCTCTCTCTCTCTCTCTCTCTCTCTCTCTCTCTCTCTCTCTCTCTCTATATATATATATATATATATATATATATATATATATATATATATATATATATATATATATATATATATATATATATATATATATATATATATATATATATATATATATAAGAACATAAAGCGCTAGTAACACATGGTCGGATTATTTTAGGGATTTATACACTTATAAATTGATTCATCGACTTACAACCTACTCAGATGCATCATTGAATATTAAATACAAAACGTCTCGACTTATATCAATTAGTATGTTATAATTGATTCATCGACTTATAACCTAGTGATGAATGAATGTAATTCATTAACTCTGTTATAATACAAATAATGAATACTATTATATCAATTAACAGAATAATATTATATTGGTTTATCAATTCATTAATTATTCGTACGTTGTAATGTATAAGATTGATCATCAATTACAATATAGATTATGCGTGTGTATGAAATTACTCATATACTTAAATATAACTTAAAAAATTACTTTACATAGATGCTATTATAATCTATTAAAAGTAATTACATAGTTAATAATTATTTATAATAATTGTAGTTAAATAAAATAAATATTTATAGCTAAAAATAATTTTTTTATAGATTATAATATTTAAAAACCAAAAAATAAAAAAACAATTTAATTTTTTTAAAAATAGAAACCAACTTTGGTCGCTATTTTCAAGTTAATTTTTTTAAAATAGCGACCAACGTTGGTCGCTATTTTTGGTCAAACGGTCAAAACTTATTTATAGACCAAAAATAGCGACCAAAGTTGGTCGCTTTTCCTAATTCTAGAGACAAAAACGGGTTCCCTCCCCCTCCCCCCATTTCTCTTATTTCCTTCCCCAAAATTTCCCCAACTCTCTCTTTCCCTCCCCTTCTCTATTTCACTCACCCAAATCCCATCCCCTACCCCGCGCCACCACTACCCCCTTGCTCGCCGCCGCCTCGCCGCCCACTGCTCGCTGATCACCACCACTGCCGGCCCTCTCTCTCTCCTTCTCCACCTAAAAAAAATCAAGGTTAGAATTATAACCTTCAATCTTTGTTATTTCTAGTGTGTGTGTGTGTTCCAATATTTGATGTATTGTAGTTTATTGTTTCAATTATTGTGTCAATTCTTTGAACATTGTATTTTATTGAGGATTAGGGTTTAGGTCTTGTTTTAATTAGTTTTGTTAATTAATTTTATGAACTAATTAGTTTAATTAGTGTTGAATTTAGTTTAGTTAGATTTGAATTATACTTTGTATTGTCTTGATAGTTTAGTTAGAATCTAGGGTTTAGGATATAAATTGAACATTTAGGATATGAATTGAACTTTTAGTTTATGAATTGGACTTGTAGTTTATAAATTGTAATTTTAGGATATGATTTGAACTTTTGGATATGAATTGGACTTTTAGTTTACAAATTGAAATTTTAGGATATGAATTGATCTTTTAGGATATGAATTGGACTTTTAGTTTATGTATTGGAATTTTAGTTTATGAATTGGACTTTGTCACGACCCAAATCCCGGTCGTGATGGCGCCCAACACACTACTAGGCAAGCCCGACCATTATTCAACACTTAACCCAATTTATCAAAAATAGCGGAAAGAAATATCAATTAAGCAACATTAAAGTACTGAAGAATTTAACAAAATACACAACATAATCTCACTAGGACCCGGTGTCACGAATCTGAGCCTCTAGAATACAGAATATCATCCTAATACATGGTATATCCAAAGTCTGATAATGCGGAAATAAAGAGATAGGATATGAGGGAGAAGATCAATGGCTGCGAACGCCGTGCAGCTACCTCGATACTCCCAGAAGTTGGATCTGCTGATCAACTGGATCTACTGAGCCTAAGACTGCCCTGGATCTGCACACAAGGTGCAGGGAGTAAAGTGAGTACTCCGACCCAGTGAGTAATAAAAGTAACTACAGTCCGAAGATAAGAAAATCCAGTAAATACACAAAGTAAGCTAAAATCCAAATATACAGCAACATATGGAACTGAGCAGCTAAACAACAATATAAATAGAAATACATGAATGCAATGCAATGCATATGATGGTACATTCTAGTACTCACTGCGGCGTGCAACCCGAGCCATCCATATTTATTTATCGTGGACGGCGCTCACTGGGGGTGTGTACAGACTCCGGAGGGGCTCCTACAGCCCAAGCGCAATATCTTGGTCAGTCATTGTTACCTGACCGGTCAGCCATTGTTACCTGACCAATTTATATCATACAGTGCCATTGTTACCACTGTTCAAGTATATCATCCAGTATCATTGTTACCACTATTTCAAGTATATCACACAATGTCATTGTTACCACTGTTTCAAGTATATCACACAGTGTCATTGTTACCACTATTTCAAGTCACTTTATAATCAGTCCAGAAAATAATATAATAAGCCCATTGGGCATTTACAAAACAGAAGTTCCCAGCCCGGAATACATTTAAAAATATCATTTAAGTTTTCAACACTTAGAATTATGGCTGAGTTTGCAAAACAACATTTAAAACCTTGGACTGAAATTAAATGATATGCAAATCATGCTAAGCAGTAATATCAATCCTCGAAGGATTTTACAAATCGGCACAAGGCCCCAAACATGGCATCAAGCCCAGTAATATCAATGAAGTATGTGTATCAATCACCAGTATAGTATAAACATCACACGGGGTGGACCAAGTCACAATCCCCAGTAGTATCCGACCCCGCACTCGCCATGGAGTGCGTGTCACGCCTCAATATAGCGTTACGATGTGAAAGTCCGGGGTTTCAAACCCTCAGAATAGCATTTACATCTATTACTCACCTCTAACCGGCCGTAGACTAGTCCGCAATGCCCTTTCCTCTTGAATCGACCTCTTCGCGCGTCGAATCTAGTCAAAACCACAACGAATACGTTACAATAGGCTAAGGGAATATAACCCAATCGAAAAGACTCGAAAAATGTCGAAAATCCCGAAATTAGCAAAACCCGAGCCCCGGGCCCACATCTCGAAATTCAGAAATTTTTACATCAATACGACCCTTATCTCTCCACGAGTCTATACATACCAAATTCATAAAAATCGGAGTTCATTTGACCCCTCAAATTACCATTTAATTCTCTTAAGTTTCAAGCCCTAAACCACCATTTTTGTCCATAAATTACTTGAGTTTTCAGCTCTAATCCATGTATTTAACTTGGAAATAAGTAGAAACAACTCACCTTTGATACTTGATGAAATACCCCTTGAAATTCTCTCCAAAATAATTCAAGCCAAATGAAAGAAATGAAAGAAATAAGCCAAATCCGTGTTTAAAAGAATCTGCCCGTGCTTCGTTGAGTTGTACCTTGCACTTGTGCTATACAAGTTGTACATCTTATTAAAATTGTTCCTTGTCGGACACCTTCTGTTTAAACACCCATAACGTCTTGTATAAATATCCAAATGACAAACGGTTTGAATATTTAGAAATTAGACTCAAAGATATTTAATTTGATAGGTTGTACACCATATAACTCTTTATATATCCCGAGATATGAGCTTCTAAATCGGCTCCATGAAATCAGAAAATTTCTGGAGAAACTGCTCCACCAGTCATCTTCAATCAATCATAATTTTCTCTACAAATGTCCAAATTACGATTTGTTTAGCTTTCTGGAAACTAGATATGAAGGGCTACAACTCTCGTTTTTGAATCATCTCAAAATTCCTTGTATATCAAAAGATATAGGTCTCTGAAGTACGCTCCACAACTACACATTGCTGTCCAAAGACAGCTTAGCAGCAGAAATTGCAGCAGCTTTTATTTTCACTAAAAAGGCTCTAACTCCATTATACGAACTCGGAATTAGACTATTCTTGTTCCTATAAGTCACAAATAATAATACGAACACAACCCTTCAATCGAAACTCAATTCGGAGCTCGTTTGCCCAGTTCAATACCCATTTCGCTCGTTAAACAATTAACTCACATTTCACGTCAACAACCCAATCGCGACTTGATGAAATTAAACCAAAATTTTCAGATCAGTCCTATAATTCATGATTTAAATTCTGAAAGTCTCGAAATCAAATTTGGATCTCTAAAACTAAAAATGGACCCTTGGATCATTACATGCTTATGCTCAAAACGGCAAAAATCTTCCAAAAACTCTTCCAAAACTTATCCGAGCCTCATGGGACCCCGACCAAAAATGCCAACATAATTCATAACATCATTAAAACCTGCTCAAATCATCAAAATACCTCAAACAACATCAAATTACCCAAAACTCATCGAATTCAAGCCTAAGTTTCCAAAAACTTTCAAAAATACGCTTTCGATCAAAAACCCGACCAAACGATGTCCGAATGACCTGAAATTTTGCACACACATCACAAATAACATAACAAAGCTATAGCAATTCTCGGAATTCCATTCCGACTCCTGGATCAAAATCTCACATATCAACCGAAATTCGCCAAAATACTAACTTCGCCAATTCAAGCCTAATTCTACACCGGACCTCCAATATTACATCTGATCACACTCCTAAGTCACAAATCATCCCCCGAAGCTAACCGAATCATCGGAATTCAAATCCGAGCCCTCTAACACATAAGTCAACGTTCGGTTGACTTTTCCAACTTAAACCTCCTTAAAAGAGACTAAGTGTCTCAAACCTTACCAAAATCATTCCGGAATGACTTCTAATTTTGCACACAAGTCACATTCGACATTACGGACTTGCCCCATCTTTCGGAACCGCATTCCGACCCCGATATCAAAATTTCCACTTCCGGTCGAATTTTCTCAAAAACCTTCAAATTTCTATATTTAGCCAAATGACTTCAAAATGACCTCCGAACATCCAAATTCACTTCCGATCATGCTCCCAACTCCAGAATCACCATACGGATCTATTCCCAGACTCGGAATTCCAAACGGACATCTATAACACTGAAATGCCTTCCAACCCAAATTTATGAAATTCTTCTAAAGTACTAACTTTCACAATATACGCCGAAATGCTCACGGGTTACCCAAAACCAAATCTGGACATACGCCCAAGTCCGAAATCATCATACAAACATGCTGGAACTTTCAGATCCCAATTCCGAGGTCGTTTACTCAAAATTCTAATCCTAGTTCATTTCTTCAATTTTAAGCTTTCAAAATGAGAATTTCCATTTAGATTTGACTCCAAACTTCCTGAATTTTAATTCTGACCATATACACAAGTCAATATACCTGAGATGAAGCCGCTCATGGCCTCAAACTGCTGAATAATGCGTCGGAGCTCAAAACGACCGGTCGGGTCGTTATAGACTTGTAGTTTATAAATTATAATTTTAGGATATGATTTGAACTTTTAATTTATGAATTGAACTTTTAGTTTATAAATTGAAATTTTAGGATATGAATTGAACTTTTAATTTATAAATTGAGTATTTTAGGATATGAATTGGACTTTTAGTTTATAAATTGAGTATTTTAGGATATGAATTGGACTTTTAGTTTATAAATTGAACCTTTTGAATATGAATTGAAATTTTAGTGTATGAATTGAACTTTTAATTTATAAATTGAACTTTTAGTTTGTAAATTGAAAATTTAGGATATGAATTGAAATTTTAGGATATGAAATTAATTAACTAAAAAAGATTAGGATATGAATTAACTAAATTAATTTGTTCTTGCTTTATTTGTATAGATGGAACATCGTACTTGGATGTACAATAGGAATTATCCTAATCGGCAGGGATTGCGGGAGGATTTTGTAGAAGGGGTGGATGACTTTATTAGACATGCAATGTCACTTCCACCATACCTAAGTGAAGGAGTAATTAGGCGCCCTTGTGTTAGGTGCGATTGTATGAAGTTTGGAAAACCGACGGAAGTTAAGCATCATCTTTATAGGAAGGGGTTTATAGCAAATTACTTTATGTGGACTAATCATGGAGAGATCGATGGTAGCCATGGGATATTTCATAACATGGTTGTGGGTGAAAATAGTAGGTCGGTGGAGAATACAAATTGTGATTCTAGAATTCATGATATGGTTGCGGATGCTTTTAGGATGCACTTAGGGATGAGCCCAATGAAAATGTTGAACAAACTCCTAATGATGATACAAAACGTTTTTATGAACAGTTAGAGGAAGCTAGTTATCCACTACATAATGGAAGTTCGCATTCTGAGTTGTCTGTTGCAGTTAGATTACTAAGTATCAAATCTGATTGGAATATTTCTCAAGCAGCCATGGACTCTTTCATTAACCTTATGAGTGAACTAGTTGACACTAATATCAAATTACCTAGTGATTTCTATAAAGTAAAGTGATTAGTTTCTAAGTTAGGACTTTCCTCAATGAGAATTGATTGTTGTGAAGATGGTTGCATGTTATATTATAAAGATGATGCAAATTTAAACAGTTGTAAATTTTGCGAAAAGCCTCGTTTCAAGAGGCTTTCCAGCGGGAATATGGTCGTTATCAAGGCGATGCATTATTTACCTCTTATACCTAGGTTAAAGAGGTTATATGCGTCGATGAGTTTTGCTCCTCATATGAGATGGCACTTTGAAAATAGAAGACCACCTGGTGATATGTGTCATCCTTCAGATGGAGAAGCTTGGAAGAACTTTGATAGGACATATCCAGATTTTGCTAGTGAAGCAAGGAACATTCAGTTAGATCTGTGTGCGGATGGCTTCATGTCTTTTTCTGTATTTGCGACACCATATTCATGTTGGCATGTTGTCACGACCCAATTCCCGAACCCGATCGTGATGGCGCCTCTCGTGAAGACAAGGCTAGCCAGACCAAAATGGAACACCTCTTTTAAATAGTTAATTATCATAAACAGTAATAAAATATAATATAATATCTATAAATTGCGGAATTTAACGATAACAACAGTAAAAACCATCCTGACACAGCCCAAACCGGGGTGTCACAAGTCATGAGCAACTAAGAATCCGGACACAAGTCTACTGAACACTAAATCCGATACAATAGTTCTAAGAACATGAAAATGATAAGATAAGGGAGGCACGGGGCTGCGGACGCCAACAGCTACCTCGTAGTCTCCAAATCACTGCATGGACTGGGAGAATCAGCACTCAGAAGCGGACTCTGCTATGCCTGAATCTGCACACATGGTGCAGGGAGTAATGTGAGTACTCCGACTCAGTGAGTAATAATTATAAATAATGGCTGAAAGTATGAAAACACGTAAAGGCACAAAGCAATTCCATATCAAGCAGTAAAATCACTTAAGACAGTAACTCAGTGAAGAAGTCAAATGAAATCCCTTTTTAAAAAAAGTAAAACATGAAATTTTTAACAGGTAAATACCAAGTAGAAATCCGCCCCTCGGGCACAGTATCAATCACTCAAAATAGTATCAGCCCTTCGGGCTTACTCTCAGTACAGTATCAACACCTCGGGCTCAGTATCAATCACTCAGAACAGTATTAGCCCCTCGGGCTCACTCTCAGATCATAATGGGTACCCGCGCTCACTGTGGGTGTGCAGACTCCGGAGGGGCCCCTTACGGCCCAAGTGCTATATCAAGCCACCTCGTGGCATCATCACTCGGCACTAGGCCTCACATCACTCAAGCCACCTCATGGCATATAAAGTATCTCAGGCCCTCGGCCTCATATCACTCAACATATCCTCACATATGGCCCTCGACCTCACTCAGTCCAAAAATCATCACAAGCCCCTTGGGCATTAGTAAAACAGTAGTTCTCAGCCCAAAACATGATGTAGAAATATCATTTAAGTTTCAAATCTGAGTAAAAGTGGCTGAGTTTGTAAAATAGTAGATATCAACAGGGTTGAGTTCAAATAATAAGTCAAGCAGTGAGGAAACAGTGATAAAAATCCCCGAAGGGTTCAAATAGTTGGCACGAAGCCCAAATATGACAATCAGCCCAAATCATGGTGATAACAAATGAATTTCAGTCAAATACACGGTAAAATCATCAATCGGGACGGACCAAGTCAAAATCTCCAGTAGTAAAAGACCCCACGCTCATCATCCAGCGCGTATCTTGCATTAATATAGCACTACGATGTGCAATCCGGGGTTTCAAACCCTCATGACATCATTTACAATCATTACTCACCTTGAACCGGCTAAATCTCTAACTCGCGATGCCTTTGCCCCTCAAATCAGCCTCCACGAGCGTCGAATCTATCCAAAATCAGAACGAATACGTCACAATATGCTAAGGGAACAAAGCCCAAGCAAAAACAATCAACAAAGGCATGATTCCCAAAATTAGCAAAATCTGAGCCCCGGGTCCATGTCTCGGAATCGGGTAAAATTTACATTTTCGGAATCCTCATACCCTTACGAGTCTAACCATACCAAAATTATCCAATTTCGATACCATTTGGTCCTTCAAATCATCATTTTACATTTTTGAAAGGTTTCACAATTTTCTTCCCAAATTCCATCCCAAATCACGAATTAAATGATGAATTCAGTGATAGATTCATGTATTCTAGCCAAATCTGAGTTAAAATCACTTACCCCGATGAATTTCTTGAAAAACCTTCGAAAAATCGCCAAAATCCGAGCTCTCTAGGTCAAAATATTAAATAAAACCCAAAACCTCGTATTTATAGAGTACCCCTCAGATTACAGCCTCCACGGGCCGCACCAAATCGACCGCGGTCCGCACAAGCCAGTGCGGTCCGCGCAAAAACAACTGCGTCCGCACAGGCCTTCCTCTACAGTGACAGGCTTTAGTATTTTGGCCATATCTGTTTCTACAGATGTCCAAAAGTACGATATCTTTATCTTTCTGGAAACTAGACACGAAGGGCTACAACTTTTGTTTTTGAATCATCTCTAATCCTTGTAGATCAAAAGGTATGAGCTTCTGAAGTAGGACCGGCGAATCGTTCCCCACCGCGGCCGCACACCATTTTGTGCATTCCACATAACACCTACCGCTACTGCACTTCTTTTTGTGCGGTTCGCACAGCACATACCGCGGCTGCACTTCTTTTTGTGCGGACCACGCGGGTGGTTTCTGAGGCCTGCAACCCTCTTGGACCTGCTACAGCTATGATTTTCGGCCTTAAATATTCCGGAACCTATCCGGGACCCCGAAACTTCAAACTAATTGTACCAACATATCCCATGACATCTTTCTAACTTTTTAACACTTTGGAATGCTTACAACAACATCAAATCACCAATTTAACATAGGATTCAAGCCTAAGAACTCCAAGAACTCTTAAATTATGCTTTCGCTCAAAAAGTCTATCAAATCTCGTCCGCATGACCTGAAATTTTGCACACATATCCCAAATGACACAACGAAGCTACTGCAACTCTCGAAATTCCATTCTGACCCCTATATCAAAATCTCGCCTATCAACCAGAAATTGCCAAAATATCAATTTCGCCAATTCAAGCCTAAATCTTCTCTACTACTCCAAAACCCATTCCGATTGCGCTCCTAAGTCACAAATCACCTCCCGAAGCTAATCAAACCATCAGAACTCCCATCCGAGCCCTCTAACATAAGTCAACATCCGGTTGACTTTTCCAACTTAAGCCTTCTTAAAAGAGATTAAGTGTCTCATTTCTTACCAAAATCCTCTCCAAACTCAAACTAATCAACCCGATCACATAAAACACGGATAACGAAGCATAAAGAAGCTGAAATGGGGGAAAATGGAGCGGTAACTCATGAGATGACTGACCGGGTCGTCACACTTGTCTTTCTTATACCTTATAATCTACCACCCGAGTTGTGCATGACTAGTCCATATATATTCTTAAATTGTATTATCCCCAATCCACATAATCCGAAAAGTCTGATTGATGTATATTTTCAACCTTTGATTGATGAGCTAAAACAATTGTAGTACGACGGTGTTGAAATATATGACATATCAACCAAGAAGAATTTCAATTTGCGTGCTAATTTAATGTGGACAATTAATGATTTTCCTGCGTATGGAATGAGGTCTGGGTGGATGACTGCTGGGAAGCTAGCTTGTCCTTACTGCATGGAAAATAATAAAGCGTTCACTTTGAAACATGACCGAAAGCAATCATGGTTTGATTGTCATCATCAATTCTTGCCTCTTGATCATGAGTTTAGAATGATGAAAAATGCATTCAAAAAGAATACAATGGAATATGATTCTCCACCTCCGATACTTTCATGTGAGGAAATTTGGGAGAGGGTCCAGAACTTCATTAAAGTTACTGAAGCTCCACCTTATAGATTCCCCGAATACGGTGTTACTCATAATTGGACGAAACAAAGTATATTTTGGGAGTTGCCTTATTAGAAGGATAATCTTCTTCGTCAAAACCTTGATGTCATGCATATTGAGAAAAATTATTTTGACAATTTGTTCAACACAGTGATGGATGTTAAAGGTAAGACAAAGGATAACCCGAAGGCTAGAATGGACTTACAAGAATATTGCAGGCGGCCTGAATTATACTTGCACACAGAAAATAATGGTAAGATATTCAAGCCCAAAGCAAGTTACACATTAACTTTGGAGGAAAGACGGAAAATTTGTGATTGGGTAACGAAATTGAAGATGCATGAGGGTTATGTGTCGAATCTTGGAAAAAAAAGTTGATATGGAGGTAGGGAAGTTGAGCCATTTGAAAAGTCATGAATGTCATGTTTTCATGGAGACCTTAGTGCCTATTGCATTTTGTGGTTGCCTGAAAGAATCTGGAAACCCATCATAGAGATTAGTTTGTTTTTCAAAGACTTGTGTTCTTCCATATTAAGGGAAGAAAACCTACTCCAGATGGATCAGAACATTCGCGTAACTTCTACTAAGATGAAAAAGATATTTCTATGTGGTTTTTTTATGTGATGGAACACCTTCCAATCCACCTTGTACATGAGGCACGACTTGGAGAGCCTGTTCAATGCAGATGGATGTATCCCTTTGAGAGGTAATATTATAAGTTTGATGTAATTTTCTATTTTATTTGAATGTTCTTGGCTAACCTGAAATTATGTAGGACAATTGGCAAATGCAAACAATTTGTTAAGCAGAGGAATATGATTGAAGGATCTATATGCGAAGCTTATCTTGCAAGGGAAACTGCTCATTTTTGTTCTTATTATTTTGATAGTAATATGCCATATGCTAGGAATAGGTCCAATAGGCACACGGTAGTAATGTGTGAATGATCCATTATATCTGCCTATGTCCATATTCAATCAACCAGGCCAATGTTCTAAGGATGTTAGAAAGAGAAGTTTGAGTGATATGGAGTACAAGTCAGCTACACTTTATATGTTGCTAAATTGTCCCGAAGTTGTACCTTTTCTCAAGTAATTATTGATTTAGTAGTTGTCAAAATATAAAATTTATTGTGACTACATCTCAATGCATGTAACGACTCGACCGATCGTTTTGAGCTTTTGCACTTTGATCGCCAGTTCTCGGTCATGACTTGCCCTGTGTAATGTATTATAACTGATGTAGATCATTGGTTTTGGTTTTCAGGAAAATCAGAATAGATTTGAAAGAACAGTCTCAGATGAAAGCTTTGAATTTGAAAGGTTTGACCAAGAGTTGACTTATTTGTATATGAGCTTGGAACGGAATTCTTATGATTTGGTTATCTTCGTTGGGTGATTTATGACTTAGGAGTGTGATCGGAATTAGTTTTGGAGGTCCGTAGTAGAATAAGGTTTGAATTGCCGAAGTTGAGATTTTGGCGATTTCCGGTTGGTAGGTGAGATTTTGATCCGGGAGTCGGAATGGAATTCCGAGAGTTGAAGTAGATTTTTTATGTCATTTTTTATGTGTGTGCAAAATTTCAGGTCATTCAGACGTGGTTTGGTTGCATTTTTTATCGAAAGCGTATTTCGGAAGTTTTTAAAAAATTTAGGCTTGAATTCAATGTGAATTGATGGATTTGGTGTTGTTTGGGGTGTTTTGATGATTGGAAAAAGTTTGAATGAGGTTTTAGGATGTGTTGGTGCTTTTGTTTTGGTCTCGGGGGCCTCGGGTAAGTTTCAGGTGGTCATTCGGATCATTTTGAAGTTTGGAAATTGCAGAAAAATCTGCTCAACTGTTGCAGAGATTTATCTCTTCGCATTTGCGAGTGGAGTCTTGCATTCACGAAGAAGGATTGAGGAAGGCCAGGAGATTAGCCTTCGCATTCGCAAGAGAGATTTCACGTTCGCGGAGGGCTGGACCAGTAGGCATCGCGTTCGTGTGAGACTGGGTCGCGTTCGCGTAGGTTGGCTAAGTGATGCACCGCATTCGCGAGGTTGAGGACGTGTTCACGATGAGTGGGTTGTGTAAGGCATCGCGTTCGCGTCTGCCATGTCGCGTTTGCGAAGAGTAAAAGTTGGTCAACGCAATTTTGTGCTACGCATTCGCGAGAGGTTGACCGCGTTCGCGAAGAAGGAATTGTCAGACCTGAGCAGAATGTTTTAAGTCATTTCATCCACGATTTTGGGGCTCATTTCCCCCATTGTTGATCATATTGAGAGCTTGTTGAAGGAAATTGAAGAGAAATTCAAGGGGAATCACCTAGAGATTCAACGCACGTGGAGGCCAATCCGAGGGGCAAAGGCGTCGCGAGCTAGAGTTGTAGCCGGTTCGAGGTGAGTAATGATTGTAAATGATACTCTGAGGGTTTGAACCCCCGGATTGCACATCGTAGTGCTATATTGAGGTGAGACACGCATTGATAATGAGTATGGGGTTGTTTACTATTGGGGATTGTGACTTGGTCTGTCCCGATTGACAATTTTACTGCGTATTTGACTGAAACCTGTTTGTTAGCATCATGATTTGGGCTGATTGCTATATTTGGGCTTCGTGCCAACTATTTGAACTCTCTGGGGATTTTTATCACTATTTCCTCACTGCTTTGACTTATTACTTGAACTCAGTCCTGTTGATATTTACTGTTTTACAAACTCAACCACTATTACTCATATTTGAAACTTAAATGATATTTCTAAATGATGTTTTGGGCTGAGAACTACTGTTTTACTAATGCCCGAGAGGCTTGTGATGATTTTTGGACTGAGTGAGGCCGAGGGCCATATGTGAGGACATGCTGAGCGATATGAGGCCGAGGGCCTAAGATACTTTTATATGCCACGAGGTGGCTTGAGTGATGTGAGGCCGAGTGCCGAGTGATGATGCCATGAGGTGGCTTGATATAGCGCTTGGGTCGTAAGGGCCCCTTCCGGAGTCTGCACACCCACAGTGAGCGCGGGTACCCATCATGATCTGAGAGTGAGCCCGAGGGGCTGATATTATTCTAAGAGTGAGCCCGAGGGGTTGGTACTCTTCTGAGAGATTGCCAGAGGGGCAAACCTTTATGTGTTCATCTTTCATATTTACTTGCCATTTTACCTGTACACTGTGGTATTTGTGCCCGAGGGGCGGATGTTCTGTGCTTATCGGCACTAACTGTTTTGCATTCATTTGCGTAACTATTGAAAAAGTCATTTTCAAAAGAGGGTTTTAAAATGAGCTAAGATGTTTTTAAAGATTTCACAGCTTCATTGCTTTTCTCAAAGGTTTTACACTGCTTCTATACAGCATGTTGGTTTGCCTTACGTGATTTCTTACTGCTCAGTTGTTATTTACCTTTATTACTCACTGAGCTTGAGTACTCACTTTACTCCCTACACCTTGTGTGCAGATGCAGGTATTTTATACACCCGATAGCGGGTTTTGGCTAATCGGTGGCAGAGTTATCGGAGTTTAGCAAGGTGGTTGCCAGCGTTCGCAGCACCACTTTTCTCCCTTTTGCTCATCAGTCCTGTTTTGTATATTTCAGACCTTGTAGTTGTATTTATACTCTAATAGATGCTCGTGACTTGTGACACCCTGGTTTGGGCTGTGTCGGGATGGTTTCTACTGTTGTTATCGTTATTTCCGCAAATTATGGTTATTATATCATGTTTTAGAACTACTTATGGTATTTAACTGTTTAAAAGAGGTGGTCTATTTTAGTTTGGCTGGCCTTGTCTTCACGAGAGGCGCCATCACGATCAGGTTCGGGGTTAGAGTCGTGACAATGCAACTACTAAAAATATTTGATGTGTCACAGTCACTTCGTGGGTCAATTTGGCCATGATATTGTATATACGAGATTTGATACATGGTTCAAACAATTTGTAAGTTTATCCTTATAATATTCTAACACTATGTAGGTAAATAATGTTTGGAAGTTATGCTAACTTATGAATGTTTTTTAACAATATGTAGGTAAATGATCCAAATAATGGTGTAAATCAATTTTCGAAAGATATATCTTGGGAACCTGGGCTTCAGGTCACAACAATGTCTAAGTATGTTGTGAATGATTATAAGTTTCATACAGAGGATTGCTCTAAAAATAAAAATAGCAACAACAGCGAGGTGTGGGTTCAAGGTGGTGATGGCAACCAAGTTGGAGATATTGATTATTATGGTGTGCTCAAAGAAATAATAGAACTAGAATATACAGGTTGGCCATTTAAGAAATTGATACTCTTTAGATGCAAGTGGTTTGACCCAAATCCAACAAGAAGTACAAGAGTACACAATCAATACAACATAATTGAGGTTAATCATACGAGGGAGTATGATCGCTATGATCCTTTCATAATTGCACATAATATTAGGCAAGTGTATTATGCTCCTTATCCATTGTAGCAGAATAAATCCGATTGGTGGGTTGTAATAAAAACTAAACCTGTAGGTAGGGTGGAA
Source organism: Nicotiana tabacum (assembly GCF_000715075.1). NCBI lineage: Eukaryota > Viridiplantae > Streptophyta > Magnoliopsida > Solanales > Solanaceae > Nicotiana > Nicotiana tabacum. Next base: position 55,780,295 of record NC_134097.1, read on the forward strand.
GTCGAGAATGTATTAGATGTTGTATATCAAAACGATATCTCTAGTGTTCACCAAATAGTGGACGAACTTTTAGAAAGTGATTTGGAACATCCTGAACACATATTGGAAGAAGTTGATATAAATGAAGTAAGAATTATAGAAAATGAGGAAAAAGAATCAATTGATGAAGCTCAAACTAGTGAGGAAGAAGAATTCTCGGACGAGAAACAATACGTCGATGAACTTTAAAAAGTTGGTTTCTTTAATAACTCTCGTTTTATAGCTAGTTTCTTATATGTTTCAATCTAAATATGTATTATATTATGCAGATGACAGGCAAGGGTCGAGGTAACAATGACTCTACTGGTTCTTGGGGTCGAGAAAAGGCTAGGAAGGCAAAGAAGAGGGTAGAAAATAATACTGCATCTTTTTCACCCTCTTCAGAGATGCCTATGCCTATGCTTAGGTCTTATCCTCCACCTCAGGGCTATTCTGAGCTGCCACAGCATCACGAGCCCTACACCTTCGTGCAGACACCAGGTCTTTCATCACGGGGTCATAGGACTATACGTCCTGCATATAGTCCAACTGCCTCACGACCATGTGGATCGCAGCCATCTGTATTGCATGGATCGCATCCATCCATGTCACATCCACATGGATCACATCCATCCGTGTTACAGCCACTCGGGTCACAGACATCAGTATCACAACCACTTACGGTCCATCAAGCTATGTTGCAGTCACAGGGATCACAACCATCTTCATCAGCGACTCCATCTATTTCAGGCCTTCGCCTGCGAGATAGTAGCTCTGACCCCCTACACCTTCCACACATGCCTCTGATATACATGCTTCAGATGGTGATGCTGATGATGACGAGGAGGTGTATTATGATTAATATGACAGGATCATCATAGTCCCTGAGGGTGATGGGTAAGAGTTATTTGTTATTTTTACGTTTATTGTTTTGTACATTTTGTACTAAGATATTAATGTGTTTATTTTATTAAATTGCAGGTTCATCCCGAGTAATATTACTACGAGGATAATCACCAAAGCCACCAGAAAGATTTATGATGACCCTTATGCGACTTGGAGTGAATTCTCATTCTCGCTGAATGAGCAAATTTTTAATCAATTTAAGGTATAAATGTTCTTTTAAGTAGTATAATTATTTATATTTATGATATTTACATATAATATTTAACTTTTGAAATACAGAGCAAGTGTGTATGGGAACACCGCTATAGCACGGAAGTGACTGCAAATTTTCATCACAAAGCTCGCAAGCGTTTGTCGCAAAGTTTCTCCAAAGCTAGAAAGTTGAACCAGAAGCCTGACTGGTTGCTTCAGAATTTATGGGAGGATTTGCAAAGGCAATGGCTTACCGCAAAGTTCTTAGAGAAGAGCGAAAAAGGAAAGAAAGCTCGCGCATCTGAGAAGGGAGGATCCTTGCACACTAGAGGTGCAATTAGCCTAGGGACAATAAAAAGAAGATTGGTACGTAATTGCTTAATTTATTTTAATTTTTAAAGTATATCTATTCTATTTATTAGCTAAAATTTATGAGTTTTCAGGAAAAGAAGTTGGGGCGTCCAATGAACCAAGATGAGATATTCAAGGAGACTCATATTGTAAAGAAGAAGAAAGAGACGGATCAAGAAAGGTGGGTCGAGGGAAGAGCCTCGACTATACATGTAAGTTTTCACTTTTCATTAAGTATTTTGATTTACTTTTATATAAATTTTGAAATACTAATTCAATGTAATTTTTCTTATAGGGTCGCTTCACAGCTGGCGTGGAGGAATTCATACGCAGTCAGCCACCTAATGAGTTGGGCGAGGCAATCCAACCTTCGGACGAGGATGCTAAAAGAATGGGGACGAAGGCTGTTGGCGGTCCAAAATGGGGGAAGGTATACGGGCTTCCTACTAAGAAATTTCATCACTATAAGTGTGGAATGTAAGGAATAGAGACTTCCTCGCAAGGCGAACAACTTGATGGGAAGAGCCTCTCCGCTATGCGAGAGACTGTGACAAAGCTCACATCCGAGCTAGAAGCGGCCAAGGAAAGAGAAAAACTTAGAGATGCTTAGTACATTGGCATGCAAGCTCAGTACCAGGGCATGCAAGAGCAGCTCAAATCTCTCCTAACTTCTGGAGGTTTTCCGATTTCCCCGTCTCGTGAGTCAAATCTCTCCTCCCCGTGATCGCTCTTCCCGTCCTCGACAAGTAGACCCTTCTGTATACCGTCTTGGTGATGAAAGTTCATCAGACGGTGATGATAATGATGTTGTACAAAACACTCTTTGACTTTTATATACTTTGAACTAGACAAATAAAATCAGTTTTGAACTAGGTGTAATAAGCGTTAACTTAGTTTAATTTGTTAGTTCTATTGAACTTTAATTTATTGGTTTTAATGTGTTTTTTAAATTGTGTTGTTGTTGTTGTTGCTGTTGTTGTTGTTGTTGTGGTGGTGGTGGTGGTGGTGGTGGTGGTGGTGGTGGTGTTGTTGGGTTGTTGTGGAGATTTTGGTATTGAAATTGTAGTTTATGTATTGAATTATATTGTTATTTAGGGAATTTGGTATGCTGGCAGGTGATGTAGCTACCAAAACAGGCAGTTTCTGCCAAAATTATACCCAGAAAAGCGACCAACTTTGGTCGCTTTTCTATTTAAAAAAAATATTTTCTGGGCAATAAAGACCAAGGTTGGTCGCTAATTAACCTAGATTTCCTAAAAAACGACCAACTTTGGTCGCTATTCTATTAAAAAAATCTGGAAATTAGCGACCAATTTTGGTCGCTTATGTTTAAAAAAAATTAAAAAAATTAAAAAAAGCGATCAACTTTGGTCCCTATTTTTCAAATTTTAAAACATAATATTTGGTTTACAGACCAAAGTTGGTCGCTATATTTTGAATAATAATAAATAAAAAAAACGTAATTTAAATATAGAGACCAAGTTTGATCGCTAAATTTATATTAATAAAATATTAAAGCGACCAAAGTTGGTCGGTATATTGTTTACCCGGAATATTTGGTCCTTTTACCTTAGAGACCAAAGTTGGTCGCTAATTAGCAACCAACTTTGGTCTCTAAGGTAAAGCGACCAACAAAATAGCGACCAAGCCCGTTTGGACGCTTTTTGGTCGCTTTGTGACTTGTAAGCGACCAACTTTGATCGCTTTTTGTGGTCGCTTTTTTCCGAATTTCTAGTAGTGAGATAAAAGAAGTAAAAAATAATACTTGATAAAATATGCTTTGACATGTTATTAAATCAATCATTAAATGATCGGGAAACAAAGTTAAAAGTTAGATGATTAGATGGTGGAAAAGATATTTATAGATTAACTTAGTTATCATACAAATGAATACCACGATTTACATGAGAATTAATGCATTTGCAAGAAGCTGATATAGCATTTACTGAAGTGAGCATATTATAGTTTATGTAATGTATTAAGGAAATCAAACAACAATAGCATGTACAATATATTCATTACAAGAGTTTTGTTTAGGAAAATATTATTCACTCGACAGTTCTTTCTTTTTTTCAAAAAGAAACAAGAAAATCAAATATTGCATTTATATAATGTATTACTTTTTTGTTATACCAGAATATAGCAAAAGTAAATTCCTTGAATTAAGGCAATTATATTGTATTTTTCCTGAAATATTTGTGAGATTTCTTTTCAAAATTAGCCACCAGATAAATGCATGGATCAAAATAACTAAAATCTCTTCTCGCCACTTATATTTTTAATTTCACATCAACTTTATTGATACCCGAATTTTCACAATCTCTTGATTTGTCTTTCAAAGTATAATTTTTTATTTATTTAAGAGATAATATTATTTGCACCCAATTATGCTATAAATTTTCACTTTCTTTTTTATCCAAAAATTAACCTTGTGCATCAATTAGTTAAACATAAAAAAAATCTCTCCGCTCTTCAGAAAAGCTCTTGTTTATCTTATGAAGAAAGTTCATAAAAAAAAAACAGAAGAGAGAAAGTTAAAAGGTCGTTTTACATCCAAAATTTTATTTTATTTATTTTATTTTTTGAATATTTAGACTATCCTCGAATTCTATCTTAAAACCAACTTTGATCCATTTATTCTGCGGCGTATCTAATATAATCACATTAATGACAGCCTCATCAAATCAATGGTAGCCTGTCAAATCAATTGCAGCCTGATCAAATTAAAGAATATTTTTCTTCTTGCCTTCACAGTGAATTGGTTGATCTTCCTCCTAGAAATAAACCTTTGGGGTGTAAATGAATTTTTAAAAGAAAAATGAAAGATGATGACACTATTGATAAATTTAAAGCAAAACTTGTTGTCAAAGGGTATAGACAACGAGAAGGTCTTGACTACTTTGATACATATTCTCCAGTGACGAGAATTACGTCCATACGAATGCTAGTAGCTTTAGCTGCAGTTTATGATCTTGAAATTCATCAAATGGACATAAAGACAGCCTTCTTAAATGGAGATTTGGAGGAAGAAATTTACATGGAACAACCTGAAGGGTTTGTAGTTCCAAGTAAAGAAAAGAAGGTATGTAGACTTGTTAAGTCCCTCTACGAACTAAAACAAGCACCCAAACAATGGCATGCGAAATTTGACCAAACAATGTTGTCAAATGGTTTTAAGATAAATGAATGTGATAAATGTGTGTACATTAAAAATGTTCCAAATCACATAGTCATTGTTTGCCTATATGTGGATGATATGCTGATAATGAGTAATGACATTGTCAACATAAATGCGACTAAGCGTATGCTAACTAGCAAGTTTGATATGAAGGACTTGGGAGTTGCAGATTTAATTCTGGGGATTAAGATCCAAAAGACTCCCCAAGGTCTGGCATTGTCACAATCTCATTATATTAAGACAGTACTTGAAAAATTCAAGCACTTAGGCTTTAAAGTTGCAAAGACTCCAATTGGCGTGAATCTTGCATTAGCAAAGAACAAAGGCCAAAGCATATCACAATTGGATTATGCTCGTGTGTTGGGATGCTTAATGTACATCATGAATTGTACATGACCAGATATAGCTTGTGCTATAAGTAAACTGAGTCGATACACGAGCAATCCAGGTCAATCTCACTGGATGGCAATGAAACGAGTTTTGGGATATTTAGAACATACCCAAAACTTTGATTTGCACTACAGTAAATATCCTGCGGTGATTGAAGGATATTGTGATGCAAATTGGATCACCGGTTCAACTGATTCGAAGTCCACAAGTGGATATGTATTCACTATTGGTGGAGGAGCGGTATCTTGGAAGTCGTCCAAACAAACATGTATTGCCCGCTCTACAATGGAGGCTGAGTTCATAGCCTTAGATAAAGCAAGTGAAGAAGTTGAATAGCTCCGGAATTTCTTGGAAGACATTCCATTTTGGCCTAAACCGTTGGCACCAATATGCATACATTGTGATAGCCAAACAGCAATTGGAAGGGCTGGGAGTGTTATGTATAATAGTAAATCTCGTCATATACGACGAAGACATAAAACCGTTAGGTAACTACTCTCTAGAGGAATTATCACGATTGACTATGTAAGGTAAAGTGATAATGTGTCGGATCCACTTTTAAAAGGCCTAACTAGAGAGGTAGTTGAGAAATCATCGAGGGGAGTGAGACTATGACCGAGAACAAGTCATTGTGGCGGTAACTCTACCTAGAAGACTGGAGATCCCAAGATCTAGGTTCAAGGAGATCAAACAAAGTCATTAATGACGGTTCAACATTGTTAACAAAAATTTTAGTCCATTCTCGTGATGAGACAATGTTCAGTACCAAGGATAAAGCATTAAGGCTTTTTAATGATTTCTAAATTTGATACAGGGTATATCAATGTCACGACCCGGATTTCCCACCATCGGGTGTCGTGATGGCGCCTACTATCGGAGCTAGGCAAGCCAAATATTTAAAACACCTTTCCTGCTTTCTTTCAACCAATATAATAAACGAGACAAAATTTAAGCGGAAGACTTTAAATCTAAAGCAATTGAAAACCAAAAGTGCGGGAGTTAATACACATAACTACCCAAGGTCTGGTGTCACTAGCTCACGGACTACTACAGACTACTACAAATAATGTCTGAAAGGAAATACATCATGTTTGCCTGATACAAGATGAACAAACGAAAAACATGGAAAGGGACTTCGACCTGCGAACGCCAGCTAGGCTACCTCGAGAGTCCCTGGACTGAAGATAGCTCCTAGAAGTCCTACTGCTGTGGCCCGTAAGCTGCTCCCAGATCTGTGCACAAAAATGCACAGAGTGTAACATCAGCACAACCGACCCCATGTGCTGGTAAGTGTCTGGCCTAACCCCGGCGAAGTAGTGACGAGGCTAGACAGGACCTACCACAATTAACCTGTACAGATATATATACAAGTGCAAGAAAACAATAACAAGATAATACAAAGTAAAGCTAGGAGGGGACATGCTATCGGGGAGTAACAGATAAAAATGAAATATCGGAAATAAACAGAAGAAACTCCGGTTCCCATGATATATATATATATATATATATATATATATATATATATATATATATATATATATATATATATATATAGTGGACGGCGTGCCACACGATCCCATAATATCATATATAAGTGGACGGCGTGCCACACGATCCCAATTTTCATATACCACGTGGTAGGCGTACCACTCGTTCCCATTTCATCTTTATCACAGTGCACAGCGTGCCACACGATCCCATGATATCATATAAAAGTGGACGGCGTGCCACACGATCCCATAATATCATATATAAGTGGAAGGCGTGCCACACGATCCCATAATATCATATATAAGTGGACGACGTGCCACATGATACCATAATATCATATATAGGTGGACGGCGTGCCACACGATCCCATAATATCATATATAAGTGGACGGCGTGCCACACGATCCCATAATATCATATATAAGTGGACGGCGTGCCACACGATCCCATAATATCATTCGAAACATCTGATTTTGTAAGGAGAGTCCCATTAGGGGAAATCAACAACATGTCACTCTAACCCGGCAAGGGTACAACTAACAACCCCAAAATATCCCGACAAGGGAGAGTATATATATCGGTCTACACATCCCGGTAAGGGAGTAATCACAACACATTCTCTTTTTAAATCCCTTCTTCCTCAACTAACACATTCATGTTCGAGCTAACGCTCCAAAAGTACACCAATCACAATTTTACCTCAACCGTTCACATTATATGAAACTCATCAAATAACCAAGGAGATTGTGTCACGTTATTCGAATTAAAAGCAATTAAGACTCACGGTCATGCTAGACTCCGGTGCATAGATAACCGTCACCATGCCTATACACCGTACTCCATATTAGCAAGTAGCAAATAACATCCTAATCCTATTTCCTCAAGCCAAAGTTAGAACAAACACTTTCCTCGAATGCTCCAAACTCAACTCACGCTTCTAGTATAGCTTTACCTTTTGATTCCTCCACCAATCCGCTCGAATCTAGTCATAAGTTACTTAATCACATTAATAATTACAAAATGAATCACTCCCCATGCATGAAAATAAATTTTACAAGGTTTTTCCCAAAATGGTCAAAAACACCCCCAGACCCACATGGTCGAAACTCGAGGTTCGGACCAAAATCCGGTTACCCATTCTCCCACGAATCCAAATATATGATTTATTTTGAAATCGGACCTCAAATTGAGGTCCAACTTCTCAATTTGTAGAAAATCTAGGTTCTACCCAAAACACCCAATTTCCCCCATGAAAATCTTTGATTTGAATTTGAAATCATGTTAAAAGATGTCAAGGAATAAAGAAATTAAGTTAGAAATCACTTACCAATCGTTTTCGAGAAGAAAGGTTGTTTGGAAAATCGCCTCTTAGGTTTTGGGTTTTTGAAAAGTGGAAAAATGACTGAAAATCCCGATATATATATTTTTGCTGGGGGTTGGCGCGGACCACGCAGAAATGCACCGCGGCCGCGTGACTGCCAGCGCGAACCACGCGGAAATGTACCGCGGCCGCGCCGAGGGAGGGAAGAAGTGGGCTCTCTGAACCCACCCAGCGCGGACCGCACTGATTTGGTGCGCGGCCGCGCTGGTCGACCTGGCTACCGACCCTCTGAACCCCCACCACGCGGATCGCACAGAAAAGCACCGTGGCCGCGTGGCTTCCAGTGCGGACCGCGCGGAAACGGCCGCAGCCGCGCTGGGCCTGCAACACCTGAACCTGCATTTTTTTAAGTCTAAGACCTCCCGGGCCCCACTTAAAACTCACCCGAGACCTCGGGGCTCCAAACCAAACATATATATGATCTTAAAAACATCTTACGGTCTTATTTGTGCGATCAAATCGCCAAAATAACATCATATACATAGAATCAAACCTCAACACACATGATTTTCTTTCAACTTTCATAAAACTCAAATTCCCCATTTTAAGTCCGAAACACGTCATATGACGTCCGTTTTTAGCCAAACTTTACAGATAATGCTTAAAACATATTTAAGACTCGTACCGGGCGTCGTAACCAAAATACGAGCCCGATACCACAGTTTTTCTGATCATTTTCCTTCTTCATTTTCCTTAATTAATTTCAAAAAACAATTTCACACAAAAATTCATTTCTCGGGCTTGGGACCTCGGAATTTACTTCCGCACACGCCCAAGTCCCATATTTTTCTACGAACCCTCCGGGACCGTCGAATCACAGGTCCGTGTCCGTTTACCCAAAATGTTGACCGAAGTCAATATTATGCATATTAATATCAAAATTCATCAAACTTTTCACAAAATTCACATATTCTAACATAAAAACTTTCCGGCTACGCGTCCGAACTACGCACGTAAATCGAGGCAACTAAAAGCGAGGTTTTCAAGGCCTCGAAAGCGCGGAACAAGGAAGAACTACGGTGATGACCCTTTGGGTCGTCACATTCTCCACCTCTAAAACAACCGTTCGTCCTCGAACGAACAAAAGAAAGAAGTACCTGAGTCGGGAAATAAATGAGGATAACGGCCCCGCATATCGGACTCGGACCCCCAGATCGATGCCTCAGGAGGCTGACCTCTCCACTAAACACGCATCGAATGAAAACTCTTCGACCTCAACTGTCGAACCTGCCGGTCTAGAATAGCCACCGACTCCTCCTCATATGACAGATCCTTGTCCAATTGGACAGTGTTGAAATCTAACACGTGCGATGGATCTCCGCGATACTTCCGGAGCATAGATACATAAAACACGGGATGCACAACTGACAATCTAGGTGGCAAGGCAAGTCTATAAACTACCTCTCCCACACGATCAAGAATCTCAAATGGACCGATGAACCTAGGGCTGAGCTTGCCCTTCTTCCCAAATCTCCTCACGCCCTTCATAGGCGATACACGGAGCAATACCCGCTCCCCAACCATGAAAGCAACGTCTCTGACCTTGCGGTCTGCATAACTCTTTTGTTTGGACTGAGCTGTACGAAGTCTATCCTGAATAATCCTGACCTTGTCCAAGGCCTCCTGAACCAAATCAGTACCCAATAATCGAGCCTCTCCCGGCTCAAACCATCCAACTGGAGACCGACATCTCCTACCATACAACGCCTCATACGGAGCCATCTAGATGCTGGACTGGTAGCTGTTGTTGTAGGCGAACTCTGCTAAAGGCAAAAACTGGTCCCACGAGCCTCCAAAATCAATAACACAGGCTCGGAGCATATCTTCAAGAATCTGAATAGTCCTCTCGGACTGACCGTCCGTCTGGGGATGAAATGCTGTACTCAACTCAACCTGGGTGCCCAACTCTCGCTGAACCGCTCTCCAGAAATGCGAGGTGAACTGCGTATCCCGATCCGAGATGATAGATAGAGGCACCCCATGAAGGCGAACAATCTCCCTGATATAAATCTCGGCTAACCTTTCGGACGAATAGGTGGCTGCAACAGGAACAGAATGCACTGACTTGGTCAGCCTATCAACAATGACCCAAACTGCATCAAACTTCTTCCGAGTCATCGGAAGTCCAGTAACGAAATCCATCGTAATCCTCTCCCACTTCCACTCGGGAAGTGCAATCCTCTGAAATAGACCACCAGGTCTTTGATGCTCGTACTTAACCTGCTGACAATTCAAACACCGAGCTACATGCGCAACGATCTCTTTCTTTATCTTATGCCACCAATAGTGCTGCCTCAGATCCTGATACATCTTCGCGGCGCCCGGGTAAATAGAATACCGAGAACTGTGGGCCTCCGCTAAGATCAACTCTCGAATCCCATCAACATTGGCACACCAACTCGCCCCTGCAATCTCAATACGTCATCATCATCTAAGGTTACTTTCTTGGCACCTCCACGCTGCACCGTGTCTCTCAAGACACACAAATGGGGATCATCAAATTGCCGATCACGAATACGCTCCAATAACGAAGAACGAGCGACCGTGCAAGCTAATACTCGACTAGGCTCAGAAATGTCCAACCTCACAAACTGATTGGCCAAAGCCTGAACGTCCAAAGCAAGCGGTCTCTCACCGACCGGAATATAAGCCAGACTGCCCATACTGGCTGATTTTCTACTCAAGGCATCGGCCACCACATTGGCCTTTCCCGGGTGATATAAGATAGTGATGTCATAATCTTTCAACAATTCCAACCACCTCCTCTGCTTCAAATTCAACTCCTTTTGCTTGAACAAATACTGAAGACTCTTATAATCCGTGAACACCTCACACGCCACACCATACAGATAGTGCCTCCAAATCTTCAATGCGTGAACAATGGCTGCCAACTCCAAATCATGCACTGGATAGTTCTTCTTATGAACCTTCAACTGCCTCGAGGCATAGGCAATGACCTTGCCATCCTGCATCAACACTGCACCAAGTCCAATACGAGATGCATCACAATAGACTGTATAGGGCCCTGAACATGTGGGCAAAACCAACATCGGTGATGTGGTCAGAGCTGCCTTGAGCCTCTGAAAGCTCGCCTCACACTCGTCTGACCATCTAAACTGGGCACCTTTCTGGGTCAATCTGGTCATAGGGGCTGCAATGGATGAAAACCCTTCCACGAACCGATGGTAGTAACCTGCTAACCCCAGGAAACTCCGAATCTCCGTAGCTGAAGCTGGTCGAGGCTAGTTCTTGACTGCCTCTATCTTCTTTGGGTCTACCTGAATACCTGCTGCTAATACGACATGACCTAGGAATGCGACCGAACTCAACCAAAACTCGCACTTCGAGAACTTAGCATACAACTGACTATCCTTCAGGGTTTGAAGAACCGCTCTGAGGTGCTGCTCATGCTCCTCCTGACTGCGGGAGTATATAAGAATATCGTCAATGAAGACTATCACGAACCAGTCCAAATAAGGTCTGAACACTCGGTTCATCAACTCCATGAACGCTGCTGGGGCATTAGTCAATCCAAATGACATGACCAAAAACTCATAGTGCTCATACCGAGTGCGAAATGCTGTCTTAGGGACATCAGACACCCTAATCCTCAACTGGTGGTAGCCAGACCTCAAATCTATCTTTGAAAACACCCTCGCACCCTGAAGCTGGTCGAATAAATCATCGATCCTCGGCACTGGGTACTTGTTCTTAATCGTCACCTTGTTCAAATGTCGGTAATCAATGCACATCCTCATCGAACCATCCTTTTTCTTCACAAATAGCACCGGTGCGCCCCAAGGCGAAACACTGGGTTTAATGAAACCCTTCTCAAGCAAATCCTAAAGCTGACCCTTTAACTCTTTCAATTCTGGCGACACCATACGATATGGCAGAATGGAAATGGGCTGAGTGCCCGGAGCCAGATCAATACAAAAATCAATATCCCTGTCGGGCGGCATGCCCGGCAGGTCTGAAGGGAAGACCTCGGGAAACTCCCGAACAATAGGAACAGAATCAATAGACGGGACCTCAGCGCTGGAGTCGCGAACATAAGCCAGATAAGCTAGACACCCCTTCTCGACCATGCGTCGAGCCTTCACATAAGAAATAACGCTGCGAGAAGAATGACCAGGAGTCCCTCTCCATTCTAAACGGGGCAAATCCGGTAAGGCTAAGGTCACGGTCTTGGCATGACAATCCAAGATCGCATGATACGGGGACAACCAATCTATCCCTAATATGACGTCGAAATCCACCATATCTAAGAGCAACAAGTCAACACGGGTCTCAAGACCCCTGAATACCACAACACATGAACGATGAACCCGGTCCACCACTATAGAATCCCCCACTGGCGTAGACACATATACAGGAATACTCAAGGCCTCACTAGGCATAACCAAATAGGGTACAAAATAGGACGACACATATGAATACATAGATCCGGGATCAAATAGCACAGAAGCATCCCTATCACAGACTAGAATAGCACCTATAATCATAGCATCTGATGACTCAGCCTCTGGCCTGGCTGGCAAGGCATAACAACGGGGCTGGGCCCCACCTCCCTGAATCATATCCCTGGGACGATCTGCTGCTGGCTGACCCCTACCTCTAGCGGTCTGAGCTCCACCTCTAAGACCTCTACCTCCACCTCTATGTCCTCTACCCCCGCCTCTAGCTGGCTGGGCAGGCTGTGGGGCAACTGGTGCCTGGATCATCGGGCGAGGACCCTGTTGCTGCGAGCTGCTGGAAGCTCGAGGGCAATATCTAGCAATGTGACTCACATCGCCGCAAGTATAACAAGCCCTCGGCTGCTGAGAATAATGAAGTGGTGGTGCACTGATAGGTGCTGATGGTGAACTGAAGAGCTGCTGGTCAGAATACTGCGACTGAGAACCACGACCACCTGGTGTACCATGAGAAGCCTGGAGAGTTGACTGAAAGGGCCTCGAAAGATAGCCTCTACTATAAGAATCCCTACCTCCAGACGAGGTACCACTGAATCTACCAGAATGACGGGGCCTCTTATCAAACCCATGACCACCTCCCTGAGCAAGTGCCATCTCTATCCGGCGGGCACCATCTGCCGCCTCCTAAAACGAAATCTCACTATCGACACTCATGGCCATATGAACACGGATCGGCTGGGCCAACCCATCAATAAACCTCCGCACCCTCTCTCTATAGGTGAGGAGTATCACAATGGCATGACGAGCAAGATCAATAAACCGGGTCTCATACTGGGTGACCGTCATAAGACCCTGCTGGAGACACTCAAACTGCCTGCGAAGAGCATCTCGCTGAGTAACTGGAAGAAACTTCCCCAGAAATAACTCTGAAAACTGATCCCATGTCAATGATGGCGACCCTGCTAGCCTGGCTAAGCAGAAATCCCTCCACCAAGTCTTAGTGGATCCTGCCAGGCAAAAAGTGGTGAAGTCGACCCCATTGGTCTCTACAATGCCCATAGTCCGTAGAACCTCATGACAGTTGAATATGAAATCCTGAGCATCCTCTGAGGGGGTGCCACATATGTGGTTGTGAAGAGCTTGGTGAAATGATCAAGCCTCCACAAAGCATCCGCGGACATAGCCGCACCATCGCTGGACTGAGCCACAATACCTAGCTGGGCTGCCACATCTGGCTGAACTGCCACGGGTGGCTGAACTGCTGGAACCTGAGCCTGAGGAGCTACCGGCTCTGGAGTACGAGTATCGGGAGTCTGAACTCCTCCCCAGCCTGAGATGTGGCTGGAGCTACGAGAAGCAAACCCGCTCTAGAAATGCCCTCCATAAAGCCTACCAGTCGGACCAAAGCGTCCTGAAGCACTGGAGTGGCTATGAAACCCTCTAGGACCTGAGCTGGGCCCACCGGAGCTGCTGGAGCTGGAACCCCTTCGTCGTAGTCAACATGAGGCTCCACCTCTAGGACTGCCGCTCGGGGCTGAGCTCTGCCCCGGCCTCGGCCTCTGGCACGGCCTAGGACTCGCCCCCTGCCCCTGATAGGAGTTGCTGCTGGGGGCTTGGGCTGTTGCGCAGTAGAAAAGGAAGCAAGTATCCTCGCCATCTGCGAAAGAACAGAGTGGAAAGACAATCAGTACTTGAGAAACAAAATCGCACAACAAGAAAGAACAAGGTGAAGTTTTCCTAACTCAGTAGCCTCTGCAGGATAAGTACAGACGTCTCCGTACCGATCCCTCAGACTCTACCGAGCTGTCCGTGGGTTGTGAGACCTAAGTAACCTAGTGCTCTGATACCAACTTGTCACGACCCGGATTTCCCACCATCGGGTGTCGTGATGGCGCCTACTATCGGAGCTAGGCAAGCCAAATATTTAAAACACCTTTCCTGCTTTCTTTCAACCAATATAATAAATGAGACAAAATTTAAGGGGAAGACTTTAAATCTAAAGCAACTGAAAACCAAAAGTGCGGGAGTTAATACACATCACTACCCAAGGTCTGGTGTCACTAGCTCACGGACTACTACAGAATACTACAAACAATGTCTGAAAGGAAATACATCATGTTTTCCTGATACAAGATGAACAAACGAAAAACATGGAAAGGGACTTCGACGTGCGAACGCCAGCTAGACTACATCGAGAGTCCTTGGACTGAAGATAGCTCCTAGAAGTCCTATTGCTGTGGCCTGTAAGCTTCTCCCTGATCTGTGCACAAGACGAGGCTAGACAGGACCTACCACAATTAACCTGTACAGATATATATACAAGTGCAAGAAAACAATAACAAGATAATACAAAGTAAAGCTAGGAGGGGACATGCTATCGGGGAGTAACAGATAAAAATAAAATATCGGAAATAAACAGAAGAAACTCTAGTTCCTATATATATATGTATATATATATATATATATATATATATATATATATATATATATATATATGTGGACGGTGTGCCACACGATCCCATAATATCATATATAAGTGGACAGCGTGCCACACGATCCCAATTCATCTTTATCACAGTGCACAATATGTCACCGGCAACAGAGGCCAATAACCAAGTGGACAGCATGCCACACGATCCCATAATATCATATAAAAGTGGACGGCGTGCCACACGATCCCATAATATCATATATAAGTGGACGACGTGCCACACGATCCCATAATATCATATATAAGTGGACGGCGTGCCACACGATCCCATAATATCATATATAAGTGGACGACATGCCACACGATCCCATAATATCATATATAAGTGGACGGCGTGCCACACGATCCCATAATATCATATATAAGTGGACGGCGTGCCACACGATCCCATAATATCATATATAAGTGGACGGCGTGCCACACGATCCCATAATATCATATATAAGTGGACGGCGTGCCACACGATCCCATAATATCATTCGAAACATTTGATTTTGTAAGGAGAGTCCCATTAGGGGAAATCAACAACATGTCACTCTAACCCGGCAAGGGTACAACTAACAGCCCAAAATATCCCGACAAGGGAAAGTATATATATCGGTCTACACATCCCGGCAAGGGAGTAATCACAACACATTCTCTTTTTAAATCCCTTCTTCCTCAACTAACATATTCATGTTCGAGCTAACGCTCCAAAATTACACCAATCACAATTTTACCTCAACCGTTCACATTATATGAAACTCATCAAATAACTAAGGAGATTGTGTCACGTTATTCGAATTAAAAGCAATTAAGACTCACGGTCATGCTAGACTCCAGTGCATAGATAACCGTCACCATGCCTATACACCGTACTCCACATTAGCAAGTAGCAAAAAACATCCTAATCCTATTCCCTCAAGCCAAAGTTAGAACAAACACTTATCTCGAATGCTCCAAACTCAACTCATGCTTCTAGTATAGCTTTACCTCTTGATTCCACCACCAATCCGCTCGAATCTAGTCATAAGTTATTTAATCACATTAAAAATTACTAAATGAATCACTCCCCATGCATGAAAATAAATTTTACAAGGTTTTTCCCAAATTGGTCAAAAATACCCCCGGACCCACGTGGTCGAAACTCGAGGTTCGGACCAAAACCCGGTTACCCATTCTTCCATGAATCCAAATATATGATTTGTTTTGAAATCGGACCTCAAATTGAGGTCCAACTTCTCAATTTGTAGAAAACCTAGGTTCTACCCAAAACACCCAATTTCCCCCATGAAAATCTTTGATTTGAATTTGAAATCATGTTAAAAGATGTCAAGGAATAAAGAAATTAAGTTAGAAATCACTTACCAATCGTTTTGGAGAAGAAAAGTTGTTTGGAAAATCGCCTCATAGGTTTTGGGTTTTTGAAAAGTGGAAAAATGACTGAAAATCCCGAATATATATATTTTTGCTGGGGTCTTGCGCGGACCGCGCAGAAATGCACCGCGGCCGCGTGACTGCCAACGCGGACCGCGCGGAAATGTACTGCGGCCGCGCCGAGGGAGGGAATAAGTGGGCTCTCTGAACCCACCCAGCGCGGACCACACTGATTTGGTGCGCGGCCGCACTGGTCGACCTGGCTACCGACCCTCTGAACCCCCACCACGCGGATCGCACAAAAAAGCACCACGGCCGCGTGGCTGCCAGCGCGGACCGCGCGAAAACGGCCGCGGTCGCGCTGGGCCTGCAACACCTGAACCTGCATTTTTTTAAGCCTAGACCTCCTGGGCCCCACTCAAAACTCACCCGAACCCTCGGGGCTCCAAACCAAACATATATATAATCTTAAAAATATCTTACAGTCTCATTTGTGCGATCAAATCGCCAAAATAACATCATATACATAGAATCAAACCTCAACACACATGATTTTCTTTCAACTTTCATAAAACTCAAATTTCCCATTTTAAGTCCGAAACACGTCATATGACGTCCGTTTTTAGCCAAACTTTACAGATAGCGCTAAAACATATTTAAGACTCGTACCGGGCGTCGGAACCAAAATACGAGCCCGATACCATAGTTTTTCTGATCAATTTTCTTCTTCATTTTCCTTAATTAATTTCAGAAAACAATTTCACACAAAAATTCATTCCTAGTGCTTGGGACCTCGGAATTTACTTCCGGGCACACGCCCAAGTCCCATATTTTTCTACGGACCCTCCGGGACCGTCGAATCACAGGTCCGGGTCCGTTTAGCCAAAATGTTGACCGAAGTCAATATTATGCATATTAATATCAAAATTCATCAAATTTTTCACAAAATTCACATATTCTAGCATAAAAACTTTCCGGCTACGCGCCCGAACTGTGCAGGCAAATCTAGGCAACTAAAAGCTAGGTTTTCAAGGCCTCGGAAGCGCGGAACAAGGAAGAACTACAGTGATGACCCTTCGGGTCGTCACAATCAAATAGTGTATCTACGGGATGACACGTTTAGGAATCATCTATGTAAGTGTGAAGTGTTAGCCGCTTCAAGGAGAATTTTGCAAGGCCAATTCTCTACGCACTTATGAAACCATGCAGTGTTCATGGCTGAAACGAACACAACAATGAGAACCAAAGACGGTTAAGGGATTGATTGTGTGACTTATAGTTGTCTAGGTATACACTAAAGTTCGACGGTTCAAAGATATCAAATCTACCGATTGACCGAGTATATCCGACATAAATTCACTACGGAAAGTTCAAAGGGAAACCTACTTATCCAAATGCAATTAATCCTTGCTTGCAAATCACACAAGTTTTTCATGCATACTTCCGTGATATAGCCATTCCCCATTCATGTGGGGGATTGTTGAGTTTCTTTTTAATATAGAAAGGTATTAAAAAGAGGGTGAATGGGAAATGGAGGGAAATGAAAATTTTGAGTAAAATTTTAAGTTTCCCTCTCCTTTTAATGAGACATTGTCCCTCATTGGTAGAGAAAAAGGAGTTTGGTGGGTTTATATACAAATGCACTTCATGTAGCTCTTAAAGAGTTAGGAAGAAGGCAAGCCTCGCGCCGTCATCGTCGCTCGCTCGCTCGGCTCGGTTTCGGCAACGGCTTCGGCTTCGGATTTGGATTTGGTCAAATGATCGATTGATTGATTAATTTTTTGGACCAAATTTATTTGTTAATAGTAAATATTAACGTAATAATATCCGTGTTTATAATGGATATGTTCCAATCCGTGGATTTGTGCGTCTCCCACCATTGCCAAATGCTTGCTCCATAATAGCAAGTGATTGCTCCATTAGTTAGCAGCCTGGTGCTCCGTCCACCACGGCCAAGGGCTCCACTAAATGAGTGGCAGCGGGTCCGTGTTTAGCAGCTAACTGCACTATAAATAGATGGTGCAAGCAGCTTGTTGAAAACACACCGAAACAGAATTGAGAGCTATTGATCTTCTCTTCACCGAAAACTCAACGTTGGCTATAATTTGCATTCCTTCATCTCAAAATTTCCATTCGACTTCTGAATTTTCCTCCCTTGTTCTGCATTGTTTTAAACTACAAACAAAGCATCCGTAAGTGTGATTTGCTGCAGAACTTTGTATTCACTGAAACACTGGGTTTAAAGTACCGCTACACCAGTGTGTAATCGTTCTATCCTGGGAGGAAATAATCCATAACCTTGGGTACTAGGAGGGGATTAAATTCCTTAAGGAAACACTGTGAATTCAGTGGGCTCGAATTAATTTTTGTTTTATTTATATTTACGTTTATAAGCTAACGTTCTAATCATTATTTACAAATACTGGCATAATAATAACAAGCTTAAGGAATTTAATAATTTTAATTTCTATATTTGTGTTACTTTTATTATTCTGGAAACTATAACCTTTGTGGTTTTTGCGTACTCCCGTTTGGAGAGTAAAGCCTTCGTGGCGGTTTGTTGGAGATTAAAATCTACGTGATTTTTACTCCAGTTTTAAAGCCTTCATGGCATTTTGTTGGAGATTAAAATCTACGTGATTTTTTACTCCAGTTTTAAACGTTTGTTTGTGTCATTTTTTTTCCCAAAAAAAATGGCGAATGACAACGGAAATCAAGCTGTTCCGATGGTGACTGCCAACGCATCGACAAGCCAAACACCAGATTTAGCACCGACAGAAAAACTCGAAAAAATTTCCGGGATTGATTTCAAGCGCTGGCAGCAGAAGATGTTCTTCTACCTGACTACGTTATGTCTACAGAAGTTCATCAAGGAAGATGTTCCTGATCTGCCAGATGAAACTCCAGAGAATGAAAGCTTTCTCGTGATTAAGGCGTGGAAGCATTCTGATTTTTTGTGCAAGAATTATATTCTTAGCGGACTAGATGATAATCTGTATAATGTATACAGTGGCATGGAGACATCAAAAGAATTGTGGAATGTGCTTGAAAAGAAATACAAAACTGAAGATGCCAGGATGAAGAAATTCGTCGCTGCAAAATTTTTGGACTACAAAATGGTAGATAGCAAGTCTGTTATTACCCAAGTCCAGGAATTACAAGTAATTATTCATGATCTACTTGATGAAGGTCTTGTCATCAATGAAGCATTCCAAGTAGCAGCAATAATTGAGAAGTTGCCTCCATTGTGGAAGGACTTCAAAAATTATTTGAAACACAAACGAAAGGAAATGTCCCTTGAAGATCTCATTGTTTGATTGAGAATCGAAGAGGACAATAAAGCTGCTGAAAGGAGAGGCCATGGAAATTCAACAATAGTGGGAGCAAATATTGTTGAAGATAACAAAAAGAGAAAGAAGGCTTCTGGTCCGAAATACAACCCAAGCAAGAAGCGGTTCAGTGGAAACTGCTACAACTATGGAAAAACCGGACACAAATCTACGGAGTGTCGTGCTCGGAAGAAAGACAATAAAAGGGGTCAAGCAAACATGGTAGAAAAGCATGATGATGTTGATGACTTGTGTGCCATGCTTTCTGAATGCAACCTGGTAGGAAATCCTAAGGAGTGGTGGATTGATTCTGGAGCCACTCGCCATGTTTGTGCTATGAGGGAAGCATTTTCTACCTATGCTTCTGCTGGACCCGAAGAGATACTTTCTATGGGAAATGCTGCTACAACAAAAATTGAAGGATATAGGAAGATATTTCTCAAGATGTCTTCTGGCAAGGTCATGACTTTGAACAACGTCCTTCATGTTCCCGAAATTAGGAAGAATTTAGTCTCTACTGGACTTCTTGTAAAGCACGGTTTCAAGTGCGTTTTTGTATCCGACAATGTTGTAATAAGTAAGAATGAAATGTTTGTAGGAAAAGGTTACCTCACCGAGGGCCTTTTCAAGCTCAATGTAATAGTTGTTGACAATAATAATAAGACTTCAGCTTCTTCTTACTTACTTGAGTCACATGATTTATGGCATGTACGTTTGGGTCATGTCAATTATAAAACCTTGCGGAAAATGATTAACTTGGAAATATTGCCTAAGTTTGAATGCGAAAAATCAAAATATCAAATATGTGTGGAATCTAAGTATGTTAAACATCCTTATAAGTCGGTAGAAAGGAATTCAAATCCTTTAGACTTAATTCACACAGACATTTGTGATATGAAGTCAATACCATCTCGCGGTGGAAAGAAGTATTTCATAACTTTTATTGATGACAGTACTCGATATTGCTATGTTTACTTACTTAACATTAAAGATGAAGCAATAGACGCATTCAACCAATACAAAAATGAAGTTGAAACGCAACTTAACAAGAAAATTAAAATGATAAGAAGTGATAGGGGTGGTGAATATGAATCTCCTTTTGAACAAATATGTTTAGAATATGGAATTATTCATCAAACAACAGCCCCTTACACGCCCCAATCCAATGGGATTGCGGAAAGAAAGAATCGTTCATTAAAGGAGATGATGAACGCATTGTTGATAAGTTCTGGATTGCCACAGAACTTGTGGGGGGAAGCTGTTCTTACGGCTAGCCGAATACTAAATCGAGTACCCCATAGTAAAACACAATCCATTCCATATGAAAAATGAAAAGGAAGGAAGCCCAACTTGAATTATTTTAAAGTGTGGGGGTGTTTGGCAAAAGTACAAGTTCCTAAACCTAAAAGGGTAAAAATAGGACCGAAAACAGTTGATTGTGTTTTCATAGGATATGCGACCAATAGTAAAGGATATCGATTTCTGGTTCATAAATCAAAAAATCCTGACATTCATAATAATACAGTTATAGAATCAGATAATGCTGAGTTCTTTGAAAATATATATCCATATAAAAAGGAATGTGAGTTGTTTGGTGAAGGATCTAAACGACCTCGGGAAGAAACAAAAGAAAGTACATTTTATCAGGAGGATCTAAGACGTAGTAAACGTCAAAGAACGTCTACTTCGTTTGGACCAGATTTTGTGACTTTCTTATTGGAAAATGAGCCTCGAACATTTAAAGAAGCTATGTCTTCTTCGAAATCATTGTTTTGGAAAGAGGCAGTCAATAGTGAAATAGAATCCATATTGAACAACCATACATGGGAATTGGTTGATCTTCCTCCTGGAAATAACCTTTGGGGTGTAAATGGATTTTTAAAAGAAAAATGAAAGATGATGGCACTATTGATAAGTTTAAAGCAAGACTTGTTGTCAAAGGGTATAGACAACGAGAAAGTCTTGACTACTTTGATACATATTCTCCAGTGACGAGAATTACGTCCATACGAATGCTAGTAGCTTTAGCTGCAGTTTATGGTCTTGAAATTCATCAAATGGACGTAAAGACAGCCTTCTTAAATGGATATTTGGAGGAAGAGATTTACATGGAACAACCTGAAGGGTTTGTAGTTCCAAGTAAAGAAAAGAAGGTATGTAGACTTGTTAAGTCCCTCTACGAACTAAAACAAGCACCCAAACAATGGCATGCGAAATTTGACCAAATAATGTTGTCAAATGGTTTTAAGATAAATGAATGTGATAAATGTGTGTACATTAAAAATGTTCCAAATCACATAGTCATTGTTTGCCTATATGTGGATGATATATTGATAATGAGTAATGACATTGCCAACATAAATGCGACTAAGCGTATGCTAACTAGCAAGTTTAATATGAAGGACTTGGGAATTGCAGATTTAATTCTGGGGATTAAGATCCAAAAGACTCCTCAAGGTCTGACATTGTCACAATCTCATTATATTAAGACAGTACTTGAAAAATTCAAGCACTTAGGCTTTAAAGTTGCAAAGACTCCAATTGACGTGAATCTTGCATTGGCAAAGAACAAAGGCCAAAGCATATCACAATTGGATTATGCTCGTGTGTTGGGATGCTTAATGTACATCATGAATTGTACACTGGATGGCAATGAAACGAGTTTTGGTATATTTAGAACATACCCAAAACTTTGATTTGCACTATAGTAAATATCCTGCGGTGATTGAAGGATATTGTGATGCAAATTGGATCACCGGTTCAACTGATTTGAAGTCCACAAGTGGATATGTATTCACTATTGGTGGAGGAGCGGTATCTTGGAAGTCGTCCAAACAAACATGTATTGTCCGCTCTACAATGGAGGCTGAGTTCATAGCCTTAGATAAAGCCAGCGAAGAAGCTGAATGGCTCCGGAATTTCTTGGAAGACATTCCATTTTGGCCTAAACCGTTGGCACCAATATGCATACATTGTGATAGCCAAGCAACAATTGGAAGGGCTAGGAGTTTTATGTATAACGGTAAATCTCGTTATATACGACGAAGACATAAAACCGTTAGGCAACTACTCTCTAGAGGAATTATCACGATTGACTATGTAAGGTCAAGTGATAATGTGTCGGATCCACTTACAAAAGGCCTAACTAGAGAGGTAGTTGAGAAATCATCGAGAGGAATGGGACTATGGCTGAGAACAAGTCATTGTGGCGGTTACTCTACCTAGAAGACTGGAGATCCCAAGATCTAGGTTCAAGGAGATCAAACAAAGTCATTAATGACGATTAAACATTGTCAACAAAAATTTTTAGTCCATTCTCGTGATGAGACAATGTTCAGTACCAAGGATAAAGCATTAAGGCTTTTTAATGATTTCTAAATTTGATACAAGGTATATCAAATAGTGTATCTACGGGATGACACGTTTAGGAATCACCTATGTAAGTGTGAAGTGTTAGCCGCTTCAAGGAGAATTTTGCAAGGCCAATTCTCTACGCACTTATGAAACCAGGCAATGTTCATGGCTGAAACGAACACAACAATGAAAACCAAAGACGGTTAAGGGATTGATTGTGTGACTTATGGTTGTCTAGGTATACACTAAAGTTTGACGGTTTAAAGATATCAAATCTACCGATTGACCGAGTATATCCGACATAAGTTAACTACGGAAAGTTCAAAGGGAAACCTACTTATCCAGATGCAATTAATCCTTGCTTGCAAATCACACAAGTTTTTCATGCATACTTCCATGATATAGCCATTCCCCATTCATGTGGGGGATTGTTGAGTTTCTTTTTAATATAGAAAGGTATTAAAAAGAGGGTGAATGAGAAATAGAGGGAAATGAAAATTTTGAGTAAAATTTTAAGTTTCCCTCTCCTTTTAATGAGACATTATCCCTCATTGGTAGAGGAAAAGGAGTTTGGTGGGTTTATATACAAATGCACTTCATGTAGCTCTTAAAGAGTTAGGAAGAAGGCAAGCCTCGCGCCGTCGTCATCGCTCGCTCGCTCGGCTCGGCTTCGGCTACGGCTACGACTTCGGCTTCGGCTTCGGATTTGGATTTGGATTTGGATTTGGTCAAATGATAGATTGATTGATTAATTTTTTGGACCAAATTTATTTGTTAATAGTAAATATTAACGTAATAATATTCGTGTTTGTAACGGATATGTTCCAATCTGTGGATTTGTGCGTCTCCCACCATTGCCAAATGCTTGCTCCATAATAGCAAGTGATTGCTCCATTAGTTAGCAGCCTGGTGCTCCGTCCACCATGGCCAAGTGCTCCACTAAATGAGTGGTAGTGGGTCCGTGTTTAGCAGCTAACTGCACTATAAATAGATGGTGCAAGCAGCTTGTTGAAAACACACCGAAACAGAATTGAGAGCTATTGATCTTCTCTTCACCAAAAACTCAACGTTGGCTATAATTTGCATTCCTTCCTCTCAGAATTTCCATTCGACTTCTGAGTTTTCCTCCCTTGTTCTGCATTGTTTTAAACTACAAACAAAGCATCCGTAAGTATGATTTGCTGCCGAACTTTGTATTCGCTGAAACACTGGGGTTTGAAGTACCGCTACATCAGTGTGTAATTCGTTCTATCCTGGGAGGAAATAATCCATAACCTTGGGTACTAGGAGGGGATTAAATTCCTTAAGGAAACACTGTGAATTCAGTGGGCTCGAATTAATTTTTATTTTATTTATATTTACGTTTATAAGCTAATGTTCTAATCATTATTTACAAATACAGGCATAATAATAACAGGTTCTTTTCCTCGTTGTTTTCTTTTTGTAGGCGTCTTTATGTATTGTAGGTGTCTCATTGTAGTTTTTTTTTAAAAATTTAATAGGTTATTAAAATAATAAGGGTAAAAAGGTATTTTAACTTTTTAATTAATGGGCTCTTGCTTTTCATATAGTACTAGTCTTTATACTCGTGCGTTGCACGAATATCTCAAGTCAAGTATTATATAATTTGTAAAAAAGAAAATAATTTTTTTATCGTTGTTATAAATATATTATATTATGGATGTTCATTTAGTTTCCGTTGTAAATAATCTTCCTGAAGAAGCTTATCCATATGGGACTCCACCGTAAATATGTTTATCTATTTAGTACTCTATTGGAAATAAGCTTCTTGAAGAAGCTTATCACTTCGGTACCCGGTTATGGATAAACATTACCCTAGGTAGAAGATTATCCATACCCGGTATAATAAGCTTATCCATTCAGTACTCCGTTATGGATAAACATTGCTCTCAGTAGAAGATTATCCATATCTGGTATAGTAGCAGCTTACACAGCAACTTGCGTAGCAACTTACACAACAGTTTGTAGTAGCAGCTTATACAGCAGCTTGCGTAGCAGCTTACACAACAGCTTCCTTTCTTCTATAAATAGAAGAGATTTCAGTTCATTATGTACATCAGTTTGAATTCGAATAATATATCAGTTTCTCTCTATACTTGTCTTTACTTTATAATCTTTATTTTATAACACGTTATTAGCACGAGACTCTGACATCTCGAGCAAATAATTTGAAAGTATTAGAGGTAAGAACATTCTTTTCCTAAATAATATCAAATCTTTCTAAACTTGAATTTGTAGCCTTGGATATATCGGGCAAAAGCTACATGTCTTGGGTGCTTGATGCTGAAATTCATCTTGATGCGATGGGTCTGACAAACACCATCAAAGACAAAAATCAGGCATCAAACCAAGACCGTGCCAAAGCAATGATATTCCTACGCCATCACCTTGATGAGGACCTGAAAATGGAATATCTTATTGTTAAAGATCCAGTCATACTGTGGAATAATTTGAAAGATAGATATGACCATCTGAAGATGGTCGTTCTTCCACATGCACGATATGATTGGACTCATCTAAGGCTACAAGATTTTAAATCTACCAGTGAGTATAATTCTGCTATGTTCAGAATTATTTCCCAATTGAAATTATGTGGTGATAATATTACTGATCATGATATGTTGGAGAAAACTTTCACCACTTTTCATGCCTCAAATATGCTCCTGCAGCAGCAATATCGAGAGATGGGATTTAAAAAGTATTCTGAACTTATCTCATATCTTCTTATTGCAGAGCAACATAATGGGTTATTAATGAAAAATCATGAAAGCCGACCTATTGGTTCTTGTCCATTCCCTGAAGTGAATGAGACGAACTTCCACCAAGCTAAACGTGGAAGAGGTTGTGGCCCCAGTCGTGGTCATGGCCGTGGTCGGGGAAGAAACCCCAATCATGGTAATAATAATGCACCAAAGAAGCCTCCTCACCACCAGCAGTGGAAAAGGAAGGAACAAAAGCATGAAGCGGTGCAAGCGCCAAATGCAGAAAATGCATGCTATAGATGTGGAGGAAAAGGGCACTGGTCACGTACCTGTCGTACGCCAAAGCACCTGGTTGAGCTTTATCAAGCCTCCCTGAAGAAGACAGAGAAAAATGCTGAAGCAAATTTTATTTCTGAAGATAATTTAGACTTCATGCATTTGGATGTAGCTGATTACTTTGCACTCCCAGAAGGAGAAACAAGTCATGTAATCGGTGGTGAATCTGTAGAAATGTAAATATTTTAATTTTTGTTATTTGTAATAGATAGTATGGTTATGTAATTGTTGTACATAAAGAAAAATTATGATTTGATAATGATGTTTACTATAATATATCTTATTTATGTCATTTTGAAGAATATGGACAATATTATTAGATCAACTTAAACTCTAGCAGAGTTTGCAAGAAATATACAACCACTAGAAGTAGTTATATTTCATATATCTCATTGTAATTATATTTTGTTAACCCCCAGAAGTGGTATATGTCTATGATTACAAGAAGTGATAATTTAGGCTTTATATGGTTACAATTGAAGATAAGCTATATAAATATTCTCTATATTAAATGCACACCTCGATTTGCTCCTGAAGTAGTAAATATTTTAAAAGAGGTTGAGGCATCACAATTTGATGTGATTAATGCGCATTCAGATAATTATGTTCGATTTCCTGAAGGATGAGAACTTTTGATAATATTAATCCATTCCCTGAAGTGAATGTGACAATATTAATAAGTCGGGTAAATATGAGCGCGCTCTTGATGTGAATACATTACAATTCACCTCCAGAAGAGTTAATATAATTGAGAGAATATATACTCAATATTTCGTATTTTAAATTTGCTCCTGAAGAAGTAACACAATTGAAATTGCCTCCTGAAGTGGAAAAATATTATGAAGAGGAGTTTTCGTGTGCTTAAACAATTGTTTTACATTGTTTATTTGATTGTGATTTTCTCTCATGACACCAGCAGTGTCTGAGCAATATTTGATAGTACAAAATGTATCAACAACTCCTAAAGAGCTAAATGTTTGCCTAATGAATACATGACACCAGTAGTGCCAGATAAATATTAGATTGTGGATAATAAATGAAGGCTCTCGAAGAGCTTATATACAAATATGTCATTCATATTATATGATTATGGTCAAAACATATGTTGTAGTAAACCTGAAGTTTACTAATACAAATGGCTATCATATTGAGACTACAAATGATTGGAAG
Organism: Nicotiana tabacum; assembly: GCF_000715075.1. Lineage (NCBI taxonomy): Eukaryota > Viridiplantae > Streptophyta > Magnoliopsida > Solanales > Solanaceae > Nicotiana > Nicotiana tabacum. The sequence continues at coordinate 55,807,376 of NC_134097.1, forward strand.
ATTGATAATCTTCATATTTCCACAATCATAGGGGGTAAAATAATATGTATGTGAGAAGTTACCCGCCTTATTCTTTAATTTGTACTATATCATGTATCATAGTAAACCAGAAGTTTACTAAAGCAAAAGTTTATGCCATAATAAACCAGAAGTTTACTAAGAGATAGCACATGACATGATAAACTTGAAGTTTTCATTTGCCATTTTTAACTGAGCTATTTGAGAATTCAGATAAGCATATACTAAAGAACTGGAAGATTCTTCAGGAATTCTCATGTATTGCGTGTTCTCATAATGAATTGATTATACCAGCTAAAGTTGGGACTAAGACCCCTGATTCTGAAATATATAAAAGGTGAATATAGGCTTGTTCACTTATCATGTGAACCACTTATAGGTGCATATATGAGATGGTTACATGTGTAATTATTGTCAACATGTAGTTTGGTATTTGGAATTGCTTTTCTCGATTAAGAGCATAATTTTCAGATTATGAAATCAAGACAGTTCATCTTGATAATGCTGGTTTATATCCAAGCTGGTTTAGCATTGAATACCTCCTATTAATGGCTAAACCATCGCTTATGAGAACAAAGCTTCATGTGTTGGTCTAAGATTTTCTAAATTGCATATAGCAGCACTTGTATGCATCAGATCAACAATATATGATAAGTCATCCCTTCACAATTGGTTTAGGATCAGAAACCAAATATTTTTACTATCTTTTGTTGTGTGGTATATGATTAATTTCTCTACCATAATACACAAAGATATGTTTCCCAAAGATGATTGGGGATATATGTTAGTTTTTCTAACATTTGGGGGATGGAATAAACAGTTGAAAAATATGCTATATGAATCGAATTATCATGATCCTCACTTAGAAGATAATTCAAGTCGAATGCCAGAAGCTTTTGCTGATCCAAAATTAAATATCATATTTCAGCTGCAAATGCTCCTATTAAAATTAAAATCCCTGAAGGATAGAGTTTACTGTACGCATGAAGCGTGGTAGACCAATCGGTTCCAAAGGTAACAATCCTTGAAAAATAGTAGGAGCTAATGATCAAAATGAGGAGGAAATAAGCTCTAGAAAAGCCCACGACATAATATTTCATGAAACTCCCGAAAAAATTTAGGTACCTGAAAATAAAGAAAGTGATGAGATCTCCACAAGTTATGTCGCTTCGGAACTGACACAAAATGATCGTCGACGATATATTTAATACAATATAGTGCACAATATTGTAAAAGATTGTGAGGATCGGACTAGAAGTCCAAACACTTGAAGATGTCATACCATTTAGATACAAGTCTTAACCTATATGACTTATTTGGCTAAATCTATATGAAGATCCTTGAAGGATTGAAAATGCCCGAAGCATATAATTCAAAGTCTTGAGAAATGTACTCGATCAAATTATAAAGATCTTTGTACGGTTTAAAGCAATCTGTGCACGTATGGTATAATTGCCTCAGTAAATATTTGCTGAAAGAAAGTTACATAAATTATGTTATTTGTCCATGTATTTTTATAAAGAAAATGTCCTCAAAATTTGTTACACTTGCTGTTTATGTTGGTGACATAAATTGGAACTCCAGAAGAGCTCCAAGAGGGTCTTAAAAATGCTTTTACATGGACAAAGTGTACCCATTAAGTACACCAATGAATATTCAATCACTTGAAGTGAATAAGGATCCGTTCCAACCTCTAGAAGAGGATGAAGAGCTCCTTGGTCCTGAAATACTCTATCTCGGTGTAGATGGTGCACTTATTTATCTTGCTAATGCTAACAAAAGTGGTGCAGATCGTATTGGTAATGCAGATGCAGGTTGTTTATCCGATACCCATAAAGCTCGATCTCAAACCGGCAAGCAGGGAGTGAATATGATTGAGATCAGTGATTCATTCGAGAAACATGTGGGTTGGAATGTGATAAAAGACCCACAATATTATACGGAGACAATGTTTCATGCATAGCACTATTAAAGAGAGGATTTATAAAAGGAGATAGAACGAAGCACATTTCACCAAAATTATTCTACACACACGATCTTCAGAAAAGTGGTGACATTGATGTGCAACAAATCCGTTCAAGTGATAATCCAGCAGATTTATTCACTAAATCTTTGCCAACTTCAACTTTTGAGAAGATGGTATACAAGATTGGAATGCGGAGACTCAAATATTTGAAAACAAGGTTTTCATCAGGGGGAGTAAAATATGCGATGCACTCTTTTTCCCTTACTAAGGTTTTTTCCCATGGGGTTTTCCTTGTAAGGTTTTTAATGAGGCACCTAACAATGCGTATTACTAAATATGTGTACTCTTTTTCCTTCACTAGAATTTTTTTCCCATGTGGTTTTTCCTAGTAAGGTTTTAATGAGACACATTATCTTTTAATGAACATCCAAGGGGGAGTGTTATAAATATATTATATTATGGATGTTCATTTAGTACTCTGTTGTAAATAATCTTCCTGAAGAAGCTTATCCATATGGGACTCCACCGTAAATATGTTTATCTATTTAGTACTCTATTGGAAATAAGCTTCCTGAAGAAGCTTATCACTTCGGTACCCGGTTATGGATAAACATTACCCTAGGTAGAAGATTATCCATACCGGGTATAATAAACTTATCCATTCAGTACTCCGTTATGGATAAACATTGCTCTCAGTAGAAGATTATCCATATCTGGTATAGTAGCAGCTTACACAGCAGCTTGCAGTAGCAGCTTACACAGCAACTTGCAGTAGCAGCTTGCGTAGCAGCTTACACATCAACTTCCTTTCTTCTATAAATAGAAGAGATTTCAATTCATTATGTACATCAGTTTGAATTCGAATAATATATCAGTTTCTCTCTATACTTGTCTTTACTTTATAATCTTGATTTTATAACAATCGTCAAATAATGCTCATTTAGTTGATTGTGTCAAATATTACGAAAAGCGTACAACAAGTAACAGACTTTCAATTGCACAGATATCCAAACCAACTCGTTAAAAATATTTTGACACAATCAAAGGATTACATAGTTATTGTGATTAAAATTGTAAAATTACTTAAATAACGGAACGAAACTTATATTATTTTTGTGATTCAATAATTTACTTTATTTAGATAAGCCTTAAGTTTTTAAGTATATAGAAATCATATTTCTTTAGATTAAGATACATTAATAATGAAAAAAATAAAAATAAAGAGTCATTTAGTCGTTCATGTTTCCTATGACATTACTTTTTGCATTCTGTTGTATTGCACACTAATTTTTGTCAATTATAATAAAATTTTATATCTAAATACAAGTATTGAGAAGAAAATCATTTAACTCCCATCAGCATCAATCCAATCTCTAAATTCAACTTCGATTAGGATTAATCCAATCTCTATTCTGATTAATTTTATCTCTAGTTAGAAAGCACGTGATTCTTTCTATGCTTCGTCCACGAATATACTTGCTCGTGTAAATCTAAAGCTCCGCAACACTTGAAGTGTCACGGATGCAATAAAGTAGCTTCAAGTTGATTCACTGTCAAATTGAAGAGTACTCTCAAATTGAATTATTAAAGATAAGTTAATAGCAAGAAACTATTTTACAACATGACACACTGATAAAAAAAATATAGTCACCTTAACCAACCTCTTCCATTCAGATAAAAAAAACCTTGTCTGCCAAATTAAAGAAGGCGTATACTTAAATCTTTATACATGAAGTTGAGTGAGCATATTTTGAAGTACCTAAGGCATAAAAGGAGAACGTAGTTCAACTAAAATTTGCACACGTGGATGGAAGCAGATATGTTTGGTTTGTATACCAAAAGGATTCAAACTTGTAAAAATATTTTATTTCCGTGTAACTTTTGCTATGGAAGACTCCTCGAACGACTAGACCAGATACGCCCGATTCAGCCTTATGAGTGATGAATCATTGGCATATAATATACCACTTTCAAGCCGCGTTTGACCATGCGAAGTGATTTGATACTTAAACAAGAGTCAGAATAGACTTTATCCTAACAAAGGGGAAGCTATTTAGGGGTCGTTTGGTAGGATGCATTAGATAAAATAATGCATGCATTAACTTTGTGTATTAATAATATCTTGTTTGGTAGATATTTTGAACCTATGCATTAGTTATGCAAGCATTAGTTATACATCCTATTTGGTATTATCCTATGCATAACTAATGCATAGAAAATAATGGTATTAGCAATGCAATGAGTTTTAATGCATGCATTAGCTTAGTTAAAGACAAAATTGTCATTCAACATTTATGCTTGATTAAATTATGCTAGTTATTATATTGATGGAAGTTTAAAATAATCCAAATAGTGAGAAATAAAATTATAGCTCTAGTAAATAAATAAATACTTAGCATATTTCCTTTTTTATATATAAATATTTAGTTCTATTTTACAATATAGGTAGACAAATTAAATAATTTTTTTAAAACTTTTTTCCATATAAAAATATTTCTCAACATATGTTCCATTTAGAAAGTTAAAGTGGTGGATTGGTTTTGAGGGCATATTTGTAAACAAATAATTCTTTTAGAAATTGCATCATGATTTAATACATCAAACCAAACAATGGATAAGAAATATGTCACCATAACTAATACCAGCATAATTAATGCAAGCATAACTAATACCAACATTACTAATATACTCTATTCAGCATTATTCTTATGCACCCTACCAAACGACCCCTTAGAGATATAGAGGTAAAATCTGAGTTGGTTTCAAACTCATGAGCAATAATCAGAATCACAAATAATACAATTTTGTCCAATATGAAGTTGAATATTTAAAAGAAGGCGAAATATATAAATGGTCCCTAACAAACAACTACTAATCCTATTTTCAGTTAGACGTTTCTAATCAATAGAACTATGACTTTTGAATACCTTAGTTGACCTGGCAGATGCGTGTGTTCTACCAAAACCTTTAGCGCGTGAGTGTCTTTTTGTGGCCTAGAACACTTTTCTCTTTCCCTCCTTCCATTGCCGACGGATCCTCTCCTTATCCACCATTAATGCACCATTTCATATATGTAAACACACCCAAAAACACCACTAAACTCTGTTCACTGCAACCTTAATCATTAGACCTATTTCAAAGTCAAAAATCTTTAAAGAAATAAAAACTGAAGCTGAAAATTAAAAATATTTTGACTTGCACTCTTTCTCAACAGAAAATATAGAGATTTCATTCTTTGTAAAAATTTTCGCAATTTCTCTTTGTCTCATATGAGTTATGTATTTCAATAGCTAAAAAAGTAACTAAATCAAAAATAAAAAAATAAAAAGCTGAACAAAAAGAAATGGGTTATTGTTGTTTTGTTTGAATTACAAAATAAATTCTTGAATAAATAGTCATCGCAGTGACAAGCTCAAGACAAAGGTGAAGAGGGGAAAATGGGGTAGATGTATTGGAGAAGAACAACAGGGTTACGGGTGGTGGGGAGGGCTTGGAAGAAGAACAGAAATGAGGTGGGAGGTTCTCTTTTCTTTTTAAATTAAATATGGTATAATTTTAACTCTTATTGTTAGCCATGTGTCAAATATTAATTGGTTCTTAAAATAGTCTTCGAGTGTGTATTACACGCGATGTGGCTTGACTGAATCAGATATTTACTTGATATAATTTATAGTCACTTGAAGTGTCTAACTAGAAATGGGCTCAGTTGAAGTATTTAATTGATCGTTGGGGACAACTTAAATGGGTCGTTTATGTATTTCGCCTTAAAAGAATAATTTAATCTTTAAAGGGTATAATTGTCGGTCAATATTTCAGGGATATTTTCATCTTCTACATTTAGCGTTTTAACATTCGTGCTTTTATAATAATACTAGTCTCAGGGTACACGCTTTGCACGTGTACCTATATCAATAAATACACAAATTTTAAAAATTACATACATATTATTAGATAATTTATTTTATAAAATAAAATTTAAGAATCTTTTTTAAAATAATAAATATTATTCCCATTAGTTAGCTTAACAAATGAAGAAATTTTATTTAGAGTCTTATTGTGATTTAACCAGATTTATGGCGAAACATATAAAAATTATTATTTTTATGTGACCTAATACTGAAAATAAAATATAAAAATATTTTTTATCACAATTTTTTTAAAGATTTGACAAATAACACAAATTAAAAATAAATAAAAAAAGTTGGCATTATATCTTCTTAAAATTTGATAATGACAATGTTAAGTTTAAAGAATGACTAATACTGAACTAATATTTTACAAGCAAAAACTTAGTATAAATATTTAGCGAGACGCTTTTATTTGTTGGACTGAATGCAAGAAAGAAACAAATGACAATTTATTTATAATCTGGTTGTCTTCTAAAATTTTATCTTATTGCTAATTTGTACTTTTATCGATTTGAATCTTAATTTTATACTATAATTGATTTTGCTATATTTTATGATTTTTTTCACCATCGATACTCTTCTTATAAAAATAAGGCGAAATGGTTTCCTGGCCACTTAAACTTGACGGGGTTTTAAAAGACGATACATAAACTTATAACTTTCCCATTGGAACACTCGAACTTATTTTTTCCATAACTAATAAACATATTTGACCATTGACCATGCCCATGTAGCGTCAGTTGGTCCTAATCAACAGCCCACGTGAGGAACACGACCCACATGAGTGTGAAAACCCCCCTTTCCAACGCCCAACAGTACAAAATGGGTTGTGTTCTTATTTGTTCCTTCTAAAATACCCCCTCTCCATTTTTAAAATCTGAAGCTCCATTTTCAATTTTTTTTTCATTTTTTCAGACCGTGAAAATGGTGGAAAGTTGTATATTTTATCATTGTAGAGTTGAAGCTAAGTTTTGCATCACTTGGACCAAACGAAACTCGATCAGAACAAGATTAACAGATAATAATACTTGAAGGTGTGCAATCCCGGTCATAAGCTTTTCTTCCACTAAGAATCTCTAGCAACACGATCCCAAAGTTATAGACATCAGTTGTCACATCTCCGTTAAGATCCTTCTTATTAGGTGTAAGCAATCCAAAATCTACAATACGAGCTCCCCAATCAGCGTCCAACAGAATGTTCGAACTCTTCACATCACGGTGCACAATAGGAGGAGAAACTTCCTTGTGAAGGTACTCGAGCCCCTTTGCAGCCTGCATTACAATCTTCAGCCTAAGGTTCCATCTCAGACAAGAAAGACCGTCGTGGAGATGGTCGTAAAGCGTTCCGTGAGGCATGATTTTGTAAACAAGAATCTGCTCCCCCATTTCTGCACAATAACCTAACAAATTAACTATACTGCTGTGGCGAACACTGCAGAGGATCTCTAGCTCCATCTCAAATTCTCGGCTGTTGGTGTGTATAATCGTAGCAACATTGGCTCTCTTTACCAAATCAGGCTCATTCAAAAGGCTTGCATTAAAGAGGGGACCAGGGTTAGGGTTTTTGCTCCCTTGACGTGTAAGACATCCATTGGTCATTTGCTGACTAGATGGACACGTATGTGTATGTGTAATACACGCGCACATGGTCTTTTGTCAGATGCGTTTATTAGTTATGAAAAAAATGAGTTCGAGTGTTCAAATGAAAAAATAGAAAGTTTATGTATCGGCTTTAAAAAATCCGACAAGTTTAAGTGGCCAGGAAACCATTTCGCCTAAAAATAAATTAAGTGTTTTGTCAATTTATCAAATAACTTTTCTTATATGATAAATTTGTAAAATAATTGAATTGGATTTGCTAATTAGTTAATTCAATAAATTAATTATTTGTTCTCAACGTTAAAAGAAATAAGTTAGTTTTTATTAATTTAAATTCTAAACATTAGCTTATTCTAATTTTTAAATATTTGACAATAATTATATTTTTTTCCAATAAGAATTTGATTTTCATATGTTTTGAATCTTTATGTTTTGAGAGTTCGTAACTGTTTAGTCAATTGTAAACACTTTAGTCACTTGTTTTAAATAAATTGTAACTTCGATGACATGGAATTAGAGGAATGTAATTTACTTTTAATTCTATGTTTAGTCAATTGTTTTCTTAATAAAATAAAGTATTCTAAAATTTCTTAAAATAAAAAAGGTAAAAAAGAAAACATTCCTAGATTTCTTAACATAAATAATAAAAGAAAATACGCATCTAATAACGAATCATTAGTTATTTTGGGTTTGACATCTAATATTTAAAGGTTTTATTATATTGCCTAACGAAGAGAAATTTCAATTTAAGGAAGGTCCTAAATTTTAGGCCAAGTATATTAATGAGAATTAAATTTAAAATTCTAAATAGTAGGAAATTAACTTAAATTACAATTTTGTCCAATATAAACTCTATTTTTAAAGGGTAAAAAATGCGAACGACATTTCGCTAAGGGTCTTTGTGCTTTTAATATAGTATAGATATAGATAAATAAATTTAGTAAATAAATCTATAATATTATATAAATAAAAAAGTATATAATGTACGTCATACAATACTATCAACCATACTCAATGTAAGTAAGTCGATAAAAATATTATAGAAGTTAGAAATCAAATATTTAAGCAAAGAAATTAAATATATACATGGAAAAATAACCAGGGCATCGTATAATGATTATAATTAGAAGTAAATATTATTCATAATCATAGACTTTTGTATTCTTAGTTAAGTCTTGTTCACAAATAGTGTCATATTATTACAAGTAATAGTAGCATTTATGAGTGAGGAAAAGGGAAATAAGTGGGAATCATTTACACCCCCGAACTTTGCTTAAAAATTCAAACTCTCCTCCCAACGTTGAATAATAGACATTATCTCTCTAATATCTCAACGGGGTGTTTTTAAATGCTTATTTTATCCTTTATATTATCAACATTTATCTCTTATTTTTAATATTTTTTAAATTATGATACTAATTCATTAACACATCTTTTTATTTTTTCTAAAATTGCAATAAAAAAGGAGTGTTACTCAAATAGTCAGTCAAATTCACTGTTTACTTTTTCTAGCCGATATATATAAATATACATTAATTATACATAGTTATATATATATATATATATATATATATATATATATATATATGAATTATACATATATTATACATCTACCAACTATTTTTACTTTAAAAGATTTGGTGGACGGCTATTTTGGTTAATTATTCATAAAAAAGATGAACCATTTTCTAACGTTGTCTTGTTCTGTCACATACTATTCCTTTATTCATTCATATATTTTTACTGTCATATAGAAATATTTTTACACCTTTTTCTTTTTGCGAGAAAATATTAAAGTAAAAGCTACCAAATACAAGACAACCATTAAAACCAAATTGGTGAGATAATTGTGACTTTAGACGAAAGAATCGATCTTGTAAATCGAAAAGTTCATGGGTAAGAAAGTGTTAAACTTTCTAATCATTCATGTGACTTCAGCAACACATATAGGCACATTATTGCGTTTTTTATACATTTATTATTACTCCCATATTTTATGAGGCAATTCATAATGATTACCTTTATCATTAACAGATGATTAATAATTTCAACCAAAAATACTTTAATGTAACAGATTAAGGGGGGAAAAGTAAAACAGCGACAGTAATATAAGTATAAATTTGTATATTTACCGTAAAGAAAAGAAGAAAAATACAAAATATATATATATATATATATATATATATATATATATATATATATATATATATATATATATATATAAAATAAAGGCATTAACATTAGATTCTACACTTAGTTTTAAATATTTATTTCTCAATTAGGCATTGAAAAAGCTTTTTATATAAAAAATAAAAGAATTCAAATTAAATTCTACACTTAACTTTAAATATTTGTTTCCCAATTAGGCAATGACATTTTACAACTTAAATATCTGAAAAATAAAATTAACATGCTAATAAGCATAAAAATTAAAATTTTAATTATAAAAAAAAGAGAAAAAAAAATACCGAGGAAGGGATAATAAGAACAAATCGCGTATTTTTTAGCCTTAGACCTATCTTTGAAAAGCAAAGAACATGAAATCCAAGACAGTACAACTCATAAGCAAAATATTAAAAACATAAGAAGTGAAAAGTTCAAAATATTACAAACCAAGTAAGCACAAAGTAAAAACTACTCTGTTAACCAAACAAAAATTGGAAAGAAAAAATATCAGCCACATTAATAGGGTTGTTGATATCCAATTTTTCCTATATATTTTTAATATGCAAAATAACTTCAAAATGATATATATATGCATATGTAAGCATATCCAAGTGTTTTATTATTTTTCCATAATTTTTAAAGGTTTTTAAATCAATCTATTTCTCTTTTTATCCATAAAATCTCAATAATTACTTCCAAGATTATTATTTTTTGGTAATTCATCTATTGGATTTTCATTATTTTTTGCCAAAATATAGCTAAGGTAATTTTACATATTTTTACAATCTTATTTAGTATTTTATAAAGCTAACTGCATATAATTGCAATTTTAACCCTTTTTAAGGTTTAATTGTGTTATATATTCATAAAATTAAGCCTTGCATTTTTAAAATTGTTAATTATATATTACAAATAATTTTAATGCTTTCAAGTTATTTCCAGAATTTATTTACTATTTTTTATAAATTTTAAAGGGGAAAATTGGCTATTTAAATAATAGCCCAATTGCATTTAAATTGTAGCCTAAATCAGACCCCAAATCAGACCCAATTTCCCCGACTCAATTTCATTTTAACCCGACCCCTAACCCAGTTTAACCGGCCCAACCCGGATTCCCCACCTACCCTTTTAAATCTAGGCCGTTGATCATTTAGATCAACGGCTACCGTTCACCCTTACCATTGTAAACCCTGAACGACCCCTAAACCTAACTCATTTCCCACCACCCGCCGCCTTTGAATCACTTCCCTCTCAATTCTCTCTACAACCTCACATGAACCCTAGCCGCCGCCATCTAATTCCATCCTAATCCACCTCAACCCCTGCCTAATCCATGGCCTCTCATGGCCATTTGAGATGTATATCGGCCTTCTATGGCTCTTGAGTGTTTGTTTCTATGGTTTCATGGCCAGACCTCGAAGGAATATGGTCCATTCCTTGCTCGACCTCTGTTCATGGCCTTTCTCTGGCCATCCATGACCTCTCTCCGGCCATTCATGGCCTTTCAAGGCAGATCCTTGACTTTCCTGGTTAGATCGGTAACTCTCAAGGTCTTCCGCATCTTTTATGGGTTTTTTGAAACCCTAATCTTTTAGATCTTGCAATTTTCTTCAGATCTATCTTAGATCTATATTTACTACGAACTTCGTAAGTGCTTTCTCGAGGTTCTTCAACTTTTCTTTCAAAACGACTCTTCATTTTTCGACGATTAGGGTTTTCCTTTAAGTTTTTTCAAAAGAGATCTTCTCCGATTTTAATGTTGTCTATGATTTTGCTATGTTTAAAACGGTTTGCTCATGTTGTTCTTCTATCTATTTCAGCATGTTAAAAACCCTAGTTCCCTTTTTGTAACGACCCGATCGGTCGTTTTGAGCTTTTGCACTTTGCTTGTCAGTTCTCGAGTGTGACCTGCCCCGTGCGATGTATTATGACTTATGTAAATCGTTGGCTTTGGTTTTTAGGGTAATCAGAATGAATTTGGAATAAACAGTCCTCAATTGAAGCTTGAAATTTGAAAGGTTTGACTTATTTGTATATTATCTCGGATCGGAATTTTTATGATTTGGCTAGCTCCGTTGGGTGATTTGGGACTTAGGAGCATGATCAGAATGCATTTTGGAAGTCCGTGGAAGGTTTAGGCTTGAATTGGCGTAATTGAGGTTTTGACGTTTTCGGTTGATAGGTGAGATTTTGATATAAGGGTCGGAATGGATTTTCGGAAGTTGCAGTAGCTTCGTTGTGTCATTTGGGATGTGTGTGCAAAATTTCAGGTCATTCAGACGTGGTTTGGTTGTATTTTTGATCGAAAGCGTAATTTAGAAGGTTTTGGAATTCTTAGGCTTGAATGCAATGCGAATTTGGTGTTTTGATGTTGTTTTGAGCATTCGAAGGTTGGAACAAGTTTGAATGAGGTTATGAGATATGTTGGCATGTTTGGTTGAGGTCCCGAGGGTCTCGGGTGAGTTTCGGGTGATCAATCGGACCATTTCATGTTTTGCAAAGTTGCAGAAAAATTTCTGTTCAGTGCTGCAAGCATTTGGCTTTCGCGTTCACGAGTAGTCCCTCGCGTTCGCAAAGGGTTAGCTGGTGAGGTGGAGATTTTAGCCTTCGCGTTCGCGAGGGAGGCTCCGCGTTCGCGAAAGGCTGGGTTCGTCGTGATTGCGTTCGCGAGGGAGGCTCCAGGTTCGCGTAGGGGAAGTGAGCAGCTAGGTTTGAGGATTTATTTGTTCTTCGCGTTCGCGGAAAGGGAGTCGCGTTCACGTTGGGTTAGGGAGCCAAGTCTTCACGTTCGCGAATGGTAGGACGCGTTCGCGGTGAAGAAAATTTGGTCAAAGTAATTTTGTACTTCGCGAACGCGAGGCTTTGACCGCGTTCACGAAGAAGGATTTTTATGCCTGGGCCGAATGATTTAAAAGGGCTATTCCGCGATTTTGAGGCTAAGTACCTCCATTGTTGGGAGATTTTGAAGCTTGGGAGAGCTAATTGAAGAGGGAATTCAAGAGGATTTCATAGAGGTAAGATTTTTTGATCCCTAAACTTGTTTCTATGATGAATTCTATCATTGTAAGCTTGAAATCCATGGAAAAATCAGTAGCAAAAATGGTAATTAAGGCTTGAGATTAAGAGACCTTTGAGTGGGGATTTGAGGGGCCATTTGAGGTCCGATTTTGATGTTCTTGATATGTATAGACTCGTGTAAGCATGAGGATTCCATTGATGTTAATTTTATCGGATTCTGAGACGTGGGCCCGGGGGGCCGAGTTTGAGCAATTTCGGGATTTTGATGTAAAATTGGATATTTTCGAGTGGGCTTCGTTCCCTTTGCATATTTTAATGATTATGTACTGATTGTGTCTAGATTTGGAGCATCCGTAGGTTGATTCGTGCGGGCAAGGCATCCCGGGCTAGAGTTTGGACTGGATCGAGGTGAGTAATGATTGTGTGATGTTCTGAGGGTTTGAAACCCCGGATTGCACATCGTAGTGCTATATTGAGGTGAGGCACACACTTGATGACGGGCGTGGAGTCGTGCACTATTAGGGATTGTGACCTGGTCCGTCCCGATTGATGATTTTACCTTATATTTAACTGAAATCTATTTGCTATCATCATTATTTGGGCTGAATGCCATATTTGGGCTTCGTGCCAACTATTTGAACCCTTCGGGGATTTTTGTTGATATTGCCTCACTATTTTGACTTTATACTTGAACTCAGTCATGTTATTTTCTACTGTTTTTCAAAACTCAACCATGTTCACTCAGTTTTAATACTCAAATGATATTTAAATGATGTTTTGGGCTGAGAAACACTGTTTTACTATTGCCCGAGAGGTTTATGTGATTTTTGACTGAGTAAGGCCGAGGGCATGTGTTGTGAGGATATCTTCTGGGTCGGGCTGCATGCCACAACGGTGATACACTGATTTGATTATGAGGCTGAGGTCCTGAGATATGTACACCATGAGGTGGCTTGTTGATATTGATATGAGGCTGAGAGCGTGTTTATGATGCCACGAGGTGGCTTGATATTGCGCTTGGGCCGTAAGGGGCCCCTCTAGGAGTTTACATACCCCCAGTGTGCGCGGGTACCCATTGTGATGTGAGATATAGCCCGATGGGCTGGTATTATTCTGAGATATTGCCCGAGGGGCGGATTGTTGACACTGTGCTCGAGGGGCGAACCTTATGTGCTTATCTTTCTTATTTTCCTGTTATTTACCTGTTTAATTGTGTATATGTGCCCGAGGGGCGGATTTTCTGTGCTTATCTGCACTAATTGTTTGGCATTCATTTGCGTAACCGTTGAAAAATCATTTTCAAAGAAGTTAAACTGAGCTAAGATGTTTTTAAGAGATTTTTCAGCTTCATTGCTTTTTTACTGGTTTTGTACTGCTTCTATACAACATGTTGATGCACTTTTCGTGATTTCTTACCATTCAGACTTTAGTTATGATTATTACTCACTAAGTTGGAGTACTCACTTTACTCCCTGCACCTTGTGTGCAGATTCAAGTATTTCTAAACCCGATAACGAATATTGGCTGACCGGAGGCAGAGTCATCGGAGTTTAGCAGGGTAGCTGCCGGCGTTCGCAGCACTGCTTTTCTCTCACTTTATTTCATTAGTCTATATTTTGTACATTTCAGACTTTTTAGTTGTATTTAGACCCTAGTAGATGCTCGTGACTTGTGACACCCCGGTATCGGGTTGTGTCTGGGCTGCATTCCGCACATTATAAAATCTTTTGCTTAGTCTTTGGTTTATTTACTCATGCTTAGACTGTTTATTAATGTTTAACTGTTTAAAAATTGAATTGGGACTAGTTGGCTGGCCTTGTCTTCACGAGAAGTGCCATCACGACCGAATTTGGGGTTAGGGTCGTGACAAGTTGGTATCAGAGCCTAGGTTACATAGGTCTCACGAGTCATGAGCAAGTTTAGTAGAGTCTCGTAGATCGGTACGGAGATGTCTGTATTTATCCTCGAGAGGCTGCAGAACCTTTAGGAAAAATTTCACATTTTTGAATTCTTATCGTGCGTCCTTGATTCAGCTTGAAAAGTAACTCTTTGAATCCCTTACACGCGTTCGCATGCACGCATGAGCGCTCGGTATCGGATATGCATCAATGGCTTATGATTCCCTGATCGAGGGGCGAGATGTGATCTCTGTGCGTTGATGTTGGGCCAGTTTGGAGGACTCGAGGCCGGATTTTTGTCTATAGTTTGAGCCTTGAGCTATTAATTTCGTGAACGTGTGTTTCTGGATCCATATATTCTGTTGTGTCCCTATTAAGGGAGGTGATGACTGGATAGTTACGTGATGAGTGTGATGTGACTGCGAGATGTATTCATGTGATTTGGAAGCGACGAGAAGGGTCTACTGGAGGATAGGAGGACTATTATGTGCTCGATTTTTATCTTGATTTGAGGTATAGCCCCGAGTTATGGGTGTGTGAAGAATTTTCCCATGTTTCTTAGTTGGGAGTGGAGTAAATTTTATGTTGCAGTCTGAGTTCAGACTCAAGAAGTTTAAGTGACTGCGTAATGTTTATGACGGTGGAAGGTATACAGAAATGTTAGTTTGAGGCAAAACATGTGGGGTTATCTCCTGCGGATTGTTCTGAAGTTTGCGTAATCCCTTGTGTCATTTATTGGAAGATCTCTATTACCAGGGAAATATATGTTTTACAATTTGAATTTGGGTTGCTCAAGAGAGTAGGCTTGACTACTACGAGAGTGAATGCAAGATTTGCAGAAGATATAAAGTACCAGATGGTCTGTGTTTCACGAGCTTATGACGGATTGAGTTTAATCTCACTTTGGTATTATGGAAGCAATAAAGTATATGTGTTATGAGTTACGGTGTATGTTTTGGTCTATGACTTCGAGCCAAGTGGGGGAGTCCACTATTAATTAGTCGATTGCATGATTATGTGCTATGTTGGTTCCAGTTTGAAGCATGCGGGTGAATTAGTCATTAGCTCCAGCGCCAGTTAATTCACCACCACTCGCCCAGTCAGCTAGGGGTCACCCTAGAGGGGGAGGTCGACCAGGTGGTGGTCAGGCCCATTTCTATGCACTTCCGGGCAGACCCAATGCTATTGCTTCAGATGCTGTTATTACAGGCATTGTTTCAGTCTGCCACAAAGATGCCTCTATATTATTTGATCTCGGTTCACCTTTTCTTATGTGTTATCATACTTTGCTTGTTATTTGGGTGCGCCCCGTGAGTTTCTTGCTTTACTTGTTCATGTATCTACCACGGTGGGCGATACTGTTGTTGTAGACCGTGTGTACCGGTCGTGTGTGGTGACAATTGGGGGTCTGGAGACCCGAGTGAATCTATTACTATTGAGCATAGTGGATTTTGATGTCATTTTGGGCATGGATTGGTTATCTCCGTGTCATGCTATTCTGGACTGTCATGCTAAGACAGTCACATTGGCTATGCCGGGTGTGCCACGGATTGAGTGGCGAGGTGTGACTGATTATGTTCCCAGTATAGTGATCTCATTCTTGTAAGTCCAGCGTATGGTTGGGAAGGGTTGTCTTTCATATCTAGCATTTGTGAGGGATGTCGGAGCTGAGGCTCCTAGTATTGATTGTGTCCCAATTGTGAGGGATTTTCCCGATGTGTTTTCTGCAGACCTGCCGGGCATGCCCTCGGATAGGGATATTGATTTTGGTATTGATTTGGTGCTGGGCACTCAGCCCATTTCTATTCTACCGTATCGTATGGCACCAGCGGAGTTGAAGGAATTAAAAGAACAGCTTCAGGAACTCCTTGATAAAGGGTTCATTCGCCCTAGTGTGTCACCTTGGGGTACGCCGATTCTGTTTATGAAGAAGAAGGATGACACGATGAGAATGTGCATTGATTATAGGCAATTGAATAAGGTAACAATTAAGAACAAGTATCCTTTGCCTCGCATTGATGATTTATTCGACCAGCTTCAGGGAGCGAGGGTGTTCTCCAAGATTGATCTTCGTTCAGGTTATCACCAATTGAAGATCAGGGACTCGGATATGCTTAAGACAACTTTCAGGATCCGATATGGTCATTATAAGTTCTTGGTGATGTCTTTTGGGCTGACCAATGCCCCGACAACGTTCATGCATTTGATGAACAACGTGTTCCGGCCTTATCTCGATTCGTTTGTCATAGTCTTTATTGACGATATTCTGGTGTATTCACGTAGTCAGGAGGAGCACGCGGAGCATTTGAGAGTTGTGTTGCAGAGATTGAGAGTGGAGAAGCTTTATGCAAAGTTCTCCAAGTGTGAATTTTGGCTCAGTTTAGTGGCTTTCTTAGGGAACGTGGTGTCCAGCGAGGGTATTCAGGTTGATCCGAAGAAGATAGAGGCAGTTCAGAGTTGGCCCAGACCGTCCCCAACCACAGAAATTTGCAGCTTTCTTGGTTTGTAGGGTTATTATCGCCGGTTTGTTCAGGGATTCTCATCTATCACATCGCCCTTGACCAAGTTGACTCAGAAGGGTGCTTCATTTGTATGGTCGGACGAGTGTGAGGAGAGCTTCCAGAAGCTCAAGATAGCCTTGACCACAGCTCTAGAGTTTGTTTTGCCATCAGCTTCAGGTTTATATACCGTGTATTGTGATGATTCGAGAGTTAGGATTGGTTGTGTATTGATACAGGAGGGTAGAGTTATTGCTTATGCTTCTCTTCAGTTGAAGCCCCATGAGAAGAACTACCCCATTCATGATCTGGAGTTGGCTGCCATAGTTCACGCGTTGATAATTTGGAGGCATTACTTGTATGGCGTGTCTTGTGAGGTGTTCACTTATCATCGCAGTCTTCAGCATTTGTTCAAGCAAAAAGATCTTAATTTGAGGCAGCGGAGATGGTTGGAGTTGCTTAAGGATTATGATATCACTATATTGTACCATCCGGGAAAGGCCAATGTGGTGGCCGATGCTTTGAGCTGGAAGGCAGTGAGTTTGGGGAGTTTGGCATATATTCCAGTTGGGGAGAGACCTCTAGCAGTTGATGTTCAGGCCTTGGCCAATCGGTTCGTGAGGTTAAATATTTCGGAGGCCAGTCGGGTATTGGCTTGTGTGGTTTCTCGGTCTTCCTTATATGATTGCATCAGGGAGTGCCAGTATGATGATCTGCATTTGCTAGTCTTTAGGGACAGAGTTCAACATGATGATGCTAGGATGTGACCATTGGTGATGATGGGGTGTTGAGGATGCAGGGCCGGATTTGTGTGCCCAATGTGGATGAGCTTCGGGAGTTGATTCTGGAGGAGGCCTATAGCTCGCGGTATTCCATTCATCCGGGTGCCGCGGAGATGTATCAGGATTTGAGGCAGCATTATTGGTGGAGAAGAATGAAGAAAGAAATTGTGGGATTTGTAGCTCGGTGTCTCAATTGTCAGCAGGTGAAATATGAGCATCAGAGACTGGGTGGCTTGCTTCAGCGGATGGATATTCCCGTGTGGAAGTGGGAGATGATCACTTTGGACTTTGTTGTTGGACTTCCACAGACTTTGAGAAAGTTTGATGCTATTTGGGTGATTGTGGATCGGCTGACCAAGTCCGCGCACTTCATTCCTGTGTGTACTACCTATTCCTTAGAGCGGTTGGCAGAGATCTATATCCGAGAGATTGTTCGTTTGCATGGTGTCCCAGTTTTCATCATTTCAGATAGGGGCACTCAGTTTACTTCGTAGTTTTGGAGGTGTGTGCAGCGAGAGTTGGGTACTTAGGTTGAGTTGAGCACAACTTTTCACGCTCAGACAGACGAGCAGTCCGAACGCACTATTCAAATATTGGAGGACATGTTGTGTGCTTGTGTCATTGATTTTGAAGGGTCATGGGATCAATTTCTACCACTTGTAGAGTTTGCTTATAACAACAACTACCGGTCGAGTATTCAGATGGCTCCATATGAGGCTTTGTATAGGAAGCGGTGTAGATCTCCAGTTGGTTGGTTCGAGCCAGGTGAGGCTAGGCTATTGGGGACTGATTTGGTGCAGGATGCTTTAGAAAAGGTGAAGGCGATTCAGGAGAGGCTTCGTACAACGCAGTTGAGGAAAAAAAGATATGTTGATAAGAAGGTTCGAGATGTGTCCTACATGGTTGGTGAGAAGGTTATATTGAAGGTTTCACCCATGAAGGGTGTTATGAGAATTGGGAAGAAAGGGAAATTGAGTCCTCGGTTCATTGGGCCTTTTGAGGTGCTTCGGAGGATTGGGGAGGTGGCTTATAAGCTTGTTTTGCCACCCAGCTTATCGAGTGTGCATCCAGTATTTCATGTTTCTATGCTCCGGAAGTATATTGGGGATCCGTCTCATGTTCTGGATTTCAGCACGATTCAGTTGGATGATGATCTGACTTATGATGTGGAGCTAGTAGCTATTTTGGGTCGTCAGGTCCAGAAGTTGAGGTCAAAGGATATAACTTCAGTGAAAGTGCAGTGGAGAGGTCGGCCCGTGGAGGAGGCTACCTAGGAGACCGAGCGGGAGATGTGGAGCAGATATCCTCACCTATTCGAGGCTTCAGGTATGTTTCTTGACTCGTTCGAGGATGAACGTATGTTTAAGTGAGGGAGGATGTAATGAACCCACCGATCGTTTTGAGCTTTTGCACTTTGCTCGTCAGTTCTCGAGTGTGACCTGCCCCGTGCGATGTATTATGACTTCTGTAAATCGTTGGTTTTGGTTTTTAGGGTAATCAGAATGAATTTGGAAGAAACAGTCCTCAGTTGAAACTTGAAATTTGAAAGGTTTGACCAAGATTTGACTTGTTTGTATATGATCTCGGATCGGAATTTTTATGATTTGGTTAGCTTCGTTGGATTATTTGGGACTTAGGAGCGTGATCGGAATGGATTTTGGAAGTCCGTGGAAGGTTTAGGCTTGAATTGGCGAAATTGAGGTTTTGGCGTTTTTTGGTTGATAGGTGAGATTTTGATATAGGGGTCGGAATGGATTTACGGAAGTTGCAGTAGTTTCATTGTGTCATTTGGGATATGTGTGCAAAATTTCAGGTCATTCGGACGTGGTTTGGTTGGGTTTTTGATCGAAAGCGTAATTTAGAAGGTTTTGGAATTCTTAGGCTTGAATCCGATGCGAATTTGGTGTTTTGATGTTGTTTTGAGCATTCCTAAGGTTGGAACAAGTTTGAATGAGGTTATGGAATATGTTGGCAAGTTTGGTTGAGGTCCCGAGGGCCTTGGGTGAGTTTTGGGTGGTCAATCAGACCATTTCATGTTTTGCAAAGTTGCAGAAAAATTTCTGTTCAGTGCTGCAGGCATTTGGCCTTCGCGTTCGCGAGTAGGACCTCGCATTCGCGAAGGGTTAGCTGGTGAGGTGAACATTTTAGCCTTCACGTTTGCGAGGGAGGCTCCACGTTCGCAAATGGCTGGGTTTGTCGTACATCGCGTTCGCGAGGGAGGCTCCGCGTTCGCGTAGGGGAAGTGAGCAGCTGGGTTTGAGGATTTATTTGTTCTTCGCGTTCGCGGAAAGGGAGTCGCTTTCGCGTTGGGTTAGGGAGCCAAGTCTTCACGTTCACGAATGGTAGGACGCATTCGCGGTGAAGGAAATTTGGTCAAAGTAATTTTGTACTTCGCGAACGCGAGGCTTTGACCGCGTCCGCGAAGAAGGATTTTTATGCTTGGGCCGAATGATTTAAAAGGGCTATTCCACGATTTTGAGGCTAAGTACCTCCATTGTTGGGCGATTTTGAAGTTTGTGAGAGCTAATTGAAGAGGGAATTCAAGAGGATTTCATGGAGGTAAGATTTTTTGGTCCCTAAACTTGTTTCTATGATGAATTCTATCATTGTAAGCTTAAAATCCATGGAAAAATCAGTAGCAAAAATGGGTAATTAGGGCTTGAAATTAAGAGACCTTTGAGTGGGGATTTGAGGGGCCATTTGAGGTCTGATTTTGACGTTCTTGATATGTATAGACTCGTGTAAGGATGAGGATTCCATTGATAGTAATTTTATCGGATTCCGAGACGTGGGCTCGGGGGCCCGGGTTTGAGCAATTTCAGGATTTTGATGTAAAATTGGATATTTTCTAGTGGGATTCGTTCCCTTTGCATATTTTAATGATTATGTACTGATTATGGCTAGATTTGGAGCATCCGAAGGTCGATTTGTGCGGTCAAGGCATCGCGGGCTAGAGTTTGGACCGGATCGAGGTGTGTAATGATTGTAAATGATGTTCTGAGGGTTTGAAACCCCGGATTGCACATCATAGTGCTATATTGAGGTGAGACACACGCTTGATGACGAGCGTGGGGTCATGCACTATTGGGGATTGTGACCTGGTCCGTCTAGATTGATGATTTTACCGTATATTTGACTGAAATCTATTTGCTATCATAATTATTTGGGCCGAATGCCATATTCGGGCTTCGTGCCAACTATTTGAACCCTTCGGGGATTTTTGTTGATATTGCCTCACTGTTTTGACTTTATACTTGAGCCCAGTCATGTTATTTTCCACTGTTTTTCAAAACTCAGCCATGTTCACTGAGTTTTAATACTCAAATGATATTTAAGTGATGTTTTTGGCTGAGAAACACCGTTTTACTGTTGCCCGAGAGGCTTATCTGATTTTTGACTGAGTAAGGTCAAGGGCCTGCGTTGTGAGGATATCTTCTAGGTCGGGCTGCACGCCACAACGGTGATACACTGATTTGATTATGAGGTCGAGGGCCTGAGATATGTACGCCACGAGCTGGCTTGTTGATATTGATATGAGCGTGTTTATGATGCCATGAGGGGTTGGTATTGTTTTGAGATATTGCCCGAGGGGCGGATTGTTGACACTGTGCCCGAAGGGCGAACCTTATGTGCTTATCTTTCTTATTTGCCTGTCATTTACCTGTTTAATTATGTATTTGTGCCCGAGGGACGAATTTTCTGTGCTTATCTGCACTAATTGTTTGGCATTCATTTGCGTAACTGTTGAAAAGTCATTTTCAAAGAAGTTAAACTGAGCTAAGATGTTTTTAAGAGATTTTTCAGCTTTATTGCTTTTTTACTGGTTTTGTACTGCTTCTATAGAGCATGTTGATGCACTTTTCGTGATTTCTTATCATTCAAACTTTAGTTATGATTATTACTCACTGAGTTGGAGTACTCACTTTAGTCCCTGCACCTTGTGTGCAGATTCAGGTATTTCTGAACCCGGTAATGGGTATTGGATGACCGGAGGCAGAGTCATCAGAGTTTAGAAGGGTAGCTGTCGGCGTTTGTTGATACCCAATTTTCCCTGTATATTTTTCATATGCAAAATACCTTCAAAATAGCATGTATATGCATATGTAAGCATATTCAAACGTTTTATTATTTTTCCTTAATTTTTAGATATTTTTAAATCGATTTATTGCCTATTTTTACCAAGAAAAACCCAATAATTATTCCTAAAATTATCATTTTTAGTGATTCATTTATTTGATTCGCATATTTATACTAAAATATAGCTAAGATAATTTTTGCATATTTTTACAAATTTATTTAGTATTTTTTAAAGCTAAATTGCATATAATTGCAATATTAGCCCCATTTAGATTTAATTACGTTTATATCTATAAAAATTAGGTCCAATATTTTAATTTAATAATTATTTATTTTTAATCATTTTAGTACTTATAATTTATTTCCAGAAATTATTTTTACTATTTTTATAAAGTAAATAAGGGAAAAGTGGCTATTTAAATGTTAGCCCATTTTCATTTCAATTTTTGCCGGATTTGGCACCCCAATTAAACCCAACCTGAGGCCCAATTACCCTGATCCAAATCCTAATCTACCAGACCCACGACCCTTTTTAAACAATCCGCCCGGATCCCCATCCAATCCAGGCCGTTGATCAAAATGATCAACGACCACCATTTAACCTTTCCTTTTTAATTCCCCATTACCCCCAAACCCTAGTCATTTCTCATCTACAACCGCCTTCAAACCCCCCTTCTCTCCTAATTCTTTCTCAAACTCCCTCTCAAACCCTAGCCGCCACCTTCAACCACCACCCTAAAATCGCTTGAATCAATGGCTTCCAAAGCCATTAAAGGCATGTATCTACCTCCTATGACTTCTACCTGCCTGATTATCATGTTTTCAAGGCCAAACCTTGAAGAAGTTTTGGTCCAGACCTGGGTTGATTTCAGTTCTATGGCTATCTCCGACCTTGCTCTGGCCAGCCATGGCTATTCGAGCCTGATCTTGACTTCTCTTGCTTAGTTCAATGACTTTCCAAGACTTTCTCACCATCTGGGTTCTTCTAAAACCCTAACCTTCGAGGTTCTTCCGATTCTTTTAGATCCGTTGTAGATCAGTGTTTACTCTAAACTTCTAAACATTTTCTCAAAGTTTCTTTCAAAACTTACCTTCAGAACCTTTATCTTTTCCAATTTAGGGTTTGGTTAAGTTATTTAGAAGCTTTCTCTGATCTTTAGCATGTTCTACTGTATTTTTTTAATATTGTTCTTCTACTGGAGTGTGCATGATTAAAAGTCTTAGTTCCTTCTTGAGTTTTCTGATTTTATTTTGTTGATATTTTTGCCCGATTTACTTTTTTTCATCTCTATACTCGAGTGATGGTGAAAACCCTAAAATTTGGGGTTCATTCGAGTCTTGAGACTATTTGCTATGTGATTTACTTGTTCGTCATACTCTAAATTCGATGGGTTTCAAAACCCTAATTCCTTTGAACCTATTCAAGTTTCTGAAGTTGCTTCACCTGTTGCTCGACTGAATTTCAAAATCTTTTGTTTCTTTATATGATTCTGACTTCCTGCTAAACTCTATAAGGTCTTTTACTTGACCCCTTTTGCATGCTATTTAATACTCTCTCTTATCTCTATTACTAGATTACTGAAATTGGCCTATGTGACTACCATGTTTCAGTAGTCCACTACTTACTGATTTTGTGATTGCGTGACACTTCTCTTTGTAATAGATTCAACCTTGCATGCCTAATGTTTATGCACTCTTTATATGCTGAATTTCCCTTTGAAATGACCTTCAATTGTGGACTGATTTCAAACATCCTTGTGTAATTCTTATTGATTCTTTCCTTGTTTTACTGATTTCCCTGTTTCTTGGACCAATTTGAACACTTTCCTTTGAACTTTCGATCCCTTCCTTTTCTACTCAATTTGATTAATTCCCTTACCTTGATCACATTGGCATTTGATTCTTACAGACCTTTTCTTGATTAGAATTTGATGAACCTAGTCTCTATTACCTATTGTGTACTTATACCGTGCTTAAGTTACTTCCTTAATTGTCATATTCAGCCTTATGTGATTGCTTTCCTTATTTAGTATTTACATGTTACCGTTTAATTTTAACTCCTTAATTAAAGGAAGCTTTTTTACTGATTGATTTTAATTGATACACAGTTCCATAATTATTTTCTTGCCTTACTTTTTTTCCTGTTTTCACACTATAAATACCCTGCTCTTTCATTAACATACACATGAACACACTTAGTTCTGAAATCACCTACATTCAAACACATTCTCTTGCTTTACTACTTGTATTGTGGCCTGCCTTCAAAGTCTTGCTATGTGCTTTTACTATATTTTGCTTCTCTAAACTGGTATGTTCTGATTAAGATTTCAGCATCAACAACAATATGTTTACTTAATACTTTTGCCTTCTTGTCAGCCTACTGCTTGTGATCAATTCAGTACTTATTTTAGCATGTTGTAATCTCCTTCTATCTGTTTTGAATCTATTATGTGTCCTAAATCCCTACCCCAATATGTTTGATACTGATGGCTTGTTTGAGGCATGACAATATGAAATTATCAACTTGTTTATGTCTGTTTCCCAGCACCTCTTTCCCTCTCCTTTATTCCCTCAGAACTCCGTTTCTTCACTTGCACTCTCTCTTAGATTTAAGTTCTGCCCCCATCTTGTGAGCCTTGCCTTGGGACCCTCTGAGCTCCCTCTGAACTTCGACACTTGAGGGCTGACCCTTCCACACTGCACTTGTCCCAATTCTGGTAATACAATTTGGGTGTGAGCACTGCCCGAAGTCCCATTGAGGCTCTTATTGAACTTTGACACACTCCAATTGGAGAAAGGCTTTGGATCAATGGTTTTTGAGGTTGTTTATCTTATAACTCAGTGAGGAAGTCAAGAATCAGGCCTCCTCTGGTTGTACTTTCTTTGTATTTTTTTTTCTTTCTGATGTAATTTATTCTGGTTTGTAATAAGTTGTAATAAACACTTGGGGCTGGCTAGTGAAAAAAGGTGGGTGACTATGCATGCAAAGGGTAGAAATCATGCCTATAGAATTGTTCTAATTCTGCATATTCAACTACATATAGAAACCACGCCTATAGGACTGTTCTAATTCTGCATATTCAACTACATATAGAAACCATGCCTATAGGAATGTTTTAATTTCTGCATACTCAAATACATATAGATACCATGTCTATAAGGCTTCTACATATAGATACCATGTCTACAAGGTTTTTCTGCATTTCGACACTACGTCTATAAGGCTTTAAATTCAGCAATGCATAGAAAACATGCCTATAAGAGTTTCTAAATGAATTTGATTCGCTTCACTCAGTGTTAGCTATAATTAGTAATGGTAGATGCTATAACCTACAGAATCTGCAACCAATTTATTTAATTTTGTGCATTCTGCATCTCTTTTAATAATCTGAGTCCCTAACTTAGCCAGTTTAACAAGTATGCATATAGGATTTCAAAAATTTCGTTCCAAGTTTTACTGTCTCATTACCTTCTGAATTCAATAGATATCATACCTATAGGACCCCGTCTAAACACTTATGCAATCCTTAGAGCAATAATTGAAACTGAATCTGTTTCTGTTAATTATTACAACCAACAGGCAGACCCAATTCAGACTTCTTATTTGAGTTATGCAATAAACTAAAACTGCCTCAACAATATCATCTCCCTCGTCTTTAATGCTTTTAAATCAGACCTAAACAGTACATGCAAGACATGCTATTTTATGTGTTTTGAGGAGGTATACATGAGCCTCTGTTTGTTTATATGTTTCCCCCAAACATGCATATGTGTTTTGTATGTCGCTTTAGAATTTTTACCTTTGAAACTCCAAATAAGCCCAACATCCCTCCCTTTCAGAATTAGTAGTCCTAAGTGCCTCCGGGATTGATAGGAATGGGATGGGTAATAACATGCAATAACTAATCGAGACCAATCCGCACTTTAATACTTTAACGGGGTGAGAAGGGTAGATATGGATATGGTAACCATGCGATAATGTCACGTGTAGCCCCTCATTGAGGAGTGATTACCGGACATTGTGTGGGGTGATCCATATTTTTAATAAACCTAGGACCCCCCCTCTTTATTCTTTAGCATTTCAATTATTTCTTTTAAAAAATCATCTTTTCTATTTGTTCTTTCAAACTTTGTTTACTTTCAAACCATTATGTGAAATCCCCTCTTATTTGAGCCTTATTTGTCTACATATTAATTGCACCAAATTTACAATAATTGTCTGGCCGGGAACCACACTAGTAGATTCTGAGGGGTGCCCAACACCTTTCCCTTAGAATAATTTCAAGCCCTTACCCTATCTCTGGTTATTCAAATCAAACTCTTTTGGTGTCCTAATGCACCTTAAATCATTAGGTGGCGACTCTTCAAAATTCAAACCTAGTTCCCAAAAGGAACGAGTTGTCCTTCCAAATGTCATAAACACGGTTTTGCGAGAAAAAGGGGGTGCGACAGCGTGGCGGCTCAACTGGGGATTTTTTGGCTTTTACCATTTCAGACTATTATTGTGAATTTATGCTTCTTTATGCGCAATTATTTATTTATTTCTTTTAAGAATTCAATTTTCTTATCGATTGCAAAACGGACTTGTCTTTTTGTTTCTTTCCCTTACTGCTTTCCTTCATTATCGCTTTAAATTATGAAATTGTTGTATTTACTTCTTTCTTAAACGTGCAAATACGTGACAATATGCCTTTAATTGTTGCATAATCATGCTCAACATCATATTCCACTCGTGCCAAACAAATCCTATAACAACGCTTATAATGAGTGGTTGCGCTCTTCCGATATTATCACCCCTAAATCCAGAAAAGGCGTATTTGCGGTAAAAATAGTCGATGAATGGTGTAGTCGACGGTTCCGTGCCTTTCCACCTTGAGTTGTCTGCTCAAGGGTACTGGTCTAAAACCCCATAGAAACCTTACTCTGTTTAAAATATGCATGCATCATGGTCAAACCTAGCTGAGTCAGTTATGTTGTCCGCATAATGACTCTTTAAGATAGCCTTGTCCAAAGTCCACTGGGTTTCCCCAAAATCCAAATGGACAATACCACGTTCTGTGCATTAATTTGGAGAACTAAATGTTTTCATGCTAATTGTTGATATTAAATAGTCGAGTCCGGTGGGGGTATGGTCTTATCCCTTTTGTTTTGCAGGAAATGAAGAACGAGGTCTCCAGCTTCGGTATGGTTAGCACACCCTCACTTTTGCTATACTGGTGGAGGAGTCTTCCATCAAATGACCAAATCAATGAGTGGAAAGAGAGGGTCGCCAAAGCTAGCAAAAAGTTGGAATATCTAGAATATAGTCTGTTGGAATTGGAAGGAAAAGTGAGGAAGAGAGTCGCCGACTGCCAGAACGCTGAGGAAAATGAAGGAGACCTGGCAAAAGCATTTTTACTGGTGAAACTATGCCGAGCTGGAGGATTTGATCAACGAGAGCATTCAACCCGAGGAAGGTCCTTCTAGGACCAAATAGATAGGAGTTTTTCTTTTCGCTTTATAAAATGTAATAAGGCCAATGGTCATTAATGATTTTCATTTCCTATTTGTCTAGTGTCGATTTGGGATCCGTATACTTTTATCAATTAGATGAGGCATTTAGCATTTTAAATTCTCCAAATCAATTTGTCACTAGGCCTATCTCGGGCACAAAGAGGTCCCCCAAATTAGGACACGATTTTACATTCTTGCACTATGTGTTTAAACATCGCAACATTTTCTTATAATCCTCACTAACTTGTTACCTTTTTGTTTTTACTTTTTGTTTATCCATTCCCCTCCCCAAAGGTTAGTTCGTGCATTCTGGCAACATCATCTTATCTCACGAGATCCGGGGGCCCTCCACCCGCTCCTCCTCTTAGTCCTGTCAAAAACAAGAATAAAGGAAAAATGGAAGATTTGAACAATGCCAGAAAGGAGAACTCAACTGAACGGGTAGATGTCACTCATGGTCATGGTACTCTGGATCCTAAGGAAAATCCATCCCAACTTGAACAGAAGCTGCTAAAATTCCAAGAAGAACTTGATCAGGTTTGGAATCTGGCAAACCTGTCATTTTCCCTCACCACTCCCGATGTCAATTTCCCAAATGCTCAGAACCCCACACCTCCACAAAATATCCCAAAGACGCAAAACCCTCCTGCTCCTCACCACCACTACAACACCTGTCATACTTCCAACAATACCCCACTGCTCATCCCGGAACCCCAAAACTCTACAAATGACCACTTCTACACCCATCACAACACCCCCATCTATGTGGAGACCATGCCACACTCCACCCAACCCATCTCAAGTACACCTGAGTCTGATGATAAAGACTCACTCATCATGAATCTGGCCGAAGAACTTAAGAAATTGACTTGCCAGATTCAAGGCATTGAAGGAAGCAAGGGAATTGAAGGGCTAAACTACGAAGATCTTTGCATACAACCCGATGTCGAACTGCCCGAGGGGTACAAACCTCCTAAGTTCGAGATGTTTGATAGTACAGGGGATATGAGGGTCCATTTGAGAACATACTATGACAAGCTGGTTGGAATAGGGAAAGTCGAGAGAATCCGCATAAAGCTTTTCATGAGGAGTCTGAAAGGAGATGCTCTATCTTGGTACATTAGCCAAGATCCGAAGAAGTGGTCAAGTTGGGTAGGCATGGAGTCCGATTTTATGGATAGGTTCAGGTTCAACACGGAGAATGCGCCGGATGTGTTCTACATTCAGAATCTAAAGAAGAAACCTACAGAAATGTTTCGCGAGTATGCTACTCGCTGGAGGTCCAAAGCTGCTAAGGTCAGACCTGCCTTAGAAGAGGAACAAATGAACAAATTCTTTGTCTGGGCTCAGGACTCGCAGTATTATGAAAGACCGATGATGATTAAGAGCCACAAATTTTCTGACATTATCAAGCTGGGTAAAAGGATTGAAGAAGGCATCACAAGTGGTATGGTTACGAACCTCGAGGCCTTGCAAGCTACAAATAAGGCCTTACAGTCCGGTGGTGTGTCCAAGAAAAGGGACGTAGGAGCCGTAATGGTGGCACAGAGAACCAAATCTCCCATCAAATACCAAACCTATCCAATGCCTCCACTCACATATCTGCCTACTCCAAACTACCAAGCACCCTCACCCTCTTACCAAACTCCACCACCCACTTATCAATCATCTCCACCACCCATATATCAACCTACTTCACCCAGATATTCTGAAATCGCACATGTTTACCAAGCCTACAATGCTCAACCATCCCACCATCAATCACCTCCTACACGCCAAAACTTTCCTAGACCTCAACCAAAATTTGACCGCAGACCTCCTAAACAGTATACAGCCATTGCTGAACCCATTGACCAGTTGTATGAGAGACTCAAAGCTGCTGGTTATGTCACCTTTATCCCTGCTATAACCCCTGAGAACCCTTCTCAGTGGGTTAATCCAAACAAATCCTGTGCATACCATTCCGGCATGAAGGGACACACCATCGACGAATGTCATTCTCTGAAAGACAAGATCCACGCTCTGATTGACAACAAATTATTATGGCAAAGGAACCCGCTCCGAATGTCTGCAATAACCCTCTGTCAGACCATAAGGGTGGAGGCGTTTACATGATTGAGGATTATTGGGATCCCAAGGGGTATATCGGGTTGATCGCAGAAGGTGATGACCCAAAGAAGCCAATAATTACTCTTAAACCGATCGTGGTCCAAATTCAGCCCTCGGGGAACACTGAGATAAATATGTCCGTTCCACTTGAGTTTGAAACCACGTCATCTGCAAAGACACCAGCGCCAATTGAGGTCGAATTCGTGTCTCCAGCGAATGCACCTACGCCATTCGAAGTTGCAATTTTTCCACCCAAGGCCCATGCTCCATTCAGAGTAAAGATAGCAGCACTGATCCCAGTGGCGATGTCGACCGTGACACTATTCCACACAAAGGCTATACCATGGGACTATACAGGTGAGGCAAGGAGGAAAGACAAGGTTAGGTTTGAGGAAACTGTTGCCGCATAGGGTATGACAAGAACTGGTAGGGTCTATACCTCGGAACACCTAGCTGAGTCAAGCAAGCAAGCCTCTAATCGGTTGCCCATCATTGAGACGGGTCCAGACAATCTTTGGAGAAAGATACAGGCCAAGGAATACTCGATCATTGACCAGTTGAACAAAACACCGGCGCAAATCTCCATACTTGCTTTGCTATAAAATTCTGAGGCACACAAGAATGCTCTGTTGAGGGTGCTAAGTGAAGCATATGTGTCAAGCAATATTACTGGCAGGGAAATGGACAACATGGTCGGACATGTATTAGAAAGTCACGAAATTACTTTTCATGAAGATGAGCTACCGCCTAAAGGGTTGGGACACAATAAAGCACTGCACATCACTATGTATTGCGAGGACTACTTCATCACCAGGATCCTGATCGATGGGGGTTCTAGTCTCAATATTTGTCCACTGGTAATACTCAAGAAGTTGGGTAAGGGACTGCATGTGATAAAGGACAGAGCTATCAACGTGAAAGCTTTCGACGGTTCCCAAAGGTTCACCATTGGGGAAATTAGTCTGTGCTTACAAATGGGACCAACTTGGTTCGATGTTGATTTCCAAGTGATAGACGTACCATCATCTTACAATCTGCTATTAGGACGGCCATGGATTCATGCTGCTGGGGCCGTAGCATCGACACTGCATCAGGCGGTAAAGTTTGAATGGAATCACCGAGAGGTGATCATTCACGGCGACAGTAGCAACCCCATATACAGTCGCCAGACCATTCCATCAATTGAAGGGATAAAGAAGCTAGGTGGAGAGACTTACCATCACATTGAACGGGTGAATGCTGTTGACAAAGACAAATGGTGGGATAACAAGATCGAGAGTATACTAAATTGGAGTGGGTATGAACCTGGCAAGGGGCTTGGCAAGAACCTCCAAGGAATCTCTAAACCCATAAAACTCAAGAAATATGGCACTACCTTCGGTTTAGGATATGGATACACCTGGGAGGAATTCAATAGCTAGTCGCCACCATGGCGTGATCCTTACTATCCACTAGAGTAGCCAATACCATATCTGGAGTAGACTTTCCAACCGACCAATATTATTTATGGGACAGATGAAGAAGAAGCACTAGCAGCGATGAAGAACTTGTTCTTAGAAGACAATGACATGGACTGTTGTGTTGTTCTCGAGGAGGAGGGGGAGGAAGGCCCTTCCATACAAGCTGTAAGCAGAGGGGCACGCCTCAATAACTAGACCATCAGGACAACTAGAGCCCGACGAGCATCAGGGTAGCAAGGCTAAAACAAGCACCGTCTTATTTACTAAAAGATTTTTATTTCTCGCATGTTTTCAATTCCTGCAATAAGATTTCCAATGTTCAAAACGATTATGCAATTTATCAAAGTATTTGACTTTTCTTACAAATCAACACTCATTATTATTTTTTCTCTCATTACTTTACTCACACAACATTACTTATCTTGATGAACCAATGACTGTGACATGCAACGAGACAACACAACAAACAAACATAGATTCAGAGGAATATGACATAATAGAAGAGATTGTTAAGGAGGTTGAGAACTTTGAGAACAAGCCTAAGTCCAACCTGGACGAGACTGCGATTGTTAACCTGGGAGATGCAGAAAACTCAAAGAAACACGAATCAACGTCCACTTATCGCCATCAGAAAAGAAGGAATACATAGAATTTCTAAGGGAATATGAGGATATATTCACCTGGTCATATGATTACATGACTGGTCTAAGTACGTCTATTGTGGCTCACAAACTACCAACTGATCCAATATGTCTGCCGGTAAAGCAAAAGCTCAGGAAATTCAAGCCTGAAATGAGTCTGAAAATCAAGGAAGAGGTCACTAAGCAGGTCAAAGCTAAGGTTCTCAGGGTAGTAGAATACCCGACATGGTTAGCTAACATCGTGGAAGTACCAAAGAAGGATGGGAAGGTCAGAGTCTATGTCGACTACCGGGATCTCAACTAGGGCCAGTCTAAAAGATGACTTCCCCTTGCCAAACATACACATCCTGATTGACAATTGCGCCAAGCATGAGTTGCAATCATTTGTAGATTGTTTCGTTGGGTATCATCAGATCTGGATGGATGAAGAAGATGCTGAGAAAATGGATTTCATTACGTTGTGGGGAATGTACTATTACAAGATAATGCTGTTTGGGTTAAAGAATGCGGGGGCCACCTACATGAGGGCCATGACTACTATTTTCCATGATATGATACACAAGGAGATAGAGGTGTACATAGATGATGTTATTATCAAGTCCCAGAAAGCCACTGATCACATGGAAGATTTGAGGAAGTTTTTCAATAGACTACGAAGGTATAACCTGAAACTGAATCCCGCAAAATCTGCATTTAGGGTTCCTGCCGGAAAACTACTTGGGTTTATTGTGAGTCGTTGAGGAATAGAACTAGATCCATCAAAGGTCAAATCTATTCAAGAATTGCCACCGCCAAAGAACAAGAAGGACATGATGAGTTTCTTGGGGAGACTCAATTACATTAGCCGGTTCATAGCACAGTCTACAATTATCTATGAGCCAATATTTAAGATGTTAAAGAAAGACGCCACTACCAAATGGACTGATGACTGCCAAAAAGCTTTTGACAGAAGAAAAAAGTACCTGTCAACACCACCGGTTTTGGTCCCTCCCGAGCCAGGAAAACCTCTATTACTCTACATTGCAGTATTGGATGGAGCTTTCGATTGTGTTTTGGGGCAGCATGATGAGACGGAGAGGAGGGAGCATGCCATCTATTATCTCAGCAAGAAGTTCACCCCGTACAAGGCCCGATATTCTCTTTTAGAGCGCACCTGTTGTGCTTTGACTTGGGTAGCTCATAAGCTGAGGCACTACTTCTGTGCTTACAATACATATCTCATATCAAGGATAGATTCTTTGAAGTACATCTTTCAGAAGCCCATGCCCACTGGCAAGCTAGCCAAATGGCAAATCCTATTGAGTGAATTTGACATTGTTTACGTGACTTAGAAGGAAATCAAGGGACATGCACTAGCAGATCACCTTGCTGAAAATCCCGTGGATGGAGAGTACGCACCCCTGAAAACATATTTTCTTGACAAAGAGGTATCGTTCATAGGAGAAGACATTGCAGAATTCTATGATGGTTGGAGAATGTTTTTCGACGGAGCAACAAATTTCAAAGGAGTTGGCATAGGAGCAGTCCTAGTATCGAAAACCGATCAACATTATCCGGTGTCTGCCAAACTTAGATTCCCGTGCACCAACAACATGGCCGAATATGAAGCTTGCATCTTAGGGCTCAAGATGGCCATCATCATGAACATTCAAGAATTGCTAGTGATTGGAGATTTAGACTTGCTTATACATCAGGTCCGAGAAGAGTGGGCAACCAAGAACTCCAAGATACTCCCGTATTGCATCATGTACAGGAATTGAGAAAGAGGTTCAGAAAGACGGAATTCCAACATGTTCCCAGAGTCCAGAATGAGTTCTCCAATGCATTGGCTACCCTATCATCCATGATACAACATCCAGACAAGAACTTCATTGATCCCATTCCAGTAAAGATCCATGATTAGCCAGCTTATTGTGCCCATGTTGAAGAAGAAGCAGAAGGAAAGCCTTGGTCTCATAATATCAAGGAATATTTGGCAAAAGGCGAATACCCAGAACTTGCAAATCCTACTTAGAAATGAACACTTTGGTGGTTGTCCAATAATTTCTTTCATTGCGGAGGAATCCTATATAGGAGGACTCCCGATTTGGGATTACTAAGGTGTGTCAACGCAAAGGAAGCATCCAGGCTACTAGAGGAAATTCACGTTGGGACCTGCGGTCCATATATGAATAGCTTTGTCTTAACAAAGAAGATACTCCGAGCTGGTTACTTTTTGATGACTATGGAGACGGACTGCATCCAGTATGTCCGGAAATGCCACCGCTGCCAGATACATGCAGACATGATAAAGGTACCTCCGAATAAGCTTAATGCAACAAGCTTGCCATGGCCGTTTGCCGCTTGGGGAATGGATGTTATTGGACCAATCGAGCCTGCTGCTTCCAACGGACATAGGTTCATCCTAGTAGCCATCAACTATTTCACCAAATGGGTCGAAGTAGTATCTTACAGAGTAGTGACTAAAAAAGTTGTGGCAAACTTTGTCCGCGACCGCATTGTTTGTCGATTCGGAATTCCAGAGTCAATCATCACTAATAATGGCTCCAACCTCAACAGTGACTTGATGAAAGCTATGTGTGAAACCTTCAAAATCAAACACAAGAATTCCACAGCCTATAGGCCGCAGATGAATGGAGGTGTAGAGGCTGCCAAAAAGAATATTAAGAAGATACTAAGGAAAATGATATAAAAGCATAAGCAGTGGCACGAGAAGCTATCATTTGCCCTATTGGGGTATCGCACCACAGTACGCATATCAACCGGGGCAACCCCATATATGCTGGTTTATGGTACAAAAGTCGTCATTCCCGCCGAGGTGGAAATTCCTTCATTAAAAATCATACAGGAAGTAGAGCTCGACGATGCAGAATGGGTGAAGAGTCATTACAAACAACTAGCTCTTATAGATGGAAAGAGAATGAATGTAGTTTGCCACGACCAGCTTTATCAGAACAGGATGTCTAGAGCCTTCAGCAAAAGAGTCAAGCCGAGATAGTTCACACCGGGGCAGCTGGTGTTAAAGAAAATTTTCCTGCATCAAGATAAAGCCAAAGGGAAGTTCTCTCCCAATTGGCAGGGTCCATACATGGTTCACCAGGTCCTGACAGGAGGAGCCCTCATACTTGCAGAAATGGACGGAGAAGTCTGGCCAAAACCGATCAATTTAGATGCAGTCAAGCGTTACTATGTGTAATCTTATGCTTTCCTATATGATGTAAATTGAACTACGCCTGACCCGATTCCCGTTTAAGAGGGGATACATAGGCAGCCCTATGGGTTCGGTCACAATTCAATACAAATTTTCATTTCCCCCTGCGATTGGAAACTGGGGCAGAATTTTGTGGAGGACCCTCAAAATTCTGAAGTTGATTTCAGCCAATTATTGCTGGCAGTATCCAGAAGTAGCAATCTAGTAAACTGGGGTAGAATTTTGAGGAGGACCCTCAAAATTCCGTAGCAAGAAAGGTTGCAATGTCCTGAACCACGTCACAGTCGTCGGTTCATCTAAAGAAAACTATTCTTAATTATGTACTTATGAAATGCTTTTACTAAATCATGAATGTTTATTACTAAAATTGCCTTGTTTAGCAATGCTACCCCAGTGATATATACAGTATCGCCGGATCAAAACCGAGTCGGTTAAGCAAAGCCAATGGGGATACGAACTAACCTTCCCCCTCTACAAAACTCACGATTTTTCTTTGGATGCAGGCACTTGGGTTGCAAAATCATCAAAGATACTATACCCTTATATTGTTCAGGAATACAACTCTCAGAACTGTTGCATTTACTCACAGCTGCTATCCACACACAATAGTGGTCTTCCGTATGTCATAATGTCCCCAACAATCATAATATCGCAATTTGTTATCAGCTAGGAAAGCTTTATTACCATTTCCTATTTGTACTTTTTGCATAAGGCTACCATTCTGCCTTCCGAGACTAAGCTCTGTCTCCATCTGCTGCATTGCATAAGGCTACCATTTTGCCTTCCGAGACTAAGCTCTATCTCTATCTGCATTTCTGCATTGCATAAGGCTACCATTCTACCTTCCGAGACTAAGATCTATCTCCATCTGCATTTCTGCATTGCATAAGGCTACCATTCTGCCTTTCGAAACTAAGCTCTATCTCCGTCTGCATTTCTGCATTGCATAAGGCTACCATTCTGCCTTCCGAGACTAAGCTCTGTCTCCGTCTGCATTTTTGCATTGCATAAGGCTACCATTCTGCCTTCCGAGGTTAAGCTCTACCTCCATCTGCATTCCTGCATTGCATAAGGCTACCATTCTGCCTTCCGAGGTTAAGCTCTACCTCCATCTGCATTCCTGCATTGCATAGCGCTACCATTCTGCCTTCCGAGGTTAAGCTCTACCTCCATCAGCATTCTTGCATCACATAAGGCTACCATTCTACCTTCCGAGGTTAAGCTCTACCTCCATACCGCATTTGCATGGTTGAAAGATCGCTGCCTTATTTACATTTGCATAGCTGAAAGAATGCCACCTCTACATTTGCATGGTTGAAAGATCGCCACTTTTACATTTGCATGGCTGAAAGATCGCCACCTTCTGCATTGCATAGGCTAAAAGATCGCCAAACTCTGCATCTCATGGACTGAAAGATCGCCAAACTGTCCAAGGGCGTCATTGTTCGGAGGCACCATTTTCATAGCCCGAGAACACCATGCCATGGCCTGAGGACCCCCTTTTTTAATCTTTTGCATATCATTATTCAAAGGCATCATAGTTCGGATGCATCATTCTCATAGCCCGAGAGCATCATTTTCATGGCCTGCGAATCCTTTATTACACGCTTCATGGCCCAGGACATCATGGTCTAAGGATGTCATCCTAATTGTCCAAAGACAAACATTCATGGTCCAACGGGAATTCGCATCATGTTTAAATTTACGCACAATATACGCTTGCATTACTTATTTGCAGGTGAATTGGCGAGTAACGACTATCTCGGCAGGAGCAATTCTGCTCCAATTCCCGCAGCCCTATCAGACTTCAACCATTTGCCCCGTCCTAAATATTGCGTCCGTTCTTGAAAGTCTCCATCGGCATACTCCGCCGACGGATCCTGAACTACATATGACCTTATTCCTGTAGGACCAGGGATATGTAGGCAGCTCAGAAACCAGAGCACGACCTAAGTCTCCTCGAACCATTTCGTTCAGTCAAAATTGGCCATCATATCTTTACCCGACAACTCTTTCATCCTTCTCGGGTAAAAAGGGGCAGCTGTTGATACCCAATTTTTTCCTGTATATTTTTACAAATTTATTTAGTATTTTTAAAGCTAAATTGCATATAATTATAATATTAGCCCCATTTAGATTTAATTACGTTTATGTCCATAAACAATTAGGGCCAATATTTTAATTTAATAGTTATGCTTTTTTAATCATTTTAGTACTTTTAATTTATTACCAGAAATTATTTTTACTATTTTTATAAAGTAAATAAGGGAAAGTGGCTATTTAAATGTTAGCCCATTTTCATTTCAATTTTGGCCGGATTTGGCACCCCAATTAAACCCAACCTGAGGCCCAATTACCCTGATCCAAATGCTAGTCTACCAGACCCACAACCCCTTTTAAACAACCCACCCGGATCCCCATTCAATCTAGGTTGTTGATCAAAATGATCAACGACAACCATTTAACCTTTCCTTTTTAATTCCCCATTACCCCTAAACCCTAGTCATTTCTCATCTGCAACCGCCTTCAAACCCCCCTTCTCTCCTAATTCTCTCTCAAACTCCCTCTTAAACCCTAGCCGCCACCTTCAACCACCACCCTAAAATCGCCTGAATCAATGACTTCCAAAGCCATTAAAGGCCTGTATTTACCTCCTATGACTTCTATCTTCCTGATTATCATGTTTTCAAGGCCAGACCTTGAAGAAGTTTTGGTCCAGACCTGGGTTAATTTCAGTTCTATGGCTGTCTCCGACCTTGCTCCGACCAGCCATGGCTATTCGAGCCTGATCTTGACTTCTCTTGCTTAGATCAATGACTTTCCAAGCCTTTCTCACCATCTGGGTTCTTCTAAAACCCTAACCTTCGAGGTTCTTCCGATTCTTTTAGATCTATTGTAGATCTGCATTTACTCTAAACTTCTAAACATTTTCTCAAAGTTTCTTTCAAAACTTACCTTCAGAACCTTTATCTTTTCCGATTTAGGGTTTGGTTAAGTTATTTAGAAGCTTTCTTTGATCTTTAGCATGTTCTACTATGTTTCTTTATGTTGTTCTTCTACTGGAGTGTGTAGGATTAAAAGTCTTAGTTCCTTCTTGAGTTTTTTGATTTTATTTTGTTGATATTTTTGCCTGATTTACTTGTTTTCATCTCTATACTTGAGTGATGGTGAAAACCCTAAAATTTGGGGTTCATTCGAGTCCTGAGACTATTTGCTATGTGATTTACTCTTTCGTCATACTCTAAATCTGTTCGTCATACAGAATTTCAAAATCTTTTGTTTATTTATATGATTCTGACTTCTTGCTAAACTCTATAAGGTCTTTTACTTGACCCCATTTTCATGCTATTTGATACTCTCTCTTTTCTCTATTACTAAATTACTAAAATTGGC
Organism: Nicotiana tabacum; assembly: GCF_000715075.1. Classification (NCBI taxonomy): domain Eukaryota; kingdom Viridiplantae; phylum Streptophyta; class Magnoliopsida; order Solanales; family Solanaceae; genus Nicotiana; species Nicotiana tabacum. The sequence continues at coordinate 55,845,613 of NC_134097.1, forward strand.
CTATGTGACTACCATGTTTCGGTATTCCACTACTTACTGATTTTGTGATTGCGTGACACTTCTCTTTATCATAGATTCATACTTGCATGCCTAATGTTTATGCACTCTTTATATGCTGAATTTCCCTCTAAAATGACCTTCAATTGTGGACTGATTTCCAACATCCTTGTGTAATTCTGATTGATTCTTTCCTTATTTTACTGATTTCCCTGTTTCTTGGACCAATTTGAACACTTTCCTTTGAACTTTCGATCCCTTCCTTTTCTACTCAATTTGATTAATTCCCTTACCTTGATTACATTGGTATTTGATTCTTACAGACCTTTCCTTGATTAGAATCTGATGAACCTAGTCTCTATTACTTATTTTGTACTTATACCGTGCTGAAGTTACTTCCTTTTTGGTCATATTCAGCCTTATGTGATTGCTTTCCTTATTTAGTATTTACATGTTACCGTTTAATTTTAACTCCTTAATTAAAGGAAGCTCTTTTACTGATTGATTTTAATTGGTACACAGTTCCATAATTATTTTCTTGCCTTATTTTTCTGCCTGTTTTCACACTATAAATACCCTGATCTTTCATTAACATACACATGACCACACTTAGTTCTGATATCACCTACATTCAAAAACATTCTCTTGCTTTACTACTTTTACTGTGGCCTGTCTTCAAACTCCTGCTACCTGCTTTTACTATATTTTGCTTCTCTAAACTGCTATGTTCTGATTAAGATTTCAGCATCAACAACAATATGTTTACTTAATACTTTTGCTTTCTTGTCTGTCTACTGCTTGTGATCAATTCAGTACTTATTATAGCATGTTGTAATCTCCTTCTACCTGTTTTGAATCTATTATGTGTCCTAAACCCCTACACTAATATATTTGATACTGATGGCTTGTTTGAGGCATGACAGTATTAAGCATTGTTGTCTATGACTGAAACTTAATTCCCCTGGCATCATAACCTCTGTGTTATCATTATGTGTTGTGTATTCTGGTTGATTTTGTAAGCATAACAACACTTCTTATTGTTGTGCATGCCCAGAATTAACTAATACCTAAGTACATAGGCTCTCTGCAAGTTCCCAACCCCTGAATCCCTTTTGTATGAAATTATCAACTTGTTTATGTCTGTTTCCCAACACCTCTTTCCCTCTCCTTTATTCCCTCAGAACTCTGTTTCTTCACTTGCACTCTCTCTTAGATTTAAGTTCTGCCCCCCTCTTGTGAGCCTTGCCTTGGGACCCTCTGAGCTCCCTCTGAACTTCAACACTTGAGGGCTGGCCCTTCCACACTGCACTTGTCCCTATTTTGGTAATACAATTTGGGTGTGAGCACTGCTCGGAGTCCCATTGAGGCTCTTAGGGAACTCTGATACACTCAAACTGGAGAAAGGCTTTGGATCAATGGTCTTTGAGTTGGTTTATCTTGTAACTCAGAGAGGAAGTCAAGAATCAAGCCTCCTCCGGTTGTACTTTCTTTGTTTTTTTTCTTTCTGATGTAATTTATTCTGGTTTGTAATAAGTTGTAATAAACACTTGGGGTTGGCTAGTGAAAAAGGGTGGGTGACTATGCATGCAAAGGGTAGAAATCATGCCTATAGGATTGTTCTAATTCTGCATATTCAACCACATATAGAAACCACACCTATAAGACTGTTCTAATTCTGCATATTCAGCTACATATAGAAACCATGCCTATAGGAATGTTTTAATTTCTGCATACTCAACTACATATAGAAACCATGCCTTTAGGAATGTTTTAATTTCTGCATACTCAACTACATATAGATACCATGTCTATAAGGCTTCTACATATAGATACCATGTCTACAAGGTTTTTCTGCATTTCGACACTACGTCTATAAGGCTTTAAAATCAGCAATGCATAGAAAGCATGCCTATATGAGTTTCTAAATGAATCTGATTCGCTTCACTCAGTGTTAGCTATAAAATCAGTAATGGTAGATGCTATCACCTGTAGAATCTGCAACCAATTTATTTAATTTTGTGCATTCTACATCTCTTTTAATAATCTGAGTCCCTCACTTAGCCAGTTTAACACATGCATATAGGATTTCAAATAATTCATTCCAAGTTTTACTGTCTCATTACCTTCTGAATTTAGTAGATATCATACCTATAGGACCCCGTCTAAACACTTATGCAATCCTTAGAGCAATAATTAAAACTGAATCTGTTTCTGTTAATTATTACAACCAACAGACATGCCCAATTCAGACTTCTTATCTAAGTTATGCAATAAACTAAAACTACCTTAACAATCTCATCTCCCTCGTCTTTAATGCTTTTAAATCAGACCTAAACAGTACGTGCAAGACATGCTATTTTATGTGTTTTGAGGAGGTATACATGAGCCTCTGTTTGTTTATATGTTTCCCCCAAACATGCATATGTGTTTTGTATGTCGCTTTAGAATTTTTACGTTTGAAACTCCAAATAAGCCCAATCCGCGCTTTAATACCTTAACGGGGTAGGAAGGGTAGATATGGATATGATGACCACACGATAATGTCACGTGTAGCCTCTCATTGAGGAGTGATTACCGGACATTGTGTGGGGTGATCCATATTTTTAATAAACCTAGGACCCCCCTCTCTTTATTCTTTAGCATTTCAATTCTTTCTTTTAAAAAATTAGCTTTTCTATTTGTTCTTTCAAACTTTGTTTACTTTCAAACCATTATGTGAAATCCCCTCTTATTTGAGCCTTATTTGTCTACATGTTAATTGTACCAAATTTGCAATAATTGTCTGGCCGGGAACCACACTAGTGGATTCTGAGGGGTGCCTAACACCTTCCCCTTAGAATAATTTTAAGACCTTACCCTATCTCTGGTTATTCAAATCAAACTCTTTTGGTGTCCTAATGCACCTTAAATCATTAGGTGGTGACTCTTCAAAATTCAAACCTAGTTCCCAAAAGGAACGAGTTGTCCTTCCAAATGTCATAAACTGGATTTCGCGAGAAAAAAGGGGGCACGACAGCGTTCGCAGTACTGTTTTTCTCCCACTTTATTTCATTAGTCTGTATTTTGTACATTTATGACTTTTCAGTTGTATTTAGACCTTAGTAGATGCTCGTGACTTGTGACACCCCAGTATCGGGCTGTGTTTGGGATATATTCCACACATTATAAAATCCTTTGCTTAGTCTTTAGTTTATTTACTCATGCTTAGACTGTTTATTAATGTTTAACTGTTTAAAAATTGAATTGGGACTAGTTGGCTGGCCTTGTCTTCACGAGAGGCACCATCACAACTGGGTCCGGATTTAGGGTCGTGACACTTTTGGTCTTATCCGAGTTCTGAAATTGTTTGCTTAAATGTGTGCTTATTTTAAGTTCTTTGTTTATGACTCTCTTTTCCTTGTTTGACTTATCTGATTTGAGTTCTCATCACCTCTTAAACTCGACTACTGTTGAAGCCCTAATTTCTTAGGAGTTTTACCTCACTTGTTACTGTGAGACCTTTACTTATTTCTGACTCTCTTTACCTGTTACTATGTTCTTCTTCACTGTTGATTCTATGTAACTACTTGACCTACTTGACTACTGTGCTTCGAATATTGTCTTGCTACTGAACCCTAGCTTACCCCCACTGCTACTGTATGTTTGTGTTGCTTCTTTTTGTCAACATGTTTAACTCTGCATGCTTGTTCATCCCTTGCTATTTATCTAGTGAAGTGCAGAATCATGTTCTTTTCTTGATTGATCTTGATTTCCTCAATCTTCTGACTATTTGTAAAAGGTTTTCTTATGAGCCCTAATTTTTACTCATTTGTTTAAAATTAATTGATTCCTTTCCTTTACTGTGATGTTTTACCTTGCTGAATCCTTTCCCAAAATAAGCCTATTTTGTACTTAGACTTGGTTATTTATTCATACTTTTACTGCCCCCTTATATGGCAATAATCAATCTATCCCCAAACTGATTTCTTCCCTTAATTAAACCTGTTACTACCCGTTAAATAGTTATTCCTTAATTAAAGGGAATCACTTGTGTTAATTGATTCTGATTGTGATTATTTCCATGTTTGTGTTTAAGACTTTACCTCTTCTTCACTCATTTTCAAAACTATAAATACCCACCCCTTCTTCTTTCAAAGACGAACAATTTGAGTTCAAGAACACACACTTACACTCAAAACTTTCTCTCTTTTCTCTACTACTACTTGTGCTACTGCTTTTGTATAGCCGGCTGAAAGCCAAGGCTAGACTGTGGAATTTTTCTTACTTTTCCTTTCTGCACTTTGCTTCTCTACTGGTATGTCCTAGTTAATTTTCAAGCATAAAAAACAACATGTTTCTTTAATTGTTCCAACTTCTTTCATTCTTGTCTACTTCTGCTTATGTTTCTGCAGTCAAGTTACATTAATAACATGCTGAAATATGTTCCCTTCCTCTTTTGAATTAATGTTCTCCTATGTGTATGAATCCCAAATCCTATATCCCCTCTATGTGTTGGTGTTCCTTTGGTTGGTTTATGACCATGCTAGCATCACCTATTGCTGTGCATGACCAAACCAGACCCCTGCTGGGTCATGTGCTTACAAGCAATGTATTCTCCAAACCCTTTTGACCCTTTTTATGACTATTAATTCTGTATTTTGATCATTACCCCAACTGATTTTAAACACTTTTGCTACTGATTACCTTAAAAAAAAATAGACTTACTAGTCCAGTTTTAAGCAAACTCTTTTTTTTAAAAATAAACTATGTGTTCTGCACTTCCACTATATTCTTAGAACCTGGGTTCTGCCCCTCTTGTGTGAGCCTTGCCTTGGGGCCCTTGAGCTCCCTCTGAACTTGGACACATAAGGGCTGGCCCTTCCACACTGCACTCATCTCTGTTTGGTTATGCAAATCTGGGTGTAGGCACTGCCGGGGTCCCTTGAGGCCCTTAGGGAACTTTGACACACCCAAGTCTGAGAAAGACTTTGAAACAACATTGACATTTGAGGTAGTTTATTCCATAACTTAGAGAGGAAGTCAAGAATCAGGCTTCCTATGGTTGTAACTTCTTACTTTTGCACTTTTCTGATGTAATTCAGTCATTTTTGGTCTGTAATAATTTGTAACAAATATTGGGGTTGGCTAGTGTAAAAGGATGGGGTGATTATGCACGCTTTAGCTATTAGAAGGGTAGATAACATGCCTATAGGATTTGTTTAATAAATTCTGCATGTTTTGCTTCCACACTTAGACACCATGCCTATAGGATCTAAATGGCTATAATCAGACATCATGCCTACAAGGTTAAAATCAGCTTTGAAATTAGATGTCATGCCTATAAGATCAAAAATCAATTTTTCATAGAAATCATGCCTATAGGAATTTTGATGTGATCAAATGAATCCTGCCTGCTTCACTTCATGTTCAATTAGATACCATGCCTATAGGACCAAAATCAGCCTTTAATACTTAGATACCATGTCTGTAGGAATTAAAATTGGCTATAATAGAGATCATGTCTATAGGATCTAAAACCAGTTTAGTTAAAAAACCAGTTTGACTCGTACTGTTTTGAACTAGTTTAAATAACCCGCTCTTTTGAATTAATACGGTTAGAAAGCATGCATATAGGATCCAAATCGCTCGTTTCAAATTGTTTATTGTTTTATTACACCCCTAATCAGTAACAGATATCGTGCTCACTACTACGCCGAGGCAAGCCTTAGGTAATAATGATAAAACTAAACTCGCCTGTGTTTAATTAACACTACTACAACCAGCAGGCATGCATGATTCGGACTTCTTATCTGATTTTTGTAATAAATTGGTCTGCTTCAACAACTAAAACACCCTGCCTTAGTACTTTAAATTCTGACCCTAACTGTGTTTAAGTCATGCTATTTTTATGCATTGTCTGTGGAGGTATATATGAGCCTCTTAATTATTTATGTGTTTCCCCTTTATATGTAGTCCTACATGTTTTTGTCTGTCGCCTTAGCCTTTTACCTTTAAAACCTAAGAGTCAGCCTAAATCCTCCCTCTTATAGGAATAGTAGTCCTAAATTCCTCCACGACTGATAGGAATAAGACGGGTAATAGCATGCAATAGAGGTCGAGTCCAATTCGCGCTTTAATACCTTAATGGGATAGGAAGGGTAGACATAGATATGATGACTGGTGTGCTAATACCACGTGTATCCCCTCTTCTAAGGAGTTTCATAACGTATTGATGTGATCCATATTATGAACAAACCTAGGATTCCCCCCTCCTTATTTTATATTCTCAAGTATTTGTAAAAATGTAACTCCTTTTTAAAATTCACCTTTTAATGATTGTTTTCAAACTCTTATGTGTTTAAAATTAAATTCCTTACTATTTGAGCCTATACTTATCTATTTGCTAACTGTAAAAATTCACAAAACTATCTGGCCGGAAACCACACTAGTGGATCCTGAGGGGTGCCTAACACCTTCCCCTTAGGATAATTTCAAGCCCTTACCCTATCTCTCGTTATCAAACAAACTTAGGAATGAACCCTATAGGTGTCCTAATGCACCTTAAATCATTAGGTGACGACTCTTCAAAATGAAAACCCCGTTCTCAAAAGGAATGAGTTGTCCTATACCTAAAAATGTCATAAACTCGATTTTCCGACAAAAAAGAGGGAAAAAGGGGGCGCGACAACATGGCGACTCCGCTGGGAGTTTTTTTAGGCTTTTACCATTTCAGATTGTTCTTGTGAATTTGTACCCCTCCTTTATGTGCAATTATTTGTTTAAATTCCTTTAAGCATTCAATTTCTTTTTCAAAAGCGAAACTGACTCAACTTCTTTGTTTCCTTCCTTTATTGTTGCTTTAAATTATATAACTACTGTATTTTTTGCTTTCTTAACGTGCAAATACATGTCAACATATTTTTTTAATTATTGCATAATCATGCTCAACATCATACTCCACTCGTGCCAAACAAATACTATAGAAACGCTTATAATGAGTGGTTGCGCTCTTCCTATATCATTACCCCTAAATTCGGAAAGGAATATTTGCGGTAAAACTTGTCGATCAGCGGTGCAGTCGACAGTTCTATGCCTTCCCCCCTTGAGTTGTCCGCTCAAGGGTACCAGTCTAAAACCCCATAGAAACCTTACTTTGTTCAAATTGTGCAGGACATCATGGTCAAACCTAGCCGGGTCAGTTATGTTGTCCACATAATGATCCTTTAAGATAGCCTTGTTCAAAGTCCACTGGGTTTCCCTAAACCCAAACAGACATCACCACGTTCTGTGCATTTATTTGGAGAACTAAATGCTTCATGCTAATTGTTGGTATTAAATAGTCAAGTCTGGTGGGAGTAAGGGCCTAACCTTATATGTCTTGCAGAAATATGAGGCACGAAGTCCCCATATTCGGCATGGTCACCAACGTCCACCCAATATTGCTAAGCTAGTGGAGAGATTTACCCTCCAGTGACCAAACTCTTGTCCGAAAATATCTGGGAAATCTACCATCCCTCCTGGAGATCCAACCCAACAACATGATCATAGAAGCTGCCACACTGTTCTGGGATTGTGAAAGGGCCGTGTTCCGCTTTGGGGACATTGAAATGACGCCCTTGCTAGAGGAGATATGAGGACTGGCTGATCTAGTGTGGAAAAATCCGAACTTGCTAATGCTTGAGAACCGCAAAGGCAGGGGTTTCCTCAAAATGATGGGTCTGAAGAAGAACACAGAATTGACATGCCTGAAGGAGTCATACATCCCTTTTAACTATTTGTATGAAAGGTACGGTTACAACAAATCCTACCGTACCTACCCTGACGAGTTTGCCATCACATACTTGGGGCACATCCATTGAAGGGTTTTCGTCTTCATGTTTTGTTTCCTGGGGCTGATCGTGTTTCCGATGAAGAAAGGGAGAATCCATACCAAGATGGATATGGTAACTAAGACCCTAATAGAGGGGATTGGTGGGCAGCCATTCAGCATCGTGCCCATGATCATTGCAGATATATATCGAGCCTTGGAGAAGTGTCAACGAGGAGCAAAACACTTCGAAGGCTGTAATTTATTACTCCAACTCTGGCTTATGGAACATCTCCACAAGGGAGAATACCAACAAGATATTCAACGAAGGGACTGGGATGATCACATCGCTTTCTATCATCCAAAGCGAATGAATTACATCCCCGATATGTTCGCTCAGCCTGAGAATGCCAAAGAATGGGTTGAACTATTTAATAATCTGACTGAAGAACAGGTTCAATAGATGTTCGAGTAGTTTCTGACCGAGGAATTCATCGCCCGATCCAGAGATGCACCTTTCCTAATACTGATTGGTCTGAGAGGAACATACCCTTACGTCCCTCTCCGAGTTATGAGGCAAGCTGATAGGAAGAAAGTTATACCCAGGGTCGACAAGATGAGTCATTTCCGAGCTGACTTCCAAAATGATGATAGTCCCTACAAGTGCCAAGCTCAACATATGTGGCACTGCAAGATCATAATGGGGAGAGATCATTTAACCAGACATGTATCATGCTGGTTGTGCTCCTTTCTACTCAGGTTGGTTGGAAGACAATCATGATGGTCTGGGCCAGCTAGGGTTTGCCCGAGGTCACAGGATTAAAGATGAAAAGGCTGAGGCGTATGTCAAGTACAACCAGCTGCGCAAAAGGATCCGTAAGTACGAAAGCGAATATTGCGAAATAAAAGAGTCCAGCCAGAAGCTGATTGAGGAATGGAAGGACATGGCTATCAGTGCCAACAAGCGGCTGGGATACTTGGAGCGAGGCATAGAGGAATTGGAGAGAAAATTTCTCAAGAGGGTCGAAGATTGTCAAAATGCTGAAGGGACCGAAGATGACCATCTAGCTAGAGCATACCTGTTGCTGGGACTCTGCAAGTTAGGAAATTTGTTCGACGGAGCCAAGGATGCCGAGTCTGGGGAAGGTCCTTCTGGAACCGAATAGATAGGAGTTCGTCTTTTCACTTTTATGAGTGTAATAAGGCCATTGGCCATTAGTGACTTTTTATTTCCTATTTATTTAGTGTCAATTTGGATTCGTCTTATTTTCTATCAATAAAATGAGGCATTTACCATTCTAAGTTCTCCAAAGCAATTTGTCGCTAGGCCTACCTCAGGCACAAAGAGGTCCCCCCAAATTAGGACACAATTTACATTCCCGCACTATGTGTTTAAATATTGCAATACTTCTTATGATCCTCATTAACTTGATTACCTTTTGTTTTTGTTTTTATTATTCCCCTCCCCAAAGGTTAGTTCGTGCACTCTGGTAACATCATCCTATTCCACGAGATCCAGGAACCCTCCACCCACTCCTCCTCTTAGTCCTGTCAAAAACAAGAACAAAGGCAAGATGGAAGATTTGAACAACGTCAGAAAGGAGAATCCAACTAAACGTGTAGAGGCCACTAATGGCCATGGTGCTCAGGTCCCTAAGGAGAATGTATCCCAACTTGAACAGAAACTACTGAAATTCCAAGAAGAGCTCGATCAGGTTCGGAATCTGGCAAGCCTGTCATTTTCCCTCAGCACCCCAGATATCAGTTTCCCCAATACTTAAAACCCTACACCTCCTCAAAATATCCTAAAGCAATAGAATCATCCTGTTCCTCACCATCACACTATTCCACCAAAAACTTAATGCAACACATGCCATATCCCAAATAATACTCCACTACTCATCCCAGAACCTCAAAACTCCACAAATGACCATTTCCACACCCACGTACCAGGCCACCATAACACCCCCATCTATGTAGAGACCATGCCACACTCCACCTAACCTATCCCAAGCACACCTGAGTCCGATGAAAAGGACCTACTTATTAGGAACCTAGTAGAGGAGCTCAAGAAACTGACCAGCCAGATTCAAGGCGTTGAAGAAAGCAAGGGAATTGATGGGCTGAACTATGAGGATCTTTGCATACAGCCCAATGTCGAACTGCCCGAGGGGTACAAACCTCCTAAGTTCGAAATGTTTGATGGTATGGGTGATCCAAGGGTCCATCTGAAGGACATACTACGACAAACTGGTTGGAGTAGGGAAATACAAGAGAATCTTCATGAAGCTGTTCATGAGGAGTTTGAAAGGAGATGCATTGTCTTGGTACGTCAGCCAAGATCCAAAGAAGTGGTCAAGCTGGGTAGGCATGGCGTCCGAATTTATGGACATGTTCAGGTTTAATACAGAGAATGCGCCTGGCATGTTCTATATTTAGAATCTAAAGAAGAAGCCTACAGAAATGTTTCGCGAGTATGCTACTCGCTGGAGGTCCGAAGCTGCTAAGGTCAGACCTGCCTTAGAAGAGGAACAAATGAACAAGTTCTTTGTCCAGGCCCAAGACCCACAATATTATGAGCGGTTGATGATGATTGAGAACCACAAATTCTCCGACATTATCAAATTGGGTGAAAGAATTGAAGAAGGTATCAAATGCGGTATGGTTACAAACTTCGAGGTCTTGCAAGCTACCAATAAGGCTTTACAGTCCGGTGGTGTGTCCAAGAAAAGGGACGTAGGGGCCGTAATGGTTGCACAGAGGACCAAATCTCCCATCAAATATCAAACTTACCCAACACCTCCACTCACATATCAGCCAACTCTGAACTACCAAGCACCCTCACCCTCATACCAACTCCACCACCAACTTATTAGTCACCTCCACCTCCTACATATCAACCTACTTCACCCAGATACTCCCAACCCGCACATGTCTACCAAACCTATAATTCTCAGCCATCCCACTATCAATCACCTCCTACACGCCAAAACTTCCCTAGACCTTGGCCACATTTTGATTGCAGACCTTCAAAACAATATACAACCATTGCTGAACCCATTGACCAGTTGTATGAGAGACTCAAAGTCGCTGGTTATGTCACCCCCATCCCTGCTGCAACCCCTGAGAACCCTTCTCAGTGGGTTAACCCAAACAAATCCTGTGCATACCACTCCAGCATGAAAGAGCACACCATCGATGAATGCCGTTCCTTGAAAGACAAGATCCAGTCTTTAATAGATAACAAGATTATTGTGGCAAAGGAACCCACTCCAAATGTCTGCAACAACCCTCTACCAGACCATAAGGGTGGAGGTATCCACATGATCGAAATAGAAGATGATTGGGATCCCGAGGGATCGATCGGGTTAATCGCAGAAGGTGATGACCCGAAGAAGCTAATAGTTACCCTTAATCCGATCATAGTCCAGATTCAACCATCTGAGGATGCTGAGGTGAATATGTCTGTGCCACTTGAGTTTGAAGCAACGGCATCTGCAAAAACACCCGCACCAATTGAGGTTGAATTCGTGTCTCCAACAAATGTACCCACACCATTTGAGGTTGCAATTTTGCCACCCAAAGCACACGCTCTATTCGGAGTAAGGGTAGCCACGCCGATCCCAGTGGCAATGTCGACTATGACACCATTCCATACAAAGGCTGTACCCTGGGACTATACAACTGAGGCGAGGAGGAAAGGCAAGGTCAGGTTCGAAGAGACTATTGCAGCACAGGGCATGACGAGAACTGGTAGAGTCTATACCCCTAAACATCTAGCTAAGTCAAGCAAGTAGGCCTCCAATTGGCCACCTATCATTGAGACAGGTCCAGATGACCTCAGGAGAAAGATACAGGCCAAGGAATACTCGGTCATCGACCAGTTGAACAAAACACCAGCGCAAATCTCCATTCTTTCTTTGCTACAAAATTCTGAGGCACACAAGAATGCTCTGTTAAAGGTGCTGAGTGAAGCATACGTACCAAGCAACATCATTGGGGGGGAAATGGCTAACATGATAGGACAAGTACTGGAGAGCCATAAGATCACCTTTCATGAGGATGAGCTGCCACCTGAAGGGTTGGGGAACAATAAGGCACTGCACATCACCGTGCAATGCGAGGACTATTTCATCACCTGAATACTAATCGATGGAGGTTCCAGTCTCAACATTTGTCCGATGGTAACATTCAAGAAGTTGGGTAAAGGACTACACGAGATAAAAGACGGAGCTATCAATGTGAAAGCCTTCGATGGTTCCCAGAGGTCCACCATTGGGGAGATTATTCTATGCCTGCAGATGGGACCAACATGGTTCGATGTCGATTTCCAGGTGATAGTTGTGCCAACATCTTACAACTTACTGTTGGGACGGCCATGGATTCATGCTACTGGGGCTGTAGCATCAATGCTGCACCAAGCAGTAAAATTCAAAGGGAATCACCAGGAAGTGATCATTCACGACGACTGTAGCAACCCCATATACAGTCGTCAGACCATTCCGACGATCGAAGAAAGAAGGAAGCTGGCTGGAGAGACTTACCATCACATTGAACAAACCTAGGATTCCCCCCTCCTTTTTTTATATTCTCAAGTATTTGTAAAACTGTAACTTCTTTTTAAAATTCACCTTTTAATGATTGTTTTCAAACTCTTATGTGTTTAAAATTAAATCCCTTACTATTTGAGCCTATACTTATCTATTTTCTAACTGTACAAATTCACAAAAATGTCTGGCCGAAAACCACACTAGTGGATCCTGAGGGGTGCCTAACACCTTCCCCTTAGGATAATTTCAAGCCCTTACCCTATCTCTCGTTATCAAACAAACTTAGAAATGAACCCTATAGGTGTCCTAATGCACCTTAAATCATTAGGTGACGACTCTTCAAAATGCAAACCCCGTTCCCAAAAGGAATGAGTTGTCCTATACCCAAAAATGTCATAAACTCGATTTTCCAACGAAAAAGGGAAAAAGGGGGCACGACAAGGGTGACACTGGACAATAAAATTGATGCTAGCTAAATGGCCTTGTAGGACAAATTTCCTTTTTCCACACACATAACTTTGGATTCCATCTCTCTCTATTGTAAATTCCAATTTAGTACAATACTTTCCATATGCACTGTAGATAATAAATTTGCGTTGAGAAAATAAAATCAAGATTGAAAAATATTGCAACAATCATAGTATTTAATTTTAAATATTTGAGTGTTACAATCTCTACGAATCTTCTGATTCTTCTTTCCAATAGTAAATAAATTCAAAGGCCTTCGAGCTTGAACTTGAATCTATATTTGTTGCCACGAACGATGATCTTGAATTCAACTTGCCACGAACGATGATCTTGTTCTTGAGCTTGAGCTTGATTGCTTGGACTTGAACTTGAACTTGATTTGGTCTTCGTTTTTGAGCTTGAACTTGATTGCTTGAACTTGAACTTGATTGCTTGAAGCTTGAAATTTGTGGAGGAATTTGCAGTGTTTGATCCACGAGCTCTTTCTTGCTTCTTGTTATAATTTCTGGTGTCTTTTCTGAGTTATGAAGACCCCTATTTATAGTTGTGGAAGGGAGGAGTTATGATAAGAACAAACTCTTTTCGACCAATCAAATTGAAGCGTGACATGGCCGCATTTGATTAGCCAGAACATGTCACTTGCACATGTGGCGCGATTTCATTGGCCTTTTAATTTGACCTGGCATGCCTTGTCATTTTGATACGTGGCATGATCCTATTGGCTCTTCCGTTTGAATTGGCGTCCCACGTCATTTGACATATGGCACCAAACTAGGCCTCTAGAAAGATGGCATATTGGGCCTAATAAAGTGGGCTCATTATTTGTAACCTAATTAAATGGGTTAGCCCAGTCAATTTTATTAGACTTAAATAATTAATTCAATTAAATTAGCCCATAATATTTATTTGAACTAATATCTTGAATTTAAAATATAGTCCAAATTATTTTATAGATTTATTTTTAATAAAATTTATATGCCTAAAAATACCCGCTACTTCAAAATTTATAGAACATAACCTTTAACTTGAAGCGATAAAATCTTGAAGTAAAAGTGAAGCATTAGACATTAGCGTCGAGTTAAACGATGTTCCAGGGGAAAGAATCCAACCAATCAATTAGTTCATAAATTTTGCAATTTGATAGATATTTTGAACAAGAATAAGACCAAACAACAATGATTGCACTTGCATTTTACGTGTTGTCCCACTATATTTGCGTGGCCTTGTAATGCATAATGGATTTGGTTGGAAGTATTTACTTGTGGCAAAACGATCCTGTTTGTCTGCAATAAGGAAATGTTGTCATGACTATTAAGCTTTTAGGAGTCAACTACAATTACTGATTCCCTTTTCGTGTTGGGAACAAATTCTCGTTGCAGCCGCCTTAGCAGTTGATCCCACATCGGGAATAAATCTTCCATGCCATATTTTTTAAACCTATATAAACTCATGTGATCGTATTTGTTGAGCATCAATTCACAGTATTTGCAAGTCACTTGAGTCTGCTTTTGTGAACTCGAAAGCATTAACGTGGAGGTAATTTCTTCTTCTTTTCTTGTGCTTTTTCCTTTGTTATTTTTTTTCTTTTTGTAGGCCAAGAAGAGAAAAGTCATCGAGTGTCAAGTTGATGGGCAATCCAGTAATGTACCATAGAAGGATAAATTTCATTGCTGCATATATATGATCAAATCCTCAACAACATATAGAAGGCCAAATCCATATCGACATATGTCTACAGATCCACATCATCATATAAACGGGAAAATTCACGGCAACATATAGAATTCTCAACAACATATTGAAGGATCAAACCGCAACAACATATAGAAGGACAAGTCCATGGCAAACTATAGAAGGACAAATCCTCAACAACATATATATGGATCTAATCAGTGATGAGACCAATTTAAGGTATAAAGGGACTTAAATATCAACCTTAAAATTGGAAAAGCACAATTCCTTTTAAGAAACATATCTGCGAAGAGGCCAATTTAAGGTGCAAAGGGACTTAAACATCCATCTTAAGATTGGAAAATTAGAAAGTCTCAAACTTGAAGACTTGGTGGATTTGCAAATTTCAACTCAAATACCAACAAATTTGATGGTTGACGGAGTTGAAGATTTGGCGGACTTTGACGCTTCTGCTTGAAGAGTGGTACTCTTTTAAACATTAACTTGAAAATTAGAAGACTTGGTTCAACTTGAAGACTTGGAGGGCTTGAATACTTCAGCTTAAAAAGTTTACGAACTTGAAGACTTCAAATTGAAGGCATAACAGACTTAGAGGGCTTAAACATTTCAACTTGAAGACCGACGAGCTTGAAAACCGACGGACTTAAAGACTCGGTAGACTTTAAATACTTCAGCTGAAGGCGTAGCAGCCAAGATGAATTCAACTTGACTTGGCATTAAAGACTGCAACTTGAAGATTTGGCCTTCTACTAAAAAACTACATCCATCCATCAAAGATGCCAATTTTCTAAGGAGACTTGCCCCCATTGAACCATCAATCTTTGATAAGGCACAAAGTTCAATGAAGGAATACATGTAAGCCCAAATTTTTTTTAAGTCCCAATCAAGTTGATTATATTCCATCATGCTTCATTCGAACAATGATTGGGGCAATATATATCTTTTGAACTCATGCGACTAAACTTAGAAGAAAACTCCAAGGTACCTACGTACCTCGGTGAAGAGGATCAAGTCATGTCGTAGTTCAAAATGGATGAGTTTCTTTTTATTTCTCTTTTTTGGGTCGTACACAGTTTATACTCTTGTGGGCCAGGAATAACATGCAGTTCATGCTCTTACGTTAAGGAGCGTAATAACTTGCAGTTTAAGCTCTTATTTTAAAGAGCTTTGCGACTTGAAGATTTTGCTCAAATTTGAAGAGCTTCATGACATGCAGTTTAGGCTTGTATGTCCAGGAGCATAACGACTTTTGGTTTAAGCTCATATTTTGAGGAGCTTTGTAACTTGAAGATTCTGCTCTAATTTTAAGTGCTTTGCGACTTAAAGATTTTTCTCAAATTTGAAGAGCTTCATGAAATGCAATTTAGGCCTGTGAATCCAGGAGCATAGTAATTTGAAGAAAGCTCAAATTTTAAGAGCTTCACAACTTGAAGTTCAGCTTGAATTTGAAGAGCTTTGCGACTTGAAGTCTTTGCTCGATTTTGGAGAGCTTTTGACTTGAGTCTTTTCTTGAATTTGAAAAGCTTTGTGACTTGACGTGTTTTCTCGACTTTAAACAGTTTTTGACTTGGTCTTTGCTTGAATTTGAAGAGCTTTGCAACTTGAACACTTTGCTCGAATTTGAAGAGTTTTACAACTAGAAGACTTTGCTCGAATTTGAAGATCTTTAAAATATTAAAGATTTAGTTCAAATTTGGGGAGTTTCATGACATATAATGTTGTCTCATATGCCAAGAAGCATTATAAGCTGCAGTTAGGCTCGTGCGTTGAGGAGTATTATAACTTGCAGTTTAGGCTCGTGCGTTGCGGAGCATAGTGACTTGAAATTTAAGCTCGTGTTTTAGGAACTTTGCAACTTGAAGATTTTGCTCGAATTTGACGAGCTTTACAACTTGAAGACTTTGCCGAATTTGAAGAGCTTTATGTCTTGAAGTTTGGCTCGAATTTGAAAAACTTTGCGATTTGAAGTCGTTGCTCGACTTTGAAAAGCTTTCGACTTGAGTCTTTGCTCGTATTTGAAGAGCTTTGTGACTTGAACACTTTGCCCAAATTTGAAGAGCTTTACAACTTGAAGACTTTGCTTGAATTCGAAGAGCTTTACCCCTTAAAGATTTAGTTCAAAATTGGTGAGCAACGTGACATACATTATATACTCATGTACCAAGAAGCATTGCAACATGCAGTTTAGGCTCGTGCATCGAGGAACAATATAATTTGCAATTTTGGCTCGTGCATTAAGGAGCGTTACGACTTGCAATTTAGGCTCATGCATCAATGAGTATTACGACTTGCAGTTTAGGCTCATGCATCAAGGAGCATTACAACATGCATGGACTTTTCAGTTTCATCTTTGGATGAATGGTTTCCCCCATTCTCAGCATCATCTGCTTCTATTTCATCATGAGGCTCAAAGCTAGGAAACCCTTGATCTCCACTTGTAGCCATACTCAATTCCATATCATGTGCACAAGTGCTAGTTCTTCAAATATTTTGGGTTATATGCCTTGTAAGATATAGCAAAGACTCTAATGCATGCCTTGAATGCATATTTCGATGCTACAGGTTTCGCTAAGGCGATCTTTGCAGTCGAGGCTTAAGCTCCTCCGGCGGTTGATGAATTTAATAACTGGCTCATCCTTTTATTGATGAGAGTTTGCTTACGATGCGTCTTATGCTATATAAACTATTTAGAAACTCTTGCTTCAACTGCTTCTAACAATTGATGGAACCATATTCGAGATATGTGTACTAATCTAATGCATTACCTTTAAGAGATCGATCAAACTGTTTGACAAGATAATCACTATACATTCCAGCATTGTTGCAAGTTTCAACAAAGTGTGCTACATGTTGTCTCGGATTTCCTTGCCGTCGAATTGTTGCAACTTAGGAGGTTGATAACCAACATGTATCTTCAAGTTATCAATTCTTTGCCTATACGGCTTTGCATATGTAAGTGATAATTTGGATGACTCAGGTTTATCTTTGATAAACTCTATGATGAAGTCCTTTAATTTCTC
Organism: Nicotiana tabacum; assembly: GCF_000715075.1. Taxonomy (NCBI): domain Eukaryota; kingdom Viridiplantae; phylum Streptophyta; class Magnoliopsida; order Solanales; family Solanaceae; genus Nicotiana; species Nicotiana tabacum. Next base: position 55,863,126 of record NC_134097.1, read on the forward strand.
AACGGGAATCAGACCTTCAGCGGAGACTTGAATCTCATTGGTTGTCGTTGCTTGCTTTTCGGAGGAGTCTTCTTTCTCTTGTGGTCTTTGAAGATTTAAAGGTGTTTGTGTCGATTCTCCTTCTACTATGCTATCCAATGTATCTGTTAACTTCAAAAGTTTAGCATCTTGATCTTGCATGTGCTTTGATAAGCTTTCATCAAATTTGCAAGTTGTTCTTCTACAGTAGAAACTTCAATAACCATTGCTTGCATGATCGCCATTGAGGATGAAGAATACTATGGATCTTTGTTGGAATAGAGCTTAGAGGTCACATGAGGAGATCCAACGCTCAAGTCAACATTATTGGTTTGCATGAAAGGTTTCTTGGACTTAGATAAACTAAGTTGAGCAAGAACCTCTTCGATCTTTTCGGTGACATCGTTCCCTTTTTGGGTCGCGCTTGTGGAGGATCTTGTTCCTTTTGAGGATGAAGATCTGACAATAGGGATTTATGCGAATGACACTTGAAGTGTTTGTTGTCCTAAAGAGCTTACTTTGCTCCTTGTGACTGGCCCAAAGCTTCCAAAAGTAATATTGAGGATGTTTTCCACGTTAGTATAGAGCTTGGAATTAGCAGCTCTAGTGGAAGTTGATCTGAAATTGATTTTCTTTGAAGCCATTTTGATGTTCTAGAACTTGGTGATTGAAAATTTGAGATGAGACATAGAGATTGTCCCACTGGGCGTGCCAGAATTTTTAGACAATAAATTTGCATCGAGAAAATAAAATCAAGACTGAAAAATACTACAACAATCGTAGTATTTGATTTCAAATATTTGAGTGTTACAATCTCTATGAAACCTCTGATTCTTCTTTCCAACAGTAAATAAATTCAAGGGCCTTTGAGCTTGATCTTGAATCTATATTTGTTGTCACGAATGATGATTTTGAATTCAACTAGCACGAACTTTGATTTGAACTCGTACTCCTTGAATCTTGTTTTGGTCTTCGTTCTTGAGCTTGAACTTGATTTGTTCTTCATTCTTGAGCTTGTACTTGATTTCTCGAACTTGAACTTGATTGCTTGAAGCTTGAAACTTGTGGAGGAATTTGCAGCATTTGATCCACGAGCTCTTTCTTGCTTCTTGTTATAACTTCTGGTCCCTTTTCTGAGTTATGAAGACCCCTATTTATGGTTGTGGAAGGGAGGAGCTATGATAAGAACAAATTCTTTTCGACCAATCAGATTGAAGCATGACATGGCCACATTTGATTGGCCAGAACATGTCACTTTCACATGTGGCACGATTTCATTGGCCTTTTAATTTGACTTGGCATGCCTTGTTATTTTGCTATGTGGCATGATCCTATAGGCTCTTCCATTTGACTTGGCGTCCCACGTCATTTGACACGTGGCACCAAACTGGGCCTCAAGGAAGATGGCATATTGGGCCTAATGAAGTGGGCTCATCATTCGTAGCCCAATTAAATGGTTTAGCCCAGTCAATTTTATTGGACTTAAATAATTAATTTAATTATATTAGCCCATAATATTTATTTGAACTAATATCTTGAATTTAAAATATAGTCCAAATTATTTTATGGAATTAATTTTAATAAAATTTATATGCCTACATGCACAAAGTAACTCAGTAAGAAAAACTCAAGCAACATGGAATAAAAATCGGAAAGAAGAGTAAAAAATAACCATAAAATGGTAACAGAAGAGGAGAACTTGTTTCTTCATCAATAATAATAAAACTGAAGTGTGATGCAAAGTGTGTAAAAAAGAAGAAGAAAAAAATGCAATTTATAACACATTAAATAAATGGGGGTTATGGATTCAAAAAGTCACAACCCAAGATGCAATTATAACAAATTAAACAATTGGGGTTAGGAACTTGAAAAGTCACAATGAATGAAGAGGTTGAGTTGAATAAGTCAAGAAATGAGGAAAAAAATAGAATCCCTAAGATATAAGATCTCTCTCTCTCTCTCTCTCTCTCTCTCTATATATATATATATATATATATATATATATATATATATATATATATATATATATATATATATATATATATATATATATATTTCTTTGTCAAATAGACTTCTATAGAATCACTTTACAAATGACTCCTAGTATTTTATGTGTAGTAAAATCATTTGATACACACTTTTGTCGAAACTTAGTATATACATTGCAAATAGCCAACATACGAACTACATAAGAAGAGTGAAGTTGATATTGTTTACCCGTAATATGTTACATGGTTTATAGACAAGTGGATTAATTTGATCTGAAAATGATAAAGATATAAGATTAAAATTGAGAATTAATCGAAGAAGATGACAAACCTAGCTCCGAACCCAGCGTCTCCGAGAGCACAAATAGAAATAGCAACAAAGTGAAAGTGTAATGATCCGACCGATTGTTTTACTTTCTAGAACTACATTCCCTTAAATAAGACTTTCCGTATGTGCTTTTACTATTTTATGACTTGCGGGGATGGTTAATTTGGGAGTTGAAAGAGCTAGGGTTGAAATCGGAACACTTGACTCCATGGTTTGGCCTTAAAAGGCTAAGTTTGACTTCGGTCAATATTTTGAGTAAATGACCTCGAAATTGGGATTTGACAGTTCCAATAGGTTTGTATGATGATTTCGTACTTGGGCGTATGTTTGGATGGCGTTTTGGATGACCCGGGAGCATTTTAGCGCCTAATAGTGAAAGTTGGCATTTTGGGTGAAATTTGCAAGTTTAGATTGAAGTGGATTTTTATATTATAGACATCCATTTGGGATTCCGAGCCTGGTAATAGCTCTGTATGGTTATTCTAGATTTAGGAGCGCATCTGAAAGTTGATTTAGAGGTCCATAGGTCGTTTCGGGGTCATTTGGCGAAAGTTAGAAATTTGAAATTTTTAGAAAGTTTGGCCGAGGGTGGACCTTGACATTGGGTTTGGATTCTAGTTCTGGAAGTTGGAGTAGGTCTGTAATATTATTTAAGGCTTTCACGCAAAATTAGGCGTCATTCCGAGTTGATTTGATTGGAATCGGACGCGCAGAAGTATTTTTAGAAGTTTTTGAGTTCATGAGTTAATCCATGCGTTTTGACATCCGATTCGTGGTTTTTGATGTTATTTCAGTGTTTTGATCGCGCGAGCGAGTTCATGTGATGTTGTTAGACTTGTGAGGATGTTTGGTGTGGAGCCCCGAGGGCTCGAGTGAGTTTCAGACATTCGGAAGGATGAGAAAAGCTCTAGTTTTCTGGTGTTTTTGGGCTGAAGTTGCAGGTCTCGCAAATGCGAAGTTTTGATCGCATTTGCGACCTTACTTTTGCGAAGAGCCATTCGCATTTGCGAAGTTGGGAAGGCTCTGAGGTGTTCGCATTTGTGAAGATCTTGTTGCTTTTGCAAACTATTCCTCTTTGCATTTGTGAAGGTTTTGATCGCATTTGCGACCATAGCAGTGATGGCCAGCCTTCGGAGTTGCGATGGATTTGTCGCATTTGCGACTTTGCATTTGCGAACGAGGTATCGCAAACCTATGCATCAGCTTTTAATGCGGGACTTAGCTTTATTTCCCCCATTTCCCACTTGGTCTCGGACGATTTTGAGAGCATTTTTGAGAGGGGTTCCATCAACATGAAGAGGTAAGTGATCCCTATTGATTCTTTAGCTAAGTACACGAATCATAAGTAGATTTAACATGGAAAATTGTGGGATTTTTGAGGAAACAACTAGGGTTTTGATAAAATTGGGATTTAACCACAAAAATGGTCATGAAATTTGATAAATATCATATATTTGAGTTCATGAGATTCTGGGAAACAACTTTCTTTGAATATTTCCGGAATCAGGCACGTGGACCTAGGGGTGAATTTTGGGAATTCTTCAATCGGGGTTGGGTAACCACTTTAATAGTTAGGATATGAACTTTTGAGCATAAATTGACTATCTTATATAACATTTGATTAGTTTCGAGTCGTTTGGCACCAAATTGAGGGTTTGAGCACAATCTTGGACCGAGAAGTAGGCTTTGAGACAAGGAAAGTCTCTTTTCTAACCTTGTAAGAGGGAATTAACCCCGTAGGTGAACTAATTAATATGTGCTTCTATTTTTGGGGACTACGTACGCATGAGGTGACGAGAGTCCATACGTAGCTATTATTCATGCTTATGTCCGGGTAGTTTTAGATTTACACCATGCTTTGCTGACACCGTTATTTGATTATGCTTATTAATTGTCTTGAATAGAGCTGAGGTTGAGGACTTCAAGATTTTAAAAATTTCTAGTTGAACTTCTTATTTTGGAAAGAATTGAGGGATATTATGATAACTTGAAAAATCTATGTTCAACCGCGTCGCAAGTATATTCCGCGAGTGGGGTAAATTTCCACTACTCTCATGGGAGTGGGCCGTTCGCCTTGGCAGGTTAACAGATGCATCTATGGTTCTTGCCGTTCGACCCTTGGCAATGCACATAGTATATGTCTATGTATAGTTGGATCTGGTCGTAAGTCCTCGGCATAATTCGTGAGTAATAATACCGGAAGCCCTATTATATTTGATATTGTTCCAATGGCTTGAAAAGTTAAATGGTTAAACATGAGGGAAGTGATTTAGTACTTACTAAAGGTGAAAAGATTGTTTATTTATTCCTTGCTCCGAGTTCTATTAGCATTTATTTATATCATGTTTAATGAGAGTTTCATATTATTATATTGTTGGCCTATAGTAAGTGTCGAAGTTGACCCCTCGTCACTACTTCTTGTGTCTTGGCCATTCTGGGCTCGCTCATAGGCGCTCGGCCATAGTAGGTTCGATATATAACTTACCATCTGATCGAAGGTTACCTAATAGGGGCCTGCCCATTGATTTTAGCTCGATGGTGGTGAAAATACTATAATACTGTATATATATAGACTCTCTGCTCTCTTGGCTGAAAGAAGACAAAACTAAACTGAATATGAAGTCTTGATAAGGGAAAATACTGTATCTTATGAGACTAGGATAATGTACATAAATTCAGGAATAAGAACTTCTCTTTATGCCTTGTTATCAAACGCATGTAGTTACGGAATCATGCCAAAATGAAGGAAATGTTTCGCCTTAACATACCTTAACTTCGTTGAGTTCTTAATAACTTACAAACAATTCTTCAAACAACTCAACTCAATCTACCACAGTATAAGGATATTCAATATCAGTGCTGAGTAAAGGCTAAGTCCGCAACTTAAACTAGTATCTCGTTTACGTAAAATTGGGCAGCATCTCCCCTGTAACAAGGCCCTCCTCTAATACCATATACCAACAACAACAAGAACACCACAATAACAACATGTGTGCATCATTTTCCAACCTTATCTCCATCACAATATACCACAAAACAACCCACACACCCTAATTATTTCATACATAAAACGACAACCAAAGTAGTGACAAACAACCTAAAAAATATAACGACGAAGGACCAGCCCACCATTCCGTCATTATGTGGTGTTTCTCCACACTTTTATCCTCCAAAACTCCATAAAACATCAGCACAAGAGGCCAACACGAGTGGACTACAAAATAGTCCATTAAAAGTGAGATAAATCAATCTTACGGCTTCCGATCACCGTCACGTGAGTTCTAACTATTAGGAAACGAATTTATCAACCATCATTGAGATTTAAAAGCCTATATAAAGAATTAATAGTTTTCATAACTATGAAGCACCTTCCAAGACTCAAACTACAAAGAAAAAGAGAGGCGATGTAGTGATATTTACGTCGTAGGGATCGTTCTAATGTTATCGCTTCTTGATTTCGTACCTAGGATGTTAATATTCTTTGGAACCCTTGAAAAGAGCTTAAGGGTAAGTTTTGGGGGTTCTATGGTCGTGTTCTATGAAAAATTAGGAGAAAGACAATTTAAAACCCTATATATATCAACTTTTGAAAAGTTAGAGGTGTTAGCTTGGCACCCTAGCATTCGCCCATCTTCCGACGCTTATATCTTTTTATCCGAATGTCATATGAATGAACGGTTAAGAGCATAGAAACTACATTCAAATAACTTCAATTTAGTATATAATATGTCCCAAAAAGACCTCATATAGCACACAAAATGTATTGTTCAAAAAGCTTTAGTGACACACCTACTTGTCACCTATGCAATCTGCGTAGTCTCGCAAAACTGCAAATATCTCTCTACTCCTATGTTATATCGACAAATGGTTTAATGAGTTAGAAACTAGACTCGTAGATATTAAATTTGGTAGGTAGAGAATCTACTAATTCCAAGTATATTAGGATAAAATCTTAACTACATTTGACCCAAGTTTCAACATATTTATGAATGTAACTTTTGATGACCTTTTCCAACTTTTGTTGCACAACTCGCTTGACTTTAAAACAGAATGCACATCTATCATATGACTAAAATAACTCATAAAATAATCTTCTTATAATTTTAAGCACCCTATTCTCACCCCAAAAGTACATGTTATAACATTCCCAACTTGTCGACTTTCGACGAAACTTATTTTCTTCAATTCGTTTAGCTTCTAAGCCTTCCAACCCTCTTGGTACTTGGTATTCATGATCTTAAATATTTGGAACCTCTATGGTAACATGGTTAACTTACTTTATGTACTTTCAAATATGATCTCATTTCTCAACTTATATCAATTGACTTAAGACGTACTCTTACGTACAAAAACATGAGATGTAACATCATTCCCGCCTTTGGAACATTTGTCCTTGAATGTTGGCTGATGCGCTTGTCAGTCTCATAACCCATAGCTATTATGAATATTTTAATAATGTCCTTGCCATCTAGGCAACTGTTCTATGAATAAATCCGAAGACTATGACATTCCCCCCTTTAGGCCTCTTTATCACACCACAACTTATTGTCGGAATGTGATGACCTAAAAGGTCATCTCGTGTTTTAGAACCCAATTCGGGGTTCCGAGGCTTTCAAAAACTCATCTTATTCCTCCTCGATTTGCATGCACAATCCGGGTACGTTTCCGAAAAGCCTTTATATGAAAATTTGAGAAAATAATAAACTTTTACCTTTAAAAGTAATTTTAGTTGACTTCGATCAACATTTTGAGTAAACAGAGCCGGACTCGTGTTTTGACGGTCCGGAGGGTCCATAGTAAAATATGGGACTTGGGCGTTTGCTTGGAATCGAATTCTGAGGTCGTTACCTCTGGTGGAAAGGATCATTGAAAGGGTGAACTGCTGGTCTGCTAGGATGCTATCCTATTCTGAAAAGGGTATAACTCATAAAATCTGTGTTATTTGGCATACAAACATACCGGGATCAAATTTTCCTATTGCCTAAGAAGATCATGAAGATGATAGAGACCATATGCAGGACTTTTCTTTGGACTGGATCAAATGCCATTTCAAGGAAAGCATTGATAGCATGGGATAAGATTTGTCAACCAAAAGAAGCAGGGGGATTGAATATCATCAATATGAGAATATGGAATAAAGCAGCAATTCTGAAACACTTATGGGCACTGACAATGAAGAAAGATGCTTTATGGATTAAATAGACTCACAGTTATTACATAAAAAACAAGGACATTGCAGCAATGGACACACCTAAGACAACAACTTGGGTGGTCAGAAAGATCATAGATGCAAAGAGAGACTTGGTGCAGGTGAAATCATTGCAAGTCAATCTCAATTCAGCTTTGGCAGACATGGTGAAATAAGGAAGATTTCAAATCCAAAGAGCTTATATCCAGATGTTGCCTCAGTTTCCCAAAGTTAGTTGGAAGACCATTTATCTATACACACAGATTCATCCAAGATTCAAATTTCACCTATGGTTGGCTATTCATCAAAGGTTAACAACTGTGGATATGCTAATCAAGTTTGGAATCTAAGTGCAACAGGATTGTGTGTTCTGTGCAAGAAATGTGGAAACATTTGATAACCTTTTCTTTGACTGTATAAACACAAGTATAATATGGGACAAAATACTAAGGTGGCTGGGAGTTATAAGGAAAATTGGATGCTGGCAAGATGAAATAGTGTGGATCAGTAGTATAGCTAAAAGGAAGAATGGCAAGGCAGACATTACCACAGCAGCTTTTGCGATGGTCGTGTACTGTATTTGGCATGAAAGAAATTCCATCAAATTCAACAAAGGTAGATACATGGTGGATGAGATATGCAAAGAGATTGCTATACACATGCACATAAAGGGAGATCAAAAATCAAATGGCAGCAAGCTTTGCAAAGTTTAAACAATTATCCTTAGAAGTAGCTTTTCTTTGATGATAATGTTTTCTAGTTTAATTCTTGTAATACTGATTAGGAGATTGATGGTCAGCATTATCTGGATTTGTAAAGACAGTTTTGATGAAATGAAAAATTAGTTTTATAAAAAAAAATTATAATGGTTTTGTGAAAATGATTAATAGTTGATCTCGTTGGTCCCGGATCCGTATTTTAGTTCCGAAACCCGGTACATGTCCGTTATGATATTTATACACTAGCTGTGAAATTTGGTGAGAAACGAGACCGATTTGATGTGATTTGGACCTTTGGTTGAGAAAACAGAACTTTTGAAATTTCTTGAAAATTTCATGCGATTTGATGTTAAATTCACAGTTGTCATGACCCGGATTTCTCACCCTCGAGAGCCGTGACAGAGCCTACGCATGAAAGCTAGGCAAGCCAAATTATTCTAATTATTTAACCTTTTCTAATTTTAAACCATTAACAATGATGAGTAGATATCATGCAAATAGCGAAAATAATTAAGCGGAAGACAACATCTGATTATTAATCTTAATACAAATTGTGGAAGTCTAAATACAACTCTACCCAGAATTTGGTGTCACAGCTTCACAGACGGTCTAAGAATACTACACACAAAGTCTGAAAGATAAAATACACACTGTTTCTAAAATGAGTAAAGGAAACAAGATAAAGGAAAGATAGGAGGTGACTCCAAGGCTTGCAGACGCATGCAGGACTACCTCGGGTCGCCTGTTGGACTGAAGGCAGTAACCTCACTGCGGTTCGAAGTCTATAACACTGGGATCTACACAAAAGAGTGCAGAGTGTAGTATCAGTGTAACTGACTCTATGTGCTGGTAAGTGTCTAGCCTAACCTCGGCGAAGTAGTGACGAGGCTAGGACCAGGCTACCAAATAAACATGTGCAGTTATATCATAAACATGGAAAATAGAAGCAGATAATTGCAATTAAAATTGGGCAGGGGAAACATGCTTCGGGGAATAACAGATAACAACAGAATATCAAGAGAATATAAAGAAACCAAAATCCAATTACTAACACGGATAGGGAAAACAAATGCAGAGTCCACTTTCATTTCACATCTCATTGCAGGCGTGCAACCTGATCCCATTTCATATATCTCGTTGCAGGCATTCAACCTGCTCCCATTTTACATATCTCGTTGCAGGTGTGCAACCCGCTCCCATTTCATATATCTCGTTGCAGGCGTGCAACCCGCTCCCATTTCAAATATCTCATTGCAGGCGTGCAAGCAACTCCCATTTCAAATATCTCTTTGCAGGCGTGCAACCCACTCCCATTTCATATATCTCATTGCAAGCGAGCAAACCGCTCCCATTTCTTTTATCAACACCAATCACAAAAGGGTCCCAGCAAGGGAACAATAATATCAAAACAAACATCCCGGCAAGGGAACAATAATATGACAATAACATCCCGGCAAAGGAATAATAATGATAATAATATCCCGGCAAGGGAACAGTAATGATAATAACATCCCGGCAAGGGAACAAAATGATAATAACATGTGAAGCACAATAAACTACAACATATTCATAACAATTACAATACAAGACTCACGAGCATGCTTGACACCAACGTATAGATACTCGTCATCATGCCTATACGTCATACTCCATAATTAACACGTAGCAAATAAGACACTACTCCTAATCTCTCAAGCTAAGGTTAGACCAAACACTTACCTCGATGCCACGAACACAATTTAAGCCTCTACTATCGCTTTACCTTGTGATTCTACCACCAATTCGCTCATATCTAGCCACAAGTTACTTAATTACATCAATAAATACTAAATGAATCAATCCTAATGCATGAAAATGAGTTTTCTAAAGTTTTTCCCAAAAAGTCAAAAATCACCCCGGGCCCACATGGTCCAAACCCGAGGTTCGAACAAAAACCCAATTACTCATTACCCCACAAACCCAAATATATAATCTGTTTTAAAATCAGACCTCAAATCGAGGTCCAAATCCCCAATTTTTGAAAAACCTAGGTTCTACCCAAATTACCCAATTTCCCCCATAAAAATAATTGATTTTGAGTTGAAATCATGTTAAAAGATGTTAATGACTGAAGGAAATGAGTTAAAATTGACTTACAATCGATTTGGAAGAAGAGTTGTTCTTGAAAAATTGCCCTAGGGAGTTTATGTTTTGAAAGGATGTGAAAAATGGTTGATTTTCGGCTAAGTATAAAAGTTGCATGTTGCAGGTATGAGAATTGCGAACAGGGTTCGCAATTGCGAACCCCGACCCTTGTTATGTTCGCATTTGCCAAGGGAGTTCTCGCAATTGTGATTTGTTAAATGCGAACACGAGATCACATTTGCGATAGCAGGACCAAAAGGGGTGCATCGCATTTGCGAAGGGAATCTCACATTTGTGAGATGGAGCTGGCCTGGGCTGCTTTCGCAATTATGACAAGGCCCTCGCATTTGCGAGCCAGGATTTGCAAATGAGAAGTCTGCAGGCCTGAACACACCAACTATAAAACCTGCAATTCATCAAGTCCGAAATCCACCCCGTGGCCTATCTAAAACTCACCCGAGCCCTCGGGGCTCTAAACCAAACATGCACACCAACGTAAAAACATCATACGAACTCGCTCGTGCATTCGAATCACTAAAATAACATCAACAACTAGGAATTTAGCATAAAAATCATGAAATTTCCTTAAGAACTTCAAATTTCAAATTTTCTCAAAAATGATCCGATTCACGTCGTTTCAAGTCCATTTCTTACCAAACTTCACAGACTTATCTTAAATCACATATAAGTCCTGTACCGGGCACCGGAACCAAAATATGTGCCCGATACCATCAAGTTTTAATCACAATTCATTTCCAAATCTCATAAATAATTTCAGAAAACAAATTTTCTCTAAAAATTCATTTCTCGGGCTTGGTACCTCAGAATTTGATTCTGGGCATACGCCCAAGTCCCATATTTTCTTACGAACTCTCCGGAACTGTCAAATCACGAGTCCGGGTCCGTTTACCCAAAATGTTGACCGAAGTTAACTTAATTTATTTTACAATCAAAATTCATCATTTTTCACAAATTTTCACATAATGTCTATTCGGCTACGTGCCCGGACTGTGCACGCAAATCGAGGTGATGCTGAAAGAGGTTTCTAAGACCTCGAAATGCATAATTCATTTCTAAAATAAGTGATGACCTTTTGGGTCATCACATTCTCCACCTCTAAAACAACCATTCTTCCTCGAACGAACGTAAGAAGGAAGTACCTGAGTCGGGGAAAAGATGGGGATAACGGCTCCGCATATCTGACTCAGACTCCCAGGTCGATCCCTCGGCGGGCTGACTTCTCCACTGAAAATGAACAGAAGAAAAACTCTTCGATCTTAACCGACGAACCTGCCGGTCTAGAATATCCACCGGCTCCTCCTCATAAGACAAGTCCTTGTCCAACTGAATAGTGCTGGAATCTAACACGTGGGATGGATCACCGTGATACTTCCGAAGCATGGACATATGAAACACTGGATGCACGGCTGATAAGCTCGGCGGCAATGCAAGTCTATAAGCCACCTCTCCCACTCGATCAAGAATCTCAAACGGGCTGATGAACCTAGGGCTAAGCTTTCCCTTCTTCCCAAATCTCATCACGCCCTTCAAAGGGGACACTCAAAGCAATACTCGCTCACCGACCATGAAAGCCAAATCTTGAACCTTGCGGTCATAGCTCTTTTGCCCGGATTGAGCTGTACCAAGCCTATCCTGAATAATCCTGACCTTGTCCAAGGCATCCTGAACTAGATCCGTACCCAACAACCGAGCCTCCCCCGACTCAAACCATCCAACCGGCGATCGACACCGCCTACCATACAAAGCCTCATACGGAGCCATCTGGATACTCGACTAGTAGCTGTTGTTGTAGGCAAACTCTGCTAAAGGCAAAAACTAATCCCTTGAGCCTCCAAAGTCAATGACACAAGCTCGGAGCATATTATCCAAAATCTGAATAGTCCGCTCGGACTGCCCGTCCATTTAAGGATGAAACGCTGTGCCCAACTCACCCCGTGTGCCCAACTATTGCTGAACTGCTCTCCAAAAATGGGAGGTAAACTGCGTACCTCGATCCAAAATGATAGACTCGGGCACACCATGAAGGCGAACTATCTCCCAGATATAGATCTCAACTAACCTCTCGGAAAAAGTAGGAGACTGCCACATGAATGAAATATGGTGACTTGGTCAACCTATCAACAATAACCCACACTGCATCGAATTTCCTTTGAGTCAGTGGGAGTCCAACAACAAAATCCATAGTGATACACTCCCACTTCCACTCAGGAATCTCAATCTTCTGGAACAAATCACCAGGTCTCTGATGCTCGTACTTTACCTGCTGACAATTCAAACACCGAGTCACATATGCAATGATGTCCTTCTTCATTCTTCTCCACCAATAATGCTGTCACAAATCCTGATACATTTTTGCGGCGCCCAGATGAATAAAGTACGAGGAACTATGGGCCTCCTCTAAAATCAACTCTCGAAGCCCATCCACATTAGGAACACAAACTTGACCCTGCAATCTCAAAACTCCATCATCTCCTAAGGTAACCTTCTTGGCACCTCCGTGCTGCACCGTGTCTCTAAGGACACATAAATGGGGATCATCATACTGCCGATCACGAATACGCTCCAATAAAGAAGAACGAACGACTTTGCAAGCTATCATACGGCTAGGCTCAGAAACATCCAACCTCACAAACTAATTGGTCAAAGCCTGAACATCCAAAGCAAGCGGTCTCTCATCGACCGGAATATAAGCAAGACTGCCCATGCTGGCTGATTTCCTACTCAAAGCATTGGCCACCACATTGGCCTTTCCCGGATGATATAAGATGGTGATATCATAATCCTTTAATAGCTCCAACCACCTTCTCTGCCTCAAATTTCGCTCCCTTTGCTTGAACAAATACTGCAGAATCTTGTGATCCGTGAACACCTCACATGACACGCCATACAGATAATGCCTCCAAATCTTGAATGCGTGAACAATGGCTGCTAACTCCAAATCATGGACCGGATAGTTCTTCTCATGGATCTTCAACTGCCGTGAAGCATAGGCAATGACCTTGCCATCCTGCATCAACACCGCACCAAGTCCAATACGAGACGCATCACAATAAACCGTATATGGCCCTAAACCTGTGGGCAAACCAACACCGTTGCCATAGTCAGAGCTATCTTGAGCTTCTGAAAGCTCGCCTCACTCTCATCCGACCATCTGAACTGGGCACCCTTCTGGTTCAACCTAGTCATCGGGGCTGCAATAGATGAAAACCCCTCCACAAACCGACGATAATAGCCTACCAATCCCAAGAAACTCCGAATCTCTGTAGTTGATGCTGGTCTAGGACAGTTCTTAACTGCCTCAATCTTCTTCGAATCATCCTGAATACCCTCTGCGGATACAATATGACCCAGGAATGCAACTAAACTCAACCAAAACTCACATTTCAAAAACTTGGCATACAACTGACTATCCCTCAAAGTCTGAAGAACCACTCTAAGATGCTGCTCGTGCTCCTCCCAACTACGGGAATAGAACAAAATATCATCAATGAAGACTATCAAGAACAAATCCAAGTAAGGCCTGAACACTCGATTCATCGACTCCATAAAAGCTACTGGGGCATTTGTCAACCCGAATGACATCATCAAGAACTCATAATGCCCGTACCAAGTGCGAAAAGCTGTCTTAGGGATATCGGATGCCCTAATCCTCAATTGATGGTAGCCAGATCTCAAGTCAGTCTTCGAGAATACCTTGTCACCCTGAAGCTGATCAAACAAATCATCAATCCTCAGCAATGGATACTTATTCTTGATTGTAACCTTGTTCGACTGCCGGTAATCAATACACATTCTCATTGATCCGTCCTCCTTCTTAACAAACAACACCAACGCACCCAAGGCGAAACACTAGGTCTAATGAAGCCTTTCTCAAGCAAGCCTTGCAACTGCTCCTTCAACAACTCAGGCGAGGCTATATGATACGTCAGGATAGAAATAGGCTGAGTGCCCGAAGCCAAATCAATGCAAAAGTCAATATCTCTGTCGGGTGGCATACCCGGCAGGTCTGAAGGGAATACCTCAGGAAACTCACATACAACGGGCACAGAATCAATAGAAGGGACCTTAGCACTAGAATCACGAATATAGGCCAAATAGGCCAAACACCCCTTCTCGACCATACGCCGAGCCTTCATATAAGAGATAACACTGCGGGTAGAATGACCAGGAGTCCCTCTCCACTCGAAACGAGGTAAACCCAGTAAGGCTAAGGTCATAGTCTTGGCATGGCAGTCCAAGATAGTGTGATAAGGTGATAACCAGTCCATCCCCAATATGACATCGAAATTAACCATGTCCAGAAGAAGCAAATCTACACGAGTCTCAAGACCCCCAATCACAACTATACAAGAACGATGAACTCGATCTACCACAATAGAATCACCCACCGATGTAGACACATAAATATGAGCACTCAAAGAATCACTAGGCATGACGAAATATGGTGCAAAATAAGATGATACATAGGAGTACGTAGATCCCGGATCAATTAAAACTGAAGCATCTCTGCTACAAACTAGAACAGTACCTGTGATAACCGCATTAGAAGCCTTAGCCTCGGGCCTAGATGGAAGAGCATAACATCGGGGCTAGGGCCCACCACCCTAAAATACATCTCTGGGACGGCCTACTACTGGTTGGCCTCCACCTCTAGCGGCCTGAGCTCCACCTCTAGTACCTCTACCTCCACCTCTAGCACCTCTACCCCTACCTCTAACTAGTTAGGCGGGCTGTGGAACACCTGGTGCCTGAACCATAGCATGGGAACCCTGTTGCTGAGAACTGCCCGGTGCTCGAGGACAATATCTAGCAATGTGCCTCGTGTCGCCACAAGTAAAACAAGCCCTTGGCTGCTGGGGCTGATGACCCTGGAAACTCTAGAGCAGTGGTGCACTGATAGGAGCTGGTGGTGCATTGCAGGTCTGCTGATTAGAATACTGCATATGAGAACCATGGCCACTTGAAGCACCATGAGAAACCTGAAGTGCTGACTGAAAAGGCCTAGGAGGATGTCCTCTACCATATGAATCTCTACCTCCAGACGAGGTACCACTAAATCGGCCGGAATGATGAGGCCTCTTGTCAGACCCCTGACCATCTCCCTGTGATAAAACCATCTCAACTCTCCTGGTCACATTGGCCGCGTCTTGGAAAGAAATCTCACTCCTAGTCTCCCTAGCCATTTGAAGACGAATCGATTAAATAAGTCCATCAATGAACCTCCTCCTCTCTCTCTCTCTCTCTCTCGATGTGAAGTATGATAAGATCATGACGAGCCAAGTCGATGAATCTGGTCTCATACTAGGTAATAGTCATAAAACCCTATTGGAGACACTCAAACTACCTCCGATAGGCCTCTCTCTGAGTGACGGGGAGAAACTTCTCCATAAATAGCTGAGTAAACGGCTCCCAAGTCAAAGCTAGTGATCCTGCTGGTTCATCCAAGCAATAATTTCTCCACCAAGTCTTGGTGGATACTGACAAGCGAAAAGTGGCAAAATCGACCCCATTGGTCTCAACTATCCCCATGTTCCTGAGAACCTTATGACAACTATCTAGATAATCCTAGGGGTCCTCAGAAGATGCACCGCTGAAAGTAGTAGTGAAGAGCTTGGTGAACCTGTCCAACCTCCACAAAGCATCGGCAGACATAGCTGCTCTATCACCAGTCTGAGCTACCATACACGACTGAACTGCTCTAATTGGCTGAATTACTGGAGTCTGAAACTAGGGAGCTACCTACTCTAGAGTGCGAGTAGCAAGAGTCTAAGCTCCTCCTCCAGCCTGAGAGACGGTTGGGGCTACAAGAAGCAAGCCTGCTCGGGTGACACTCTCTACAAGGCCTACTAGACAGACCAGAGCGTCCTGGAGTACTGGGGTAGCAATAAACCCCTCTGGGACCTGAGTTGGGCCCACCGGAACTGTCTGGGCTGGAACCTCATCATCAAGACAATTTGAGGCTCCACCGCTGATGCTGCTGCTCTGGACTGAACTCTGCCCCTACCTCGACCTCTAGCACGGCCTCAGTCTCGCCCTCTGCCCCTCGTGGGAGCTATTGCTGGGGGCTCTATCTGCTGGTCAATGGATGAGGAAGCGCGTGTTCTCGCCATCTAAAAAAGAACAGAGTAGAAATTCAATTAGCATTGAGAAACCAAACCACACGACAGGAAGGAATAAATGTGAAGTTTTTCTTAAATTTATATCCCCTGGGGGATAAATACAGACGTCTCCGTACCGATCCCTTAGACTCTACTAAGCTTGTCTGTGAATTGTGAGACAAAAGTAACCCAGAGCTCTGATACCAACTTGTCACGACCCGAATTTCCCACCCTAGAGAGCCATGATGGCTCCTACTCATGAAAGCTAGGCAAGCCAAATTATTCTAATTACTTAACCTTTTCCAGTTTTAAACCATTAACAATGATGAGTAGATATCATGCAAATAGCAAAAATAATTAAGTGGAAGACAACATCTGGTAATTAATCTTAATACAAATTACGGAACTCTAAATACAACTCTACCCAGAATTTGGTGTCACAACATCACAAACAGTCTAAAAATACTACACACAAAGTCTGAAAGATAAAATACACACTGTTTCTGAAATGAGTAAAGGACACAGGATAAAGGAAAGATAGGAGGTGACGCCAAGGCTTGTGGACGCCTGCAGGACTACCTTGGGTCGCTTGTTGAACTGAAGGCAACAACGTTACTGCGGTCCGAAGTCTACAACACTGGGATCTGCACAAAGAGTGCAGAGTGTAGTATCAGCACAACTGACACCATGTTCTAGTAAGTGTCTAGCCTAACCTCGGCGAAGTAGTGACGAAGCTAGGACCAGACTACCAAATAAACCTGTGCAGTTATATCATAAACAACAAAAATAGAAGAAGATAATTGCAATTAAAATTGGGCAGGGGAAACATGCTTCGGGGAATAACAGATAACAATAGAATATAAAGAAACCAAAATCCAATTACTAACACGGATAAGGAAAAAAAATACAGAGTCCACTTTTATTTCACATCTCGTTGCAGGCGTGCAACCCGATCCCATTTCATATATCTTGTTGCAGGTGTGCAACCCGATCTCATTTCACATATCTCGTTGCAGGCGTGCAACTCGCTCCCATTTCACATATCTCATTGCAGGCATGCAACCCGCTCCCATTTCATATATCTCGTTGCAGGCATGCAACCCGCTCCCATTTCAAATATCTTGTTGCAGGCGTACAACCTGCTCCCATTTCAAATATCTCATTGCATGAGTGCAACCCACTCCCATTTCATATATGTCGTTGCAGGCGTGCAACCCGCTCCCATTTTTTTATCAACACCAATCAAAAAAGGGTCCCGACAAGGGAACAATAATATCAAAACAAACATCTCGGCAAGGGAACAATAATGATAATAATATCCCGGCAAGGGAACAGTAATGATAATAACATCCCGGCAAGGGAGAAAAATGATAATAAAATGTGAAGCACAATAAACCACAATGGAGTCATAACAATTACAATACAAGACTCACGAGCATGCTTGACACCAACATATAGATACTCGTCACCATGCCTATACGTCGTACTCCACAATTAACACGTAGCAAATAAGACGCTACTCCTAATCCCTCAAGCTAAGGTTACACCAAACACTTACCTCGATGCCACGAACACAATTCAAGCCTCTACTATCACTTTACCTCATGATTCCACCACCAATTCGCTCGTATCTAGCCACAAGTTACTTAATTACATCAATAAATACTAAATGAATCAATCCTATTGCATGAAAATGAGTTTTCTAAAGTTTTTTCCAAAAAATCAAAAATTGCCCCGGACCCACATGGTCCAAACCAAAACCCGATTACCCATTCCCCCACGAACCGAAATATATAATTTGTTTTGAAATCGGACCTCAAATCGAGGTCCAAATCCCTAATTTTTGAAAAACCTAGGTTCTACCCAAAACACCCAATTTCCCCCATGAAAATAATTAATTTTGAGTTGAAATCATATTAAAAGTTGTTAATGATTGAAGGAAACGAGTTGAAATTGACTTACAATCAATTTGGAAGAAGAGTTGTTCTTAAAAAATCGCCCTAGGGAGTTTATGTTTTGAAAGGATGTGAAAAATGGTTGATTTTTGGCTAAGTATAAAAGTTGCAGGTTGCAGGTATGGGAATTGCGAACCCCGACGCCAGTTATGTTCGCATTTGTGAAGGGGGTTCTCGCAATTGCGATTTGGGAAATGCGAAAAAGGGATCACATTTGCGATAGCAGGCCCAAAAGGGGTTCATTGCATTTGCGAAGGGAATCTCGCATTTGCGAGATGGAGCTGGCCTGGGATGCTTTCGCAATTACGACAAGGACCTGGCATTTACGATATCTCATTTGCGAGTCAGTCTTCGCAAATGCGAAGCCTGCAGGCTTAAACACACCAGCTATAAAACCTGCAATTCATCAAGTCCAAAATCTACCCCGTGACCTATCCAAAACTCACCCAAGCCCTCGGGGCTGCAAACCAAACATGCACACCAACCTAAAAATATCATACGGACACGTTCGTGCATTCAAATCACTAAAGTAACATCAACAACTAGGAATTTAGCATCAAAATCATGAAATTTCCTTAAGAGTTTCAAATTTCCAATTTTCTCAAAAATGATTCGATTCACGTCGTTTCAAGTCTGTTTCTTACAAAACTTCACAGACATATCTTAAATCACATATAAGACCTGTACCGGGCGCCAGAACTACAATACGGGCCCGATACCATCAAGTTTTAATCACAATTCATTTCCAAATCTCATAAATAGTTTCAGAAAACAATATTTCTCTAAAAATTCATTTCTCGGGCTTGGGACCTCGGAATTCGATTCCGAGCATACGCCCAAGTCCCATATTTTTCTACGAACCCTCCAAGACCATCAAATCACGGGTCTGGATCCGTTTACCCAAAATATTGACCTAAGTCTACTTAATTTATTTTACAATCAAAATCATCATTTTTCATAAATTTTCACATAATATCTATCCGGCTACGTGCCCCGACTGTGCACGCAAATCGCGGTGATGCTGAAAGAGGTTTCTAAGACCTCACAACTCATAGTTCATTTCTAAAACAAGTGATGACCTTTTGGGTCATCACAATAGTTCTATGTGTTATTTTGGCGATTTGATCGCATGGGCAAGTTCATATGATGTTTTAAGACTTGTGTGCCTGTATGGTTTGGAGCCCTGAGGGCTCGGGTGAGTTTCAGATAGGCTACGTGATATTTTACACTTAGAAAATCTGGTATAAGTTGCAGCTTCTGGTGTACAGGCATTTTGTGCTTCGCAGTTGCGAATCCACTCTCGCGATCGCGAAGTGTAATCTGGGTTGGGGTTGGGTTTGTTCATCGTGAATGCGGAGCACTAGGGGACTGATCTTCGTGAACGCGACCGGTGTCACGCGAATGCATAGAGTAAAATGGAGGTGGGTTGGGAATCAGTCATTTCTTCTATGCGAGCGCGAAGGCCAGGGGGCATACCCTTTGCGAACGTGTGGAAGAACTCATGATCGCATAAGCCTGAGCAAGGCAGCTCTTCGCGAACGCGGCAGGCCCTTTGCGAATGCGAAGAGGGCCTGCCCAGTCTTTTAAAAACAGAACTCAAAACGGGAATTTGGCTATTACTTCATATTTTCAAAAACTAGAAGGCATAGAGGCAATTTTCAAGAGAAAAGTTCTTCCCCAAAAGTGTTGGTAAATGATTCTAAACTACTTTCTTTCAATTACCCATTGAATTTCATCAATTTTCAACTAAAAATCTAGGGTTTTCATGGTAGAAATTGGAGGTTTGGGTAGAATTAGGGATTTTTGTATAAGTGAAATTTAGACCTTGATTTGGGGTCGGATTCCGAAACTAATTACATATTTGGGCTCGTGGGTGAATGGGTTTTGGTCCGAACCTCGAGTTTTGACCAAGCAAATCTGGGGTCGATTTTTAACTTTTTGGGGAAATATTAGGAAACCTATAATTGTGTATTGGAATTGATTTATTTAGCAATAATTGATGTTATTAAGTTAATTATGATTAGATACAGCTAGTTCGGAGGTGGAAACTAAGGGAAAAGCGGTGTTTGAGGCTTCAGTTCGGCCGTGGAATCGAGGTAAGGGTTGTGGTTAACCTTAGCTTGAGGGATTAGGTATTGTTGCCTTATTTTCTATGTGTTTGGTTGTTAAGTACGACGTATAGGTGAGGTGACGAGTACCTATACATTGTTGTCGGGTCATAGCATGTGAGTGAGTCTTATCCTTGTGACTGTTATATTTTTTATTCGTACTATTCATGCTTAAACTGGTTATTCTTCAAGTTAAACAAATCTTATCATGATTTTTCCTGGAATTTGATATTGGTTGAGTATTGACTCAAGTTAAAATTTATATTATGAAATTAAATATTGAAACGGGGTTGGTTATTGATAATTCCCTTGCCGAGTTGCTATTGTTCTATTGTTTGGGCGAGGAAGAGTGTAATGCACAAAGGGTGATGCCGTTCGATATTTTGTGAGTGAGTGATAATGCACGAAGGGTAATGCCGTTCCATATTCTGTGAGTGTTTATGCACGAAGGGTGATGCCGTGCCGTATTCTGATAATGATAATGCACGAAAGGTGATGCCGTGCCATGTTATGAGAGAGTTAATACACGAAGGGTGATGCCTTGCCGTTTCTATTGTTTCTTATGGTAAGGACGAGAGTAAAAGCATGAAGAGTGATGCCGTGGACATGTTTGCTATGTTATTACTTCCGTTGGTGCAAAGCATGATATTTACTATGTTTCTTTACTGTACTATTTTTAGGATCTGATATTTCCCTCAGCATGTTTTTCCCCCTTCCCATCATTATCTGCTAAATTTCTGTTTGTTGTTATTTTCTCGTATATGATTTAACTACACAAGTTCATGTTATTATTGTGTCCTAGCCTCATCACTACTTCGCCGAAGTTAGGCTCAACACTTACCAGTACATGGGGTCGGTCGTACTGATACTATACTCTGCACTTTCTGTGCAGATTTTGGTACCAGACCTCTTGATTAGAGTTGGGTTGCTACCTTCAGTCCATCAGGAGACCCAAGGTAGATCTGCTGGCATACGCAGACCCTGGAGTCCCCTTCCATTTACCCTAGCCTTCCTATTTTCTTTTAATTCGAGAACAAATGTATTTTCTTTAAACCAGCATTTGTAGTAACTCTTAAAAGTTCGTGGATTGTGATACCAAATTTTGGGTAGTCGTGTAAAAGTGTTTAGTCTATTATAAATTTCTGCACTTCTTACTTTTTTGGTTTAAATTATTGTTATTTACTGTTTTGGATAGTGATAACTGTTCTTTGAATAAATTTGATGGCTAGGGATTTCCACACTTTAGGCCTCTTTCTCACACCACGGCTTGTTGTCGGAATTCTTCCAATCTCGTAACCGTTGCGACCTTTTTTCATGGAGCCTGTACGATTTTGTCCTTGTATGTGCGCCTAGGCGACTCTTCTATCCTTTTTCCTCCAGCTTTTAGCAAATCTCTAGGCCTCACTTTGGGAACATATACAGAACTATGACAAGTTGTTCCTTCTAGACATCTATAGGTGTACTGAAGTTCTTCACTCAGTACTTTGTCAAACTTATGACTATTGCTATATCTTGTTTCATAGCCTTGTATATCTATCCTTATGGCTTTACTACATCTAGGTAGGTTATACTATACCATAACACTTACTTCGATTTATTATTATCGAGGTTTGCTACCCAACTCCAGTTTACTCTCTCGTTGCTTATCCTATATGTATAAATCTAGGTCCTTTAGTTCTTCCTCATTACTGTTCATCTTAAGAATGACGGCCTAATCTCATCTCATACTTTGGAACTTTTTTCCGCGTATTGTTGATTCATCTTAATGTTGATCTATAATCTACCACAGATAACTTGAGACCTCTTACGTAATACATTATCACTAGGGCTCACGTCTCATAGGGGAACATCTGAAGTTATTTTCCTTACCCACTTAGGGACGCTACTATACTTCAATAACCATATTTCATTGCATCTCAATGTGATTCATCTTATAGGGGTATTCTAATCTCATGCAATTCATGAAATCCCTTCTCTTTGAATACTTACTCAATGGAAAGCCTAAATGTCATTCTTTTAACATTTATTACAATTACACCCTTATTATACTACCAGGGAAGCATTCCCTCTTTTCTAAATGCTCCTAGCCTTAAACTCCTTCGAGTTCATTCAAGGTGTACTGAGTTTTTTTATAACTTACAAAAACCGTCAGCTCTATTGTTTTGATGCGTTTAGTGATAAGGGCTTACCTATTCTCGTCACCTTCTCACTTACCTTTTCTTATCCTTACTACCTTCAACCTAAAACCTTGTCACTCTACCATACTTTAGCTTGCGACCTACACATATCTATTTATACTACTCACAACCTTCCTTTAACTTGATAGCACTAAAGATTTCCTTATGTTATTCTGGAACCTCAAGAGAGACATCACGTCGTCTCTAACTCTTCTTTACTCTCTTAACTAGACCTCTCAGTACCTGGAAACCATTGGGTGGAAGATATGCTACTAACAACAACACTATCATTTCTGGATACTGAATCACGGTGCTTCTAGCCCTCTATCTGAAGTCTTGACTATTCACAATCTTCTACACTTGAGTATCTCGTACCTTCTTAACCTTTACCTTTCTTACCTTTAAATCCCGCATCGTATCTTTTGTGGCTTTTATAACCTCCCTTCCACATTGGTGGAATTCACATCCACACCTTAAAGCTCTACTGTCATGAGCCAAACTACCATGTCGTGATGGCGCCTATTGTGGTACTAGACAAGCCGACCCTTTACAAAAAACAACACGATATTTCATTTTATAGATAAATTCAAGCTATTTAATAATAAAACTTCATAAAGAAAGTCTGAATAATGAAAGTGCAGAAAGAAAAGCCCGACATCGGGGTGTCACTAATCATGAGCATCTAATACAATCTGTCCAAAAATACTGAGACAAACATAGTCTAGAAATGTAACTACAAACAACTATAGAAAGAAAGGAGGGAGAAGAGAAGGGTTGCGATATCCAGCAACTACCTTGCTAACTCCGGGAAGATCTACAACTGGAATAGTCAACAACTGCTACCGGGTCCTGATACGCCTGGATCTGCACACAAGGTGTAGGGAGTAACGTGAGTACGCCAACTCAGTAAGTAACCAAAGTAAATAAAGGTTGAGAAGTAGTAACGAACAACAAGACATTTAAAGCTCATATCATGGAATCCCATCAAAATACAATAGGCTTTTAAAATCAGGGTTTGAATCAAATCATTTCGTTTAAACTCAGTTCCAGTAAAAATCATTTGAAGATATTTTTCAAAAGTTCTCTAAACAAAGGCTCAATGCCACAGTAAGCAAGATGATGAAATCATAAACAACCCCTCGGGCAAAACATCACTCATATACAGCTGCTCGGGCAAAACCTCACAGTCACTCGTATACAGCCCCTCAGGAATACCTCACCATCACTCATGCCTCCCAGTCACTCAGCACTCAACGCTGGAACTCAGTAGGTACCTACGCTCACTGGGGGTAAGCAGACTCCGGAGGGGCTCTTTCAGCCCAAATGCTATAACAAGCCAAGTCGTGGCATCAATTAATCAGGCCATCGGCCTATATTAAAACATGTTACGGCGTGCATCCCGATCCCATAAATATCCTCACAAATCAGGCCCTCGGCGTTACTCAGTCATAAACCTCTCAAGCCACTTGGGCTCTCAGTAAAAATAGGGTACTCAACCCAAAACAACATTTATATGCATCAAAACAGAGTAATAAAGACTGAGTTATGAAATCAGTAAGTATAACATGACTGAGTATAGATTTTCAATAAAAAATAGTGAGAGGATAGTAAGAAAAAGGCCCCTTAGGGTCCAAACAGCTCTGGCACAAGGCCTAAACATGGCATTCATCCCAATTTACAGAAAATCTTTTTAAAACACATAAGTATCATATAGTTTCAACCAAATACGCAACTTATAGTTGCTACGGGACGGATCAAGTCACAATCCCCAACGGTGCAAGCCCACACGCCCGTCACCTAGCATGTGCATCACCTCAAAATAGTAAAACGATACGAAATCTGGGGTTTCATACCCTTAGGACTAGATTTACAACCGTCACTTACCTCAAGCCGGTCAAGTCTCTACTCCGCGATGCTCTTGCCCCTCGGCGTCCAATCGCCCCGAATCTATTCACAACCAGAACGATACCATAAATATGCTCTAATGGAATGAATTCCACAAGAAAACTATCAAATTAGACACAAATCCTGAAATTCACTCAAACCCGGCCCCGAGCCCACGTCTCAGAATCGAACAAAAATCACAAAACTAGAAAACCCTTTCACTCACGAGTCCATACATACAAAATTTATCAAAATCCGAATCCATTTGACCCCTCAAATCCAACTCTCAAAAATCCCAAGCCCTAACCCCTTATTTCCGTTTCTATGCCAAAAAGTCAGCAATCTGCGAAAGTCAGTTAAGTCTCCAAAGCCGCACCTGCGTCCCAGGTCTCGCATCTGAGGGCCCGCAGATGCGACAAATCCTCCGCATCTGTGACTCCTTTCCTAGCACTCTATTTTTGCATCTGCGGATACCCCACCGCACCTGCGGCCTCGTACCTACGGTTCCCACTCCGCAGGTGCAGTTAACACAGAACCAGCAACTTCAGCTGCATTTTCCAAGTTCCAAACTCTATGTTAACCATCCAAAATCACCCCGAGCCCCTTGGGACCTCAATCAAACATAACAACAAGTCACATATCAACATACGAACTTAGTCGAATCTTTGGAACATTCAAAATAACATCAAAACACCAAATTATCCTCGGATTCAAGCCTAAGAACTTCTAAACTTCCAAATTCTGCAAACGATGCCAAAACCTACTATATCCCCTCTGAATGATCTGAAATTTTGCAAACACGTCACAAATGACACTATGAACCTACTCCAACTTTTGAAATTCCATTCCAACCCCGATATCAAAATTTCCTTTGTCGACCAAAATCGCCAAAAATCCAACTTTCACCAATTCAAGCCTAATTCTACCATGGACCTCTAATTCAAATTCCGGACACGCTCCCAAGTCCAAAATCACCTAACGGAGCTAACCAAGCCATAAAAATCCAAATCCGAGATCGTTTACTCCTATGTCAACATCTGGTTGACCTTTTTTACTTAAGTTTCTAAATATGAGACTAAATGTCTCGTTCCATACCGAAACCACTCCAGACCCGAACCAACCAACATGATGCGATGAAATACAGCCGAGGAACACAAAAGGAAGCAGAGATGGGGGAAACGGGGTCATAACTCACGAAACGACCGACCGGGTCGTTACATCCTCCCCCTCTTAAACAAATGTTCGTCCTCGAACGAGTCTAGAAACATACCCGAAGCCTCAAATAGGTGTGGATATCTACTCCACATCTCCCAATAGGTTTTCCAAGTAACCTCCTCTACGGGCCAACATCTCCACTGCACTTTTACTGAAGCTATATCCTTTGATCTCAACTTTCGGACCTGCCATTCCAAAATAGCTACCGGTTCCACATCGTAAGTCAAATCACCATATAACTGAACTGTGCTGAAATCCAAGATATGAGACGTATCGCCTATATACTTCTGGAGCATAGAAACATGAAATACTGGATGCACACCCTACAAGCTAGGTGGCAAGACAAGCTCATAAGCCACCTCCCCAATCCTCCGAAGCACCTCAGAAGGCCCAATGAACTAAGGGCTCAACTTGCCATTCTTCCCAAATCTCATATCACCCTTCATGGGTGAAACCTTCAGCAGAACCTTCTCCCCAACCATGTAAGACACAACACGAACCTTTCTATCAGCATAACTCTTTTGTCTTGACTGTGCTGTACGAAGCCGCTCCTAAATCACTTTTGTTGATACCAATTTTTTTCCATAATATTTTTCAAACTATGCTTTGGCACCAATTAGTATTTTTCATACAATTTCTACATTTTAAAAATATTTTTATTAATTTATCCCAACATTTTATTTATAAAACAATCACTGATTGCATCACAAAATAGTTTTATAATAATTTTTTGTGGATTAATTTATCATTTGTATTTATATTAAGTTTCAATTATTGCACAAGCCACATGTGTATTTTTAGGATGCAATTGCAATTACTTTGCAATTATAGCCTATGCGTGCATTATTGCATTATTTTATCGAAAAATAGCCTTTTATTTTTTTAAAATATTAAGTAATTATTTTAAAATATTTCCATGCACAAGAATCATTTTTATAATTTATTAACCATTATTAAAATTATTTTAGAAATTAATTACGTATTTAACAAATAGCCCCTTTTTATTTCGGACCTAGCCTATTAACTAGCCCAATTTTAATCCCTTATAAACAAACACAGAAACCCCAGGCCCAATACCCACTTGACCCAACCTAATACCTAGACAAATCTTGGCCGTTGATCATTGTGATCAACGGTCTAGATTCCCCCTTCCTAAAATAAACTAACCTATAGCCCCCAAAACCTAATCATTCTAACACCCTCCCCGCTGTCACCTAACCCCTCTTCTCTCAAATGCTCTCATGTCTAAACCCTAATCGGACCTCACCGTCACTCATCTATGGCCATTTATGGTGGTTTCTCACCACCCCCAGGCCTCTAATGGCCTCTCTTGTACTGGTATCACCATCTCCAGGGTCCTCAAGGGACCAGGGTTAGTTTGCTTGCATCTATGGCCCTTTCTCACCTGTTTCAGGCTATTTCGGTTTGATTCCGAGTAAGATCTTCCTATATCGCCTTAGATCTATGGGTTTCTAAGATTGCTTCTTTACCTTTGTGTTGTTCTTCTCGAAACCCTAATTTTTGTTCTTTGAACTTCTCAGATTTGTGCAAGATCTGATATAGATTGAACCTATTTCATATGAGTTTTATAAGAACCCTCTGATTTTTACGAGAACCCTCTGATTTTCGAATGGTTTTCCATTTTTCTAAACTAGGGTTTCCCGAAAATTTCTTTTTATGAAATATTTGATAATTTTTAGTGTTTAATCTTCTTATATGTTTTAACCGATTTCGTAAGGTTTGCTCTAACCTTAACTCGTTTATACTAAAAGCCCTAATTTTTCGACATTTTTTGTTTGGTTTCTGAGTTACTTGTGTACTGACTTTGTCCTTGCTTTGGTTCTTGTGGTTTTCTTTAGCCAATTAGATGTCTTGTGATTTTTTATCCTAATATGCCTCTACTAAGTCTCTTGGTTCAACTTTTCTACTGATTCTATATGTCTATGTTCATTCTGGCTATTCATGGTAAACCTATATTTTTATATTTAAATTAGGGTTGTTTTGAATTTTTGATTTACCAATTTGCTTCGTTAAAACCTATGTGTTGAGTCCTGACCAATCCTTCCTTGCCTATTTGAATTGTCTGTGATATTTGCTGACTCTTTACATGATTTTCACTTTTAATTAAACCCTTGACTATTCTGAAGTTCTTATTTTTGGTTTGATTTGAACTCTTTTCCTTAACAAAACCTTTGATTCTTACTTCTCTACTCGGTTTGATTGAACTTCTTGCCTTAATTAGTTTTCAATTGCCTTATTTGAATCAACGATGTTATTCTGAGTCTTGCTAATTGTTTCCTTAATTGAACTCCTGTTCATTTACCCCTAATTACCTACTTTGTACCCAAGTCTTACTTGATTTCCTTCCTTAAATATTTGTCCTGCTTTTACCGATGATTGATTATCCTTTGATTAAGAAGGAGACTTTACTGATTTCATGTGTGTGACTGATTCTGTGAATTTCCCTAATTGCTACATAATTGACTCTTTACCTTATTTTGTTTAACTCTTGATTACTATATATGCCCTTACCTATTCTCACTTCTGAACACAAATAATAGTTCAGAAACTACTACTTTTACACTCTATAAAGGCTCTTTCTGCTCTCTCTACTACTTGTGATCTCTATTGTTCTAGCTGGCTGCAAGCCATGGCTGGAAATTGCACAATACCTTTCTCAGATCTTGTGTTTTCTTTCTTTAACTAGGTATGCTTCTGATTAATTTTAAGAATCAAAACCTACGTGTTTACTTACTGCTTTAGTTCATATGGACTGAGTCCATACTTGCTTCTGTTTACTGCTTACCCAGTATACCAAATACTGCCTATTCAAATATGTGATTAACATGTTTCCACTTTCTTGCTTGTTTGCTATCTTGTTTAACATGCTTACATATGTAACTGACCTGTTTGACTGACTACTGTTTATCTAGCATGCCTAAACCATGCTTTTATGTAATTAGCATTCCTGCACTTGTTTATACCTACCTAGCATGTCCATTTAAGTCCTTGCATGTTCTGCCCCACTCCTGCTAAGTTAGTTAATCTCCCTAGAGTGACTATAGCTGTGTTGTCCTCAACATGTTTCTACTGTGACCTTTGCTGCATGACCTGCATTCTATCTAGCCTACTAGTTCTGTAGAACCCCTTAAGAACTCTATGTATCCTGTTGTTTATGTGTTCCATTAAGGGGTATTCTCTATGTTCCCAACCCCTCTTCCCTTGTGTGAAAGCTGTTTGCCAAAGTACTTCCTAAGACTGTTTTTCTATGACCTGTATTCTGATTGCAAATTGTCTTTTTACACTTTCCTCAAACTGTTTTATCACTAAATCAGTACCGATTTTCAGAAATTCTTTTTAATTCTAAGACCTTTCTTTATACTATCTGTTAAACTCTTTCTAACCATTATGCACTTTCACTTACTCCTAGATTATTAAGTCATGCCCCTCTAGTATATGTACTGCTTAGAGACCCTTGAGATCTCTCTGAACTATGGCATATCAGGGCTGGCACTTCCACACTCCACATAAATAAGTTATTATTTAAGAAAGGTCTAGGTGTGAGCACTGCCCGGGATCCTTGTGGTCCTTAGGGAACTCTAACACACCTATCCATGAAATTGGCTATGGAACTTTGGGCATTTGAGACTACTGGAGGCTTTGAAATCACTTTGGGCCTACTTCAGGCTCCCTATAACTTTATTTCTGTTCTATTTATGTAATTTTTATTCAATCATTGGTCTGTAATAATTAATTATAAACAAATATTGGGGTGACTAGTGAAAAAGGAGGGCAGTTGTATATTGTGGGTAAAATTGGGTAGATAACATGCCTATAGGGTTTACTTTGATTTACATGTGCTGTGTTAGACAGCCTGCCTATAGGATTTCTTGGTTGAAATGAATTCTACCTGCTCCATCTCATATAAGTAGATATCATGCCTATAGGGTGTAAAGTAATTGAAGTTCAGTTTCTATTCAGCATGTATTCAAATTCATCTCCTTAGAAATCATGCCTATAGGATTTAAATCAGTTTTAATAGAAATAATGCCTATAAGGATTTCGCTTTGGTCAAATAAATTCTGCTTGATTTGCCTTATGTTTAATTAGAAATCATGCCTATAAGATCTAAAACCAGTTTAGTTTAACTTTAACTCATGTTTGTAGACTCTGAATCGGTTTAATTAATTAATCTATTCGTTTCTTTAATGAGTTTTCAACGCTGCCTTAAATAACATTACAAGAAAGCGTGCCAATAGGATTCAATTACCTTTTTAATTTTTTTACTGTTTTACTGCATTCCTATTCAATAATAGATATCATGCTCATATGACATCACTATTATATGCCTAGGCAAGCCTGTAGGGCGATTAAAAATCCTGCAATTGTAAAACTACGCTCTACTATTTGTGACTGCTCAAATTTAACAGGTCTAAAATCAGTAGGCAAGCTGAATAGGTCTTTGACACTTTGGTCCTAATTCAATGCTGTATACTCTCTGCTCACCTTGATATCATGTTCTAAGGTTTTCTATTAAATACATGAAACTGTTGTTTGAGACGTGCACTTACTTGTTCTGTTTGTGGAGGTAAAAATGTGAGCGTTTAATTGTTCTCTCTTTAATGCAGTCCTAACTGTTTTTGATTGACGCCTAGATTTTTCTCCTTTAAGTACCTTAGGATGGTCTAGAACTACCTAAATTAGAGGTCCTAAATACCTCCAGGGCCACAAGGAAGGGACAAGTAGTGCACGCATATGATATATTTCAAGGTTGCTAGAACGCTTTAGGCTATGACCAAGGGGAGGGAATTGGGTAGTAAGGATATGATGACTACGCGCTAATGTCACGTGTAGCCCCTCATTGAGGAGTGATTACTGGGCATTGTGTGGGTATGATCCTGTAGGCTAACCAACCTAGGACCCCTCTTTCCCAACTCCCGCTGTTTAAATGAATTTACTTTTCTTTACGTACAAGCAAATTGTTCAAACCTTTTCCTTTGTTTCATCACTTGAATCATACATGTATTAGAATGTCAAAACATGCCTTTATTTACGAGTATGTGTTAAAACTGTTTATTTGTTAAAATGACTAATTCACATAGTTTAAGTTCGGCTGGGACCCACTGTTGTGGATCGCGAGGGGTGCCTAATACTTTCCCCTCAAGGTTATTTCGAGCCCTTACCCTAATCTCTGGTAATGCAAACTAGTTACATGAGTTAATTTCTCTAGGTGCCCTAATGTACCATAATCTGTTAGATGGCGACTCTTCAAATACCCAATTCCCAAAAGGAAACGAGTTATTCCCCATGAACGTCGAAACTCGAACATCCCCGCAAAGGGAAAAAGGGGCGCGACAACATGGCGACTCTGCTGGGGATATTTTAGGCTCTTACCATAACGAACTTATCTTTTGTGAATTAGCCCAAGCATGCTCTATCCCACGTACCCTTTCCCCTTATTTGAGTTTAAATATCTATTTTCAAGCATTTATGATTCTTTTATTCCCGAAACTGACTTGTATCTTTGTTTTCTTTTCTATAACTGTCTTTCAATTCTTTAAATACTTCATTTATCATTTTCTTACGTGAAGATACTTGAAAACATGCTCTTTATTGCCGCATAAATCATGATCAACATCATACTCCACTCGTGCGTAATTAATCCTATAGCATTACTTGATGAGTGTTTGCGCTCTTCCTATATATCACCCTTTAAATTCGAAAAGGCGTATTTGCGGTAAAACTAGTCGATCAGCGGTGCGTTCGATGGTTCCGTGCCTTTCCCCCTCAAGTTGTCTGCTTGAGGGTCCCAGTCTAGACCTTTATAGTAGCCTTACTCTAGTTAATTGTACATGCATCATGGTCAAACCTAGCCAGGTTAATATATTGTCCACATAATAACCCTTTAAGACAAGCCTTGTCCAAAGGTCCATCGGGTTTTCCATAATCTCAACGGACGTAACCACGATTATGTGCATTAATTTGGAGAAATAAGTGCCAATATGCTAATTATTACTGTATAAATAGACGAACCTGGAGGGGGAAAGGGCCTAACTCTCTTTGTTTTGCAGAAAATGAGGCACTTGGTCCCCAGATTTGGTATGGTTAGCACACCCTCACTCTTGCTAGATTGGTGGAGGGATCTTCCTTCATGTGACCAAAACCATGTGAAACGAGTCTTAGGAAACTTGCCTTCTCTGTTGAATCTTCAGCTCAACAAAATGCTGATCGAGGCTGCAACTATGTTTTGGGACAAGGAAAGGGCTGTGTTCCATTTTGAGAACATAGAAATGACACCCCTTCTAGAAATTTAGGAGGATTTGCCAGGTTGCCTTGGGATAGCCCTAATCTGTTAGCACCTGAAAATCGCACTGCTAGGGGATTTCTGAAAATGATGGGGTTGAAGAAGAATGACAACTTGAAATGCCTAAAGGACTCCTACATACCTTTTGAGTTCCTTTATGAAAGATGCAGCCACAAGAACTCCTACCGTATTTTTGATGATGAGTTCTAGATCACTATTTTAGGTTGGATTCATCGTAGGGTCTTCGTATTTATCATGTGTTTCTTGGGCATGCTGGTATTCCCAATCCAAGGGGATATGATCCATACTAGGTTGGCCATGGTGACCAAAACTCTAATAGACGGGATCGAGGGAGAGACATACATTATCATCCCTATGATCATTGCAGACATGTACCGGCCTTTTGAGCGATGTCAGAAGGGGTTCAGGTTCTTCGAGGGTTGCAACTTGCTGCTATAGGTCTGGTTGTTGGAACATCTCCAAAAGGGACAATACCATCAAGAATTTTTGCGAAGGCCGTGGAATGATCACATAGCCTTCCATCATCCCAAAAGAATGAACTATATTCCACACATGTTTGCTCAGCCAGAGGACGCTGTAGGATGGGTACAACTTTTCGAAAATTTGATCGAGGATCAAGTCTTGTGGATGTTCGAGTGGTTCCCTACCAATGAATTCAACATCAGATCTAGAGACTTTCCACACTCACTGTTAATTGGGTTGAGGGGAATATACCCTTACGCTCTTCTCAGGATTATGAGACAAGCAGGCAGGAGTCAAATCATACCACGGGTCGCCAAAATATGTCACTTCAGAGTCAATTTCCAAGGTGATGCCATCCTGTATAAAAATGAAGCGCAACTATTACAACCCATATCCACACGCGTTAGTTCATGCCATATATTAGTTAACATAAATCCAAGAAGGAATTACCTTTGAGATGATAAGAAGTTAATCCTATTGGTCTTAAGTGATACAAGGGTGTATAAGGGTGATTAACAAGTATTAGAAGTTAAACGAATCAAGGATGTTGTAACTCGTATTTTCAGGTAAACCTAGAGGTTCTTAATACACTCAAGAGGTCATGTATTAAGGTATTTGAATCATATAATATCCGTATCATAAGTCTTGAAGTCAAACGAGTTATGAAACAAAAGTCGACAAACGTTGTCGCAACTTAGGTTCATAATTTTACTTAAACATTAGGTCAAATGTTTCTAAGCTTTTCTCCTAATTTACAAGGAATTACGGGGTGATCTACCCACCAAATTAAATATCTATGAGTCTAGTTTTCAAATCATTAAACTGTTTGTCAATACGATCTCGAATTATAGATATATTTGTATTTTCGCAAGCCTGCACAGATTGGTAGGTGACAAATAGGTGCATCACCTACTTGCCAAAATGAGAGGACAAAAGTAAAAGTCCCAAAGTCGGCCAAGAGAGGACTTTTAAGGGATTATAAACTAAGTTATTTCACCCTTATTTCAGACCTTTAAAACCAAATTAAACCCCTGCAACTCCTCCCCAAAAATCCCACACAAACCCTAATCGATTTTCCCTCTCTTTCAAGTTCTAATTGAAGATAAAACCTAGAGTTTGAAGAAACAAGGGAAGGGCTGAGTTATCCAAAAAGTAAGGTAAGTTATTGCCCTCTTTCATACATTTCTTCTGCTGTGAATTCATGGTAATTCGTTCTATACATGTAAGAACTCACGGGACGGTGATCGGAAGCCGTGAGTTCGAGTTATTAACTTGTAGCGGACTATTTTGTGGACTGTTTTGTGTTGCTGTTGGGCTGCGTGGTTTAATACTGTTTTGTGGAGTTTTGGAGGTGGAAAGGGGTGGATAAACACCATATATATGTAGGGTTGTGGGCTGATAGTTCTTCGTAACATCTCTGGGTCGTTTGACACGACTACGGTGGCCGTCGTATGTATGAAGTGATTAGGTTGTGTGTGGACTATTTTGGGAGGCTCAATATGATTATTATTGATGTTGTTTGGGTAGTTTGGTGATTGTTTTGAATTGTGTGAAGTCATATATATAGGGGAGGTGCTGTCGTTTCATCGTAAAATAGGTTGTGGTCAATACATAATAGTTATGACGCTTAAATGATAACGATAGTATCGTTTCTCTTATTGTAGACTAAGGAGTTGTGACAATTGCATAGCTTGAGATTGGGGAAGTATATACAAGGTATGTGAGGCTATCCCTTTCCTTCTTTTGCACGACTCCGATTGTACATAATGTAATGAACGAGCTTCCAAAGATACTCTACTCTTAGAAGCTAGCAGTACTTACATTGTTTTCCCTCTTATGGAACAATTGATGTTAATGTTGCTTCTCTTATTCTTATGTTATCAATGTTGTTGGTACTTCCTGATTCTTATAAGGTTCATAGTGAAGAGTTAGTCCTAATAACGTGTATAGAGGATACCGACCTTACGTCACTCCGAAAGGTTTAGAATGTGATTCCATGAGTCGAGCATGCATTATATATATGTATCTATTTTACTCTACCGAGCCACGCTATAGTCGGCTGGGTACGACACCTATTGTTCAACCACAGATCAGTTGGGTTTTACCGAGCTCCACGTGGCTGGGTATGATACTACCGAGCCTTATGATGGCCGGGTACATTTTTTTTACCGAGCCTATTACGGCCGGGTACGATATGATGATGATGATGCCCACAGAGGCATATGATTTAAAAGTTTATGTATTTATATATATGTATCATGCATTTCATGTCAGTAGCCCTCAGAGGTACTCAGATGTTACAAGTTGTATATTCTCTATCCCTGCTTACATTACTATTCGTATTTATGGTTCCCTGCCTTACATACTCAGTACTTTATTCGTACTGACGTCCTTTTATTTATGGACGCTGCATGTCGTGCTGCAGGCCCTGATAGACAGGCAGGTGCAGCTCCCCCACCACAGTAGGTTGTCCAGTTCAGTAGTGATTGGCGAGATCCCTACTCCGGACTTGCTGTGGTCTTGATATGCATTTTTAATAGACATTATAGGTATGTCGAGGCCCTGTTCCGGCTATATTGCAGCATTTATGTTCATTTAGAGGCTCATAGACAAGTGTCTACTCATGTATAGTTTGGTATGCCTTGTCGGCTGGTTTTTGTTGTATAGTCTTTCATGGTAGCGTGGTAGCTCGCACCTTATATGTAGTTTCTTGATTGTCTGGTCATCCCATGTTATGTATGTTCATGCCATCATATTTTATTGTTGGTTGTCCATGATCCATGTCTACCATTTATATTGATCTCGTCAACCCTAAAAGATAATAAAGAAGGTTAGATAAAACGTACGTTGGTGCTCGGAAAGTATGGTCGGGTGTTAGTCATGGCCCTCCAGTTTGGGTCGTGACAAACTTGGTATCAGAGCAAGTGTGTCCTAGGGGTTGTCTATGAGTCGTGTCTAGTAGAGTCTTGATTATGGATGTGTAGCGCGCCACATTTATAATCAGGAGGCTACATGACATCTAGGGTTGTTACCTTCTTCATGAATCTAGATCGTGCGTAGAGTTGAGTCGTAAGTGTTCGTCTCTAATATTCACCTTGTTTTCTTTCAGTAATGCCTTCGACTAGGAAGCAAACAATTAGTAGATGGCTTGATACAGTTGCGGGAGAGGGTACCAGTCAGGTGCCCCAAGCCAGAGCAGGACAAAGTGAGGCTCAGAGTGAGATGCCCTCTCATACCTCATCTACTCCGTCTCCTACAGAGGATATTAGGAGGCACCCATCACCTCCAGTTCCTCTGTCTGGCACTACAGACCAGGATATGCAGGTGCTTTGCAGTTGTTGACTAGCTTGGTAGCTGCTCAGGCTCAGAGGCAGAATACAGGTGCTGCTGATAAACCAGTTAGTACGAGAGTTCGTGATTTTATTAATTTAGACCCTCCAGTGTTTACCGAATCAGACCCCAAGGAGGACCCACAGACTTTTATTGACCAGGTTTATCGTACACTGCGGGTTATGCATGCTAGCGATACGGAGGTAGTAGAGTTAGCTTCTTATCAATTACAGGATTTAGCAGTTTTCTGGTATGATAGTTGAGAGAGATCTAGGGGTCCGAATGCTCCTCCAGCTGTGTGGAAGGAATTTTCTGAGGCCTTTCTTCGTCACTACTTGCCAGTTGAGATACGACGAGCTAGAGCTGATAAGTTCTTGAACCTTCGACAAGGTAATATGAGTGTACGAGAGTATAGTATGCAGTTCGATTCTTTGGCAATGTATGCTCCCCATATGGTGGCCGAGATGAGTGATAGGGTGGATCTGTTCGTGAACGGGTTGGGACCACATCTGATAAATGAGTGTACGATAGCCTCCTTGGTGGAGAGCATGGATATTTCCCGTATTCACGCTTATGCCCAGATCCTAGAGGATCGTAAGCGCCAATAGAGGGCTGATAGGGAGCAGGATAGGGGCCAACATAAGAGGGCGAGATTTGTAGGGTATTCTGATGACTTCAGAGGCAACGTCAGGCCCCAATCTTTGAAGAGTTCGGCGCCACCTGTAGCTAGTGCTCCTCAACAGTTTCAGAGGCCTCGATATAATCGATTTACCTATTCCGGTCTAGGTCAGAGTTTGCGGTCATCAAGCTCGCAACATCATAGGGTACTAGTCAGACGAGACCCCCAACACCACGTTGTGATCAGTGAGGCAAGGCCCACTTTGGACTGTGTAATCGAGGTTCTGATGCGTGTTATTCTTGCGGACAGCCTGGCCATATGATACGGGATTGTCCTAATAGAGGAGGTGATGGTATGGCTCAGCCGACTGGATCTATGTCAGATTCTTCCTCATCAGTTCGACTTCCTATTTTTTTCTCAAAAACTCTGACTCGCTTTGACTGAAAACTTACATTAATAGATTGCTCTCAACAAGAGAAATCGATTGACGATAGTTTTAAGTCATTCGGATACCATCAGATTTGGGTAGACTCGTCGGATTCCGGTCAAAACTCATCGTTTCTATCCACCTACTGGAGTTCATCATCTTTATTCTTTCTTGGGTCAGGTTTGGGGTAAGGACTCTCATTGTTTGTATTTCATCATTGTCTTAGCTTGCATGATTCCAATTGTAAAATTTATTTTAGGTTAATTTCATGTGTTGTTATAACTTGTTTGAAACTTCATCTAAATAGCTGGATTAGTAAGATTAACAGTCTTTTTTGTGAGAGTTGTTTGGGTGTTAATCTCTTGTCAATTTCTGTTCCCGCTTTATTCCAGAATTGACTCATGATAAAATTATTTAGGGTTAGGGTAAATTTAAGGTTTAATTGCATAAATGTTTTGGTCCTTTCAATCTACAATTTGCACCAATTTTGTTCTTTGTTTTGTTGGTTCTGACTTGTGAACAAATTGAAGTTATGAGGGTTAATTGAATAGATAAAAAATTTAAAAGGTCTTAGAAGGGTATGAAATAAGATTTTTTTAGATAAGGCTAATATCAGAAGTTTCTAGAAGGCATCTGGCTCAAAGTTTGGCCAGCACAAATGCTGAAACCAATCAAAAGCTGCTAGCTGTCCCAATTTTGTTAAAAGATGCTTGTGGGGAGGAATAATTCCTTAATTCTATTTTCAGCACATGGCACTCCAACTGGCCTATAAATATAACTATTCCCTCACTCTCTAGGCACGAAAAACAGACCCTAAAAATCCTCTGAAAATAAATTTTGTTTTCTTGGGATTTCTAGGGTTTTGAGCTCTTATGACTTGATATTAAAGCTGGGTATCGATTATTACTGCCATCTCTCTACTGCTGAACTATCTACTTCTATTTAGCATTTTGGAGCAATCTTTAAGCACTTAGGTACACATCTCATTTTGTATTTAAGTATTTCCAAAATCTGATATGAATTCAATAAACTCTTGTTTGATGTTGTTTTTCATATAACGAGATTCATTTCCATGAATACAATAATAGTTGAGATTTCTTTGACTATGTGATTCCTTGTCAAGTTTCAGTATTTCCATGTCATGTTAAACCTTATGTCTTGTGTGTCAAACATGTTACTTGTCATTTAGGTTATATATACTATTTTTGTGTCATTTTGGACTAATATTGTACATCTGTTGGCTAAGTGTATATGACAATGTTACTGATAACACATATGAAGCCATGCTCTTGGTGGATGTGATCTTTGACATGGTCAGATCCATGGGAATCAAAGCTAAAAATGGAAGTTTTGCGTGTATATAGAAGATCCAATAGCCTTTGAGAGACGACTTGCTGAAGTTTTTCATCATAGTCGTCAGTTTAGTTGTTTTGATAGGTTATATTAAGTTTGTTTATCATTTCATAGATCAAGCTTTATTCCTTGTGTTTAGTCATAGTTGGTTGATTAATGGTTCATAATCTGTGGATTGTAGCCAAAGAAAAATACAAAATTGCGATAGGGATAGATTCTGATATGTATGTGTTGGGACAATTAGTAATGAGTGGCTTAACGATTCATCTTTCATGTGTTGGTTTCATTTGGAAGTCCAGGAATGACTGTATAATGTCACTAGCCCGTCTCTTTGGTTGTTTGTTGTGAGGGTTTGTTGAA
The DNA here is from genome assembly GCF_000715075.1 of Nicotiana tabacum. NCBI lineage: Eukaryota > Viridiplantae > Streptophyta > Magnoliopsida > Solanales > Solanaceae > Nicotiana > Nicotiana tabacum. Next base: position 55,901,825 of record NC_134097.1, read on the forward strand.
TAGTATGTTGACCATGATATATTCGTCTTCTCTTAAATTCTGAAATCTAAGTCCATGCACTTTCAAAAGTTTGTTCAATGTTCAATTATCAAGTCATATTCAGATTATATTTCAGAATTGCAATTATGGTCAAAATACCTACATGGTTGATCTTAATGCGTTAGTTAATAGTTTAGGTTAGTTTAGATTAATACTGTGTTACTCATGACATATCAGTAAATTGAAAGTCTGAAGAATAAAGTGTTCAACATTTGTTTTTTTTTTAGAATTTGTGCAAATGGCTGTTTATATGTGGATTAAGCCTCAGTAGGTTATAATGCTGATTGGCCTTCTTTAGAAGTGGCCAGGCTTGTTAATGGCCCAAATAAGGCTGCCTGGTCCAAACCAGGCTCGTGTGCCCCATGTCCTTTTGCTTTCATTTCTGGATTCATGTTCAAGGCCCAGTTACCCCTTCGTTTTCAGCAATCTTGGTCATTTAGATTTCAATAGCTTAAGGGACTTGTTTGCTGGCTAATTTCCTTTCAAATAACCAATTGCATAATGTGGCATCTCATGCATATTTGTAATTAGTAGTATTAGACTAAACTTTAATTTAGATTAAACCCGAACATCTTTAGACCATTTTAATTAAGTACAGTTCTTTAAAAATAGGTTGAGGTGTGCCATCCATAATTGAATCACCTATGACCCTCACATTAATATTATAACTTAGATATTTAAAAATGAATGTTCGTAGTTTGCTTTAGGAACGTTTAATGTATCGTCATGATTGTGGACACGTTCGTATGACATGATTATGACTTTTAAAAACAAAATCGGAGTATGCGTTTGCGCAACGTCGACTAAACTTTATTAATAATAATAAAGCATTATTAATTATTTGGCCTACGCAGGTCATTTCAAAATGAGCCAATAATGTGTCTCTTTCAAATATGTCAAAATTGACCGAACTACGCAGGTCTGATTCTCACCGGATGTGGGATACGTAGTCAACCTACATAAGATTTGGCCTTATTTTTTTCAAGAAAAGAAAGAGAGAAAAGAGTAAATAGTCAAATAGATGTAGTTTGGGTTTTGGTCAGGAGAATAAGCCGACCCAGCTTCGGTTATGTCTTAAGCCGTTCTTGCCGGGATAGCCTTAGAGTATCTTTCAGTTGTCGAAGGGCTATTTTCATAAAGAACGAATAAGTCTGTCGGTAAAAGTGTCATTTTTCCATAAAGTACTTTTCCCCGGCCTCAAATTTATTTGGAATTGTGAAGGGGCCACGTTTGCAAAAACGACCGCTTTTGCTAAAAGTAGCATAGAGGGGAGGATATCAAGTTCCGTTGATTTTTCTTTTAGAAATTGAAAAAACCTATTTTACAAAAAGTCCACCAGAGTCAAACCTAACCTTAACCTTCTATAGGTGCAAATGAACATTGTCCAGAATCCATCACAGTTGGTCATAGAACAGGCTAAGCTGCAGCTGCGTATGTGGTGGAATGATCTAGATGAAGATGGTCGGGATTGGGTAAAAGAGCAGTTGTGTGCCCTTATAGACATTCCGGAAACCGAACCACATGAAGATCTAATCAAGGCTTTGGTAACTTTTTGGGACCCCGTCCACAATGTTTTTCGTTTCTCAGATTTTGAGAACACCCCTACTCTGGAGGAAATGGCCAGGTATATTGAGTTTGGTCGGGACTTGAGGAAACAACAAATTATATTTCCAAGGGCTCCCTCTGTGCATAAGTTCTTTGACCTCCTGAATATCAATAAGCAAATGAATAAGGCCCATGTAAACAAAGGATGTTGTTCTTTCTACTTCTTGTACTTTAGGTTCAGGCACTCAACTGGGTTCCAAACACATGAAAAGGATTTGAACAACAAACAAGATAAGGGCATCTGTCAAATTCATCATCAGTTTGCTTTCATTGTGGCGTTTTTGGGGATTATGGCCTTTCCAAATGCAGAAGGGATAATGGATATCCGTATGGCCAAAATTGCACAAATCCTCACTACTAAGAAAGATCATACACTTGCTCCGTCTATGCTGGCAGGCATTTATCAAGCATTGACTGCAAGGCCAGGGCTCAATTTTTTGAAGGTTGCACTATTCTTCTACAAATGTAGTTGATCGAGCATCTCCGCCATCACCCTAAATTCATGAGCTATGGTTCGAGCACAGATAACTTCATCAAGAGCTATGAGGAAAGGGTGAAAGACTACAATGCTTCAGAAGGGTTTGAAGCCTGTGTCTCCCACTTGAAATGTCTAAAAGCAAGTCAGGTCGAGTGGACTATAGGATGGCTCCCGATGACAGAATCCATACACATGACGGCTGCTAAGGGTTACCTAATGTTGATGGGTTCGAGGAGTGTCTAGCCATATGCACCGCAGGGGTCTTAAGGTAGTTAGGAAGATATTAGGTGGTGCCCGAAGATGAAGATCTAATCACCCAGGTCATTGAGCTACATTTAGAAGCTACATTGCCAGAGACTTTAGTTCAGCAGGAATGAAATGGTTACCGGTATCTTAAAAATGGCACCCAGGTACTAGATATTGCAAAGAGGGAAGTGGATCCATATTACGCTGCATGGTTCAAGAAAACGTCTTGTGCAAACAACGAGCCAGAGCCCGAGAGGCCTGCCAAGAGACCTTATGTTCAATCTTTTGATGATAAAGTTCAAGAAAGGTTGGCCTGGGGAGAAAAGGAGAAAAAATATCAAGCCGCCATTCACACCTTGGAAGAGAAAGTGAGAAACATGGAATTCAATAATGATCTCCAGGCACACAAAGCGGAAGGTGAAAGGAGGAGGTTGGCCAAAGAAAACGAAGCCCTCCGAGCCCAAATCCAAAAAATGAAAATAGCAGCTGAGAACCCTGTCAGGAGTGAAAAAGATAATAAACTTATAGACAAGCTCAGGTTGAGAGTATGTGATTACGGGTTTGAGTTAGAGAAGACTGAAGCTGAACTAGCAAAGGCCCGAGCCAAGTTAGCTAAGTATGTGGAGGGAATGGCAAGTTTTGTTCGATAGTTGAAGGAGAAGTACGACAAAGGAATGGGGGGTCTAAAGAAAAAGGTCAATGTCCTTAAGAACGAAATGACCAAGAAGGCAAGAGGCTTCAAAGAAGAAAGGGAGCACTGCTATGACCTGATGTCGCAACTAGAAAAAGACCTGCAACAGCTTCAAGAGCAAAATCATACAGCCGAACAAGTTTTGGAGGCCAGATCTCAGCAGATTGGACGGTTGCTACAAGAGAAGGGTATCATCATGGAGAGGGTTAGAAGGATTGTAGACTACATTGTGATGAAATGCAATGAATGCGAGGACATGACCAGGTCCATGTTCTTTGCTTCGGTTATGATTTTTGTCTGGCGGATCATGGACGACTTATTTCGCCTCCAAGAAGATATGGCGCATAGTCCCGCAGGGTGACCAACCGGAGTAGCAGTGGAAGCACTTATGTATTCTTGATTTTATGTTTTTCTTTTGAGTTTATATTGCAGTTTTTTCTAGAGTCTGTTGGTCCATTTCGAGTCTTGTTTTAGTTTTTGAAAATGTTTAAGTCTGTAGGCTGGAGTCGTTGTAATAGGAAAAACCCAGAATGTTTTCATTTTATAAAAAAATGAAAAATCAAAAAATATGTCTTTCTTTTATTTTGCATTTATTCCCTAAACTACGTAATAATCTGATTCATGCGGCGTCATGATACGTAGGCAATCCCCATAGGATTCGATCATAACCATAAACCTAAAAGGAAAAAGAGGAGAGAAAATAAAAGGAAATTGAGGGGAAAGAAATAATGGAAAAACAAGAGAGAAAAGTGAGTGCAAAATAAAAGGGAAGTAACAAAAACAAGTGGGAAAGGCCAATAGTGATTAAAGAGGGATTGGAGTGAAAAGAAAAAAAAAGATAGAGGAGAGAAAGCGCAAAATGAGAAGAGTTAGTTAAAAGTCGGGATGAAGCATGCAGCCATTCAAATACACGATAGAAGCTTTAACTATTTAGGTACATTGCATCCGGAATGTGCGGCTGCCTATCTATTAAATCTTAAACACTAACAAGTTGCTGTTGTCATTGAGAACATGAAGGTGGTTAGTTTGTTTGGCATTCTCGCAACCCATCCGTACAACACCAAGTCTAAAAACAAGTTAATCATGGATGGCCAAGAATTGGATGCAAGTATTGTTGATCCACCAAGAGAGGTGGAGGAGTCTGAGGTTGGCTTGAAAGAGGAGTTATATAAGTTGAAACACCAGATGGCCGAAATGTACCAGGCATGGATGAAAGGACATCCCCACCATCATACCCTGCCAACCCTTCTTTCGTCCCACCACTAGCTCAATCCCAAGAACCTCCCATTGTTGATTTATACCCACAACATGCACCAAGCTTCACCCATTACCACCACTATCATGGCACCACTTCCCAAACCATACAAGCTCCACCAACCAAAACAACCCTATACCCCCCTCTACCAACTACCCCTGTTTTCGTAGCACCTCCACCAGCTACGCTATATAGATCTTCCAGTGAGCCATTATATCAAACCCAAGATAATTAGTACTATTCCCTAGAGCCTACTTTCAAGGCCCCAAATCATTACTCCTACACTGCTCATTTTGACCTTCCTATTGAGACTGAGAAACCACCTAAGAACCCGGAACATGAGGAGATTTAGGACGGTGAGAAGCCTGGAATAGTCGCTCAGAAACATGCAAGGGTTGGGAGGTCAAGTGAGTGTAGCCTACAAAGATCTGTGTTTATTCCCCGACGTATAGCTACCTGTTGGGTTCAAAATGCCCAAATTTGACTTGTATGACGGACACGGAGATCCCGTGGCCCACTTAAGGGGATTCTGCAGTAAAATGAGAGGAGCCGGTGGGAAAGATGAGCTGTTAATGGCATACTTTAGCCAGAGTCTGAGTGGCACGACATTGGAGTGGTACACGTGTCAAGATCACAACAGATGGTATACCTGGGATGATTTGGCCCAAGCATTCGCTTGTCATTTCCAATACAACATAGAAATTGTTCTAGATCGTTTGTCTTTGACTAACATAGAGAAGAAACCTAGGGAAAGTTTCAGGGAATATGGTTTCCGCTGGAGAGAACAGGAAGCACGGGTTAACCCTCCAATGGAAGAGGATGAAATGGTGAAGTACTTTCTTCAGGCTTTGGAGCCTACTTAAGTCTTTTAATGAAGTAGTAAAAATGGGAGGAATGGTAGAGGAAGGGCTCAAATCAAGCAAGATTATGAGCTACTCTGCCATCAAAGCAACTACGCAGGCAATCTAGAATGGCACCGGAGGTGTGCTTGCGAAAAAGAAGAAAGAGGATGTCGCTATGGTCGTTTCAGGATTGTGGCACAACCCGGGGGATTTTCCTACCCACTACACCCAACCTCGACCCAGTTTCAAACCTATACTACAACTCCATATAATCCATCCCAACACTACTTCCCACTACTAGAGCCTCAATACTAAGTCAGGACACCCCAATATCATGTCCTTCATGCACAGTCATATGCTTAACCCCCTCCTTACCCGCAATGGCATGCCCCAAACCCACAAAACCCTTACCCACCTCCACAAACATACCAAAACCCTACTGGTCCAAACTTTCGGGCCAAGCCAGAATTTAAGAATAAAAGATTGCAGCGGAAGAAAACTTTCACCCCACTTGGGGAATCTTATACTAGCTTATTTCAAAGGTTGAGGCAGTTGGATGTTCTGAGGCCAATTGAGTCGAAACTACCAAACCCCCATCCAAAGAACCTGGATTATTCTCTCACATGTGCGTATTGTTCTGATACTCCCAGGCACGACATATAAAAGTGTTGGAATTTGAAGAATGCCATCCAAGAGCTCATTGATACGAACCAGATTGTGGTCTAGAGCCTAGAAGCACCCAACATCAATCAGAACCCATTGTCTGCCCATGCTGAAACACACACGATTGAGATAGTGCACAGGGATGGGAAGCCCAGGAAGCCTGCACAATTTGTCATGATCATCCGGTCTAGTGAAAGTAAGTCAGTCAAGGACTCGGTTGTCACAAAGGCAACCTCTTCGCTAGCTGAAGGATCGATGGATAAGTTGAGCATGCCAAATGATAAGCCAGCTGTGGTAGTTGAAAAGAGGTACCCAAGTGATGATGTAGCAAAGCAAGAAAAGCCAAAGGTGATCGTGCCAGTGGTAGCAAGTAATCCAGTCATAATTGTAGAGGGTGCTCGCACGGACCCTATTATTATCAAACCTGTGACCCAGCTGCCGGTAACTAACACCAAGACTGTCCCATGGAACTATGAGCGAGTGATAATGACCTATAAGGGGAAGGAAGTGAAAGAGGAAGTTAATGAGGCCCAGGAATTAACTCCTTCAGGGAGATGCTTTGCCCCGGAAGAGTTAAGGAAAGCTAAAACACTCAGAGACAATCCAGTTCTAGTGAAGAAAACTGTCATTAAAGAAGAGGCGGAGGAGTTTTTGAGAAAAATGAAGGTACAATATTACTTCATCGTGGAAAAATTGAGAAAGACTCCTGCTCAGATTTCCCTGTTATCATTGTTGATCCATTCAAATGAGCACCGTTGGGCCCTGATGAAGATTCTGAACGAAGCTTATGTCTCTGGCAAAATCATAGTGAACCATTTGGAGAAGATTGCCAATAAGATATTTGAGTTTAACAGGATAACATTCTCAGATGATGATTTGCCTCTAGAGGGTACAGAACACAATCGAGCCCTCTATCTCATAGTGAAATGTGAAGATTCTGTGGTCACAAGGGTGTTAGTTGACAATGGTTCCAATGCAAACATCTGCCATCTCTCTACTCTGAACAAGTTAAAAGTTGATGATGAGAGGATTCACAAGAACAATATATGTGTCCGAGGTTTTGACGGAATGGGAAAAGACTCTGTTGGGGACATCATGCTCGAGTTGACAATAGGACCAGTCGAATTCACCATGGAGTTCCAGGTACTGGATGTGGCTATTTCTTACAATTTTTTGTTGGGTAGGCATTGGATACATGTTGCCAAGGCGGTTTTGTCCTCTTTACACCAGATGGTGAAGTTCGAATGCGATAGACAAGAAATCGTCATGCATGGCGATGAGAACTTATGTGCTTTCAATGATACATCCGTCCCGTTTATTGAAGCTGAAGAAGATAAGAGGCCCTGGGTGTATCAAGTTTCCGAAACGGTATCGGTTGAAAAGATTATGAAAGGGGAATACATTCCAAGTCCAAAGCTAGCTTCTGCAATCGTCATGGTAGCAACTGAAATGTTGAAAAATGGTTTTGTGCCTGGCAAGGGTCTGGGTGCATCTCTGCAAGGTATCGTGCAACTAGTGTATTTGCGTGAAAATTTGGGTACATTTGGTCTGGGGTTCAATCCTATAGAGGATGATGTGAAAATTTGGGTACATTTGGTCTGGGGTTCAAATCTAATATTAACTTATTAACATTAATTGAAGCGAAAGAATCCAATTCAAATGAAAAATTATAGATTTCCGAATATTCTTCCAAAAAGTCAAAACCCGACCCCAGGCCCGCTTGGTCAAAACTCAAGGTTCGAACCAAAACCCGTTCACCCATTCACCCACGAGCCCAAATATGCAATTAGTTTTAGAATCCGACCCCAAATCGAGGTCTAAATTCCCAAATTTGTAAAATCCTCAATTCTCCTAAAATCTCAAATTTCTACCCTTAAAGAACAAGATTTAGGCCTAGAAATCTAATAGGTGTTGATGGAAAATGAAAGAAATGAGTTTAAGAATACAAACCAATGATTTGGTGTTGAAAGAAATGAGTTTAAGAATACAAACCTATGATTTGGTGTTGAAACTTCACTTCAAAAATCTCCCAAGATCGGATTCTATGGAAGGAGATATGAAATTTTGAAGAAATCCCGACCTAGGTTCTGTTTTAAAATCACTGGACAGACCTTCTTCATGTTCGCGAAAGGTCTGTCGCGTTCGCGAAAGGTCTGTCGCGTTCGCGAAAGGTTTGTCGCGTTTGGGATGCTTGTGGCCATAAGGGCCTATGCGTTCGCAATGAGCTACTCGCGTACGCGATGGTCTGTCCCCCCTGACTATCATGTTCTCAGGTCTAGGACCGCGCTCGCGAAGAAAAACTCAAGGACTCCCCCAGCCACCTCTATTATACTACGCGTTCGTGTGTGGCCAGTCGTGTTCGCGAAGAGCAATCCCCCTAGTGCTCCGCGTTCGCAATCAAGGCCTCATGTTCACGTAGAAGAAACCCCTCCCCAGCCCAACTTGTACTACACGTTCGCGTGAGCTGTATCACGAACGCGAAGAACAAAATATCAGGACACCAGAACCAGCAAAACAACAGAAGTTCATAAGTCCAAAACATCCCAAAACCTATCCGAAACTCACCCGAGCCCTCTGGGCTCCAAACCAAACATGCACACAAGTCTAAAAACATCATACAGACTTACTTGTGCGATCAAATTACCCAAATAACACCTAGAACTACGAGTTTAGCATCAAAATCAAGGAAAAATCTCAAGAACTCTTAAAGTTTCCATTTCACAACCGAAGGTCCGAATCACGTCATATGAATTCCGTTTCTTATCAAATTTTACAGGCACAACTTAAATACGATATTAAACCTGTACCGAGATCTGTAACCAAAATACGGGCCCGATACCATAAAATTCAAACATCATTAAATTTCTAAAAAACTCTTATATTTTAAGTTAAACAATTTTTCTTCAAAAATTCATATCCTGGGCTAGGGACCTCGGAATTCAATTCCGGGGATACGCCCAAGTCCCATATTTTTCTACGGACCCTCCGAGACCATCAAATCATGGGTCCTGGCCCGTTTACCCAAAATTTTGACCGAATTAATTTATATTTAATTTTAAAGGAAAAATTAGAATTTTTCTCAAATTTTTACGTAAAGGCTTTCCGCATATACGCCCGGACTGCCCACGCAAATCGAGGTGAGACAAAAGAAGGGTTTTAAGGCCTCAGAACATAGATTTGACTTTTAAAATAAGAGATGACCTTTTTGGTTATCACATTCTCTACCTCTAAAACAACCGTTCGTCCTTGAATGGACATAGAAAGGTACCTGAGTGGATGAAAAGATGGGGATATCAGCTCCGCATATCGGACTCAAACTCCCAGGTAGCTGCCTTGACAGGCTAACCTCTCCAATGAACACGAACTGAAGGATAACTCTTCGATCTCAACTAACAAACCTGCCGGTCTAGAATAGCTACCGGCTCCTCCTCATAGGTCAAGTCCTTGTCCAACTGGACAGTGTTGAAGTCTAACACGTGGGATGTATCGCCGTGATACTTCTGAAACATGGACACATGAAACACTGGATGCACAGCTGATAAACTCGGTGCCAACGCAAGTCTGTAAACTACCTCTCCCACTCGATCAAGAATCTCCGAAGGACTGATGAACCTAGGGATTAGCTTGCCCTTCTTCCCAAATCTCATCACACCCTTCATGGGAGACACCTAGAGAAACACTCGCTCTCCGACCATGAATGCCACATCACGAACCTTATGGTCAACATAAATCTTTTGCATGGACTGAGCTATACAAAATATATCCTGAATAATCTTAACCTTATCCAAGGCATCCTGTACTAAGTCTGTACCCAACAACGAGCCTCTCCTGGCTCAAACCATCCAACCGGCGACCAACACCGCCTACCATATAATGCCTCATAGGGAGCCATATGGATGCTTGAGTGATAACTGTTGTTGTAGGCAAACTCTGCTAATGGCAAGAACTGATCCCAAGAACCTCCAAAGTCAATAACACATGCTCAGACCATATCCTCCAAAATCTAAATAGTATGCTCAGACTGTCCGTCCGTCTGAGGATGAAATGTTTTGCTCAACTCCACCCGTGTACCCAACTTACGCTGTACTGCCCTTTAGAAATGCGAGGTAAACTGCGTACCTTGGTCAAAAATGATAGACATGGGCACACCATGAAGGCGAACGATCTCCCACATATAAATCTCTGACAACCGCTCAAAAGAATAAGAAACTGCCACAAGAATGAAATGCACTGACTTGGTCAGCCTATCCACAATAACCCATACAACATCGAACTTCCTCTGAGTGTGTGGGAGTCCAACAATGAAAATCATAGTGATACACTCCTACTTCCACTCATGAATCTCAATCTTCTGAAGCAAACCACCAGGTCTCTGATGCTCGTACTTTACTTGCTGACAATTCAAACACCGAGCTATATATGCCACAATATCCTTCTTCATCCTCCTCCACCAATAATGATGCCGCAAGTACTGATACATCTTAGCGGCGCCTGTATGAATAGAATATCGGGAACTATGGGCCTTTTGCAGAATCAACTCACGAAGTCCATCCACATTAGGCACATAAACATGACCCTGCATCCTCAAAACTCAATCCTTTCCGACTGTAACCTACTTGGCACTACTGTCCTGCACTGTGTCCCTAAGGACAAGCAAGTGAGGGTCATTATACTGCCGATCTCTGATATGCTCAAATATTAAATAACGAGCGACTGTGCAAGCTAGAACACGGCTGGGCTAAAAAAATCCAACCTCACGAACTGATTGGCTAAATCTTAGACATCCAAAGAAAGCGGTCTCTCACCGACTGGGATATTCGCAAGGCTGCCCATACTGGCTGACTTCCTACTCAAAGCATCGGCCACTATATTAGCCTTCCCAGGATGATACAAGATGGTGATATCATAGTCTTTAAATAGCTACAACCACCTCCTCTGCCTCAAATTTAGCTCCTTCTGCTTGAACAAATACTGCAAACTCTTATGATCCGTGAATACCTCACACGACATGCCATATAAATAATGCCTCCAAATCTTCAGTATGTGAACAATGGCTGCTAGCTCCAAATCATGAACTAGATAATTCTTCTCGTGGATCTTCAACTGTCGTGAAGCATAAGCAATAACCTTTCCATTTTGCATCAACACTGCACTAAGTCCAATAGGAGATGCATCACAATATACTGTATATGGCCTTGAATCTGTAGGCAATACCAACACCGGCGCCGTAGTCAAAGTTGTCTTGAGCTTCTAAAAGATCGTCTTACACTCGTCCGACCACATGAACTGGGCACCCTTCTAGGTCAACCTAGTCATCGGGGCTGCAATAGATGAAAACCCCTCCACAAACCGACGATAATAGCTCCCCAAACCCAAGAGGCTCTGAATCTCTGTAGCTGATGTGGGCCTAGGCTAGTCCTTGACTGCCACAATCTTCTTAGGATGTACCTGAATACCCTCTACTGATACAACATGACCTTGGAATGCTACTGAACTCAACCAAAACTCACACTTTGAAAACTTTGCATACAACTGACTATCTCTCAAATTTTGAAGAACGACTTGAAGATGCTGCTCGTGCTCCTCCCAGCTGCGGGAATAGATCAAAATATCATCAATGAAGAGAATCACAAAGGAATCTAAATAAGGCTTGAACACTCGGTTCATCAAATCCATGAAAGCTGCTGGGGAATTTGTCAACCCGAATGACATCACTAAGAACTCATAATGCCCGTACCGAGGGTGAAAAGCTGTCTTAGGGACATCAGATGCCCTAATCCTCAATTGATGGTAGCTAGACCTCAAATCACTCTTCGAAAATACCTTGGCACCCTGAAGCTGATCAAATAAATCATCAATCCTCGGTAGTGGATACTTGTTCTTGATGGTGACTTTGTTCAACTGCCGATAATCTATGCACATCCTCATCGATCCATCCTTATTCTTAACAAATAACATTGGTGCACCCCAAGGTGAGATACTAGGTCTAATAAAGACCTTATCAAGTAGGTCTTGCATCTGTTTTCAATTCTTTCAACTCTAGCGGGGCCATAAGATATGACAGAATAGAAATGGGCTGAGTGCCCGGAGCCAAATCAATGCAAAAGTCAATATCCCTATCGGGTGGCATACCCGCTAGGTCTGTAGGAAATACCTCTGGAAACTCACGAACAATGGGCACAGAATCCATAGAAGAGATCTCAGCACAAGAAATACAAACATATGACAAATAGGCCAAACATCCCTTATCAACCATACGTCGAGCCTTTATATATGAGATAACTCTACTGGTAGAATGACCAGGAGTCCATCTCCACTCCAAACGAGGCAACCCCGACAATACTAAGGTCATGGTCTTGGCATGACAGTCCAATATGGCATGATAAGGTGACAACCAATCCATCCCCAAAATGACATCAAAATCGACCATATCAAGAAGTAAGAGATCTACACGGGTCTCAAGACCCCCGATAATGACCACACACGAGCGATAGACATGATCTACAACAATGGAATCACCCACCGGTGTAGACACATATACAATAGCACTTAAACAATCACGAGGCACAACCAAATATGTAGCAAAATAAGATGACACATAGGAGTATGTAGACCTTGGGTCAAATAGGACTAAAACATCTCTAGTGCAAACTGAAACCGTACCTGTGATAACTGCATCGGATGCCTCAACCACAGGCCTAGCTGGGAAAGCATGACATTGGGGCTGGGTCCCACCACCCTGAACTACATCCCTGGGACGGCCTCCTACTGGCTGGCCTCCACCTCTAGCTGCCTGACCTCTACCTCTAACGGCTTGACCTCCACCTCTAACAGCCTGACCTCCACCTTTAACACCTCGACCCCTACCTCTAGCTGGCTGAGTGGGCGGTGGAACACCCGATGCCTGAACCATGGCACGAGAACCCTAATGCTGAGAACTGTTTGATGCTTGAGGGCAAATCTAGCAATGTGTTTCGGATCACCACATGTATAACAAGACCTCTACTGCTGAGGCTGCTGACCATCAAACTGACCCTGATGGCCTGAGTAACCACCCTGAAAACTCTAGAGCAGAGGTGCATTAAGAGGAGCTGGTGGTGTACTGTAGGGCAGCAAATCAGAATACTACATTTAAGAACCACGACCACCTAGAGCATCGTGAGAAGCCTGTAGTGCTGAATGAAACAGCCTAGGAGGATGGCCCCTACCAAAAGAATTCCTACCTCTAGATGAGGCACCACTAAACCTACCGGAATGATAGGGGCTCTTGTCAGACCCTTGACAACTCCCCTGTAATAGAACCATCTCAACTCGCCTGGACACATTGGCTACATCCTTAAAGGAGATCTCACTCCCTGTCTCCTTAGCCATTTGTAATCTGATAGGCTGAGCTAGTCCCTCAATAAACCTCCTCACCCCCTCTCTCTCAGTGGGAAGCATAAGAAAAACATGACGGGCCAAGCCAATAAATCTAGTCTTGTACTAAGTGACGGTCATAGAACCCTGTTGGAGACGCTCAAACTGCCTCCGATAGTCCTCCCTCTGAGTGATCGGAAGAAACTTCTCCAAATATAGCTGAGAGAACTGGTCCCAAGTCAAAGGCGGTGACCCAGCTGGTCTATCCAAACAATAATCTCTCTACCAAGTCTTGGAGGAACCTGGTAGATAAAAAGCAACATCAGCAGACATAGCTGCTCCATCACCGGTCTGAGCTACAACACCCGGCTGAACTACCCCAACTGGCTGAGCTATTGAAATTTGAAACTGAGGAGCCATCTACTCCGGAGTGCGAGTAGCAAGAGTTTGTGCTTCTCCCCCAGCCTGAAAGACGACTGGTGCTACAGGAAGTAAGCCTGCCTGGGCGACACTCTCCATAAGGCCCATTAGATGGACCAGAGTATCCTGGAGTAAGGGGGCAGCGATGAACCCCTCTGGGACCTGAGTTGGCCCTGCTGGAACGGTCTGGGCTAGAGCCTCCCCCTCAAGCTCTACTTATGGCTTCGCCACTAGTGCTGCTGCTCTGGGCTGAGCACTGCCCCTGCCTCGGCCTCTAGTATGGCCTTGGCCTCATCCTCTGCCCCTCGTAGGAGCTACCATTAGGGGCTCGAGCTGCTGATCAGCAGATGAAGAAGCAAGTGTTCTCGCCATCTGCAAAAGAACAAAGTAGAAGTTCAATTAGCATTAAGAAGTCAAATCGCATGACAGACAAGAATATATGTGAAGTTATTCCTAAACTCTGTATCCTCTAGGGGATAAGCACAGACGTCTCCGTACCGATACCTCAGACTCAACTAAGCTTGTTCGTGAATTATGAGACCTAAGCAACCTAGAGCTGTGATACCAACTTGTCACAACCCGAATTTCTCACCGTCGGGATCGTGATGGCGCCTAACATTGAACCCGCTAGGCAAGCCAACATTTTTGATTGTTTTACCTTTTTCCTTTATCTTTAAAAATTACCAGATGATATAAGAAAATCAGCGGAAAACAAAATGCAGAAAAACAGAATTTAAAAGTTTAACTAAATACTAATACGAAATCCATAATAAAACTCCACCCAGAACTGCTGTCACAATTTCACGGACTGTCTACGAATACTACAAACAGTGGTCTGAACAAGAAAAATACAAATATGTCTCAAAAATAGATAAAATAGAAAGAAATATAATATAAGGGGACGTTAAGGCCTGCGGACGCCTGCAAGGACTACCTTAGGTCTCCGATGGACTGAAGGCAGCAACCCCTAGCTAAGGTCCGTATACTGCAGCATCGGAATCTACACAAAGAGTGCAGAGTGTAGTATCAGTACAACCGACCCCATGTACTGAGTAAGTGTCGAGCCTAACCTCGACAAAGTAGTGACGAGGCTAGGACGTGACAACCATATAAACCTGTGCAGTTAAATCATATATGAGAAGCAATAATAACAAGAATTTAGAAGAATAAGACGGGAAATGGGGGAACATGCTGAGGGGGATATCAGGTTATGACAATAATAAAGTAAGGCGACAAAGTAAATATCAAACTTGAAGCAACGGAAATGATAACACAGTAACAAGTGAACGACATCACCCTTTGTGCTTTTACTCTCGTCCTCACCATAAAAATCAACAGAAACTGCACGACATCACACTTTGTGCTTTTATTCTCTCATAATCATGACACAACATCACCCTTCGTACTTTTACTTTTAATAATATGGCACGACATCACCCTTCATGCTTTTACACTCACATAATTGGCACGACATCACCCTTCGTGCATTATTACTCACTCACGATGTCACGACCCAAAATCCATTAAAGGCCGTGATGGTGCCTGACACCACTGTTAGGCAAGCCAACACCAAAAAGTTAATTAAATTCTTAATTTAGTATTTTTTAAATAATTTATTTTCCTTATATTAAACAATATATAGTTAACTTCACTGAGTAAATAACGATGTTTTTAACAAATTGAATACTGAAAAAAATACCATAGTCATCCCAGAACCCGGTGTCATAGGGGCATGATCAATTTCTATGTTAAATTACTCATTATAATTCAATTTATAATAATTCCTAACCCCGATCGAAAGGTTGACAAAAAACTCTCTCGGGCCCACATGCCCGGATTCAAAAAATTTTTGAAGATAAGGTTTACCCATAACCTCACGAACACAAATATATAATTTACTCTCAATTTCATGTCCAAAATCGTGGTCAAAATCCAAGAATACTAATTTTCTAGGTTTTCCCTCAAACCCCAAGTTTTCCACAAGTTTTCATGCTCAAATCCTTATACAATCATGTATTTAACTCAAAACTAACATAAACCACTTACCTCATGCTTGGTGGTGAAAATGACACCTCAAAGTTGCTCCAAAATCGGCTCCAATGGAAGAAATGGGGTTGAAATGAACTCAACCCCCGATTTAAAAGAACCTCACTGCCTCCAGCATTTTCGCACCTGCGGTCACTTGACCGCTTCTGTGGTTGCGCAAGTACGACCCACTAACCGCTTTTGCAGTCATCCTCCAGGCTCCCAACTTCCGCATTTGCATCCTTCCTTCCGCAGGTGCGGTCCCACTTTTGCGGCAAGATGACTGCATATGCGGTCCCAGCCTAGCCCAACCACTTCCTCTTCTACGGTACCTAGGCCGCTCCTGCAGCTCCGCACCTACAGCCAAAACCTCGCAGATGCGGTTACACCAGATACCAGCTGCTTCAGTCCTTCTTCAAACTCCAAATTTGATCCTTTAACCATCCGGAATCCACTCGAGGCCCCCGGTGTTACACTCCACATATTACGATGATGTTATGTCCTATAGTATTACATTACGGTGATATTACACTTCGCAGTATTAAGTTACGACGATGTTGTACCTTGTAGTATTATACGTGGAATTTGTCGTAAGGTAATTGACATCAGCCCAATTAAAAGAATTATTTGGAGATTATTAGGATTATGCTATTTCACAAGTAATGAGTAAATTCGTGAAGGTGAAAGGGGAAGCAAGTCAAAGAAAATGAATTTTCGTCAAAGTTTGGTATTTTGGGGTAAAATATGGACCTAGCTAAAATACCCGGTACTTATGGACTAGTACCATACAAGGTACCACATGGCCATAAGGTATATAAAAAGTGAGTAATATTTTGAGTAAGTGGAAATAATTCTTAATTATATGGGTAATTGGTTAATTACCGGGTAATGGGATATTACCCAGTTAACTAATAAGTGGATAAAAACAATTAACAAAATTATCTTCCAAAAACGTGGCACAAGGCCACAAGCAAGAAAATGACTCATAGTAGTTTAGGAGTAGATGTCTACCTAAGGATTAAACTAGAATTTAACTAAGATAAGACTTCATCACAAGTCTTATCTCAATTAGGATCAAAATACTTAGGAAATATTGTTGATATGTCAATCCTAGCAAAAGGAAACGTGAGAGGCAGAAGTAATTTCATTCCAGAATTTTAAAGAATCAAAAGCAAAATCTCGTTCATGAACTTCAAAGAAGTAGGATCAAATTTCGTTCAAGGATTTCAAAGAGCAGAAGCTTAATCCAATTTTTTTTTGCGTTCTAAGTTCAATTAATGAAGGTTTTCCAATGGAATATTATATGGAGTTTTCCCTACTCCAGGTACGCTAAGGCTATCCCTTCTTTCTTTTGGCATCATCTATACGATACAAATGAAACGAGCAAATGCACAAATTCCATAAATGACTCTATTCATAGAAGTATTAAAGATATCTATGTTCTTGAATTTCCATGTGCCATAATATTCTATCATCTGTTCATGGGTCATAGAAAGATACGAAAGTTGAAAAGAGTTTACTTTATGATATTAATCAGAGGCATAATGGTCTTATGACGTACCGAGATTTTATTAACGTATTTCATATGCATTTCATGCATTTATGCATGCACATTGACCCATGACCATATCGCGTATATATGTATGTATATATATGTGTATGGGATATGGGAAAGGTTATGGCGTTATATACGCACCACCACCTGATCAGCTGGTATACGATGGATGATTTTGCTCACAGTGGCCAAAGTGATATGATGGGATGCCCTCAGGGGCTGATGATGTTATGAAACATGTACCAATGCACAACATGACATTCATACGCATATGCATGATACTATTATTATTTCATGATTTACAAAGTTATTCAGACTTACAAGTGGAGTCATTTAATCTATATTTCCTCCATGTCTGTTATGTACTTATTTATGTGCCTTACATACTTAGTACATTATTTGTATTGACGTCCTTTTTTTTCCGGGGACACTGCGTTTCATGCCCGCAGGTTCTGATAGACAGGTCGAGAGCCCTCTAAGTAGGCTATCAGCTCGGTAGAAGATATTGGTGCACTCCATTTGCTTCGGAGTTGCTTGTTTGGTTAGTCTAAGTTAGATGTGTATTGTTTGATATGGCGGGACTCTATCCCGTCCTTTATGAAAATTATGTATTCTTAGAGGCTTGTAGACAGATGTCATGTACGTAAAAGATTGTATGGCCTTGTCGGCCTATGTTCGGTTTCAAAGTGGTTATTTTGGTCTTAGAGGCCCATATGTCTTATGTATAGGTTGGTATCTCATGTTGTATTCTACTTATCCCACGGAAGCCTTCCAGCTCAGTTATCTATGAAAGTATGACATGAAAATATACGTTATATTGGTACTCGGTTGAGTAGAGTACCGGGTGCCCGTCGCCGCCCATTAGTTTGGGTTGTGACAAAAGTGGTATCAGAGCAGTTCTATCCTAGAGAGTCTACAAGCCATGTCTAGTAGAGTCTTGTTTATGGGTGTGTCGTGTACCACACTTATAAGCAGGAGTCTACAGGGCATTTAAGATTGTCACTCTTTCTTCTTACTATAGATCGTGTGGTAGAGCTCAGCCGTAGGAATTCAAATTCCTAAATCCTATTCGTAATAAGACGATGCCTACATCCAGAAAGACGGTTGGTAAGAGATATAGTTATGGAAGAGTTGAGTCAGAGGGACTCGATTTTTGCAACATGCTTATAATGGATAAATTTGAGGTGTTTAGCAGATCATGTGTGTACTAAGATGTGTAAGTTTCTTGATAAGCATCTCTAAGGCACGAATGTCTATCCACACTTTCAGTAAAAAGGAATAATAGAATCGGAAGGTAGACACAAGTTTCAGCAAGTAAAAGAAGTAGGGTGAAGAACGGTACGAGGTACCCAGTTAATGAAGATTAGCAGTATTTACAATTCAAGTAGAGAAATATAAGCATTTCGAGATACCTTCAATTGTAACAGAGCTATGTACAATTAGTCATGTTACACCCCGTAATATTACATCAATATTACGTCCTACAGTATTATATTACGACGATGTTATGCTCTGCAGTAATATGTTACGGTGGTGTTACCCTCTGCAGTAATATATTATGATTGATGTTATGTCCTGCAGTATTAAGTTATGATAGTGGTGTACCCGATAGTATTACATTAAGGTGATATTACGCATCACAGTAATAAGTTACGACAGTGTTACACCTGTAGTATTACATTACGGTGATGTTACGCTTCGCAGTAATAAGTTAAAACGATGTTGCATTCTACAGTATTTTACGTGGAATTTGTCGTAAGGTAATTGACATCAATCCAAGGAAAAGATTATTTGGGGATTATAAGGATTATGCTATTTTACAAGCGATTAGTAAATTCATGAAGGTGAAAGGGGGAACAAGTCAAAGAAAGTGAATTCTGTTGAAGTTTGGCATCTTGGGGTAAAATACGGCCCGAGATAAAATACCCAGTATTTATGAAATAGTGTCATGTGAGGTACTACATGACCATACTAGGAAGGTCTATAAAATATGTGAAAAGTGATTAATATTTTAAGTAAGTGGGAATAATTCTCAATTTTGCGGGTAATTGATTAATTATCGGGTAACAGGACATTATCCAGTTAACTAATAAGTGGATAATTTTTTGGATAAGGTTAAGCGTAGTAATGTGGAAGCAAGGGAATCAAAGAAGTGTGACTCAAAAGTAACAATGATATGTGGTAATTCTTAAATAAAATGAGTCATTTCCGTTTAACAATGGATCGACACATAAAAACGTGAGTCATATCATATCTAGTTACCAAATAAAAGGTAAGTCATATAGCAAATGTCCCATACCAATTTTCAATATTATAATCAAATTCAAAGGAAAGTTCAGCAACTTATTCAAAAAATTGGAAACGTAAATTTGATACAAAAATCATACGAGACTACATAATGTTGTAGCAACGGTATTTTGCGATTCAAAGAGAGTACGGTGCAATCTTTCTCAAGAATATCATTTGGATTTCCCCCTACTTCGATACGCCATTACATGTTCGTCACACAAGACGTGTGTTAGAGGATTTGTCAAGAAAATTGGTCCAGGTATGTTAAGGCTATCCCTTTTTTCTTTTGGCATGATCCATAACGAAATGTGTAAATGCACAAATTCCATGAATGACTCTATTCATAAAAGTATTAGAGATATCTATGTTCTTGAATTTCCATGTGTCATAATATTTTATCATCTGTTCATGGGTCTCAGAAAAATATGAAAGTTGAAAAGAGTTTACTTTATGATATTACTCAAAGGCAAAATGGTCTTATGACATTCCGAAAGATTTTATTAAGGTACTTTTCATGCATTGCATTCATGTACATTGACCCATGACCAGATGACATTATATATGCATATATATGTATATGAGATATGAGAAAGATTATGGCATTATATACGGGATATGGGAAAAGGTTATGACGTTATATACGCACCACCACTTGATCAGCTGGTATATGATGATAATATTGCCCACAGTGGCTGAAATATGATTCAAATGGCGTTATATACATGTATATATGTATGTATATGTATATGGGATATGGGAAGAGGTTATGGCATTATATACGCACCACCACCTGATCAGCTGGTATACGATGATGATTTTGCCCACAGTGGCCGATATGATATGATGGGATGCCCTCAGAGGCTGATGATGTTATGAAACATGTACCTATGCATGACATGACATTCATACGCATATGCATGATGCTAAAAGTAATTTATGATTTACAAAGTTATTCAGACTTACAGGTTGAGTCATTTAATCTATATTTCCTCCATGTCTGTTATGTACTTATTTATGTGCCTTACATACTAAGTAAATTATTTGTACTAACGTCCTTTTTTGCCTGGGGATGCTACGTTTCACGCCTGCAGGTCCCGATAGATAGGTCGAGAACCCTCCAAGTAGGCTATTAGCTCGACAGAAGATGTTGGTGCACTCCATTTGCTTTAGAGTTGCTTATTTGGTTAGTCTGAGTTAGATGTGTATTGTTTGGTATGGAGGGACTCTATCCCGACCTTTATGATATTTATGTATTCTTAGAGGCTTGTAGACATATGTCGTGTACGTGAAAGATTGTACGGCCTTTTCGGCCTATGTTTTGAGTTTATAAATGATTAAGTTGGCCTATTAGGACCATATGTCACATGTATATGATGATGTAATAAGAAAGATACATTACGTTGGTACTCGGTTGAGTAAGGTACCAGGTGCCCGTCGCGGCTAATCGGTTTGGGTCGTGATAAAAGTGGTATCAGAGAAGTTCTGTCCTAGGGAGTCTACAAGTTGTGTCTAGTAGAGTCTTGTTTGTGGGTGTGTTGTGCACCACACTTATAAGCAGGAGGCTACAGGGCATTTAGGATTGTCACTCTGTCTTCTTACTCTAGATCGTGTGGTATAACTCAGTTTAAAGAATTCAAATTCCTAACTTCTATTTTACTCGTAATGAGACGATACCTACATCTATAAAGATGGTTGGTAAAAGACATGGCTATGGAAGAGTTGAGTTAGAGGAACTCGACTTTGCATCATGCTTATGATGAGTAACTGTGAGGTCTTTAGCAGATCATGTGCATACTGAAAGGTGTAAGCCTCTTGATAAGGAACCTTAAGGCAAGAATATCTATCCACCTTTATGGTGAAATACAATGCTTTCAAGAAGTAAAAGAAGCAAGGTGAAGAAGGGTACGAGGTGCCCAGTTAATGAACATTATCAGTATTATAGTTCTGGTAGAAAAATATAAGCATTAAGAGTTACCCTCAACAGTAACAGAGGTATGTACTATTTCCGTACCCATCTCAGTTACGCCCTATAGGGGCTAATAGGTGTAGTTTAAGAAAAGGACGGAACATCAGGACCTGTCTGGGGTTAGAGTAAACCAAAATGGTGAATGGATTGTTTGTGTTAGTTGATATTTCCGAAGGATATTGCAAGTGTGCTAGTAGATCTCCTTGTGAGACACCCAGATGGTACACTCTAAAATAGTGCAGCCAGATATGAGTACTACAAAGACATGAACTATAAGCCTTGAAGGGATAAATATTACCTTAGTCTGGCTCGCGTCCCTAGTAAAGTGAGAACGTTAGGCAACTTGAAGAGCCATTGGATAGAGCAAAGGGAAGCTAAGAGCAAAAGAATGTCTTGTTCAAGTTTTTAGAATAAAGTGATCAGCGTAAATGTTAGCGGAAAATAAGAAAAGAGTTAATAAAGCATTATGAGTAAGATGTGATACATGGATGACAATAGTATATCAAAAGATGACAATATTACAAAATCTATAGTCAAGTGAAGGAAGAAACGAAAAGTGACAGGCCTTAGGACAACAAAAGTGTATAGGCCATACAATCATGTCCTTATTTCAAGAAATAAATTTGCAACTCTAGCGTGATTACCAAGAGGAAAAGTTAGACCCTAGAGTAAAAGAACCAGTATGGATTGGTGAACAAGATAAACTAAACATGAATTAGAGACCGAGTGACTGGTGATAGTCGCCATCATAAGAACTTCAGATTTTGTTCCGCTAATAATAGAATGGACGACAAAAGAAGATTCATGAGAAATTCAGAGAATGATCATTCAGGAAGACGCTTCCCTACAGCAAGCAATATGAGCAAAGTTCACCTTAAGGGACTGTATATGCTAGTTATACTAAATTTCACCCTCGTGAGTAAGGGATTTTGCTATCTTTGGTACGTAAGCATTACTGCAAGGCGAGTAAGAGTCATAGATGATGTAAAAGGATGACAAAGATGAAAAGGTGAAACATCTATAGGCAGGTCGTCATAGCTCTAACTCTTAATACTCCCCTAAAGGGGGGGATATGGAATGATAAAAGGAAGAATGCGATCAAAACGAGAAAGGGATGAGATTGCACTTATCCAAATGTTACAGATATGCTACGATTCCAGAATGTTATGTAAGCATGACATCAAGAAAAGGAAGTAAGTGTTCCTGCCTGGGATGCTATTGATAGATAAGGAGCCAGCACGTGAGGTGAGTTAAGACAAGGAAATAACCCAAGAAAGGTTACGCGGAATATGGATATGAGAATGGGTCAATGAGTAGTTAGTAGTCGATTTAGGAAGAGCCTAGTCATGACTAGACAAAAAGTTACAGACAAATCAGTAGATCATGCAAGATAAATTTAGTAAACCCCAACATGGAGAATTTAGTCTCGTAGTAATGTCATTATAATACTTGAGCTATATTAAATAGGAGTCGGGGTAGTTAAAGGTACCGTATGAGTGTTACAGGGATAAAAGAAAATACCACTTGGAAGGCAGTCAAAATATCAGTTTAGAAGTAACCCTACAAGAACAAGGGCACGGAGGTAGGTAACTACGGATGATTATAGGCAAGGAAGGACATCAAAAGGTCCGTAATAAGCTCACAACTTTACGAGAGTCAAGGGTTCTCCCTAAGTACTAAAACAAATGATTTGCTGAGGAAATAAGGAAGAAGGCTTCAACCTAAGCACAACGACCTAAAGAGGAAATGGTCATGTAACAACAGTCTCACAACAACATTGGAAGCACTCCAAAGGAAAGGGGACCTACTATGGCTAATTAGCGGGGAGAAAGAATCAAGAATCAAAAGTAATATTCGAGATCATATGAAGTTGCACGAAAACTTCGGCATGCGCGGGAACTAAGATAAGCCAAGTATGCATGCAACAAGGGGGCAAAAAGAGTCGGAACAGTAATTGATTACATTTAAAGAAAGCTAAGATGGAACGAAAAGAATTATTCAATTAATGACCCAGAATACGTTATGAATGCACTTAAAGAGTTTGGAGTTTTATATATGCAGCATATATAGCCGTAGAAGATTCTGGTATACGTTAAAAGAAAGAATTGATCCCAAGTAATAAACGAAGGATTAAATTGTTAAAGGATTATATCATGCATATTCCTCAGCGCCCATGAAAGGCTAAACAGAATAACTAATACTAGGAACCACAGATCGAAAGATAGCTTAAGTCGACGTAAAGGTCGATCTGAAGAAGGAGGAAACTAAAAAGATACATCAACGAAGTAAATCAGGAATATGATTATTGGACCCAGAAAATTATAGAAATCGTGACTGAGAACATGGAAGGACCACTCTTGATATCAGAGATACATGAGAGATAGTACAACAACCATATTCTTTAACAGCTCCACGATGAAGCCAGTCAGAATAGTACCAACCTCATAAAAAGTCAGTACGAAGCACCCACCGGATTGTGTATACACTAGAGGTGCAAGTATTATAATAGAGCTTCAAGTTATGGATGTGAATTATACCTATGTGGAAGGGAGGTCATGAAAGAGACAGAAGATGTGATGCAAGATTTTAAGGTGAGTAAGGTAAAAGTGAACAATGTACGAGACACTCAAATGCAGAAGCTTGTGAATTGTCTATACTTCAGACAAATGGTTAGAAGTGCTAGGATCCTGTACCCAGAAATGATAGTAGCATCATCAGTGGCATACCTTCCACTCTATGGTTTCTAAGTACCGAAAGGTCTAATTAGAGAGTAAAAGAAAAGTTAGAGATGATGTGATGTCTCGCATGATGTTCTAGAATAACATAAGGAAATCTATGGTGAAAGCAACTTGAAGGAAGGGTGCAAAAAAGTATGAATAGATATGTGTAGGTCGCCAACTAAAGTATGGTAGAGCGACAAGGTTTTAGGAAGACAGGAGTAAGGATAAGAAAAGGCGAGTGAGAAGGTGACGAGAATGGATTAGGCCTATGAAAACAAGGGAGCTAATGGTTTCTCTATGTTATAGTAAGCTCAGTATAACTTGAATGGACTCACAGGAGTTACTCTTCATAAGTAGCATTTAGAAGAAATGGAATGCTACCATGGTAGTGGAATAAGGGCATAATTGTAATAGATAAAGGATGACATTTGGGCCTTCAATTGAGTAATGACTTAAAGGGGATTGCATGAATTGTAAGAGGCTAAAATACCCATATAAGGTGAGTCACATCAGGGTGCAATAAAGTACGGTTATGAAAGTATAATATCACCCCTAGGTGGATCAATCTAATTACTACGAATGTCCCCGATGAGACGCGAGCCCTAGTGGCGGTGTTATGTTAGAGATCATGTTATTGGTGGTAGATGATGGATCAACCTTAAGGTGAATCAATAATAGATGGACAAAAGTCATAAAGTATGAGATGATATTGGGTCGTCATTCTAAATATGAGCAGTAATATGGAAGCATTAAAGGACTTAAATCTATACATATGGAATAAGCAACGAGATTAAGTTGGGAGCTTGGTAAGCATACCTCAGTAAAGGTAGATTGAAGCAAAAATTATGGTATAGTGTAATCCATGTAAATTCAGTAAAGTCATGTGAATGGGTAACTAGATGTAAAGCCCCAAAAAATTTTGCTTAGTAATTTAAGATTTCGTGGTGCCAAGGTAGGCTAATTATTTTATCTTAAGTGAAAATGAGGATTATTGATATTATGGATATCATTTGGATATGGTAATAAGTGTATAAGTCTTATTATAATTGATTTGGTGTCTAAGGAGAAGCCTAAGTCTAAGACAAGTTGGAAAATTACCAAATAGACTAATATTGTAAATGAGTACGCACAAGACCTCACTTTGGACAAGTATATCTCTATATATATAAGGTTTTATGCAATGTACAACCTATCAAATGAAAGGTATTTGAGTCTAGTTTCCAACTCTTCAAACCATTCGTCATTCGGACACTCATAGCAGAAGTTATGACCAAATTACCAAAAGCAGCACAAAAGTTTTCACTACCGCGGTGCCCCATGCGGTGCGCCTATGGGGAGGTACAGAGAGCATCCAAAAATGTTTTCTAAACACATTTTTCACAACCGCGGCGTCCCATGCGGCGCGGCTATACAAAATCGGGTTTTTTT
Organism: Nicotiana tabacum; assembly: GCF_000715075.1. Taxonomy (NCBI): domain Eukaryota; kingdom Viridiplantae; phylum Streptophyta; class Magnoliopsida; order Solanales; family Solanaceae; genus Nicotiana; species Nicotiana tabacum. Next base: position 55,927,403 of record NC_134097.1, read on the forward strand.
GTTATAAAATGACCTCATTTCATCAAATAGATGGAAGGGACCATTTCTTGAGCAAAAATCAGATACTTTTAGAGAGAGAGAATGCCCTAGAGTGGGAAAGTGTTCCTCATCAATTCTTCTACAACTCTTGCTCAAATCTTGAAGGATTAACAACGAAAACCACACTAGATCTTCATCCTTGAGGTAAGATTCTATACCCTAACCCTTAATTTCGAATTTTAGCTAAAGGCGGGTAGTTATCAAGAAAGTTTGTGGGTATTGGAGTTGTTATCTTGTTTGCTTGTGTTATCAAAAGGTGTAGGAACATGGTTGAGCTAAAAATAGAAAAGTATGGGTTGTGGGTTGATGAAATCCTCTATAAAAGGACCATAAAGATTAACGCTCATATGGTGTTTGATAAAATGCTCAAATGAGCTAGAATTATGAATATCTTCCTAATTTGTGTTCAATTTTGTTATGTCTCGAAGTAGATGGGATTGCTAGACTTTTCGGAACATCGTAGTAATTTAAGGAAAGCTTAAACGAGGTATGTATGGATAAAAACCCCTTTTTATTAGAAATTGAGCTCCGTTGGCGTTTACAAAAGTGTGGTAAGATTTGAATTGGTTAATGTATTGATTGTTATTGCGCATTAATTGATTTTCAATTAATTACACATATACGTGAAGGATGTGCCTCAATGTGAGTAATGTACCATTCTTGATAATTAGATAAGTATGAAGAGTACAATTATGTGTTGAAATGCTTAGGCTATAAGCCAAGATAGAAATAGAGAATTATTCATGCTAGCTGTGTGCCCACTTACATGTACTGCAACTTGAATTACTTTTGTATATACCTATGATCACAACCTGCAATATGAATACTTAAAATAGAAAACGATGTGATAATGGTGGCCTTGAGTGCCAAGGAATTGATATGAAATATATATGAAACAAAGATTCAGATGTGATGACTAATGAGAAAGGAACAACGCCTAGAAAAGGCGACCTAGCTGATCGGGTCGTGATCGGACACCATGCCGCACACATGGTGGTAATGTGCTGATATTGAATTCCGGATAAGGGAATTGAAATAGTGATTGAGATATATGCCTCCAATGAGGAAACTGAGCCGGTCGGGTCGTGATCGGACTCTGCTCAAGATAGCGGTGGTATTGAGAACAGTGATGAAGATATGAAAGAAATGCCCCAAACTAAGTTTTGGAAATTATATGAAGGATTGAATGAATTACATATTTGATTTACTCATGTGATTTACTTGTACTTGCTTGATAGTTCTTTCTAGTAAAATGGTGTTTAGTTATACATACTAGTGCTATTCGATGGCACTAACTTCCCTTTTGCTGGGGGCGCTACATTTTTTTATGAATGTAGGTGGCTCCATTGCGGATAGTGCCGATTGCGCATAGCGGAATACCTTCTTCTCGAAGTCTTGGGGGGACCTCTTTCTCCTTCAAGGGGTTATATTGTACATCTTCTTAATTTGGACTTTCACTTTTGAGATATAGCCGGGGCCTTGTTGCCGGCATTGTTATCACATCTTTTGTATCCTTAGAGGCTCCGTAGACGCTTGTGTGGATTATGTATGGGTGTTGGATAGGTCAATAGACCATGTTTTAACCTTGTATTTTTGATTTCTTCTACACTATAACTTGTATGGAACCTTGGAAGTTTAACCACGTTTTAAATGTTGTGATATAAAATGAACTAAGATGTTGAATGTACTATCTTTCCTAGTGTAAATAAAGGTAAGTATGGCTTCCTTATTCCTATTGAGTTGGGAAGATAGACGTTGATAAGGCTTGCTCAGTTGGGTTCACTCGATTGAGCGCCTGTCGCGCCTCCCGAAGTTGGGGTGTGACAAACTTGGTATCAGAGCCTAAGGTTTTAAAGTGTCCTAGGATGTCTCGGAGCCGTGTCTAGTAGAGGCCTTCTTATCGGTGTGTTGTCGACCACATCTATAATTTCAAGGCTACATGGACATTTAGGAATGTTACCCTTCTTCAACACTCCAGATCGTGCAATAAATCTTGACTATAAGATTGTCTTCTAACTCGTGCATTGAGATTCGAGATAAGTTTAAATGCTCTTTCATCTATATCAAGTAATGTTGTCATATGGAATGACCAATGGGAAAGGCCTGAATATTAATGAGATGGAACGTGTATCATGTTGAACAAATTGTACGGATATATGAGATATGTACATAGTACCAGAAGCATACTTTATATGATAAAAGTGTTTAGATTGATCACCCACCTCCAAAGAGACATTAACTTGATAAATGAGACACGAGCTTATATGGCACCTGTTGATAGTGTGGGAAGCATGTATACGATCCTATACGATCCTAAGGTGTAAAAGAAAAATTTGTTATCTAATCATGTGATATATGTAAGGCATGACTAGGAGAGTAATGACAAACATGTAGGTCTCTCACGAGAGACAAGAAGTCATGAAATGAGAGTCTATTGAACCCATAATGAGAAGACCCTTATTCTATGAATGTTATAAGAATCCCATAAGTGTATGAAGTTGTGTTACACTCCTAAAGGATATTGACATGAGTAATTGGAATCCTAAGTCCGTGTGGCTTAATAAGAGTAGAGAACTTATGCGGTTAATACAATGTTGATTTCAATCTCCCTAATAGTCGAACATATATGTGAGGGATAGAGATATGAAACCTATGTCCATGAAGTTGCTAAATTCAAGACTTGTGTCAAAATCTGGGGCATTCGCCCTAAGTGGAGGAGGAAGGGCCATATTAAGGCCACTTAAATACAATGAAACAAGAATAAGACCATGTAGCTATGATGTTTGAATATTTTGTTGAAGACATGCGTAGTCTAGAAAGGTGATAATGGATAACGTGATTATCTGAAAGGATACGCTAATGATAGACCACTAGTACCCCAAAAAAATGGAAGGTTAAGGTAGGTAAATTCTTCATACATGGAAATGTGAATGATAGGGTCAACGATCCTAGAAACTAAGAGTATGCTTGTAAAGGGATTTTATACTTGTTAGAGGGTTAGGAACAATGGAACCTAAGGAAGTACTATAGGTCAAATATGGAAGGTTGCGAGTTTTTAGAATGGGTTAGTCATAGATCTGTGATTTAACCAAAGTACCAAGGCGTTAAGAAAGGCGAAACGAGTGGGAGAAATAAATGTGATGCTATAATAACCCAAGATGGTATTTGGTCTTGACGGAGAGCCTCTAAAGAATCTTACAAGCAAAGAAGTGTTAAGTGATATGACGATGAACACACTTTCCCACGAATATCCTAACAAGAGTTAAGAGGTGAGCGGTTTAAAAAAAAATTAAGGAAAAAGACCACGTAACATGTGGAAGAGTGCGTGGCTATTAACTAGCTAGGAATCATGAGGCGAGAAGAAATAAGAAGAAAATCTATAAATTGAGTTGTCCATGGTTATCGCAAAATAGTTCGTATCAGAATGTTGGACTCGCCTAGAGCACAAGTGTTAATAGAAGGTATAAAGGACTAACTGTAATGTTACCGACTTGGTTAACACTGAATATCAACTAAAATATTTAGATGGAGTTCATATCTACATATTACAATGGAAAGTGAGACTACTGATGGTGAAATAGTGGCGTGATAAACTCAACAAGCCAGACACAATGATACCATGAGTCCATGGGGTGCAGACAAGTGCATGGAATAATAAGGCTATCTACTATGTATTATAGCAAAATGGAATGGGAATGAATGTCCCAATCACAAAGAAAAGATAGTATTAATGTATTGGCTAGACCGAAAGGGAGAATAAAATAGGCAAAACAACACAATCTACCCAAAGAACAAAGGGAAATGTTTGAAATGTAGTGAGAGAGGATGAACACTTGTTACGAATCAAACATGTTTGAAATAGAGGGTTCTATAATAAAACTCATCCAGTAATGTCTTTGTTGAGAATTTGGAAGATCAAGTTGCAAGTACTCACATAAGATTGTAACCATATCAAGAAAATTATTGAAGAACTCAAATCCGAGGAGGTCATATGTAAGAGAAATGTGACATAGATGGTCCACTATTGATGCAACATGGCCAGGTGATCGCTTATGCTTCAAGGAAACCCAAGAATCATGAAAGGAACTATTCGACACATGACTTAGAACTTGCGGCGGTAGTTTTGTATAAATATTTGGCGACATTATGTGTATGGGGTCCACGTTGATGTATTTATGAACTACAAGAGCCTTCAATATATATTTTTTTAAACAAAAGGAGTTGAATCTAAGACAGAGAGGATGGCTCGGGTTACACAAAGACTATGATATTGAGATTCTTTATTACCCGGGAAAGGCTAATGTCATGGCAGATGCACTTAGTCGAAAATCTATGGGGAGTTTGGCTCATTTGGGGGCATATCAGAGGCCGTTAGCCAGGGAGGTTTACCAGTTGGCCAGTTTGGGAGTTCGCCTTGTGGACTCTAGTAAAGGAGGGTTAATTATACAGAATAGGGCCGAATCATCGCTTGTAGCGGAGGTGAAGGAAAAGCAATTCAACGATCCCTTGTTAGCACAATTGAAAGAGGGGATTCACAAACACAATACCACATCTTTTCCTTTGGCATGAATGATGGTACTCTACGATACCAAGACCGTCTATGTGTTCCTGATATCAACAGTCTTCGAGAAAGGATCATGGTAGAATCTCACACATCCAGGTATTCCGTGCACTCCGGTTCTACAAAAATGTATCATGATCTCAAGGAAATTTATTGGTGGAACAACATAAAGAGGGATGTGGCGGATTTTGTAGCAAAATATCCAAATTGTCAACAAGTGAAGGCCGAACATCAAAGGCCCGGTAGATTGACTCAAAGCATAGAAATTCCAATGTGGAAATGGGAGATGAACAATATGGATTTTGTAGTAGGGCTGCCGCACAATCTGCGCAGGTTTGACTCAATTTGGGTGATCGTTGACCGACTCACAAAATCAGTGCACTTCTTGCTAGTTAAATCTACCAACACAGCGGAACAGTATGCTCAGTTGTATATCAAAGAAATAGTCAGGTTGCATGGCACTCCAGTCTCAATCATTTCAGATCTAGGGGCTCAGTTCACGGCCAACGTTTGGAAGAAATTTCAGCAAGGTTTGGGTATGCAGGTAAACCTTAGCACAACTTTTCATCCACAAACCGATGGGCAAGCAGAGCGGAACATTCAGATGCTTGAAGACATGTTGCGTGCTTGTACTATTGATTTCAACGGTAGTTGGGATGACCATTTGCCACTCATAGAATTTGCTTACAACAACAGCTTCCATGCTAGTATCCAGATGGCACCATTCGAGGCACTGTATGGTAGGAGATACAGGTCTCCCATTGGGTGGTTCGAGGTTGGAGAAGCAGAATTAATATGGCCGGACCTCATGTATCAAGCCATGGAGAAAGTCAAGATTATTAAGGAAAGGTTGAAAACTGTTCAGAGTCGCCAAAAGTCTTATTCGGACATTTGTCTCAGAGATTTGGAGTTCAAAGAAGATGATTGGGTATTTTTGAAGGTTTCCCCCATAAAGGGCATCATGCGATTCGGGAAGAAAAGGAAATTAAGTCCGAGGTATGTCGGACCGTACAGAATTATTCAGAGGATTGGTCAGGTGGCATACAAGCTCGAGCTGCCACCCGAGATATCATTGGTACATTCGGTCTTCCATGTGTCTATGTTGAAGAAGGTAGTGGGAGATCTGTCCGCTATTGTACCAATTGAAGCTATTGAGTTTAATGAAGAACTATCTTATGAAGAAATTCCAGTTGTCATTCTTGATAGGCAAGTTCGGAAATTGAGAAATAAGGAAATTGCCTCTGTAAAAGTGTTATGGCGGAACCAGCAGGTTGAGGAAGCCACTTGCGAAGCCGAGGAAGAAATGAGAAAGAAGTACCCACATTTGTTTTAATAGTTATGTAATAGCTTTCATGCATTTGGTTCCTATGAACTCTTATCTTTTTATTTGATCTATGTTAAACTATTCCATTTTGGTTATATATGTTGCCTGTGCGACCGTGGTTGGTGTTGTACAAGTTATGTTATGTCTATGGAAAATGTATATGCTGTTAGGATATGTATCTGGGGCCCTCTGACAGGTAGATAGTCCTAGTTACAAAGGAAACTCTGGCGAAATTTTCGGAAATTTAAGGAGTTAGCCAAATTCGGGGCTGTTGATATATTTCACGATGAGAAAAAGTAGAAGTTACATAAGGATGGCTAATGAATGAACCTTGATCCTCATTCGAGGACGAATGATCTTAAGCGGGGGAGAATGTAAAGCCCCAGAAAATTTTGCTTAGTAATTTAAGATTTTGTGGTTCCAAGGTAGGCTAATTATTTTATCTTGCGTGCAAATGAGGATTAATGATATTATGGATATCATTTGGATATGGTAATAAGTGTATAAGTCTTATTATAATTGAGTTGGGGTCTAAGGAGAAGCCTAAGTCTAAGACAAGTTGGAAAATTACCAAATAGACTAATGTTGTAAATGAGTACGCACAAGACCTCACTTTGGACAAGTATATCTCTATTTATATAAGGTTTTGTGCAATGCACAACCTATCAAATGAAAGGTCTTTGAGTCTAGTTTCCAACTCTTCAAACCATTCGTCATTCAGACATTCATACCAGAAGTTATGACCAAATTACCAAAAGCAGCACAAAAGTTTTCACTACCGCAGCACCCCATGCGGTGCCCCATGCGGCGCGCCTGTGGGGAGGTACAGAGAGTATCCAAAAACGTTTTCTGCACATTTTTCACAACCGCGCGCCCCATGCGGTGCAGCTATACAAAATTGGGTTTTTTGTTATAAAACGACCTCATTTCATCAAATAGATGGAAGGGACCATTTCTTGAGCAAAAATCAGATACTTTTAGAGAGAGAGAATGCCCTAGAGTGGGAAAGTGTTACTCATCAATTATTCTACAACTCTTGCTCAAATCTTGAAGGATTAACAATGAAAACCATACTAGGTCTTCATCCTTGAGGTAAGATTCTATACCCTAACCCTTAATTTCGAAGTTTAGCTAAAGACAGGTATTTATCAAGAAAGTTTGTGGGTATTGGAGTTATTATCTTGTTTGCATGTGTTGTCAAAAGGTGTAGGAACATGGTTGAGCTAAAAATAGAAAAGTATGGGTTGTGGGTTGATGAAATCCTCTATAAAAGGATCATAAAGATTTAACGCTCATATGGTGTTTGATAAAATGCTCAAATGAGCTAGAATTATGAATATCTTCCTATTTTGTGTTCAATTTTGTTATGCCTCGAAGTAGATGGACATCTAGAATTTCCGGAACTTTGTAGTAACTTAAGGAAAAACTCTTTGAGGTATGTATGGCTAAAACCCCCTTTTTATTAGAAATTGAGCTCCGTTGGCGTTTACGAAAGTGTGGTAAGATTTGAATTGGTTAATGTATTGATTGTTATTGCGCATTAATTGATTTGCAATTAACTACACATATACGTGAAGGATGTGCCTCAATGTGAGTAATGTACCATTCTTGATAATTAGAGAAGTATGAAGAGTACAATTATGTATTGAAACGCTTAGGCTATAAGCCAAGATAGAAACTGAGAATTATTCATGCTAGCTATGTGCCCACTTGCCTGTACTGCAACTTGAAGTATTTTTGTATTTGCCTATGATCACAACCTGTAAGATGAATACTTAAAATGGAAAACGATATGATAATGGTGGCCCTGAGTTCCAAGGAATTGATATGATATATATATGAAATAAAGATTCAGATGTGATGACTAATGAGAAAGGAACAATGCCTAGATAAGGCGGCCTAGCCGATCCGGTCGTGATCGGACACCATGCCGCACACATGGTGGTAATGTCCTGATATTGAATTCCGGATAAGGGAAATGAAATAGTGATTGATATATATGCCTCCAATGAGGCAACCTAGCCGGTTGAGAACAGTGATGAAGATATGAAAGAAATGCCCCAAACTAAGTTTTGGAAATTATATGAAGGATTGAATGAATTGCATATTTGATTACTCATGTGATTTTCTTGTACTTGCTTGATAGCTCTTTCTAGTAAAATGGTGTTTAGTTATACATACTAGTGCTATTCGATGGTACTAACGTCCCTTTTGCTGGGGGTGCTACATTTTTTTTATGAATGTAGGTGGCTCCATTGCGGATAGTGCCGATTGCGCATAGCGGAATACCTTCTTCTCGAAGTCTTGGGGGGACCTCTTTCTCCTTCAAGGGGTTATATTGTACATCTTCTTAATTTGGACTTTCACTTTTGAGGTATAGCCGGGGCCTTGTTGCCGGCATTGTTATCACGTCTTTTGTATCCTTAGAGGCTCCGTAGACGTTTGTGTGGATTATGTATGGGTATTGGATAGGTCAATGGACCATGTTGTAACCTTGTACTCTTTCTTTCTTCTACACTATAACTTTTATGGAACCTTGGAAGTTTAACCACGTTTTAAATGTTGTGATATAAAATGAACTAAGATGTTGAATGTACTATCTTTCCTAGTTTAAATAAAGGTAAGCATGGCTTCCTTATTCCTATCAAGTTGGGTAGATAGCGGTTGATAAGGCTTGCTCAGTTGGGTTCACTCGATTGAGCGCCGGTCGCGGCTCCCGAAGTTGGGGCGTGACACTAGATCTATGAAATAAGATATGGCCATATTCGCAAGTTTACAAAGTATCGAGCAAAGGACTTCAATATACCTATAAAGGCCCAGAGAGGCATCCTATTAAGCCTTGTATATTCAAAGTAAGGCCTAGAGATTTACTAAAAGATAAAAGCAAAAAGGAAATATGAATCGCATAAGTGCACCTACAAAACCAGGATCATACAGGCTGCATGACAGGAGGTAACAACAGTTGCAAGATTAAGAAGATTTCGACCACAAGTCATGATACGAGCAAAAAGACTAAAGGGGGGAATACCCTGAACTTTGGATTTATTCTCAAAGCAACTGCTTAAATGGCAAGAAGAGTATTAAGGTATTCACAAGAGCTATAAATTACGAAAATGATAAGAGCATCAGTCAACATTCGAGGACAAATGTTTCAAAGGGGAGAATGATGTTACGCCTCGCAATATTACGTCAATATTACGTCCTGCAGTATTATATTACGACGAGGTTATGCTTTGTAGTAATATGTTACGATGGTGTTACCCTCTGCAGTAATATATTACGATTGATGTTATGTCCTGCAGTATTAAGTTATGATAGTGGTGTACCCGATAGTATTACATTACGGTGATATTACGCATCACAGTAATAAGTTACGACAGTGTTACACCTGTAGTATTACATTACGGTGATGTTACGCTTCGCAGTAATAAGTTAAAACGATGTTGCATCCTGCAGTATTTTACGTGGAATTTGCAGTAAGGTAATTGACATCAGTCTAAGGAAAGGATTATTTGGAGAATATAAGGATTATGCTATTTCACAAGCGATTAGTAAATTCATGAAGGTGAAAGGGGGATCAAGTCAAAGAAAGTGAATTTTGTTCAAGTTTGGCATCTTGGGGTAAAATACGGCTCGAGCTAAAATACCCAGTATTTATGGAATTGTGTCATGCGAGGTACCACATGACCATACTAGTAAGGTGTATGAGGTATGTGAAAAGTGAGTAATATTTTAAGTAAGTGGGAATAATTCTCAATTTTACGTGTAATTAATTAATTACCAGGTAACAGGACATTACCCAGTTAACTAATAAATGGATAATTTTTTGGATAAGGTTAAGTGTAGTAATGTGGCAGCAAGGGAATCAAAGAAGTGTGACTCAAAAGTAACAATGATATGTGGTAATTATTTAACAAAATGAGTCATTTCCATTTAACAATGGATAGACACATAAAAACGTGAGTCATATCATATCTAGTTACTAAATAAAAGATAAGTCATATAGCAAATGTTCCACCCAATTTCCAATATTATGATCAAATTCAAAGGAAAGTTCAGTAACTTATTCAAAAAATTGGCAACGTAAGTTTGATACAAAAATCATACGAGACTACGTAATATTGTGACAACGGGATTTTGCGATTCTAAGAGAGTATGGTGCAATCTTTCTCAAGAATATCATAGGGAATTTTCCCTACTTTGGTCCGTCGTTACATGTTCGTCACACAAGATGTGTGTTAGAGGAATTGTCAAGAGAATTGGTCCAGGTATGTTTAGGCTATCCCTTCGTTCTTTTGGCATGATCCATAACGAAATGTGCAAATGCACAAATTCCATGTTCTTGAGATATCTAATATTCATAAAAGTATTAGAGATATCTATGTTCTTGAATTTTCATGTGTCATAATATTTTATCATTTTGTGATGAGTCTCAGAAAAATACAAAAATTGAAAAAAGTTTACTTTATAATATTACTCAAAGGAAAATGGTCTTGTGACATTCCGAAAGATTTTATTAATGTAATTTTTATGCATTTAACTCTTTTCATAGAAATAGTAGGGGTGTCAATATTCTTGATTTCCCATGAAAATTATTATTATCTTCTGTTCATGGGTCTCAGAATAATACACAGTTGAAAAAGTTTATTCGGAAGAAATATTGGGATTATTACGTATTTTTCATGCATTTCACTCATTTATACATGTGCATTGACCCATGACCAGATGGCGTTATATACGCGTATATATGTAAATATATGTATATGGGATATGGGAAAAGGTTATGGCGTTATATACGCACCACCACCTGATCAGCTGGTATATGATGATGATGTTGCCCACAGTGGCTGAAATATGATTCAAACGGCGTTATATACGCATATATGGGTATGTATATGTATGTATATGGGATATGGGAAAGGTTACAGCGTTATATACGCACCACCACCTGATCAACTGATATACGATGATGAGTTTGCCCACAGTGGCCGATATGATATGATGGGATGCCCTCAGAGGCTGATGATGTTATGAAACATGTACCTATGCATGACATGAAATTCATACGCATATGCATGACGCTAAAAGTAATTTATGATTTACAAATTTATTCAGACTTACAGGTTGAGTCATCTACTCTATATTTCTTCCATGTCTCTTATGTATTTATTCATGTGCCTTACATACTTGGTAAATTATTCGTACTGACGTCCCTTTTGCCTGGGGACGCTGTATTCATGCCCGTAGGTCCCGATAGACAGGTTGAGAGCCCTCCAAATAGGCTATCAGCTCAGCGGAAGATGTTGGTGCGCTCCATTTGCTTCAAAGTTGCTTGTTTGGTTAGTATAATTTAGAAATATATTGTTTGGTATGGCGGGACTCTGTCTCGACCTTTATGATATTTATGTATTCTTAGAGGTTTGTAGACATATGTCGTGTATGTGAAAGATTGTACGGCCTTGTCGGCCTATGTTTTGAGTTTATAAATGATTATGTTGGCCTATTAGGCCCGTATGTCACTCTAAGTACAAAATATGCTTATTTTGGGAAAGGATTCAGCAGTGTAAAACATCACAACAAAGGGAAAGGAATCAATTAGTTTTAAATAGGCGAGTGAAATTATAGTTCATAAAAGAAAAGCTTTTGCAATCAGTCACCAGATCAAGATCAATCAAGGAAGAAACATGATTATACACTTCAGTATATAAATAGAGTGAACAGAAGCATAAGACATGCGAGACCAAGCACATTGGCAAAAGAGATAACACAAACATACAGTAGTGGCAGAAATAAGTTAGGATTCAGTAGTAAGAAATGTGAGCACGTGATTTTTTCCCTATATATGAATTATTCCCAAAAATTCAAACAAAATAATTTTTTCCTTATTTTTATAATTTTGTGTCAATTTTTTGGTAATTGTTGCATTTTATTTGTGCATTTAATTCATATGAAAAATACAAAAAAATACATTAGCATTTGCATTTAATTTCTCATTTTTAGTATTAATTAGCGGTTAATTTGTTTTAGAACAAAATAGGAAGAAATAACAAAAATGGTGCTTTTGCATTTTTAGTTTTAATTTGTAATAGTTTGCATTTTTATTAGGAATTAATCCGGAAATCTAATTTTAGTGTTAATATGGTTGTGAGTTCTATTTTAGCATTTTTTTTATAAAATTATCAAAAAGTAGAAAAAAAATTAATGAAAACGTAAGTGCAAAATAACAGAATTATAAAAAAGGAAAAATGAATAAAAGAAGAAAAGAAATTAAATGAGAAGGAATTGAAAATGGGCTGCTGGTACATGTGAATTAATTCAAGCCCAAAGCATTGACCATTAAAATAAACCCAGCCCAAAAACCATTCCCCACCCGGTCCAGTTCTCTATCGCCCAAAACGACGTCGTCCCCTCACCATCTAATCTTGGCCGTCAATTCTGCTTGATCTAACGGCCATAATTGGCTCTTGGGTTTATAATAAAACTGTCCTAATATACGTATAGCCCTAAATGACCGTATTCATCTTCCTCGTATCTCTCTGTAGCACCACCGGCGGAGCCGCCGCCAGTGAACGTCGTCGTCACTATTCACGCCCAAATTAACACCCCGTGATCCTCTCTTCTCCCTCATCTCAAATCTACAAACAGCTCCCTTCAAAACCCAGCCCAGCTCTTCGAATATTCGTCCAAAGTTTTCTAGCCACGACGCCGGTTACCCCAAATGACCCCAAAATAACACCATAGAACCGCCTAATCTTCCTCTATCCAACCCCCATAACTGTGTCCCTCAAATATTGCCCGATTTGCTCGAATTTGAACTCGAAGACTTTCCGGCCAAACCCTAAAATGCCCAAACGCATGCAAGTAACGCCATAGAGTCTCTAGGCCTTCCTCGTAATGAATAGGTCATCAATCGAGCTTTGTTCCGGCCGGAGCTGGTCGTGTTCAAACTTGGAAATTTAATCGGAGTTTTGAAATGAGTCAGTAAGTTTTCGAGTGCATTTTCTTATTTTTGATTTTCCTCTGTTGATATTCACTGATTTCCTAGGATTATATAGCTTCTTAATTTGTTTGGTAACAATGTTTAGTCCGGGATTTAATGACTTTTCTTTTTTGATATTTCTTGTTGATCCCTATCTGCTTGATTCATACTAGTTTTAGGTGATTAATTAGTTATTCATTAGGTTTGTTTCAGTTTGGCCGTTTGAATAATGATTCTTAATTTTAGTTGTAATTCTGTTTAATTACATATTTGTTTGAAAGTTATTTGGTTAAGTCTGATTTAATGACAGTTTGTATTTAGTTGATGATTGCTGCTGTTAATTCGTCCCAGTAGATAGGATTACATCTTTTTTAGTTGAAAGTTCAGATCCTAGGACTCTTTTGGATATAGCTATTCTGTTTAGTAATTTTGGGTTAAATTAAGGGCAATTGGGGTAATTTGGGGTAGGGAATTTAGCTAGAATTTCCTAGAAGCTTCTAGGTGTAGGTGTTAAGGCATATTTCAGTTAACATAGAGGGTTGACTTGAGTCACAAGGCAAGAAGTAGGGGATTGAAGTTGAAATTAAATAGGGACTTGAAATAAAAGCAAAAATCTGACCATTCACCTGGGTTGTCTATAAAAGGGATCACAATTGTTTTGTTAGGGGTCTTCTTCTTTTGATTTCCAGTCATCTTTGAACTTAAAAACAAGTCCCTCTCATTAGTTTTTTGTTCCAGATCTTAAATAGGAATTCAAATTTCAAAAAATCAAAAAAGAAAAAAATAGAACAAAACTCAAAAATCCAAAAAAAGAAGTGTTACTGTTCCATTGACGACTTTGATTCAATCTCAAGTTGGTCTGATTAATGTCGATATTCTGATTCCATAATTGATAGTTGATAGATAGAAGCTGAGTGCATTTTGAATTTGAGTTCGTCTCTGTTGCTGTTTGGTTGAAAGGGTCTCAAAAGTACCTTGTGTGGTTTGTTTACGAGTGATTGTGGGTTATTCAAAGTTGCTGTTGGGTTTGTGTTGTTATTCCTGCTTGGATTTTTGAAATTTCTGGATTTCTGGGTTTAATGTTTGGACTGGATCATCGTTCTACTGCTGGAAATCGAATATTGTTGCTGTTGCTTGACTGTTGCTGTGACTGACCATTTCTACTCTCATTTCTGTCCAATATTCAGGTACACACATGAACTCACTGATGATGTAACTCCGAGATTAAGCATGAAATAAAATATTTGGGCAGTTGCTCGCTGGATGAGGCATCTGTTGTTCTTCCATTATAAATGATAGTTGAAATATGTTTTGAGCTGATTAACACTCGATGAAATTTGAAGCTGTGGAATGTGTACTTAACGAGGACTATATGGGATCAGTAATCTCACCTTATTTGATTATAGATTTGGTAGTTAAACACTGAATTCAGTAGCATAGACTTTCAGGTTAACTGTACACTATAAATAGTCCAGTATGCTGTAATGTGGTAGTGAATAATGTTAGTTTCCAATCGTTAATTGTTAGTGTTAGTTTAAATGAGTGTTGTTAAGCATGAATTTGTTTCTAGTGATCGTAAAAAAAAGACAACTTTAAAAGAGGTCTGTGTCTCATTTGATTCAACTCCGTAGTCCAGCTAGTTTGAAGTATTAATGTGTTTGAGTGTTAATCTAGTAGTAGTGATTTGAATAATACATTATTTTGAATTGGGCCTTTAGCTGGCTTGTATGAATTGGTTATTCTATTGTGAACTATTTGGGCACATGTGAAGTAATTTGAAATAAGTGTAGCAGATCTGGGCCTACTGTTGGGCCTTACGTGACTGGGCTGCCGATGGCCCAGTTTCCAGAGATGTTTGGTTATAGTTTAGGAAAAACACGGGTTGCCCAGCTCAGGGAATCGATCTCCCGATCTGTCCTCCAAAGCCTGATCAGTTGAGGCGTCTTGGGTCACACAGCTTGGGCCATTTGGGCCGAAGATTAAATGGAAGATGGACTGATAATACCCAAGGGATAGGTAGTGGATCTCATTATCTAACAATAATTAATTAGGATTTTATTTTATTTTAGAGACAAATAGAAAATCGTAGTCACTTTTAGGTTGGCTTTTTAATAAAATAAAATGAGATGAGCCTCGCCGAACAAAGATACAAATGCGGGGCCCTCAATAGTGTTATATGAAAGTTAATTAGAATTCGGGATGGCCGTTTAGTGAATTTCACGGCTTTCCCCAAATAATAATACGCTAGACTCTTTAAGCACGATTTTAATAAAATTACATTCTTAAATACGGGTGCACATTTATGTGACCCAAATCCAAATCTCAACGGAGTCGAAATGTGCTGACAATCACCGGTGCATTGATTGCGACGTGGTTCGAAACGCGTTTTCACGACGTTGCAATTCTTTTAAAATATTGATAAAAGCGGTTTACGAATAAAAGGCACACATGTATTAAATCAGATAAAATCAAATACAACAGTTAAGCGACCGTGCTAGAACCACGGAACCCGGGAATGCCTAACACCTTCTCCTGGGTTAACAGAATTCTTTATCCGGATTTCTGGTTCGCAGACTGTAATACAGAGTCATATTTTTCCTCAGTTCGGGATTCAACCGGTGACTTGGGACACCATTAATCTCCCAAGTGGCGACTCTGAATAATTAATAACTAAATCCTGTTCCAATTGTCCTTTAATTGGAAAACTCCTTTACGCCCTCGCGGCCGTAGGTGAAAAAGGAAGTGTGACAGCTCTGGCGACTCTGCTGGGGAGAAGAACCCATAACGTTTTGTTCAGGGTTCAGAATTTGAGCTTAGATAAATTGTTGTATTTGGTTATATCTGATTTTCCTACATCTTTTGTGCTGAATGTGCTAAATGTTACCGCTTTGATATTATCTGAACTGTATATAAACTGTGCCGACACCCTTCTCTCTTCACCTACAGGGATGTGCTTACTGGTTGAGACTCCATATTCTGTTAGTGTCATACCTTGAAATAAGAAAGAGGCTCGGACAAGTTACTAAGCCAGATGGCCTTTTGGTTCCCGGAAAGTTGCCCCCTCCTCGACTCGAGTTGTCCGCTCGGGTACACAGTCTAAAACACTGACCCAGGATTTGAACATAGAATAACGTGACTTCATACCAGATCCCTATTAGGAGCGCTTATTTGCATCACGTTACATTTGACTTAGGGGACTCAACACAGGGGTTGGGTCCGTCTAGGGCTAGCAACCTGAAATGAAAAGACCATCCTGATGCATCTCACTTGTTCTGTGCATTTATTTGTTTCGAACCTGCATGTTGACCGGTTTCTGAATCTCGGGAATGATGGAGAGTCGAGAAAATGAGAAAAAGAGAAAAGGAGAGAAATAGCAGTTTGGGAGTTAATTGATCATTTTAGAAAAAATCCAATGCCCAAGTACTGCCGAAACTCTGCCGAAATTTTGAGAAGATAAAAAGAAAAGATTTTAATTTTTTGTAAGTTGTTTGTTTTATTAAAAAAAAAGAAAAATGTGTGAAAAAGATGTCTTTTATTTTAGTTTGTCTTGTTTTCAAAAATAGAAAAGAAATATAGTTTTGTCTTGCCGTGGAAAATGAAAATGAAAAAAAGTCTTGCTTTTGAAAGTAATTTTCTTATTTTGCCAAAAATGAAAATAAAAAGAATCTTGTTTTAAAATAGTTTGTTTAATTTGCCCGAACTACGCCAGTTTGATTCTCACAGGGTGTGGGATAAATGCAACCCTCATCGGGTCCAACCTCCCCTTTTGCAAAAATAGTCAAAAATGTCAAAAATTTTAATTCCTGTCATAAATAAGTCAGGTGATGCCGTTTTTGTCAAAAATAGCCAAACGTCCCCAAACGGGATGCCAGAAGGCTGACTTTGCATAAACAACCACCTTTGGTCATGTTTTGATTTTTGACCCTCACAGCCTTAAATTTTCGTCCTCAATGCGATGAAAGGCCGTGTTTGCAATACGGGGTCTTTTATTTTAAGTTGAAAAACTAGAAAAAGAGTCATAGATAAGTCGGGTAATACCGTTTTTTCATAAATAGCCGAATGTTCCCGAAAGGGACGCCAGAAGGCTGACTTTGCAAAACAGCCATTTTTGGTCAATTTTGATTTTTGACCCGTTGACTCACACAGCCTTTAAATCTTCGCCCCGAAGTGCTGAAAGGCCGTGTTTGAAAACCGAGTCTTTCATTTTAAATTTGGGAAAAAGGAAATAGTTAGTTTTGTTTCGAGTCGAATAAAAGTTTTGCTTTTGCTTAATCACCTTAATAAATGTGCAGGATGAGCACGATGCAAAATGAACCTTTTTCAATAATGACTAAAATCCCTTTCGAGTTGCGGTTGTGGTGGAATGATTTAGGCAAGAAAGGGCAAGATGAAGTAAAGAAGTATCTGAAAGATCTTATGGGTTTATTGGAAATCAAATCTCGGGGGATATTATCAGAGCACTGGTCACCTGTTGGGACTCGGCACATAATGTATTTCATTTCTCAGGCTTTGAACTCACCTCGACTTTGGAGGAAATAACCGGATACATCGGAAGTGCTGAAGCCCCGTTAAGGTTCAAATACTTGGTTGCTCCCAAAGCCGTCACTGTGCATCGGTTTTTAGACTCATTGAAAATACCCAGGACAGTCCATAATCCAGACCTGGCAGCGGGTTTCTGTCATCCGCGCTTCATATATGATAGATATGGTCATGTCGGAGGGTTCAACAACCCAAGTCACAGGCTGTGTAGCAGAAGTGACCGTCAAAAATGGGATGAACATAGAAGAGTGGCCTTCATGATAACCTTCTTGGGCCTCTTGGTGTTCCCAAGGAAAGACGGAAACATTGACTTAAAGGTGGCCGGGGTCGTCAGTACTTTTCTCACTCAAGAGAAAAGCACTCTTGCACCCATGATATTATCTGACATCTTCCGAGCTCTCACAGTCTGTAAAGCCGGAGGGAACTTTTTCGAGGGGTGTAACTTGTTGCTGCAGATGTGGATGACCGAGCACCTATGTCATCATGCCCAGTTCCTGAGCCTTGGTTCCTCTGATAAAACTTGCATAGAGGAGTTCTGCACAAGAATTAATGGGGTTAGTCTACCCGAGGGAGTCATAGCTTGGACATCATTCTTCCGGACCCTCACTGCCAACCAAATACAATGGATGCTCGGATGGTTGCCTGTTGATGAAGTCATATATATGCCGGCGGCTAGGCCCTACTTTCTCTTGATGGGACTTAAAAGCATCCATCCCTATGCACCATATCGGGTCTTGAGGTAACTTGGGAGATATCAAATAGTGCCAAAAGACAAAGATCTGAGTACCCAAGTGGTTGAAGTCGGTCCTGATGGTCAGTTCCCTGAAGAAGAAGTTCGCCAGATCTGGAGTGAATGTCAGCATTTGGCTGCAAACACTTGCGTATTGGATAGAGCTAAAGGGGAAGTTTCCCCCGGGTATCTCGCTTGGTATAGAGGAGACGTGTCATGTGGGAGGCCGGCTAAAAGACCTCATCTTAAAGATTTTGCCGAGTCATCGCAGAAGCAATGGAATTGGTTAGCAAAAGAAGAAGGTTATTAGGCTGAAATTGGTAAGATGAAACAACAAATTGAAGGTCAAAAATTTGAGAACAATGTGCAAGTTACTGCTGATCAGGGTGAAAAGAACAGGTTGGCCCAAGAAAACGAGGCGCTTAGGGACCAAATCCAACAAATGAGAACAACCGCTGATAAACAACCGAGGAGCTGGTCGGATGAGCGTTTGATAAAGGGGTTGAGAAATGAAATCAGAGAGTGCCGAGATGAGTTAGAAAAATCCAAGGGTACTATAGCAGGGCTCAAGGCACAGTGCGCAAAAAGAACAGAAGAACTCACCCATTACTTGCAACAATTGAAGAAGGATTATGAAAAGACCATTGCTAGTCTAAAAAGAAAAGTGGTCACCCTTGAGGATAAAGCAGCTAAGCAAGCCAAATCTTTTGAGACCGAAAGTGTACATTGCTATGATTTACTGGCCCGAATGGAAGTAGAAATACAGCAGCTGCAGGATTAGCATCTTCAAGATTCTCATGTGTTGGAGGCTCGCAATAATCAAATAAGGCGATTGCTTATAGAAAAGGGTCGAACAAGAGACATGATTGAGACCATTGCTCACGCCATTCTTAGGAGATGCCAGGCATGTGAAGACATGACCCGCACTACTTTCTTCTCGGCAGTGATGATCTATGTCAAGCTAACCATGTATGAGTTGGAGCAACTTGAGAGGGATTTGGCACCTAAGCCCGCGGCGAGGCCGAACGATGCCCCGCGGACACCCACTTTTGAAGCACTAATGTATTCATAGATCGAGTATGTATTTTCCATTTTAGAGTTTGTTGTTTGTCAGTCTGTTTTCTTTTTGCGTCCAAGTATGCTAGTATGTTCGGAGTCTGTATTTGAGTTTAGTTGGAGTCTGTTATTTTCTATTTCAAAATGTTTAGTTTGTAATAGAATGTTGTGGTAATGAAAAACTTGAAAATTCCCAAAAATTGTTCCTTTATTTTGGCACTTATTTTCACGAACTACGCATGGTCTGATTCGTGCGGGGTGACGATACGTAGGCAATCTCCATAGGATTCGACCGTAACCGAGTAAAGAAAAGAAAACAAAGAAAGGGAAAGAAGAAAGAAAAAACCGGAAAAGACAAGAAAAAAAAAATGAATGAAAATAAAAGAAGAGAGAAAAGAAAAGAGAAGAGCGGAAAAACAAGAAAGGAATAGAATAAAGGAGGAAGGAAGGGAAAAAAGGAAAAAAAAGAGGAGAAAATAAAGAGAGAAAAGAAAAGAGAAAAGAAAACAAAAAGAAAAGAGAAAGCTTACAGTTGGAACTAAGAAAATGCCGGGATGACGCATGCGGTCGAGCAAATGCATAATAGAAATGGTTAACTGTATAGGTGCATTCATGCCCAATGTGCGGTTATCCAATCTGTTAAAGCCTAATCGCTAACGGAATTGTTGTCTAAATGTGTGAGTCCAGGCAGGTGGTTAGTTGTTTGGCATTCTGGCAACCCATCCATACAACACCCGGTCTAAAGATAAAGTGAACATGACTGGCCCGGAATCTGATACAAGTATCACTGACCCATCGAAAGAAGTAGAAGAAATGGACGTTCATGCAATGAGGGAGGAAATGTATAAGCTGAAGCAACAGATGACTGAAATGTACCAAGCCTGGGCGAAGGGGTATCCACCGCCAGTTTATCCCGCTAACCCCGCTTATATCCCACCATTGGCTCAGCCTCAGGAGCCACCCACTGTGAATTCATCTCCAGCATTTCCCCTCTACCAACAATGCCAAGGCACCACTTCTCATACATCACAGTCTCCTCCATCCAAACAAGTCTCATACCCTCCTCCACCAATCACTCCCATTTTTGTGGCACCTCCGTCTGCTAGTCTACACCGATCCCCCAGTGAGCCTCTGTTCCAGACGCACGACAACCAGTATTATCCCCCTGAGCCTACCTTCAAAGTTCCAAAACCCTACTCTTATACCCCTCATCTTGATCTCACGGCAGGCACCGAGAAGCCGCCCAAAAACCCTGAGCAGGAGGAGATGATCAGAAATGTCAAAAGCCTGGAGCAATCATTCCGAGACACGAGGGGGTTAGGGGGCCAAGTAAGTGTGGCCTATAAAGATTTATGTCTGTTCCCAGATTTTCAGTTACCGGCCAGGTTCAATATGCCTAAGTTTTATTTGTACGACGGGCATGGCGACCCAGTAGCACATTTAAGGGGATTCTGTAGCAAGATGAGAGGAGCAGGAAGGAGAGATGAATTGCTGATGGCATATTTTAGCCAAAGTTTGAGCGGATCGGCGTTGGAATGGTACAATAGACAAAACCATAGCAGGTGGTACACCTGGGATGACTTGGCCTAAGCCTTCGCTTGTCAGTTTCAATACAATCTTGAAATCATCCCAGATCGACTGTTATTGACAAAGATCGAGAAGAAGCCCAGTGAGAGCTTTCGAGAATATGGGTTCCGTTGGAGAGAGCAAGCGGCGAGGGTTGACCCCCCGATGAAAGAGAGTGAAATGGTTGATTAATTCTTGCAGGCTTTGGAGCCCACCTATTTTGGTCATTTGGTATCAGAAGTGGGCAAGTCCTTTAATGAAGTCGTGAAAATGGGAGGCATGGTTGAGGAGGGACTCAAATCCAATAAGATCATGAGTTATTCAGCAATCAAAGCAACCACCCAAGTCATTCAAAATGGCACTGGGGGTGTGCTTGGGAAGAAGAAGAAAGAAGAGGTTGCAACTGTCGAATCCGAAGCGTGGTCCAGGTCTAGAAGCCCTTCACCCTATTACAACCAACCTAGACCCCACCACCCAAATTATCTGTATACCCCATATGTCCCTCCTCAACACTATTATCCACCACCGGAGCCACACTTTTCTGTCCACCATGCCCAAAATTATACCCAGCCTCCGGCTCACGCGCAATGGCATGCGCCGGCTCCCCAAAACACATACCCGGCTCCCCAAAACACAGACCCAGCTCCACAAAACACATATCCACACCCGAGGGCTTATAGGCCAGGATCCGGCTTCCGCCCAAACCAAGCTTTCAGAAACGAGAGAATACAGAAATAGAAAACATTCACTCCGCTGGGAGAATCCTATACCACTCTTTTCCACAAACTGAGGCAGTTAGGCCTGTTGAACCCGGTTGAGGCCAAAATGCCAAATCCCCTTCCTAGAAATCTGGACCATTCAGTGAGCTGTGAGTATTGTTCAGGGGCTCCCGGACATGATCCTGAGAAATGTTGGAGATTGAAAATTGTTGTGCAAGAGCTTATTGACACAAACAAGATCGAGGTTCAGGCCCCGGAGGCACCCAATATCAACCAGAACCCGTTGCCAGTGCATCATGATGCCAACATGATTGAACTGATACATAAGGGAGCAGAGCTTAAGAAGCCCTCACAAATAGTCATGATGATCCGTTCTAGTGAATGAAAAGTCAGCTAGTGTAAAACCAGCGGTTTAGTTGAAAAGAATAGACCACAAGCCACTTGTGGTGATGGGGAAAGGATCGTCCGTTATTGCGAAGAAACCAGAGCCGATCAAGGTAGTGGTTCGGGGGGTATCAAGCACAACTGCGGCAGTCGTGAATGGGGCTCACATAGAACCAGTTGTTATAAAGCCAGTAAACCAGTTACCAGTAATTGACAGTAAAGTTGTTCCATGGAAGTATGAACAGGTAGTTATGACCTACAAGGGGAAGGAAATCAAAGAGAAAGTCTGTGAAATACAAGGTTTAACTCGCTCGGGACGTTGTTTTGCCCCCGAAGAGTTGAGAAAGGCCAGGGCCCCCAAGGAAAATCCGGTGCCAGTTAAGAAAGCTATTACGGAGGAAGAGGCAGAAGAGTTCTTGAAAAAGATGAAAGTGCAAGATTATTCTATTGTTGAGCAGCTAAGGAAAATGCTAGCCCAAATCTCGTTGCTTTCATTGCTTATCCACTCGGATGAACATCGTCGGGCTGTGATGAAGATATTGAATGAAGCTCATTTCCCCGATAAAATTTCAGTGAATCATTTGGAGAAAATCGCGAACAAAATCTTTGAGGTAAACAGAGTGACATTTTCTGATGATGAATTGCCCGTGGAGGGTACAGAACATAATAGAGCTCTTTATTTGACCATGAAATGTGAAGATTCGGTAGTCACTCGAGTACTGATTGACAATGGGTCCAGTGCCAATATCTTTCCTTTGTCTACATTGAACAAGTTGAAGGTTGATGATGACAGAATTCATAAGAATAACATCTGCGTTCGGGGGTTTGATGGTGGTGGCACAGACACAGTGGGTGACATCATACTTGAATTGACAATTGGTCTGGTCGAGTTCACCATGGAGTTTCAGGTGTTAGATGTGGCGGTGTCTTATAATCTTTTATTGGGATGACCATGGATCCACGCTGCCAAAGCGGTGCCTTCTACACTACATCAGATGGTCAAATTCGAGTGGGATAGACAAGAGATCGTAGTACATGGGGAAGACAACATGAGCATTGTAAGTGATGCCATCGTACCCTTCATAGAGACTGATGATGATAAGGGGCCGTGGGTTTACCAGGTTTTCGATACAGTCTCGGTAGAAAAGGTTCCTGAAGGGAAAAGAGTCCCGGTCCCCAGAATAACAGCTGCAACTGTCATGGTAGCCTCTGAAATGTTGAAAAACGGGTTTGTACCAGGCAAAGGGTTGGGTGCTGATTTGCAAGGTATTGTTCAGCCAGTTTATTTGCCCAAGAATCTGGATACCTTTGGGCTGGGGTTCAAGCCTACGGAGGCAGATATGAGACGAGCCCGCAAGATGAAGAAAAGAGTCTGGGTTCTTCCCAAACCAATTCCACATCTGTCCAGGTCTTTCGTCAGGCCAAGTATCGGGAAGAAATTATTGGCAAAGGTGTCTGGTCCACTGATTGGTGCGGATGGGAACTTGGAGAAAGGGCTTGAGAGGGTATTTGCTGAGTTGAACATGGTTGAGGCCGGGGAAGGGTTGAGCAAAGCAGATATACAGTACATCGGGCCACGTGCTAATGTCAACAACTGGGAAGCCACTTCTCTTCCATCTCGGAGGGAGTCACGGTAGTGGTTTTTGTTTTCCTTTTGTTCACCTAGATTATTCCAGGGTTTGTAATTCAGTTACTATGTTCCGTCCGTTTGGATGAGTTAAAACCCTGTTATCTTTACATTCAATGAGATGCAATTCCTTTTCTTTCTTAACTCCTAATTTTGTTTCCATTTTTTTTCTTTTCTTTTCTGTACAGTTCTTTTTATGGTGATATCAATAACATGACATGCATGAGGAATCTTCGGCCCAGTTTTAAAAGCCAATCTAACTCAGAAATAATAGTGCAAGAAATCGAGTGTGATGATAAGGTGGAACATGATGATGACGAGGCCTATGAGGAAGTTAGTAAAGAATTAAGTCACTTTGAAGAAAAACCCAAACCTAACCTAAATGACACAGAAGCAGTTAATCTAGGGGACCAAGACAATATTCGTGAAACTAAAATAAGTGTTCATCTGGAGCCACAGCTCAAGGAGGGGATAGTCAAAGCATTGTTTGAGTACAAGGATATTTTTGCATGGTCGTATGATGATATGCCGAGGCTAAGTACTGATTTAGTGGTTCACAAATTGCCCACTGACCCGGCATTTCCTCCTGTCAAGCAGAAGCTGAGAAAGTTCAAAACGGACATAAGTGTAAATATCAAAGAAGAGATCACCAAGCAGTTCGATGCGAAGGTCATTCAGGTTACACGGTATCCCACCTGGTTAGCTAATGTTGTGCCTGTGCCGAAGAAAGATGGCAAGACCAGGGTGTGTGTCGATTATCGGGATCTTAACAAGGCAAGTCTAAAAGACAATTTTCCGCTGCCGAACATCCGCATATTGATTGATAATTGTGCCAAACATGAAATTGGTTCTTTTATGGATTGTTACGCGAGTTATCATCACGCCATTCAGAAAAGACGGCATTCATCACGCCATAGGGACCATACTATTATCGGGTCATGCCGTTTGGTTTGAAAAATGCTGGGGCAACTTATATGAGGGCAATGACAACAATATTCAATGATATGATACACAAGGAAATCGAGGTCTATGTGGACGATGTGATTGTAAAGTCTAGACAGCAATCTGACCATGTCAGGGATCTGAGAAAGTTCTTCCAAAGGCTTCGCAAGTACAATCTCAAACTTAATCATACATAATGCGTGTTCGGGGTGCCGTCTGGAAAGTTGTTGGGGTTCGTAGTCAGCCGCCGGGGTATTGAACTGGATCCATCAAAAATCAAGGCCATCCATGAATTTCCACCTCCGAGGAACAAGACCGAGGTGATGAGTTTGCTTGGGAGATTGAATTATATCAGTAGGTTCATCGCCCAGCTCCCGACAACTTGTGAGCCTATCTTTAAGCTGTTAAAGAAAAACGTTGTGGTTACATGGACAAACGAATGTCAGGAGGCGTTTGATAAGATAAAGGGGTATTTGTCAAATCCACCCGTGTTGGTTCCGCCAGAACCAGGGCGACCTTTGATTCTATATTAAACGGTATTGGACAATTCGTTCGGCTATGTATTGGGTCAACATGATATCACCGGAAGGAAGGAGCAGGACATCTATTACCTCAGCAAGAAGTTCACACCCTACGAGGTTAACTATACTCATCTTGAAAGGACATGTTGCGCCCTAACTTGGGTGGCACAGAAGCTAAAACACTATTTGTCATCTTATACTACTTACCTCATATCTCGTTTGGATCCGTTAAAGTATATTTTTCATAAGCCTATGCCTACAGGGAGGCTTGCAAAGTGGTAGATCCTGCTTACAGAGTTTGACATTGTCTACGTGACTCGGACTGCGATGAAAGCACAGGCCTTGGCGGACCATTTGGCTGAGAATCCAGTTGATGAAGATTATGAACCTTTGAAGACTTATTTCCCTGATGAAGAGGTGATGCATGTTGAAGAGTTGGAACTAGTTGAGAAGCCAGGATGGAAACTTTTCTTTGATGGGGCTGCAAACATGAAAGGCGTGGGAATAGGAGCGGTGCTTATTTCTGAAACAGGGCAGCATTACCCTGTTACAGCTCAACTTTGTTTTTATTGTACGAACAACATGGCAGAATATGAGGCATGTATCTTGGGGTTGAGATTAGCTGTAGATATGGGTGTCCGGGAAGTCTTGGTCATGGGTGACTCGGACCTACTGGTACACCAAATTCAAGGAAAATGGGAAACACGGGACTTAAAGCTTATACCGTACCAACAATGTTTGCATGAGCTTTGTCAGCGGTTTCAGTCAATAGAGTTCAAGCACATTCCAAGGATTCATAATGAAGTGGCCGATGCGTTGGCTACTCTGGCATCGATGTTACACCATCCGGATAAGGCTTATGTGGACCCTTTGCAGATTCAGGTCCGCGATCAGCACGCTTATTGTAATGTGGTGGAAGAGGAACTTGACGGTGAGACGTGGTTTCATGAAATCAAGGAATATATCAGGATGGGTGTGTATCCGGTACAGGCCACAAGTGATCAGAAACGAACAATTCGACAGCTGGCAAGCGTGTTTTTCCTTAGTGGAGGAGTGTTGTACAAAATAACTCCAGACCTCGGGTTGTTGAGATGCATTGATGCGAGATAGGACATATCTATCATGACTGAGGTACATGTCGGAGTTTGTGGACCGCATATGAGTGGGTAAGTTCTAGCAAAAAAGATTCTCAGAACAGGTTATTACTGGCTCACTATGGAGCGGGATTGCATCAGTTTTGTGCGTAAATGTCATCAGTGCCAAGTGCATGGAGATTTGATTCATTCTCCACCATCCGAATTATATACAATGTCTACACCATGGCCCTTTGTTGCTTGGGGCATGGATGTCATTGGGCCAATTGATCCAGCAGCGTCAAATGGGCACAGGTTTATTCTGGTAGCTATAGACTATTTTACCAAATGGGTGGAAGCTAAGACATTCAAGTCTGTGACTAAGAAAGCTGTGGTGGATTTTGTGCATTCGAACATTATTTGTCGGTTTGGGATACCGAAGGTGATTATCACAGACAATGGGGCTAATCTTAATAGTCATTTGATGAAGGAGACATGTGAGCAGTTTAAGATTACCCATAGGCATTCTACTCCATACCGTCCCAAGGCAAATGGTGCGGTTGAAGCAGCCAACAAGAATATAAAGAAAATACTCCGGAAGATGGTTGAAGGGTCTAGACAGTGGCATGAGAAGTTGCCTTTTGCATTGTTGGGGTACCGCACCACTGTTCGTACTTCGGTGGGGGCGACTCCTTATTCATTGGTGTATGGCACCGAGGCAGTAATACCCGCAGAAGTGGAGATCCCGTCCCTTCGAATCATCGTGGAGGATGAGATCGATGATGATGAATGGGTGAAGACCCGCCTTGAACAATTAAGTTTGATTGACGAGAAAAGGTTGGCATCAGTGTGTCACGGTCAATTGTACCAACGAAGAATGACAAGAGCATACAACAAGAAAGTGCGTCCGAGGAAGTTCGAAGTCGGACAGTTAGTGTTGAGATGTATTTTGCCTCATTGGGCTGAAGCAAAAGGAAAGTTTGCTCCAAATTGGCAGGGACCATTTGTGGTAACAAGAGTGTTGTCTAATGGTGCACTATATCTGACAGATGTAGAAGGACAATGTGTAGAAATGGCCATCAATTCCGATGCGGTCAAGAGATATTATGTATGATTTTTTTATTTCTGAATGTATCTGTTTGTACTTGGCATATTTTAAAGATTGAAATGACGAAGGCGTTTTGTTCTGCTATCCAAACACTTTTATCCCTTGTCATCCCCTTTGAGCCTTACTTATTTCCTTTCATATCCCTCGTTCGGAATCGACGACACAATTAAGAAACGCAAGTGCCGCAAATAAGTAAATGAAAAGAAAAAAAAGAAAGAAAGGAAAAGAAAAGAAAAGAAAAGAAAAAGAAAAGAAAAGAAAAGAAAATGAAAAGAAAGAAAAGAAGAAAAGAAAACATAAGAAAAGAAGAAAAATCACAACAAAAGTAATTCTATGACGTGAACTACGTTTGACTTGATCCCGAAAAGGTACGTAGGCAGCCTTACTCCGAGGTTCAGTCATACCAAAATAAAAGTCCAAAAATCCCCAAGCAAGACACTGGGGCAGAGGTTGTGATTATTGTGAGAAATTGGATTCCGAAAGTTGTAGTTTTAACCCATTTTAAAATTGTTTTGAGCCTTTTATACCTTTCTTCCTAACCCATCCAAAAGCCTACATTACGGTCTAAAGGAAGACCTTCTGATCAATCTTCGAGAAATGCCAAGTCAAGCAGGTAGAGGTAATTCGTGACAGAGCAGCACTCTGGTTCAAGCAAGAAAAATAAAATAAAATGAGAGTCTTATTGGTGAAAACCCTCATGGGCACCGTAAGGCGACGGGAGTTGAGAGAAAAATAAAATGGGAGAGTCTTATTGATGAAAACCCTCGGGGGCACCTTGAGGTGAAAGTGAGTTGAGAAATGGCTAATTGAGAAAGGTTTGTTGGTGAAAACTGTTTCGTGGCACCGCAAGATAAACAAGATTATGGTTTGGGCAAAGTAATTGAGTAATGGAAATTCTGGGGCAACAAAGTATGGCAATTGAAAGCTGGTTAGTTGGACAGATTGGGCCGATTAGTCCGAAATGCATGTCATGACCATTGGTGCCAGCTGTTCCGGTCAAATAAGTTTCTTTTCTTTTTCCTTTTAACAGTCATCCGGTTTTAGATTCTTCTTATCCTTAACTCATAAAATCATTGCATTTCATTTTATTTTGGGGTTTTTTATTTGTCTAAGATGTTTCAGTGCCAGTTTTGTTCAATACAAGTGAAAAGGATTTCAAAGCTCACTATCAGCTTCCGAAAATGGTAAAGCATAATATGGTCAGAGCATGTCAACATCAACATGATGTAAAGTGGAATATGGGAAGTCGCCGGAAGTTTCATCGGTGGAATAATTGGGAAATGCTGTGGGAAATGTAAAGGTTCAGACAAAAAGGGTCAGAAAAGTGAAACAACAGAATGGGTACAAAATATTTAAGTCGTCAAAGGTCGGGGAATTTGGGAAAGACAGTTAGAAAGTCAAGCGGTTCAGGGTCAGTTCGAGGGAGTCAGTCAATACAAAGCAAGACAGTGGAAGGATTTTCAGCAATAATGCCATCAACTAACCACCATTTCAAACTAACAAAATTTTCTTTGATTGAAACAGGGGCAGAAAAGTTGGTTGTTCAGGAGGAATTCTCCATAAGGGAAAAGCAAGCAGTAATCAGGTTTGACCGCAAGTGTGGTACGGTTAAAATACAAGATAATAAGTAATTACATAGGGAAATGTAAGTTAGTCTCAAAGTTTGCGTGTTTAGGACAAAATTCAAGTAGAAGTTGGGAACCCGCCCATATAATAGAGGAATACATTTCAGTCTTTAAATTTTGAAGTTACATTTTAGTCTTTAAATTTTAAATGTTAAAGTTGGGAGCCCGCCCATATAACAGAGGAATACATTTCAGTCTTTAAAATTTAAATTTTGAAACATTTCAGTCTTTAAATTGTCAAGTTTCGAGGTTGGGAGCCCGCCCATATAATAGAGGAATACATTTCAGTCTTTAAATTTTGAAGTTACATTTCAGTCTTTAAATTTTAAATGTTAAAGTTGGGAGCCCGCCCATATAACAGAGGAATACATTTTAGTCTTTAAATTTTAAATTTTGAAACATTTCAGTCATTAAATTTTCAAGTTTTGAGGTTGGGAGCCCGTCCATATAACAGAGGAATACATTTCAGTCTTTAAACTTTAAATTTTGAAACATTTCAGTCTTTAAATTTTCAAGTTTTGAGGTTGGGAGCCCGCCCATATAACAGAGGAATACATTTCACTCTTTAAATTTTAAATTTTGAAACATTTCAGTCTTTAAATTTTCAAGTGTTAAAGTTGGGAGCCCGCCCATATAACAGAGGAATACATTTCAGTCTTTAAATTTTGAAGTTATATTTCAGTCTTTAAATTTTTAAGTCTTGAAGTTGGGAGCCCGCCCATATAACAGAGAAATACATTTCAGTCTTTAGTTTTCAATTCTTATTAACATATGGTAATAGGCACCCTGTTTTGAAAACTGGGGCAGAAAGTTTTCTTTGTTTTGTCTATCTTTGTGAAGTTAGGAGCTCGCCCATATAACAGAGGAATACATTCAAGTTCAAGTTTATTCATGTTCAGCAATTTGAAGAGAAGGAACAACATCTCAGCTGACCAGTTGAAGTAACAACAATGGATTTCATCAAGAGAATACAAGAAAACAAGACAACAAGGAAGTACAAAAACAAGTTTGAAGAATTTAGATAGAATCTTGTAATTCATAGTTCATAGCTTAGTCTAGCTTCTTTTATTTTGCCATGGTATAATAGGGAAGGTCAGCGAGCAGTAGCAGCAGCAATCGCAGTGAAATCACAGATCCTGATAGTCCCAGCTACCAGACATTCCCAAACTACACTGACCTGATTTCTGTTTAGCCCAGGATATGTAGGCAGCCTCTAAAGCAAGGTGCGGTCAGCTTTTTAAAAAATGCTTCACACGGAATATTCGAACGGGCAAAAATCGCTCGTATTTGCTCACTTATCTTTTCCCGAAAACTTTTCATGTTTCCGAGCAAAGAGGGGCAGCTGTGAGCACGTGATTTTTGCCCTATATATGAATTATTCCCAAAAATTCAAACAAAATGATTTTTTTCCTTATTTTTATAATTTTTGTGTCAATTTTTCGGTAATTGTTGCATTTTATTTGTGCATTTAATTCATATGAAAAATACAAAAAAAAAATACATTTGCATTTCCATTTAATTTCTCATTTTTAGTATTAATTAGGGGTTAATTTGTTTTAGAACAAAATAGGAAGAAAATAACAAAAATGGTGATTTTGCATTTTTAGTTTTAATTTGTAATAGTTTGCACTTTTATTAGGAATTAATCCGGAAATCTAATTTTAGTGTTAATTTGGTTGTTTTAATAACTTGATGCAAGGTTGAAGGAACAACATCCATTTCGTGGATCCATAATCTCCCAAGAATCATATTGTAAGACATCTCCATATCTACCACTTGGAACTTTGTATCTTTAACGACTCCTTCAGCGAATGTGGTGAGTGATACCTCTCCTTTCGTGAGGACACTAGAATTATCAAATCCAGATAGAGTATGCGCCTTTGGTATCACTTTATCTTCAACTTGCATCTCACGTAACACTCTTAGCAAAATAATGTTCACGGAACTACCTGGATCAATCAAAACTTGTTTCACATTAGTATCATGTACAATTAAAGATATTACCAGTGCATCGTTATGAGGGGTTAATATGCCATCTGCATCTGCGCCATTGAATGTAATGTTGTCTTCCTCTAAAACATGCCTCACCCGTTTCTCTTGGGTAATTGTTACTTTGGAAATTTTGTTAGCTGTAGTATATGATATACCATTGACGTCTTGACCCCCACTTATAACATTGATAGTCTAGAATGCAAGGGCTACAAATTTCATGTTTTGTACATTTTCAGATTCCTTATAGATTGCTAGATATAAACTTCCAAATTATGCTCCTCGCGTCAGTATTTTCGAACCTTGCTGTAAAAATCCAGCAAGTTAAATTGGCCTAAAAATGGTCCGGAACCACTCCGAAACACACCCGAGCCCCTCGGGACTCTAACCAAATATGGCAACATGTCCTAGAATATAATACGAACTTAGTCGAGGATTTAAACCCCGCTAAACAACACTAAAATTTTGAATCACGCCATGAATCGAATTAAGAGTTTTCAATTCTTCTAACTTCTATATTCGATGCAAAAACTTATCAAATCAAGTCCGATTGACTTCAAATTTTGCACACAAGTCATAAATGACATAACGAAGCTATAAAAAATTTCAGAACTGGATTCCGATCCCTATATCAAAAAGTCAACTCTCGGTCAAACTTTTCCAATAATCTTCTATTTTTCAACTTTCGCCAAAATGCGCTGAATTGTCCTACGGACTTCCAAATCCATATCCGAACATGCTCCTAAGTCCAAAATCACCATATGAAACTATTTGAATCATCAAAATTCCATTCCAGGGTCGTTTGCTCAAAAGTCAAATCTCCGGTCAAACTTAAGAAATCTTTAGCCTTAGATTTCTAGATTTCGTTAAATGGCGATAATTTGATCTAGGGACCTCCGAATTCGATTTGGGGCATATGACCAAGTCCCAAATCACGATACGAAACCACCGGAATGGTCAAAACTTGGATCCGGGTTCGTTTGCTCAAAATGTTGACCGAAGTCAATTCAGTTGAGTTTTAAAGCTCTAATTCATAATTTAATCTATTTTTCATACAAAAACCTTCTGGAAAATTCTACGGACTGCGCACGCAAGTCGAGGAATTATTGATAGCGCTTTTTTTCAAGGTCTTAAAACACCGAGATGATTATTTAATTTAAAGATCACATTTTGGGTCATCACATCGACCTTGCTTGGTGTGTGGTTCTGATTTTGGAGTTGGGCTATTGCTGCCTGTTGGGCCTGCAACATTTCGAAGATCACCTGCAGGCTGATCCCGCCATCTTCACCACCACATGCGCTCTGAGTAGCTAATCGGGCATCCCCGCGGATGCTGCTTTCGGGATCAACAGCCAAATTTCCATTGATGGCTACATGTGAACTGACGTCGATTGGATCGACAGCCAGAATTCCATCGAGGCCAGCAGGGGGCACAATGTTTCCCGATGCAATGTTCTCATTTTTGTCGTGGTGGCTGAGATCATTGTCAATATGTTGAGGTGCTGACTGAGAGTTTGACATTTTTTAATCTTGTAATCAAAGATACTTCAAAGAACAAGTATAAAATAGTGTGTGTTACGAAAGTTTATACTAGGTAACCACTATTATCCTTAGCTCCAGGGTGCGTGCCAAACTGTTTACCATAAAATCGGATAACACTTGAATTTACATATGGTTTTATGGATACGTGATATAACTTGGCACAAAATAAGAAGATACGTAAATTGATATTGACTGTAAATAAAAATAAAAGCAAACCAAAGAAAATGTATAGCTTTGGCTCTCGAGCTAGATCGTTCTCGAACCAAATAAATATTCCACTGGAGGATATGAACAAAGTAACAGAGTATTGAGAGCTTAAGAGAAAAGTAGTATATTGCTTTGTATTGCATGAATATGATGACTTTACAAATGATCAGACCCCCTTTATATAGTAGGAGAGTCCTACTCTAAGTACAATTCTATATGAGGTAAGAAATCCCATGATTGGCTAATTAATCGGCCTCTTCTTGATATGTGCCGAGATTTTTGCCACGATCCTCGCCCGATCGCGGATATTTTGATTTTCTGTTATTTTGCTCGGTAGGTTTCCCTCGATCTGGCTCGATCTCTATTCTGCTCGGTCTCGATCTTGGCTGATCTCGATCTCGATCGGTATCTGGGTCACGAACTCGGCAATCTAACTTCTCATCACGGTCCGATATGACATGGGGTCAAACCTTGGCCTGTTACGTCCTGGTCTCGATTAGTCATACAAAAAGAGCAAGCCCGATTTTGACCGTATATAATTTTCTTCACGCAAAAAATGCCGTAACGTGTTTTCCCATCTTCATTTTTGAACGGGTATAAATCAATTTGTTGGGCGTACATGAATACTGATCTAAAGCTGGTGTCAAAAATAGCTACTATTAACAGATAAAACCATGTCCACTTCAATTGAATATACGCTTTCATTTTAAGTTAAACACTTGACAAGTTCAACTTAGAAAGCGCGTCACCACCCTCTTTCAACCAAATTCCTCAGTATAAATATACACATCAAATCAAACAGCTCTAACAGTTGCATAAAATACTTCAAAACGCCCTTTTTGACTTGAGAGGGTGAGAGAAAAAAGAAACTACGTACAGGAGGAAAAACAAAAGGATTAATAACCATATAAATAATGAAGAATACTTGTTTCATGCTGGTATTTGTATTATTCTTAATTGGTGCACAATTTATTGCTGTGCATGGCAGGTTCCTAACGCCAGCGGCAAATTCAATGGGCAATGGCATGTCCCCTCAGGATGTTTCTTCCTACGGTAGCAGACGACGCCGTTCGACGAGGCACGTCGCATATTTTCCGAGGACTCATCCTGGACCCAGCGAAAGAGGTCCCGGCCATCGTTAAGCATACGATTATTTGCGAAATTAATTGAATCTCGTCAAGTTTGGGGGAGCTTTTCTTGTGACCTATCTTCTTGCGCATAGATGCTACAAATCGATCGTGAGCTAGGCATTTTCAACACAAATTGCTAGCTATATGGCATACTTTTAGACTTTGCCTTTGGACAGTAAATTTTATTCCCAAATAGAACGAAAACTTCGTTTGATTAGGTTGAATAGTACAGAGAAATAAATGCCGTACAGTTTTACGATGTATTGGCAAAACTATCAGATCGGTGACCAAATCATAATCGTTGGTAGTCAACATGAAGATCCGGAAGTAGAATATTACGTAGTTAATTTGTCAACACAGCATCTACCCATCCAGGGACGAAACCATATGATCATAGGCGGTGGTGAAGCTAGAAATTTCTTCAAGGGTGTTCAAATTTAAAAGAAGTGGAAAAAAAATCCGACAAAGGATGTTCAATATGTGTTATATACTTCAAAAACGTAATATTTTACCTATGTAAACAGTGTAATTTTTGACCACCCTTGTCAATATGTGGTTTCGCCACTGATCATAAGAGATTGACCGCCCCTCGTCGAAAAATTACATTGTGTATATAGGTAAAATATTATATTTTAGAGGTATATAACACACAGTGAACACCCTTTGTCAGGAATTTTTTTCACTTCTTTCAAATTTGAACACCCTTGGAAAAATTCCTAAATTCGCCACTGTACCCATTTTATGAGGTTTTACTCTTCCTAACAAGCATAATCAAAATGTTTATAAATTATAACAATATCTCCAATAATTACCAACTTAATAGTTTCAGAACAGATATACATAGAAATACAGTGCTATTCACCTTATTATCAAGAGTAGCTCTTACTCCCATTTTGTTAATAAGTTTGAAAAAACTACATAAGGACTAAGGGGTTGTTTGGTTTAAAAATAAGTAATGCGATAATTAATAGTGCAAGAATTAGTAAAAACCAGAACAGTCGATGTCATAATTAATAATGCATGGAACAGTAATACACGGGTTGTAACGTTGAGGTTATTCTTAAGAAGAATTAACTTAAATAGCCACTCATTCAACTGTTTTTAAATTCAATATAGCTGGCGAATGTATAATATATATATAATACATATATAATATGCGTATAACAGTATATAATCTATGTATACATACTAGAAGAAGTAAACGGTACGTCGGATCAGCTATTTATTTAAAGATCCATATTTTTTATCAGGCATTTGGTTCTTTATTCTAAAAATGAGATATATAGATGTTGATATTTTGTGTTTTAGTGTTTAATTCACCTATTGTGATACCATGTTATATTAAGCAGTAAAATAATACACTAAATTATACCATGATTAATTATACAAGATCCAAAATACAAACCTACTGGATAAAGCAATATAAAGCTTTACAATGATAACTTCACCGTGCATCTCAAACCAAATGAGTCTGGTCACCCCTCGGAATCCCACCCTCGAGATCGTGATGGTGAATACGGCACGGCAATACCATTTGTGCTTTAATCCTCACAATCTCTCAGATAAATAATATTGTATGCAAATACAGTACGGCAAGACCCTTCATGATTTTTACTCTTCCTCGCCAAGCAACAACATTAATCCAAAATAGTAAAATAAGGTGGGAAGCTATTTCACTTCAATCTTAGCGTAATGATAATTCATCTCAACTTTTAAAATTCCAACAACTCAAAAATAATCAAGAAAAACTACTAAAGAAGTAATAATCTAACAATGGCATGGAAAACGTAATCATGGAAGCAATATAATACAAGAAAATAATTCTCACGTGCATGCTTTAACCCAATGACAACGTATATATACTCGTCACCTTACATATACATCGCCCCAACACATAATTCACGTAGCAAATAGACCTAAAAGTACTAATCCCTCAAATCAAAGTTAACCCCGACACTTACCTCACTCTGCAACTCAATCAATGCTCAACCGCAACTTTTTCTTTAGAATTAGCCTACCAAAAAAATCAAATCTAGCCAAATATAGTTCATATAATTCAAAATAGGCTTTAGAAACTACCAACGAGTGAAAAATATTCAATCTTAAATGAGTTTGAAAAATGTTAACAAAAGTCAAACAATCAGATCTAGACAAATATAGTTCAAATAATTCAAAATAAGCTTCAGAAACTACCCACGAGTGAAAAAGATTCAATCTTAAATGAGTTTGAAAAAAGTCAACAAAAGTCAACCCTAGGCCCGTCTTGGTTAAAGCTGAGATTCGGGCCAAAACCTAATTACTCATTCACCCTCTAGCCTGGTTATGTGTTTATTTCAAAATTCGACATCAATTTGAGGTCTAAATCTTAATTTCTTAAAATTCTCAATTTCTATCCAAGTCCCTAATTTCTGCCATGAAAAATCATAGATTAAAGGTTAAAATCAGAGGGTGTTTATGGAAATATAACAAAACAAGTTATAATTTACTAATCAACGAAGTTGGGATAAAAAAACCTCTTCAAAATTGCCTTTAGGCCGAGCTCTAACTTCAAAATGGTGAAAAATGGTTCAAACCCTGACTTCTAGATATTTTAATTCATGGGCGTTGGGTGTTTTTCGCATTCACGAAGCACCCGATGCATTCACGAAGAGCAGCAGCCAAAAGGTCTTCACGTTCGTGAAGTCTTAACTCCCCCTGCCTTCGCATTTGCGAGCCAAGGCCCGTGTTCACGAAGAGTAACCGATTGACCTTCCCCCATATCCCACAACACTTCGCGTTCACGAGAGGGCTGTAGTGTTCGCGAAGGGTAAGCCCCTCTCTTCTTCGCGCTCGCGACCAGCTCCTCACGTTCGTGTTGAACAACCAGCCCCAACCTAAATTTTCTCTTCGCGATCGTGAAGTACAATGCACCAGACACCAGAAGCAGTTGAAAACCAGCAATATCCTAAGTCTGAAATGGTATGTAGCCTATTTATAACTCACCAAGCCCCTTTAGATCTGAACCAAACATACACACAAGTGTAATATCATCATACTAATTCTCTCACGTGATCAGAATACCAAAATAACACCTAGATGTACGAATCAAACGGCAAAATGCATGAACATATAAAGAAAACTCAAGAACCTCTAAAATCAGAACCAATCATCCGAATCCTATCATACAAATTCTAATTTGCACCTAATTTTCTACAAGTTTCAAATAGCAAAACAGACCTATACTAAGTCCCTAAATCAAAATTCAAACCCGGTAGCCATTAGTTTAACCTATAGTCAAACATAAGAAATTTCTAAACTTTTAAATTGCTAACTTTAAAGCAAGTCAAATCAACCTGGGGACCTCCGAATTCAATTCTGAGCAAACGCCCAAGTCCAAAATCATAATATGGACCCACCAAAATCGTCAAAACATCAACCTGGGTTCGTTTACAAAAAATATTGATCGTAGTCAACTAAAGTTGATTTTATAGCCAAAAATCATATTTTCTTTAAATATTTACATAAAAACTTTCAAAAAAAGACATGGACTGCGCATGCAAATCGAGAAACTTCAAATGGAGCTAAAACACGAAAATATGGACTAATAATCAAAATCACCTATCAGGTCGTCACATTCTCCACCTCTAAAAGAAATGTTCGTCCTCGAACAGACATAGAAAAGTACCTGAACTGGTGAAAATGTATGGATATCTACTCTGCATATCAAACTAGGATTTCCACATAGCTGCCTTGATTGATTGATCTCTCCATTGTTGTTTCGCAGAAGGAAAACACTTTCAACTCAACTTCCGGACCTACCTGTCTATGATCGCCACCGACTCCTCAACATAAGTCAAATCCATGTTGCAATGACCCGATCAGTCATTTTGTATAATTGCACCCATTACACCTTTTATTGCTTCGCACATGTATGTTTACGGTTTTTGACTTTTGGGGTTGGTTTATTTTATTCTGGGAAGCTTTTCGATTGATTTGGACCCTTGATTCTTGACTTAGATGTTTGAATTAAAAATGTTGATCAAACTTTGATTTTTGTGAAAATTACCCTGGAACTGTATTTTTATGGCCCCGATAGCTTTGTAATCTGATTTCGGACTTGGGCGTATGTAAGGCCCCATAAAGTTTTGCTTAAAAAACCAAAATTTTATGGTGCTGAGTTAGGCTTATGTGTTGAAGGTTATTAAGATCCTTTGCGGCTCACAAGCTCTCCGCGGTACGGAATATTTGGGTTAATTAGTGCACCGAGGAGTTAAAGAAATATGTTGGCAGAATAAGGCATTTCTGCGGCGCACTATGCGGTCGCAGAATCACTCTACAGGCTGCAGAATGGCCATAGTGAGGCAGTCTATTCGGCCATTTCTTATGTCACTTTTGTGGCCCATTATGCAACCGCAGAACTATTTTGTGGGCCGCACTTTGATCGCATATTCAGCCTTAATATTTCTCAAATGGTAGTTCTGCGGCGCATTATGCGACTGCAGAACAGGTCTGCGGACCGCAGAATGGTTGCAGACCGAAGCAGAAAATTCTAGTTTCGGAGGGCCATTGTGCGACCCATTTTGCGGACCGCATATGCATTATGCGGTCGCATATGTGACCGCAAATGCGTGTCGGGGCTCTAAATTTTTAATTCTTAGGTCTAATCCTATGTCGATATATCTAATGTCATACTTCATTTTGAGCCTATTTTTTGGTACTTTCAGAGTGAGAAAGAGAGTCTTAGAGGGAAAAAGTGTTCTTCATCAAAAATTACTCCTGAATTCTTGTTTAAACCTTGAAGATTATCAAGAGAGGCACCTAGGTCTTCTTCCTAAGAGGTAAGATTCTATCACCCAAACTCTTACTTTCCAAATGTAACTAGAATGAACCATTAGAAAGGTAATTCCTGGGGATGAGATTGATTATCTTGCATGTATGGGGGATTATAAGCTAAAAATGCTGAAAAATAGGGGGTGGAATGATGGAATCTTTCACAAAAAGGTCTTAAAAACATAATGCACACCTAGTGTTTGATAATGCGCTCGAATGAGCTAGAACCTTCATCATCCTTCTAATTTTTTATTCAACTTTTTATATTCCTAAAATAGATTGAAGGTGCTAAGAGTTTCGGAATTTTGTAGAATTTAAGGAAATCTCAATTGAGGTAATGTATGGCTAAACTTTCACAACCCAAAATTCACTAGTCGTGATGGCACCTAACCTAACCCACTAGGTAAGCCAACTAATAACTATCCAATTTCAATATTGCTAATAAGTCAATTAAACAAAATAAATTATCTGGATCTATTACATTTTCCAAGGACTGGTAGTACAAATCATGAGCTTCTAAGAATAGAGTTTACAAAACTGACATGAAAACAATAAATCTTCTGTTTGAAAAAGCTGACATGAAAACAATAAAGCTTCTATTTGAAAACTACATAAACAGAATTTTATAAAAACTAAGGCTACAATGAACAAGAGGCAGCTATATCGGGGACGTAAGTGCACCTTCAAATCCAGCAACCATCGAACGCAGCAACATCGGCATTCGGGATCTGCACGCAATGTGTAGGAAGTGAAATATGAGTACAACCGACCCCATATACTCAAAAGGTAACAAACCTAACCTCAGCTTGAAAGTAGTGAAGAGCTAAAATATAGGTCGGGTCCAACACAGATATCCAATAACAGTTCATAACAATATAAAGCATACAAACATGGAAGTAACTCAGAGATAAAATGTTCAGCTTTCCATAGTTTTCCTAACAAATTGTTCCGCCTTTCAAGAGTATCAGTGAAAACCCAAATCCTTTGCCGAAATCGTCGTAAAATATGAGATATATTGAAAATTAAAACTTTTCTAAAAATCCTTTTCACAATAAATAAGATGTTTCATTTTCTTTCCAGATAACAAGTGTGAAATACCTCTCTGTGCCACATACTAATGTGTGTAAAAGTCATGAATGACGTGATACCATTCAACATGAGGAAAAATGCATCTCTATGCATGTATGTCATGTGTGCATGCCAATGTCATGTATCTCAGAGATGAATCATGTACTCGCACTCTCAGAGTACTCAATCTCACTATCTCACACTTTTCACTCATCATGCTCAACCACTCGGTACTATATATGGCCCATTTGGCCCGGGGAAGATCCATCCCAAAATATATACGTCACTGACTATCAGTCACTCAGTACCGAGGAAGGCCAATCCGGCCCCATGGAGAAGATCCATCTCCACATATATAAATTCTTCGGACAAGATCCATGTCCAGGGAAGATCCATCCCTCAAAATAATCAACCACGCCCACTGTTGGTGTGTAGACTCCGGAGTGGCTCCTATGGCCCAAGCGCTATAACAAGCCAATCATGGCATAAATCAATCAGATCTTCGGCCTTACTCAATAATCAATAAAACATGATGCGGCATGCAGCCCGATCCCATAACTGTGACTCATAATGAGGCACTCGACCCCACTCAGTCATCAATCTCTCCAGTCTCACCCACGGGCTCACAATGACATGTAAACTGGCCTGGAACAATGATATGATGTGTCAATAAGTAACAACTGAGACTGAGATATGATATGATATGAATGCATGGATGTGACTGAGTACGAAATATCAATGAATTTAATGAGATGATAGCAAGAAACGACCACTATGGGTCCCAACGATAACAGCATAAGGCCTAAAAATGATGTCTAGCATGATGTACAACTCATTTATTTTATCACATAGTGAAAACACATATATCAACAAAATAGGGCAACTATTCAGTGCCCTGGAAACAACAAAGTCACAATTAACAAGGGGCACGCCCACACGCCCGTCACCTAGCATGTGTGTCACCTTAACATCAATCACATAGACATAATTTGGGATTTTCTACCCTCAGCACTAAGTTTAGAAGAGTTACTTATCTTAAACAAACCGATTCCGATACCGAGCAAGCCAAGCGATGCTCCAGGAATGCCATCACGTTCATAGCGACCTCCGATCGACTCAAAACTAGCCAAAACAACTCAATACACCAGATGGATCCCAAGGAAACAATTACAAATGATAAAGATCGAATCCCAAGTGAAATCCCAAATCCGGCCAAAAATCACACCCGGGACCACGCCTCGAAACTCGGCAAAACTCACGAAATCCGAAAACCCATTCTATTACGAGTCCAACCATATTAGTTTCACTCAAATCCGACTACAAATCGGTATTCAAAACTCAAAAATTCATATTATAGAAATTTAGGCCAAAACCCCCAATTTCCTCTTTAAAATTCATCAACCAATTGCAATAAACGAAGATAGATTCATGGAATATAACTAAAACAAAGTAGAGAACACTTACCCCGATTCATATGGTGAAAAATACTTCAAGAATCACCTCAATTCGATCTCCATAGCTCCCAAAATATAAAAATGGCCGAAACCCTCGAAATAGAATACTTTATAATCTGCCCAGGCCTTCTCTTTCGCGAACGCTGGTCAACCATCGCGTTCGCGATGAATAAAATACCAGCCACCAAAAATGCTCTACGCATTCGTGGCATAACCCTCGTGAAAATGACTCACAATAGCTCCTCCTTACGTGATCGCATAAGCTACTTCACGAACACGAATGGATACTCCCCAGCCCCAGTTTCTCATCTCTGCCCTACGCGAACGCATACATAAGGGCACAAATTCGATGCCCAGACCTTACAAAGGCTCGCGAACGCGATGCTACTAGCGCGAATGCGATGAATAGAAAGGGCCAACTCCCTTGATACTCTACGCGATCGTGTGCCAATCTTTGAGATCGCAAAGAAGGTTTGAAACACCAGCAAACAACAGCTACCAGTAGTGAATCATGAAGGAAAATGCTCTGAAACCCGTCCGAAACTCACCCGACCCCCTCGGGACCACATCCAAACATACCAACAAGTCACATAACATCACACAGACCTACTCGAGGCCTCAAAAA
This sequence comes from Nicotiana tabacum, assembly GCF_000715075.1. Lineage (NCBI taxonomy): Eukaryota > Viridiplantae > Streptophyta > Magnoliopsida > Solanales > Solanaceae > Nicotiana > Nicotiana tabacum. The sequence goes on from NC_134097.1 coordinate 55,969,020, forward strand.
ACACATAACAACATCGAAATGATGAATCACACCTCAATTTGAAATCATTGAACTTTGAAACTTCAACTTCCACAATCGATGCCGAAACCTATCAAATCACGTCCGATTGACCTCAAATTTGGCACCCAAGTCACATTTGACATTACGGACCTGCTTCCACTTCCATAATCGGAATCCGACTCCGATATCAAAAAGTCCACTATTGGCTAATCTTTCCTAAATTCCAACTTTTGCCATTTCAAGCCAAATTCCACTACGGGCCTCCAAATCAAAATTTGGACGCACTCCTAAGTCCAAAATCATCCAACGGAGCTGACGGAACCATCAATAATTCAATCCAAGGTCAAATACTAAAAAGTCAAACTTGGTCAAACCTTTTCAATTTGAAGATTCAAGCTGAGAATCATTCTTTTAAATCAATTCCGAATAACCTGAAAACTAAAATCGACGATTCACATAAGTCATAATACATCATATGGAGCTACTCATGCCCTCAAATAGCCGAGCGAAGCGCAATTGCTCAAAACGACCGGTCGGGTCGTTACATCCTCCCCCACTTAAACGTTTGTTTGTCCTCGAACATGCCTAAAGTTGTTCTTAAAGCCATCAAACCACAGTGTAACCTTACCATGCACATACCCGGGGGTGATCCCAAGTCACCCTATCCCATATAGGTCTAATGGCACAACATAACTGAAATTTCATAATTCAACCTAGACCATAAGCCTTAGAACCTAATTTTTCACATCTGAATTTTTCCATAAAATCAGAATCTCGCATCTACACACTGTATAAGTCTATACATGCCATATTGATCCCATATCCCTAACTCAAGATGTAATCACATGATATACCTCCTATCTCAAATACTCATAGCGATAATTTTCCAATCACAGTAGCTGCTCAAAACAACCCAATACCGGTAATAAACCTCATACCAAACAACGCCTCATTCTAAAACCTTCGTACATTGCTAATAAAGAAAGAAACATGCAGAACTCATAACCATTAATCAGATTAACAAGTTGTGGAACTCCCTCTCCTTCAATAGGAACTATAGCAATTTTCTAAGGCGATCAACAACAACATCCTTCTAACCATGATGTAATCAATTTCGATAGTGTCCATTCTAGGCCCAATGACCTCATCTCATCCAACACGACAACTCTAGTGACATGACACATCAATACAATCTAAAGCCACAACCTGTACAATCTGTGCACCATTAAGCAACATTCCAAATGTACTCAAACATGGAAAGTGACATCAAACAAGAGAACTGTCCGCAAAGCTCAGCGGGTATCACCACAACGCAATGCTAAGAACCATCACACACCGCAAAACCAAAACACACGAATCTAACACAAAGGATCATACCTCTATATAACTCCGCTACAATTGTGACCCCATCCAAATGCTGGTCCATATTATATAACTCGAGCCACCCTGCTCAAAATCCATAACCACTCGAAATTCGACATCAAGTACCCAAAGTGCAGTACCATAACCACGTAGAGCAAATAACAATGTCACCATCCGGAAAGAATATAGCCAACGCGCAATCAATCACGCAATACCCAAATGCTCATCCTGCTCAAATTCTGCTATAAAGGTCAAATAGAACTGCACCATATATGCATATAACCAATGTGTCACAACCCTTCATAGCATAGAAGAGTAACTCACAGATCATCATATAACATGAATAAGCTCAACAACGACTAAATGGCAAATCCCTCAACAATAACTGTATGAAGCCAACCGATCTGACTCAGTGCAGAACACACATCCATATCAGGCCTACCAATGAACCCCAAATCAACTCTCGTTACCCACGATAGATAAATAACCCTCCGAAAGTCCACAATGACTGAATCACAACACATACTATCTTCTGGATAGCCCTGGCTGTGTTCACAGTCCACAACTACGAAACAATCTACTCATGAGAACTCCCAGTCTACAAATCCATAGAACACACGAATCATCATATTTGATCTCAACTCCACCGCCTAAATGTCTAACACATCCCTCATACATGATCATCCCGCGAGGAATACTTCTATAACTCTTCTATGCCACAAAGCAGAATTTGAACACTAGTTGTCGATCAACTAGAAGAGTGCCGCAATGCCATTGAAGTATCCATAAATCAAAACACATCCCCCTTATGAAATGCATACTCTTATCAAGCCATACCAAATAGTAATGTCATTTACCTAATCATCTGAAACCGTCCATGTTGCCTAAGAATTTATGACCTTCCTTTCAAAACTGAACCATGACCTTGCACATGCCAATCTCAGTCCTACACAACACACTGCATATACCATGCCATCCAATGATAAATACGAGAGCTTCATAATCTACTCCGAGTCATAAGCAACTACATACTCAATTAGCCAAGAACCTTCCATTTGATCCCATCAAGGAGAAAATCACTATACATCACATGCTCCTCATGCCAGAAGGAAATATACATCTCTAACCTTGGTAGAAAGCCATCAAGAATTCTCCAAAACCCATTTGCACTTAACCAAACCGTAAGGACTGAATCCTTCTAACTCAACCAAGGTACGTCAAAACCCGAGAGTATCGCCATAAGACACCTGTAGAAACTCACTACATCATAAGAACCAAAAGGGTCAATCACAACCATTACCATGCTAATCCAACCTGTTACCAAGTTGTCCTAATTTTTCCGTGTTCCTTCCGAATTTCCTTCAAATTTATACCTTTCCTTGCTAGTACATTACTATCCTTAACCAACACTTGCCCCACGAACTTTATCATAAAACCACACCTACCTAAAGCTTATAAGTCGTTGAACACTCTCTGAAGTGCCACAATCGAGATACCCACCTTCTGTGAATCTAAAGTCATTACCTTTTCCTTCCTGATACTAATATGTAGAATCCATAATGATATAAAAATGCCACATGTCTTGACACCATCCAATGTGAATCTCAATTTATTGACATATACAAATCCACAAAATTTCTCGATTGCCATTGCTTACTGTGAAAATGGTAACAACAATTAAATTTGTAAATGAGATTCTAAAAATACGTGATCTATTCTCGAGCTAGTTTTAAGAGCATTTTATGCTAAGAATGTTAAGTTTAACGATAGAGCTCTAGTTAAAAAGAGGTAGTAACCAAACCGAAGGGGGGCTGTTGCTCGGGTGCACAGATGGTCGATGGGACCTCAGGGTCGGCATTAGTATCAATCTCGAACTAATGAGGGCAGTTGGGAATGGGATAACAGGCAGGGATATGATCGAGCAAGGCTCTATGTTACCAATATTGAGCAAAGTAGTGAAGAACAAATAAGAGAATGGTAAATGCTAATACGGCCTCGGGCTAGTGAGAGTGAACAATTCAGAAGAAAAGAGAGAGAGAGAGAGATATCATTGCACTTGTGGAGAGAATGGAGCAACATCCACCCTTTACAAGGTAAGGAAAGTCCCCTTTATATAGGAGGGGAGACTCGATTACAAGTAAGTGGAGATTAATTACAAAGTACGGCGATAGGATGGCTTGACGTGATGCCTCAGCATAGGCTCCGGATAGGTCGGGCCTGTTAGATGTAGCCATCTGCCTAGGGGGCTTCCCCATATGTCCTAACTTCTTTATTCATTTCCTTTGAGTTGGGCTTCGACGAGCCTCGAGGCCGAGAACTCGGTCGCGGCCTCCCGCCCTCGGGGTCCCAGGGCATGCTTCCGAAATGTCTTGATAGCGAGAAATCAAGTCTTTTGATTTCGCCGCGTACAGATAGTCTCCACGTTTCCCATAACAAAGTGATGGGAAATGATTCTAGCACTTGACTCCTCGAGCTTCTTTTGGCGATGCCATATCGATGATGCGAACCTTGGCATAAGCTTCGCGATGATTGGACATCCACGTGGTCATGCTTTTCGACCTTATTCATTGCCCTCCCTGATTCTTGCTTCCCAAGGAGCAGGTACAACCGTCAGTTCAATTTTCCATGGATGCATTAATTGTGCCCGTCGGTCATTCTTCCAAAGCCTAGATGACCGTGTCGTAATCACCTATAAATGGGGGTGACTTGGCTTTGTTTTTGTATGCTCTCATGCCCTTCAAGGCTCTTTGAATCCCTTCCTTTACTCGTTGATTGCTGATATCTGACTTAAGAGTGAGCGTTCACTCTGATTTTCTGCTGATCGACATGGCTCTCCTCCGAACCCATCATCATGCTTTGGACCAATCTTGGATTAATCTGATAGGTTCGAGCTATTGAGGCCCTTCGAGTTGTTTGGAGATCATGAATCGAATTTTGGGGCCTTCGAGAATGTTATCCTGGATGAAGGTCATCTTTGGGTACCCGGGGGTCCCTATGATCTTGATGTAGATAACCCTTTTAGAATGTACACGATTGACTTCTGTTGAGGAGTTTGCTTATATTTTGGTGTTTCCTCAGACCTTCATGGAGCTTTCGCGATCGGAGCTTCATGTGTTTACTCCTCTTTTCAAAAAGAGGGGATCACAAGACCAGGTGCTTGCCTTGCGAGTGTCGGCGTTTAAAGCTTACCGAGGTCCTACTTCTTTGGGTCGGGGGTTCTTGATGTAGAGTGCTGCCTCGAGCTTGGAGATAATATGAATGGCCCTCGAGTCTTGACTCCTCGTTAAAGGGAGCTTTCTGGATCGGGTACCGATCTGTCGATCTGTTTCGAGGCTATTGGCTTCCCGGGGCTTGCCTTGGACAGGCGAATCATCACTACTTCTCGCATATATGTGGGGCGGCTTTAGCTATTTCACAAGACTTCTCTATTTTTAGATAGTCGCCTTTCTGCTTTGGCACGAGGTACTTCATCTCTTTAGGTGCAAAAAGTGTTGGTGCGCGCCCTTGCCTTGACCTGTTAGTTTCACCATAGTCATGGAAACCACTTCTAGGCCGATCCGGCAAGAGATGGGGGGCGCTGCTCCTGATGCTCAGGAACCGAGGGATTTTTCTCTGGAGACGGCATCCTTGGTAAGAGAGGAACACCTGGAGATGGCGAGGAGGTACTGCAGGTGGAGCGAGGGGATAACACTGTAGGTGCTTTCCCCAGATAAGGGCATCACAGACTTCACTAATGGATTTTTGAGGGTATACATATACCCTTTCGCATTTGGCCCCCCTGATAGGGTTGTGCTTGATTTTTGTTCGAAGTATCGGGTTACCCTGGCACAAATTCATCCATAGTTTTAGCCAACGGCGTTGATGACGAGATTCTTCACAGAGAAAGCCGGGCTTGAATTCATGCTTGACCATCTGGTCAGGCTATATCGGCCCTTTCATCATCGAGGCCTACTAACTCTAAGGTGTCATTCATCCAAACCCTTTGTTGTTGATGACGAGGAACGCGGGAATCGAGAGTGGGCCAGTTTGTTTATCCCGGTCTGGATGACCGATATTATCCCTGTGGAGTTTTTGCCATTTCCCGATGGGTGGAATCATGCACGTGAGTGAGGCATTTGGTGCTTTTTCGGATTCCGCATATAGCGAAAACCAACTGAGTAATTATGTTATCTCCCTTGTTGCAGCAACTTCGTGGACGTCGGGTGAAGTCCATGATCTGCCCGGCTGGGTCCGGAGGATAGTAACCCATTCGTGCTGCAGTGAGCGCAGGTGGCGAGTTGTGCTTCATACTAGATGGGGGGCGCAATACCAAGGTATGTGCGTATGCCGCCTTGTCTTGCCTTTGTATACCTGAGGTAATACTTTCCCCTTACATTTGCACTGGATTCGCCATTTGCAGATATCAGGCGGTTCATTGGGATGAGGTAATGTTTTTCTGAAGAGGGGAAGGAATCGTTGGCCTCCGGGCCGAGGGACGACGGTAATAAGAGGGATCGGCACCCATGGTGCGACGGAGCCTTTAGAGGTGCTGGTCAGGCTCAGACTTCCGAGGAAGGGGCGTCGCCCGAATCTGCTGCCCCCCGAGTGCCTGACTCCCGGCTGGCGGTTCCTTTAAGTGAACATGTCGTGCCCGAGGTCGGTTCTTATAGGGCTGTAGGGGAAGGATCAACAGGAGCGTGTTCTGACTTCGAGGAAGTCCATCGGCTTCACTTTGTGGTGAGTTCATGCACAGTTTCCCTGTATCCCGTGTCCTCCTCCCTCTATTGAACCTTTCTTGTGTAGTCCTGCAATAGGTTTAGGTCTGAGCTGCTTTGTCAAGGGGCCAAGCTCCAAAAAATTCTGGATGAGGGCAAATCCTTTAGGCTCCTTAGCAAGGAAAAGGAAGTTGAGTTGCAGCATTGGCGATGTGAGGCGTATCGGAGCTCGAACTATGAGAGCTATTTGATGGAGCAAGTAACTTACTGTAGTACGTGCTTCGCTCCTTTCTAACCTCAAGGCTAATTCCATTTTGCCGTATCAGCTCCAGAAAAAGGCGGAGGCCTTGGAGTGCCTCAAAGGTGACATCAACCGTGTCAGAGTTGCTTGCGAGGAGCTAAGGGCTCAAGTGCAAGCTCGAGCTTTAGAGGAGATGAGCGCCTCGGCTAAGGTCCCTGCCTTCGAGGTCCAACTCAGTTTGACTCATGACAACGCCGAAGTTCAAGTGGATATGCTTAAGAACTCGAGTCTGATCTCTCGAAGGTCAGAGCCGAGATAACTGATGCCCGGGTAGAAGCAGCATTAAGCCGAACCAAGGCTGATCGTGATATGGCGATTCGTACGAAAGATGCCGCTGATGCCAGGCTGAGCTGAAGAGAGCCCTTGATCGGGAGAAGAGGATCGAGGAATATGTTTGTTGTAGATCCCGGATATAGGTACTTGAGGAGGTCAGTGCAAGGGGCTTCGTTCTCTCGGAGGAATTGGCTCGAGCAAGGGTGGACGAGCGTGACGCTCAGTCACTTCTTTTTGATGTTGCGGAGGGTGAATTTGTCAAGCTGTAGCCTTTTAGTGCAGAGTGTAGATTTTGCCGTTTTGTCGCTTTGTCTTTGATATACGTAGGGCATGCCTGTAGGTGGAGAATGCGCTTTTTTGCGCATGTAATATATAAGAAGAAACTTGAAGCTTTACTTCTCGTGTACCTTTTTTCTATTGTCGCTTTTGATCGGGCAGGCTGGTTTTGGTGTTTGGCGTGATCTTCATAGGTCCGAAATGGATAGGTCAGACTCGGGGGCTCTTTAAGTGCGATCCTCGGCCCGAGCAGGTGCTGGGGCCTACATTCTTGGCCTGGCTATTTAGGCTTAGTTTCCGAGTAGGGCTACGACTCGAGCTTTCTTGTCCTTGAATTTTTTGTGCCCGCTCCGACTCGAGCTTTCTTGTCCTTAAATTTTTTGTGCCCGTGCAGGGAGGTAGTAGTCGTTTTTATCTCTTGCCCTTAGGCATTTTCCGTTCCAACTATTTTGGGTCCAGTCTCTGAGTCGCATTGTGACTCTAGCTTCAATTAACCCTCAAGCTCTTTCATGCCTGCATGGGTGGATGATGATGGCCCTTTGTGCTCTTGGTCAAAGTAACCGTACGGGCGCGTGGCCCGGAGGTTTACTCGTCGACAATAGTGGCACTTATTCCATGCCCTTAGGCATATTGCAGCTTCCGGGTCCAGTCTCTGAGTCGTGCTACAATTCGAGCTGTAATCAACCCTTAAATTTCCTTGATTTCCTGGCCGGCGATAGTGGCACTTATGCCATGCCCTTAGGCATATTGCAATTTCTGAGTCCAATCTCCGAGTCGCGCTGCGATTCAAGCTATAATCGACCCTTAAATTCCCTTGAGTTTCTGGTTAGCGAGAGTGGAACTTGTGTCGTTTGGTCGTTGAGACCTTTTAGTATGTGGCCTAGAGGTTTGCATAGTTATCCTCAAGTTGGGTTACAATATTTAGCTGGCGACAATGGCTCTTACACCGTTTTTTCCGGTGGGATTTTTTGTAGGCTTTGTTTCCGCTTGTTAAGGTCTTTTAGAGTATTTTTGCCTGACCCGTCATCGGTTCCAGAAGAACCTCGATTTCAAGTCGTTGTCGGCGATGTTTCGAGCAACTTGTAAGGTTCATAGCTCATAGGTCGAGTAGATCGACGCTCTTGCTATTTGGAGCTGACATGGTCGGAGTTCATTTTTGCCTGTTGAGGGAAGCATGTTTTAACCGGTTCTTTCCGAAGTATATTCGGAGTAGTGGCCTGCAATTTTTAACGACAGTCGGGCATCCTTGAGTCGCGTTATTTTGGTTGTATTTTCCATTTTGACCGTAGTCATATGTGTTTGGCCGTAGTCTTTTTTGATCCCAAGTGATAGTTTAGGCGTCTACATCGAGGGTATGCCCTTTAGAGATTCTTACAAATGCGATGTATAGCCTAAACTTCTGGATTTTTATGCCTGTTGAGGTCTTACAATTTGTCATGCCTATTAAGGTCTTACAGTTTCTCATGCCTATTGAGGTCTTATAGTTTGCCATGCCTATTGAGGTCTTACAGTTTGTGTAGAATAGATCTGGTAATCCCGAGTCTGCCCATTAGGGTCTTACAGTTTCGGATTTTCCAGTGCATGGCGATTGGCGACAGTCTCCGAGTCATCAAGTTTGTTTAATCTTGAAGACCTCTTCTCGTTAACTCGGAGTTGCATTGTGAGGGCTTTGTGAGCCCGAGGTTCCGAACCTGGGGTCGTGTAGATGTTTGAATCGTTTAAGTCTTCGAGTATCTCGGAACGTATTCGGCAGAGAGGCCTTTGCCGTGAATATGCCGAAGTAGCCTTTTTTCGAAGCGTGAAATGTCGAAAAGATATCCTTTATCACTTGGCGTAAACATAGTTTGTAAATACATATTTTCTCGTTGATATGAGATCGACCTGCATGGGTGCGGCTCCTCGAGCTGCTTGGCCCGGTGCATTGCCTCCTGTCAGAGCCTCATTCATTGTTTTCCAAGGCTGGGCTGACTGCAAAGGGAGTCTCGTAGGCCCTTCAAATTCTTCTTTAGGGAGTGTGCGGATGATGCGTCATTGGAGAATCTTGTCGGCAAGAAACCTGTTTCGGGGTAAAAACCCCAATTGTAGGAAAAAGTGTGCGACGTTCGCTCGAGGGCTCCTGTGGGGTTTCTTGATCGGATGCCCTTACAGTAATACCGCCTGAGCATCGACATATTCTAGTAGCTCGGGAGCTGCTCGCCTTCCATGGTGCTAAGCTTATAAGAGCCTTTGCCAACTATCCCGAGGACACGGTACGGCCCTTCCCAATTCTGGCCTAGCTTCCCTTTATTGGGGTTTCAGGTGTTGAGAGTAGCCTTCCTTAGGACCAAGTCTCCAATTCCAAAATATCGGAGGTTTATTCTCTTGTCATAGTATCTTTCGATTTTCTACTTCTGGGCGGCCCTACGAACCAGCGAGGCCTCCCGTCTTTCATCGAGCAGCTCGAGGGCTGATGCCATGGCCTCGTGGTTTGATTCTTCACTGGCGTGCCGGAATCTGGCGCTTGGTTCCCCGACCTCTATTGGTATTGGTGCTTCAGCACCATACACTAGAGAGAAAGGTGTCTCCCATGTGCTTGATTTTGGAGTTGTCTGATATGCCCACAGTACCTCGGGCAGCGTTTCTTGCCATTTTCCCTTGGTGCTTTCTAATTTCTTCTTCAGGTTTTGAATGATGGTTTTATTTGTGGATTCAATCTGGCCGTTCACACACGGGTGGTATGGCGTTGAAAGGATCCTTTTGATTTTGTTGTCCTCAAGGAACTGTGCTACCTTGCTCCCGATGAATTGCCTCCCATTGTCGCATGTTATTTCGGATGGGATCCCGAACCGGCATATGACGTGTTACCATATAAAGTTGATGACTTCCTTCTCTCTTATTTTTTCGAAGGCATGCGCTTTCACCCATTTCGAAAAGTAATCAGTCAAAAACAAAATGAATCTAGCTTTACCTGGTGCAGTTGGCAAAGGGCCGACGATGTCCATTCCCCATTTCATAAATGGCCATGGTGATAAAACGAAATGTAGTTGTTCGCCGGATTGGTGGATCATGGGGGTGAATCTCTAACACTTGTTGCACCTTCGGACGAACTCCTTGGCGTCCCTTTCCATGCTATCCCCGTAGTATCCTGCTCTGATTACCTTTTGGGCTAGGGAGTCTGTCCCGGAGTGGTTTCCGCAGGTGCCCTCGTGGATCTCTCGGAGAACATAATTCGTGTCTCCCGGTCCCAAGCATACAGCCATGGGGCCATCAAAAGTTCTCCTGTACAGGGCCCCATTTTCATCGAGCGAGAACCAGGCCGCTTTGGTTCGCAAGGCCCTTGATTCTTTTGGATTAGCGGGCAGTTTCCTGTCCTCCAGATAAACAATGTATTTGTTTCTCCAATCGTATGTCAGGCTGGTGGAGTTAATTTCCACGTGACCTTCCTCGACCATGGACTTGATTAATTGGCCAACAGCTCTGGGAAGTAGGTCTTCTTCCTCAGCAGACGATCCCAAGTTCGCCAGGGCATCGACCTCGTTGTTCTACTCTCGGGGTACATGGACTAAGGTCCATTCTTTGAAGCGGCGCAAAGTGATTTGGATTTTATCCAGATACCTCTGCATCCTGTCTTCCCGGGCTTCGTAGCTCCCGTTCACTTAACTTACCATGAGGAGCGAATCACATTTTGCCTCGATAACCTCGGCTCCCAAGCCCTTGGCCAACTCCAAACCTGCAATCATAGCCTCAAACTCGGCTTTGTTGTTAGTTAGCTTTGTGGTTTTTATGGACTGTCGGATTATGCTGCCGATGTGTGGCTTCAGGACTATACCAAGTCCGGATCCTCTAATGTCTGTGGCACCATCTGTGAACAGGGTCCATACCCCAGAGGACGTGCCTGATTTTAGTAAAAGTTCCTTTTCTACCTCGGGGACGAGGGATGGCAAAAAATCGGCCACGAAATCCGCCAGGATTTGGGATTTAATGGCCATCCAAGGTTGATACTCGATATCATAACCTCCAAGTTCAATGGCCCATTTGGCCAGTCGACCCGACAACTCAGGTTTGTACAGTACGCTCCGGAGAGGATAAGTCGATATGACACAAATGCGGTGGCACTAAAAGTAAGGCTTCGGCTTGCGCAAGGCGCTTATTAGTGCGAGCGCCAATTTTTCTAGATGGGGGTACCGGGTTTCAGCGTCCCCCAAGGTTCGACTTACATAATAGACAGGAAATTGCATACCTTGCTCTTCTTGGACTAATACACTGCTCACCGTTATTTCGGACACGGCCAGGTACAGGTACATCATTTCATCCTCCTTGGGCGTGTGGAGTAAAGGCAGGCTAGATAGGTACTGTTTCAGTTCTTCCAGGGTGTGTTGGCATTCTGGAGTCCATTCGAAGTTGCTCTTTCTTTTGAGTAAGGCGAAGAAGTGGTGGCTCTTGTCTGACGACCTTGATATGAATCTGCCCAGGGCCGCGATCCGCCCGGTCAGCCGTTGGACGGCTTTCACGTTATTCACCCCTGTGATTTCTTCGATGGCCCTTATTTTTCCAGGGTTGATCTCGATTCCCCTATTTGAGACCATGAAGCCCAGGAATTTGCCCGAGCCTACTCCGAAGGCACACTTTTTGGGATTGAGCTTCATGTTGTTGTTGCTTATGAGGATGTTGAAAGTTTCCTGCAAATGGGTCAGATGGTCCTCTGCACGCAGGGATTTAACTAGCATATCATCAATGTATACTTCCATTGATTTACCTATTTGATGCTCGAACATTTTATTAACTAGGCGTTGGTATGTCGCTCCTGCATTTTTCATCCCGAATGTCATCATGTTATAGCAATATGTACCATATTTTGTGATGAACGAGGTCTTTTTCCTATCCTTGAGGTTCAGCTGGATCTGATTGTACCCCGAGTAGGCATTGAGGAAGGTGAGGTTCTCGTGGCCGGCCGTGGCATCGATCAGACAATCGATATTAGGCAGCGGGAAGGAATCTTTAGGGTATGCTTTGTTTAAATCTTTATAATCTACGCACATCCTTAGCTTATTGCCCTTTTTGGCACTACCACTACGTTAACTAACCATTCGAGATACTTTACCTCCCTGATGGATCTGATTTTAAGAAGTTTCGCCACCTCTTCTTTGATGAAGGTGTGTTTTACCTCGGACTGCGGTCTCCTCTTCTACTCTACGGGTTTGAATTTGGGATAGATGCTCAGCCAGTGGGAGATTATTTCCGTTGGGATACTTGTCATATCTAGGTGGGACCAGAAAAAATAGTCAATATTGTTACTAAGAAATTGAAGAAACCCTGTCCTGAGTTCGGGGGTTAGCCCCGTTCCCAGGTATACCTTGCGATCCAGGAGGTTCTCGATTAGAACGGTCTGCTCTAGCTCTTCAACTATTGACTTGGTCGCATCCGATTCTTCGGGGGCGATAAAAGTTCGGGGGCGAAGAAATCTTTCTCTTCGACTCCAAGAGTCTGCATGCTTCTCTCCTCGTTTGAGGCCGAGTGTTTGGGTGTTAGCGTTTCATGGTGGACCGCAAACATTTCCCTTGCTGCCCGCCAGTCTCCATGTATCGTCGTGATGTCGTCCCTTGTGGGGAACCTTATAACTTGGTGTAAGGTCGAGGGCACTACCCTTATATTGTGTATCCAAGGCCTGCCAAGCAAGGAGTTTTATCTCATGTCACCGTCGATAACCTGAAACTCGGTGTTCTGGGTTGTGCCAGACGTATTGATCGGGAGGGTGATTTCTCCTTTCAATGCTTCTCCGATAATGTTGAAACCGTGGAGGATTCGAGGGATAGGAACAACTCGATCGAGCAACCCTAGCTGTTCTACTACTTCTAACCTAGTTATGTTGGCCAAACTGCCCGGGTCCACAAGCACGGGCTTTATCCTTGTGTTGTTTAAGAGAAACGAGATTACCAGCGCATCGTTATATGGTTTCCCCATGGCCTCGAGATCCTCTTCGCTAAATATGTGGGTTTCTTTGGATAAGCGTTTTCGGGCAGGTCCCTCTCCTGTAACGGATGTTTTCGTTCGTTTGGACTTAGGTCTTTGGAGATCGTTAGTTCCTCTGATAATCATGTGGACACTATACTGTGGACCCCTCCATTTCACTTAGATTGAACCTGGGGGTGCACCAGACTCTAGGTTGGTCGTGTCCTCTTCTCCGTCGCTTTTGGGGTTTCGGCTTCTCATTTCACTAGCCGAGCCAAGCGTCTTTCCCTGAAAGTGAAGATTCTGGTCAAGAAGAAGTGTGAAAGATAACTCGGTTTTTTGCAGCGAAACTAGCAAGAAAATAATCACTATTATTTTTAGCCCCACGGTGGGCGCCAAACTGTTTACCATAAAAATGGTAACAACAATTAAATTTGTAAATGGGATTCTAAAAATATGTGATCTATTTTCGAGCTAGTTTTTAGAGCAGTTTATGCTAAGAATGTGGAGTTTAACGATGGAGCTTGAGTTAAAAAGAGGTAGTAACCAAATCAAAGGGGGTGTTGTTGCCCGGGTGCATAGATGGTCGATAGGACCTTGGGGTCAGCGGTAGTATTGATCTCGAACTATCAGGGGTAGTCGGGAATGGGATAACAGGAAGGGATATGATCGAGCAAGGCTCTATGTTACCAATATTGAGGAAAGTAGTGAAGAACAAATAAGAGAATGGTAAATGCTAAAGCGGCCTTGGGCCAGTGAGAGCAAACAATTTAGAAGAAAAGAGAGAGAGAGAGATATATTATTGCACTTGTGGAGAGAATGGAGCCACATCCACCCATTACAAGGTAGGGCGAGTCCCCTTTATATAGGAGGGGAGACTCAGCTACAAGCAAGTGGAGATTAATTACAAAGTACGACGATGGGATGGCTTGACGTGATGCCTCAGCATAAGCTCCGGATAGGCCGAGCCTGTCAGATGTAGCCATGTGCCTAGGGGGATCCCCCTCTATCCTGACTTCGTTCTTCGTTTCCTTAGAGTCGGGCTTCGACGAGCTCCGAGGCCGAGAACTCAGTCGCGGCCTTCCGCCCTCGGGGTCCCGGGGCATGCTTCCAAAATGTCTTGATAGCGAGAAATCAAGTCTTCTGATTTCGCCGCGTACAACCACATATAAATCTTATATTCATTAGAACCATTCTCGAGAGTCATCCATTCTGATCAAATCTCAATTAGATTGATCCAACCGACCGAACGACCTGTGCCTGACTAGCACTCCAACACCCAAGGAAGTAATCCCACCTTAATGCAACCAAATAAAATTCTACTCCATGCACATTACATCCTTCACCAATAACGACTCAAATCGTGCTGTCGTTCTCATATATTCATAAAGTGTCATGCCCCAACATTGGGAGGCCTGGCTGACACTTGGTGTCGTACTGTCCCGAGCGAACCACTCTATAACTCATGATTATTCGACCAAAACTAGAACATACAAGGGTCGAGTTAGCTGGACTCGTTCCTTTTGTAACTATCGTGGGCCAACATAGCCACAACCCGTAATGTGCAATTGTAAATGGGAAAATGTTATATCAATGAACCATCATTCATAAAACATGAATACATATGGGTCGTCAAGGCCTTTGACATACTGTACATAGTAAACCTGTGTCTACAAAGCCTCAAAAATTATTTGACATAAAATGGAACAGGGTATCGGCCTACCCATAAGTCTGTAATAAAACTCTAACATGTGACTCATAGACTGGGCTGCACTCTGAATGAGATGAAGTCTTACCGATCCTTCGCTGAATGCCAATCTCGTCTACGATGAAGGCTCGTCAAAATGATTGTCTATTCCTGTAGGCATGAATGCAATGTCCCCAACAAAAGAATGTCAGTACAAATAATGTACTGAGTATGTAAGGCATGTAAATAAGTATATAAAAGGACATGGAAGAAAACATGGAGTAAATGACTCAGCCTATAAATTTGGATGGCTCTGTATATCATAAAATATTTATAAGGTCATGCATATGAATATAAATGTCATGTAATGCATAGGTCTATACGTACTTAACATCATCAAGCCTCTGAGTACATCCCATCATATTATTTCAGCCACTCTGGGTAACATCATCATCAATACCAGCTGATCAGGTGGTGGTGCGTATATAATGTCGTAGCCTTTTTCCCATATCCCATTTACATATATACGCATATATAACACCATCTGGTGCCACTATTTGGCAAAATCATCAACGTATACCAACTAATTAGGTGGTGGTGCGTAATTAACGCCATAACCTTTTCCCATATTCCATATACATATATACGCGTATATAACGCTATCTGAGTCATGGGTAAATGAACATGTAAATGAGTGCAATACATGAGAAGTACGTTAATAAAACTTCTCGAAACGTCATAAGACCATTAACCTCTGATTAATATCGTGAAATAAACTTTTTTTTCAACTTACGTATTTTTCTGATACCCATGAACAGACAATAGAATAATAAGACTTATGAAAGTTCAAAAACATAGGCATATCAAATACTTCTATGAATAGAGTCATTTATGGAAATTGTGCGTTTGTTCGTTTCTTCTGTATAATTTGGATCACGCCAAAATAAATAAGGAATAGCCTTAACATACCTGGGCCAATTCTCTTGACAATCCCTCTTATACCTGTCAAATGCGACAAAGCATGCCCAGACGTAGGCCTAAAC
Source organism: Nicotiana tabacum (assembly GCF_000715075.1). NCBI lineage: Eukaryota > Viridiplantae > Streptophyta > Magnoliopsida > Solanales > Solanaceae > Nicotiana > Nicotiana tabacum. Next base: position 55,984,584 of record NC_134097.1, read on the forward strand.
AATTTCCATCTTCATTTACATCACTTAAGCTAGAGCCCTCGAAACATCTATTGTTCCAACTTCCTTTTATGAATTGTCAGTTTTTTTATCAGTAACTTAGAGCACATATAAGAACTACTACGTGTGTTTGTCCATATATCACTTTACGACATTCATCTAATTCATTCTCTCGTCACTTAACTTAGTGCTCAAATAGTTCCTCTTTCAACTTCTATCTACCAATTATTAACGCTTTTAGGCTGCAACTTAGAGCCTCAAATTCACTGAGAAGGACCTGCTCATCAAGAACATGGCTGAGGAACTAAAGAAATTGACAAGTCGAGTTCAGGGTGTCGAAGGAGGCAAAGGGATAGAAGGTTTGAATTATGAAGACCTATGCATACAGCCGGATGTAGAACTGCCAGAGGGTTACAAACCTCCCAAGTTTGAGATGTTTTGTCATGACCCAAACCGATGGGCCGCGATAGGTGCCTAAGTCCTACCTGTCAAACACCCCTAAGCATGTGTCTAAGATATGAACCTGAGTAACATCTGCTGCATTATGAAAATAACATACGTGAAGGAAACCTTCCATCAAGGCATATGTACGTATACATGCAGAATATAGTGGGTGATCCGGTAAGGTTGCTATAGACAACTATACATCCAAAACTAAAAGCCGACAAGGCCACATACAACCAAACTAGACATACTATCCACAGACCTCTAACAAAAACATAACTGTACAAAGACGGGACTGAGCCATGTCATGCCCATATACATATATGTATACAAATGTATCGTACCAAAATCAAAAGCAGCTCCGGAACAAATGGAGCACGCCAACTCTCGTTGATAAGGGATCCAAAGCAGCTCCGGATCAAATGGAGCACGCCAAATCTCGCTGATCACGGATCCCAAGAAGGGGGAGCGTCAGCTTGCCTACCTGCACATGCGGCCATGAAACGCAGGCCCAGTGAAACTGAGTATGCAAGGCATGAAAATTAGTACGTAAAAGACATAGATGAAATATGGAATACAGAAACACATCTTTAAATCTAAATAATTTTATAAATTTTGAAACGTTTATAATGTCATGCACGTGCATATAAATGTCGTGTCATGCATATGTATGGGTGTACATAATATCATCAAGCCACTGAGGGTATCCCATCATATCGTCTCGGCCACTGTGGGCAACATCATCAACATATACCAGTTTGATCAGATGGTGGTGCGTAAATAACACCGTAACCTTTTTCCATATCCTATATACTTATATATATATATATATATATATATATATATATATATATATATATATATATATATATATATATATATATATATATATATATATATATTTACATATATACGCGTATATAATGCCATATGGTCATGGGTCAATACACATGAGTGAATTGAATGAAAAATATGCAATAATTTCAATATTACTTCCGGATAAACTTTTCTAATTGAGTATTATTCTGAGACCCATGAACATAAAATAATAATAATTTTCATGGGGAATCAAAAATATAGACACCCCTAATAATTCGATGAATACAGTAATTTATGATAACTTTGTATTTGCTAGTTTCTTCAATATAATTTGGACCATGCCAACAGAAAGAAGGGAAGACCTTAACATATCTGGAGTAGGAACAACTTCGCATAATTATCCCGTTGGAAACCTTCGTGGATTGAACTTAGACCCAAAAATTAGATTTAAGATTCTACGCTTTTGAACTTGAAGAATGAAATTGGCTTGGTTTTTGAAGTTTTTGGACGAGTTTGTATTCTGATCTTTAACGTTTTTCAATGAAATGATGTCTTTGAAATTAAGCCAAGAATCAAACTTGGACTTATCCAAAAGGAACCCAACATATTAAGTTAAAAATGTCTCATTCTTATGAGTCATTAAATGACTTTACACGTTCATTGTCATGCAAGCTTATATGACTATGAGTCATATGTTGAATGGTGGCATACTGCCATGTGGTGAGTAGGGGAGGGATATTTAATTTTTTATCCACTTATTAGTTAACTGGGTAATGTCATGTTACCCGATAATTAATCAATTACCCGCATAATTTAAAAATTACCACAAATTACTTAATATTCAATTTATTTTTAATATACTTCATATATACTTTATATATTATACTACCATGGTCATATAGTACCTTGAATGGTACTAGTTCATAATCATCGGGTGTTATCGCTCGACCCGTATTTTATTCCAAATTGATAACTTCCAACGAAACTCGTTTTCTTTAATCTGTGTACCCCTTTATCCTTCATAACACTTATTTATCGCCTGTTATAAATAGCATAAGTACGTTAACGTCAAGATGATCTCATCCCCGAGTCTACGTCGGTTATCTGAAAATGAAATTTTAACGTACAATACTTCAGGGTGCAACATCGTTCCCCCTTAGAAACATTTGTCCTCGCATGTTCAACTCCCCGTGATCTATATAACTTTGGCAAGGTCGCCTCTGTAACAACACCACTACCAACTCTCCCCATAGAAGCTTAATAATCCAATGACTCACATGATCATAATTTTGAATAACAACAATGGCCTCACATGACCAATGATAATAGTCAACACAAGAATTTATACTCGTACCTTATGATTATGACGTCTCAGTCGGACCTTTCTCTGGTGGAGGAAATAAGTAGGGATATCTATACTTGATGAGTACTTGTTTGGTTAAGTTCTTGTTTTTTTTTGGCAATCCGCTAGGCAAGCGCCTAGGGCTAGTTTTTTATTAACAAGAGAAAAGAAAAATACAACAATTAGGAAGAGTACAAATAAGGGGGACAATAGCACCGGTATTGTTACCCATATGCCTTGGCTATATAATCACTCCTCTGCACCTCACATTGCCTTATGATGGCAGCCTCATGTAGAGGATTCATGGGGTAGCTGTCGGCAAAGTCTCACGAGGGCATATAATCTCGTAGCCTTGAGGATATTTTCCAAAGGCATAGGACCAAGGCAACACTAACCGGGCTAAACCTTACCTTACTATTCCTATTGAGGCTTTAAGTAGCCTCACCTACTAGCATGAATGTAAAAAATAAGAGCTGGAAATTACCAAATATTCAATGATCATCACAGAGTTTATAACATACTTTGTGATGATATTACAAATGAGAATACTAATATAATGGCATTAGCGCACCGATTATCATATCCATATCTACCCTTCCTACCCCGTTAAGGTATTAAAGCACAGATTAGTCTTGATGTCTATTGCATGCTACTACCCATCCCTTCATATCAACCCCGGAGGATTTTTAGGAATACTATTCCTAAAGGGGAGGGATATTAGGCTGATTTTAGGTTTTAAAGGTGAAAAAGCTAAGACGACATACAAAACATATAGGGGCTGGATATTAGGGGAAACATATAACAAATAAGAGGCTTATGTATACCTCCTCAAACAAAGCACATGAATAGCATGACTTAAACATGCATCTAAGGTCTGAATTTAACGTACCAAGGTAAGGGAAATTTCAATTGTTGAGGTAGACCAGTTTATTACATAACTCAGATAAGAAGTTCGAATCAGACCTACCTGCTGGTTGGAGCAATTAACAAAGGCGAATTCAATTTCTTGGTTGTTATCACCTAAGGCTTGCCTAAACGTTTGGGAGTGATCCTATAGACATGGTATCTATTCAGAATGAAGCAAAACAGTAACAATTGAAGGCGAAGGATTTGGATCCTATAGGCATGCTTTTAAACCACGTTAAAGTAAAGAGTAAGGTTGTTTAAAACTGATTCAGAGTCAAACTGATTTTAAATTGGTTACAGATCCTATAGGCAGGATATCTAGTGTTGCTCATTTTTAATCCTATAGACATGATATCTAGTCGAGCATGAATTAAAGCATGTAGTACCCATATAGGCATGATTTCTACGAATGGGGGTTCTGAAAATGATATCTGATTTTTAGCCTGTTAGTTCCTAAGCATGGTGTTTAAGTGTAGTAATGTAGAAATTAAGACAAGTCCTATAGACAGGTTCTCTAGATACGAGATTCAATATGCAGAATTTAGGTCCTATAGGCACATTCTCTAAATATAAATCATTTAGAAATTTAATGAGATTGGATATTATAGGCATAGTATCTAGATGCAGAATTAAACATGCGGAACAACAAATGATATTTAAATTGCAGAATTGAACATGTAGAAATTTAGATCCTATAGACGTGATATCTACCCTTGAACATGCATAATTACCCAGTCCCTTTCACACGCCAAGCCCCGAAAATGTTTATTACAAAATTATTACAGACTAGACAATGAATTACATCAAAGAAGCACAAAAGAAAAGTTACAACCAGAGGAAGCCTGATTCTTGACTTTCTCTTTGAGTTATGGAATAAACCACCTCAAGTGCCATTGTTTCAAAGCTTTTCTCGGACTTGAGTGTGTCAAAGTTCCCTAAGGGTCTCAAGAGGACCCCGGGCAGTGCTCACACCCAAGTTGCATAACCAAATAGAGACGAGTGCGGTGTAGAAGGGCCAGTCCTTATGTGTCCAAGTTCAGAGGGAGATCATGGGTCCCAAGGCAAGGCTCACACAAGAGGGGCAGAACATAAGTCTAAGAATATGGTTGTAGTGCAGGAGTAGAGATTTAAATTGAGTGGAGAATGGAGAGGTGAGAGGGGTGAGTTGAAAACAGTAGCAGTAAAGCTAAAATCACAGAATTAGCAATGCAAAAAGATGTCAGGGGTTTGGGAAATACATTGCAAGGAGCATATATCCTTAGGCAGGGACCAAGTTTGGGCACGTACAGTAATAGATGGTGTTGTCGTGCCTATAAAACAACCAGAACACAGAACATATAAAAGGGATATGGAGGTTATGATCCTAGGGAATCGGGTTTGGGTCATGCACAGCAATATTCAATGTTGTCATGCCACAAGCCAACCAAAGATACCAAACACATAGGGTATGTGGAACATATGACCCAGGGAGGGTCAGGTTTAGGTCATGCACAACAATGTATGATGCTGACATGCCCTCAAACCAATATACAAACACATATGGGGTATGGGGTATTGGGGTTCATACATGAGAAAACATTAATTCAAAAAAAGGAAAGGGCAGATCATAGCATGCTTGATAATGAAACTCGATTAAACATAAGCAGGAAAGAGGTAAGAGTGAAGGAATTAATAAAGAAGCATGTTGTTGTTGATGCTGGAACAGTAATTAGGACATACCAGTAAAGAAAGCAAATGCAGAAAGAAAAAGTAGGCAAGTTTCCTACAGCCTAGCCTTGGCTTTCAGCTGACTAGACAAGGTAGCTACACAATTAGTAACAGAGAAAAGAGAGAGTTTGGGTGAAGTGTGTGTTTTTGAACTCAATTGGTTCGTGTCCTTGAAAGAAGAGGGGTGCAGGGTATTTATAGTTTTTTTGAAAACGAGTGAAGGAAAAGTAATAAGATACAAACATGGAAACAATCATAGGTCAGAATCAATTACACGGGTGATTCCCTTTAATTAAGGAATCATTGTTTAACGGATTCAAATAAGGAAAGAGATCAGTTTAGATACAGACGGATTATTGCCATAAAAGAAGTAATACAAGCATTCAGTAAGTAATCAAGTCTAAGTACATAATATACTTATTTTTGAAATAGATTCAGCAAGGTAAATATTACAATAAAGGGAAAAGGGTCAATCAATTTTGAACGGGCGAGTGAAATCCGGGTTCATAAAAAGGAAACTTTAGAAATCAGACACAAGGTGAAGATTAATCAAGGATGAAATTTCAGCATATAAATAAAGTGAACAGGGTCATCAGACATGCGAGGCCAAACAAAAGAGATAATCACAAGCATGCAATAGTGGCAGAAATAAGCTAGTAGTAAAGCAAACATTTGAAGCATATTAATCAAGCAGGTTAAGTCACATTGAATCAATAGTGAAGAAAAAAATAGAGTATCAAGAAGCATGAAAAGGTCTCACAGTAACAGATGAGAAACCTTTTGAAAAGTTAGGGTTTCAGGCATAGTCAAGTTTTAAAGATAGTAGAAACCTAGAGTTAGAGGAATCACATAAATGAAAAGGGCTTCTAAAACAAGAAACTCCAAATCGAGTTAGGCATTTAAATGAACAGTTTCAGACCCAAAGCCATAGGGTTTTCAACAATACTCAAGCCCTAAAAATAGATCAAACAAAACTTAACCAAACGAACACTAATCTAACAAACAACTTTTAGACTCGACTGAGACCCACAAGAGTTTAGGGTTTTCAACAACAACGAGTTCGTAAGATAGTAAACAGACGAGTCAAGCAAGATTTTAAACAAACAAACGCACATCGTAAACATATTAAAAGTCAGAGAAGAGATTTTTGAAATAACTTAACAGGAAAAACCCTAATCGCAAAAAGACAAAGAGTCGTTTTTGAAAGCAAAATTGAAGAAACTTCGAGAAGATGCTTAAAAGTTCAGACCAAGCATAGATCTAAAGTAGATCTGAAATAAATCGAAAGACCTTAGAGATTAGGGTTTCAGAAAACCAAGGAAAGATGAGAAAGGCTTTGAAAGTTACCGATCTACCCAGGAGAGTCAAGGGTCTGACTCGAATGACCATGGCCGGCGGGAGAAAGGTCAAAGATGACCGGAGAAGTGCCATGAACTAAAATGGAACGAAGACTGGACCAAAGCTCTTCATAGTCTGGCCTTGAAACCATAAGGACTAACACATAAGAGCCAGGGAAAGTTGGTACAGGTCTCCGGTGACCTCGGAAGGCCATGGATTAAGGCGGATTAGGGTGGCGGCAGCTAGGGTTTGAGTGGTGCTACAGAAAGTGTTTGAGAGGAAAGGGATTCTAAGGCGGAGGTAACTGAGAAATGATAGCGTTTTGGGGTCGTTTGGAATTAATTAAGGTAGGGCGACTATTAGACGTTGATTTGAGTGATCAACGGCCTGGATTAAACCGGGTAAGTGGGGCGGTTTATGAAACTGGGTTTTGGCCTGGTCCGATGGGTTCAATTGGGTCGAGAATTGGGTTAAAATTGGGGTAAGATTTAGGCTATGATTGAAATGAATTTGGGCTATTATTTAAATAGCCAATTTCCCCTTTTAATATTATAAAAAATAGCAAATTGATTTGGAAATAAAATAAATGTACTAAAATAATTTATAACACGTAATTATAAATTTAAAAACACTGGACTTAATATTTATAAATGCAAACGTAATTAAATCTTAAAAGGGGCTAATATTGCAATTATATGCAATTTAGCTTTAAAAAACTAAATAAATTTGTAAAATATGCAAAAATATCTTAGCTATATTTTTAGTACAAATATGAGAATCTAATAAATGAATCACCAAAAATGCTAATTTTGGGAATTATTATTGGGTTTTTATGAATAAAATAGGGGAATAAATTGGTTAAAAATCTTTAAATAAAACATGTGGACACACTTATACATGCATACACATGCTGTTTTGAAAGTATCTTGCATATTAAAAAATATACAGGGAAAAATTGGGTATCAACACCTCCTTATTCCGCAACTTGCGGATTTGTCGGTCTAAGATGGTAACCGGAATTTCCTCATATGACAAGTCCTCTGTAATCTGTACATCATTCGTAGGCCCCACTCGGGTAGGATCGCCAATGCACTTTCGTAACATAGATACGTAAAAAAGGAGATGGACAGACTCCAATTCCGAGGGCAATTCTAACTCATATGCTACTCGGCCTACTCTTCGAATGATCCTATAAGGCCCAATATACCGTGGGCTAAGTTTGCCTTTCTTGCTAAACCTCATCACACCCTTCATAGGTGACACCTTTAAGAACACCCAGTCATCAATCCCAAACTCTAAATTTTGACGCTGCACGTCAGAATATGACTTCTGACGACTTTAAGCTGTCAATAGTCAATCCCGGATAAGCTTTACTTTTTCTATGGCGTGCTGAACCAGGTCTGGCCCATGTAATCTAGATTCTCCAGCATCAAACCACCCTTTAGGCGACTTACACTTCCGTCCGTAAAGTGCTTACTGGAATGGTAAGTATTATTATGTGCAAACTCAATAAGCGGCAGATGATCATCCCAGCTACCTTTGAAGTCTATCACACAAGCTCGTAACATATCCTCCAGTGTTTGAATAGTACGCTCAGCCTGTCCGTCTGTCTGGGGATGAAATGTTGTACTAAGACTTACTTAAGTCCCCAATCCTTTTTGGAAGGACCTCCAGAAGTTAGCTATAAATTGAGCTCCTCTATCCGAGATGATAGACACAGGGACACCATGCAGTCGTACTATCTCCTTGATATAAAGACTCGCATAATCCTCTTAGGAATATGTTGTTCAAACGGGCAGAAAATGGGCTGACTTTGTCACCCTATCAAAAATCACCCATATCGAATTGAACTTATGCTGGGTACGAGGTAAGCCTACGATGAAGTCCATATTTATAACTTCCCATTTCCAAGTCAGAATCTCCATAGCCTGCAATAACCCACCGGGTTTCTAATGCTCAATTTTAACCCGCTTACAGTTAGGACACTAAGCAACAAACTCTGCTATATTCTTTTTCATTCCGTCCCACCAATACACTTCCCTGATATCATGATACACCTTTGTTTCTCCTAGATGGATAGAATAACGAGAATAGTGAGTTTCTCCCATAACCTGCAGAGGCAGCCCTACAACATTAGGCACATATAATCGTCCTTGATATCTGAGGACCCTATCTTCTGTAATTTCAAATTGCGTCTTCTCCTTCTGAAGGGTGGTATCCCTATAATGAACTAACACAGGGTCCTTGTACTGGCGTTCCTTTACTTCATTTACTAAAGAGGATGTTACCGTATCCTGAAGAGTAATTCCAACGTCACCTGAGTCCAGTAACCGAACTCCAAGACTAGCTATCTTATGAACCTCATGGGTTGTTCCCCACTTTTCTAGCTACAAATACAATAGGCTACCCATAGATCTACAGTTGAGGGCGTCTGCTACTATGTTCGCCTTCCCCGGGTGGTATAAACTATCAACGTCATAGTCTTTAAGTAGCTCCAACCATCTCCTTTGACATAGATTCAATTCCTTTTGCTTGAAGATGTACTGGAGGCTCTTATGATCCGTATAGATATCAACATGAATGCCATACAAGTAGTGCCTCCACATCTTTAGTGCATGAATCACCGCGGCTAACTCTAAATCATGGGTCAGGTACTTCTTCTCGTGCTTTCTTAGTTGTCTAGAAGCATAAGCCACAATCTTACCATGTTGCATCAGCACACAACCCAATCCAATGCTTGAAGCGTCGCAATAGATAACATAACTATCAGTCCCTTCTGGGAACATTAGAACCGGTGCTGAAGTTAATCTGTCTTTTAATGCCTAGAAACTTCGTTCACAAGCATCAGTCCACTGAAACTTTACTCCCTTCTAAGTTAACATTGTCAAAGGTGCTAAAAGGGAAGAATATCCTTCCACAAATCTCCCGTAATCACTTGCCAAACCGAGAAAGCTACGAACCTCCGTCGGTGTTGTGTGTCTAGGCCAAGTCTTTAACACCTCAATCTTTTGTGTATCCACCCGGATTCCTTCACCCGAAATAACATTCCCAAGGAAAGCTACAGAGTTCAACAAAAATTCACATTTAGAAAATTTTGCGTACAACTTCCCTTCTTGTAGAACTCTAAGCACAGTACGCAGATGATCGGCATGCTCAGCCTCTGAACGAGAATATACCAATATATCGTCAATAAATACAATTACGAACAAATCTAAAAAGGCCTAAACACACGGTTCATCAAATCCATGAATACTTCTAGGGCATTGGTCAGACCGAATGACATAACCCAAAACTCAAAGTGCCTATATCTAGTCCTGAATGTTGTCTTCGGAATTTCTTTATCCTTAACCTTTACCTGATGGTACCCAGACCTCAAGTCTATCTTTGAAAAACACTTGGCACCTTGCAACTGATCAAATAAATTAATAATTCTCGGGAACGGGTACTTATTCTTGATCGTCAACTTATTCAGCTACTTATAATCAATACACATTCATAAGGAACCATCTTTCTTTCTCACGAACAAAATAGGTGCTCCACACGGTGACGTGCTAGGTTTGATAAAACCTTTTTCAAGAAAGTCCTTCAGTTGTTATTTCAACTCTTTCAGCTCTGAGGGGCCACTCTATAGGGAGGAATAGATATTGGGTGAGTATCTGGTATTAGGTCAATAGAAAACTCAATTTCTCGCTTTGGCAGGAGACCCGAAAGCTCATCGGGAAAAACATCGGGAAACTCATTAACCACAGGGATGGACTGAATGGTTGGTGACTCTACTTCCACATCCTGAACCCAAACTAAGTGATAAATACAGCCCTTTCTTATTATCTTCCTTGCCTTAAGATAGGAATGAATCTTCCTCTCGGTGATGTCGTATTATCTTTCCACTCCAAAATAGGCTCCCCTAAAAATTGAAATCGGACTATCTTTGATCTACAATCAATGTTGGCATGACAAGAAGAGAACCAATCCATACCCATTATAACGTCAAATTCTACCATATCTAACTCGATTCAGTCTGCTACGGTAGGTCGACCATGAACTACTATTATACAACCCCTATATACTTGCTTAGCTATCACCGAGTCTCCAATAGGTGTAGATACCTCAAAAAGTTTAACCAATTCAGGTTTTATTCCAAACTTACCAGCGATATACATCATATGAGGAGACTGATAATATACATGTAACAACATCAGGCGATGACTCCTGGTCTTGTCGTCCTGCCAACGCATAAATGCAGTTTCGAGGGCTGCTCGAGCTAGATGCTCTACCTCTGCTGTCGTGCCCCCTTTTTCCCTTTCCTTCCAGTCGGAGAGGAGTTTCCGGGTTTCGACATTCACGGGGTGTAATAACTCATTTCCTTTTGGAAAATGGGTATTTAAAGAGTCGCCACCTAATGATTTAAGGCACATTAGGACACCTATAGAGTTCATTTAGAACTGAGTTTGATAACTAGAGATTGGGTAAGGGCTTGAAATTTTCCCGAGGGAAAGGTGTTATGCACCCCTCAGGATCCACTAGTGTGGTTCCCGGCCAGATAGTTTTTTGTGAATTTGTGAAATTAGCAAGTAATCAAATAAGGCTCAAGTAGGAGGGGATTTAAGTTAAACACACAAGCGTTTGAAAACAATTATTTAAGTGCAAGGTTTGAAAGAGTTATAAGCTAGAAATGCTTGTAAAGATAAAGGGGGTCCTAGGCTTGTTTGTAATATGGATCACATCAATGCAATACCCGGTATGACACTTCTCATAAGAGGGGATACACGTGATATTAGTGGACCAGTCATCAAATCTATATCTACCCTCCCCATCCTGTTAAGGTACTAAAGTGCGGATTGGTCTCAATCTCTATTGCGTGCTATTACCCGTCCCATTCCTATCAGTCCCAGAGGAATTTAGGACTACTATTCCTATAAAGGGAAGATTTTAGGCCGACTCTTAGGTTTGAAGGTAAAAGGCTAAGGCGACATAAACAAACACGTAGGACTTCATTTAGAAGGAAACATGTAAGCAATTATAAGGCTCATGTATACCTCCGCAAATAATGCATGTAAATAGCACGACTCAAACAAAATTAAGGTCTGAATTTTAAAATCCTAAAGCAGGGAGTTTGAGTCAGAACCAAATTCATTATATAACTTAGAAAAGAAGTCTGAATCAGGCCTGCCTGCTGGTTGTAGCAATTGGTAATTAACAAAGGCAATTCTAGTTTTATTTAAGTAGTTACCTAAGGCTTACCTAGGCGTAATAGTGATGTCCTATGAGCATGATATCTATATTGATTAGGAAAGCAGTAGAGTAGTGATTAATTTTAAACGGACAACTTGTTAACCTATAGGCATGCTTTCTAACGGTACTAAGTCAAGGCAGTGTTTAAAAAACTTATTAAAGGAGCGACATATTAATTAACTAATCCAATTCAGAATAAACAACGCGAACTAAACGGCTTCTCCAACTGGACTAGTTTCAATTTCTATAGGCATGATTTCTATTATAACTATTTAGATCCTATAGGCGTGGTATCTAAATGTTAAAAGCTGACTTCGGACTTATAGGCATGATTTCTAGGGGAAACGAATCTGGATAAATGCTGTAATGAAAATTGAACTTCAATTACTTTACATCCTATAGGCATGGTTTCTAATTGTGTGAAAGTAAAGCATGCAGAATTTATTTTAAACCAGAGCAGATCCTATAGGCATGATATCTAACAGTCCATGTTTGGAATCAAAATAAACCCTATAGGCATGTTATCTACTCAAGTTACTCACAACATACAACTACCCACCCCTTTTTACTAATCATCCCAATATTGTTTACAAATTATTACAGACCAAATGATTGAATCACAAAAGAAGTGCAGAAATAAGAAATTACAGCCAAAGGAAGCCTGATCTTGACTTCCTCTCTGAGTTATGTAATGAACCACTTTAATGCCAATATTTCAAAGCCTTTCTCACACATGGGTGTGTCAAAGTACCCTAAGGACATCAAGGTATCCTGGGCGGTGCTCACACTCAGATTTGCATAACCAGACAGAATGAGTGCAGTGTAGAAGGGTCAGCCTTTATGTGTCCAAGTTCAGAGGGAGCTCAAGGGTCCCAAGTCAAGGCTCACACAAGAGGGGCAGAACATGGATTCTAAGAATATAGTGGAAGTGCAGAACACATGTTGAAAGAGACTTACTTAAAAAGTTGGACTGATAGTCCATTTTTTTAGAGCAATTAGTAACAGAGGTGATTGAAATCAATTGAAGTAAAACTCAAAACTACACAGAATCAGTAGTCATTAAAAGAGGGTCAAGCGATTTGGGGATACATTTGTCTGTAAGCACATGACCCCAGTAGGGGTCTGGTTTGGTCATGCCCAGCAATAGTTGATGCTGGCATAGCCACAAACTAGCCAAAGGAATACAAACACATAGAGGGGATATGGGGGTTTGAGCTTCATAAGATAGCAAGTACACAACAAGTGACTGACACAGTATGCTTCGTAACACACATAGGGGAAGCATTAATCTAAGGGGATAGGGGACATATTACAACATGCTAGTAATGTAACTTGACTGCAGAACCACAAACAGAAGTAGACAAGAATGAGGGAAACTGGAAAAATTAACTAGGACATACCAGTAGAGAAGCAAAGTGCAGAAAGGAAAAGTAATAAGGATTCCACAGTTTAGCCTTAGCTTTCAGCTGGCTAGACAAAGAAGTAGCACAAGTAATAGTAGAGAAAGAGAGAGTTTTGAGTGTAAGTGTGTGTTTTTGAACTCAAATTGTTCGTCTGTTTGAAAGAAGAGAGGGTAGGGTATTTAGAGTTTTGAAAACGAGTGAAGAATAAGGTAACCAATAAAGTTTCAACTCAAACATGGAAATAACCACAATTAGAACCAATTAACACAAGTACTCCCCTTTAATCAAGGGATTACTGCTCAAACGGATACTAACAGGGTTAATTAAGGAAAGATATTAGTTTGAGATAGATTGATTATTGCCACATAAGGGGCAGTAAAAGTATGAAGTAAATAATTGAGTCTAAGTACAAAATACGCTTAGTTTTGGGAAATGATTCTGCAAGGTAAAACATCATAGTAATTAAAGGAGGGGAATCAATTAATTTTTAAAAAGTGAGTAAAAATTATGGTTTATAAGGGAACCCTTTGCAATCAATCGTAATATTGAGGAAATCAAGATCAATAAAGAAAGAAACATGATTCTGCACCTTGACATATAAATAGAACGACCAGAAATATCAGACATGCAAGGCCAAATGCATTGGAAAAAGAAATAAATGGATACATACAAACATGCAACAATAACAAGAGTAAGCTAAGGCTCAGTAGTCAATAAAGTCAAAGAGTCAAGGCTCACACGTAGAGCCAAAATGAAGAAACCAGTCCAACAGGTAAGGAGAGTTAGAAACAAGTAAATGTCTTACAGTAACAAGTGAGGAAAACCTTTTAAGAAATTAGGATTTTAATAATAATCGAGTTTAAGAGATTATAAGAACTCAGAATCAAATAAGTCAAACACAGGAAAGAGAGTCATAAACAAAGAACTTAATCAAACAAGTATACGTTCAAACAAATAGTTTCAGAACTCGGATAAGACAAAAAAGACCTAGGGTTTTCAACATGATGAATCCAATAGAAGGAAAGCATAACCCAGCCGTTTGAACATAGTAAAAATCATGAAACAACACCAAAAAAATCATAAAAGAGATCTTTTAAAAGAGGTTAAGAGAAAACCCTAATCGTTGAAAAATGAAGAGTCATTTTTGAAAGAAAATCGAAGAACCTTCGACAAAACACTTAAGAAGTTCATGATAAGCACAAATCTAAGATAGATCTATAATAAAATCGAAAGACTTTAAAGCTAGGGTTTCAAAGAGCCCAAACAAAGTGAGAAAGACTTTGAAAGTTACTGATCTAGCCAGAAAAGTCAAGGATCTGACTTGAACAGCCTTGGATGGCGGGAGCAAGACCAGAGATAGAGGTCGAGCAAGGACTGGACCAGATCTCTACGAAATCAGTCCATGAAATCACACAAATGATCCACCAGAATATGTAGGAGGCCGGTATATATCTCGAACGACCATGGGAGTCCATGAATTAGGCAAGGATTGAAAGGAATTAGGGTGGAATTGGGTGGCGGCAAAGGTTTATGTGAGGATATAGAGAGAATTAAGAGGAGTGGGATTTAAGGGCGGCGGGTGGTGAGAAATGAGTTAGGGTAAGGGGTCGTTTAGGTTTATTTTAGGAAGGGTGAATGGGGACCGTTTATCTGAATGATCAACGGTCCAGATTAAATGGGGTAGGTGGGGATCCATGTTTGGGTCAATTAAAATTGGGCTAGTGTAAGGTTTAATTCAGAATTGGGTTGGGGAATTGGGGTTCAATTTAGGCTAGAATTGAAATACAAATGGGCTATTATTTAAATAGCCAATTTTCTCCTTTTAAATTATAAAAAATAGTAAATAAATTTATGAAAATTAATTGAAAGTGCTAAGATGATTCACAACATGTAAATAAAAATTTAAAAATATAGGGATTAAATTTATGAATATAAAACACAATTAAATCTTAAAAAGGCTAATATTGCAATTATATGCAACTAGCTTTAAAAATACTAAATAAAATTGTAAAAATATGTAAAAATTACCTTAGTCATATTTTGGCATAATTATAAAAATTCAATAAATGAATCATCAAAAATAATAATTTTGGACATAATTATTGGGATTTTATGGATGAAAAAGGGAAATAAATCAATTTTAAAAACTTTAAAAAAATTATGGAAAAATAATAAAATATTTGGACATGCTTATGTAAGGATTTATATGATATTTTGAAAGTATTTTACATATTGCAAATATATAGGAAAAAATTGGGTATCAACAGCTGCCCTTCTTTATCCGGGAAGGATGAAAGAGTTGTCGGGTAAAGACATGATGGCCAATTTTGACCGAGCGAAATGGTTTGAAGAAGATTTAGGCTGCACCCTGACATTCGAGCTGCCTACATATCCTTAGTTTTACAGGAATCAGGCCGTATGTAGTTCAAGATCTGTCGGTGGAGTATGTCGATGGAGACTTTTCGAGAACGGATGCAATATCCAGGGTAGGGTGAGTGACAGTTTTACGGGGATGATTAAGGTTTGATATGGCTATGGGAACTGGAATGGGATCACTCCTGCCAGGATGGCCGTTACTTGCCGGATTACCTGCAATTAGGAGCAATGCAAGCGTATAATGTGCATAAAATTTAAACATGATGCAGATTTCCGTCGGACCATGAATGTTGCCTTTGGACGGTTGGGATGACATCCTTGGACCATGATGTCCTGGGCTATGAAGCGTATGATAAAGGATTCGCAGGCCATGAAATGATGCTCTCGGGCTATGAGGATGGTGCTTCCGAACCATGATGCCTTTGAATAATGAGATGCAAAAGATTGAAAGGGTTTTGTTAGGCCATGACATGGTGTTCTCGGGATATGAAGATGGTGCCTCCGAAACATGATGCCTTTGAATAATGATATGCAAAAGATTGAAAGGGATCCTTAGGCCATGATATAGTGTTCTCGGGCTATGAAGATGGTGCCTCCAAACAATGACGCCTTCGGATGAGTTGGCAATATTTCAGCCCACGAAAGATGTAGTAGTATGATGCAGACAAGATAGAACTTAGTCTTGCGAATTGAAGGGCAGAGCTTAGCTCGTAAGAGAAATGAAATAAACGATGCTTGAGATATTGCTTAGTATCGAAGTAAGTTGGAGTCAGAGCTTAGCCTCAGATGGCGGAATGATAGCCTTATGCAAAGATGCGAATGCAGATGGAGGTAGAGCTTAACCTCGGAAAACAGAATGGTAGCCTTATGCAAGATACGGATGGAGACAACATTTAGTCTCAGAAGGTAGAATGGTAGCCTTATGAAATGCAAATGCATATGGAGACAACGTTTAGTCTTGGAAGGCAGAATGGTAGCCTTATGCAAGATGCAGATGGAGACAACGTTTAGTTTCGAAAGGTAGAAAGGTAGCCTTATGCAGATTCGAAGTCAGAATAGTAGCCTTATGCAAGAATGCAGATGGAGACAGTGTTTAGTCTCGGAAGGAAGAAAGGTAGCCTTATGTAGATTGGAAGGCAGAATAGTAGCCTTATGCAAGAATACAAATGGAGATATCGTTTAGTCTCGGGAGGCAGAAAGGTAGCCTTATGCAGATTGGAAGGTGAAATAGTAGCCTTATGCAAGAATGCAGATGGAGACAGCGTTTAGTCTTGGAAGGCAGAATGGTAGCCTTATGCAAAATGAAATAATGAATGATAGTAGAGTTTTCTTAGTTGATAGCAGATTGCAATATTGTAATTACTAAGAGCATTGTGATAGACGGAACATCACTGGTGTGTACGGATAGCAAATATTGGTAAGGTGCAATGGTTTTGAGAGTTGTATTCCTGAATAATGTTTGTCCCATGGGTGTATAGTATGTTTGATGATTTTGCAATACTAATGCCTACATCCAAAGAAAAATTGTGAGTTTTGTAAGGGGGAAGGTGAGTTCGTATCCCTGTTGGCTTTGCTTGACTTGCTCGGCTTTGATCTGGTGATATTGTTTGTATTATTGGGGTAGCATTTCTAAACACAGCAGCTTAGATAATAAACATGCATGATTTTGTAAAAGTATGACATAAGTGTATAATTAAAAATAGCTTTTAGATGAATCGACGACTGTGACGTGGTTCGGGACATTGCAACCTCTCTTGCTACGGAATTTTGAGGGTCCTCCTGAATATTCTGCCCCAGTTTAATGGGTTGATGCTTCTGACTGTTGCTTGCGCGTCGATCGACTAAAATTACTTAAGAATTTTGAGCGTCCTCCTCAAAATTCTGCCTCTGCCCCAGTTTCCAATTACAGGGGGGGGATGAAATTTTTATTGAATTGTGACCGAACCCATAGGGCTGCCTACGTATCCCCTCTTAAACGGGAATCAGGTAAGGCGTAGTTCAATTTACATCATATAAGGGAAGCATAAAAATTACACATAGTAATGCTTGACTGCATCTGAATTAATCGGCTTTGCCCAGACTTCTCTGTCCATTTCTGCAAATATGAGGGCTCCTCCTGTCAAGAACCCAGTGAACCATGTATGGACCCTACCAGTTGGGAGAGAACTTCCCTTTGGCTTCATCTTGATGCGGAAAAATTTTCTTTAACACCAGCTGCCTCGGTGTGAACTATCTTGGCTTGACTCTTTTGTTGAAGGCTCTGGACATTCTATTCTGATAGAGTTGACCATGGCAAATTGCATTCATTCTCTTTCCGTCTATAAGAGCTAGTTGCTCATAACTACTTTTTACCCACTCCGCGTCGTCGAGTTCAGCTTCTTGTATGATCCTTAGGGAAGGAATTTCTACCTCAGCGGTAATGATAGCCTCTGTACCATAAACCAGCATATAGGGGGTTGCACTGGTTGATGTGCAGACTGTGGTGCGATACCCCAATAGAGCAAATGACAACTTCTCGTGCCATTGTTTATGATTTTCTATCATTTTCCTCAATATCTTCTTGATATTCTTATTAGCGACTTCTACAACTCCATTCATTTGAGGCCTGTAGGCTGTGGAATTCTTATGTCTTATCGTGAAAGATTCACACATAGCTTTAATCAAGTCGCTGTTGAGGTTGGAGCCATTATCAGTAATGATTGACTCTTGAATCCCGAATCGGCAAACAATGCGGTCGCGGACAAAGTCAGCCACGACTTTCTTAGTCACTGCTCCGTAAGATGCTGCTTCTACCCACTTGGTGAAATAGTCTATGGCTACCAGGATAAATCTGTGTCCATTGGAAGCCTCAATTGGTCTAATAACATCCATCCCCCAAGCGGCAAACGACCATGGTGAGCTTGTTGCATTAAGCTAATTTGGAGGTACCTTTATCATATCTGCATGTATCTGACAGCGGTGGCATTTCTGGACATAATGGATGCCATCCGTTTCTATGGTCATCCAAAAGTAACTAGCCCGAAGTATCTTATTTGCTAGGACAAAACCGTTTATATGTGGACCGCAGGTCCCAACATGAATTTCCTCTAGTAGCCTGGATGCTTCCTTTGCATCGACACATCTTAGTAATCCCAAATTAGGAGTCATCCTATACAAGATTCCTCTACTGTGAAAGAAGTTGTCGGACAATCTTCGAAGTGTGTGTTTCTGAGTAGGATTTGCAAGCTCTAGGTACTCTCCTTTTGCCAAATATTCCTTCATATCATGAAACCAAGGCTTTCCATCTGTTTCTTCTTCAACATAGGCACAATAAGCTGGCTGATCATGGATATTCATTGGAATGGGATCGATAATTTTTTGTCTGGATGTTGTATCATAGGTGACAGGGTATCCAATGCATCGGTGAACTCATTCTGGACTCTGGGAACATGTTGGAACTCTGTCTTCGTGAACCTTTTCCTTAGTTCCTGTACATAATGCAGATACAGGAGTATATTGGAGTTCTTCTTAGTTTCCCATTCTTCTCGTACCTAATGTATAAGTAAGTCTGAATCTCCGATTACTAGCAGCTTTTGAACATTCATGGCAATGTCCATTTTAAGTACTAAGATGCAAGCTTCATACTCGTCCATATTGTTGGTGCATGGGAACTTGAGTTTGGCGCACACCGGATAATGCTGACTGGTTTCTGATACTAGGTCTGCTCGTATGCCGGCTCCTTTGAAATTTGCTACTCCATCGAAAAACATTCTCTAACTGTCATAGGATTCTGCAATGTCTTCTCCTATGAATAATACCTCTTCATCAGTAAAGTATGTTTTCAAGGGTTCATATTCTCCATCCATAGGATTCTCAGCGAGGTGGTCTGCCAGTGCTTGTCCCTTGATCGGTTTCTGAGTTATGTAGACAATGTCAAACTCACTCAATAGGATTTTCCACTTGGGTAGCTTGCCAGTGCGCATAGGCTTCTGAAAGATGTACTTCAAAGGATCCATCCTTGATATGAGATATGTAGTATAGGCACAGAAGTAATGCCTCAGCTTCTGAACTACCCAAGTCAAAGCACAACAGGTGCACTCCAATAGAGAATACTGGGCCTCGTACGAGGTGAACTTCTTACTAAGATAATAGATGGCTTGTTCCTTCCTCCCCATTTCATCATGCTGCCCCAGAATGTAGCCAAAAGCTCCATCCAATACTGTAAGTAGAGTAGTAAGGGTCTACCTGGCTCAGGCGGGACTAAGACTGGTGGTGTTGGCAGTTACTCCTTGATTTTGTCAAAGGCCTTTTGGCAGTCATCAGTCCATTTGGTAGTGGCGTCCGTCTTCAACATTTTAAAGATTGGATCATAGACAACTGTAGACTGTGCTATGAATCGACTGATGTAGTTTAGCCTCCCTAAGAAACTCATCACGTCCTTCGTGTTCTTTGGCGGTGGTAGTTCTTGAATGTCTTTGACCTTTGATGGATCCAGTTCTATTCCCCGGTGACTCACAATAAACCCAAGCAATTTCCCAGCAAGAACCCCAAATGCGCCCTTTGCAGGATTCACTTTCAGGTTGTACCTTCGCAATATATTGAAGAAATTCCTCAAATCTTCCATGTGGTCAGTGGCCTTCTTGGACTTGATGATAACATCATCTACATATACCTCTATCTCCTTGTGTATCATATCATGGAAAATGGTAGTCATGACCCTCATGTAGGTGGCCCCTGCATTCTTCAGGCCGAATGACATCATCTTGTAACTGTACATTCCCCATGGCGTAATGAAAGCCGTTTTCTCAGCGTCTTCTTCATCCATCCAAATCTGACAATAACCAGCGAAGCAATCTACAAATGACTACAGCTCATGCTTGGCCCAATTGTCAATCAGGATGTGTATGTTCGGTAAAGGGAAGTCGTCTTTCGGACTGGCCCGGTTGAGATCCGGGTAGTCGACACAGACTCTGACCTTCTCATTTCTTTGGTACTAGCACGATGTTGGCTATTGATGTCGGGTATTCTACTACTCTGAGGACCTTAGCTTTGACCTGCTTGGTGACTTCTTCCTTGATTTTCAAACTCATATCGGGTTTGAACTTTCTGAGCTTTTGTTTTACCGGTGGACATGTCTGATCAGTTGGCAGTTTGTGAGCCACAATAGACGTACTCAGACCAGTCATGTCATCATACGACCAGGCTAATATGTCTTCGTACTCCTTTAGAAATTTTGTGTATTCTTTCTTTTCTGATGGCGATTGGTGAACGTTGATTCGTGTTTCATTGACGTTTTTTGCATCTCCCAGGTTGAAAATTTCGGTCTCGTCCAGGTTGGATATAGGTTTGTTCTCAAAGTTCTCAACTTCTTTGATAGTCTCATCAGGTATGACATCTTCCTCTGAATCAATGTTCGTTTGTTGCGGTGTCGCATTGCATGTCATAGTCGTTGGTTCATCAAGATAAGTAATAATAATGTTGTATTGGTAAAGTAGAGAAAGAAAATGATAGCAATAAATATTAATGCATAAGAAAATCAGAAATGCTTTTGATAAACTGCTTTGAACATCGAAGATCTTATTGCGAGAATTGAAAATGCGAAAAGAAAATCATTTAGTAAATAAAAATAGTGAATGATGCTTGTTTTAGCCTTGCTACCCCGAAGCTCGTCGGACTTTGGTTGTCCTAATGGTCCAATTATTAAGGCGTGCCCCTCTGCTCACATCCTGTATCGAAGGGCCTTCCTCCCCCTCCTCCTCGAGAACAACAGAATAGTCCATGTCATTGTCTTTTAGGAACAAGTTCTTCATCGCTGCAAGTGCTTCTTCTTCATCTGATCCATAAATAATGTTAGCATGTTGGAAAGTCTGCTCCAGATGCAGTATAGGTTGCTCTAGTGGAAAATAAGGACCGCGATATGGTGGTGACCAGTTGTTGAATTCTTCCCAGGTGTATTCATATCCCAAGCCGAAGGTAGTGCCATGTTTCTTGAGTTTTATGGGCTTAGAAATTCCTTGGAGGTTCTTGGATGAGTAGTGGAGAGTTGTGGTGTATTGTAGGTGTTACATTGGTTCTTTGGTGGAGCAGCGTGATGGTGAGGCGCGAGATGATTCTGCTGTTTTGGGATATTTTGAGGAGGTGTAGGGTTTTGAGTGTCGGGGAAGTTGATATCTGGGGTGTTGAGGCAAAATGACAACAGCTTGGAATTTCAATAGCTTCTGCTCAAGTTGTGACACATTCTCATTTGGAACCTAAATACCCTGGCTATCAGTAGCCTCAACCCGTTCGGCTGGGTTCTCTTTCCTGATGTTGCTCAAATCTTCCATCTTGCCTTTGTTCTTGCTTTTGATAGGACTAAGAGGAGGAGTTGGTGGAGGGCCTTTGGATCTTGTGAAATAAGATGATGATGCTAGAGTGCACGAACTAACCTTTGGGAGAGTAATAATAAAAGCAAAAATAAAAACAAAAGGTAATCAAGTTAGTGAGTGATGTTTTAAGCGTCAATACTACACAAGAGGGGGGGGGGAATTTGTGTAGTACCAAACTTTTGCTTAACTGAACTATAGAAGAACCTGGATCTTCTAGGTGTTCAAACTACTATTGTTTGCGGAATAATAAATACAGAAAATAAAGAACACAGATATTTTTACGTGGAAAACACCTGGCTCAAAAGGTAAAAAAACCACGACCTACTACTCAGTAGGATTTTCCCAAACTTCCACTAAAATCACTGAGCCAAAACATCATTTACAAAAACACTTTGTAAACTTAAGGATTAACTCTAATCCCGTTGTGGAACACAACCTCAGCTGTTGCGACAACTTCAAGTTAGCTATAACTTGAACACTCTAGGTACCTAATACAATTGCTTCTATGAAAGCTGAAAGGTACAACTTTAAACCACCTACTACAATTGAACTAGAATACAAGATAGACACAATGGAACTGGTTCTTCTATCTCGTTCAAGTAGCTTCAGAAGTGCACACTCAAATCCCATATAAATTGCTTGCAAAATCGCCTTGCTATTTTGCTCTCAATTTAGTTAACTTCTACGTATGTGCATACCCTGTAAAAGAGAACAACACTGATATTTAATAGGTTAGTAATCAGAGTTTGATTAGAACTCAATTGCTGCTCTCCTATCGTAGAAGAGTTTATGATGATCTCAAACTTTAACATTATCTTCATCCTAGATTATGTTCTCTTCATATAAGGAGACTTTCTCCCCTTATCTAATATGTAACCTTTTCGATCAGATCAGGAGATATTGCTGCTTGATCAGTAGGACTTATCTCCTTCACGTGCATCTCACATATATAGGTTGGTCATGACTGTGCTTCACAAGATGGACATGGTCCGTGACTGAGTTCCTTTTGTCATTCTTCAAAACTTCACCTATTCATGGGCCAACAAATTCTCCCTTTTTGATGATGACAAACTTTGTGCTTTTTACTGATTTGGAACCTGTAAGAACTCAGCTTAACCATCAATACTAAACTTAGAAAATTCACTTATCATCAAGGACCAGGTTAATTAGGTTATAAATATCACTTATTTTCAGAATGTGTAAAGCACAATCTCTTCCCCCTTTTGGCATCATCGAAAAATAGCATACAAAGTGTGATACCCAAATTTTAATAAGTACTAATGGCCACTGGGGTAACTGCAAGTGTAATCATGGTGCAATCATCAGTAATCAAGCAAACATATTTAAACTATCAAGGACAGATTAATCATTGAACAAAAGCAAAATAGTAGTTATCATTGATAGAGATATGTTGCCACCAACAATACACAAAAAGAATGAAAAACATTCAAACCATGAGCAAAAAAAAGAAGATGGAAACATCCCTAGTCTGGGTCACGGAGGCACTAAACAAGTTTATGATTCCTAAGGCTTGGAGGAACTAGAGGGTTGAGTTTGTGTTTGGAGAAGACTCAGCATGTTATGAAGAATTCCATCATTCTTTTCCTTTTCTTTGGCAAGCTCAGTTCTGAGACCATCCTTTTCAGTTTCCACTTCAATCAGACGAGCCTTGAGCCTAGCTATTTCAGCATCCTTGTCTACACATTCCTAAACCAGAGTCCTAACTTTGTTGTTGATGGGTACCTTCAGAGATGAAACAGGTTCATTTGGGATGCAGTGACTGCATAGTCACAAGCGAGAAGAGTATTGATGCCAAAGTGATCCTTGCTCGAGACCATTTCCCATTTCTTCAGAGGCACATTGAGCTTGTCCAGAACTGTGGTTAGAATAAAGCCATAGGGAGTAGCATGGGCCTTGGAGCCATTTATGACCCTGTCTAGCAGCTTGATAATGAAGGTAGGCTAGTTGATTTGCTTTCCTCTCTCCAGGCACTCCATAAGAACTAGATCCATGTAATTAGCAATGTGCCTTCTCTCCTGTCTGGGCAATAAACACTTGTTGACAAATTCAAACAAGACCTTGTGCTCAGGCCTCATTTCACTTTTCTGCACCGCCCTGGCTTCATTCACCTCTTCTAAATCACAAAACCTCTTGGTGATTGCAAGAGCAGTAGGGAGGGAGTCCAGGCAGGGCCACCTTTTCCTTGTATAGTCATCAAACCCTTCAGAGGGTATGTCTAGGATCTCTCCCAGTTTCTTTGCATCAAACTGCACTTGGACTCCTTTCACTAGGCTACTAACAATGCCATCCTTAACCGCAGCATTGGCCATAAATTCAATTAGCTCATTTCTGGCTAGCCTACTATCCATTTGAAGGACCATGTCCTTCCATCCCTGAGCAGCTAAAGCATCCACCAATCTCATCATTCCTGGTTCCACCAGGTCTTTCAGCAATCTACCCTTTAAAATATTTCTTTTGCCAAACATGGCAAGCTTATCTTATTCCTTTGCAGAATCATTTTCTTCTGCTCCTCCACTCCAGTCACCATCTTTAGAAATTTTTGATTGTTTGTTTTTCACTGCAGATCTTGTCCTCTTGGCTAGTGTAGGTTCAACAGCCTCAGACACAGAGGAAGACTTCTTGGAGGAGGTCTTGGGCTTTTTAGGCTTGGGGTAGGAACTTACACTGATGTACCCCTTTCTTGATGGACCAGTTCCATCTCCTCTTCCTCAACAGCCTTTGAGGGTTCTGCAATCTTTCCCTTTCCTTTATCCATTTTCTTTTTCTTACTCTCTATTAAAGCCCTTTGTAGATCAGCTTCACTCTGTTTCACCTTGCTTCTTGTGGCTCTATCCCTTGTCAATGAAGAGGGCAGTAGGTGTTATGGATGAAGCCTTTCTTTTCTTGGAAGACTTGAAACATTTGGGGCTTTTGTTGTAGGGGTTCTGTGTTTCTCTGGGTCATAGCTTGCCCCAACCTTTTTTTGTAGGTCTGCTAGGGTCTCTTCAGTAGATGAAATAGGTTCATCTCTCTGTGTGCTCAGATGAACCAACCCCTCAGCAGCTTCCCTAGAACCACTTCCCCCTGACTTCATGCCACTCTCTTCTATCCTTTCTGGTGCGAACCCATAGATAGCAAGAACTGCTTCCTTCCAATTTCTCCTCTCACCACCACATGCACCCTCTCTTTTTTTCTTTTTTAGAATTCTTTTTACCTCCATTCCTTTGTGACCCTGGTACTTCTACATCCTTAACATACCCAATCAGAATGAACCTAGATTCTAGATTCTCAGACACAAAAGAAATTACCTTAGATTGAGATTCTTAAGGATTTTCAGAGTCAGAAGACCCAAGTCCTCCCCCCTCAGCAGCGGATTGATATGATTCAGAATCAGAGCTAGAGCTGTAGCTTTGGGCCTGGCTTCCCTTCAACTATTCATTTAATTTCTTCCTTAGAGCTCTAGATGCTACAGTCTTTCGAGCAAGAATTTTCACCCTACGCAGTATGGGTTTTGGCGATGTACTAGGTGGAGGAGGTGTGGTTGAATTTGAAGGAGATGGTGGTGAAGGAGTTCCAGGAATGTCTTGTGGGTTAGTCATAATCGTTGGTTTCTTGGGATAATTTGGGAATTTAGAGTTTTGGAGAAGAGGGCAAGTGAAAGTGAAGAAATATTTTTTTGACGGTTTGGAATTTTAAAGATGGCAGGAGAAATGATGTATATTTAAAGAGAAATACACATTTAATAGGTAACAACAGCCTTTTGTAGTGGTCAAATAAAGGTATAATCAACCTGAAATTCCAAATTTTGAATGATCAGTTTATCTTCCCTAGATTTTAGGCAATATTTTTGGTTTAGAGTTCTAGGCAAACAGAACTGGTTCAATGCTATCAGATAGAATTTGCTAGGAATTTAAGAAGTATAGGACTTTTGCTCATGATGGAATTATTAATCTTTCTAATTGTGCAGAGTATAGAAAACATACCTTAGCTTTCATATGAACCCATACTAATGAACCAGGTTCTTCATTTAGAAGTCTCTTGAACATGCCTCAAATGCCATAATAGAGAAAATATTGTAAGAGATCAGTGAGTCATATAAGCACATATCACAGGAGTATACTAATTAAAGTATGAAGCTGAGTAGGAATTAATCTAGATAATTACACAAGTTCAGAATTCCTAGACAATTTCTTTTTTCATTTTTTACCTTTTTTTTCATTTTTGTTTCATTGCATTCTGAGCTGGACCTATTAGGTGATCTTAATAATACCTAATTCCAACCTGTTCCTCTCAAAATTTTCTCTACTTAGTGCTTTAGTGAAGATGTCAGCAATTTGTTTATCAGTAGCACTAAATTATATGGAGATCAATTGTTTCTCATAGTTATCTCTTAAGAAGTGGTGTCTAAAATCTATGTGCTTAGTCCTTTTATGATGAACAGGGTTCTTTGTCATACTTATAGCACTAGTGTTATCACAGAAAATAGGAATGCAACAAACTTCAATGCCAAAATCTACCAGCTGCTGTTTGATCCATAACAATTGAGCACAACAAGAAGCAGCAACAACATATTCAGCCTCAGCAGTGGATAAGACCACTGAATTTTGCTTTTTGGTGGCCTAGGATACAAGACATGAGCCAAGAAAGTGAGCCATAACTGAGGTGCTTTTCCTATCCACAAGGGGACCTGCATAATCAACATCAGCATATCTTCCTAGATTGAAATTACTACCTTTAGGATACTAAAGACATAGATCAGTGGTTCCTTTCAAATATCTTAGTATCCTCTTGACAGCAGTCAAGTGAGACTCTGTTGGATCGGCCTGAAAGCGAGCACAAAGCCCTACACTGAAAACTATGCCAGGTCTGTTGACAGTAAGATACAAGAGGGAACCAATCATACCCCTATACAACTTCTGATCAACTAATGAACCAGGTTCATCTAAGTCTAATTTAGTGGCAGTTGCAATGGGGGTGTCTATTTCCTTTGATTCATCCATTTTAAACTTTTTGATCAGCTCGTTTGCAAACTTCTGCTGATGGATCATGTTCCATTTGGGCTTTGTTTGATCTGTAAGCCTAATAAAAAGTTAAGCTCACCCATCATACTCATTTCAAACTCACTCCCAATTAATTTGGCAAAATCCTTACTTAGTTTATCAGTGGTGGCTCCAAAGATTATGTCATCAACATATATTTGTACCAGAAGGAGATCCTTACCTTTTTCCCTTAAGAATAGGGTATTGTACATTTTACCTCTTTTGTAGCCATGTTCAAGTAGAAATTTGTACAGTCGTTCATACCATATTCGAGGAGCCTGCTTGAGTCCATAGAGAGCCTTGTCTAATTTGTACACATGCTCAGGACATTCCTTGCTCTCAAACCCTGGAGGTTGTTTCACAAACACTTCTTCTTTTAGGTAGCCACTCAGGAAGGCACTTTTGACATCCATCTGATGGATAGTGAATTCCATGTGTGCAGCAAAGTCTATGAGGAGTCTTATTGCCTCTAGTCTTGCAACTGGAGCAAAAGTCTCATCATAATCTATACCCTTATCTTGGTTGTAACCTTGGACCACAAGTCTTGCCTTGTTTCTTGTAACTGTTCCATCTTCGTCAAGTTTGTTTCTAAAGACCCATTTTGTACCAATAACTGATCTGTCCTTGGGTCTTGGAACGAGATGCCAGATTTGACTTCTCTCGAACTGATTGAGTTCATCTTGCATTGCATTCACCCAATCTGCATCCTGCAAAGCCTCAACAAAATATTTAGGTTCAATAAGATATAAGAAATTATCAAAAGCACACAGATTCTTTCATTGTGATCTAATTTTGACTCCAGATGTTGGATCAGTGATTATGTTCTCAATAGGATGAGAACTTTGATACTTGTGAGGTTTCACAACCAACTGATGTCTTCTATATGTTTCTCCCATGTTCTTCTGCTAAGGAACAGGGTCCTGAACATGTTCTTTTAGGGGATTTGTTTCAATTCCTCTTTGATCAGTTCCCCCTGTCAGGTTGCCCTGAATGAAAGGACCTGTTCCATCACTTGTTCCTTCTTTTGGTGCCATTTTAGCTTGTGCTGAGACTTCAGTCAAATCCTTTACCAATCCAATAGCTTCATCTTCATGTTTCTGTCTATTAGAAAGAACGTTAGTTTCATCAAACACTACAAGCACACTTTCTTCTACACACAAAGTTCTTTTATTGAGCACTTTATATGCTTTGCTATGTGAAGAATACTCCCTCATCACTTCTGGGATAAAACTTACCTAGGGAGTCTTTTCCATTATTGTGCACAAAGCACTTGCATCCAAATGCCCTAAGATGGGATATATTTGGTTTTATCCCTTTAAATAACTCATAGGGAGTCTTCTCTACAAGATGTCTAGTCATGCATCTATTGATAATATAACATGCAGTGTTTACAGCCTCTGCCCAGAAGCTGTGGGGCAGTTTACTAGAAAGAAGTATAGTCCTAGCCATGTCTTCAAGAGTCATGTTCTTTCTTTCAACAACTCCATTTTGTTGAGGAGTCCTAGGGGCAGAGAATTTATGATATACACTATGGGCATCATAGAATTTAGCAAACTTAGCATTTTCAAATTCAGTTCTAGGATCAGAACTAATGGATGCAAGTTGATTACCTAGTTGTTTCTGAGTTTTTCTAACAAAAGCAGTGAACATGTCAAATTCTTCATCTTTAGATGTTAAAAATAGTACCCAGGTAAATATAGAATAATTATCAACAAGTACCATTACATATTTCTTTCCACATCTGCTCATGGTTCTCATTGGACCACAGAGATCTATATTGTTAACTCATTTTTTTACTGCAAAACAATATTGTCAGTGGTAAGGTTAATCACAAAGCATTTAGTAGAGGTGAATGCTACAAGGTTACCTCTGTCACACAGTTGTGACACACTGATCAGGCTGTATTTCAAGCCATCTATCAAGTAAACATTCTCAATCGAGTGAGAGTCTGTCTTACCTACCTTTCCAATCCCAATAATCTCACCTTTCTTCCCATTTCCAAAGGAGACATTACCTCCCTTTAAGTCCTCAAGTGAAAAGAATTCGTTCTTACTTCCAGTCATATGTTTTGAGCAGCCACTATCCATGTACCATATTTGGCTACTTCCCTTCACTTGGACCTGCAAAAAGAAATCAAGGGTTAGTCTTAGGAACCCAAACTAGTTTGGGTCCCTTTCTATAGGCAAATGGATAAATCAAATTCCTTTTAGCCCACCCAGGCAACCTATTTTTCTATTGAACAAAAGTTTTATTCTTTTGACTGGCCTTTTCTTTTGCATTACATTCATTTTTGTAATAGCCAGTCTTGCCACAACGTGTGTAGATTTTGTTCTCAGGGAGAGTGAGGTACTTGCTTTTAGGATCCCACTTAGGTGCTTGAGTCCCATAGCCAAGTCCTCTTTTGTTGCTACTGTGATGTTCTTATAGCCAGGAAAGTGCATTAGAAGCCTTGTTCCATTTGCAAGTTCTGTCTAGTTCATGTTTTACCTTCCCTAGATCCTTTTTTAAAACTTTTATCTACTCAACCTTCCTGTACAACTAATCCTTCATTTTTCCTAAGTTTTGTTCTAGGGTGAGATGTTTGTGGTCAGCTTTTTTCTTACCTGTTCCTAGTTTTAGTTTTAAGTTCTCAGACCTAAGTTCCAAGACACTGGTGTAAAGTTCAAGAACTTGGTTCTTCAACTCAGCATTTTTACTATCATTCTCATTATCCCTAGACTCTAGATTTTTGCACTTGGCTTTTAGGATCACACACTCCTTAGACAGATCTTCCTTCTCACTGTTAATTATCTCAGACTCATCAATGAAGTCTAATAATAGCTCAGACAACCTTTCTTTAGACAGAAATTTAATCCTGTCTTTGAGATGAAGGATACTTACCTCTTGTTCATCATCTGATTCTCCGATGGACATAAATGCTTGTTCATCTCCAGCTTCATCTTCTGAGTCCTCATCTGATGTTTCTGCCCAAGTAGCAACCATAGCCTTTGTTGATCCTTTGTTCCTTTTTGGTTGAACCTGTTCCTTCTTCTTGCTCCTTCATTCCGCCCTTTCCTTCTTCCACTCAATTTCCCATTGAGGACAGTTCTTCATCACGTGGTCAGTCTTACCACATTTGTAGCAACCCTCATTGGTCTGTTTCTCAAGAACCATTGGTTTGTTGAAGGTTGTACCTCTTGAAGAACCCTTTCCTCTCATCAGGTACTTTTTGAAATCTCTTGTGATCATGGCCATTTCATTATCCTCCAGATCTGAACCTTCAGCTATTCTGAGAGCCAAACTTCTTTCCTTTTTCGGTGCATCCATTTCATGGTTTGCCTTCTCAGTTCATAGGCAGTGAGGTTTCCAATCAATTCATCCAGCTTGAGGGTAGCAATATTCTTTGATTCCTGAATAGCAGTAATTTTACTTTCCCAAGTCACTAGTAACACCCTTGTCAAGATTTTCTCAACCTTGTCTTCTTCAAGGATAATTCTTCCAAGATATTTAAGTTCATTTGTTAGTGTTGTGAACCTTGTGTACATCTCCTGGATAGATTCTCATTCCTTCATACTGAAATTCTCATATTGAGAATATAGCAGTGTTCTTCTTGATATCTTTACTTGAGGAGTTCCTTCATGAGCCACTTGTAAAGTGTCCCATATTTCCTTTGTAGTAGTACAACTTTGAATCCTTCTATACTCGTCATTTCTTGGCCTTAGCATTCTTCTCCCATTTCTTCAAATCTTCAGCAGTGTAGTCAGCTCTTGCCTTTGGCACATCCTCTCCTTCAGCATTCTTCTTTGTTGTTGCCAGAGGACCATCTATGACTATGTCCCAGAGTTCATAGTCTTCTCCTATGATGTGATCTCTCATCCTGTTCTTCCACCAAGAATAGTTCTGACCATTAAAGAGTGGAGGCGTAGCAGTGGATTGCCCTTCCCAGTTCCCAGGTGGTGCACTTATTTTGATCTTTTCCTAAGGTGTTAGCCTCTTCAAGGATAATCCGCTCTGATACCAATTGATGTTTTAAGCGTCAATACTACACAAGAGGAGGGGGATGATTTGTGTAGTACCCCATTTTTGCTTAATTGAACTATAGAAGAACTTGGTTCTTCTAGGTGTTCCAACTACTACTGTTTGCGGAATAATAAATACAGAACATAAAGAACACAAAGATTTTTACGTGGGAAACACCTGGCTCAAAAGGTGAAAAAACCACAACCTACTACTCAGTAGGATTTTCCCAAATTTCCACTAAAATCACTGAGCCAAAACAGCATTTACAAAAACTCTTTGTAAACCTAAGGATTAACTCTAATCCCATTGTCACACACAGCCTCAACCGTTGCAACAACTTCAAGTTAGCTATAACTTGAACACCCTAGGTACCTAATAAAATTGCTTCTATGAAAGCTGAAAGGTACAACTTTAAACCACCTACTACAATTGAACTAGAATAGAAGATGGACACAATGGAACTGGTTCTTCTATCTCGTTCAAGTAGCTTCAGGAGTGC
Organism: Nicotiana tabacum; assembly: GCF_000715075.1. NCBI lineage: Eukaryota > Viridiplantae > Streptophyta > Magnoliopsida > Solanales > Solanaceae > Nicotiana > Nicotiana tabacum. The sequence continues at coordinate 56,016,032 of NC_134097.1, forward strand.
ACACTCAAATCCTACATAAATTGCTTGCAAAATCACCTTGCTCTTTTGCTCTCAATTTAGTTAAATTCTGTGTATGTGCATACCCTATAAAAGAGAACAACACTGACATTTAATAGGTTAGTAATCAGAGTTTGATTAGAACTTAATTACTGCTCTCCTATCGTAGAAGAGTTCATGATGATCTCAAACTCTAACACTATCTTCATCCTAGATTGTGTTCTCTTCATATAAGGAGACTTTCTCCCCATATCAAATATGCAACCTTTTCGATCAGATCTGGAGATATTACTACTTGATCAGTAGGACTTATCTCCTCACGTGCATCTCACGTGTATAGGTTGATCATTACTGTGCTTCACAAGATGGACCTGGTCCATGACTGAGTTCTTTTTGTCATTCTTCAAAACTTCACCTGTTTTTGGGCCAACAATGATTATGAAAAGTATTGCTATATTTAATCACATAGCACGGGAATGTAAATCGTGTCCTAATTTGGGAACCTCTTTGTGCCCGAGGTAGGCCTAGCGACAAATTGATTTGGAGAACATAGAATGTTAAATGCCTCATTTTATTAATAAAAACAGACGAACCCCCAAATGACACTAAATAAGCAAGAAATAAAAGTTACTAATTGCCATTGCCCTTATTACATTGATAAAGAGAAAAAGAAAACTCCTATCTATTTGGTCCCAGAAGGACCTTCCTCAGGCTGAATGCTCTCGTTAATCAAATCCTCCAGCTCACGTAGGTTCACCAGTAGAAATGCCTTTGCCATGTGTTCTCCTTCGTTTCCTTCAGCGTTCTGGCAGTCGGTGACTCTTTTCCTCACTTTTCCTTCCAATTCCAGCAGATTGTACTTCTAGATATTCCAACTTTTCGCTAGCTTTAGCGGCCCTCTCTTTCCACACATTGATTTGGTCCTTTGATGGAAGACTCCTCCACCAATCTAGCAAGAGTGGGGGCGTGCTAATCATACCGAAACTGGGGACCTCGTGCCTCATTTTCTGCAAGACAAACAAGGTTAGACCCTACCCCACCAGACTTGACTATTTATCATCTACAATTTGAATGAAGCATTTAGTTCTCCAAATAAATGCACAGAACGTGGTAATGTCCATTTAGGTTTAGGGAAACCTAGTGTACTTTGGACATGGCTATCTTAAAGGATCATTATGTAGAAAACATAACTGACTCGACTGGGTTTGACCATGATGCATGCACAATTTAAATAGAGTAAGGTTTCTATGGGGTTTTATACTGGTACCCTTGAGCGGACAACTCAAGGGGGGAAGACACGGAACTGTCGACTACACCGCTGATTGACTAGTTTTACTGCATGTTGTGTCCCTTTTTTTCTCACGAAATCGGGTTTATGACATTTGGGAGGACAACTCGTTCCCTTTTTGGTAATTGGGTTTGAATTGAAGAGTCGCCACCTAATGATTAAAGTGCATTAGGACACCAATAATTAAAAGCATGTTTGGCACGTATTTGCATGTTAAGAAGGCGATAAATACAACAGTTTCATAATTTAAAGCAGCAATAAAGAAAGGAAACAAGGAAGATATGTCAGTTTTGCTTTTGAAAGAGAAATTAAATGCCTAAAGAAATTTAAACAAGTAATTGCACATAGAGAGGTACAAATTCACAAGAACAATTTGAAATGGTAAAAGCCTAAATATCCCCAGCAGAGTCGCCATGCTGTCACGCCCCCTTTTTTCCCCTTCCTTCCAGTCAGAGAGGAGTCTACAGGTTTCGACATTCATGGGGTGTAATGACTCATTTCCTTTTGGGAATTGGGTATTTAAAGAGTCGTCACCTAATGATTTAAGGCGCATTAGGACACCTATAGAGTTCATTTACAACTGTGTTTGATAACCAGAGATTGGGTAAGGGCTTGAAATTATCCCGAAGGGAAGGTGTTAGGCACCCCTCAGGATCCACTAGTGTGGTTCCCGACCAGATAGTTTTTTGTGAATTTGTGCAATTAGCAAGTAATCAAATAAGGCTCAAGTAGGAGGGGATTTAAGTTAAACACAAAAGCGTTTGAAAACAATTATAGAAGGGCAAGGTTTGAAAGAGTTATAAGCTAAACATGCTTGTAAAAATAAAGGGGGTCCTAGGCTTGTTTGTAATATGGATCACATCAATGCAATACCCGGTATGACACTCCTTAGAAGAGGGGATACATGTGGTATTAGCGCACCGGTCATCATATCCATATCTACCCTTCCCACCCCGTTAAGGTACTAAAGCGTGGATTGGTCTCGACCTCTATCACGCGCTATTACCTGTCCCATTCCTATCAATCCCGGAGGAATTTAGGACTACTATTCCTATAAGGGGGAGGTTTTAGGTTGACTCTTAGGATTAAAGGTAAAAGGCTAAGGCGACATACAAAAAACACGTAGGACTTCATATATAGGGAAACATGTAAGCAATTATAAGGCTCATGTATACCTTCTCAAATAATGCAAGTGAATAGCACGACTCAAACACAATTAAGGTCTAAATTTTAAAATCCTAAAGCAGAGAGTTTGAGTCAGAACCATATTCATTAAATAACTCAGAAAAGAAGTCTGAATCAGGCCTACCTGCTGGTTGTAGCAATTGGTAATTAACAAAGGAAATTCCAGTTTTATTTAAGTAGTTACCTAAAGCTTTCCTAGGCGTAATAGTGATGTCATGTGAGCATGATATCTATATTGATTAGGAATGCAGTAGAGCAGTGATTAATTTTAAACGGACAAGTTGTGATCCTATAGGCATGATTTCTAACGGTATTAAGTCAAGGCAGTGTTTAAAAAAAACTTATTAAAAGAGCGACAGATTAATTAACTAATCCAATTCAGAATAAACAACGTGAACTAAACGGCTTCTCCAACTGGACTAGTTTCAAGTTCTATAGGCATGATTTCTATTATAACTATTTAGATCCTATATGCGTGGTATCTAAGTATTAAAAGCTAACTTTGGACTTATAGGCATGATTTCTATTGGAAACGAATCTGGATACATGCTGTATTGAAAATTGAACTTCAATTACTTTACATCCTATAGACATGATTTCAAATTGTGTGAAAGTAAAGCATGCAGAATTTATTTTAAACTAGAGCAGATCCTATAGGCATGATATCTAACAGGCTATGTTTGGAATCAAAATAAACCCTATAGGCATGTCATCTACCCAATTTACTCACAACATACAACTAGCCACCCTTTTTTACTAATCACCCTGATATTGTTTACAAATTATTACAGAACAAATGATTGAATCACAAAAGAAGTGCAGAAATAAGAAATTACACCAAAGGAAGCCTGATCTTGACATCCTCTTTGAGTTATGTAATGAACCACTTTAATGCCAATATTTCAAAGCCTTTCTCACACCTGGGTGTGTCAAAGTTCCCTAAGGACCTCAAGGGATCCTGGACAGTGCTCACACCTAGATTTGCAAAACCAGAAAGAATGAGTGCAGTGTGGAAGCGCCAGCCCTTATGTGTCCAAGTTCAGAGGGAGGTCAAGGGTCCCAAGGCAAGGCTCATACAAGAGGGGCAGAACCTAGATTCTAAGAATATAGTGGAAGTGTAGAACACATGTTGAAAGAGACTTATTTAAAAAGCTGGACCGATAGTCAATTTTATATGAAAGCAATTAGTAACATAGGTGATTGAAATCAGTTGCAGTAAAACTCAAAACTACACAGAATCAGTAGTCATTAAAAGAGGGTCAAGGAATTTGGGGATACATTAGTCTGTAAACACATGACCCTAGTAGGGTTATGTTTGGTCATGCCCAGCAATCGTTGATGTTGGCATGGCCACAAACCAGCCAAAGGAACACAAACACATAGAGGGGATATGGGGGGTTTGAGCTTCATAAGACAGCAAGTACACAACAAGTGACTGACAGAGTATGCTTCATAACACACATAGGGGAAGCATTAATCTAAGGGGAAAGGGGACATAATATAACATGCTAGTAATGTAACATGACTACAGAACCACAAACAGAAGTAGACAAGAATGAGGGAAACTGAAACAACTAAAGAAGCATGTTATTGTTGAGGCTTAAAAAATTAACTAGAACATACCAGTAGAGAAGCAAAGTGCAGAAAGGAAAAGTAATAAGGATTCCAAAGTGTAGCCTTAGCTTTCAACCGACTAGACAAAGCAGTAGCACAAGTAGTAGTAGAGAAAGAGAGAGTTTTGATTGTAAGTGTGTGTTTTTGAACCCAAATTGTTCATCTGTTTGAAAGAAGAGAGGGTAGGGTATTTATAGTTTTGAAAATGAGTGAAGAATAAGGTAACCAGTAAAGTTTCAACTCAAACATGGAAATAACCACAATCAGAATCAATTAACACAAGTACTCCCCTTTAATCAAGGGATTACTGCGCAAACGGATACTATCAGGGTTAATTAAGGAAAAATATCAGTTTGAGACAGATTGATTATTTCCACATAAGGGGCAGTAAAAGTATGAAGTAAATAATTAAGTCTAAGTACAAAATACACTTAGTTTTGAGAAAGGATTCAGCAAGGTAAAACATCACAGTAATTAAAGGAGGGGAACCAATTAATTTTAAACAAATGAGTAAAAATTAGCATTTATAAGGGAACCCTTTGCAATTAATCGTAGTATTGAGGAAATCAAGATCATTCAAGAAAGAAACATGATTCTGCACCTTGATATATAAATAGAATGAACAGAAATATCAGACATGCAAGGCCAAACGATTGGCAAAAGAAATAACTACATACGTACAGACATGCAGCAATAACAAGAGTAAGCTAAGGCTCAGTAGTCAACAAAGTCAAATAGTCAGGGCTCATACGTAGAGCAAAGATGAAGAAACCAGTCCAACAGGTAAAAAGAGTCAGAAACAAGTGAAGGTCTCACAGTAACAAGTGAGGAAAACCTTTTAAGAAATTAGGGTTTTAACAATAATCGAGTTTAAGAGATGATAAGAACTCAGAATCAGATAAATCAAACCAAGAAAAGAGAGTCAGAAACAAAGAACTTAATCGAACAAGTATACATTCAAACAAACAGTTTCAGAACTCGGATAAGACCAAAAAAGACCTAGGGTTTTCAACATGATGAATCAAATAGAAGGAAAGCATAACCAAGTCATTTGAACATAGTAAAAATCATGAAACAACACCAAAAAATCAGAAAAGAGATCTTTTAAAAGAGGTTAAGAGAAAACCCTAATCGTTGAAAAATAAAGAGTCATTTTTGAAAGAAAATCGAAGAACCTTCAAGAAAACACTTAAGAAATTCATGATACGCACAGATCTAAGATAGATATGAAAGAAAATCGAAAGACCTTAAAGATAGGGTTTTAGAGAGCCTAGAAAAAGTGAAAAAGACTTTGAAAGTTACCGATCTAGCTAGAAAAGTTAAAGATCTGACTTGAACGGCCATGGATGGCCAGAGAAAGACCAGAGATAGAGGTTGAGCAAGGACTGGACCAGATCTATTCGAGAGATAGAGGTCCATGAAATCACACAAACGGGCCACAGAAGATGTCGGAGGCCGGTATACATCTCGAACGGCCATGGGACTCCATGGATTGGGCAGGGATTGAAAGGAATTAGGGTGGAATTGCGCGGCGGCGGCTAGGGTTTATGTGAGGTTGCAGAGAGAATTGAGAGGAGAGGGATTCTAGGGCGGCAGATGGTGAGATATGAATTAGGGTAAGGGGTCGTTTAGGTTTATTTTAGGAAGGGTAAATGGGGACCGTTTATCTAAATTATCAACGGTCCAGATTAAACGGGATAGGTGGGGATCCAGGTTTGAGTCGTTAAAATTAGGCTAGGGTCAGGTTTAATTCAGAATTGGGTTGGGGAATTGGGGTTAAATTTAGGCTAGAATTGAAATAAAATGGGCTATTATTTAAATAGCCAATTTTTCATCTTTTAAATTATAAAAAATAGTAAATAAATTTCTGTTAATAAATTAAAAGTCATAAAATGATTCACAGCAAGTAAATAACAATTTAAAAATATAGGGCTTAATTTTATGAATATAAAACACAATTAAATTTTAAAAAGGCTATATTTGCAATTAGCTTTAAAAATACTAAATAAAATTGTAAAAATTACCTTAGGCATATTTTGGCATAAGTATAAAAATCCAATAAATGAATCATCAAAAATAATAATTTTGGACATAATTATTGGGATTATATGGAGGAAAAAGGAAAATAAATCAATTTAAAAACCTTTAAAAAAATTATGGAAAAAATAATAAAATATTTGGACATGCTTATGTATGCATTTATATGTTATTTTGACAGTATTTTGCATCTTGCAAATATATAGGAAAAAATTGGATATCAACATCTGCCTCTACCATGACTCATTGGTGCTTGGGGACCTTGCCTAGGGGGCGTACTGATGATGATGAACCAGCTGCAGATCCCGCTGGCTGAGCTATGCTTGCATCACCTCTCATCGGATAATCCCTCACAACGTGGCCCGGATAACCACAAGTATAACAAACACCTAACCTCATACGACACTACCCAATATGTTGCTTACCATATTGAGTACATCGTGGCAAGGGTGACCTCATCTGATTTGACTCACCCCTATATTGAGAACCTAAGGCCCTGAACTTCTGACCGAACCCTAAATATGTAGAACGATCAAATTTCTTATCGTCAAACTAAGGGAGAGCACTAGCCGAGGGATGGGATGGATACCTCGAGTACCGCTGCCTCTGACCACCTCAAATCTCACCAGAAGGACCCGAAGACCTCGTTGTCATACTCTGGACCCTATCATGCTCACGATCGGCCCTCTGTTTCTGTTTATGCTCCTCTACACCATGAGTGTATGCCTGAATACAAGAAATATCCATGTCTGGCTGAAGTGAGACCGACATACAATCGTTAAGCAAGTGAGGCAATCCCCTCACGAACCCGTGAACCCGATCCTCCATCTTAGATACAATAGTCGAAGGATACCTAGCCAACGAATCAAACTTAAGGCTGTACTCCCGAACACTCATGTTACCCTGCCGAAGGGTCAAAACCCTATCAACTCTGGCCCATCTAAGCTCTGGTTGCAGATAATGACGAAGAAAAGTTTTCATAAACTCCTGCCAACTCTGGCATGTCTATAGGAAGCTAGCTCAACTGACTAAGTCGTAGTGGCCTTCATTACCCTTAACGTCCTCTGCACCCTATCAACAAATACCTGAGGGTCCTCGTTTGGATCTACTCCAGTGAATACCGGAGGGTCCAAATTAATAAAGTCATGAATCCTCGCACTCATGGACCTATCTGCGTGACCAATACCTACTTCCTGATGCCGAGCCTGTGCAGCTACTAATTAGGTCAATAACTGAATAGCATCTCTCATCTCCTGACCTGGTGCATCCGGTTGAGGTGCTGAATGTATAGGAGCGGCGTTGGAGCTAGTGTCCCTCGGAGCTCTTCTGGAAAGGGTGGGGTATGTGAAGTCTGAGATGGAATCTCACAAGAGACTCTCCCCGAGCCCTGGTAACTCGTGGCGCTTGACTAGTAGTCTCACCAGCCATGGACTTTCCCTTCTGGGCGGCCGTACTCTTTGGAAACATCGCTAAAAGTATAACATATCATTAGGAACATGAATTTTTGCATCGCACGATCTGAGATAAAAAAAGAAGATAACATCCTATATGTCGTGTAGTCTCCTATTTATAAGTGTGGTGCACAACACACCCATAAACAAGACTCTACTAGACACGGTCTGTAGACAACCCTAGGACAGAACTTCTCTGATACCACTTTTGTCATGACCCAAACCGATGGGCCGCGACGAGTGCGTGAGTCCTACCTGTCAAATACCCCGAAGCATGCGTCTAAGATATGAATCTGAGTAACATCTATTGAATTACAAAAATAACTTACATGAAGGAATTATGCCATCAAGGCAAATGTACGTATACATGCAGAATACAGTGGGCGAGCCGGCAAGGCTGCTATAGACAACTATACATCCAAAACTAAAAGCCGACAAGGCCACATACAAACAAACTAGATATACTGTCCACAGACCTCAAACAGAAACATAGCTGTACAAAGAAGGGACTGAGCCACATCATACCCATATACTATATATATATACAAACGTATCATACCAAAATCAAAAGCAACTCCGGATCAAATGGAGCACGCCAACTCTCGCTGATCAGGGATCCTAAGAAGGGGGACCGTCAACTTTCCTACCTACACCTGTGGGCATGAAACGCAGGCCCCGTGAAACTGAGTATGTAAGGCATGAAAATTAGTACGTAAAAGACATAGATGAAACATGGAATACAAAAACACATCTTTAAATCTGAATAACTTTATAAATTCTGAAACGTTTATAATGTCATGCACGTACGTATAAATGTCGTGCCATGCATAGATATGGGTGTACATAATATCATCAAGCCACTGAGGGTATCCCATCATATCGTCTCAGCCACTATGGGCAACATCATCAACATATAACAGCTAATCAGGTGGTGGTGCGTATATAACGCCGTAACCTTTTCTCATATCCCATATACATATATTTATATATATACGCGTATATAACGCCATCTGGTCATGGGTCAATGCACATGAGTAAAATTCATGAAAAATACGTAATAATTTCAATATTCCTTCGGGATAAACTTTTCCAACTGCATATTATTCGTAGACCCATGAACAGAAAATAATAATAATTTTTTTGGGGAATCAAGAATATAGACACCCCTAATAATTCTATAAATAGAGTAATTTATGGAAACTATGTATTTGCTCGTTTCTTCAATATAATTTGGACCATGCCAAAAAAAAAAGAAGGGAGGGTCTTAACATACCTAGAGTAGGAACAACTCCGTATAATTATCCCATTAGAAACCTTTGTGGATTGAACTTATATCCAAAAATTGAATTTAAGCTTTTGCGCTTTTGAACATGAGGAACGAAATTGGCTTGTTTTTTGAAATTTTTGGACGAGTTTGGATTCTGATCTTTAACGTTTTTCAAAGACAAGTTGTCTTTGAAATTAAGCCAAGAATCAGACTTGGACTTATCCAAAAGGACCCCAACATATTAAGTTAAAAATGACTCATTCTTATGAGTCATTAAATGACTTTACACGTTCATTGGCATGCAAGCTTATATGACTATGAGTCATTTGTTGAATGGTTGCATAGTGCCACGTGGGGAGTAGGGGTGGGATATTTAATTTTTTATCCATTTATTAGTTAACTGGGTAATGTCCTATTATCCAGTAATTAATCAATTACCAGCATAATTTAAAAATTACCACAAATTACTTAAAATTCTATTTATTTTTAAAATACTTCATATATACTTTATATCTAATACTATTGTGGTCATATGGTACCTTCCATGGTACTAGTTCATAATTATCGGGTATTATCGCTCGACCCGTATTTTATTCCAAATTGACCACTTTAAACGAAACTCGTTTTCTTTAATCTGTGTGCCCCTTTATCCTTCATAACACTTATTTATCACCTGTTATAAATAGCATAAGTACGTTAACGTCAAGATGATCTCATCTCCGAGTTTACATCGGTTATCTGAAAATAAAATTTTAACGTACGAAAATGCGAGATGTAATAGATATGGACTACAGTGAAAAAAATAAAAAGAGATGGTGGCATGGGGAAGGAAACAATGAAAAGAAGAAAATTCATCTTATGCCAAAATGATCGATTAGAAAATGGTTGGGTGTAATCCTTCACAAGGAATCATAAAGAGTGGGAAATTGACAATATGACTGAACTTCAAAACAGATAAAAAAGGATTAAGATATCAAGTGGTGCCAGATTCAATTAAAATGGAGGTAACTGAAGTATGAAGCATAAGCCTTGACCCACTAATTAGGTTATGAATTGGCCTAACTTAGTATTCTAATGCCACCTATTTAAAAAATGACTCCGAGTCATTAATTAGAAGGTTAGGGGCTGCCACGAGGGGATGGGGTGGGTAAGTTTAATTTGTATCCAATTATTAGATAATTAGGAAATGTCCCGTTATCCGGCAATTAATCAATTACCCACGTAATTTAAAATTATCCCAAATTACTTAAAATACTATTCATTTTTAATATACTTTATACACCTTACTATAATATATTTTACTATCGTGGTAATGTGGTAGCATATAACTAATACAAAATTAATACATATGTTTACCATGAAAATGGTAAGAACAATTAAATTTAATTTTGTGGTTCTAAAAATACATGCTCTATTTTTATGCTAGTTGTTAGGCAATGGATGCTATGTGAAAGACTTAGAATCAAGATAAGAGCTTAAGAAACAAGATATTAACAAAACCGAATCGCTGTCAATCGGGGCCTCAAGCTTGCTTATTTATGGCCTTGGGGTCGAGTTCGATATCTGCCAAGGGCGACCGATGGAGATTAGCAGATATCAATAAATCAATGACGGCTTTTTATGTCCAATAATAAGTAATAAATGAAGAAACACTAATTAGCATACAATGAATATAAGCAATAAATGAAGCAACATGATCAAGAGAATATGTTAGAGAGCGGAGAGAATGTTCTTGCATATTTAGTATTGAGTATCAGATGTTTACAAAATGACAAGGATCCCTTTTATATATAAAGGGAAACCTCAACATAGTACAAATATATTTATTACAATGATACGGAGATGGGATAGCTAGTTAATGCCATGATACAGGCTTAGACTAGCCTGACAGACTTTGTCGGCTCTAGCTACATGCTTTGGGAACTCCCCACTTTCTCTCCGTAACTATCGGTCTGTACTGCTCCGAGGTCGAGCGTCGATGGCCCTCAAGGGATGAAACTCGACCGTTGTTTTGAGCCTTCGAGACATCGTAACGATGAAAAATTGGACCCTCCGATTTCACCGTATACAGATAGTCCCCACGTTTCTTAGAGTAGAACCATAAAAAATGACCTTGATAGCCATCTTTCCAAATTTCCCGTGATAATGTTATACTGATGATGTCATACTTATGACATAAGCTTTTGTGACGACCGAGGCATCCCGTCATTTCATCTTTCCAGAATCATTCAATGTCTGCCATCTCTTATTCTTCAAAGAGATAATGTCGCTACCGGTTCAGCTCCTAAAAACACATTGATTGCGTCTGCCGGTACATCTTTCAAAGACATTGATGGCACCATCGGTTATGCTGCCACCCTTTCTATAAATGGGAGCTTCCTGGAATCAATTCGTCATTCCAATGTTCTTCAATCAGCCTTTCACCCATTTCTTCTCTCCATCCTCATCTATTGTCATTTCCCATGTCTAAGGCCCGTGGCCTCAAAGTTGCATGGTGGCGTTCTCATCAGTTATGCCATGGCTTTTTTCCGGGGCTCTTTCTTACCGAGTGAGATTACACCAACTTGTTTTTGTTGTTGTTATTGTTGTTACTACTGTCATCGTTGGTTCAAGACGAGGAGATAGAGGGGCCGACTTCTTCCGAAATAGGAAAATGTTTGGACTGTACACCGCTGCTCAGGAGGGTGTTCGGACTTTATAGTGCTTCTCACCTTCCCCGACTGACCGGTGTGGCACCTCACTGCTTCTACTTTCCACGGAGTGAGGTGGTACTATCTACTAACTGTTGCATCCCGCATCGGTGTAACGTCTCAAGAAGTGGCTTCACAATAGTAGTGCTGGCGAAATCCATACTAGTCAGATTTTTCACCCAGCCACTTCTTCATCATTTTCTGCTTCTTCCGGGTCACTTTCCTCTTCTTCATCTTCGCTCTTGGAGATATCATTTTGGAGTACCGAGTTGAGACCCCCAAGGAGGTGATGCTCGAAGATACTACCGCCGAGGATGTACCCCCGAGAATAGATTAGACTCTTGGCTTTTCTTATATATGTACCTTTTTGCTTCTTTGTTTTTGTGTAAAAACCGCTTGTGGGCTTTTGTAATCATATGTAAGGACCCTTTGTGGGATTTTATAATCACGAGCTTATGAATATAAATATGTTCCTCTAATTTTGTCTTTGATTTATGCTATGTTTCCTTTTATTTGCGTTTGTGGAGATTCTGAATGCATGACTCCACCGATTGGCGTTAATATTGAGCCCAGGTGCAAATACTTCTTCGTGCCCTTGATAGATCAAAATGATTCCCCATAGAACCCTTTATCATTCCTTGGACCGAGTCCGAATCGGTTGGATAAACTCGGGTCATCGGGATCCCTGACTCTGAGTTGAATAAGAATAGGGCTTCGAACATTCAGTATGAGACTTAGCCTTTTAGACCTCGTGATAGTCTTCGATGGGGGGAATTGCTCGGACGCCTTGATAATAAACATGGACTTTAGGCTTTTGGAACAGTCCCCGAGTAGGGATTCGCTTAAGCTCGGGCTACCTGGGGACTTGTTTTGAATTCAGTGTAGATAACCTTAGGGCACTGCGGATAGATCATAGGTGAGAGCTTTCCCGAGTTTAGATGGTACCTCAAAGCCAAGCCCATATGAGTAGGGTGTTAGCGTTTGTTTTCTTCTTGATAGAAGCCCTCGATACCGGGTACCCTCTCGGGACTTGCAATGATGCTGATGGCTTCCTGGAGCCTATCATCTTTTTAGTGGGGGTCCTCGAGATCGGGTACCATCTCGGGACTTGCAATGATACTAATGGCTTCCTGGAGCCTAACTTCTTTTTTATGGAGGTCCTTGAGATCGGGTACCATCTCGGGACTTGTACAGATGTCAATGGCCTCCTAGAGCCTATCTTCTTTTTGGTGGGGGTCCTCGAGATCAGGTATCATCTCGGGACTTGCAATGATGCCAATGGCTTTCTGGAGCCTATCTTCTATTTGGTGGAGGTCCTCGAGATTAGGTACCATCTCGGGACTTGTGGTGATGCTAATGGCTTCGTAGCGCCTAACTTCTTTTTGATGGAGAACCTCAAGATCGGGTACCATCTTGGGACTTCGTTGATGCGGGGTCTTCAACCCCGAAACGTAGTATAGCGGTGTCAAGTGTATGATATGGTTATGAAGTGACCGAGGCGATTCCGCCAGCATATCATTCCAAAGCGATAAAAGCTTTAGCCGATATTTTTAATCGGCCTTTGAGGGAGGCAGGTGGTCGCCACTTTTCCTATGTATAGGGTTGCCTTCGCCCTTTTGGAGATTCTGCTATTCTGAGTAGTTATCCTCTTTCATAGAGTTCTCCTTTCTTGTTCCAATTTTTCTTTAACTCAAAGCTTTTGCTCAAGTCTTCATTTCCCCTTTCTTCTTTTTATCATAGCCATGGATGCTACGTTATGGTCTGCTCGGCAAGGAGAAGGGAGCTCCGCCTCTGGGCACTTTGTTTTGAGAGGGAACCTCCTGTCAAAAAAGACTCCCAACGCTCGAGGTTTTTGGGAGTATGCCTCAAAGTTTATTTCTTTAATAGGAGAGGAGCACCTTGAGTTGGTGAGGAAGGAATGTGGATGAGGAGAAAAGGTAGCATTGCGAGTACCATCCCCAGAGGAGAGCATCAAGGACCAAGCCGAGGGGTTTTCGAACGTGTACACGTACCCCTTTACATTAGGCCCCCTTGATAGGGTTGTGGTAAACTTCTGTCGAATGTACCAGGTTACCTTGGAGCAGATCCATCTGTCATTTTTGTAGACAATATTGATGATGAGGTTCTTTGCAGAAGACGTAGGTCTTCAATTCACTCTTAGTCACCTCATCAAGCTGTATCGTCCCTTTCATCATCAAGGCCTGCTAAACCTGCAATGCCAATCCACCACGTCTTTCGTTGTTGACGAAGAAGAAGACGGAGATCGGGGATGGATGAGCCGATTCGTCCGGATACGGACTGTCGATATTATTCCAGTGGAGTTTCTGCCATTTCCTAAGGAATGGAATTTTACACGTAAGTGGTACACTTGTGCCTTCTTAGTTTTGTTTATGGCGAAGGATGGCTTCGTAAATGCGTCTTCTTTTCTTTTTCTGCAGCGATTTTGTGGATGCCGGGCGAGGTTCCCGATCTGCTGGATTGGGTTCGGAAGTTGGCAACCCACTCGACTTAAAATGAGCGTAAGTGGAAAGCTTTATCTAAGGATAGGTGGGAGGCAAAACACCATGATACGTGCAATGCGATTTTCTCCCCCCTTTCTCTTGGAAGGGCGCTTTTTCTTTCTGCGTACTAACTCTGACATTGTAGGCATTGGGGAGTCCCTCAAAGCGTGGTTATGCCCTTTAGGAGAGTGAGAAAGATTGCCTGCTTCCGGGCTAAAGAATGATAACAACAAGCAAGAAATGCCTTTTTAGTGCGACAGTGATCAAAGCAAGATGAACCCAGACGGGGGGCTCGGAGAGGATGTATTGACTAAGCCTGCTTCACCCGCAATTTTTTGTTTTGGAAAGGCGGTTTATCCTCCGCTGTCATCTTCTTTTTCCATCGAAGGTACTTCGAGGGATACTCAAAACTCGGGATCGTATACACGGAGAGACTGTACCCCAACTGGGGTCGGCTTTTCTGGGGATGAGGGAGCCATACTAGTAGATGTACACTCAACATTCGAGGAAGCTCAGCGACTTCACTTTGTGGTGAGTTTTGGCACAGGCCCTTTTGAGTTTCGCTCCTTCCCTTTCTTATTGAGTTTTCTTTTGCAGGCCTTTGACAATCTTAAGTCTGAGCTACTTCGCCATGAGGCCAGGCAGCGGACGTCTTTAGATGGGGAGAAATCCCTTAGGCTCCATTGGGACAAAAGGGAAGTGGAGTTGGCATGCTTACGGTATGAGGCGAGTCAAAGCTTGAATTATGAGAGCTACCTGAAAGGGTAGGTAGTTTTTGTTCCGAGAGAATATGTGTTCCTTCTTCTAGCTCTTGAGGCTCATGTTTCGTTTACTTTAGTTGCAGAAACAAGAAGGAGGACTTGGAGCACCTTTGGAATGAAGTTGGCCGAGCCAAGCGCGAGTATAATGAGTTAAAGGCTCAGGCTTCGGCTGAGAAGGGTGCTCTGGCTAAAGCTTCCACCTTTGAGGTTAAACTTCACTTAGCTCGTGATAATAGCTTGGTTCAAATAGATATGATTATGAAGCTCGAGTTTCAGCTTTTGAAGATAAAGGCCGAGGTTGTATATGCCCGGGCTGAATCTGTAATGAGCCAAACTAAGGCTAACCAAAAAGTGGCAGTCTATTTGAAGGACACTGCCGATGCTCAGGCTGAGATAAGAAGGACTCTTGACCGCAAGGGCAAGATCAAGGAATATGCTCGGTGTAAGTCTCGAGGGGAAACCCTTGAGGAGATCCATGCTAGGGGCTTTGACCTCTCAGAAGAGGTGAAGCGGGCGAGGGCGGATGAACGTGGCACTAAGTCACTTCTGTTCGACGTCGAGGATGGCGACGATGAGGCTGATGGGCCATAATCCCCAAGGGGAACGTAGATTTTCTTTTCTGTTTTTGTACATTGTACTTTCGAAGTATGTTGTAAATGGAGCTTGTATTTTTTCACATATATGTATAAAAGGAAAGCTTCGCGGTTTCATTTTTTCTGCATTTTTTTTGCCTTGATTTTATTCAGATGAACTGGTTTTAGAAGGAATCCTTAGATTCGAGGTATGGCCCTGAGGCTCATTAAGTTGTCCCGTAGTGTTACATCCCGTATTTTTCTACAGAAGAATTGAGACACTACTTTTAATGACCATGTCTATTAATATGAGACGGAGGAAGTACAGTAACTTGAATTAAAGACCTCTTATCGATTGAGACTTTCAAAAATAGATCTTATATTGTTCATATCCTGATGTTAGCAAAATAATAAAAATAGACATTTATTACCTCCATGCCAGCTCTAAGCCATACACGTAATTTACTATATGCATGATTGCATCAATCCTTGATAAGTAATTGTGTAAACTGAACCAAGGAGTATTTATAAAATACATAAAATTTAGTAAATATTGTAATGAAGTTGGTAAACCAACCTTGATACCGTTAGATACATTTTGATATGGTATTTATATTGAATGGAATATTTTTGTAAAAAGGTTGAAAATATGATTTTATATAGTTATCAATATTACAACTTTTGAGTTTATTTTAAATTATACACATAATATGAGGAAGTTTATTAGATTTTCTTTATTATAAAGATAGAAATTATTTTCTCACATGAAAAGAAGGTTACCTTTTTACCATTTTAAGAATTAAGCGTACGAAAATTTGTATTCTTTTTATGAGATTAGGAAAATTATAAGTTGAGAAAATATGTGCATTTTCTTACATGGATATTTTAATAAAATAATAATGTATGTATTAATTTTATATGGTACCACGTGACCACGATAGTAAAGTATATTATAGTAATGTATATAAAGTGTATTAAAAGTGAGTAGTATTTTAAGTAGTTTGCGATAATTTTTAATTAAATGGGTAATTAGTTAATTATCGGATAATGGGTCATCACCTAATTAATTAATTCAATGTTTGAATAATCTTGTCCACCGCCACGTGCTAGCCCCTCACTTTCCAAATAAGTGACTCTTAGTCACTTTGGAAAGGTGGCAACCCAAAAATAATTAGGGCAAGACCAAGTAGCTTGGGAAGTTCGCTGGCTTCTCTGTTCTTATTCACAATCTTGGACATGATCCAAAGCCTACAAAAACATAAGCAAGAGCTAGAAAATTTGATACAAGATTAAAAATACATTCACAACCTCCCTCTTCAGTGCGTCACTATTGTAGGAGATCATAAACTTGTGCGCATATGCTTTATATCAATCTCAGGTGCTTTGTAGTATGAAAAAAGGATTCAAAAGGCAATTAAAATTTTATCAGTAATATTTTATAAAAGCTACAAGTCTGCTAAGTGATGCTTGCTAGAGATGATTCCAGTTGCTTCTGAAAGAATTTTCTTTGTGACTGCCACTTGGTGGAGTTGTACTCTTTGCTAAGGAATGCTAGCCAGTCGCCAACAACATTACCATTAATTATAATTCTTGGAGTTATTTGGTTAAGGAAGTGAAATATACGGTGAGGTCAACCAAAAGTGATGATTTACTACCATAGAAAAATATGTATTTGATAAAGTTTATCCGAAAGGTATATCGATTTTTATGGCATTCCGAGAAAATCTTATTAATGTATTTCTTATGCATTTCATGCATTGCATTCATTTACTCTGACCCATGACCAGATTTACATATATACGCGTATATATGTAAATATATGTATATGGGATATGGGAAAAGGTTGTGGCATTATATACGCACCACCACCTGATCAGCTGGTATATGTTGATGATTTTGCCCACAATGGCCGAGATGATATGATGAGATGCGTATATATGTAAATATATATATATATATATATATATATATATATATATATATACGCGTATATATGTATATATATGTATATGGGAAAAGGTTATGGCGTATATACGCACCACCACCTGATCAGCTGGTATATGTTGATGATTTTGCCCATAGTGGCTGAGATGATATGATGGGATGACCTCAGAGGCTTGATGATGTTATGAACACATGTACCTATGCACGACATGACATTTATACGTATAAGAATGATACTATAAGTATTCCATGATTTACAAAGTTGTCCAGACTTACAATTTGAGTTCATTATTCTATGTTTGATCTATGTCTTTTATGTACTGATTTTCATGCCTTACATACTCAGTACATTACTTGTACTGGCATCCTTCTTTTGGGAATGTTGCATTTTGGTCTATAGGTATAGATAATCAGTTTGGCGAACCCTTATAGTAGACGACGTCAGCATTCAACGAAGGATCGGTAAGACTCCACCTCATTCGTTATGCAACTGAGTCTATGAGTTATCGTGTCAGAGTCTTGCTACAGACTTATGGATAGGCCGGTACCCTTTCCCATTTGATGTCAAATAATTTTAGAGGCTTTGTAGACAGAGGTTCAGATTATATTGTATGTCAGAGGCCTGACGGCCCATATGTATTCATGTTTTAAGAAAGTTAGTTTATTGATACAGATTTGTGGCCCACCTATAGCCGTGCATTACGAGTTGTGTCCATGTTGGCTCATGATAGTTGCACAAGGAAAAAAAAGTTGCAAAGTGGTTCCCTCGGGCCAGGGCGGCACTGGGTTTCAGTCACGCCTCCCTAGGTTTGGGACGTGACACGTAGGCTCTTACACGCTTGGTCGATACGACCTTTTAGCATAAGACGGTGTTTGAGCTCTTATGCTTGTGCTCTTAGGCGTGTCTGGCCAACTATTTTGGGTTCAGTCTCCGAGTCGGGTATCGACTCGAGCTCATTCAACCCTCAAGTTTTTTGAATTGCAAGCTGGTCCTTAGGCTTTTATGCGCCGGGTTGGAGCGACCTTCTGTTTTAGCACTGGCAATAGTGGCTCTTACGCGTTTAGTCGGTGTGACCTTCGATTTTAGTGCTGGAGATAGTGGCTCTTACGCTTTTGCTCTTAGGCTTATTTATTTAACTGTTTTGGGTTCAGTTTCCGAATCGGGTTTTGACTCGAGCTCAATCGACCCTAAAGTTTTTGAATTTAGAGATGGACCTTAGGGCCTTACGCATTGGGTTGATACAACCTTTTGTGTGGGTTGGCGATAATGTCTCTTATGCCTTGGGTTGGTGCGACCTTTTATGTGGGCTGACGACAGTGGCTCTTACGCCTTGGGTCGATGCGACCTTTTATGTAGGCTTTATTTTTCCCTTGATAAAGATTTTTTGAAATAGTGTTTGCTTGACTCTTTGATGGTTTAATAAAAAACCTCGATTGCGAGTCATTATATGGTCATGATCGAGCACCTCGGGAGGTTTGGCTTGGAGGCTGAATATCTCAAAGCCAATGTTTAGGAGCTAACATGGTTGAAGCGCTTTTGCCTATGTCGAGGGTAGCCTATTTAACCGGTTCTTTTCGAAGTATATTCGAAGTAATTGAAGGACTATAATTTTATAGCAACAATTGGTCATCCTCGAGTCACGTTAGTTTGGCTGGTACAACCTTGTGACCGTAGTCATTTGTGTTTGGCCAGAGCCTTTTAGTCCAGTGTGAAGTAGTTTCGGCGTCTATATCGAGGG
Source organism: Nicotiana tabacum (assembly GCF_000715075.1). Taxonomy (NCBI): domain Eukaryota; kingdom Viridiplantae; phylum Streptophyta; class Magnoliopsida; order Solanales; family Solanaceae; genus Nicotiana; species Nicotiana tabacum. Next base: position 56,035,078 of record NC_134097.1, read on the forward strand.
TATGCCTTTTTAGGGGTCATACAAGTTCGATATATAGCCTAAATATTGAGATCGGGTTTATGCCTTTAGTAAGGTCTTACAAGTTTTACATGCCTTTGAGGTATTACAGTTTTGGATACTTTGTACAAGTGTGGTTCATGCCTTGCTTGAGGTCTTACAAGTATTGTCACTTGGTACAAGTGTGGTTCATGCCTTGCTTGAGGTCTTACAAGTATTGTCACTTGGTACAAGTGTGGTTCATGCCTTGCTTGAGGTCTTACAGATATTGTTGTTGCCTTATATAGGTCTTACGAGACCGAGGCTACCTACATGTGGTCTTATGGCCTTGAGTTTTGATAAGTCGATGGAGATGGCGATTGACGGCAGTCCCCAAGTCATCCAGGGTTTCTTGGCTTGGGAGCCATTCCTTGTGAACTTGGTATTGCCTCATCGAGGGCTTGTGATTTTGGAGTTTCTGACCCGGAGTTCGTGCAGCCTTGAGTTTTCGACGCTAGTCCCCGACTCTTTGGGACGTTTTTGGCTCTAGAGCTATTTTGTAATCTTGATGGTGCCTCATTAAGGGCTTACAAGTTAGGAGCTATGACCCGGGGGTCGCATTGTTTTATGTTGTTGGCACCAGTCCTCGAGTGTTTGGGACATTTTTTGGATTTGGGGCCATTTCTTGCAAAAATATCGAGCTTCCTTGAGATGCAAAATGCTTTTGGGAAGTATTCTTTGATTACATGGTACAAGTATACATGTTTTTGTTGTTACGGGCTTGGTTGTTCTATGCGGATATGGCTCGTTTGACCATTTGGCCCGGTACATTATCTTCCTATCGAGACCCTATTCAGCACATCTTGGATTCTTTGAGGAGGCGATCTTCCAAGGGGGATGCCCCCCAGTATTCGAGGTTGATTGAAAGGAAGCCTTGATTACTTTGTTGAGTCTTTCTTAGGTAGCATATAGATGTTGCCTCATTAAAAACCTTGCCGGTAAAACCCTTCCTGGGATAAAAACCCGGTCGAAGGAAATAAGTGCAACGTATGCTTTTGAAACCTAAGGCCTTCGAGTTGGAGAGTTCTTTGGCCGTTTTGATCGGATACCTGCACTCAGGTCAGTGTAGAATGTAATTGAAAGAGAAAGGAGACAGTCATACCTTAGTGAAGAATATGTCAGCAATGTTTCGAGCCCTGATATGTTTTAGTCGCTTTTGATGAGGATGCGGTACGGTACCCTACTTTGTTTAGTCGGGGATAGCCGAAAGTGTAGCTTGTTATCGCTATTTTACTATTTGCTTATCCTTCGGCTCCTTCGAAGGTGGAGGTACCGGTGTCGGGGCCACATCGTGCACTGCAAACATTTCTCTCGCCACATGTTGTTCCCCGTAGACGATCTTAATCCAATCCTTTATCAGGAATTTCATCATTTGATGGAAGGTGGATGGTACTGCACTCATGCAGTATATCTATGGCATTCTGAGCAAGGCGTTGTACCTCATGTCTCCCTCGATGACATGGAATTTAGCATTTTGGGTTGTGCCGGCCACGTTGATTGGGAGGGTGATTTCCCCTTTTGTTGTTTTGCTCTCCATGTAGAATCCGATAAGGACTCTAGAGGTGGGTATGATTTGGCCAAGCGTTCTGAGCTGATCTACCACCCTCGACCTGATAATGTTGGCCGAGCAACTTGGATCCACAAGTAAACGTTTAATTTTAAATGTATTTACAAGAAAAGAGATTACCAGTGCGTCGTTGTGAGGCTGAGACTAGGTCTCGATGTCCTCGTCGCTGAATGTGAGAGCTTCCTCAGGTATGTAACCCCGAGTTCGATTTTCTCTGGTGATAGATATTTTTGTTCTTCTCACCATGGGCTCTGTCACACCTCCTTTTTACCTACACCCCCAGAAGGGTATATAAGGGAATTTTTTCCAACTTAAAGTGACAATCGAAACGGGATTATTCATTTATTAAATTCAGAGTCGCCACTTGGGATAATTCTATGGTGTCCCAAGTCACCGGTTCAAATACCGAATCGAGGAAAAGATTGACTCTGCATTACAATCCGCGAACATAGAAATTCGGTAAGGAATTCTGTTAACCCGGGAGAAGGTGTTAGGCATTACCGAGTTCCGTGGTTCTAGCACGGTCGCTCAACTGTTATAATTAGCCTATTATCTGATTTTAAAACACGTTTTAACCTATGGTACAATTTTAATTTTATAACCGCTTTTACTTAACTATTTTTTAGTAGGAAGATTCAATGTCATCTAAAACACGTCTTGAACAACGTCACATAAATGCACCCGCGGTCCATGACACATTTTATTTAACATTGTTTGAGATTTAGATTTGGGTCACATAAATGCACACCCGAGTTTAGGAAGGTAATTTTAATTACGTGCCTAAAACAACTACGCACTTTCAAGTTTGCGAGGGCCATGAAAAATTCAACTAATGACCTACCTCGATTTCTAAGGGGTTAAAATTAATTAAGCGAGTGTCATGCATCTTTTGAGATTTTATTTGGCACGGCACACCTCAATTTATTCTAACCAAAAGGTTTCTAAACTTAATTTCGAGGGCCATAAACATTGGTCTTGCTTGATATGGCGCAGCTCGACTAATTTAAAGGGCCTTGCCAATTAATTCAACGGCTGAAAAATTTCCAAACATTAAGGCAAAATTTTAAAACTCAGTGATAATAGTTCGCAGGCTAGCAGTACGTGACATCAAATTGAGTTACTGAAGGGGCCCAGGTGAGCTATGAACACGACGACTAATTGACCATTTTGTTAACAACCAGGAGGATACAAATGGGCTCAAACGTGAAGCCCATAGCTGAAATGTGCCCATCAAAGGGAAACCTGGCAAAACTTGGCCAATGCTATAGCCTAATTCAGAACCCAATCGATGGGGCAAAGTCTATTAGAATGCAAATCCAACAATTCTATATGAAACATGCTATTGAATCAACATTTTTACTTCTGGAACTTGGATTATTAGAATGTAAGTCAACTAAACTAAATTTCCGAATTTACATCCGTACTCTTGGGTCAAGTCTGCCTTGGTCCCATATGGCAGCATCATTAGAAAAATAGACATTGGGCCCCGAAAAGAGCCCAATCCAAATGCAAGGTCGAGCGTTGGAGGCTTAAGACTCAAGATCGAGCCTCCTTGGATACAAATAACGTATGTTTAAACCTTTCCCCGTAGCAACAAACCTGACCTCAAACAAACAGGTATAACCTCATTTAACAAGACATAGGATCCCGAATTAATTCATGCCAAACTTTAAACAAGAACAATAGCCAATTTAACTATTTTCAACATGGGTCTATGAAACAGGCCATTTACAGCAAAATAACTCCTCACGGTATCTTTCAAACAGCATATTACATATTATTAATCTATTCTTAACCTACAATAGCCATTGTAACCAATCTAAACCTGAAATCTTCACCAAGAACGATCCTTGTTTTAGCAAAACGTAAAGCAAATTTAAGATACAATATGATTCAACTTGAATCTTCTACTACAGCATTTAAACAATTCCCAAATCAAATACAAGCATGAGAACTAAACTATCCAAATTCAAAATCAACTAAAATATACCATGAATCAAATTACTAAAGATACCATAACATGGGGAAATACTGAAGAATCATAAATAAAGTTGCTACTATACTTTAAACTCTGTTTTTCCATTTCATTCTTCAATTCCAACCTTACATTAAATAAGGTTCAGAATCATGTACCTGAATATAGCAAAAACAGAATCAAAAACAAAATTTGAGATCCAGAAAAAACAGTAACAACAATAAATAGCAGCAGCAATAACTCAGCAAAGAGAAATATCAGCAGAAACCAGCTCAAACCCAGCAATAAAACAGTATCCCATAGCCTTTAAATCATTTATAATTCCAGGAATCAACTAAAGTCCTTTGAAGGATCAAAATAGAGAGACCAATTGCAGAATCAGACCAAGAATGCAAGAGTTTTTAGCATCCTTTCTTAGCTCAGTCGTTTTTTATTTTTCCATAATTTTTATCTCTGATCCCCTTTTTCGAATATTAGGTAATGATACCTTTATAGGCAAGGTGTTAGGGCAGACTTCAACGAATTCAGTTTTGCACCTCTACCCTTTTTATGTTTTTATTTTTGCTTAGACACCCTTAGTGTAAAAATCAGACTTTCAGATTAATCCCCACTCCAGCTTCTATGAAGCTTCCTCAGTTAGTTACAGATTATTCCCTTACCTAGATTTCCTAGATTACCCCATAAGAGCCCTATTTTTACCCCTGAAAGCAAATGGGTCATGGGTCAAGTTGACCCAATTGTTAACACCCAGTCCCGCTTGCGAAAATCCAGGTCCAAGTCATTTTTGGCTTCTGATTTCAACAGAACTTCAATTCCACAATTGAAGGCTCAAAAACTTTACAATTTCATTTACAGAGTCCGAATGACTCGAGCAATTTTGGACTCCAAGTAGAAAAAGAAACTCTGAAATACATTAAAACTCAAAACAGAAAACGAATACTAATTAAACAAATTCTAAGACTAGACATGCAAAACTGACGATTTGAAAGAAATGAAAGAAAAGGAAGCAAAAATCAGAAAAGAAAAAGATGAGAAGAGAACAAAACTAAATATCAAAAAATAAAGAAAAGAACAATACCTAAAAACAATCTCGGTCCAGCAAACAATGAAGAAGAAACTTCAAATCTTTAGTCAATTTAGATATTAATCGTTTGTTCTTATCAAAAACACGTGAATAAAATCAAATTAGACCTGGGATTTTCAAGAAATTTCGAATCAAGGACTTTGGGATTTTAGGGTTCAGATCTTTGATCTAAAATTTGAGAGGTTTCGGGATGATTCGAAGGCAAGTGGTTATGGATTTGGTTTGAGGGGATAATGGGGGTCATAGGGTGTTAATTTGGTGTGGATTAGGAGTGGCGCCGCCCGGCTCGAGGTGGGAAAATGGAGGCGGCGATCTAGGGTTTTGTTTGGTATCTGAAGTGAGGAGGTGAGAGAGACGAGTGAGGGAGGGGGGGGGAGAAGATGTTCGGACAGTCTTATATTAAAGGGACCCTAGTTCCCATTTATTAGATTGAATGGAAATCATCGGTTGAAATTCAACCGAACTAAAACGGGGTCGTTTGGGTTATGTGGGGATTGGACCAGGTATTGGGTCGGATCATGGGTTGGACTGGATGGGTTTAAGGGATAATTACACTGGGCTTGAGACAACTAACATAAAACGACCCAAAAAATCAGCTTCATTTCTTTTCCCTTTTTTTAGCAATCTACTAGGCATTGCCTAGGGCTAGTTTTTTATATATAAAAAATAAAAAATGAAACATAGTGTCAGGTGGTCTTACAACATGAAAGAAATAAAATATGATGATTACATAGAACCTATTACAAATATTGAGCACTGAACTCATTATTGACATCACATACGATCTAATATAACCATGTAGCTTCTTATATCGATGGTTCATTTTTTGCCGCTATTCTTTGAGTTCTTTAGCCAATTTGTTTTCCTTTTTGCTCCCACTTGTGATGATTCTTGTTAAGTACTATAGATAAATTCTTTCCTATTTTGTCCATCTATCTTGTTTAATTGAAATTAATATCCAAGGTGATCTATAGTTGTCCGCTATACGCATCCACCAAATTCTTGCCCAGTACCTTCTTCTTGTAACCTTAGACACTGCCATGTTAAGAATTTCTATGCCTGCATTATCGTGTATTGTCACCTTGAATCCTTTTGAGACTATTGTATCAGTAGACATCTCAGAACTGATGGAGCAATGCATGGCCATCATTCTGGTCGTAAAACTGATCCTACAGTATTGCAAGAGAGTCCTAGTCACAGTTGTCATGGTTGTGCATGCCTCTTTTCCTTCTTCAAGGGAATGAGCAGATAGTGCGTATACCACCCAATGAAGTCGCAGTAGGAGGCAATGCATGAGTACACCAGAATTCCTTCGATGTTTTTTGTGATTGTGTTGTTGAATTCCTGCCTCTCTTGAATTCCAGACCTGTTCAATGTGTTTCAGTGTTTGGCACCCTATTTTGGAGGTCACATTACAATATTGCATTAGAGTGAAGTTCCATGATGTGTAATGTTTTTCCATAGGTAATTGCCAATATTCCTTGTCGCTTAGTAACATGTCCAAATAGCTATTCGTTTGTTGCTTGATTATTTCTGGTTTTAAGAGATGGTCTCGATGCCTTCAAGCCCTTTTGTTATTCCAAATTGTCACAGTATTAGAAATTACTTGGATGCTCAATGTTGGATCTCGACTGTCCAGGTCTCCTTTTGCTTTGTGTAAAATTTCTAAGCTTATGCCTCCTATTGTTGCTTCATCAAGGGAATGAGCATCAATAGCTAATACCACCCTTAAAAGCTGCAGCAAATAGGAGTGCATAACTAAATAAATTTCACCTGCAAAAAAGAAAGCTATGATAGAGAAAAAGACCTTTAATTCCTCCTCCCGAAGGATGTGGAGTTGGTATTCTGCATATGTCTGAAATTGGCGCGCATAACGATCAACGAGACAGGCGTGCATTAAAAAAATACAAAGCAGTGTTATTCTTTTGTGTGTTTCTAGCTTTTTCTCGAAATCAGGCGTTCCCCAGCATGCTGTTGCTACATCCAATATCTTTAGCCATTCAAGTTGTGCTCGATTATTGGAGTGCGTTTGTATTATAATTGAATGAGTCAGAAGTTGTCGCAGCATCAGAAAACTTAACAAATATTGCTTTATTCGCTTATGCATGCATGGTTTAATGTCGACTGCTACAAATTTCCATGAAAAAATGCTACTGCCTAAGATGAGCATCTGAGTACCCAGCTTGGCCTCTACATGTATGCCCACCCGTGAGATCCTTTCAATGGAATGAGCCACCATCTGAACATCCCTCAATAGGCATGTCAAAGATGCCTGATCACGACCTGCATTTAAGGGAAAAACTAGCACCACAATGTACTCCTCCCAAGTTGTTTGTCCATGATGGTCTGAACTTTCCTCTGTACTTATCCTCCTCCTTTGGATCTTACTCATTAATTCCTTGCAACTTTCACCCTCAAATATGGGCATTGGAGTTTGTCTTGATTGACTATTTTCCTTCCCTTTGAATCCAGCTGCCTAAAGCCATGGAATTCAATGTCTCCTATATCGATAGCATAGTTGGCAAGGTAGTACGCTTGTTTGTCTCCTTCCCTGTAGATGTGTGACACCCTGTAATTACCCCTGCCCATTAGTTGCCAAATTTCCTCCATATATTTGACAATACACCAAGGAGTTTTCCACAATTCTTCAACAAATTTCTTTATCGGCATGGAATCAGTTTGCAGCCAAACATTATTGTAATTGTGCTCATTGCCTATCTTTAAGGCCTCCAGAAATGCAAGTGCTTTAGCTTCAGTATTGGTTGCCTCATTAATCTCCTTTCCAAGAGCATAAATAACATCACCTTCCTGATTCCTCACACAAACCCCAATTGAACTCTTTCCCGGATTCCCCCTCGAAGCACCATCAGTGTTGACTTTAACCCATCCCTCACTAGGCATCTCCTAGATTACTTTTTCATATGTTAACCTTGGGGTATAGTTTTCCAGCATCTGTAATAACTCATGCCATTTATGAGGGAAATTAGTAATACCAGGCTTCCTAACTCGAACAAGAGCTTGAAGAGATGAAGAAACCTGGTAGATTACCCTACTGATTGTGACTGCCTCCCCATATTTGTAACCATTTCTCCTTTTTCACAATTCCCAGACTATGCAAGAGGGTAGCGATTGCATGATAGACTTTATTCTAGGAATCACACTAGCAGTCCAACACTTTATGATCGCCTGATGCATTGATAATACTTCTATTCGTATTCCAGCTATAGTAAGGAAGTATTTCCATACTAACTTTGCAGCATTAGAGGTGAAGAATAAATGTGTCAATGACTCTTCCTGTGGTTCAGTGCAGCACCAACACCTTGAGGGCATACTATATCCCAACCTTTTCAAAAAATCTTCAAGGGGTAACTTAGCTTTCAACACTTTCCACATAAAAAAGGAAATCTTGAATGGCAGTCCTTTCACCCACATCATTTTATAAGCCAGACGTGGGTCATTCCTCCTCCTCAAATAGTCCCAAGAAGATTTGACACTAAAATTCCCTCATGATTGTAGCATCTAGTAAGGTATGTCCAACTTATTTTCCATCACTAGTGGCTTAATCCTTTCCAGAATATGCATAGAAAATTCCATAGGTAAAGCTTCATGAATCTTCTCCACATTCCATATGTCATCCTCCACTACATCATTCACATTGCGAATAGATTCATCAATCCTAAATACTTGTGGAACTAGGAAATAAAGAGCTCCCAGTCCTGTCCAGTTATCAAACCAAAATAGGGAGGATCCCATCTTAGGGTTCAAAGTGATTTGATGTTCAATACTATCTCTGCACTCCAGCATTTTCCTACAAATATGAGACCCATTTCTCCAAGGCACAATTACAGCATTTAACTTCTTGTAATACTTTTGGCACATGAATGAACTCCATAGGCTTGGCTTGGTTCTAAAATTCCACCACAATTTGTAGAACAACGCCTTTGATACATCATGTAGTGATCTAAAACCAATGCCCCCTCCTCACAAGGCATACACAAATTATTCCATGAAGCCCAGTGCCTACTAGGTCAGCCTATAGCACTTCTCCAAAAAAATTGAGCAAATATTTTGTGTAAACTAATTATGACAAAATGTGGAGGGTTTACAGCTGAGAGTAGATGAATTGGCATACTCTGCAACGCATGAGATATCAAAACTGCCTTGCCTCCTACTGATAACAACTTCCCTTTCTAAGCTTGTAGTTTGTCCATGACTTTAGTAATCAAGTTTTGATAGTAATCCTTCTTCCTTTTAGAGTAAAAGATAGTACATCCAAGATATGTACAAGGAAAATCATTCCTTCCAATTCCAGTGATTCTTTCTACCTTTGTGACAACCTCCCTCTCTACCAAGTGATGCATATAGACTGCAGACTTGCTCTTGTTTACAAGCTGACCAGAGGCTACTTCATAAGCATTCAAGACTTCCATCACCAACTTAAGAGAAGTAGCATCAGATGAGGAAAAAATGATAGTGTCATCTGCATATGCCAAGTGATTTATCTTATGGCTCCATTTAGGCATACCATATCCACAAAAGTAAAGATTCAACTGCAAAGAGTTTAGACCTCTAGACAAGGCTTCAGCAACTAGTATGAATAGTGTTGGTGATAGGGGATCCCCTTGCTTGACACCCCTAGTTGATTTGAAAAAACCAAAAGGTTGTCCATTTATGACTACTGAATACCAATTGTTTGAAACAATTCCAAACACCATTCTTATGAATCTCTTATCAAATCCCATCTTCCTCAGCACCTTTGTTAAGAATAACCAGGAGAGCCTATCATAGGCCTTAGCCATGTGTAGCTTAATGACCACATTAGGACCTGCATTGGTTCTCAATCTAATGTTGTTTATGATTTCCTGGGTCAACAACACATTCTCAGTAATGCTCCTTCCTTTTACAAATCCTGCCTGTTCCTCACTATTAATGTTAGGAAGAAATACTACTAATCTTTCATGAATAACTCTTGAAATAATTTTGTTGGAAAAGTTGCTAAGGCTTATGGGCCTCAAATCAGAGAAAGATGGCATCTCCTTCTTCTTTGGTAATAAGACAAGGTTGGTATGAGTGATACATTTAGGCAATTCATTTCTATTGAATACAACTCTAAAAATGTCATAGATGTCATCTCCAATGATATCCCATCAAAATTGATAGAAACAGCCTGTAAATCCATCTGGTCCACCTGCACTCTCCCCATTTAATCCTTGAATTGCTTTTTTCACCTCTTCCTTAATTGGCTGCATCAGTAGTTCAACATTTTGATCTGTATCTATCAAGGCAGGGATGTGGTCTAGGATATGGAATCTTGTGGGGATATCATTTTTCAGTGAATTGGTTCTTGAAAAAACTCACTACCTCCTCTGCAATTTCTTCATCTTGTTCAATCCAAGCACCTTTGCTATTTTCTATTCTTTTGATCTGAAGCTTCTTCCTTTTGCCATTTACATGTGCATGGAAAAATTTAGTATTTCTGTCACCCTCTTTGAACCATTGCATTCCTGCCTTTTGCTTCCAAAACTCCTCTTCAATAGCCAAATATTTGATCATGTCTGCCTGCACTTTCTGTAATCTCTCTCTGTTCTCTTGAGTGGGAAAGGCTTCAAATTGGGCTTCGTGGACCATAACCACCTCCTATAGGCTTGCTATTTTTTGAAAAATATCTCCATAGGTTGCCTTGCTCCATACAGTTACTGCTTTCTTCAGTTTCTTCAGTTTGTAGTTGAACAAAACAAATGGATTGGCATAAAAGTCAGCATTCCAGTTTTCTTTCACTACTTCTTTGAATGATTCATGCTTTATCTAGAAATTCAAGAACCTAAAGGATTTCTTCACTGGTGCGGCTTCAATGTCATATTTCAGCATTAATGGACAGTGATCTGATCCAATTTTAGGGAGGTGAGTGACCTCCAAATCAGGGAAAGTTTGTTGGAATTCCATATTGGCTAAACAACAATCTAATCTTTTAAAAATGCATTCTTCATTAGCTCTCTCATTCCACCACGTGAATATACTACCTATGAAGCCCAAATCTGCTAGGTTGCAGGTATTTATGCAATGTCTGAAGTCGTCAATCTCATTCAATGAAACTAGTAATCCCCCAAACTTCTCTCCTCATCCCATATAACATTAAAATCCCCTGCTACAAGCCATGTAACTGTCATGTCTCTTGCCATATCATACATTGAATCCCATAACTCAATCCTCGCAATGGAATCGCATTTTGCATACACTAGAGTTAAGAGCAATTGCACATGAGTTTCAGTGTGGACAAATTTTATTGTAAGCTATTGTACCATATCATATATGATTGAAACTTCAAAAACCTCCTCTATGAACACCCAAATTTTATTGGATACATTTGCAATAGCCTAGGCGAATCCAATTCTTCTTCTGTATCTCTCTAGTTTCCTAGCTTGTTGTTTTGGTTTCATAATTCCAATGAACTCAAAGTGATGTTGTTTATTCAAAGTGATGAGTCTCTCAAAAGCTTGCATGGTCCTGACTGACCTAATATTCCAAATTAGAGCATCCATTAGAGGTTATTAGATTTGGTAAGTGTCCTCCTTGTTTGAATTCCAGTTAAAGGCAAAAGTGAAGATTTCTTAGCTGATTCCTTAGCATTCTTGTTTCTCCCTTTAGTCGCTGACTTTCCCTTATTGTTATGCCTTGGAGATAGGTCCCCTTGTCGTGCAATGTTTCTGAAGTTATGTGCACTAGATTCCTCATCTAGGTCCTTGCCTAGAATGTTAAAATGATCACCAAATCCTTGCTATTGGTCTACTACTGCATCCAATTGTTTAAGATGTTCCTCAGCATGTATGCCTATTTCCCCTTGATATTGCTGCTTCTGTTGTCTGTCAAACAATGGAACAGTGTTGCTGTCGTTGGGCCTATTCTTGTTTCCAGTTGTAGCACTCTCACATCTTTGTTAATCTCTTGAGGACCAGTTATTTTTCCCCAAGTCCCACCTGGATCCCCCATATTCACGTTTACATCCTTTGGATTTACTGCAGAAGTAGTCTGATTTCCTGTTTCTACCACCCTATTTCCTTGTTGAACAATCAACTTTGTAGCTTCTCCAGTTTTTTCTTTGTTCTTATCAGTAGGCTGTGTTTTTTCTTGTATGTTATTGATCAACTCTTCCTCTTTGCTAGCATTATCCTCACCATTGACACTTTTCTCTTCTTCTTCAAAATTCACATCTGAATCTCGGTCTGCTTGCATACCATCAGGAATGATCCCTTCTTCTGGATCTTCTTCGATTTGATTGCTCCATACTCTACCACCTGTCCACTTAATTCTCTCCTTTGCAACAAAAATTTCATTAGTTGCATCTGTTTCATCACCAGTCAAGCCTTTCTTTTTCTTTGCCAAATTGTCATCCACTCTTGTGTCTTGTGATAGAACCTCTTGGTATGATGTGTTAGTAGCTACTACATTGCCAGTAAATGCTGGTTGTACCCATTTTGATGTGGGTTCCTTGTTGCTTGGCTTCCCATTACTTTCTCCATTAGAGATAGTAGGTCCTCCTTGTTTTACTACCTTACTCCCATTTGATGTAAGTATAAAACTTGGAGCAGATGGATTTAGTCCTTTTCTATTTCCAGCAGAACATGCTTTATTAGGACTTCTACTCCCTTGTCCTCGATTCCTTTATTTAGAATGAGCATTATTTTCCACCATGAGCACTTCTTGACCCTCCTCAACAATTGCCAGTTGATTGTTTTCTGTATCATCATCATCCTGATCCTCCAATATAGCAAACATATTCGTTGTTTGAATTTGCTGGTTATTTACTGCATCATCTGGGATAATTTCCTTTCCTGCAACCTCATGAATTTATTGAAATAAAGAATTTCATTGTCTCTGATTAATAGCTTCCTCCGGTGTAATAACTTTGGTAGGTTGTCCTTGCAATGCATTCTGAATATTTCCATGAATTTGTGTTTGTCGAACATTGGAGTGATCTGCTGGCACTACTTCATCTGCAAGAGCTTTATTTTTCCTGACACGATTGTCTCTTACTTCTTTCCATTGTTCCCCAACTGGATTCAAATTACCTAAAACTTTCCCACTTGATAAGATCATCAATGGTTGCTTATGATGCACATTGCTCTGGTCCTTGTTAATTTCTGCAGTAGGTTTGCTTTGAGAATATGGTGACAATTCAGGATTAATTCTCCAGCATTCAATATTGTCATGCCCTTGTAATCTACATTCTTTACAGTACTTAGGCATCATATCGTACTTAATATTTACCTATCCAGTCCTTATTTCACCCGATGCTTCATTAACAATATCCATCCTTACATTTTTAGGGTGGTTAGCTAACAAGTCGATAAGAACTTTGACCCTAACACAACTAGGTCTAGTCTTTTTAATACTAGCCATGTCCAAGTGTAAAGGTTTCCAAACAGCTGAAGCAAGAGAAAAATACACTCCTTCACAAAGTACGTAGGTAATAAACCTGGAAAAGAGATCCAAGCCATAGCCATTAGAGTTTCCTCTCCTACTTTAAACTTCACATCATAAATGAGAGGTCGAATTTGATATTCATGGCCATTCTTGTCCTTGACGTATTGAGTTCTTTTCGATGTAAAATCAACATAGTCCTGCCACAAGGTCATACGTATAAGGACATGGCTGTCTCTCAAAAGTCCAATATTGCATTATCCTTTTAAACCATATTGAGATGGAACAATGCGACGAATCTTATTTAAATCTAGCTGACCATATGCAAACTTTCCCACCACAGCATATTGGATATCCTCAATCACGTTCATTCTCTCAACTTCTTCCTCCGTAAACTTAACAACTGGTTGTCCATTCAAGATTGTTGCTTGTTTCACAGTGATAGGATCAACTGAAGCTTGTTTAGATGAGTTTCCATGTACTACTGTGTTAATCACAGCAGGTTTCAATAAGTTCGAGTAGTCTAATGGCTTGGATATTTGTGGGGTATTGTTTTGGAGGGAAGTTGTAGCTTGGGAAGGCTGACCAGCCATAGGAGGGGGCTGGTCACCGGAGCTGGAGGCCATGACCGACCTCAATGGAGCTCGTAACCAAAGCTGTCCAGATTGGATAGGATACAGAGTCCTAAAAAACAATTGGAAATCAAGTAAAACTATTCATCCATGGAGTTCATCAATACATGTAAATTTCACGTAATAATGGCAGCAGCGATGGAATTAACTGAAAAGAGACTGGTTGCTACAGTAACTCGGGAACTAAATTGCCAGTAGTTATAGATTAAATCACGATTGAGATTATGCTGCCAAGTTAATCTTCAACAATCCATACAAATAGGGGCACTTCACGTTACAATAGAGCAGGAACGTTGAATTTGGCTAGAGAGAAGTCGATGCTACAGTAAATCTTAAAAAAAATAAAATTAAGATCTGCTGCGAATGGTTATGGATTTTAGGAAAAAATCAAAAGGAGATTATTCACAATGAGAAGGATGTTCTTTTGGGACCAATCTTGTGAACTTACCTTGCCGGACGCCGGAATTATGGACGATGAATAATGACGGATTTACTATTCAGGCAGCTATTGATTTCTAGGTAGGTTCCATCTCCCCCTTCTTCAAGATTAGGGTTTTCTTAACCTATTTTTTTTTTTTTTTAAAAAAGACTTCTTTTTTATTTTTCGTTTTTAAAAATCTTTATAATCCCTTTTTCTTTTTTCTTTTTTTTTTAAAACAAAAACAAATATAAAGTAAAACCTAATTTAATTCCCAACACAAATTAATCCTACCACATTGAACTATTAACTCTAAGTAATAATTACCATAATTTATTAAAAACCAAATTAAAGGAAAACCACCGAAAATCAAAACTAAAATTAAAAGAAATGAAAAAATAAGTTATTTTGTGATTTTTCCATTTTTATAATACAACTAATTTGCTAATTAATCTAAAAAATGTAAAATTAAATAATAAATGCAAATGCAATATATTTTTGTACTTTTTCATGAATAAAATAAAATAAATGTGCACAGGCAAATGCAAACAGTTGGCAAAAATGCTATAAAAATCTACAAAATTGCAAATAATGGGAGAAATTTATTTTGTTGAATCTATGGGAGTAATTCATATAGGGCAAAAATCACGTGCTCACAGCTACCCCTCTTTGCTGGGAAACACGAAGAGTTTTCGTGCAAAGATAAAGTGAGCGGATACGAGCAATTTTTGCCCGTCTGAATACTCCGTGGGAATCATTTTTGAAAGATTTAATCGCGCCCTGCTTCCGAGGTTGCCTACATATCCTTGGCTAAAAGGAATCAGGTCAGTGTAGTTCAGAAAGTTTTGGTAGCTGGGACTACCATGAAGCTATGATTTCACCGTTGTTGCTGCTGTTACTACTGCTTACTGAACCCCTTATTACACCATGACAAAATAAAAGGAAGCTAGACTAAACTATGATCTATGAATTATAAAAGCCCTATCTATATCTTCAAACATGATCTTGTGATTCTCGTTGCCTTGTATTCTCCCGGTGAAGTCTCTTTGTTGCCGATTTGAATTGTAATCTGTGATGCTTTCCCTTTTCTCCAGTGGACGCCTGATTGCTGAACTTGAACTGTATTCCCGTGCTCTCCAGGTGGGCGCCTGACTACTGACCTTGAACTATATTCCCATGCTCTCCAGGTGGACGCCTGATTGCTGAACTTGAATTGTATTCATGCGCTCTCCAGGTGGGCTCCTGACTGCTGAACTTGAATTATATTCCCATGCTCTCCAGGCAGGCGCCTGACTGCTGAACTTGAATTATATTCCTGTGCTCTCCAGGTGGGCTCCTGACTACTGAACTTGAACTGTATTCCCATGCTCTCCAGGTGGGCGCCTGATTGCTGAACTTGAATTGTATTCCCACGCTCTCCAGGTGGGCGCCTGACTGTTGAACTTAAATTGTATTCCCATGCTCAACAGGGGGGGCGCCTGACTGCTGAACTTGAATTGTATTCCCGTGCTCTCCAGGTGGGCGCCTGATTGCTGAACTTGAATTGTATTCCCGCACTCTCCAGGTGGGCTCCTGACTGCTGAACTTGAATTTTATTCCCATGCTTTCCAGGTGGGCTCCTGACTGCTGAACATGAATTGTATTCCCGTGCTCTCTAGGTGGGTTCCTGACTGCTGAACTTGAATTGTACTCCCGTGCTCTCTAGGCGGGTGCCTGATTGCTGAACTTGAGTTGCTTTTCCCTATTCTCCAAGTGGGTACCTGATTTCAACAAAAATAGACTAAACAAAGAATATGTTCTACCCCAGTTTGGTAGCTGGGCACATATGTGAGTGTTACACTAAATCATATTACCAAATATTACTAAGAATTTGAAAGTTAGATCCCGTTATCCAGGAGGGTCCTGACAGCTCCTAGTTACACGACAGTTTTAAATCTAAATTATATCTCCTAAAGGTATTACTTTTGCTACATCTTGTTATCTAAGCCGATCTTAAAACTTCACCCCATTATCCAGGAGGGGCCTGACAACTCTTAATTAAACGGCAATTTTAAATATACGTTATATGATTTAAAGGTGGGACTTCTGTTAAATCTTGTTATCTAAGAGGGCCTCAAACTACACCCCATTATCCAGGAGGGTCCTGAAAATCAAAAGTCAAGTTTTATCTTAAGAGTAACAATTTTATGGCTAAATTATATTACCCTACACTAGAACTTACGCTAAACTCTATTATCCAATGGAAATTTTAAAGCTAGGTCCCATTATTCAGGAGGGTCCTGACAACTCCTAATTGAATCCTATCTTCAACATGTGAACTATAAAACCATCTTATATTCCTTAGGGTACATTTATGCTAGATTTTTCTACTCACGATTGTTGTGAATTTTAAACTAGGTCCCATTTTCCAGGAGGGTCCTAAAAATTTACGATCAAACGTGTTTGGTGCTTGCTTTTCCTTCGGAGGGTTTCTCCGAGACAAACGAAATTTTCTGCCCCTGTTTCAAATCAAAGAAAAATCTTGTTAGTTTAAAATGCGGTGGTTGGTTTGTGGCCTTGACTTTGAGGGCGTTTGCTCCTCCGCTTCATATGATAACTTTGACTTCCACTCAAAGACCTTGCTAACCACTTTCTCTGTCATCCTTATCACAGAAAATACCTCTTCTCCGTTCAGAACCAGTACCCTCTATTTGTTGAATTGCTCATGAACTGACATTTACCAAACCTTTGTGTCTTACATGAATCCCAAAGCA
The DNA here is from genome assembly GCF_000715075.1 of Nicotiana tabacum. Lineage (NCBI taxonomy): Eukaryota > Viridiplantae > Streptophyta > Magnoliopsida > Solanales > Solanaceae > Nicotiana > Nicotiana tabacum. The sequence goes on from NC_134097.1 coordinate 56,051,961, forward strand.
CGTCAATTGCCACCTACTCAGTGCATATGCTGTTCTTTCTTAACTTAAACCGCTGGCCTTGTCCTTGAGGTCTATTTCACCTTCACTTGCCATGATAACTTTGATTTCTGCTTGGAAGACCTTGCTTGTCACTGGTTAACCACTTTCTTTGTTAATCTTATCACATAATATACCTTTGTTTCGTTCACCCTACACCCTCCACCTGTTACATTCTTCATGAATTGATATATACCAAACCTTTGTATTTCACATGAATCCCAAAGCATGTTGATTGTTACTAACTCAGTGCGCACGTTGTTCTTTCCTAACTTATGCCACTTTGATGTGCTGGCCAGATCCCGTTTTGTGCAATTGGAAAGCTGGTGGAAAATTTTGAAGTCATTTCTCACTTAATTTGACACACAGACTCAGGAAGAGGAAGTAAACAAGACAAAAGAAACAGAGTATAGGAAAAGGAAAGAGATGATTCCTAACAAGAAAACTACAAAGTAGAAACCTCTCAGATGTGGATACCAACTCTAATGACCATGACATGCACCTGTGGCCTATTCTGTTGAGCAAGTCTGATGTTCAACTCCTGTTATACCCCTAAACCGTGAAACTGGGCTTCAATGCTCCGATTATCTAATCTTATTCACAATCCTTATTCGACTTGTAGTGCTCGAAGGGTTTCACCATCAAGCCTCTCTCATTTTGTTCTATCTCTAAACTTACCGTCGCCATACGGTGTCCGCGAGGGTTTTTACCAATAATACTCTCTTATTTTTTATTTCTCTCAGCTCTCATCGCCTTACGGTGCCTGTGAGGGTTTTTACCAATAAGACTCTCTCATTTTCATTATTTTTCTTCTTGGACCAGAGTTTTGCCCCTAATATGAATTACCTCTCATTACTTGACTTGGCATCTTTTGAAGACTGATCGGAAGGTCTTTCTTTGGACCGTAACGTGGGCTTTTGGATAGGGTTAAAAAAGAAAGGATATCAAAGGCTCAAAACAATTTACATGGGTTCAAAATTACAACTTTCGAAACCAGATTTCTTACAACAACCACAACTTCCGCCCCAGTTTCTTGCTTGGGGACTTTTGGATTTTTATTTTGATGGGACCGAACCGTGAGGCTGCCTATGTAACCTTAAAAGGAATCAGGTCGAACGTAGTACATGTCATAGAAATTACTTTGTTTGTTGTGATTTTTCTTTCCCTGTCCTTTCTCTTCTTTTCTTCTTTTTGTTTTTCTTGTTGTTTCTCTTTTTTTTTCATTCTTTTCTTTCTATTTTCATTCTTTCTTTCTCTTTTCATTCTCCTTTTCCTTTACTTATCTTTTGCGCTTGCATTTCTGAACTTTTCTATTGATTCCAAAAGAGGGGTATGAAAGAAAAATAAATAAGGCTCAAAGGGGGTAACAAAGGATAGAGTGTTTAGATAGCAGAACAAAATGCCTTCGTCATTCCAATCTTCCAAACATGCCAAATACAAACAAACACATTTTAACCAACGAAATCATACATAATATCTTCTGACTGCATCATAATTGATAGCCATATCCACACATTTGCCTTCTACATCTATTAAACACAAAGCCCCATTGGACAAACACTCTCACTCTCATTACCACAAACGACCCCTGTTAATTTGGGTAAACTTGCTTTTAGCTTTAACCCGATGCGGCATGATGCATTTCAATAGGGTTTCTTTATTTTCTATCTGCCCCAGTTTCAGACAATTTGGGCTTGAAGTGATCTCAAAATGCCTTCACTTATTTTCCTCAAATGTCCCTATCTTCTTCAAAATTATTTCATTGCTTCATGACTAAACTGACTTTTCAAGACCAGTCTGGGAGTTACGTGTGCATGTCATGTCACTAGAGTCAACATGAAAAGAACTATAAAAAGAAAAGAGAACTAAAGAAAAATGACAGAAAACAGAAAATTGCTTTAGATAGATGGTGAAAGGGCTTGAACAACAAAACAAGTAAACTAAACTGGGATTACAAACCTAGACAATACTAAATGATCTACTACGGCTAAGCAAACTAGGCAAAATAAAAGGATAGAAGGGTTTGAGTCACAAGACAATATCCGGATTACAACCCTAAATATTACCTGGACCACAGAAATGACAACAAAATTAACTACCAAAACTCCTCCTTGGCTAACCAAGAAAAGAGCGTCTTGCCAATCACCAAACTCAATATCTTAGCCACTGACTTCTGCATCAGCAATACTAGGACCTTCACAAGTCTTCATCACATTGTTCTTAAAAAATTTCTTTTGGGTTCCTTTTTGCCGGCTCTTTCTTAAGATCAACCTCTGATAGCGCTGAAAGCTTAGTAGCACGTGGGCCTCCGAGGCTCCCAGAAGAATTCTCACATTCCTTTTCAAAATAAATCATACCCACCATATGCGTTTCATTATGCACAGGCGATGGACTCTGGCTGGTGTCTGCTGCATCCGGATTTTGCACGACAATGTCGCCTGCATCAATAAGCTTTTGAATCGCATTCTTCAGATTCCAACACTTCGCTGTATCATGACTTGGGGAATCTGAGCAATATGCACACCTTAGAGAAAAATCAAACTTCTTTGGAAGAGGGTTTGACATTTTTTTTATCTAGGTCGTCTTCAACATGTCAAATTTTCTTAGCCTCTAGAACAGACTGGCATATGACTCTTCCAATGGAGTGAAGGTTTTTTTCTTCCGTAACCTATCGTTCTTAAATGCTTGATTGGGACGGAAACCTGATCCAGGGGGGTTTCGGTAGGCTCGTGAGGGTAGCTAGGCAATCTGAAGAACTGGGTACTAGGAATGAGTTCTGTGGAGAGAAGTAGCATTGGGGAGGGTCATCTAGTGCACAAATATATTCACGAGGATGATGTCGAGGCTGGAAGTATTGAGCAGGAAGGCCCATCGGATCATCTTTTCTGTTTCTCTTTCTTCCACCCAAGCTTACTGGGATGTTCTGAATGTCTTTCGAACAACTCATGATTTTGCTTGACTTGATTCCCTCTTCTACTAGCTCCCCTATTTTTAACACATCATTGAAAGTCTTTCCCAAGGCCAGGATTAAATGACTGAAGTAGGTGGGCACCTGGTCTTGTAGGAAAAGCTCAACCATTTCTTCTTCACCAATCGGGGTATTGACTCGAGCAGCTTGCTCCCTCCATTTGAGCCCAAACTCCCTAAAGATTTCCTACGGCTTCTTTTCCATTTTAGATAGGGAAGAGCGGTCTGGGGTAACACCTGATCTGTATTGAATGTATCAAACAACATTTTGATCCATGTCACCCAATGTAGGCCACTTACCAACATCTTGGCGATTATGCCATTCTAAAGTTGCCCCAGTCAAGCTCTCACTGAAATACGCCATCATCAAGTCATCTTTCTCTCCAACAATTCGCATTTCATTGAAGTAAACCCTCAGGTGGGCTACCAGATCTCCACACCCATCATACAAGTTAAATTTTGGCACTCTGAACCCCGCGGGCAGGCGGACACCAGGGGACACAGACAGTTCTTTGTAAACCGTGCTACCCTGGTCTCCACTTCCTTGCTTGTTCTTCAAGGTTTGTTCTATGCCTTTCAGCCTCCTGGGTATCCCATCTTTCCCTTCTCTTCCTATTAACCTTTCATTTTTAACATGAGGCGCATCCCGCGGGCCCTGTTTGTATGAGTAGGGAACCTTGTGGGCAACCTCAGAGGGGTAATGTTGGGCATCATGAGCTTTGAGTGGCTGTTCATTGTCAAGGATAGTGGATGTGAGAGTAGGGCAATTTTGGGGAGAGGTAATTATAGGATGAGTGACAGAGTTACTAGGAGGGTTAAGAAAGTTGTGATAAGCGGGTGGATCTGGAGAGTATGGAGGATCATCTGGCATTGTGCCCGAAGTTTGGGTAAGGGAAACATCTAGGAAGTTAGGTGCTGGCGGGGGTGGTGCCCTCCCAGTCATCCAGGCCAGATACATGTCCGTTATGTGTTGTCTTAACATCCTTACCTCATCAGCCAAACCAGTATCCCGTTCAACCAACTATTTTCGGGCACCGATATCAACCAACCCAATTTTGTTGTTGTCCGCCATTGCCTTTTAAATTTATGTTGAGGAGAGGAGTTACTTCTTCAGGAACCACAAACCAACTACCTTTCTGTATTGGACTATCAACAATAAACTTGTTAGTGATTAGAGCTTAACAAATAGGTAACCGCACATTTGGAGAATGAATGCACCTAAGTAGTTAACTGTTTTTAATATGCATTTGATCGGTTGCTTGCATCATCCCGGCTTTTCCCTATTTCCATTTTCAACTTCTCTTTTTCTCTTTTTTTTTCATTCATGCCTTGCTTGATTTCTCTTTGTTTTTATTCTCTCATTTTTCTTTCTTATTTTGTCATTGTTTCCTTCTCACGGTTTCTTATTTTCTTTCTCTTTTCTTTTCTTTTTCTCTCTTGTTTTCCCCTATTTTTTCTTTCTTCTTTTTTCTTTCTTTTGGTTATGGTTAAATGCTATGAATATTGCCTACGTATCATGACCCCGCATGAATCAGACCGAGTGTAGTTCTGGGGATAAGTGTAAAAATAAAATATTTTGCGATTTTTAAATTTTCATAAAAAGCAAGTGCTTTGATTACAACGACTCAAAAACTAACAGACTCAAAAAGACACTAACAGACTTTGATGAAAAGATGAAAATACAGACTCAAAAAGAAAAATGAAAATATAGACTCGAAAACAGACTAACAGACTTCAATGAAAATCACGAATACATCAACGCCTCAACTACTCCTGGGGCCCGCGGGCAATCATTCGGTCTCGCCACGGGCCTATGCGCTAAATCCCCTTGGAGGTGGTAGAGATCTTCCATTATCTGGCGAACAAAGGTCATCGCGGTGGCAAAGAACATGGATTTAGTCATATCCTCACAACTACTACATTTCATCGCTATGTAGTCGACGATCCTTCTAACTCTCTCTCTTATGACACCCTTTTCTTGCAACAAACGCCCAATCTGCTGGGCCATGGCTTCCAAAGTTTGTTCGGCTACATGATTCTGTTCTTGAAGTTGTTGCAAATCTCTTTCTAACTGTGCCATCGCTGCGTAATAGTGTTCCCTTTCTGCCTTAAAGTCTTTTGCCTGCTTGATCATTTTGTTCTCAAAGATGGTAACCCTTTTCTTCAACCCCACAATCTTATTGTCATATTTTTCTTTTAACTGTTTAACCAAGTGCGCTCGTTCTTCCGCATTCTTAGCCAATTTTGTTCGAGCCATGGCTAGTTCACCCTCTGCTTTGTTCAAATCAAAACCATACTCATCCACCTTCTGCCTAAGTTTCTTTATAAGCTTCTCATCCATTGCACTTCTAGCGGGATTTTCAGCTGCTATTTTCATTTCTCAAATCTGGGGTCGAATGGCCTCATTTTCTTTGGATAGCTTTTTCTTTTCGGCTTTATCCTCCATGGCTTGCAAACCATTCTCGAATAGGAGATCCCTGACTTGCTTTTCCAGTTTTCCTATTGTGGCCCTGTACTCATTCTCCTTGGCCAACCAAGCCCATTGTTCTTGCGACGCCTCAATGAATTCCTGAATGTGAGGCTTTTTGGCTGGTCCTTCAGGTTCAGCCCTTGTGGCGTTCTTCTTTCTATACCAAGCATGATAGGTGGGTGAGACCTCGCCTCTAGATAGGTCACACACTAGAGTGTTCGCTGTCAAATACTGGCAGTCGTTCCAAATAGAACGAACTGTTTCTTCATGAAATTGGCCGTCGGAGCTAACCTCGACTCGCATAAAAACTAAGATCTTCATCTAGGTGCATCACCTGACACTTTCCCAACTGTCTCATTACCCGATATGGAGCGTAAGGTTGAATGCCTCGAAGACCCATTAGGAGGAAGTAAGAACCAGTGGCGGGCATATACACAATTTCTTCAACAGGAAGCCAACCTAGTGTCCATTCTATTTGCCCCGAAGTGATGGAGCGAAGGCGGGATACCCAATCTACAAACCCCTATGGGAACTTTAACCCTAAAATCCTTGTGTCGAACTCTTCAACGCAACTTTTCTCTGTGGTCCCGCAACTCATATACTGAGGGCAGTGACACAAGTGTTCAGTCATCCACATTAGTAGTAGCAAATTGCATCCCTCGAAAAAATCTGCCCCAGCTTTACAAGCTGTGAGAGCTCGGTATATCTCAGATGCTAATATAGGGACAAGGGTGCTCTTGGCATTGGTAATGAAGACTTTGACGACTCTATCCACCCGCAGATCGATATTCCCATCTTTTCGGGGAAACACCACGAGGCCTAAGAAAGCTACCATGAAAGTGAAACGCCTATGCTCATCCCATTTTGCTCAGTTCCCTTTGCTACAAACCCTGCTTTACGGATTGTTAAATCCTCCTACATGCCCGTACCTCTGGTATATAAAACGTAGAGTGGAAAAACCATCCTCCTACATGCCCGTACCTCTGGTATATAAATCCATGAATTTGTGAGAATTAACAGTTCTTGGAGAGATAAGATACTTATGCCTCAGACCTTCAGTACTTCCCATATAATCTTCTATCTCTTCCAAGGTGGGCGTGAGTTCAAAATCTGAGAAATGCAAGACGTTGTGAGCTAGGTCCCAAAACGTAACCAACGCCTTTATGATGTCTCCTCTAGGCCTTATCTTCAACAACCCGGCGAGGCCTCCTAAATGTGGATTGACCTTATCTTGCTCTGGTTTACCCAGATCGTCCCACCATATATGCAACTCCAAAGGGATCTTGTTCATGACTGTTATTGGCAAACTTTAGCTTGTGCTCATTCTGCACATTTATTAGGGTAATTAAGCAAAATCAAGACTCATTTGACTCTAAAACAAAGTTAACACTGTTTTTCTCTCTTTTCTTTTCAAATTTTCCTTTCAAAATAAAACTAGACTTTGCAAATACAACCTTTCAGCACTTCCGGGGAGAAGATTTTAAGGCTGTGCTTGCTAATCGGCCAAAATGTCAAAAAAGAGACCAAAGGTGGCTGTTCTTGCAAAAATAGCTTTCCGGCGTCCTTTTGGGGACATTCGGCTATTTTCGACAAGAATGGCTTCACCTTACTTAATTCCAACAAAGTAAGAAAATTTTGATGCCTTTTGGGCTATTTTTGCAAAAAGGAAGTTGGACCCAATGGGGGTTGCCTACGTATCCCACATCCGGTGAGAATCAAACTAGCGTAGTTCGGGAAATTTAAAACAAAAACCAACCTTTTTTTCTTTTTTCTTTTTTTCAAAATAAAACAATTTTTTTTTTCAAAATTTCGGCAGAGTTTTAGTAACATTTGGACATTGGTTTCTCAAAACAGGTGGTTATCTCGGTTAGCCCTCACATTGCTATTTTCTTTCTTCAACTTTCTCCTATAATTCAAAAGCCGGTCAGCATGCAAATCTGAAGCAAATAAATGCATAAGTAGCAAGTAAGATGCGTTAGGATGGTCTTTTCATTTTAGGTACACCTGTCCTAGACAGACCCAACCCCTGTATTGAGTCTCCAAAGCCAAATGCACGTGATGAAAATAAACGCTCCTACTAAGGATCCGGCATGAGGCTGAGTTATTCTAAGTTTAAAACCTGGGTGTATTGTTCTAGACCTGGCTTACCCGAGTGGACAACTCGAGCCGAGGGGGGCGGCGTACTGGTAACCAAAAGATCATCTGGCTTTGCAACTTATCCGATCTCGTTCTATTTGGGATATGAAACTAACAGAAAGAAGTCACGACCAGCATGCACTCCTTAGGAGAGAGAAGAGAGGGATTTCGTAGTAGTTTATATATACAGTTCAGATAATATCAAAGCGGTAAAAGTAACATTTACCACATTAGGCCTAAACATGTAATAAAATCAGATAATAAATAAAGTCAAATATAACAATTCATCTAAGCTCGAATTCTGAACCCTGAACCAGAGATTCTGGGTTCGATCACCAGCAGGGTCGCCAGAGCTGTCACACCTCCTTTTTACCTACACCCCCGGAAGGGTATATAAGGGAGTTTTTTCCAACTTAAAGTGACAATCGAAATGGGATTCTTTATTTATTAAATTCAGAGTTTCCACTTGGGATAATTCTATGGTGTCCCAAGTCACCGGTTCAAATCCCGAATCGAGGAAAAGATTAACTTTGTATTACAGTCCGCGAATACAAAAATCCGAGTAATGAATTCTGTTAACCCGAGAGAAGGTGTTAGGCATTTCCGAGTTCCGTTGTTCTAGCACGGTCGCTCAACTGTTATAATTGGCCTATTATCTGATTTTAAAACACGTTTTAACCTATGGTACATTTTTAATTTTATAACCGCTTTTACTTAACTATTTTTTAGGAGGAAGATTCAATGTCATCTAAAACACGTCTTGAACCACGACACATAAATGTACCCGCGGTCCATGACACATTTTATCTAAAATTGTTTGAAATTTGTATTTGGGTCACATAAATGCACACCCGAGTTTTGGCAGGTAATTTTAATTACGTGCCTAAAGAAACTACGCACTTTCAAGTTTGCCAGGGCCATGGAAAATTCAACTAATGGCCCACCTCAATTTCTAAATGGTTAAAATTAATGAAGCGAGGGCGATGTATCTTTTGAGATTTTGTTTGGCACGGCAATTTATTCTAACCAAAAGGTTTCTAAACTTAATTTCGATGGCCATAAACATTGGTCTTGCTTGATATGGCGTACCTTGACTAATTTAAAGGGCCTTGCCAATTAATTCAATGGCTAAAGAATTTCCAAACATTAAGGCAAAATTTTTAAACTCAATTATAATAGTTCGCATGCTAGCAGTACGTGACATCAAATTGAGTTACTGAAGGGGCCCAGGTGAGCTATGAACCCGACGACCAACTAACCATTTTGTTAACAAGCAAGAGGATACAAATGGGCTCAAATGTGAAGCCTATATCTGAAATGTGCCCATCAAAGGGAAACCTGGCTTAACTGGGCCAATGATATAGCCCAATTAAAAACCCAATCGATGGGGCAAAGTGAATTAGAATGCAAATCCAACAACGCTATATGAAACATGTTATTGAATCAACATTTTTACTTCTGGAACTTGGATTATTAGAATTTAAGTCAACTAAACTAAATTCCGAATTTACATCCGTACTCTTGGGTCAAGTGTGCCTTGGACCCATATGGCAGCATCATTAGAAAAACAGACATTGGGCCCCGAAAAGAGCCCAATCCAAATGCAAGGTCGAGCGATGGAGGCTTAAGACTCAAGATCGAGCCTCCTTGGATACAAATAACGTATGTTTAAATCTTTCCCCGTAGCAACAAACCTGACTTCAAACTAACGGGTTTAACCTCATTTAACAAGACACAGGATCCCAAATTGATTCATGCCAAACTTTAAACAAGACTAATAGGCAATTAAACTATTTTCAACATGGGTCTATGAAACAGGCCATTTACAGCAAAATAACTCCTCACAGTATCTTTCAAACAACATATTACATATTATTAATCTATTCTTAACCTACACTAGCCATTGTAACCAATCTAAACCTGAAATATTCACCAAGCACGATCCTTGTTTTAGCCAAAAGTAAAGCAGATTTAAGATACAATATGATTCAACTTGAATATTCTACTACAACATTTCAACAATTCCCAAATCAAATACAAGCATGAGAACTAAACTATCCAAATTCAAAATCAACTAAAATATACCATGAATCAAATTACTAAAGACGCCATAACATGGTGAAATACTGTCGAATCATAAATAAAGCTACTACTATACTTTAAACTCTGTTTTTCCATTTCATTCTTCAATTCCAACCTTACATTAAATATGGTTCAGAGTCATGTACCTGAATATAGCAAAAACAGAATCAAAAACTAAATTTGAAATCCAACAAAAACAGTAACAACAATAAACAATAGCAGCAATAACTCAGCAATGAGAAATAGGAGCAGAAACCAGCTTAAACACAGCAATAAAACAATGATGCCACAACCTTTAAATCATTTCTAATTCCCAAAATCAACTAAAGTCCTTTGAAGGATCAAAATAGAGAGACCAATTGCAGAATTAGACCAAGAATGCAAGAGTTTTTAGCATCCTTTTTTAGCTTAGTCGTTTTTTATTTTTCCAGAATTTTTATCATTGATCCCTTTTTTCGAATATCAGGTAATGATACCTTTATAGGCAAGGTGTTAGGGCAGACTTCAAGGAATTCAGTTTTGCACCTCTACCCTTTTTATGTTTTCATTTTTGCTTAGAAACCCTTAGTGTAAAAATCAGAGTTTCAAATTAATCCCCACCCCAGCTTCTAGGAAGCTTCCTTAGCTAGTTACAGATTATTCCCTTACCTAGATTTCCTAGATTACCCCATAAGAGCCCTGTTTTTACCTATGAAAGCAACCGGGTCATTGGTCAAGTTGACCCAATTGTTAACACCCAGTCCCGCTTGCAAAAATCCAGGTCCAAGTCCCTTTTGGGCTTCTGATTTCAACGGAACCTCAATTCCACAATTGAAGGCTCTGAAACTTTACAGTTTCATTTACAGTCCGAAGGACTCGAGCAAATTTGGACTCAAAGTAGAAATAGAAACTCTGAAACACATTAAAACTCAAGACAGAAAATGAATACTAATTAAACAAATTCTAAGACTAGACATGCGAAACTGACGATTTGAAAGAAATGAAAGAAAAGGAAGCAAAAATCAGAAAGAAAAAGATGAGAATAGAACAAAACTAAATATCAAAAAATAAAGAAAAGAACAATACCTAAAAACAATCTCGGTCCAGCAAACAATGAAGAAGAAAATTCAAATCTTCAAATCTTTAGTCAATTTTGATATTAATTGTGTGTTCTTATCAAAAACACGCGAATAAAATCAAATTAGACCTGGGATTTTCAAGAAATATCGAATCAGGGGCTTTGGGATTTTAGGGTTCAGATCTTTGATCTAAAATTCGAGAGGTTCTTGGATGATTCGAAGGCAAGTGGTTATGGATTTGGTGTGAGGGAATCATGGGGGTCATAGGGTGTTAATGAGGGGTGGATTAGGAGCGGCGCCGCCGGGCTTGAGGTGGGCAACTGGAGGCGGCAATCTAGGGTTTTCTTTGGTCTCTGAAGTGAGGGGGTGAGAGAGACGAGTGAGGGAGGGGGGAAGATGTTCGGACAGTCTATTATTAAAGGGACCCTAGTTCCCATCCGTTGGATTGAATGGAAATCAACGGTTGAAATTCAACCGAAGTAAAACGGGGTCGTTGGGTTGTGTGGGGATTGGACCGGGTATTGGGTTGGATGGACTGGACGGGTTTAAGGGATAATTGCACTGGGCTTGAGAGAACTAACATAAAACGGCCCAAAAAATCAGCTTCTTTTCTTTTCCCTTTTTAAAAATCTTTTTAATCCCTTTTTTTAAACAAAAACAAAAATAAAGTAAAACCTAATTTAATTCCCAACCCAAATTATTCCTACCACATTGAACTTATTAACTCTAACTAATAATTACCACAATTTTTTAAAAACCAAATTAAAGGAAAAATTACCGAAAATCAAAACTAAAATAAAGAATTGTAAAAATAAGTTTTTTCGTGGTTTTTCCATTTTTATAAAACAACTAATTTTCTAATTAATCTAAAAATGTAAAATTAAATCCTAAATGCAAATGTAATATATTTTTATACTTTTTCATGAATTAAATAAAATAAACGTGCACAAGCAAATGCAAACAGTCGGCAAAAATGCTATAAAAATCTAGAAAATTACAAATAATGGGAGAAATTTATTTTGTTGAATCTATGGGAGTAATTCATATAGGGAAAAAATCACGTGCTCACAGGCTCCTATGGGGCATTGATGCCTCCCAAGATCACGCGGATGACATGTTGTGGCTCATTTGTTTCGTTCTTCTTGGTCGCCTCTCTTTTCCTGAACTGATTTTTGGCCCGGTCACTGAGGAATTCTCGGAGGTGACTTTTACTAAGTAGTAGGGCTACTTCTTCCTAGAGTTGGTGGCAATCCTCGATCCTGTGGTTGTGCGTGTTGTGAAATTCACGCACTAAGTTATGATTTCTTTGTGAAGGATCTGATTGCACAGCCCTAGGCCACCTGGCATCTCTGATTTTATTGATGGCGAACACTATGTCTGATACGTCGACGTTGAAGTTGTACTTTGACAAGTGAGGTGCCTCCATTGGCCCTGTGTGCCTATCGAATCCAGCTCTGTTGACGAGTCCCTGAGCATTCTATCCTCGATCCATCTTTCGATTATTCCAAGGTATGTTGCGCCTTAGGGCGTTTCTCCTATCTTCAGTGTATGGCTTGTACCTTTCTTTGTTTGGCTTTGGCTCCTTTGGTAGAAGCCTGCTTGGGTATACCGAACCCGAGGGGGCTACTAGTTGGTCGTGCTCGACCCTGATTTTCTATTGATATTGATTGTGAACGTCCGACCAGGTCATGGAGGGATATTCAACCAGATTATGTTTCAGCTGCTTCGAAGCCACCGAGCTTCAGTCATTTAGACCTTGAGTAAAGTCCTGCACTGCCCAGTCATTGGAGACTGGTGGTAGTTCCATTCGTTCTATCTGAAATCGAGATACGAACTATCGCAACATCTTATTCTCCCTCTGCTTGATCTTGAATATATCAGATTTCCTTGTTGCTACTTTGATGGCACCGACATGCTCCTTTATGAAAGAGTCTGCCAGCATGGCAAATAAATCTATGGAGTTAAGAGCTAGGTTGTGATACTACATCATGGCCCCTTTCGAGAGTGTTTCCCCGAACCTTTTTAGCAAGACGGACTTGATCTCGTCATCCTTCACTGCACAAGTGTAAGAAGTAACGTACTCGTTGGGGTCTAAGGTTCCATTGTATTTCTGAAGGTCTGGTATTCTGAACTTCTTTGGAATGGGTTTTGGAGCCGCTTCCTCTAGCAACGCCCTTTGTATGAACTTCTTTGAATCAACACCTTTCAGGATCGGGGGTACGCCCGAAATTTGTTTGACCCTAGAGTTGTAGGTCTCAACCTTTTTGTCATTGGCTTTTATCTTATTCTCGCCCGATTCGATCCTCTTGGTGAGGTCCTCGAGCATCTTTACGATGGAGGGGTTGGCTGCCGACCCGTTGTTGCTTGATCTCTCCGGTACCTGTTCGGCTGGGGGAGCCGTCCCCGACGCTAACGTGCTGGGAGTTTTCTTGTGACTTTGAAGCTGAGCAATCACTAGCTGTTGTGCCTACAACATCTTAAAAATAACGTGAAGGCTAACCTATCGTTCTTCCCTAGCTGAGGTTTTCTGAGCTTCTTGTTGGTCTCCTTGGTGCACGCTCCTGTTAGTGTGGAGCTTATATCGACGTGTTGGGAATCACGTGATACCGTGTCCAGGGAATTGGTTCTGGTGCGTTCTCAAGGTTTCGTATTGGTGCACCGACATCTAGAACATCCACACCATTTTCTCCATGGTCCTCAAGATTGTTATTTCTGCCTCCATTTACCGAGTTAGATATTTTTGACCTGAAATCGAAAATCTTGGACAAGAAAAGATGTGAAAGATAGCTTGTGTTGTCTAGTAAAACAAACAAGAAAATAATCACTATTATTTTTATCCCCATGGTGGGCGCCAAACTGTTTACCGTAAAAATGGTAATAACAATTAAATTTGATTTTGTGGTTCCAAAAATACGTAATCTATTTTTATACTAGTTGTTAGGCAATGGATTCTATGTGAAAGACTTAGAATCAAGATAAGAGCTTAAAAACGAGATATTAACCAAACCGAATCGCTGTCAATCGGGGCCTTGAGCTTGCTTATTCAGGGCCTCGGGGTCGAGTTCGATGTCTGCCAAGGGTGATCGATGAAGACTAACAGTTATCAATAAATCAATGATGGCTCTTTATGGATAATAATAAGTAATAAATGAAGAAACAATAAATAGCACACAATGAATATAAGCAATAAATGAATCAATTAGATCAAGAGAATATGTTAAAGAGAAGAGAGAATGTTCTTGTATATTTAGTATTAAGCATCAGATGTTTACAAAATGATAAGGATCCCCTTTATATATGAGGGGAAATCCCAACATAGTACAAATATATTTATTACAAAGATATGGAGATGGGACAACTACTTAATGCCATGATACGGGCTTAGACTAGCCTGACAGACTTTGTCGGCTCTAGCTACACACCTTGGGAACTCCCCACTTTCTCTCCGTAACTGTCGGTCCATACAGCTCCGAGGTCGAGCGTCGATGGCCCTCGAGGGATGAAACTCGACCGTGGTTTTGAGCGTTCGAGACGCCGTAACAATGGAAAATTGGTGTTTCAACCCATATTCACATATGTAAGCTCATTACATAAGGTAGTCAACATAAATCCATGAAGAGATTATCTTTAAGATGATAAGAAGTTAATCTTATTGGTCTTAAATGATATAAAGGTGTATAAGGGTGGTTAAAAAGTATTAGAAGTTAAACGAATCAAAGATGTTGTCAGCCGTATTTTCGGATAAACTTAGAGGTGTTTAATACACTCAATAGGTAGTGTTTTAAGGTATTTGAATCATATAATATCCATATTATAAGTCTTGAAGTCAAACGAGTTATGAGACAAAAGTCGACAAAAGTTGTCACAACATAGGTTCATAATTTTACTTAAACATTAGGTCAAATGTTACTAAGCTTTTCTCCCAATTTACATAGAATTATGGGGTAATCTACCCACAAAATTGAAGATCTATGAGTCTCGTTTCCAACACATTAAACTGTTCATCGATACGATCTTGGAGTAGAGAGATATTCGCGTTTTTCGTGAGACTGCGCCAAGCACCTCTGTATGGGGCCCACTTAGGCGGTTTAAGACATTTGGGTATATATATGATGCCTCCAACACGTTTTAAGTCATTTTTTTCATTATATTCAGACCTTAGAACCCTAGGAACCCCCTCTAAAGTTTCTCTCAAGATTCAAGACCCAAACAAAGGGCAAACAACACAAATCAATTGTCGGGAATCCCGTGGCGCTAGCAAGTTTCTTTTTCTTCATGTTGTTGCTCATTTTTGTGTTGTTCCAGCTCGTGTGGGAGGTTGTTTTAAAAGGTTTATCTTCTGTATATACTCCCTCAAGTTCTTAATATCAACCCTAGGGGATTTAAAGCCTTCTGAAGTGATTTTAGTGCAGAAAAACACTAATTGATTGCTAGTTTCGCTTTCTTGTTGTTGTGGCAGCATTGGAGGAATATTTCATGGAAAATTAAGGTCAAATTGGGGTTTTTCTTTCTGTATAAAGTTAAGGAACCTCTTACTATATATGTATTTAATATTATCCAAGTTGTGTCTAAGTCATTGAAGCTAGAACTTGTGGAATATATATCAAAAGGCTTGGTAGTAATGTTATCGGTTGGTGGACTATTTTGGGAGGTTCAATATGGGCTGTTTGGTGATTGTTTTCACTTGTGGAAGTCATATAAATAGGGGAGGTGCTGTCCGTTTCATCATAAAATAGGTTGTGGTCGGTACATAATAGTTACGACGCTTAAACGTTAACGATAGTGTCATTTCTCCTATTGTAGACTAAGGAGTCTTGACATTTGCATAGCTTGAGGTTGGGCAGTATATACAAGGTATGTGAGGCTATCCCTTTCCTTCTTTTGCACGACTCCGATTATACATAATGTAATGAACGAGCTTCCTAAGATACTCTACTCTTAGAAGCTAGCAGTACTTACATTATTTCCTCTATTATGGAACGATTAACGTTGATATTGCTTCTCTTATTCGTATATTATCAATGTTGTTGGTACTTCCTAATTCTTATATGGTTCATAGTGAAGAGTTAGTCCTAATAACGTGTACAGAGGATACCGACCTTATGTCACTCCGAAAGGTTTAGAATGCGATTCCATGAGTCGAGCATGCAGTATATATATGTATCTATTTTAATCTACCAAGCCGCGCTATAGTCGGCTGGGTACGACACCTATTGTGCAACCACTGATCAGTTGGGTTTCACCGAGCTCCACGTGGCCTGGTACGATTCTACCGAGCCTTATGATGGCCGGGTACGTTTTTACCGAGCCTATTACGGTCGGGGTATGATATGATGATGATGATGCCCACAGAGGCATATGTTTTAAGAGTTTATGCATATATACATATGTATAATGCATTGCGTGTCAGTAGCCCTCAGAGGTTCCCAGACGTTACAGGTTGTATATTCTCTATCCCTACTTACATTACTGTTTGTACTTATGGTTCCCTGCCTTACATACTCAGTACTTTATTCGTACTGACATCCTTTTATTTGTGGGTGCTGCATGTCGTGCTGCAGGTCTTTATAGACAGCCAGGCGCAGCTCCCCCACCATAGTAGGTGGTCCAATTCAGCGGTGATTTGCGAGATCCCTTTTTCGGACTTGCCGTGGTCTTGGTATGCATTTTTGTTATAGATATTATGGGTATGTCGGGGCTCTGTTCTGGCAATATTGCAGCACTTATGTTCCTTTAGAGGCTCATAGATAGGTGTCGACTCATGTATAGTTTGGTATGCTTTGCCGGTTGATTTTTCTTGTATAGTCTTTCATGGTAGTGTAGTAGCTCGTACCTTATATGTAGTTTCTTGATTGTCTGGTCATTCCATGTTATGTATGTTCATGTCATCATCTTTTGTTGTTAGTTGTCAATGATCCATATCTACCAATTATATTGATCTCGTCGGCCCTAAAAGATAATAAAGAAGGTTAGATAAAATGTACGTTGGTGCTCGGCAAGTATGGCTGGGTGCTAGTCATGTCCCTCCAGTTTGGGTCGTGACAAACTTGGTATTAGAGCCACTGTGTCATAGGGGTTGTCTATGAGTCGTGTCTAGTAGAGTCTTGATTATGGACGTGTAGCGCGCCACATTTATAATCAGGAGGCTATATGACATCTAGGGTTGTTACCTTCTTCCTAAATCTAGATCGTGCGTAGAGTTGAGTCGTAAGTGTTCGTCTCTAATGTTCACCTTGTTTTCTTTCAGTGATTCCTTCGACTAGGAAGCAAACGATTAGTAGACGGCTTGATACAGCAGCAGGAGAGGGTACCAGTCAGGTGCCCCAAGACAAAGTAGGACAAAGTGAGGCTCAGAGTGAGATGCCCTCTCATACCTCATCTACTCCGTTTCCCCTAGAGGATATTAGGAGGCACCCAACACCTCCAGTTCCTCTATCTGGGACTACAGACCAGGATATACGGAGTTCTTTGCAGTTGTTGACTAGCTTGGTAGCTGCTCAGGCTAAGAGGCAGAATACAGGTGCTACTGATAAACCAGTTAGTACGAGAGTTCATAATTTTATTAATTTAGACTCTCCAGTGTTTACCGGATCAGACCCCAAGGAGGACCCGCAGACTTTTATTGACCAGGTTTATCGTACATTGTGGGTTATGCATGCTAGTGATACGGAGGCAGTAAAGTTGGCTTCTTATTGGTTACAGGATTTAGCGGTTTTTTGGTATGATAGTTGGGAGAGATATAGGGGTCTGAACACTCCTCCAGTTGTGTGGAAGGAATTTTCCGAGGCCTTTCTTCTTCACTACCTGCTAGTTGAGATACGACGAGCTAGAGCTGATAAGTTCTTGAACCTTCGACAAGGTAATATGAGTGTGCGAGAGTATAGTATGCATTTTGATTCTTTGGCACGGTATGCTCCCCATATGGTGGCCGAGATGGATGATAGGGTGCATCTGTTAATGAATGGGTTGGGACAATATCTAATAAATGAGCGTACGATAGCCTCTTGGGTGGAGGGCATGGATATTTCCCATATTCAAGCTTATACCCAGATCCTAGAGGATCGTAAGCGCCAGCAGAGGGAAGTTAGGGAGCAGGATAGGGGCCAGCATAAGAGGGTGAGATTTGCAGGGTATTTTGATGACTTCAGAGGCAGTATCAGGCCACAGTTTTCGAGGAGTTCGGCGCCTCCTGTAGCTAGTGCTCCTCCATAGTTTCAGAGGCCTCGATATGATCGATTTACCTATTCTGGTCCGGGTTAGAGTTTGAGGGCATCAGGCTCGCAACATCACAGGGATACTAGTCAGACGAGACCCCCAACACCATGTTGTGATCAGTGCAACAAGGCCTATTTTGGACTGTGCTGTAGAGGTTCTGATGCGTGTTATTCTTGCGAACAGCCTGGCCATATGATACGGGATTGTCCTAATAGAGGAGGTGATGGTATGACTCAGCTGACTGGATCTATGTCTGGTTCTTCCTCATCAATTTGACCTCCAGCACGGGGTTTTCAGCAGTCAACATGTCGTGGTAGAGGTAGAGCTGCAGTGCCGAGTTCGAGTCATCTCCAGATGTTGTTACAGGTATATTGTCAGTGTTTTCTTATGATGTATACACGGTGATTGATCTGGGATCTACATTATCATATGTTACACCCTTTGTTGCTAATAAGTTTGGCATTGAGCCTGAATTGATAAGTAAACCCCTTGCGGTATCTACTCCGATAGGAGATTCTGTGATTGCTAGAAGGGTATGTAGAGGTTGCACTATGATGATTTATAGTCGTCAGACCTCGGCAAATTTATTTGAGTTAGATATGGTTGATTTTGATGTGATAATGGGAATGGACTGGTTGGCCTCATGCTATGCAAATGTTGATTGCCGTACAAAGATGGTTAGGTTTCAATTTCCTGGTGAACCCGTCATTGAATGGAAGGGCAACATTACTACACCGAAAAGTAGGTTTATTTCCTATCTTAAGGCAAGGAAAATGATCTCAAAAGGTTACATTTATCATCTCGTTCGCGTTAGGGATGGGGAGGCGAAGCTGCCTACTCTACAATCAATCCCCGTGGTCAACAAATTTCTAGATGTTTTCCCAGATGAACTCCCAGACCTTCCTCCTGAAAGGGAGATTGAGTTTAGCATTGATGTGTTGCCTGACACTCAACCGATCTCTATACCTCTATATAGAATGGCCCCGGCAGAGTTGCGAGAGTTAAAGGTGCAGTTGAAGGACTTATTAGATAAGGGCTTCATTATGCCTAACACTTCACCTTGGGGTGCACCAGTCCTATTCGCGCGGAAGAAAGACGGTCGTTACAGATGTGTATCGACTATCGAAAGTTGAATAAGTTTACCATAACGAACAAGTATCCACTTCCAAGAATTGACAACCTGTTTGACCAACTCCAGGGTGCCAAGTATTTCTCCAAGATTGATTTACGTTCAGGGCATCATCGGGTGAGGGTTAAGGAGAAGGATATCCCAAAGACGGACTTTCGGATAAGATATGGGCACTTTGAGTTCTTGGTGATGTCGTTCGGGCTAACAAATGCCCCAGCAGCTTTTATGGATCTCATGAATACTGTATTTAGGCCCTATCTTGATTTGTTCGTGATTGTATTCATTGATGACATTCAAGTGTATTCTCCTTCGGAGGCGGAACATGCGGGCCACTTACGGATACTATTACAGACATTTTAGGATCATAAGTTATATGCTAAGCTCTCCAAATGTGAATTTTGGCTAAACTCAGTAGCGTTCTTTGGCCATGTGATATCTGACGATGGTATTAGTGTCGACACTCAGAAGATCGATGCAGTAAAGAATTGGCCTACACCTACAACACCATCAGAAGTCCGCAACTTCCTAGGGCTAGCAGGATATTATAGGCAGTTTGTAGAAGTGTTTTCCTCTATATCAGCACCATTGACTAAGTTAACACAGAAAGCTACCAAGTTCCAGTGGTCTGACACTTGTGAACGCAGCTTTCAGGAGCTGAAGAATCGATTAACATTCGCATCGGTGCTCACTCTCCCTGAATGAAGAGAAGGTTATGTGGTATATTGTTATGCCTTGGGTATAGGTTTGGGGTGCGTATTGATGCAGCGTGGGAAGGTGATTGCCTATGCATCAAGACAATTGAAGAAGCATGAAAAGAATTATCCAACCCATGATTTGGAATTGGCTGCAGTACTATATGCTTTGAAGATATGGCGGCACTACTTATACGGCGACCATGTTGACATCTACACAGATCACAAGAGTTTACAATACATCTTCAAGAAGAAAGAGTTGAATTTGAGGTAGCGTAGGTGGCTTGAATTACTGAAAGAATACGATGTCGAGATATTGTATCATCTCGATAAATCCAATGTTGTGGCAGACGCTCTCAGCCGTAAGTCAATGGGAAGCTTAGTACATATTGAGACAGGTAGATGGGGGTTGACTAAAGAGCTTCATCAGCTAGCCAATATGAGAATCAGATTGTTAGACTCTGATGACGGAGGTGTTACTGTACAGAATACATCAGAATCATCTTTGGTAGCCGAGGTAAAAGCACGGCAATATGAAGATCCTATCTTAGTACGATTAAGAGAGAGCATTCAGCAGTGTAAAAGTATGGCTTTTGAGATCGGAAGAGATGGGGCACTGAGATACCAGGGCCGATTATGTGTGCCTAATGTGGCAGGGTTGCGAGAGAAGATTATGAATGAGATTCATCAATCCCAATATTCCATCCATCCCGGCTCGACAAAGATGTATCATGATGTCAAGGAGCAGTATTGGTGGGATAACATGAAGAAGTCTATTGCAAAATTTGTAGTCGAGTGTCCCAATTGTCAACAAGTAAAGATAGAACATCAGAAACCCAGTGGATTGCTTCAGAATATAGAGATTCTGACCTGGAAGTGGGAGGTGATTAATATGTACTTAATTATTGGATTACCTCGCTCTTATCATAAGTTTGACTCCATCTGGGTGATAATTGATCGACTTACAAAATGTGCCTATTTTTTGCCACTTAAGACAATTTACACGGCTGAAGATTATGCGAAGTTGTATACCAAGGAGATTGTTAGGCTTCATGGTATGCCGATATCTATTATATCAGACCGATGAGCTCAATTTACGGCTAACTTTTGTAGGTCTTTTCAAAAGGGTTTAGGCATACAAGTGAATCTCAACACTACATTTCATCCGCAGACTAACGGACAGGCTGAACGTACCAGTCAGATACTGGAAGATATGCTATGAGCATGTGTTCTAGATTTTAAAGGGAATTAGGATGATCATATTACACTCATAGAATTCGCCTACAATAATAGCTATCATTCCAGTATTAAAATGGCCCCATATGAGTCACTATACGGGAGGAGATGTAGATCACCAGTTGGATGGTTCGAAGTCGGTGAAACAGAATTATATGGGCCAGATTTGATTTACCAAGCTATTGAGAAGGTGAAAGTTATACAGGAGCGATTGAGGACGGCACAAAGCAGGGAAAAATCTTATTCTGATGTCCGACGTCGTGATCTGGAGTTTGAGGTTGGTGATTGGGTTTTCCTGAGGATCTCACTAATGAAGGGTGTTATGCATTTTGGGAAGAAAGGTAAACTGAGTCCAAGGTATATCGGGTCGTATAAAATTCTTCGACAAATTGGACAAGTTGCTTATGAGTTAGAATTTCCATCCGAATTGGAATTTCTCCACCCGGTATTCCATGTATCTATGTTGAGGAAATTTGTTGGAGACCCTTCTCGAGTCGTCCCTATAAACGATGTACAAGTTACAGATGAACAAGTGTCTGTGGCTATATTAGATCGACAAGTCCGCAAGCTGAGAACAAAAGATGTAGCTTCCGCAAAGTATTGTGGAGGAACAAGAATATGGAAGAAATGACATGGGAAACAGAAGAGGAGATTAATTCTAAATATTCGTACCTAATAACAAGGATGTTGGTGGAACACATGATACATTGGAAGGTGAAATGGCTCTATGAGGTAAGCAATAACTTGAGAATACTCTTCCATAATATAAAATGGGGATATGCAGATAATGTAAATATCCATAATGCTTTGTGTACCCTTGTGAGGCCATATGTTGGGCTTAACTGCTTGCAAGTTTTGTTAGTGACCATTGTATAGGGGAAAATTAATCGGAACTTTCCATTGGAATCCACAATGATTTGGACTCCCCACAGACCCTTACATTCGAGGACGAATGTTCCTATGGGGGGGGTGTTACAACCCATATTCACGTATGTTAGCTCATTCCATAAAGTAGTCAATGTAAATACATGAAGAGATTATCTTTAAGATGATAAGAAGTTAATCCTATTGGTCTTAAATGATACAAAGGTGTGTAAGGGTGGTTAACACGTATTAGAAATTAAACGAATCAAGGATGTTGTCAGCCGTATTTTAGGATAAACTTAGAGGTGCTTAATACACTCAAGAGATAGTGTTTTAAGGTATTTGAATCATATAATATCCGTATTATAAGCCTTGAAGTCAAACGAGTTATGAGACAAAAGTCGACAAAAGTTGTCACAACTTAGGTTCATAATTTTACTTAAACATTAGATCAAATGTTACTAAGATTTTCTCCCAATTTACTTAGAATTATAGGATAATCTACCCACCAAATTGAAGATCTATGAGACTGCGACAATCACCTCTCTATGGGGCCCACTTAAGCAGTTTAAGACACTTGGGTATCTATATGATGCCTCCAACACGTTTTAAGCCATTGTTTTCACGATATTTAAACCATAGAATCCTAGGAACACCCTCTCAAGTTTATCTCAAGATTCAAGACCCAAACAAAGGGCAAACAACACAAATCAAGTGTCGGGAATCCCGTGGCGCTAGTAAGTTTCTTTTTCTTCTTGTTATTGCTCATTTTTGTGTTGTTCCAGCTCATGTGGGAGGTTGTGTTAAAAGGATTATGTTCTGTAAATACTCCCTCAAGTTCTTAATATCAACCCTAGGATATTTCAAGCCTTCTAAAGTGATTTTAGTGCTGAAAAACACTAATTGATTGCTAGTTTTGCTTTCTTGTTGTTGTGGCAGCATTGGAGGGATATTTCATGGAAAATTAAGGTTGAATTGGAGTTGTTCTTTGTGTATAAAGGTAAGGAACCTCTTACTCTATATGTATTTAAGATTATCCAAGTTGCGCCTAAGTCACTGAAGCTAGAACTTGTGGAATATATATCGAAAGGCTTGGTAGTAATGTTATCGGTTGGTGGACTGTTTTGGGAGGTTCAATATGATTAACATTGATGTTGCTTGGGCTGTTTGGTGATTGATTTCACTTGTGGAAGTCATATAAATAGGGGAGGTGCTGTCTGTTTCATCATAAAATAGGTTGTGGTCGGTGCATAATAGTTACGACGCTTAAAAGTTAACGATAGTGTCATTTCTCCTATTGTAGACTAAGGAGTCTTGACATTTGCATAGATTGAGGTTGGGCAGTATATACAAGGTATGTGAGGCTATCCCTTTCCTTCTTTTGCACGACTACTTTATACATAATGTAATAAACGAGCTTCCAAAGATACTCTACTCTTAGAAGCTAGCAGTACTTACATTATTTCCCCTATTATGGAACGATTAATGTTGATGTTGCTTCTCTTATTCTTATATTATCAATGTTGTTGGTACTTCAAAATTATTATATGGTTCATAGTGAAGAGTTAGTCCTAATAACGTGTATAGAGGATACCGACCTTACGTCACTTCGAAAGGTTTAGAACGTGATTCCATGAGTCGAGCATGCAGTATATATATGTATCTATTTTACTATATCGAGTCGCGCTATAGTCGGCCGGGTACGGCACCTATTGTGCAACCACTGATCAGTTGGGTTTCACCGAGCTCCACGTGGCCTGGTACGATTCTACCGAGCCTTATGATGGCCGGGTACGTTTTTACCGAGCCTATTACGGTCGGGTATGATATGATGATGATGATGCCCACAGAGGCATATGTTTTAAGAGTTTATGCATATATACATATGTATAATGCATTGCGTGTCAGTAGCCCTCAGAGGTTCCCAGACGTTACAGGTTGTATATTCTCTATCCCTGCTTACATTACTGTTCGTACTTATGGTTCCCTGCCTTACATACTCAGTATTTTATTCGTACTGACGTCCTTTTATTTGTGGACGTTGCATGTCGTGCTGCAGGTCCTGATAGACAAAGAGGTGCAGCTCCCCCACCGCAGTAGGCAGTCCAATTCAGCGGTGATTGGCGAGATCCCTTCTTCAAACTTACCGTGGTCTTTGTATGCATTTTTGTTATAGACATTATGGGTATGTCGGGGCCCTGTTCCGGCAATGTTGCAGCACTTATTTTTCTTTAGAGGCTCATAGACAGGTGTCGACTCATATATAGTTTGGTATGCTTTGTCGGTTGATTTTTGTTGTATAGTCTTTCATGGTAGTGTGGTAGCTCGTACCTTATATATAGTTTCTTGATTGTTTGGTCATCCCATGTTATGTATATTCATGTCATCATCTTTTGTTGTTAGTTGTCCATGATCCATGTCTACAAATTATATTGATCTCGCCGGCCCTAAAAGATAATAAAGAAGGTTAGATAAAATGTACGTTGGTGCTCGGCAAGCATGGCCGGGTGCTAGTCATGGCCCTTCAGTTTGGATCGTGACAATTAGACCCTCCGATTTTACCATATACAACATACAAACACATATTAATGAATTTAATGTCCAAAAATATTTGTTTTTATAGAGATTTTCGGGAATATATCGAGTTATATATTTTTCTCATTAAAAGGTTGTCAGAACATATTCATGATACTTGTTTGGATTTTGTATTCTTCCATATAGAATTCTTTTGGAGGCATTTGTTTATTGTTTTATTAAAAGAAATTTTAGTTACGTTTGAAACCATGTATGAAAGTAAGGTCGTTATTAGGTCTATGAAAGGACTAATTATCATATCTCAAGCTACGGTGACACTTTTAACATATGGATGTATATTAATGGATTGAATATTCATTTGTTGAACTCTCGCTAAATATATATTAACATATTGAATATTTCATAAACTTTCTTATTTTATGTGTATAATTTTAAGTATATTTGAAAGTAGTAATATTAATAACTATATAAAATCATATTTTTCAAACTTTTTTTATTATAAAAATGTTCTACTCAAAATACCATATCAAAATGTATCTAATGGTATTAAGGTTGTTAAAATTACAAGGTCTCATAGTAATAATGTCTTAAACCCTCTATAACCTCCTAATAGACATAATCCCGTCGAACTCATGTGGATTTACTACGGCACATCCTGATGCTAAGGTACGGGATGTAACATCCTTCCCCCCCTTAAGAAACATTTGTCCTCGAATGTTAACTCTTTGAGGTTTTCAAAACATTCACTTGGGTCTCCTCTATACACTAAACTTAAACCCAATCTCTATCTGAAGTCTCGACTATTAACAGCCTTTTCTACTTGAGTATCTCACATTGTTTTCACCTTTATCTTACTTAACTTTCAATCTCGCATCGTATCTTCTATTTCTTTCATAATCTCCATTGCACATTACGCATTAAAGCTCTACTATAATACCTGCACCTCTGGTGCATACAAAATCTCGCGACAACTTCATACTGACTTCTTACAACTCAGCTCTATGGCAAGATCTGGAAAAAAAAGAAGGATAACATTTAATAAATGCCCTGTAGCCTCTCAATTATAAATATGGCGCGCAACACACCCATAAGTGAGACTCCACTGGGCACGGCTTTGTAGACTCCCTAGGACACGACCTACTCTGATACCACTTTGTCACGCCCCAACCTTGGGAGGCGTGCCTAGCACCCGGTGCCGTACTGGCCCGAGCGAACCACTTGTAACTCATGATTATTTGACCAAAACTAGAACATACAAGGGTCGAGTTAGCTGGACTCATTCCTTTTGTAACTATCGTGGGCCAACATAGCCACAACTCGTAATGTACAATTGTAAATGGGCAAATGTTATATCAATGAACCATCGTTCATAAAACATGAATACATATGGTCCATCAAGGCCTCTGACATACTGTATATAGTAAACCTGTGTCTAAAAAGCCTCTAAGATTATTTGACATAAAATGGGATAGGGTACCGGCCTACCCATAATCTATAGCAAAGCTCTGACATGTGACTCATAGACTTGGCTGTACTCCAAATGAGATGGAGTCTTACCGATCCTTCGCTGAATGCCAATCTCATCTACGATGAAGGCTCATTAAACTGATTATCTATACCTGCAGGCATGAATACATCATCCCCTACAAAAGAACATCAGTACGAATAATGTACTGAGTATGTAAGGCATGTAAATAAGTATATAAAGGACATGGAAGAAAACGTGGAGTAAATGACTTAACCTATAAATCTGGATGGCTCTATAAATCATGAAATATTAATAAGGTCATGCATGTGCGTACAAATGTCATGTAATGCATAGATATGTACGTACATAACATCATCAAGCCTCTGAGGGCATCCTATCATATCATTTCAGCCACTGTGGGGAACATCATCATCGATACCAAATGATCAGGTGGTGGTGCGTATATAACGCCATAACTTTTTTCCCATATCCCATATACATATATTTACATATATACGGGTATATAACGTCATCTAGTGCCTCTATTGGCAAAATCATCAATGTATACCAGCTGATCAGGTGGTGGTGCGCATATAACGCCGTAACCTTTTCCCATATTCCTTATACATATATACACGTATATAACGATGTCTGAGTCATGGGTAAATGCACATGTAAATGAGTGCAATACATGAGAAGTACGTTAATAAAACTTCTCGGAATGTCATAAGACCATTATACCTCTGACTAATATCATGAAATAAACTTTTTTTTCAACTTACGCATTTTTCGGAGACCCATGAACAGACAATAGAATAATAAGACTTATGGGAATTCAAAAACATAGGCACCTCAAATACTTCTATGAATAGAGTTATTTATGGAAATTGTGTGTTTGGTCGTTTCTTCTGTATAATTTGGATCATGCCCAAAGAAAGAAGGGATAGCTTTAACATACTTGCGCCAATTCTCTTGACAATCCCTCCAATACCCTTCAAACGCGACAAAGCATGCCCAGACGTAAGCTTAAACAATTTCCATCTTCATTTACATCACTTAACCTAGAGCCCTCGAAACATCTATTGTTCCAACTACCTTTTATGAATTGTCAGTCTTTTTAGCAGTAACTTAGATCACATATAAGAACTACTACGAGTGTTTGTCAATATATCACTTTACGGCATTCGTCTAATTCATTCTCTCATCACTTAACTTAGTGCTCAAATAGTTCCTCTTTCAACTTCTGTCTACCAATTATTAACGCTTTTAGGATGCAATTTAGTGTAACGACCCGGCCGGTCGTTTTAAGAATTAACACCCTGATCCCCTACTAACTGCATTCCCCATATTTTTTTCTGCTATTTTGATTTGCCGGGATGATTTGTTTTGAGTTTCGGAGTATTTTGAGACACTTAGTTCCTAAAAGAGAGCTTAAGCTTTAGAATTTGAACCGTAGTCAGAGCAGTATGAAGACAACCTCGCAATAGAATTACATCGTTTCCGTTAGCTCTGTTGGGTGATTTCGGGATTTGAGGCGTGTTCGAATTGTGTTTTGGAGGTCCGTAGCTTAATTAGGCCTGAAATACCGAAAGTTAAATTTTTGAAGTTTCCGGCTCGATAGTGAAATTTTGATGTAGAGGTCAGAATGGAATTCCAGAAGTTGGATTAGCTCCATAGTGTTGAATGTGGCGTACGTACAAAATGTTAGGTCATTCGGACGAGATTTTATATACATTTTGATCGAAAGCGGAATTTGGGAGTTTTTGGAGTTCTTAAGCTTGAATCTGATGTTAATTTGGTATTTTGATGTTTTTTTTGAACGTTCTGAAGGTTTGAACAAGTTTGAATGATGTTTTAGGATTGGTTGGCATGTTTGGTTGAGGTCCCGGGGGCCTTGGTTGTGTTTCGGATCATCAACGAGTCATTTTTGGACTTAGAGAATTGCAGAAAAATGCAGCAGGTCTCCAGTTCTGGTTTCCTTCTTCGCGTTCTCGAGTGGGGTCTCGCGTTCTCAAAGAGGAGCTGGGGCTGGTGGAATCTTAACGCTTCACATTCACGATGATGGTCCCGCCTTCACAAAGCTGAGAGGTCATATGCCTACACGTTCGCGAAGAAGGTCATGCGTTCGCATAAGAGGGAGAAGGTTGCTACTGTGTTCGCGACAGTGTTACATCTCGCATTTTCGTACATTAAAGTTTTGTCCTCAGTTAATCGACGAAGACTCGGGGATGGGTTTATCTTGAGGTTAATGTATTTATGCTATTTATAACAAGCGGTAAGTAAGTGTCATGAAGGATAAAGGGCACACGAATTAAAGAAAACAAGTTTCGTTGAAGGTTACCGATTTGGGATAAAATACGGGTCGAGCTATAATACCCGTTATTTATGGACTAGTACCATACAAGATATAATATGACCACGATAATATGATAAATAAAGTATATTAAAAGTTAATAGTATTTTAAGTAAATTGATACAAACCTTAATTATGCGGGTAATTAGTTAATCACTGGTAACAAAACATTACCTAAATAAGTAGTAAATGATGAGATAAGAATAAAACTCCCCAAAAAAATAACGTGACAGCACCACCAAACAAAAAAAATGACTAAGTAGTTATACAAACTTAGGTGGCAACTAAGGGTTAGATATACACTACTTCATTTCTAATAATTCAATACTTTAATTAAATGGATAACTAAAGGCAACACTTTGTATCTTGGGAGGTGACTAACATTACTTTATTTCTTGTTAAATTCGACACTACACTCAGATAAATCTTTTGCACATTATCATTAGTAATATAGTTCTTATAAAAGTTCCTACACTACTTCATTACCAACGAGACCTTTTTTCAATCTAAGGTTTCCACTATTACACTTAACACTTTCAATACAAATATAAACAGCAGCATTAGAGATTAGTAGGAGAGTTGTTCAAATTGTTACCATTTTCGTGAGGTTACTACAAAATAGTAGCAGCGAGGCTTCTTCTATCAAATTTAACGAGAATTATTATTAGAAGCTTAACAACGTAAAAATTTTGCGGTTCTAAAGGAGTACGGTGCAATTTTTTCCAAGAATATTATACGGATTTTCCCTACTCCAAGTATGTTAAGGCTACTCCTTATTTCTTTTTCGTATGATCCAAATTATACAGAAGAAACAAGCAAACACACATTTTTCATAAATGACTCTATTCATAGAAATACTAGGGGTCTCTATGTTCTTGATTCCCCATGTGACATATTATTATATCTTTTGTTCATGGGTATCAAAATGATACGCAGTCGATAGAGTTTATCCGAAAAGAATATTGAGATTTTTAATATATTTTCATGCATTTTATATATTTATGAATGTACATTGACCCATGTCGAGACGACGTTATATACGCGTATTTATACGTATATATTTATGCATATGGGATATGGGAAAAAAAGGTTATGGCGTTATATACACACCACCACCTGATCAGTTGGTATATGTTGATGATGCTGCCCATACTGGCCGAGATGATTTGATGGGATGAACTCAGATGCTTAATGATATTATGTACACCTATACCTATGCATGACACGACATTTATATACACGTGCATAACATTATAAACGTTTCCGAATTTACAAAATTATTCAGATTTACAGATCGATTTCTTTATTCTATGTTTCATCTACGTCTTTTATGTACTGATTTTCATGCCTTACATACTCAGTACATTTTTCGTACTGACGCCCTATTTTACGAGGCTTGCATTTCATGCTCGCAGGTGCTGGTAGGGAAGTTGATGGTCCCCCTTCTTAGGATCCTTGATCAGCGAGAGTAGGCGTGCTCCATTTGATCCGAAGCTGCTTTTGACTTTGGTACGATATGCTTGTATATACATGGGTATGACATGGCTCAGTCCCGTCTTTGTGCAACTATATTTCTGTTAGAGGTCTGTGGACAGTATGTTTAGTTCGATAGTATGTGGCCTTGACGACTTCCATTTTTGAGGTATATAGTTGTCTATAGCAGCCTTGTCGGCTCGTCCTACGTATGTTGCATGTATATGTACATATGCCTTTTGGGCATGTTTCCTTTATGTATATTATTCTCGTAATTTAGCAGACATGTTTATATCTTATATACATGCTTAAGGGTGTTTTACAGGTAGGAATCAGGCACCCATCGCGGCCCATCGGTTTGGGTCATGACAAAAGTGGTATCGGAGCAGTTCTGTCCTAGGGTTGTCTGTAGACCGTGTCTAGTAGAATTTTCTTTATAGGTGTGTTGTGCACCACACTTATAGGCAAGAGGATATACGGAATATAGGATGTTCTCATCTCTTCTTATCTTAGATCGTGCGACATAAGAATTCATGTTCCTAATGATATGTTACGTTTTTAGCGATGCCTCCGAAGACTACAACCACTACCACGGGTCAGAATGCTACGAAGGTGTTAGAAGGAGATATAAGCTATACTATGGAGTTAGATCCATCGGATATCATGGATTCTATCGAGGAGGATCCATCCGAGGATCCTTATGAGTTATCCGTTCGAATAGTTTCGATTTCGCCGGTAACAGATGAGGAGAGGGGAGTTCCGACCTCACCAAGGCCCTTATTCATTATTAGGGCCCATTGATCAGGGTATTAGGGGAGTGGTACATGGATTGGTACAACCGGGTTCCCCTCAGTATCAAAACTATGTCAAGGTATTTGCAGACACCAACTCTTCTGAGGTTCCAGATAGCCCACATTCTTAGGAATCCATCAATCAAGGTTCATATATGTATGTTATGGGATACAAAGAGGAAAAGGATAGTAGTCTGGCCAAGAGGAGGAAGGTAACTGGTAAGGATATGAAAGTTCCGCTTCGAAGTGTGTCAGACCGAGGTCCTCATATAGGACGAGGCAAGGACCCTCTATTGTAGACTTTCTCCAGATGTCAGCTTTTGATTAGTGAGTTCCACCTCTTCTAGGAGTACTACCAAGTTAGGATTCTAAATGTGTTAGGTTGTTTTATGAGGACGTAGGGAGCCCCGTCCCGACTTGTATATATTATGGTTATGTTTTATTTAAAGGTTCTGCAGACAGTATCCTGTATAATGTTTTGGGTATGACATGTCTATTTCCTTGTCGGTCCTTATGTATCCATATAAACCTTTTTTTGGATTAGTTCTGCGAGTTAAGTCCTAATATTATTATGTATATATAGAGAGGTGCCCGTAATGACCCGTTATAAGTTTGATAATAAATAAGGATAAGGTACGTGGCGCTTGGTTGGGTAGAATTGATGTTATAATGGGTATGAATTGATTGGCTTCTTGTTATGCTAACGTTGATTGAAGAACAAAGGTGGTTCAGTTCTAATTTCCAGGAAAGCCTATTTTTGGAGTAGAAAGGTAATATGATATTGCCGAGAGGTAGATTTATTTCATGTCATAAGGCAAGGAGGATGATCAGAAAATGTTACGATTATCACTTAGTTCGGGTAATGACTATGAAAGCACAGCCGCCAACCGTTCAATCTATCCCTATGGCCAATAAATTTCTCGATGTTTTTTTCTGATAAGCTTCCAAGTCTTCCGCCAGAGCAATAAATTAAGTTTGCTATTGACCTACTACCGGATACTCATCCAATATCTATTCGTCCCTATAGAATGGCCCCCCACAGAGCTGAAAGAGTTAAAGGAACAACTAAAGGACTTGCTTGAAAAAGGTTTTATTGGACCTAGTACATCACCGTGGGGAACACCTATGTTATTTGTGAGGAAGAACGATAGTTTCTTACGGATGTGTATTGATTATAGGAAGTTAAATAAGGTGACGATCAAGAATAATTACCCGGTCCTAATGATTGACGATTTATTTAATCAGTTGCAAGGTCCCAAGTGTTTTTCAAAGATAGACTTGAGGTCCAGATACCATCAGGCAAGGGTTAAGGAGAAAGATATCCCGAAGATAGCATTCAGCACCAGAATGAGAACTTTGAATTTTGTGTTCTGTCGTTCAGTTTGACCAATGCCCTAATAGTAGTCATGGGCTTGATGAACCGTGTGTTCAGGCCCTTTTTAGATTTGTTCGTAATTGTCTTAATCGACAATATATTGGTGTATTCTTGTTCAGAGATGGAGCATGCAGATCATTTGCGTACTGTGCTCAGAGTTCTACAAAAAGAGAAGTTGTATGCAAAATTCTCTAAATGTGAATTCTGGTTGAACTTTGTAGCTTTCCTTGGGCATATCATTCCGGGTGAAAGCATCCAAGTGGATACACAAATGATTGGGGCAGTAAATACTTGACCTAGACCCCCGACACCAATGAAGGTTCGTAGCTTCTCCGTTTGGCAGGTTACTACAGGAAATTTGTAACGGAAATTTTTTCTTTTAGCACCTTTGACCAAAGTGGTATGTGGTGTCTCGCTTGATGTTCTAGAATAACATAAGGAAATATATGGTGCAAGTAAATTAAAGGAAGGTTGCGAATACGTATAAATAGATATGTGTAGGTCGCAAGCTAAAGTATGGTAGGGCGACAAGGTTTTAGGAAGACACGAGAAAGGATAAGAAAAGATGAGTGAAAAGGTGACAAGAGTGGATAAGTCTTTGGGGTTAAGCTCATAAGAGAGTTGATGGTTTTTCTATGTTATAGAAGGCTCAGTATAGCCTGAATGAAGTCAAAGGAGTCTAAGACTAGTAACATTTGGAATAGATGAAATGCTTCCCTAGTAGTGGAATAAGGGCAAAATTGTGATCAATAAAGGATGAAGTTTGGACCTTCGAAGAGGGGAATTTCAGGAATTTAAAGATTAGAATACCCATGTAAGTTAACTCCGAAGGGAGCTAAGTTTCAATGGACCGATTCTTACGATCGGAGTTTTCAGGCACTAAAGGACAGATTAACTTCAGCACCGATTCTAATGCTCCCAGAAGGGACCAATGGTTAGGTTATCTATTGTGACGCTTTAGGAGTTGGACTGGGTTGTATGCTGATGAAGCATGGTAAGGTTGTAGCTTATGCTTCTAGACAACTAAGAAAGCATGAGAAGAATTACCAGACCTACGACTTAGAGTTAGCCGCAGTGATTCATGCACTAATAATGTGGAGGCACTACTTGTATGGCATTCATGTTGATATATATACGGATCATAAGAGCCTCCGGTATATCTTCAAGCAAACAGAATTAAATTTACATCAAGGGAGATGGTTGGAGCTACTTAATGACTATGATGTTGATATTTTATACCATCTGGGGAAGGCAAACATAGTAGCCGATGCCCTCAGCCTTAGATCTATGGGTAGCCTGTCATATTTACAGCCAAAAAAGAGGGGAATAGCCCATGAGGTTCATCAGCTAGCTAGTCTTGGTGTTCAGTTACTGGACTCAGGTGATATTGGAATTACTATTCAGGATACGACAACATCCTCTTTAGCAAGTGAAGTAAAGGAATGCATGTACAAGGATCCTGTGTTAGTTCATTATAGGGATACCACCCCTCAGAACGAGAAGACACAATTTGAAATTATGGAAGATGGGTCCTTAGATATTGAGGACAATTATGTGTCCCTAATGTTGCAGGGCTGTGTCGACAAGTTATGGGAAAAACTCACTATTCTCATTATTCTATCCATCCAGAAGCGACAAAGGTTATCATGATATCAACAAAGTATATTGGTGGAACTGAATGAAAAAGGATATAGCGGAGTTTGTTGCTCAGTGTCCTAACTGTTAGCAAGTTAAGGTTGAGCATCAGAAACCTGGTGGATTATTGCAGGCTACGGAGATTCCGACTCGAAAATGGGATGTAATCAATATGGAATTCATCGTAGGATTACATCATACGCAGCGTAAGTTCGATTCGATATGGGTGATTGTTGATAGGCTTACAAAGTCAGCCCATGTTTTGCCCATTAGGACTAAATATTCTGCAGAGGAATATGTAAAGCTTTATATTAAAAAGATAGTACGACTGCATGGTGTACCTATATCTATTATCTCGGATATAGGAGCTCAATTTACATCTACCTTCTGGAAGTCCTTACAAAAAGGATTGGGGATTCAAGTAAGTCTTAATACAACATTTCATCCCCAGACAGATGGACAGGCTGAGTGTACTATTCAGACACTCGAGGATATATTACAAGATTATGTGATAGACTTCAAAGGTAGGTAGAATGATCATCTATCTCTTATTGAGTTTGCATATAATAATTGCTACCATTCCAGTATTCAGGTGGCTCCACACGAAGCTCTTTACGGACGGAAGTATAGGTCGCCTTTAGGGTTGTTCGATGTTAGGTAAAACTACGTTAGTAGGACCAGAATTTGTACCGCAGGCAATCGAGAAAATTAAGATTATACAGGAAAGGCTATTACCATCTCAAAGCCGTCACAAGTCTTATTTGGACAATTGACGGTGAGACTTGGAATTTCAGATTGACGATTGGGTATCCCTAAAGGTATCACCAATGAAAGACGTTATGAGGTTCAGAAAAGGGGAAAACATAGCCCTCGGTACATTGGAGTATATAGGATCATACACAAAGTAGGCCAAGTAGCATATGAGCTAGACTTGCCTTCGGACATAGAGATTGTAAATCTAGTGTTTCATGTGTCTATGCTCCGTAAATATATCGTAGATCCTTCCAGAATCATGTCAGTTGACGACGTTCAGGTTACAGAGTAGTTATCATATAAAGAAACTCCCATTGCTATACTAGACAGACATGTTCAGAGATTGAGAACTAAAGACATAGCTTCGGTGAAAGCACTTTGGAGAAACAAAAAAGTGGAAGAAATGATTTGGGAGGCTGAGGAAGATTGAAGTCTAGATATCCCTACTTATTTCCTCCTCCAAAGAAGGGTCCGACTGAGACGTCATAACCTTAAGGTATGTGTATGGATTCTTCTGTGAGTTATTGTCATTGGTCGTGTGAGGCCAATGTCGTTATTGATGATTGTGGTCCTCTGTGACATTGAATTATTAAGCTTCTACAGGAAGAGTTGGTAGTAATGTTGCTAGAAAGGTGACTTTGCCAAAGTTATATAGATCTAGGAGAATTAAACATTCGAGGACGAATGTTTTTAGGGGGGGAAGGATGTTACACCTCGCATTTTCGTACGTTAAAGTTTCGTCCTCAGTTAATCGACGGAGACTCGGGGATGAGTTTATCTTGAGGTTAACATATTTATGCTATTTATAACAAACGGTAAGTAAGTGTCATGAAAGATAAAGGGTACACGAATTAAAGAAAACAAGTTTCATTTAAGGTTGCCGATTTGGGATAAAATATGGGTCGAGCGATAATACCCGATATTTATGGACTAGTACAATACAAGGTACCATATGACCACCATAATATGATAAATAAAGTATATTGAAAGTGAGTAGTATTATAAGTAAATTGAGACAAACCTTAATTGTGCGGGTAATTAATTAATTATCGGGTAACTGGACATTACCTAAACAAGTAGTAAATTATGAGATAAAGAATAAACCCCCCCCCCCCCAAAAAAAAATAACGTGGCAGCACCACCAAACAAACAAAATGACAAAGTAGTTATACAAATTTATGTGGCAACTAATGGTTAGATATACACTACTTCATTTCTAATAATCCAATACTTTAATTAAATGGATAACTAAAGGCAACACTTTGTATCTTGGGAGGTGACTAACATTACTTTATTTCTTGTTAAATTCTACACTACACTCAGATAAATCTTTTGCACGTTATCATTAGTAATATAGTTCTTACAAAAGTTCCTACACTACTTCATTACCAACGAGACCCTTTTTCAATCTAAGGTTTTCAGTATTACACTTAACACTTTCAATACAAATACAAACAGTAGCATTAGAGATTTGTAGGAGATTTGTTCAAATTGTTACCATTTTCGTGAGGTTCCTACAAAGCTGTAGCAGCGAGGCTTCTTTTATCAAATTTAATGAGAATTATTATTAGAAGCTTAACAACGTAAAAGTTTTGCGGTTCTAAAGGAGTACGGTTCAATCTTTTTTCAAGAATATCATACGGATTTTCCCTACTCTAGGTATGTTAAGGTTATCCCTTATTTCTTTTTGGCATGATCCAAGTTATACAGAAGAAACAAGCAAACACACAGTTTTCATAAATGACTCTATTCATAGAAATACTAGGGGTCTCTGTGTTCTTGTTTCCCCATGTGACATATTATTATATCTTCTGTTAATTAGTCTCAAAATGATACGCAGTTGATAAAGTTTATCCGAATAGAATATTGAGATTTTTAACATATTTTCATGCATTTTATTTATTTATGTATGTACATTGACCCATGACCAGACGATGTTATAAACGCATATTTATACGTATATATTTATGTATATGGGATATGAAAAAATAGGTTACAGCGTTATATATGCACCACCACCTATTCAATTGATATATGTTAATGATGTTGTCCACAGTGGCCAAGATGATATGATAGGATGCCCTCAAATGCCTGATGATATTATGTCAACCTATACCTATGCATGATGCGACATTTATATGCACGTGCATGACATTATAAATGTTTCAGTATTTACAAAATTATTCAGATTTACAGATGTATTTCTTTATTCCATATTTCATCTACGTCTTGTACGTACTTATTTTCATACCTTACATACTTAGTACATTTTTCATACTGACGCCCTATTTCACGGGGCCTGCGTTTCATGCCCGCAGGTGTAGGTAGGCAAGTTGACGGTCTCCCTTCTTAGGATCCTTGATTAGCGAGAGTAGGCGTGCTCCACTTGATCCTTAGCTGCTTTTGACTTTGGTACGATAAGCTTGTATATACATGGGTATGACGTGGCTCAGTCCCGTCTTTGTACAGCTGTATTTCTATTAGAGGTCTGTACACAGTATGTTCAGTTGGATATTATGTGGCCTTGCTGGCTTCCAGTTTTGAGGTATATAGTTGTCTATAGCAGCCTTATCGGCTCGTCCTATGTATATTGCACGTATATGTACATATGTCTTTTGGGCAGGTTTCCTTCATGTATATTATTCTCATAATTTAGCAGACAGGTTTATATCTTAGACGTATGCTTAAGGGTGTTTTATAGGTAGGACTCGTACACCCGTCGCGGCCCATCGGTTTGTGTCGTAACAGACAGGGTCATCGCATTCGCGATGAAGGAATTTTGGGCCAAGCAAAGTTTTGCTTCGTGAACGCGATGGGCCTTCCGTGTTCGCGAAGAAGGAATTACCTGGGTAGATTATAAAATTTCAAAATCGAGGGTTTAGCCATTTTTATCAAAACTAGAGTTTGGGAGCTCAAATTTGAGCGAGAGATTGGGGAATTTTCAGAGATATCAATTGGCTAATGATACCTAACTCCTTTTTGCTTATAACCCATTAATTTAAACGTGAATTCATCATTTGTTTCGGATTTGGGGTAAGAAATTGGGGAAATCTTTTGAAAAGCTCTTAAGCCTAATTTTGGAGTTTTGATTGGGAATTTGACATCGGATTTGGACAATATTGGTATGGTTAGACTCGTGAGTGAATGGGGGTTCATAATCCATAACTTTTACTGGTTCCGAGTCGTGGGCTCGGTGGACTTTTTGGGCAATTTTCTTATTTCGCATGTTAGCTTCTAATTAATTAGTGGTATTAGTTCCTTGAAATTATATTTACATTATGCAATTAATTTGAATAGATTTGGGCCATTTGGAGTCGAGTACTCGTGGCAAGAGCGTGGTTTCGGGTTGATTTTTGAGCTTGTTCGAGATAAGTACATTGTTTAACCTTGTGGGGGGAACTCCCCTTAGGATTTGGTATTGTTGATATATGAAATGCCTTGTATGTGAGGTGATGAGAACGTACATGTGCTAATTGTTGAAAATCATATTTTCATTAAGTAACTATAACTGTGTTTTTCTTCCTTGTTGTACATTACTTGCAATTTAAAACTACTGTTAGTTTAGGGAAGCATGTCTAAGTGATTTAATTGCTTTATTTGTTCTAACTGCTTTATTTGAATTCTGTGCAGCATGCTAGGTTAGAAGTACCTGTTTTACCTTGGTAGGAAGTTGGATTGAACTGAATATTTTTCATGTTGCTGCTGTGTGTTTAATTTGGGATTACGGGACGGTATCCCGAGAGCTCCCCCTGTTTTTTTACTTTGGGACTACAGATCGGTATTCAGGTAGATACCCCTGCACATTTATATTTAGGACTAGGGGAGACACCCGGGAGATTCCCATGCATTGGATATTTACTTTGGGACTACGGATTGGTATTCCGGGAGTTTCCCCTGCATCTTTAAGATTCGGACTACGAGACGGTATCCCGGGAGATCCTCTGGACATTTACGTTTGGCACTATGGTAAGGTATCCGGGGAGATCCCGTGTTACTATTTTTGTGTACTAAGTTAGATTCCTTCTGTGATTTTATTCGATATAGACTGTTATCACAGAAATTATATTGTCCTATTCTATTTAGATTACCTTGTTTATTTTATCTATAGTTAGTAGGGCCCTGACTTTCCTTATCACTACCCGACCGAGATTAGGCTTGACACATACTGAGTACCGTTGTGGTGTACTCATGCCCTTCCTACGCATGTTTTTCATGTGCAGATCCAGGTTCTTCGGCTCAGACCTACAATCCTTGAGGCGAGGCGATTCTTCAGAGACTTCGAGGTATATCTTCCTTAGCTTGTGATTTCATTAGATTCCGGGTTTTGGGAGATCTTTTCAGTTGAGAGTGTGTATTGCTATATGTCAAGCGGCATCATAAACATTTTCATTACGTTTATCCGCAGTTTCTATTAGTTTTTATCTGTTGTTTCCTTTTTTCGTAAATTGTTAGGCTTACCTAGTTGTAGAGACTAGGTGCCGTAACGATAGTTCATGGAGGGCGAACTAGGGTCATGACAAGTTGGTATCAGAGCTCTTGGTTCATAGGTGTCATAAATCACAAGCCGATTTATTAGAGTTTTGCGGATCGGTACGGAGACGTCTGTACTTATCTACAGGAGGCTATGTAACTGTTAGGAAAACTTCACTTCATTTTTGTCGTGCGAGATTTTTGATATCATAATTCTAAACTTATGTCTTCTATTCTCTCACATATAGTGAGGACATGTGCTGCTGGAGATGAGCAGGCACCCGCGCCCCCTGCTAGATCCATCAGAGGTTGGGGTCGAGGTAGAGGACGAGGACGCACTCGTGGTGTAGCCAGAGCACCCGCACGAGCTACCACGGAGGAACCACCAGCAGCTCCAGCTGGAGTCCAGGCACCAGATACGCCTACTACTACTACTATTCAAGCTTTTTAGGAGACTCTTGCATAGTTCGTAAGCATGTACACCACTCTAGCTCAGGTAGGGCTGATTCCCCTTGCTGCAGCCATATCCCAATCCATGAGAGGAGCATAGACTCCTGCTGCCCGCACTCTTGAGTAGCGAGTCCAGGTTGATCAGATCCTAGAGGTTATACCGGTACCGCTTGTAGTTCCAGATCAGCCCGAGGACAGGGCAGCAACTTCAGAGGATGAGCAACAGAGGCTTGAGAGGTTCAAGAAGTATAAGCCTCCTGTATTCAGTTGTTTAGCATCAGATGATGCCTTTCTAATTTTTGGAGGATTGTCACCGTATTCTCCGCACTATGGGTATATCAGGATCAAGTGAGGTTTCTTTCACTGCCTTCCAACTTCGAGGAGCCACCTGCCAGTGCTGGCGCACTTTTGAGTTGGACAGTCCAGCTGAGGCAGCATCCCTTACTTGGACTCAGTTTTCAGATATGTTCTTGAGAGAGTTTCTTCTTAAGAGCCTCAAGGACGCATGGCATGCAGAGTTTGAGCATTTGCACCAGGGCACTATGACTATTTAGGAGTATGTTGTTCGTTTCACTGACTTGGTTGGGCATGCACCAACCTTGGTTGCTACAGTGCCTGAGATGGTTCGATGGTTTATTGAGGGGTTCATTCCCAGCATCAGGTCTAGCATGGATCGTGAGTTGGATATGGATATTTCTTATTAGGAGGTGGTGAGCACTGCTAGGCGAGTGGAGTGTATGCATGCTCGGGATAGAGAGGAGAGGAAGGCCAAGAGGTCTCGAGAGTCGGGATATTATTCTGGTGCCCATGCTCTAGCTGCAGTTCATCATGGTAGGGGTTATATGAGTCGCCCTGTTCATTCAGCTCTTCCAGCAGCCAGTGGCATTCTAGCTCCTCCTAGACCTCAGGAGCCTTATTATGCACCTCCAGTATCTAGTGCGCCTCCTGCACGGGGTGCTTTCAGTGGTCAGTCCAGCAGACCTGGCCCGAGCCAGTCAAGCTGCCATATCCTTCTAGAGCTTGTTTTGAGTGTGACGACACACGCCATATGGTGAGATATTGACCCAGACTTAGGAGGGGTGCACCTCCACAGACTTCTTAGTCACAGCATGCCCTGTAGAGTTCACAGGCTATGGTTCCAGCACCAGTTGCTACCCCACCTGCCCAGCGGTGGGAGGGGGGTAGATGTTGCCCAATAGGGGGAGGCCAGGCAAGATATTATTCCCGTACCGAGGTTGTCGCCTCTGATTCTGTCATCACAGGTATTGTCCTGGTTTGCCATAGAGATGCATCGGTTCTATTCGATCCAGGCTCCACTTTCTTATGTGTCTTCTTATTTTTCCCCATATTTGGGCGTATCTCGGGATTCTTTGAGTTCCCTATTATGTTTCTACTATTGTGGGAGATTATCTTATTGTGGATCGATTTTATCGGTCATGTTTGGTTGCTCTTAGTGGTTTTGAGATCAAATCCGATTTATTATTGCTCACCATGGTAGATTTTGATGTTATCTTGGGCATGGACTGGTTGTTGCCCCATTATGCTATTCTTGATTGTCACGCCAAAGCTGTGATACT
Source organism: Nicotiana tabacum (assembly GCF_000715075.1). Lineage (NCBI taxonomy): Eukaryota > Viridiplantae > Streptophyta > Magnoliopsida > Solanales > Solanaceae > Nicotiana > Nicotiana tabacum. Next base: position 56,092,726 of record NC_134097.1, read on the forward strand.
GGCTATGCTAGGTGTACCAGGAGTAGAGTGGAAGGGTACTTTTGATCACACTCCCAATAGAGTTATTTCTTTCCTTAAAGCTCAGCGAATGGTTGAGAAGGGATGTGATGCGTATCTGGCCTATGTGAGAAATGTTAGTGTTCATACACCTATAGTTGATTCAGTCCCAGTAGTACGGGACTTCCCTAATGTGTTTTCAGTTGATCTTCCGGGTATGCCACCAGATAGAGATATTGATTTTGGCATTGATCTATTGCCACTCACTCAGCCCAATTCTATTCCTCCGTATCGTATGGCCTCTCCTGAGTTGAAGGAGTTAAAGGAACAGTTACAAGAATTGCTTGATAAGGGTTTTATTTGGCTTAGTATATCACCTTGGGGTGCTTCTATCTTGTTTGTGAAGAAAAAGGATGGTTCTACGCGTATGTGCATTGATTATCGCCAATTGAACAAAGTTGCAGTGAAGAACTGGTATCCTTTGCCTCGTATTGATGATCTGTTTGACTAGTTACAGGGTGAACGAGTGTTTTCTAAGATTGACTTGCGTTCAGGTTACCATCAGTTGAAGATTCGGGAGCCAAATATCCCGAAGACTACTTTCAAGACTCGGTATGGTTATTACGAGTTCCTTGTTATGTTGTTTGGGCTAACCAATGCCCCAACAGCCTTCATGCATTTGATGCACACTGTGTTCCGGCCATATCTTGACTCGTTCATCATTGTCCTTATTGATGATATTTTGGTACACTCCTGGAGTCGGGAGGATCATGAGCAGCACCTGAGGACAGTGCTTCAAACTTTGAGGGAAAAGATGTTATATGCAAAGTTCTCAAAATGTGAGTTTTGTTTGGATTCCGTGGCATTCTTGGGTCACGTGGTATCAAGTGAGGGTATACAGGTGGATCCGAAGAAAGTGGAAGTAGTGCAGAGTTTGACCAGACCATCCTCAACTATAGAGATCCATAGTTTTCTTGGTTTGGCAGGTTATTACCGTCGATTTATTGAAGGGCTTTCATCTATTGCGACACCTATGACCAGGCTGACCAAGAAGGGTGCTCTGTTATAGTGGACGGAAGAGTGTGAGGCTAGCTTTCAAAAGTTTAAGACAACTTTGACTACAGTTCCAATATTTATATTACCTACATGTTTGGGGTCTTATACTGTCTATTGTGATGCCTCGAGGATTGGCCTTGGAGCAGTATTGGTGCAGGACGGCAGGGTGATTGCCTACGTGTACAGACAGTTGAAGGTACATGAGAAGAATTATCCTGTTTGTGATCTCGAGTTAGCTGCTATTGTTCACACCTTGATGATCTGGCGTCATTATTTGTACGATGTGCCTTGTTATATTTAATCTGATAACAAGAGTTTGCAGCATTTGTTCAAGTAGAAGGATCTTAATTTGCGCTAGAGTAGGTGGTTAAAGCTACTAAAGGACTATGATATCACTATCTTGTATCACTCGGGCAAGGCCAATGTGGTGGTCGATGCTTTGGGTCGCCGGGCAGAGAGTTTGGGGAGTTTGGCTTATTTACCAGCAGTGGAGAGGCCCATGGCAATGGATGTTCAGGCCTTAGCCAGCCAGTTTGTGAGATTGGATCTTTCGGAGCCTAGTTTAGTTCTAGCTTGCGTGGTCTCTCAGTCTTCCTTATTTGATCGTATCAGGGAGTGTCAGTATGATGACCCTCATTTGCTCATCCTCAAGGACAAGGTTCTGCACGGTAATTCCAGAGATGTGTCTATTGGTGATGACGGGGTATTGAAGATGCACGGTCGGGAATGTGTACCCAATGTTGATGGGCTTCGGGAGCTGATTCTAGAGGGGGCCTATATTTTGCGGTGTTCCATCCATCCAGGTGCCGCGAAGATGTACCAGGATTTGAGGCAACACTAATGGTGGAGGCGGATGAAGAAAGATATAGTTGGGTTTGTTCCTCAATTGTCAGCAGGTGATGTATGACAAAATGCCATTTGGATGATTGTGGATTGGCTGACAAAGTCCATGCACTTCATTCCTGTGTGTACTACCTATTGTACTCGGGTGGAGTTGAGCACAACATTTCACCCCCAGATGGACGGATAGTCCGAGCACACTATTCAGATTCTTGAGGACATGCTCCATGCATGTGTGATGGAGTTTGGAGGTTCTTGGGATCAGTTCCTGCCACTGGCGGAGTTTGCCTACAACAACAGCTATCTATCCAGCATTTAGACGGCACTATATAAGGCCTTGTATGGTAGGCGGTGTATATCCCTGGTGGGTTGGTTTGAGATGGGTAAAGATAGATTATTGGGCACAGACTTGGTTCAGGATGCTTTGGAGAAGGTTAAGGTGATTCAGGATAGACTCTGCACAGCCCAGTCAAGACAGAAGAGTTACGCAGACCGGAAGGTTCAGGATGTTTCCTATATGGTTGGAGAGCGGGTTTTGCTTCGGGTTTCACCTGTGAAGGGCGTTATGAGATTTGGGAAGAAAGGGAAGTTGAGCTCTAGGTTTATTGGTCCTTTTGAGATATTGATATGTGTTGGGGAGGTTGCTTATGAGCTTGCTTTACTTCACAGCTTTGCAGGACTTCATCCAGTATTTCATGTTTCGATGCTCCGGAAGTATCACGGCGATCCATCGCACGTGTTGGATTTCAGTTCAGTCCAGTTGGAAAAAGATCTAACTTATGTTGAGGAGCCAGTGGCAATATTGGATAGGCAGGTTCGGAAGCTGAGATCAAAGAACATTGCATCAATGATGGTTCAGTGGCGGGGTCATCTAGTCGAGAAGGCGACCTGGGAGACCGAGCAGGATATGCGCAGCCATTACCCTCATCTTTTCACCGCTTCAGGTATGTCTCTGTGCTCTTCGAGGACAAACAAATGTTTTAAGAGGGGGAGGATGTAATGACCCTGCCAGTCATTTTTAAGAATTAACACCTCTATCGCTTACTAACTTCTTTCCCCGTGTTTGTTTCTGCTATTTTGATTTTCCAGAGAGCTTAAGCTTTAGAATTTTGACCATAGTCGGAGTAGTGTGAATACGGCCTCAAAATGGAATTTTGTCGATTCCATTAGCTTTGTTCGGTGATTTCAGGTTTAGGGGCGTGTTCGGATTGTGTTTTGGAGGTTCGTAGCTAAATTAGACTTGAAATGCCGAAAGATAAATTTTTGAAGTTTCAGGTTCGATAGTGAGATTTTGATATCAGGGTTGGAATTGAATTCCAGAAGTTGGAGTATCTCATTAGTGTTGAATGTGGCGTGCGTGCAAAATTTTAGGTTATTCGGACAATTTTTGATAGACTTTTTGATCGAAAGCGAAATTTGGGAGTTTTTGGAGTTTTAGGCTTGAATTCGATGTTAATTTGGTGTTTTAACGTTGTTTTGAGCGTTCCAAAGGTTGGAACAAGTTTGAATGATGTTTTACGATTGGTTGGCATGTTTGGTTGATGTCCCGGGGGCCTCGGGTGTGTTTAGGATGCTTAACGTGTCATTTTTGGACTTAGAGAATTGCAGAAAAATGCAGCAGGTCTCCACTTTTGGTTTCCTTCTTCGCATTCACAAGTGGGGTCTCATGTTCATGAAGAGGAGTTGGGGCTGGTGGAAGCTTAACACTTCACGTTCGTGATGATGGTACCGCATTCGCGAAGCTGAGAGGTCATATGCCTACGCGTTCGCGAAGAAGATCCCGCGTTCGCGTTGGAGGGAGAAGGTTGCTACCGCGTTCGCGATGAAGGAATTTTGGGCCAAGCGAAGTTGTGCTTCGCGAACACGATGGGCCTTCCATGTTCACGAAGAAGGAATTACCTGGGGAGATTATAAAATTTCAAAATCAAGGGTGTAGCCATTTTTATCAAAACTAGAGTTTGAGAGGTCGGATTTGAGCGAGAGCTTAAGGGATTTTCAGAGATATCAATTGGGTAATGATTCCTAACTCCTTTTTCCTTATAACCCATTAATCTAAACATGAATTCATCATTTAATTTTGGATTTGGGGTGAGAAATTTGGATTGGGAATTTCTAACGCCTAATTTTCGAGTTTTGATTGGGAATTTGACATTGGATTTGTATAATTTTGGCATGGTTAGAATCATAAGTGAATGGGGGTTCATAATCTATAACTTTTACCTGATTCCGAGACGTGTGCTCGGAGGACTTTTTGGTCAATTTTCTTAATTTCGCGTGTTAGCTTTGAATTAAATAGTGGAGTTAGTTCCTTGGAGTATTTACATTATTCAATTGATTTGAATAGATTTGGGCCATTTGGAGTTGAGTACTCGTTGCAAAAGCGTGGTTTCGGGTTGATTTTTGAGCCGGTTCGAGGTAAGTGGCTTGTCTAACTTTGTGTGGGGGAACTCCCCTTAGGATTTTGTATTGTTGATATTTGAAATGCCTTGTGCATGAGGTGACGAGCGCGTACATGTGCTAATTGTTAAAAATTTTGTTTTCATTAAGTAACTATAACTCTGTTTTTCTTCCTTGTTGTACATTACTTGCAATTTAAAACTACTGTTAGTTTAGGGAAGCATGTCTAAGTGACTTTGCATACGGTAAAATAGGGGGAACCAATTTCTCATTAATGAGGCATCTTGGAAGATCACCTCGAAGCCTCGAGATCATGGATCGAGTATCCCTCCCCAATCGAGGTCTATCGTCACTTAACCTGGGGATTATGTTGGTCGTGACCCCAATAGGCATGAGGAGTTTCCGAAGAGTGCAACCGGGGCCGACAAAATCTGTCAAGCTAGTCTAAAGCTAGTCTGAACCTATATCATGAAGTTAGTCAGTTGTCCCGTCCCGTCTTCTTTATCATTAATGTATTTTGTACTATGTTGGGTCCTCCCCCCTATATAAGAGTGATCCTTGGCACTTTGTAAACTCTGTTGCTCCCATTGCTCCACAAGAAATATAGAAATCATTTTCTTTGCTATCTCATATACTCTCTTGATATTATTGCTTTCATTTATTATCTTCTTATTTTGTTCATCATTTATTGGTTATCATTGGCCATAAAGATCCCTCTTTAATCGCCTCATAACTGCTAGCCCTACCCGATTAGCCACAAAAGCTCGTGGCCGAGTCCCGGGATCGGCCTCGAGGTCCCAAGAAACTAGCCTATCAGTTCGTTATAGCTCCCTCCTTAACTTTATTTCGTCTCTAAATCTCACATACTTAGCATAAACTGCTTAACAAACTAGCATAACAATAGATCATGTATTTTTAAAGTCCTATCAACAAATTTAATTGTTATTACCATTTTCACGGTAAATAGTTTGGCGCCCACCGTGGGGCTAAAAATAATAGTGATTATTTTCTTGTTGGTTTCGTCACTCAACGCAAGTTATCTTTCACGCTTTTTCTTATGCAAGATCTTCGATTTCAGGTCAATATGTCTAACTCGGTGAATGGAGGAGAAAACAACAATCTCGAGGACCACGGGGAGAACGACGTGGATGTTCCGGGTGTTGGTGTGCTGCCAAAAAACCCTTGGAATGTTCCTGAACCAGTCCCCATGGACGCGGACTCGCGCGACACCCAATACATCGATATAAGATCACATACCAACAGGAGCGTACGTCAAGGAGATCAATAAAAATCTCAGATAACCCTGACTAGGGAAGAACGTAAGGTTAGCCTTCACGTTATTTTTGAAATGTTGCAGGCATAGCAGCTAGCTATTGCTCAGCTGCAAAGTCACCAGAAAACTCCCAGCACGGTAGCAACGGGGACAGCTCCCCCAACTGAATAGGTACCGGAGAGATCAAGCAATAATGGGTCGGTGACCTATCCCGCCACCATAAAAATGCTCGAGGACTTTACCAGGAGGATCGAGTCGGGCGAGAAGATGATAGAAGCCAACAACAAAAAGGTCGAAACCTATAACTCCAGGGTCGATCAAATTCCGGGTGCACCCCCGGTCCTGCAAGGTGTGGATTCGAAGAAGTTCATACAAAGGCCATTCCCAGAGGAAGCGGCCTTGAAACCCATTCCAAAGAAGTTCAGAATGCGGGAACTCCCAAAATACAACGCGACCTCGAATCCCAATGATCACGTTACTACATACACTTGTGTAGTAAAGGGCAACAATATAAAGAACGACGAGATCGAGTCCTTCATACAAAAAAAGTTTGGGGAAACACACTCGAAGGGGGCCATGATGTGGTATCACAACCTAGCTCCCAACTCCATAGATTCATTTGCCATGCTAGTAGACTCCTTCATAAAGGCACATGCTGGTGCCATCAAAGTAGCAACGAGGAAATTCGACGTGTTCAAAATCAAGTAGAGAGAGAACGAAATGCTGCGAGAGTTTGTATCCCGCTTCCAAATAGAGCGGAAGGAGCTACCGTTAGTCTCCGACGACTGAGCAGTGCAGGCTTTCACTCAAGGTTTGAATGAATGAAGCTCGGTGGCTTCAAAAAAGTTGAAACAGAATTTGATCGAATATCCCGCTGTGACCTGGTCGGACGTCCATAACCGATACAAGTCAAAAATCAGGACCGAGGATGACCAACTAAGAGCCCTCTCGGGCTCAGTATACCAAGAAGGCTCCTAGCAAAGGATCCAAAACCAAACAAAGAAAGATACTAGCCATACATCGAAAACGGGAGGAATGCCTCAAAGCGCAACCCACCGCGCAATGATCAAAGGATAGACCGAGGACAGGATCCTCAAGGACTCTCCAACAGAGCCAGATTCGATAGGAACACAGGGCCAACGGGAGCACCTCACTTGTCAGAATACAACTTCAACGTCGATGCATCGGACATCGTGTTCACCATCAGTAAAAAATCAAAGATGCCAGATGGCCTAGGCCTGTACAATCGGATCCTTCATAAAGGAATCACAACTTAGTGTGCGAGTTTCACAACAAGCACGACCACAAGACCGAGGATTGCCACCAACTCCGAGAAGAGGTAGATTGACTACTTAACAAAGGTCATCTCCGGGAATTCCTTAGCGATCGAGCCAAAAATCAGTTTTGGGAAAGAGAGAAACGAAGCAAATGAGCCACAACATGTTATTCACGTGATCTTGGGAGGCGTCGATGCCTCGCAGGAACCCATAATAAGAAGGACAAAAATATCTATCACCAGAGAAAAGCAAACCCGGGGATATATTCCCGAGGATGCCCTCACATTCAGCAAAGAGGACACCGAGACCTTATCTCAACCTCACAACGGAGCACTGGTAATCTCTTTCCTTGTAAATTCTTTTAAAATAAAACGAGTACTCGTAGATCAAGGTAGCTCAGCCAACATTATGAGGTCGAGGCTAATAGAGCAGCTCGGACTGCTTGACCAAATTGTGCCCACCACTCGATTCTTCAACGGATTCAACACGGAAAGTGAAACAACAAAAGGGGAAATCACGTTCCCAGTCACTGTGGCCGGCACGACCCAAAATGCCAAATTTCATGTCATCGAAGGAGATATGAGGTATAACACCTTATTCTGACGGTCGTGGATACACTTAATGAGAGCAGTACCATCCACTCTCCACCAAATGATGAAATTCCCAACAAAAGATGTAATTAAAATCGTCTACGGGGAACAACATGCGGCGAGGGGAAATATTCGCGGTGCATGACGTGGAACCAGTACCCATACCTCCACTCGCAAAAGAGCCAAAGGGTAATTATGCCACACCCCCTGATTAAGCCCAATTAAACAAAATAGAGGACCGTAGAGCGTCCTCACCTTGAGTGATTGGAACATATCGATCCTCAAAACATCGTCGACGCGTCTCATACTAAGGTATAACCATCTCCCTTTTCATTTCATATTTCAGACTAACTCTTATGCAGCCGCCCGACTGAAGCAGTCCGAGCGTTAGTCTCGCTCGAAAACCTTAAGGTTTTAAAGCATTTGTTGCACTCTTTTCATTCAGCCAAGTTTTTGTCCTGAAAAGGGTTTTACCGGCAAGTTTTTTAACAAGGCAACATATGCATGCTGCCTAAGGGAGATTCAACAAGTGTCTGGGGCTTCTTTTGCAATCAACCTCGAACATTGAGGGGAACCCCCCTCCCCCTGAAGGTCGTCAGCTCGGAAAAGCCAAGAGACGCCAAATTGGGCCCCTATAAGAAAATGATGTATCGGGCCAAGCGGTCAAATGAACCGTGTCCGTATAGCCGGGCCCCTGACGGTGAAAACACGTACATTTGTACCAAATAATTGAAGAATATTTGTTATTCAAGCATCTTACGCTCCAAAAGAGGCTCAGCACCTTCTCAAAAACAATTCATCCGCCGAAAACGTCCCGAACACTCGGGAACTGGCATTAACAATTCAACACCTAAATGACCTTCGGGTTAGGACTCCAAAATCGTAAGCCCTCAGATAAGGAAATGCGGAAATCACTAAACATCTCCAATGCCAAAGTACCTCGAGTACTCGGGGACTGGCATCAAAATCTAAAAAGAAAAATGCACAGCCTCAGGGTTAGAATCTCCAAAATTGTATGCGCTCGACGAGGCAATGGAAAGTTTGCAAAAAATGGCTCCTGAGTCAAGAAACTCTCGATGACTCGGGGACTGCCGTCAAGCGCCACCTCCATCGGTTTATCAAAGCCTAAGTCCATAAGACCCCGAGCGGGCAAACTCGGTCTCATAAGACCTATGCAAGGCAACAACTATATCTGTGAGACCTCAAGCAAAGCATGAACAATACGTGTACCAAGTATCCAAAACTGTAAGACCTCAACGGCATGTAAAAACTGTAAGACCTCAACGACATGTAAAACTGTAAGACCTCAATGGCATGTAAAACTTGTAAGACCTTACTAAAGGCATAGACCCGATCCTAAAGTTTCGGCTATATATCGAACTTGTAAGACCCCTAAAAAGGAATACCCTCGATATAGATGCCGAAAATATTTTTCTAGGGACTCAAAGGCTCCGGCCAAACACAAGTGACTCCAGTCACACGACTGTACCAGCCAAATTAATGCCACTCAAGGATGTCCGACCTTTGCCAGCCCACACAGGCCTTCAATTACTCTGAATCTACTTCGGAACAAACTGGTTAAACAAACTACCCTTGACATAGGCAAATGAGATTGGACCATGTCATCTCCAAATCATAGGCTTCGAGCTACTCAGCCTCCGAGCCAAACCTCCCGAGGTGCTCGATCATCACCGCAAATTACTCGAAATCGAGGTTTTCCCGAACTAATGATTAAGCAGGCAAAAATTACTTCAAAAGTCCTTAACGAGAGGAAAATAAAGCCTACATAAAAAGGTCGCATCGTCCCAGCGCGTAAGAGCCATAGTCGCCAGCCTAATGAGCCTTAAGACCACACATACAAAAGGTCGCTACGACAAAGCATATAAGAGCCACTATTGCCACCCTGAAATCTAAAAACTTGAGGGTCAAAATGAGCTCAAGTCGTAACCCTATTCGGAGACTGGACCCAAAATAGTTAACTATATATGCCTAAGGGCAAAGCATAAAAGCCATTATCACCAGCTTATATTAAAAGGTCTCTTCGACCCTAACCGTAAGATCCATTATCGCCAGCTTACATTAAAAGGTTGCATTGGCCCAAGGCATAAGAGCCATTATCACCCACCCACGTACACTAAAAGATCGCATCGGCCAAAAGCGTAAGAGCCATTGTCACCAACAAAAAATCTGGCCATTCGAAGGTCAAATAAGCTCGAGTCGATGCTCGACTCGGGGACTGAGCCCAAAACAGGTGGCCTAAGTATGTCTGAGAGAGATATTATGTAAGAGCCTACGGGGCAGTCTAATGAGCCCCGGGGCCACATCGCTACTCTGAGGATTCCTACCAAAACAAAAACTAGCTCGTCTGGTCAGAATCAAAGCACAAAAAGATATGAAAGGAGGAAAGCCGCAAGCGTTTCTTTCATATACATGCAAGAAACACAATCTCTGTCTACGGACATGCTTCGAAAATTCTACATACAGATGGCAAACTATATGTCCCCCTCCCCCCCCCCCCCCGAGGGCTACGGCCTGCTGGCCTCGTCTTTGCTTTCTTCGACATCAGGCAAAAGCAACCAAGCATCACACTCGTCCGCCATTGCTAGCGCCAATTCCCCCGATCTTTCAATTAATCATGCTCACGCCTAGCCCATCCAACTTCATCTCGAAGGCGCTCCAGGGCCTCCGTCTTTTTCTACAACTGAAATAAACTATATATTAACCCTAGGAACCAGGAGGCGGAATGCACACTCACCCGGGACAGAAAACTACTTGCTCCTCCAGGTGGTTCTCGTAATTCAGGCTACAGCCCACCTCATGTGCAAGTGTACTAGCTTGACTTCCTTTTCATCACAAAGGAGCCTCGGGGATCTCTCCTCATCTATCGCTTTTCGTAGCATGTCTTCACAATGAAGCAGCCTAGACCTAATCTTGTTGAATGCCTGCAAAAGAAAACTCAATAAGGAAGGGAAGGCGCAAAGCTCAAAAACCTATGCCGAAACTCACCGCAAAGAGAAGCCGATGGGCTTCCTCGAAGGCCAAATGCACACCTGCCAATATAGCCCCTTCGACCCTGAAAGAGCCTACTCCGGTTGAAGCACAGTCGCTCGGTGTATGCGATAGCGGGTTTCTAATATCTTCCAAAATTCTATCAACGGAAAAGGAATGTAACAACAATGGAGAAACCCTCTTTCCAGAACTGGGAGCCGGGGACACGAGAGGCTCGGATGACGCTTCCGCTCCAAATTCCCGGTCCCGCTCTGCCTTACTATGAGCGTCATTGCCCTATGAAAGCACCTCTCGTTCATTGTTTCGTTCTTCAGCCCGGGAGTTGGCAACCCTTCCCCCTCTCGGAAGGAGTGTGGCCTCGCCTCGAAAGGACCTCTATTAGAAAAAGGTAAGGCTTCAAGAATCCAATAACACCATCTCCAGTCCCGAGGTGGTACCCAACCTTAAGGACCTCTATCAGAATAAGGTTAGGCTTCAAGAAGCCAATAACACCTTCTCCAGTCCCGAGGTGGTACCCGACCTCGAGGACCTCCATCAGAACAAGGTTAGGCTCCAAGAAGCCAATAACACCTTCTCCAATCCCGAGGTGGTATTCGACCTCAAGGACCTCCATGAAGAAAAAGCTAGGCTCCAGGAAGTCAATGACACCTTTGCCAACACCGAGATGGTACCCGACCTCGAGGATCTCAATGAAAGGGAAATTTAGGCTCCAAGAAGCCAATAACACCTTCTCTAGTCCCGCGGTGGTACCCGACCTCGAGGACCTCCGTCAGAATAAGGCTATGCTTCAAGAATCCAATGACACCTTCTCTAGTCCCGAGGTGGTACCCGACCTCGAGGACCTACGTCAGAATAAGGCTAGGCTCCAGAAGCCAATAACACCTTCTCCAGTCCTGAGGTAGTACCCGACCTCGAGGACCTCCATCAAAACAAGGTTAGGCTCCAGAAAACCAGTGACATCATTACAAGACCCGAGGTGGTACCCGACCTCGGGGGTCTTAAGACTCCAAGGAAATAAGCATTTGTCACGACCCTAATCCCAGACCAGGTCATGATGGCGCCTCTCATGAAGACAAGGCCAACCGACACACACCCAATTCATTTTTAAGCAATTAAGATAATACAAATTAAGTCTTCAACATGATAATCATCCCAAAATAAAGGTGAATAATACAATTTGCGCAATAGACATAGCCCGACATCGGGGTGTCACCAGTCATGAGCGTCTACTAACCGATTAGAAATATGAAGGGTCTACATAGTCTATAACAGAACTAAAACAAGAGAAAATATGATAGAGGGAGAAGCACTGGGCTACGAATGCCGAGAAGCTAGCTAGTGAAGTCTTTGAATCTGCTTGAGCTAGAAGAATCAACACTCGCTAGCGGGACCTGAAGTGCCTGAATCTGCACACAAGGTGCAGGGAGTAAAGTGAGTACTCCAACTCAGTGAGTAATAATAACAAATGAAGACTGAGCAATAAGAAATCACGTAAAAACACAACAACATCCTATACAGAGATAGAGTAAAACCTGTAAGTGCAGTAAAATAGTAAAATCTCTTAAAAACATTTTAGCTCAGTTTAAGCTTCTTTAAAATACCATTTTTAACAATTAAACAAGTAAATGACAAGCAGTTATACAAGAGAAAACCGCCCCTCGGACACAATACCAACAGAATCAGCCCATTGGGCAACAACATGGAACAACACTAGCCCCTCAGGCTATATCTCATATCACAATGAGTACTCGTGCTCACTGGGGTGTACAGACTCCGGGAGGGGCCCCATACACCACAAGAGCTATATCAATCCATCTCGTGGCGTAATCAGTAGGCTCTCGGCCTTACTCAATCAAAATCTCATAATCCATTCGAGCAACAGTAAAACATGATGCTCAGCTCAAATTATCATTTAGAATATCACTAAATGTGTTAAAACAGAGTAAATATGGTTGAGTTATGAAAACCGTAGAATATAGCATAACTGAGTACAAGTATAAAGTCAAAACAGTGAGGAAATATCAGTAAAAATCCCCAATGGGTACAAATAGTTGGCACGAGGCCCAAATATGGCATTCAGCCCAAAACGTGATGATAACAAACAATTTTCAGTTAAGTACACAGTAAAACAGTCATTCGGGATGGGCTAAGTCACAATCCCCAATGGGGCATGACCTCACGCTCGTCATCTAGCGTGTGTGTCACCTCAATATAGCACAACGATGTGAAATCCGGGGTTTCATACCCTTAGGACAACTTTTACAATCATTACTCACCTCTATCCGCTCCAAATCCCTAGCACGCGATGCCTTTGCCTCTCGAATCGACCACCGGATGCTCCAAATCTAACCAAAATCAGTGCAAAACCATTAAAATATGCTAATAGAACAAAAACCACTCGAAAGAAATAAAATTACAACACAAAACCCGAAATTGGCCAAACTCGACCCCCGGGCCCACGTCTCGGATTCCGATAAAAATTACATCAATAGACTCCTTATCACTCCCCGAGTTCATTCATATCAAAAGCATCAAAATCCAACCACAAACAACCCCTCAAATCCCAAATTCTAGGTCTATAATTACAAGCCCTAGTTTTTCAATATTTGGCATAAATTCCATGATTATTTAGGTATAAAACACATTAGGATCGAGTATTAAGTCCATAAATCTTACCTCCTAGTGTTCCCCCTTGAATCCATCTTCAATCCTCTTGAAAAAGCTTCAAAATCGCCCAAAAATGGTGAAAGCTAGCCCTAAAATCGCGGATAATGGCTATTTAAACATTATGCCCAGGCATTCAAAACCTTCTTCGCTAACGCGGTCAAAGCCTCATGTTCGCGAAGCACAAACTGACGCTGACCACATTTTCCTACTTCGCGAACGCGATGCTTCCTTACTCCAACCTTCGCGAACGCGGCACCTCCCTCACGAACGCGAAGGCCAAATCTTCGAGCTCACCTACTAACCCTTCGCGAACGCGAGGGTTCACTCGCGAACGTGAAGAACTGCTGTCTACAACACTTCAGCATATTTTTCTGCAACTTTCAACAACTTGAAATGGTCCTTTTAACCACACGAAACTCACCTGAGGCCCCCGGGACCTCAACCAAACATGCCAACATAGCCCAAAACATCATTCAAACTTGTTCCAACCTTTGGAATGCTCAAAACAACATTAAAACACCAAATTCGCATCGGATTCAAGCCTAAGAATTCCAAAATATTCTAAATTCCGCTTTCGATCAAAAAGTCCATCAAACCATGTTCGAATGACCTAAAATTTTCCACACACATCCCAAATGATACAACGAAGCTACTTTAACTTTCAGAATTCCATTCCAACCCCGATATCAAAATCTCACCAATCAACCGAAAAACGCCAAAGTTCCAATTTCGCCAATTCAAGCCTAAATCTACTCTGGACCTCCAAATCACATTCCAATCATGCTCCTAAGTCTCAAATTACCTCCCGAAGCTATCTGAACCATAAAAACTCACATCTGAGCCCTCCATCAGAATAAGGTTAGGCTTCAAGAAGCCAATAACACCTTCTCCAGTCCCGAGGTGGTACCCGACCTCGAGGACCTCCATCAAAATAAGGTTAGGCTTCAAGAAGCCAATAACACCTTCTCCAGTCCTGAGGTGGTACCCGAACTTGAGGACCTCTATAAGAACAGGGTTATGCTCCAAGAAGCTAACAACAACATTGCCAGTCCAGAAGTGGTACCCAACCTCAGGGACCTCCATCAAGAAAAAACTAGGCTCTAGGAAGTCGATGATGCCTTTGCCAACACCGAGGTGGTACCAAACCTTGAGGATCTCAATCAAAGGGAAATTTAGGCTCCAAGAAGCCAATAACATCTTCTCTAGTCCCGCGGTGGTACCCAACCTCGATGACATCTGCCAGAATAAGGGTAGGCTTCAATAAGACAATGACACCTTCTCTAGTCCCGGGGTGGTACTCGACCTCGATGACTTCCGTCAGAATAAGGCTAAGATCCATGAAGCTAATAACACCTTCTCCAGTCCCGAGGTAGTACCCGACCTCGAGGACCTCCATCAGAACAAGGTTAGGCTCCAGAAAACCAGTGACATCATTACAAGACCCGAGGTGGTACCCGACATCGGGGGTTTTCATGCTCTAAGTAAATAAGGATTTGTCTCGACCTTAAACCCATACACGGTCATGATGGCGCCTTTCTTGAAGACAAGGCCAGCCGACACACACCCAATTCATTTTTAAGCAATTACGATAATACAAATTCACTCTTTAACATGATAATAATCCCAAAATAAAGGTGAATAATACAATTTGCGGAATAGACATAGCCCGACATCAAGGTCACCAGTTATGGGCATCTACTAACTGATTAAAAACAGGAAGGGTCTACATAGTCTATTACAGAACTAAAACAAGAGAAAATACGATAGAGGGAGAAGCACTAGGCTACGAACGCCGAGCAGCTAGCTAGTGAAATCTCCGAATCTACCCGAGCTGGAAGAATCAACACTCGCTAGCGGGACCTAAAGTGCTTGAATCAACACACAGGGTACAGGGAGTAAAGCGAGTACTCCAACTCAGTGAGTAATAATAATAAATGAAGACTGAGCGATAAGAAATCACGTAAAAACACAACAACATGCTATACAGAGACAGAGTAAAACCAGTAAGTGCAGTAAAACAGTGAAATCTCTTAAAAACATATTAGCTTAGTTTAAGCTTCTTTAAAATACCATTTTTAACAATTAAACAAGTAAATTACAGGCAGCTAGAAAAGATAAACACGTAAAAACCACCCCTCGGGCACAATACCAACAGAATCAGCCCCTCGGGCTATATCTCATATCACAATGCATACCCGCCCTCACTTGGGGTGTATAAACTCCGGGAGGGGCCCCTTACAGCCCAAGATCTATATCAAGCCATCTCATGGCATAATCAGTAGGCTCTCGCCTCATATCAACAAGCCATCTCGTGGCGTACAATCTTAGTCCCCCGGCCTCATAATCATAAATCAGTGTATCCTCACAACACAAGCCCTCGGCCTTACTTAGTCAGAATCTCATAAGCCACTCGGGCAATAGTAAAACATGATGCTCAGCTCAAATTATCATTTAAAATATCATTTAATGTGTTAAAACAGAATAAACATGACTGAGTTTTGAAAACAATAGAATATAGCATAACTGAGTAGAACTATAAAGTCAAAACAGTGAGGAAATATCAGTAAAAATTCCCTAAGGGTCAAAATAGTTGGCACGAGGCCCAATATGGTATTCAGCCCAAAACATGAGGATAGCAAATAGTTTTCAGTTAAATACGCGGTAAAACAGTCATTCGGGATGGACTAAATCACTATCCCCAACGAGGCATGACCCCACGCTTGTCATCTAGCGTGTGCGTCACCTCAATATAGCACGACGATGTGAAATCCGGGGTTTCATACCCTCAGGACAACATTTACAGTCATTACTCACCTCTATCCAGTCCAAATCTCTAGCCCGCGATGCCTTTGCCTCTCGAATCAACCTCCGGATGTTCCAAATCTAACCAAAATCAGTTTAAAACCATCAAAATATGCTAAAGGAACAAAGCACACTCAAAAGAAATAAAATTACAACACAAAACCCGAAATTGGCCAAAACCCGACCCCCGGGCGCAGGTCTCGGATTCCGATAAAAATTACATCAATATAATCCTTATTACTCCCCGAATTCATTCATATCAAAAGCATCAAAATCCAACCCCAAACGACCCCTCAAATCCCAAATTCTAGGTCTCTAATGACAAACCCTAGTTTTCAATATTTGGCTTAAATTCCATGATTAATTAGGTATAAAACACATTAGGATCGAGTATTAAGTCCATAAATCTTACCTCCTAGTGTTCCCCCTTGAATCCCTCTTCAATCCTCTTGAAAAAGCTTCAAAATTGCCCAAAAATGGTGAAAGTTACCCCTAAAATCGCGGACAATGGCTATTAAAAACATTATGCCCAGGCATTCAAAACCTTCTTCGCTAACGCGGTCAAAGCCTCGTGTTCGCGAAGCACAAACTGTCGTTGGCCAAATTTTCCTCCTTCGCGAACGCGTTTGACCTCTCGCGAACGCGATGCTTTTTGACTCCAACCTTCGCGAACGCGTCTCCCCTTCTAGCGAACGCGTAGCTCAATGGGCTAGAACTTCGCGAACGCGACACCTCCCTTACGAATGCGAAGGCCAAATCTTCGAGCTCACCCGTTAACCCTTCGCGAACATGAGGGTCCACTCGCGAACGCGAAGAACTACTGTCTGCAACACTTCAGCAAATGTTTCTACAACTTTCAACAATTTGAAATGGTCCGTTTAACCACCCGAAACTCACCTGAGGCCCCCGGGACCTTAACCAAACATGCCAACATAGCCCAAAACATCATTCAAACTTGTTCCAACCTTCGGAACGCTCAAAACAACATTTAAACACCAAATTCGTATCGGATACAAGCCTAAGAATTCCAAAATCTTCTAAATTCCTCTTTTGATCAAAAAGTTTGTCAAACCACATCCGAATGACCAGAAATTTTGCACACACATCCCAAATGACACAACGGAGCTATTGTAACTTCCGGAATTCCATTACGACCCCTAAATCAAAATCTCACCTATCAACCGAAAAATGCCAAAATTCAAATTTTGCCAATTCATGCCTAAATCTACTCAAGACCTCCAAATCATATTCCGATCATGCTCTTAAGTCTCAAATCACCTCACGAAGCTATCTGAACCATCGAAACTCACATTGGAGCCCTCCATCAGAATAAGGTTATGCTGCAAGAAGCCAATAACACCTTCTTAATTCCCGAGGTGGTACCCGACCTCGAGGACCTCCATCAAAATAAGGTTAGGCTTCAAGAAGCCAATAACACCTTCTCCAGTCCCGAGGTGGTACCCGACCTCGAGGACCTCCATCAAAATAAGGTTAGGCTTCAATAAGCCAATAATACCTTCTCTAGACCCGAGGTGGTACCCGACCTTGAGGACCTCTATCAGAACAAGGTTAGGATCCAAGAAGCTAATAACACCATCGCCAGTCCTGAAGTGGTACCCGACCTCGGGGACCTCCATTAAGAAAAGGCTAGGCTCTATGTAGTCGATGATGCCTTTGCCTACAACGAGGTGGTACCTGACCTCGAGGATCACAATCAAAGGGAAATTTAGTCTCCAAGAAGCCAATAACACCTTCTCTAGTCCCGCGGTGGTACCCAACCTCGAGGACCTCCATCAGAATAAGGCTAGGTTTCAAGAAGCCAATGATACCTTCTCCTGTCCCAATGTGGTACCCGACCTCGAGGACTTCCGTCAGAATAAGGTTAGGCTACAGGAAGCCAATAACACCTTCTCCAGTTCCGAGGTAGTACCCGACCTTGAGGACCTCCATCAGAACAAGGTTAGGATCCATAAAACCAGTGACATCATAACAAGGCCCGATGTGGTACGCGACCTCGGGGGTTTTCAGGCTCCAAGGAAATAAGCATTTGTCATGACGACCCTAAACCGAGACCTGGTCGTGATGGCACCTATTGTGAAGACAAGGCCAGCTGACACATGCCCAATTCATTTTTAAGCAATTAAGATAATACAAATTAAGTCTTTAACATGATAATAATCCCAAAATAAAGATGAATAATACAATTTACGGAATAGATATAGCCCGACATCGGGGTGTCACCAGTCATGAGCATCTACTAACCGATTAAAAATAGGAAGGGTCTCCATATTCTATTACATAACTAAAACAAGAGAAAATAAGATAGAGGGAGAAGCACTGGGCTACAAACGTCGAACAACTAGCTAGTGAAATCTCCGAATCTGCCTGAGCAGGAAGAATCAAAACTCACTAACGGGACCTAAAGTGCTTGAATCTACACACAGGGTGCAGGGAGTAAAGCGAGTACTCCAACTCAGTGAGTAATAATAATAAATGAAGACTGAGTGATATGAAATCACGTAAAAACAGAACAACATGCTATACAGAGATAGAGTAAAAACCAGTAAATACAGTAAAACAGTGAAATCTCTTAAAAACTTCTTAGCTCAGTTTAAGCTTCTTTTAAATACCATTTTTAACAATTAAACAAGTAAATGACAGGCAGCTAGAAAAGATAAACACGTAAAAACCACCCCTCGGGCACAATACCAACAGAATCAGCCTATCGGGCAGCAACATGGAACAACACCAGCCCCTCGGGCTATATCTCATATCACAATGGGTACCCACCCTCACTAGGGATGTACAGACTCCGGTAGGGACCCCTTACAGCCCAAGAGCTATATCAAGCCATCTCATGGCATAATCAGTAGGTTCTCGGCCACATATCAACAAGCCATCTCGTGGCGTACAATCTTACTCCCTCGGCCTCACAATCATAAATCAGTGTATCCTCACAACACAAGCCCTCGGCCTTACTTAGTCAGAATGTCATAAGCCACTCGGGCGACAGTAAAACATGATGCTCAGCTCAAATTATCATTTAAAATATCATTTAATGTGTTAAAACAGAGTAAACATGACTGAGTTATGAAAACAATAGAATATAGCATAACTGATTAGAAGTATAAAATCAAAACAGTGAGAAAATATCAGTAAAAATCCCCTAAGAGTCCAAATAGTTGGCACGAGGCCCAAATATGGCATTCAGCCCAAAATATGATGATAGCAAACTGTTTTCAAGTAAATACGCGATAAAACAGTCATTCGGGAAGGACTAAATCACAATCCTCAATGGGGCATGACCCCACGCTTGTCATCTAGCGTGTGCGTCACCTCAATATAGCACAACGATGTGAAATTCGGGGTTTCATAACCTCAGGACAACATTTACAATCATTACTCACCTCTATCCGGTCCAAATCTCTAGCCCGTGATGCCTTTTCCTCTCGAATCGACCTCCGGATGCTCCAAATCTAACCAAAATCAGTACAAAACCATCAAAATATGCTAAGGGAAGAATTCCCACTCGAAAGAAATAAAATAACAACACAAAACCTGAAATTGGCCAAACCCGACCCCCAGGCGCACGTCTCGGATTCCGATAAAAATTACATCAATAGACTCCTTATCACTCCCCGAGTTCATTCATATCAAAAGCATCAAAATCCAACCACAAACGACCCCTCAAATCCCAAATTCTAGGTCTCTATTAACAAGCCCTAGTTCTTCAATAGTTGGCTTATATTCCATGATTAATTAAGTAGAAAACATATTAGGATCGAGTATTAAGTCCATAAATCTTACCTCCTAGTGCTCCCCCCTGAATCCCTCTTCAATCCTCTTGAAAAAGCTTCAAAATCGCCCAAAAATGGTGAAAGTTACCCCTAAAATCGTGGACAATGTCTATTTAAACATTATGCCCAGGCATTCAAAACCTTCTTCGTGAATGCAGTCAAAGCCTCGTGTTCGCGAAGCACAAACTGACGTAGACCAAATTTTCCTCCTTCGCGAACACTTTTGACCTCTCGCGAGTGCGATGCTTCATGACTACAACCTTCGCGAACGCGGCACCTCCCTCGCAAACGCGAAGGCCAAATCTTGGAGCTCACCTGCTAACCCTTCGTGAACGCAAAGCACTGCTGTCTGCAACATTTCAGCAGATTTTTCTGCAACTTTCAACAACTTGAAATGGTGCGTTTAACCACCCGAAACTCACTTGAGACCTCTAGGACCTCAATCAAACATGCCAACATAGCCCATAACATCATTCAAACTTTTTCCAACCTTCGGAACGCTCATAACAACATCAAAACACCAAATTCGCATTGGATTCAAGCTTAAGAATTCCAAAATCTTTTAAATTCCGCTTTCGATCAAAAAGTTTATCAAACCACATCCGAATGACCTGAAATTTTGCACACACATCCCAAATGACACAACGGAGCTTTTGTATCTTCCCGAATTCCATTCTGACCCTTATATCAAAATCTCACCTATCAACCGGAAAACGCTAAAATTCTAATTTTGCCAATTCAAGCCTAAATCTACTCCGGATCTCCAAATCACATTCCTATCATGCTCCTATGTCTCAAATCACCTCCCGGAGCTATCTGAACCATCAAAACTCACATCCGACCCCTTTAACACATAAGTCAACATCCAGTTGACTTTTCCAACTTAAGCTTCCTTAAAAGAGACTAAGTGCCTCAAACCCTACCAAAACCTTTCCGAACCCGAGCCATCCAACCCGATCACACATAGAATCGATAATTAAAGCAATAAGAAGAATAAATGGGAGAAACTGAGCGGTAACTCATGAAATGACCGGCCGGGTCCTCCCCTTGTTAAACAAATGTTCGTCCTCGAACGAATCAAGAAACATACCTGAAGCCTCAAATAAGTGAGGATATCTGCTCCGCATCTCATGCTTGGTCTACCAGATAGCCTCCTCCATGGGCCAACCTCTCCAATGCACTTTCACTAAAGCTATATCCTTTGATCTTAACTTTCGAACATGACGCCCCAAAATAGCTACTTGTACCACATCATAAGTCAAATATCCATCTAACTGAACCATGCTAAAAACCAGAACATGAGACGGATCCCCAATATACTTTCAGGGCATAGAAACATGAAATACCGGATGCACACTCGACAAGCTGGGTGGCAAGGCAAGCTCATAAGCCACCTCCCCAATCCTCCGAAGCACCTCAAAAGGTCCAATGAACCTAGTACTCAACTTACCCTTCTTTCCAAATCTCATAACACACTTCATGGGCGAAACCTTCAATAGAACCTTCTCATCTACCATGTAGGACACATTCCGAACCTTCTTGTCAGCATAACCCTTTTTTCTCGACTGCGCTGTACGAAGCCTCTCCTGAATTACCTTCACCTTTTCTAAAGCATACTGCACCAAGTTTGTCCACAATAGCCTACCCTTCCCCGGCTCAAACCAACCAATTGGAGACCTACACCGCCTCTCATACAAAGCCTCAATAGAGCGATCTGAATACTCGACTGGTAGTTGTTGTTATAACCAAACTCTGCAAGCGGTAGAAACTGATCCCATGACCCTCTGAAATCAATGATGCAAGCATGCAACATGTTCTCCAATATCTGAATAGTGCACTCGGACTGTCCGTCCGTCTGAGGGTGAAAAGCTGTGCTCAACTCAACCTGAGTACACAACTCTCGCTACACTGACCTCCAAAACTGCAAAGTAAACTGAGTGCCCCTATCTGAAATGATGGAAGCTGGGACACCATGCAAATGAACAATCTCTCGGATATAGATCTCTACCAACTGCTTTAAAGAATAGGTAGTACACACAGGAATGAAGTACGCGGACTTGGTCAGCCGATTCACAATCACCCAAATAGCATCAAACTTCTTCAAAGTACGTGGGAGACCAACTACAACGTCCATGGTGATCCGCTCCCACTTCCACTCTGGAATATCCATCTGCTGAAGCAAGCCACCCGGTCTCTGATGCTCATATTTCACTTGCTAACAATTGAGACACCGAGATGCAAATCCCACAATGTCCTTCTTCATTCTCCTCCACCAATAATGCTATCTCAGATCCTGATACATCTTCGCGGCAACCTGATGAATGGAATACCGTGAGCTATGGTCCTCCTCCAGAATCAACTCCCGAAGCCCATCTACATTGGGCACACATATCTGGCCCTGCATCCTCAACACCCCATCATCATCAATAGTCACATCTTTGGCATCATCGTGCTGAACTCTGTCCTTAAGGACAAGCAAATGAGGATCATCACACTGGCGCTCTCTGATGCGATCATATAAGAAAGACCGAAAAATCACACAAGTCAATACCCGACTGGGCTCCAAAATATCTAACCTCAAGAACCGAATGGCCAAGGCCTGGACATCAACTGTAAGAGGTCTCTCCCCAACTGGAATATATTCCAAACTCCCCATACTCACTGCCTTTCGGCTCAAAGCATCGGCCACCACATTGGCCTTCCCCAGATGGAACAATATAGTGACATCATAATCCTTTAGAAACTCCAACCATCTTCGCTGCCTCAAATTGAGATCCTTCTGCTTGAACAAGTGCTGGAGGCTATGATGATTCGTAAACACCTCACAAGACACACCATACAAGTAATGCCTCCAAATCTTCAACATGTGAACTATGGCGGCCAACTCCAAATCGTGAACGGGGTAGTTCTTCTCATGGGACTTCAACTGATGAGAAGAATAAGAAATAACTCTACCCTCCTACATCAATACACACCCAATACCAACTCTCGAAGCATCACAATACACGGTATATGAACCTGCGGCTGATGGCAAAACTAACACTAGAGTTGTGGTAAAGGCTGTCTTGAGCTTCTGAAAGCTCTCCTCACACTCATCCGACCATACAAATGAAGCACCCTTCTGAGTCAACTTGGTCAAAGGTTATGCGATATATTAGAATCCCTGAACAAACCGGTGGTAATAACCCGCCAAACCAAGAAAGTTGCAAATCTTGGGGCCTGAGGACGGTCTAGGCCAACTCTGAACTGCCTCTATCTTCTTTGGATCAACCCGAATACCCTCACTGGACACCACGTGCCCCAAGAAAGCCACTGAACTAAGACAAAACTCACTCTTGGAGAATTTTGCATAAAGCTTCTCCTTTCTCAATCTCTGCAACACAACCCTCAAATGCTCTGCATGCTCTTGCTGACTACACGAATACACCAGAATATCATCAATGAAAACTATGACGAAGAAGTCAAGATAAGGCTGGAACACACTGTTCATCAAATGCATGAACGTTGTTGGGGCATTGGTCAGCCCAAAATACATCACCAAGAAATCATAATGATCATATCGGGTCCTGAAAGTTGTCTTAAAAATATTCGAGTCCCTAATCTTCAACTAGTGATAACCTGAACGAAGATCAATCTTGGAGAACGCTCTCGCTCCCTGAAGCTGGTCGAATAAATCATCAATGTGAGGCAAAGGATACTTGTTCTTAACTGTTACTTTGTTCAACTGCCTATAATCAATGCACATCCTCATAGTGCCATCCTTCTTCTTTACAAATAGAATTGGCGCACCCCAAGGCGACACACTAGGCTGAATGAACCCCTTATCAAGGAGTTCCTGAAGCTGCTCCTTTAACTTCGCTGGTGCCATATGATACGGCGGAATAGATATTGACAAAGTGCCTAGCACCAGGTCAATACAAAAATCAATATCCCTATTTGGTGGCATGCCGGGCACCTCTCCAGGAAACACATCGGGAAAATCCCTCACAATTGAATAGAATCAATACTAGGAGTCTCTACACCGACATCCCTCACAAAGACTAGATACGAAAGACAACCCTTCCCAACCATATGTTGGGCCTTCAAGAATGAAATTACCCTATAGGGAACATAATCCGTCAAACCTTGCCACTCAATCCATGGCACACACGACATAGCCAATGTCGCTGTCTTAGCATGATAGTCCAAAATAGCACGACACGGAGATAGCCAATCCATGCCCAAAATGACATCAAAATCCACCATACATAATAATAATAAAAGATCCACTCGGGTCTCCAGACCCCCAATAGTCACCACACATGACCGGTACAAATAGTCTACAACAATAGTATCACCCACCGGAGTAGATACATGAACAGGTGAAACAAGAGACTCACATGGCATATCCAAATAACGAGCAAAGTATGATGACACATAAAAATAAGTGGAACCGGGATCAAATAATATAGAGGCATCTCTGTGGGAGACAAAGACAATACCTGTAATAACAGCATCGGAAGCAATAACATTGGGTCTAGCTGGAAATGCATAGAAACAGGCCTGACTGCCACCTGATTGACCTCCCCCTCTTGGGTGACCCCTAGCTGACTGACCTCCACCCCTTGCTGGCTGGGCGGGTGGTGGTGAAGTAATTGGTGATGAAGCCAATGGCTCACTCCTCTACTGAGATGAACCTGTAAGATGACGAGGACACTACCTTCACATATGACCCATCTCTCCATAATAATAAAAACTCCTGGGTGTTTGAGACGAGGTCTGAAGGGAAACCCTAGCATAGGAATGACTAGCAGATGCACCTGACATAGAAGAGCCCTGAACTGATGGAGCACTGAACGAACTCTGAGCTAGAAAGGCACTAAGTTATAAATGGCCCTAATAAGATCTGTGAGAACCATGACCCGATGAGCCCTACGATAACTTGGGCGAGCTGGCCGTGCATGCCTGAATGGATGGCCTCTGCCGTGCTGAAACTGACCTCTTGAATGAGTACCACCATAACTACCACATCCTCAAGGCCTCTTGTCCTCCCTCTCATCTCGCTCTTAGCGATGAACTGACTTAATATCATGAGCGATGTCAACAACCTACTCAAAAGTAGCACCAGACACCCTCTCCCTGGTTATCAGAATACGAAGCTGATAAGTGAGGCCATCCACAAACTTCCTAATCCTCTCTCTATCTGTCGGGACCAACCAAATAGCATGTCGAGTTAACTCGTAGAACCTCATCTCATACTGCATCACAGTCATCTATCCCTGATGCAACCACTCGAACTGCCTGTGTAGCTCCTCTCTGCGAGACTGTGGCACATACTTCTCCAAAAAGAGAATGGAGAACTGCTGCTATGTAAGGGGTGTTGCACCAATAGGCCTACGCCTTTCATAAGCCTCCCACCAAGTGAAGGCAGCTCCATGAATTTTGAAAAGTAGTGAAAGTGACCCCGCTGGTCTCCAGAATACCCGCTGTACGAAGAATCTGCTGGCACTTGTCCAAGAAACCCTGGGCATCCTCGCCCTCTACACCACTGAAAGTTGGAGGCTAAAGTCTACCCAACCTCTCCAACCTGCGTTGCTCATCCTCTGGCATGGCAGGAGCTACATAGTCCTGAGCAGCTACAATCTGATGGGTTGGATGTGCCCCCGATGTTTGAAGTCCCTGCATGACCTGCTCAGGTGTGCGACCGGCGGGAGTCTGAGTGGCTCACCTGGCATGAGAAGTAGCTGCGGTTGTAGTAATTGAGACCGCCTGATCTAGGCCAGTGCACACCGATAGTTTCTGAGCCAAGGCCTCTTGAAGACCTAGAATCACAATGGGCACAGCTGGCGCCTTAGCTGGTGCTATTGGAGCATTTCACAACTGGGACCTGATCCTGAACTGGGGTGGTTGGTGGATCTGCGGGTGCTTCCCTAGCTACTGTGCGGGCAACACCCCTACCCCTACCATGACCACGATCGCGTCCTCGACCTCTAGTGGCCACAACTGGTGGTATTGGTGGTCGTCCATCCTGACCGGTAGCGCGTGTCCTCACCATCAGTGAGAGAATAGAATAACAAAATTTTAGTACTCGGATCAACAAATTCACACGATAAAAATTTCAAGAGTATGAAGTTTTTCCGAAAGGTTCTGCAGCCTCTCGAGGATAAATATAGATGTCTTCGTACCAATCCACGAGACTCTACTAAACCTGCTCATGGCTCATGAGACTTATGTTACCTAGGCTCTAATACCAACTTGTTACAACCCTAAACCCAGACCCGGTCATAAAGGCGCCTCTTGTGAAGACAAGGCCAGCCAACACACACCCTATTCATTTTTAAGCAATTAAGATAATACAAATTAAGTTTTTAACATGATAATAATCCCAAAATAAAGGTGCATAATACAATTTGCATAATAGACATAGCCTGACATCGGGGTGTCACCAGTCATGAGCATCTACTAACCAATTAAAAATAGGAAGGGTCTACATATTCTGTTACAGAACTTAAACAAGATAAAATAAGATAGATGGAGAAGCACTGGGATGCGAACACCAAGCAGCTACCTAGTGAAATCTCCGAATTCGCCTCAGCTGGAAGAATCAACACTCGCTAGCGGGACCTAAAGTGTTGAACCTGCATACATGGTGCAGGGAGTAAAGTGAGTACTCCAGCTCAGTGAGTAACAATAATAAATGAAGACTGAGCGATAAGAAATCACGAAAAAACACTATAACATGCTATACAGAGACAGAGTAAAATAGTAAGTGCATCAAAACAGTGAAATCTCTTAAAACATCTTAGCTCAGTTTAAGCTTATTTAAAATACCATTTTTATCAATTAAACAAGTAAATGACAGATATCTAGAAAAGATAAACACGTAAAAACTGCCCCTCGGACACAATACCAACAAAATCAACCCCTCGGGCAACAACATGGAACAACACCAGCCCCTCAGGCTATATCTCATATCACAATGGGTACCCATGCTCACTGGGGGTGTACAGATTCCAGGAGGGGCCCCTTACAGCCCAATAGCTATATCAAGCCATCTCATGGCATAATTAGTAGGCTCTCGGCCTCATATCAACAAGCCACCTCGTGGCGTACAATCATAGTCCCTCAGCCTCATAATCATAAATCAGTGTATCCGCACAACACAAGCCCTCGGCTTTACTTAGTCAGAATCTCATAAGCCACTCGGACAATAGTAAAACATGATGCTCAGCTCAAATTATCATTTAAAATATCATTTAATGTGTTAAAATAGAGTAAACATGGCTGACGTATGAAAACAATAGAATATAGCATAACTGAGTAGAAGTATAAAGTCAAAATAGTGAAGAAATATCAGTAAAAATCCCCTAAGGGTCCAAATAGTTGGCACGAGGCCCAAATATGACATTAAGCCCAAAACATAATGATAGCAAATAGTTTTCAGTCAAATGCGCGGTAAAACAGTCATTCAGGACAGACTAAGTAACAATCCCTAGTGGGGCACGACCCCACGCTCGTCATCTAGCGTATGTGTCACCTCAATATAGCACAACAATGTGAATTTCGGGGTTTCATACCCTCAGGACAACATTTACATTCATTACTCACCTCTATCCAGCCCAAATCTCTAGTCCGCAATGCCTTTGCCTCTCGAATCGACCTCTAGATGCTCCAAATCTAACCAAAATCAGTGTAAAACCATCAAAATATGCTAAGGGAACAAAGCACACTTAAAATAAATCAAATTACAACACAAAACCCAAAATTGGCCAAAACCGACCCCTGGCCCACGTCTCGGATTCCGATAAAAATTACATCAATAAACTCCTTTTCACTCCCCGAGTTCATTCATATCAAAAGCATTAAAATCCAACCACAAACGACCCCTCAAATCCCAAAGTCTATGTCTCTAATTACAAACCTTAGTTTTTCAATATTTGGCTTAAATTCCATGATTAATTAGGTATAAAACACATTAGGATCGAGTATTAAGTCCTTAAATCTTACCTCCTAGTGTTCCCCCTTGAATCCCTCTTCAATCCTCTTCAAAAAGATTCAAAATCGCCCAAAAATGGTGAAAGTTAGCCCTAAAATCGCCGACAATGGCTATTTAAACATTCTACCTAGGCATTCAAAACCTTCTTCGCGAACGCGGTCAAAGTCTCGCGTTCGCAAAGCACAAACTGATGTTGACCAAATTTTCCTCCTTCGCGAACACATCTAACCTCTCGTGAACGCGATGCTTCATGACTCCAACATCGCGAACGCGGCTCCCCTTCTTGCCAACGCATAGCTCAATGATCCAACACTTCACGAACGCGGAACGTCCCTCGTGAACGTAAAGGCCAAATTTTCAGCCTCACCTGCTAACCCTTCGCGAACACGAGTTTCCACTCGCGAACGCGAAGCACTGCTATCTACAACACTTCAGCAGATTTTTCTACAACTTTCAACAACTTAAAATGGTGCGTTTAACCACCCGAAACTCACCCGAGACCCCTGGGACCTCAACCAAACATGCCAACATAGCTCATAAAATCATTCAACCTTGTTTCAACCTTCGGAACGCTCAAAACAACATCAAAACACCAAATTCGCATTGGATTCAAGCCTAAGAATTCCAAAATCTTCTGATTTCCGCTTTCGATAAAAAAGTCTATTAAACCATGTCCGAATAACCTGATATTTTGCACATACATCCCAAATGACACAACGGAGCTACTTCAACTTCCAGAATTCCATTCCGACCCCTATATCAAAATCTCACCTATCAACCGTAAAACGCCAAAATTTTAATTTCTCCAATTCAAGCCTAAATCTACTCTGGACCTCCAAATCAAATTCCAATCATGCTTCTAAGTCTCAAATCACCTCCCAAAGCTATCCGAACCATCGAAACTCACATCCAAACCCTTTAACACATAAGTCAACATCCGGTTGACTTTTCCAACTTAAGCTTTCTTAAAAGAGACTAAGTGCCTCAGACCCTACCAAAACCTTTCCGAACCCGAGCCAACCAACCCAATCACACATAGAACCGATAAACAAAGCAATAAGAAGTAGAAATAAGGGAAACATAGCGGTAACTCATGAAATGACCGAGCGGGTCGTTACAACATTTAAACCTCACTTGTATGGGCCTGGCCTTGGGGTACCGTCTAAGATCAGACAAACCCTTTTTCAAAATATATCTACAGCTCCCTAAGGCTATTTACGCTAAGCCCAGAGTGAGTTTCCAGGAGGTCCAAATTTTAACGAACCTTTACTCGGGGACTGCCCTCGAGAGATCAAAGGCAGCCCCTGACCATGGGCCTCAGAGAAAGTTTCTTCTCAAAGACCATGAAGTTTAACGAATAAACCATGATTCCAAGGCCCAAATCGTTACTTTCATTCCACTCGAAGTCAAGGTAGCGGCGACCCGAGTCCATCAACCCGATTTAGGTTCGATCCATGGGATCGCAAAGGGTTTCGCACAAGGCCATATTAATCGAAGGACAGAAAGAATGCTCACACACGTGCCTAATATTAGCAGCAGCGGACAGAGTCATGCATTCAGAGTCTCCACAAGCATAAAATAATATAGCAAACATCGAGGGCGAGTTGGAGAAATATCTTTGTATTCACAAGGCATTCAATTACAAAAGCCTACGAGGGTTCCATACATATGATTACAAAAGCCCACGAGTGGTCCTTACACGAAAATAAAGAAGCACGAAGGTGTACATATAACAAAAGCCTAAGGTCCTAGCCTATTCTCAAAGGTGCATCCTCTGTAGCAACATTTTCGGGCATCATCCTCTCAAACGCGTGTCCTTAAAGATAATATCTTCCAAGAGCAATTACCTCGTGAGTCTTATCTCGGTTCCCCAGAATGGCATCTTCAAAAGGGGAGATGACAAAGAGGAAAGCGATGGAGAAGAGCAAAGTGACGTGAAAGAAGCAGGAAGGAATGAAGAAGTGGCTGGATGAAAAATCTGGCTTGTATAAATTTCACCGGGCCATTACTGTAAAGCCACTTCTTGAGACGTTGCCCCAGTGCGGGATGCAATAGTTAATAGATAGTACCACCTCACCCCATTGAAAGTGAACGGAGCGAGGCACCACACCAGGTAATCATGGGAGGTGAGCAACGATGTATAATCCGAGCCCCCTCTTGAGCAACAATGTATAATCCAAGTATTTCCTTGGGTCGGAGGAAATCGGGCCTCCACTTCATTGTCCTGAGCCAACGACGACAGCAACAACAACAACAATAAAAAAATAGCATAATCTTGCTCGACCAGAGAAGGTTCAGGAGATAGGTCGTAGCATGCCTAATGAAAGTACCGCCATAAAATCATGAGTCCATGGGCCTCAAACACTGTGAACGAAGAAGAATAAAGATAGCGAGAGAGGAGGAAAGGATATGTACGAGAAGATACTTGGATAAAAGACTAATCCCAGGAGGCTCCCATTTATAGAAAGGGGGAAACTTAACCGATGACGCCATTATCGCCCTCGAAAAATGTAATGACATGCGCATTCAATGCATCCCTGAGAGCTGAATCGACAACGGCATTATGGATCGGAAGAATGAGATACTGCAACACATTGAATGGTCCTGTAAAAGCGGAACGATGGAATGTTTTGGTAATCATGGAGGCTTGCATCATTAGTATGACATCATTACGGGAAGCATGAAGAGTGGGATGTCAAAATTGTTTTTTGTTTCTCCTCTCTAAGAAACGCGGGGACTATCTGTACACAG
This sequence comes from Nicotiana tabacum, assembly GCF_000715075.1. Taxonomy (NCBI): domain Eukaryota; kingdom Viridiplantae; phylum Streptophyta; class Magnoliopsida; order Solanales; family Solanaceae; genus Nicotiana; species Nicotiana tabacum. The sequence continues at coordinate 56,123,157 of NC_134097.1, forward strand.
TGAAGTCGAGGGAACCAATTTCTCATTAATGAGGCATCTCGGAGGATCATCTCGAAGGCTCGAGATCACGGATCGAGTACCCCCCCCCCAATCGAGTTCTATCGGCTCTTGACCTGGGGATCATGTTGGCCGTGACCCCAACGGGCATGAGGAGTTTCCGATGAGTGCAGCCGGGGACGGCAAAATCTATCAGGCTAGTCTAAGCTAGTTTGAACCTATATCATGAAGTTAGTCAGCTATCTCATCCCGTCTTTTTTATCATTAATACATTTTGTATTATGTTAGGGTCTTATGCTCTTCGATGCTCTCATGCTCTTCGATGCTCTTTGAATGCCTTCTTTTGTTTGTTGACCGTCGATATCTGACTTAAGTGCGACCGTTCATTCTAATCTCCTGCTAATCAACATGGCTTTCCTCCAACCCACGTCGTACTTCGGACCAATCTTGGATCGTTCTGATAGGTCCGGGCTATCGGGGCCCTCCGAATTATTTGGAGAACATGCATCGAATTCCGGGGACTTCGAGAAAGTTATCCTGGATGAAGGTCATCTTTGGGTACCCGGGGGTCCCTATTGATCTCGATGTAGATAACCCCTTTTAGAATGTATAGGATTGACTGTTGTAGAGGAGTTTGCTTGTATTTGGGTGCTTCCTCGGACCTTCGTGGAGTTTTTTATTGATAAAATGGCTTCGTGTAGCGTTCTTTGTGTCCTGACCCAAAATAAGATCAGTAACATCGGGCCGCCGGATCCTTCCCATAAAGGCGTGGGTGGTGTCTTCGGACTTTGCAGTGGCCATTGAGAGGAGGCTTGACTGAGGGCTAGCGGGTTTTGGGATGCCGATGGCTTCTCGAATACAGTCTCCGGCCAGAGATCTGCCTGTGTTTGGATCATCTAGATCGATGTTCGGGGATCGTTTTGTATGAGTGTATGTTAAGATGCAAATGTATTTGCTAGTTGGCTTCCATTGGCAGAGGCCTTTGTGTGCTGATCTTGTGTTGGTGAAGGCGTTGGTGGCCTTTTAGGGCTTTATCTTACCATGATGGAGGCTTCCGGGGTAGACTATCATAACAGTGCTGGATACGATGCTGATGGCTCGTGCCCTTGGTTATTTTTGAATTTGTCACCATTTTTCTCACATGCAATGTAAGGTTACTTTCGCCTCCTCGGGGTCGTCGGAACCTGCCTTTAATGGTTGCTTTATTTGGGGAAGGCAGAGACTGGGCTTGTGTGAATTCTTCCTCCCAAGTGTTGGTTCCATACCTTCGAAACCCTCGTCAGTTGTTTGAAGAGATGAAAAGATGTCCTTTAGCCAGTACGCCCCGCGCTTCGCCGGCTCCATCTACGATGATGGCGAATTCAGCAATCATTCTCTCCTTTCTCTGTTGCGGGCGTTGTTGGTGTCGGACGGTCCCTCGGAGGCACAGATGTACCCCTTTCGTGGGGTCGTAGATTTCCGGCACACAACAACGATAGTGAGATATGTTATGTGATGGAGCCTTTTATCAAGGCTAGGCCATTTCACGCCTCTGAGGAGAATGCATCCCTTGAGCCGGGTGTTTCTAGAGCCCTTAATTATGGGGTGACAGGCCCAAACTATGGAAGCTATTTGATAGAGAAGGTGGCTTTCTGTAATACACGCTTCGCCCCCTCTGCCCTTAGGGCTAACCCACTTTTTGTTATATCAGCCGTAGAAAAAAGTAGAGGTTTCGGAGTACCTTAAGGGTGACGTCAACTTTGCCAAACTGACTTGTGGGGAGCTAAGGTCTCAAGTGCGGGCTCAAGATTCTTAGGGGACGAACGCCTCGACCAAGGTCTCTGCCTTTCGAGGTACAACTCCTTTTGACTTGTAACAGCGCCAAAGTTCAGTCGGGTACGATTGGGGAACTTAAAATTTGATCTTCCAAAGTTTTACAACCGAGATAATTGATGTTTGGGCCGAAGTGACACTAAGACGAACTAAGGTGGGTCGGGAGATGTCAATTCGTATGAAGGGTGCTACTGATGCCCAAGCCAAAATGCAGTGAGCCCTCGACCGAGAGAAGAGGATCGAGGAATATGTTCATCGTAGGCCCTGAGGAGAGGTACTCGAGCAGGATGGTGCAAGAGGTTCTGTTTCCCCGGAGGAATTGGCTCGAGCCAGGGGAGTAATCGTGGTGCTTGATCACTTCTTGCTGAACTTGCAGAAGGCGATTTTTGACAAGATGTATCCCTTTTAGAACAGTGTGTAGATTTTGCCGTTTTTTTGTCGCTTGGTCTCTGATATATGTAGAATATGCCTATAGATGGAGACTGCGCCTTTTTTGTGCATGCAATATATAAGAAGAAATTTGAAGTTTCGTTTCTTCTGTACCTTTTTCTTTGTTATTGCTTTCGACTGGGCGGGTTGGTTTTGACGTTTGGTGGTATGCTCGTAGGTCCAAAACCGATCGGGCAGATCGGGGGCTCTTAAGCATGATTTTTTATGTGACCAGGTGTCGGGGCCTCTGTGCTTGACTCGGCTGTTTAGGCTAGGTCTTCGAGTCGGTCTCCGCCCCGAGCCTTCTTGTTCTTTGATTTTTTGTGCCCGTGCGGGTAGGTAGCATTTGTTTTGATCTCTTGCCCTTTGCCATTCGCCGCTTCAACTGTTTGTTGGGTCCAGTCTCCGAGTCGCATTGTGATTAGCGCTTCCATCGACCCTCAAGGTCTCTCTTTCCTGGATGGGCGAATGATGATGGATCTTTGTGCTTTAGGTAGAAGTGACCTCACGGACACGTTGCCTGGAAATTTAATCGACTAACGATGGTATCTTTTGAGCTGTGCCCTTGGCATTCTGTAGTTCAACTACTTTGGGTCCAGTCTTCGAGTCGTGTCGCGCTTCGAGCTATAGTCGACCCTTAAGTTTCCCTGAATCCCTATCCGGCAATAGTGGCATTTATGCCACGCCCTTAGGCATATTGCAATTTTTGGGTCCCGTCTCCGAGTCACGTTGTGACTCAAGCTGTAATCGACCCTTAAATTTCCTTGAGTTTCTGGCCGGCGATAGTGGCACTTACGTTGTTTGGTCATTGAGACCTTTTAGTATGTGGCCCGGAGGCTTGCATAGTTAAATATTCAAATTCAGTCTCCGAATCGGGTTATGATTCAAGCTCATTTTAATCCTCAAGTTGTCAATTTTCAAGCTGGCGACAATGGCTCTTACGCTGTTTGGTCGTAAAGACCTTTCAATAGGAGGCCCGTAGGCTTCCTAGCTGGCGACAATGGCTCTTACACTGTTTTTGCCCATGTGCTTTTTGTAGGTTTTGTTTCCGCTCGTTAAGGACTTTTTATAGTATTTTTGCCTGACCCATCATCGAATCCAGAGAAACCTCGATTTTAAGTCATTGTCGGTGATGTTTTGAGTACCCGTAAGGTTCATAGCTCATAGGTTGAGTAGATCGACACTCTTGCGATTTGGAGCCGACATTGTCTGAGCTCGTTTTTGCCTGTTGAGGGAAGCTTGTTTTAACCGGTTCTTTTCGAAGTATATTCGGTGTAGTGGCCTGCGATTTTTTAGCGATAGTCGGGCGTCCTCGAGTCGCGTTATTTTGGCTGTATCGGCCATTTTGACCGTAGTCATGTGCGTTTGGCCGTAGCCATTTTTGATCCCTAGTGATAGTTTAGGCGTCTACATTGAGGGTATGCCCTTTAGGGATTCTTACAAATGTGATGTATAGCCTAAACTTCGGGATTTTTCATGCCTATTGAGGTCTTATAGTTTGTCATGCCTGTTGAGGTTTTACAGTTTGTCATGCCTGTTGAGTTCTTATAGTTTGTCATGCCTATTGAGGTCTTATAGCTCGTAGAATAGATCTGGTTATACCGAGTCTGCCTGCTAGGGTCTTACAGTTTCGGATTTTCCAGTGCATGGTGATTGGCGACAGTTTCTGAGTTATCGAGCTTGTTTAAGTTTGAAGACCGCTTCTCGTGAACTCGGAGTTGCATTGTGAGGGCTTTGTAAGCCCGGGGTTCCGACCTTGGGGTCGTGTGGGCGCTGAACCATTTAAGTCTCCGAGTGTCTCGAGACGTATTTGGCGGAGAGGTTTTTGTCGAGAGTATACTGCAACTTTCTTTTTTTGGAGAATGAGATGTGGAAGATATTCTTCGATCCATTGGCGCAATACATGTGTTGTTGCGCTGCATCTACCTATTTTTGGTTGAGTGTGGTTGCTTCGGTGATTTCCATGTTGCCTTAGTCAGAGAAGGAGCCTTTCTCTTTTTTCATGGGAGAAAAAGGGTATTTTTTGATTGCCCGATATAATAATACATGCTTCCGCTTTGGTGGGATCGGATTACATCGACCATTTGGCCTTATACATCATCTCCCCGTAGGAACCTTTGCTTGGCATTTCTCCACCTCATTCGAATCGGGCGACTTCCAGGGGAATGCCCCTCGCCGCTTGAAAGTTGGCCGTAAGGGCAGCTTCGAGCAATTATGTGGAGTTTCTCCTTTAAGCAGCTTCGCAGTCGTTGTCTCGTTAAAAACCTTGCCAGTAAAAACCCTTCTTTTTTGGGATAAAAAACTCGGTCAAAGGAAAAGAGTGCAATAGGCGTGCTTTTGGGGGTCTCAAGTTCTCCTGATAGTGTTAGTGTCCTGGTATCTCCGGTTGAGTGCCTGCATGAGGGTTAGTTCTTAATCCGAAATGAAATAAGAGGAATTGATGTACTTTGAAATGAGATAGTCTGGTGGCGCCTTGGGGTTGGCTTATTACGATCGCCCGAGGGCAGACACACGATGCAGATTTCTATTTTGTGTTGTCAAACCCGACTGGGGTTAAGACCTGATTCGCCCGTTGGCTTTCTCGGGAGAGGAGGTACCGGAGCTGGTAACATATCATGTATTGCGAACATTTCCCTTTTTGCGTGTTGTTCCCCATATAGGGTTTTGATCCCATCCTTTGTCAGGAATTTTATCATCTAGTGGAGAGTGGATGGTACTACTCTCATAGAGTGTATCCACGGTCTCCCAAACAAGGCGTATACCTCATATCTCCCTTGATGACATGGAATTTGGTGTCTTGGGTTGTGCCGGCCACGATAATCGGAAGGATAATTTCTCCTTTCATTGTTTCGCTCGCCGTGGTGAACCCATTAAGGACCCGACTGGCGATCACGATCCATTCAGTTAGTCCGAGCTATTCTACCACCCTTGACGTGATAATATTGGCCGACCAACTTGATCCACGAGTACACAATTTATCTGAAAAAAATTCACAAGAAAGGAGATTACCAGGGTGTCATTTTGGGGTTGAGATAGAGCCTCCGTATCTTTTTCGCTGAATGTGAGGGCGTCTTCGGGGATATATCCCCAAGTCCATTTTTCCCTGGTGATGGATATTTTTGTTTTCCTCATCATGGGTTCCTGCGGGGCATCGGCGCCCCCCATGATCATGTGGATGATGTGTTGCGTCTCGTTTGCCTCTTTTTTCTTAGTTGCCTCCCTGTCCTGGAACTGATTTTTGGCCCGATCGCTAAGGAATTCCTGAAGTTGCCCTTTGTTGAGTAGCCGGGCCACTTCTTCTCGCAGTCGATGGCAATCCTCGATCCTGTGATCGCGTGTGTTGTGAAACTCACACACTAAGTTGTAATTTCTCTGTGAAGGGTCCGACCGTATTGGTTTGGGCCACTTGGCGTCCCTGATTTTGCCGATAGAGAATACGATGTCTGTTATGTCAACGCTTAAGTTGTATTCCGATAAGTGGAGTGCATTCATCGGCGCCATGTTTCGATCGAACCTGGTTCTGTTGACGAGCCCCCGAGGGTCCTGTCCTCGATCTATCCTCTAATCGTTGCGGGGTAGGTTGCGCCTCGGGGCGTTCCTTCTGTCTTCAAGGTACAGTTGGTACCTTTCTTTGTTTGGTTTCATCTCTTTTGCCAGGAGTCTGTTTGGGTATACTGAGCCCGAAGGGGCACCCAGCTGGTCATCCTCGGCCCCAATCTTTGACTGGTATCGGTTGTGAACGTCCGACCAGGTCACGACCAGGTATTCAATTAGATTTTGTTTTAGCTATTTTGAAGCCATCGAGATTCGTTCGTTCAGGCCTTGGGTGAAGACATGCACCGCCCAGTCATCGGAGACTGGTGGCAGCTCCATTCGTTCCATCTAGAAGCGGGATACGAACTCCCACAACATCTCGTTCTCTCTCTGCTTGATTTTGAAAAAGTTAGATTTCCTCGTGATGGCTCCGGCATGTGCTTTTACGAAGGAATCTGTTAGCATGGCGAAGGAATCTAGTTGGGAGCCAGGTTGTGGTACCACATCATGGCCCCCTTTGAAAGCGTTTCTCCGAATTTTTTCAGCAACACAGACTCGATCTCGTCATTTTTAAGTCGTTACCTTTTACTGCGCAGGTGTAAGTAGTGACGTGTTCGTTAGGGTTGGAGGTGCCGTTTTACTTAGGGAGTTCCAACATTATGATATTTTTCGGGATGGGCTTTGGGGCCGCTTCCTCAGGGAATGGCCTTTGAATGAACTTCTTTGAATCAAAACCTTTGAGGACTGGATGCGCTCCTGGGATCTGATCGACCCTAGAGTTGTAGGTCTTGACTTTTTTATCGTTGGGTGCAATCATTTTCTCACCTGATTCGATCCTTTTGGTGAGGTCCTCAAGCATTTTTACGATGGCGGGATCAGCCACTGATCCGTTGTTGCTTGACCTTTCGAGTACTCGCTAGGTGAGAGGAGCCATCTCTGGTGCCGCTGTGCTGGGGGTTATCGGGTGGCTTTGTAGCTGAGCGATGGCCAGTTGTTTTGCCTGTAACATCTCAAAAATAACATGAAGACTAACTTCATGTTCTTCCTGGGCCGAGGTTTTTTTTGCTTCCTGTTGGTCATTATGTCGTACGCTCCTGCCGGTGTAAGAAGTTTTGTCGACTTGTTGTGTGTCCTGTGAATCTACATCCGCTAGGATTGGTCCAGGAGCGATATCAGGATTCCGTGGAGGCTCTTTCGGCCAATATTAAGCTATAGAATGAGGAACAAGTTAAGAGGCAATAAATATGGGGGCGGCCTCGGGCCAATACTAAGTGATAAGAAGAATGATCAAAGATAAATGACTTTGAGCCAAGGGGAATAAGCAATTTAGAGAAAAGAGAGAGAGAGAGAGAGAGAGAGAGAGAGAGAGAGAGAGAGAGAGAGAGAGAGAGAGAGAGAAGATATTATTGCACTTGAGTAGGATAATTGGAGCTCTGCCTTACAAGGTGTTGGTGACCCCCCTTTTATTGAAAGGGGACGCCCAAAACTTAGTTAAAAATACTTGCTATGACAAAAAAGAATGAGATTTGACAGCCCGTTAGTTTTGCGTCACATGAGGGATGGCGTCGAGCCGCTTGAATAGATTTGATCGACCCCGGGTGCATTCCTTCGTTCATAGGGTCCTCAGCCGATGTTTATTCTTGGCAGGGCATTGACATGTTTCGAGGGAAGCGACCAACCCATGATCCCGTGCTTCCGGGGTCATTTCTCCGAAGAATTATGTCGAGGAGGGTAGGGGGAATCAGTTCCCCGGTTTTCATCGCACACAATGGCATAAATCAATTGGGACGCTGGCTTTACTCAATAATCAATAAAACATGATGCGGCGTGCAGCCCGATCCCATAATTGTGACTCATAATTAGGCACTCAGGACCCATTCGATCATCAATCTCTCCAGTCTCACCCATAGGCTCACAATGTGAACAATGATATGAAGTGTCAATAAGTAACAACTGATACTGAGATATGATATGAATGCATGGATGTACTAAGTACAAAATATCGATGATTTCAATGAGATGACAGTAAGAAACGACCATTATGGGTCCCAACAATATCAGCATAAGGCCTAAACATAATGTCTAGCATGATGTAAAACTCATTTATTTTATCACATGGTGAAAACACAGATATCAACAAAATAGGGCCACTATTCAGTGCCCTAGAAACAACAAAGTCACAATTAACAAGTTGCACGCCCACACGCCCGTCATCTATCATGTGCGTCACCTCAACATCAATCACATAGCACGAAATTTGGGGTTTTATGCCCTCAGCACTAAGTTTAGAAGAGTTACTTACCTTAAACAAGTCGATTCTGACACCGAGCAAGCCAAGCGATGCTCCAGGAATGCCATCACATTCGTAGCAACCTCTGATCAACTCAAACTGGCCAAAACAACTCAAATACATCAGATAAATCCCAAGGAAACAATTACAAATGATAAAGATCGAATCCCAAGTGAAATCCCAAATCCGAAAAAAAATCACACCTGGGACCACGCCTCAAAACTTGACAAAACTCATAAAATCCGACAACCCATTCAATTACGAGTCCAACCATATTAGTTTCCCTCAAATCTGACTCCAAATCGGTATTCAAAACTCAAAAATTCATATTATAGAAATTTAGGCCAAAATCCCCAATTTCCTCTTTAATATTCATCAACCAATTGCAAAAATTGAAGATAGATTCTTGGAATATAACTAAAACCGAGTAGAGAAAACTTACCCCAATTCTTATGGTGGAAAATACTTCAAGAATCACCTCAATTCGAGCTCCATAGCTCCCAAAATATAAAAATGGTTGAAACACTCAAAATAGAGTACTTTATAATCTGCCCAGGCCTCCTCTTTCGCGAACGCGGGACAACCATCGTGTTCGCGATGAATAAAAATACCAGCCACCAAAAAAGCTCTACGTGTTCTCGGCATGGCCCTCGCGAACATGAGTCACAACAGCTCCTCCTTACGCGATCACGTAAGCTACTTCGCAAATGCGATGGGATACTCCCCAGCCCCAGCTTCTCATCTCTGCCGTATGCGAACATATACATAAGGGCGCGAAGGCGATGCCCAGATCTCAGAAAGGCTCGTGAACGTGATGCTACTGGCGCGAACGCGATGAAGGGAAAGGGCCAACTCCCCTGATACTCTACGCGATCGCGTGCCAATCTTCGCGATTGTGAAGAAGGTTTGAAACACCAGCTACTAGCAGTGAAATCATGAAGGAAAATTCTTCGAAACCTGTCCAAAACTCACCCGAGTCCCTCGGGACCACACCCAAACATACCAAAAAGTCACACAGACCTACTCGATGCCTTAAAACACACATAACTACATCGAAATGATGAATCACACCTCAATTCGAAATCATTGAACTTTCAAAGTTCAACTTCCACCAACTGATGTCGAAACCTATCAAATCACGTCCGATTGACCTCAAATTTTTCACCCAAGTCACATTTGACATTACGGACCTTCTCCCACTTCCGAAATTGGAATCTGATCCCTATATCAAAAAGCCCACTCTCGGTCAAACTTTTTAAAATTCAAAATTTTGCAATTTCAAGCCAAATTCCACTACGAACCTCCAAATCAAAATCCAGACACGCTCCTAAGTCAAAAATCACCCAACGGAGGTAACAAAACCATCATAAATCCAATTTGAGGTCAAATACTAAAAAGTCAAACTTGAGCAAACCATTCCAATTTGAAGCTTATAGTTGAGAATCATTCTTCTAAATCCATTCTGAATAACCTGAAAACCAAAACTGACAATTCATATAAGTCATAATATATCATACAGAGCTACTCATGTCCTTAAACAATTGAGCAAAGTGCAATTACTCAAAATGATTGGTCGGGTCGTTACATAAACCCCTTTCTTCTTAGAATCGAAACCATTGGTTTTCGTGTAGTTGGTGTAAGTCCCTAAATTGATCATAATAGAATTGAATATCCTTAAGTTTTGTGTTGAATGATATATGTTCAATTTTTGTTCTAAATGCTTTCCATGTCATCTTTGTCTTTTGAGAATATGTGTTAAGAAAGTTTAAGACTTCATGTCAAAAATTGAATAAAGGTTGTTATGCCAATTTGTATGAAAAGCCTCTATGTGATTAGGACTTTCCAAGTTTTCCATTATGTGTACAAATGCCTTACATTATAGGCCTTATTGTTGCTAATGATAATGTTATTGAATGTGTAAAAAGGGAAAACTTGAATTGTGAAATATGGCCAAGTGCTAAGAACGACTTAATAAACGAGGCCACTCGTGCCAATGTATTGAAAGATGGGAAAGAAATAATGAAGTGAGATTATTGATTGAAAGGATGATGTCTCAAGTGAGATGGCCTAGCTGATCGGGCCGTGATCGGACGCCATGTCGCATATATGGTGGTAATTGTGCTGGAAATGATGATTGAAATTGTGGATATGGTTGATGTCTCAAATGAGATGACCTAGCCGATTGGGTTAAGATCGGACTACGTGTAAGAACACAGTGATATTGTGAATGGTGGCACATGGCACTAACGATTACCCACCCTAATAAGATGGAAACTGATTGAGAACTTATGTGATCCTTGCTTGATGTTTAGTATTGTTTGAAGCTCCTATTGAACTCATGATTGTTTTCCCCTTGTATTATTTTTCATTCTATTGAGATGGTGTTTTAGCTTACATACTAGTACTATTCGACAGTACTAACATCCCTTTTACCAGGGGCGCAACATCTTTGAATGGATGTAGGTGGTTCCATAGCAGACAGTGTAGATCGCAGCTAGTGGTGCATCCTCTTCCCAGCAGACTCGGTGAGCTCCACTTCATTCTAAGGTCTTGTACTATATCTTTTGCTATGTTGTAGTCACTTTTGAGGTATAGCCAGGGCCTTATCACTGGCACTATCTTTACGCTCTTTTTGTATCTTTAGAGGCTCCGTAGACATTACGTGGGTCGTGTATGGGTGCTAGAAAAGTCAGATGGATTATGTTGTATTTTGGACTCTTGTTACACTAAATAATAAGGTGTATGTATTTTGAAGCCTATCAATGATGTAACTAATGAAATAGCTTAGTAATGTATATATGATCTCCTATTGTCGAATTAATGAAAATATGCCTTCTCTTGATCGTAAGTGAGTTGAATAGAAAGTGTCTAACAGGCTTGCTCGGCTGGGTTCACTCGGTTGAGCTTCGGTCACGCTCCCCGAGTTTGGGGCATGACACCATATGCCTGGAATTGATTTTGGAAGTCCGTAGGTTGATTTATGTTGATTTGCCGAAAATTGGCAATTTGAAGTTGAAAGGTTTGACCGTAGGTTGATCTTTAGTGATCAAACTCAAAATTTTATTTTGGGACTTGGAATAAGTCCGTTATGGTATTGATAACTTGTCTTCAGAATTTGGTGTCTTTTGAAGTTGATTTGATAGGACTCAGACGTTCAGCTGTAATTCTAGATGTTCTGGAACATTTCTTTGCAATTCTTGCGCTTTAGTGTTCAATTCATAGTTTTAGATGTTATTTTTGTTTTATGATCATGCGAGCGAGTTCATATGATATTTTTAGACTTGTGTAGATGTTTGGTTTGGAGCCCCGAGGGCTCAGATAGGTTTCAGACATATTCCATAGTATTTTGGACTGAAGTTGGAAAGAATCTGGTGTCTGTGCCTCTGTTGTCGCAATTGCGCATACCATGGCCGAATTTGTAAGCTTAGCAGGGAGCCTCATGTGTCGCAATTGCTATTCCCGGCTCACAATTGCGAAAAAACTCCATGTAGATGGTAGTTTGCTTTTACGACAAAAAGTCATATTTGCGATGGAGATACTCTTCGCAAATGCAAAGCTAGAGTCGCAATTGCGACCTCCTAATAGGGATGATAGTGGCCACATCTACGACAAATACTTCACAATTGCGAACCCATTCATAATTATGGCATCTGCAACTGATCAAAAGGCTTAGAAGTCAGGATTTATCTCTCATTCTCTCATTTCTTAACCCTAGACTCATTAGGAGGCGATTTGGAGAGGACATTTTCACCTACAAACCTTGGGTAAGTGATTCTAATCTATTTATAATCATATTCCATCAACATATCTTAGATTTTAATATCAAAATCATGTGAATCAAAGTGAAAATTTGTGAAACTGTGTCAAGTTTTTTAAAATAAGGAAATGAGTTTTGAGAGTCAAATTGGACTCGTAATTTGAAACTAACTACATATATGAACTCATGGGGTCATGGGTAGACAGAATCCCTGGGTTTTGACCGGGGGAGCCCTGGGTTGACTTTTGTTGACTTTTTAGAAAAAGTGTAAAGATCTTAGCTCTATCTATTGCAATTGATTTCTCTAGCATTGTTTGATGATATTAAGTCGATTTTGGTTTGATTTGGGCCATGTGGAGAAGAATTTGAAGAAAAAATCTATTTTCGAGTGTTGAATTGGCCTAGTTAAGGTGAGTGTCTTACCTAATTTTGTGTGGGGTAACTATCCTTTAGTATTGATATTGTTTGATTCATTTGAGTATGTGAACTTTGTGTATGAAAGGTGACGAGTGGTTACATGGGTTGCACGTGGTATTTGACCAGTTTAGGCTACTTAGACCCTTTCATGCTTTAATTGAATTTTAGTATTAGGTTCTAAATTGTCATAGTCAATCTATTCTTACTTGTGCTAGTTTATACTTACATGCCTTAAATGATTTCGTTAACACCTGTGCCACATCCTAATTGATATATTTATCTCATGCTTTAGTTGAATTTATTGCCTCTATTAATGTTACATGTTATCTCTTTCATTGTTGATTATCATTATTTGAAGTTATTGTTCTTGTTATCTCTCTCATTGTTGGTTATCATTATTTGAAGTTATTGTTCATGTTATCCATTCCCTTGTTGATTTCCATTATTTGAAGTCATTATTACATGTTACCTCTTCCATTATGAGTTATTCTTATTAAATAACGTGGTTATGCATCATCTCTCATTGTTGAGTTATTGGTGTTGAAGTTGTGAAAGTCATTATCACGTAAAGGTGAAATTGTTATTGTTGAACATCTTCCTTGTTGAGCATTTTACATTCATTGTTGTTGTTGTTGATATTCTTGCACCTGTTTTGATGGAGTCGTGTGCTATTGTTGTGAAAATATTGATATTGTTGATTGGTAGCAAATTGTGATATGTGGGCACCTGTGGTACGAGTTATTATTGTAATGTGATATCGACGCGCAAACGACGGTATAAGGCTTGGGGTTAATATGCATGCGGTGGTATAAGGTAGGACTTATGTGTGTGTTGCTTGTAGGGGAATTACGTGAAGCCACGTGGCATCATAAGATGGGCTAAAGTGCATGTAACTATTTCGAGAAAATTATTTTCAAAAACCTATTTCAAATGTAAGGCTCACGCGGCGGTATACGGAAAGATTGTGATTGGAATTGAGAAATGTGAATATGGGGAGGTACATCAGTTGTGATTCTTGATTATACGAGGCGGTACCTTGGTTTTGATTTTATCGTAAACCAGGCGGTACCTCATTGTGATTTTTGCTGTTTATTTCATGTTGCAAAGAGTTTTAGTGGGAACATTTGTTGTTGTTCCATTATTTATTGTTCTAGAAGTTGTTGTCCCAATATGATCATTTTGGTTCTTTTTAGTGTTTACCGTGAAAATGGTAATAATAATTAAATTTATTAATGGGACTCTAAAAATACGTGACCTATTTTTATGCTAGTTGTTAGAGAAGTGGATGCTAGATATGTGAAGTTTGACAATGAATTACAAACTAAAATGAGGTTGTAATCAAACCGAAGGCTAGCCGTCCGACCCTCGGGCTAATTGATGAAGGCCCTCGAGGTCGATGCCTGGGCTCAAGCTCGAGTTATCGGGGGTAACCGGGAAGGGAATAACAGTTAGAATATAATTAAAGGAGACTCTTTTTGGCCAATATCAACCAATAAATGAGGAACAAGTATGAAAGCAATAAATGAAAGAGGCAGCCTCGAGCGAGAAAGTTAGAGAGAAAAGAGAGAAAATTGGTATTGATCTTATGTGGAGTAGTTGGAGTAACTTGCTTACATAGTGCCAATGATTCCCCTTTTATAAGATGGGGAATCCAAACTTAGTACAAGATAGATTAAATGATAAAGGAGGCGGGATGGGACAACTAACTAGCTTCGTGATGTAGACGTAGACCGGCGTTAGACTACCCAGGTAGACTTGACCGGCCCCGGATGCATTCTTCGGAAGCCTCCTATGCTCGTCAGGGTCTCGGCCAACATTATCCCCTGGCGGGTGTCGATATATCTTGAGAGAAGTATCTATCTCGAGGTCTCGAGCCTCCGAGGCAATCTCTTGAAGTACTTTACAAACGAGAAATTGGTCCCCCTAATTGTGCCGTACATAGATAGTCTCCGCGTTTCTTAGAGAGAAGTGATAAGAAATGATTTTGACATCCCACTCTGTGGGCTCCCATAATGATGTCATGTTGATGACACAATCCTTTGAGAGTGCTGAAATGTTTCACCGTCGGCTCCCATGAATGCATTGAATGCGCTTGTCGTTATGTTTTTCAAGGGCGATAATGGCGCCATCGGTTATTTTGCCCTTCTCTTATATAAATGGGGCTCTTTGTGACCAGTTTTTTATCCGAGCATCCTCCGATATCTATCCTTTCCTCCTTTCTTGCTATCTTTATTCTTTGTTGTCTCACTATGCTTGAGGCCCATGGCCTCAAGGTTTTATGGTGACGTCAAACGTGCTACGGCTTGTCTCCCGCATCTTCTCTGGTCGGGCGAAGCCGTGCTGCCTTGATGTTATTGTTGTTGTTGTTGTTGTTGTTGTTGTTGTTGTTGTCTTCGCTAGCTCGGGGCGATGAAACAGAAGACCGATTTCCTCCGACTCGAAGAAGTATTTGGATTATACACCGCTGCTCACCCTCCTTCCTCGGCTTGGCGCATTGCACCCTCTATGGATTCCTTGGGGTATGGCGATGCTTTCTACTAACTGTTGCTTCCCAGGCCAAGGCAACGTCTCAAGAAGTGGCTTTATATTATTAATACTAGCAGAGTTTATACTAGCCATATTTTTCACCCAGCCACTTCTTGTCTCCTTTCGGCTTCTCCTTCGTCACTTTGCTCTTCTCCATCGCTTTCCTCTTCTATGTCTTCCCTTTTGAAGATGCCATTCTGGGAGGGTCGAGATGAGACTCCCAAGGGGATTGGGCTTGGAAGATATTGTCTTTGAGGTCACGCGCCTGAGGAGATTATGCCGAAGATGCCGCTATTGAGGACGCGCTTTTGGAAATAGGCTAGATTCTTTGGCTTTTATTGTATGTGCACCTTTCCGCTTCTTTGTTCCTGTCTAAGGATCCCCTTGCGCGATTTTTTAATCATATGTAAGGACCCCCCGAGGGCCTTTATAAGCAAACATTTACGAATACAAAGATATTTTCTTGACTCCCGCCGTTGATACTTGCCCTATTGCTTTATGTTTGTGGAGCCTCCAAATGTATGATCTTATTTGTTGTTGCTAATACTGAACCCGGATGCGAGTATTCCTTCCTACCTTCGTTGATGAAAATGGCTTTGCGCGGGTTCTTTTGCGATTCCTTGGATTAAACTCGAAATAAGGCTGATAACCTCGGGTCACCGGGGCCCTGACTTTGTGCAAAAATGAGAATAATGTTTTGAGCCTTGGAGTCGTGACTTACCAGTTGAGTTCCGTAATAACCTTTGAGAAGGAATTTGCTCGGGGACCCGTGGACGGGGGCTGCTTTTGATATCTTGAAAGCAGTCTCCGAGTGAAGACTTGCTCGCACTCGGACCACCCGGAAGCATCTTTTAGTGTGCATAGCCTTATGGTGTTGTAGATAGATTCTAAAGGAGGGCTTGTCTGACTTTGGACGGCACCCGGAGCCAGGTCCGTACGGGTGACATTCAAAAACGTTAATTTCTTCAGAGCCTGGTTCCCTTTGATGGAGGTCCTCGAAATCGGATGCAACCCATGTGTTGGCGAAGATGTCGTCGGCTCTTTGGAGCGTAACCTTACATCGATGGAAGTCCTCGAGGTCGGGTACCGCCTCGAGACTGGAGAGAAAGTAATCGGTTAGCGTTCCCTACCATTTTTTATGTAGGCGAGTCATCACCGCCTTTCCCGCATATAATATGAGGCTATTTCTACCTTCTCAGGGGCTACCCCATTTTAAGCAGTTGCCATTTTCTTTTCGCGCCATGTTTTCAGTATTCCGGCATTAGCACGCCTATACATCTTTTATCCTTTTAGTTCATCAACTTTGTGACTACTATAGCGGCTGTATCGGAGTTTATCCGACAAGGGGGGAGAGCTCCACCACTGGTCTTTCGGATAATCGGGATCTATTGACTTCATGGTGCCGATTGATTACGCCTTTTGTTCCTATTGTTGAAGGGAAACAGAGACCGGGTATGGACAAGTTGCTTTGCCCGGGTGCTGACTGCTACCATTATACCTTAAGAGCCCGTATTATTTATTGGAGAATGGAGCTATACTCTTAGATGATGCATCCCGTGCTTTACCAGTTCTGCCTTTGGCGAGAGCGGATTTAGTGCTTGCATCTTCCTTCCTTCTTCTGTAGTGGTTCTATGGGCGTCGGGTGTTGTCTTTGACTTGCCAGGATCGGCCTGAGAATTTGGCGTCCCACTCGTCCTTTGAGGAGCGCGAGTGACGAGCATTGTCCCGGGATAGATAGGAAACGAACTATTATGATGAGCGTTGCATTGTTCCTTCCTTGCTATCACCTTATACTTCTTACTGAGTTTTCTTCTGTAGGCCTCCAACAAGCTTTAGTCTAGACTGCTTCGTTGTTGAGCTAGGCTATGGAGGGCTCTGGATGAGGGTTTGTCCCTTAGGCTCCTTTTCGAGAAAAAGGAAGTTGAGTTGATGCACTAGCGATATGTGGCGTACCGGAGCTTGAATTACGAGAGCTACTTGATGGGGAAGGTAATTTCTCGTCCCGGGCGGGTATGCATTTCGCTTCATAACCTTTTGGGTTAATTTTTTGCCTATACCATTTGCAGAAAAAAGGCGGAGTCTCTGGAGCGCCTTAGATGTGAAGACGACCGAGTCAGGATGACTGTGGCGAGCTAAGAGCTCAGGTGTAGGCTCAAGCTTCAGAGGAGAAGGGTGCCTTGGATAAAGTTCCTACCTTCGAAGCCCAACTCCATTTGGATCGTGACAATGCTTTAGGTCAAGCGGATATGATCACGAAGCTCAAGTCCGAACTTTCGAAGGTCAGGGTTGAGATCGTTGATGCTCGGGCTGAAGCAGCATTGAGCTGGACCAAGGCTGATAAGGAGATGGCGATTCATATCAAGGACTCCACTAATGCCCAAGCCAAGTTGAAGGGGGCCCTTGATCTCGAAGAGAGGATTGAGGAATATGTTCGTTGCAGGTCCCGAAGAAAGGTACTTGAAGAGATCAGCGCCAGAGGTTTTGTTCTTCTGGAAGATTTGGCTCGAGCGAGGGCGGACGAGCGTGATGCTCGATCACTTCTGCCTGATGTGGAGGAGAGTGAAGATGAGGCTGATAAGTCGTAGCCCTCGGGGGCGGGGCATAGATTTTGCCACTTCGCGCGCGATACCTTCTAGTTTGTAGATGGGGAATGTACCTTTTAACATTTTTTTAATAACAAAGGACTCGAGGTTTTGTTTATTTTGTACCCCTTTTTGCTTTGCTCTCGACCAGGCGGACCGGTTTCAGAATTGGTGAGAATCCTTACATTTGTAATATGGCCCTGGGGCTCATAAGGCAGTCTTGGAAGCTCTTACATGCTCGGTTGATGCAGCCTATAGCGCAAACTGGCGTTAGAGCTCTTATGCTATGCTCAAATATTTTGGGTTTAGTCCCCGAGTCAGGTTTTGACTCGAGCATACTCGACCCTCAAGCTTTTGTGTATGCATGGGCGGGCGACAATAGTTCTTACGCCTTGCACTTGTGCATTTGTACTTTAACGATTTTGGGTTCAGTTTCCGAATCGGGTAGTGGCTCAAGCTCACTTGACTCTCAAGTTTTTTCTTGGGGGGAGGCTGGCGACAATGGCTCTTATGTCTTGGGTCGAAGCGACATTTTATGTATGCGGCCCTGAGGCTCGTGAAGCTGGCGACGATGGATCATACGTTATGCTCTTAGGCATGTATAGTTAGCTATTTTGGATCCGGTCTCCGAATCGGGTTACAACTCGAGCTCACTTTAACCCTCAAGTTTTCAAATTTTAAGTTGACGAAAGTGGCTCTTACGCTTTTGGTCGTTGCGATCTTTTAGTGTGTGGCCTTAAGGCTCGTTTGGTTGGCGATAATGGCTCTTATTATTTTGCTCTTGGGCATATGTAGGCTTTGTTTTCCTCTCGTTAAAGACTTTTTGAAATGATTTTCCCTGACCCATCGTTGATTTGGGAAGAACCTTGATTTCAAGTCGTTAGCGGTGATTCTTGAGCACCTCGGGAGGTTTAGCTTGTAGGCTGAGTAGCTCGAAGCCTTTTCATTTCGAGCTGACATTGTTGAAGCACGTTTTCCTGCTGAGGGTAGCCTATTTTAACCGGTTCTTTTCGAAGTATATTCGAAGTAATGGCCTGTGATTTTATAGTGACGGTCGGGCGTCCCCGAGTCGTGTTAATTTGGCTGTTGCAGCCGTATTGACTATAGTCATTTGTGTTTGGCCGGAGCCATTTTTGATCCCGAATATGGTAGTTTAGGCGTCTACATCGAGGGTATGCCCTTTCAAGAGTCTTACAATTGTGACATATAGCCTAAATTCTGGGATCGAGTTTTATGCCTGTAGTAAGGTCTTACAACTTTTTCATGCCTGTTGAGGTCTTACAGTTTTTTTTCATGCCTGTTGAGGTCTTGCAACTTTGCCCTGCCTGTTGAGGTCTTACATTTTTTTCATGCCTGTTGAGGTCTTATAGTTTTTTCATGCCTGTTGAGGTCTTACAGTTATTTCATGTCATTGAGGTCTTAAAATGTTCATGCATGTTGAGGTCTTACAGTTTTTTATGCCTGTTGAGGTCTTACAATTATTACATGCCATTGAGGTCTTATAGTTTTGTCATACCGTTGAGGTCTTATAGTTTTTCCATGTCTGTTGAGGTCTTACAGTTATTTCATGTCGTTGAGGTCTTACAGTTTTTTCATGCGTGTTGAGGTCTTACAGTTTTGTCATGCCTGTTGAGGTCTTACAGTTTTTTCATGCATGTTGAGGTCTTACAGTTACGTTATGCCATTGAGGTCTTACACTTTTGTCATGCCGTTGAGGTCTTATGGTTATTTCATGCCTGTTGGGTCTTACAGTTTTGTCATCCCGTTGAGGTCTTACAGTTTTTTTGTTGTTATGTAAAATAGATCTCACTAGACTGAGTTTTCCTACTCGGGGTCTTAAGGCCTTAGTTTTTTTAGTGAATGGCAATCGACGACAATCTCCGAGTCGTCGAGTTTGCTTAGGCTCGAAGATTGTTACTCATGAGTTAGGAGTTGCCTCATTGAGGGCTTATGAGCATGGAGTATAGACCCTTGGGGCCGCGTGTTTCTCATTCGAGCTTTTGACCTCAGTCCCTAAGTACTCGAGATACCTTTGGTGTTGGGGAAGTTTAGAGATTTCCGCGTTGCCTTACCAGAAGGTTTTATGATTTCGGAGTTTCGACCACGAGGTCGTCTAAGTGTTGAATTGCCGATGCCAGTCCCTGAGTGTACGGGACGTTTCCGGTGTACGAATTGTTGCCTTATCTTGTGGAGGTGTCTTGACAAAAGATATTCTTTGATTATTCGGTGCAATAGTACTTGTATTCGCCGATGGGAGCTCGGCTATATGGACACGGTTCATTTGACCATTTGTCCCGGTACATTACTTTTCTAGAGGGACCCATTCGGCATTTCATGACTTTTCTGAGCGGGTGGCTTCCCGAGGGGAATGCTCCCCAATGCTCAAAGTTGACTACAGAAGAGGTTTTTGAGCATTTGTTGAGTTTCCCTTAGGTAGCACGCAGACGTTGCCTCGTTAAAAACCTTGCCGGTAAAACCCTTCTTTTGGGACAAAAACTCGGTCGAAGGAAAATAGTGCAATGGGTGCTTTTAGAACCTTAAGTTATTCGAGCACGGTTAGCGTTCTGACCTCTCCGATCGAGTGCCTGCATAAGGGTTAGTTATAAATTCAAAATAAAAAGGGAGATGGTCATACCTTAAATTGAGATATGCATGTAATGCCTCAAGGATTGATACACTACAATCGTGAGGGCTGATTTATTTCAATTGCCCGAGGTGAGGACGCGGTATGGTCCTTTACTTTGTTTCGTCATGTTTGATCGAGGGTGAGGACCGATCGCCCTTTGGTTTATTCGAGGGCGGAGGTACGAGTGTTGGTGCCATATCGTGTATTGCGAACATTTCCATTGCCATATGTTGTTTCCTGTAGACAGTTTTAATTTTGTCCTTTATTGGGAATTTTATCATCTGGTGAATGGTGAACTGTACCGCTCTCATGCAGTGTATCCACGGTCGTTCGAACAAGGCATTATACCTCATGTCTCCTTCAATGACATGGAATTTGGCGTCTTAGGTCATGCCGGCCACGGTGACTGGAAGGATGATTTCTTCTTTTGTTGTTCTACTTGCCATGTTGAATCCGTTAAGGACTCGAGTGGAAGGCACAATTTGGTTGAGCAACCCGAGCTGCTCTATCAACCTCGATCTGACAATATTGGCTGAGCTACATAGATCTACGAGTACATGTTTTATTTGAAAAGAATTTACAAGGAAGAAGATTACCAGTGCATCATTGTGAGGTTGAGACAAGGTCTCGGTGTCTTCTTCGCTGAGCGTGAGGGCGTCCTCGGGAATATATCCCCGTGTCCGCTTTTCTCTAGTGATGGATATTTTTGTTCTTCTCATCACGAGTTCCTGCGGGGCATCGGCGCCCCCCATGATCATGTGGATGACATGTTGTAGCTCGTTTGCCTCGCTCTTATTGGTTGCCTCCCTTTCCCAGAACTGATTTTTGTCTTGATCTCTAAGGAATTCCTGGAGATGCCCTTTGTTAAGCAGTCGATCTACCTCTTCTCGTAGATGATGACAATCCTTGGTCCTGTGGCCGTACGTGTTGTGGAATTCGCATACTAAGTTGTAATTCCTTTGCGAAGGATCTGACTGTATAGCTTGGGCCACGTGGCGTCTCTGATTTTACTGATGGCGAACACGATGTCTGACACATTGACGTTGAAGTTATATTTTGGCAAGTAGGGCGCACCCGTTGGCACGACATTCTGATCGAACCTGGCTCTGTTGATGATCCCTCGAGGATCCTATCCTCGATCCACTCTCCGATCATTGCGAGGTAGGTTGCGCCTCAGGGCGTTCCTCCTATCGTTAAGGTACGACCGATACCTTTCTTTGTTTGGTTTTTGTTCCTTTGCCAGGAGCCTGCTTGATTATACTTAGCTCGAAGGGGCTACCAATTGGTCATCCTCGGCCCTGATCTTCGACTGGTACCGATTGTGGACGTCTGACTAGGTCATAGCTGGGCACTCGATCAGCTTCCGTTTCAGGTGTTTTGAAGCCACCGAGCTTCATTCGTTCAGACTTTGAGTGAAGGCCTGCACTGCCTAGTTATCGGAGACTGGTGGTACTTCTATCCGTTCCATCTAAAAGCATGACACGAATTCCCGAAGCATCTCGTTCTCCCTTTTCTTGATTTTGAAAACGTCGGACTTCCTCGTCGCTACTTTGATGACACTGGCATGTGCCTTTACGAAAGAGTCTACTAGCATGACGAATGAATCTATGGAGTTACGAGCCAAGTTGTGATACCACATCATGGCCCCCTTCGAGAGTGTTTCCCCGAATATTTTCAACAATACAGACTAGATATCGTCATTTTTTATATTATTGCCTTTTACCGCACATGTGTAGGTAGTAACGTATTCATTAGGGTATGTGGTCTCGTTGTACCTAGGGAGTTCCAGCATTCTGAACTTCTTTGGAATGGGTTTCGGGGCCGCTTCTTTGGGGAACGACCTTTGTGTGAACTTCTTTGAATCCACATCCTTGAGGACCGGGGGTGCACCCGGGATCTGATCGACCCTAGAGTTGTAGGTCTCGACCTTCTTGTCGTTGGCTGCTATCATTTTCTTGCCCGATTCGATCCTTTTGGTGAGATCCTCAAGCATTTTTACTATGGCAGGGTCGACTATCGATCTGTTATTGCTCGATCTTTCGGGTACCTTTTCGGTTGGGGGAGCTATTTCCGGTACTTCTGTGTTGTAAGTCTTGGGGTGTCTTTGCAACTGAGCAATAGCCAACTGTTGTGCCTACAACATTTTGAAAATAACATGAAGACTAACTTTCTGTTCTTCCCGAGCTGGGGTCTTTTGGGCTTCCTGTTGGTCGCCATGTCGTATGCTTCTGTCAGTGTATGAGGTTTCATCGACATGTTGCGCGTCTTGTGAATCCGTATCTGCTGGAATCGGTCCAGGTGCGTTATCGGGGTTCTGCAGTGGTGCGTCAACAACCGGAACAACCACACCATTTTCTCTATAGTTTTTGAGGTTTTTGTTCTCGGCTCTATTCACTGAGCCAGATATTTTGACTTGAAATCGAAGATCTTGGACAAGAAAAAGTGTGAAAGATAACTTGCGTTTGTGTAATGAAACTAGCAAGAAAATAATCACTATTATTTTTAGCCCCACGGTGGGCGCCAAACTGTTTTGCCGTGAAAATGGTAATAACAATTAAATTTGTTAATGGGACTCTAAAAATACGTGATCTATTTTTATGCTAGTTGTTAGAGCAGTGGATGCTAGATATGTGATGTTTTACAATGAAATATAAACTAGAACGGGGTTGTAATCAAACCGAAAAGCTAGTCGTCCGAGCTTTGAGCTAATCCATGATGGGCCTCGAGATCGATGCTTGGGCTCAAGCTCGAGCTATCGGGGGTAACCGGGAGGGAATAACAGTTAGAATATAATTAAAGGAGACTCTTTTTGGCCAATATCAACCAATAAATGAGGAACAAGTATGAAAGCAATAAATGAAAGAGGCAGCCTCGAGCGAGTATGTTAGAGAGAAAAGAGAGAGAAAATTGTTATTGATCTTATGTGGAGTAGTTGGAGTAACTTGCTTACAGAGTGCCAATTATTCCCCTTTTATAAGAGGGGGAATCCAAGCTTAGTACAAGATACATTAAATGATAAAGGAGGCGGGATGGGATAGCTAACTAGCTTCGTGATGCATACGTAGACCGGCGTTAGACGGCCCTGGTAGACTTGACCGGCCCCGGATGCATTCTTTAGAAGCCTCCTATGCCCGTCGGGGTCTCGGCCAACATTATCCCCGGGTTGGGTGTCGACAAATCTTGAGGGAAGTATCCGGCTCAAGGTCTCGAGCCTCCGAGGCGATCTCCTAAAGTACTTTACCAATGAGAAATTGGTCCCCCTAATTTCTCCATACACATTTAGTTTCTTTTTTATGCTATTTCCATGTTTAATTTTCGATATTAATTCATGGTTTTATCTTGGTTCCATTAGTTATTTCTCCGCTTTCCATTATTTACCCTTATTACATTTTCATACAGTCTATTTATATCCTAGTAGGTGTCTTGACATGGTTTGTCACTATTGAGGTTAGGGTTGATACTTACTAGGTACCGTTGTGGTGTACTCATATTATGCTTCTGCACAATTATTGTGCAGATTCAGGTATGTATGTGCGTGCCGATCGTTAGAGATAATTTGTAGCTACCTTATAGAGACTTCAATGTATTCCTGTTTGGCATTTGCAAGCCTCAGAGTCACCTTACCTTGCTTTTTACTACTATTGTATTTCTTTTCATTCAGACACTAATGTACTAGACACTTTAGCTTACTCTAAAGAGCTTAATTTCTTTTCATTCAGACAGTGATGTACTAGATGTTTTAGCTTACTCTACAGAGCTTATGACTCTGTTCCACAGTTCTTGGGGATTGTATGGTTGAGATTCTGCTTTCATAAGTTTATGTGAGTTTATCAGGCTTTTTTTTTATATTTTGTTAATTTCATCTTTTCAATTGTTATCAAATGTTAGGCTTACCTAGTCGTAGAGACTAGGTGCTATCAAGAGATCCTATGGAGGAAAATTGGGGTCGTAACACTTGTCTAATTGGACTGAGCTGAAATCTAATATATGGGGCGGATCACCATAATACTTCTGGTAGGGGTGTCAATGGTTCGATTTGGCTGGTTATTTTATAAAATTTGTACCATACCAATTTTTCGGGTATTCTATTATGTATAACCAAAATTAGACTTTTAAAAATCGTACCAATCATGTCGGTTTCTCTTAGATATCAGTATGGTTCGGTTAATTTTCGTTATTTTTTTAAATGTTTTAAAAGTCACTAATAGAATCAGAATGCAATAACTACAGACTTTTATAAGATTTGCCAAAACTCTCTAGACTTTTTTACTATTTAAAGGGTGATGAATTAAGAAAACATAAAAGATGGCCAGAGTGTAGATCCATCAAGTGTAAAAGAAACTAAGCAAAGATAAACAAAATATAAATCACATGAGTTTAAAGATACTAAGCAAGTTGGGACTCAAGAATAAAGTCTATAGAAAATTAAATATTCGAAAATATAAATTTAAATCACATGAAAGGAGACATATTCAATACATTGTAGTTTGCTACTCATAATAGTTAGAATACCTTGTGTCTTGCTAGTGAATATGTTGAAAATAGTTTATTTTCAATAGGAGTAGTGTAATAGATTTGGGAATTAGGATTTTGAGTTTAATTACTTGTTTCCTTGTAACCGTTTTCATAATTCCAAGGCCCAAGGAAAAATTTATTGTGTTATTACTTTAAACTTAATATATAAATATATTTTTCCCATGTAAATTTATTCGGTATGGTTCGGTATTTTTTTGGTTTATTTTCATAAAATAAAAACCTACCCTAATTATCAGTATGCTTACAGTTTTAGAGAAAAACCTAAGTTTATATTAAAAGAAACCTAAAAATCAGTTCGGTGTTGTACAATTCAATCAGTTTAGTTGGTTTTTTAATATCCATTGACACCCCTAATTTCCAGTGCATGGAGATATGGAAAACCAGATGAACTGTCGATAAGCTGGGTGGCAATGCAAGTCTGTAGACCACCTCACCAACTCTCTCAAGGATCTCAAAAGGACCAATATACCTAGGGCTCAACTTGCCCTTCTTCCCGAACCTCATCAAACCCTTCATGGGTGAAACCCGAAGAAAAACCCTCTCTCCCACCATAAATGCTACATCACGAGCCCTCTAATCAAAGTAACTCTTCTTCCTAGACTGGGGTGTACAAAGCCGATCCCGAATCAACTTGAATTTCTCCAAGGCATCACGAACCAAATCAGTGCCCAACAACGTAGCCTCTCCTGGCTCAAACCAACCAATTGGAGAACGATATCGCCTCCCATATAAGGCCTCATAAGGAGCCATCTGAATAATCGATTGGTAGATGTTGTTGTAGGAAAACTCTACAAGTAGTAAGAACTGATCCCATGAACCCACAAAATCATTAACACAGGCACGTAGCATGTCCTCCAATATCTAAATGGTGCGCTCGGACTGCCCGTCCATCTAGGGGTGAAATAATGTACTCAACTAAACCCACGTGGCTAACTCACACATCGCAACTCTCCATAAATGCAATGTGATCTGCGTGCCTTGATCGGAGATAATAAAACACTAGCACATCATGGAGACAAACAATCTCATAGATATAGATCTGGGCCAGCTTGTTACACCCCATATTTTCGTACGTAATAGTACATCTTAAGTCAATTGATATAACACCAAAAATGAGATCATCTTTTGAAGTATATAAAGTAAGTTATCATGTTATCTCGGATACTACATATATTGAACATCATGAACAACAAGTACAAAGAGGGTTGGAAGATTTAGAAGCTAAAGAATTGAAGAAAACAATATTTCATTGAAAGTCGACAAGTTGAGAATGTTATAACATGTACTTTTGGGTGAGACTAGGGTGCTTAACATGATAATGAGGTTGTGTTATGAGATATGTTAGTCGTATGATAGTCGTGTATTATGTTTTCAAGTCAAAAGAGGCGTCTGAAGCAACTTATTGCTTCTTATTTGTGGGAACCCATACTGTATTAAATTTATTCAAAGCTCATGGGATCCCAACAACTAAATCCAAGTTAATATGCTCCCACAAGTCGATGAAAGTCATCACAAGTTACGTTCATAAGTTTTACTAAAATTTTGGGTCAAATGTTACTGTGATTTTCTCCAAATATACTTAGAGTTATAGGGTGTTCCACCTATCAAAAGGAATATCTATGAGTCTATTTTCTAATTCATTGAACCATTTGTCAAAACGACATCTGAGTAGAGAGAGATGTGCATTTCTGCGAAACTGCACAGGCTGCTAGGTGACAAGTAGGTGTGTCGCCTACTTTCTTAAATGAGAGTCCAAAAAGGGGTTATGCCAGGTCAGCCAAAGAGCCCAATTTAAGGGATTATCCCCTGACATATAACACTCATTACATAATACAATAACAATACCTAAACCTCTTCAAACATACTCCCAACAATTTCCCACAAACCCTAATTGATTTTCTCTCCCTTTCAAGTTCTAATTGGAGGAAATACATAGAGTTTGAAGAACTAAGATAGGATCTGAATTATCCAACAAATGAGGTAAGTTTAATGCTCTCTTTCATTCATTCTTTCTGCTGCAAATACATGGTAAGTCGTTCTTATTTGTAAGAACTCACGGGACGATGATCAGAAGCCGTGAGTTCGAATTATTCACTTGTAGTGGATTGTTTTATTGTTGTTGGGTTGCATAGTTAACTACTATTTTGTGGAGTTTTGGAGGAGGAATAGTGTGGAGAAACACCACATAAATACAGGGTGGTGGACTGTTCGTTCATCGTAACATTTTCAAGTTGTTTGACACTACTACAGTAGTCGTTTTGTGTTTGAAGAGATTGGGGTGTGTTGGGATATTTTGTAGTATTTTGTGATGTGTATAAGGTTGGAAAATAATGTATATATGTTGTTATTGTTGTGTTCTTGTGTTGTTGGTGTTATCTTGAATTTGGAGGAAGTAGAGATTATATGGGAGATGCTGCCTGTTTTAATACAAAATAAGCTTGTCATTCGTTGTGCGATAGTTGTACCTTTCGTAACTTAATGATAGTATTATTATTATTGTTCTAGATTAAGGTGTGAAGAGACAAGTTCAACTTGGTGATTGTAAAGATTGTGATAAGGTATGTTAAGGCTAAAACTTTCCTTCATTTTGGCACGATCCCGTGACTACATGCATTTGATAACGAGGCATAAAGAAAAGATTTTACTCCTAAATTTATGTACATTATCCTAGTCTCATAAGCTACAGTATTCTCCGTTATTGGGACTTCATATTTAGTTTAGTTTTGTCTTCTTTCAACCAAGAGAGCAGAGAGTATATATGTATTACAGTATTTTCAGCACCATCGAGCTATAATCGATGGGCAAGCCCGTATTGGGCAACCTCTGATCTGATGGTAAGTTATATACCAAGCCTACTATGATCGAGCACCTATGAGCGAGGCCTAAATGGACGAGAAATAGAGCCTAGTTTGAATGAGTGCCTATGATCGAGCCTACTACGGTAGGGCAGTTACACATACCGAGCCTTATAGGGCCCAACATCTATTTTACATACTATATGGATAGAGTTGAGTCAGTATCAGCAGGTAAGCATATCTTCAGATTATCTTTTGACTCCGAATTACATTTAGTTCTTATATCACCAATTCAGTTTCAGCTTTCAATTATTATGTTGCCTTACATACTAGTATATTATTTCGTAATGACGTCCTTTTACTTGGGACGCTGCATTTCATGCCTGCAAGTCCGGATAGACAGCTGGATAGACCTTCCCAGTAGATAGAGCCAAACATCGGCGTGGTTGGTAAGCTCTACTTCCCCGGAGTTACCAAGTTTAGACCTTCGTGTCAATTTTATATATACATGTTTGATGGGTAGGTTGAGGCCCCGTTTGTTTGTGTGTGTGTATATATATATATATATATATATATCAAGACCCTAAACCGGACCCGGTCGTAATGGCGCCAATCGTGAAACAAGTCCAGCCGACATAAACCCCAAATAAATTAAACAGTTATAATTATCCATATTTAAGTCATAAATAAACTATAAATCACAAAATAGAGAGTGGAATAGAAAAATGCGGAAACAACATAGTCCGTCATTGGGGTATCACCAGTCATGAGCATCTAAACATCCGTCTAAGAGTATGAAAAGACTACACAGTCTAGTACAAAGCCAGTACAAGGAATGTAAAGATAGGAAGTAGAAGCATTGGGCTGCGAATGCCGGGCAGTTACCTAGTCAACTCCGAACAATCTGTTGGACAGTAATCAGCCCTCACTAGCATGACCCGAGACTCATAGATCTGCACACAGGGTGCAGGGAGTAATGTGATTATGCCAACTCTGTAAGTAATAAAAGTAAAAGCGGCTGAGCAATAAGAAAACACGTAAAATATAGCAAAATGCTACAACGAGGCAGTATAAAACCAGAACAATGCAATAAAATAGTAAAAGCTCGTAAAAACACCTTAGTTCAGTAAAAACCTCTGTAAAGCATCATTTAGCGGTTTAAACGAGTGAATGAAACAGAGAGAAAATAGAGTGAATCAAATAGGCTCTCGGCCTCAAGCCACCTCATGGCGTAACAACTCAGGCCCTCGGCCTCATAATCATGAATCAGTACAATACCGTTGCGGCGCGCAACCTGATCCCATAATATCCTTACAACACAGGACCTCGTCCTTACTTAGTCAGAACCTCACATGCCACTCGGGCAACAGTAAAATATGAGTCTCAGCCCAAAATATCATTTAAAATATCAAAAACAAGTAAAGATGGCTGAGTTGTGAAAACTGTAGAATATAGCATGACTGAGTACAAATACGAAGTCAAAACAGTGAGGAATAGTAGTAAAAATCCCCCGAGGGTTCAAAACAGTTGGCACGAGGCCCAAATATGGCATTCATCACGAAACATGATGATAACAAACAGTTTTCAATCAAATACGCGGTTAAACAGTCATACGGGATGGACTAAGTCACAACCCCCAACGGTGCACAACCCCACACTCGTCATCTAGCGTGTGCGTCACCTTAAAGCAACACAACGATGTGAAATTCGGGGTTTCATACCCTTCGGACAATATTTACAATCATTCCGTACCTCTATCCGGTCCAAACTCTAGCTCGTGATCCCTTTGCCTATTGAATCGGCCTCCGGATGCTCCAAATCTATCCAAAAATAGATTTATATCATCAAAATATTCTAAGGGAACAAAGACCACTCGAAAATAACTAATTTGCATCACAAATCCCAAAATTGGCTAAACCCGACCCTCAGTCCCACTTCTCGGATTCTGATAAAAATCACAAAACTAGAATCCTTACACTCTCGCGTATTCGTACATATCAAATACATCAAAACCCGACCACATTTGACCCCTCAAATCCCTAGATTTAGGTCTCCAATTTTCAAGCCCTAACTTCCAATTTTTAAGCTTAAATTCCACAAATTCCATGATTAATTATGTAGAAATCACATTAAGATTGAGTATTAAGTCCATAAATCTTACCGCCAAGTGTTTCCCCTTGATTGTCTCTTCAATCCTCCTCAAAAAGCTCCAAAATCGCCCAATAATGGTGAAACTTAGACCCAAAATTGCGGATATGGCCTTTTAAAACATTCTGCCCGGCTATTCAAAATCCTTCTTCGCGAAACGCGAACAACTTCTCGCATTCACGAAGCACAAACTTGAGTTGACCAAGAACAAACCTGCGAATGTGAATCCACGCCCATCATGAAGGCTTGGCTTCCTAACTCATCGCGAATGCGACTCCACACCCGCGAACGCGAAGAACAAACCTTTCAGGACCACATCTGCTCACTTTCCTCTATGCGAACGCGATGACCATTGATCTCAACCCTTCATGATTGCGGGACCACCTTCGCGAATGCGAAGGCCAACTTCACAGCCTCACATCCTAACCCTGCGCGAGCGCGGGACATGCATCGCGAACGCGAAGGTCAAAAACCTGCAACACCAACAACAGTTTTTCTGCAATTTCCTTCAACATGAAATGATCCGTTCAACCACCTGAAACTCACTCGAGTCCCTCGGGACCTCAACCAAACATGCCAACATTTCCCATAACCTCATTCAAATTTGTTCCAACCTTCGGAACGCTCAAAACAACATCAAAACACCAAAATCACATCGAATTCAAGCGTAAGAATTCCAAAAACTTCCAAATTCCGCTTTCGATCAAAAAGTCTATCAAACCTCGTCCGAATGACCTAAAATTTTGCACACACGTCACAAATTACACAAAGGACCTACTCCAACTTTGGGAATTCAATTCCAACCCTTATATCAAAATCTCACCTATCAACCGGAAAATGCCAAAATTCCAATGTATTCAAGCATATATCTACTCTAGACCTCCAAAACACATTCCGATCACGCACCTAAGTCCCAAATTATCTCCCGAAGTTATCTGAACAATCGGAACTCCCATCCGAGCATTTTTTCACATAATTCAATATCTGGTTGCCTTATCCAACTTAAGTTTACTCAAAAGAGACTAAGTGTCTCAAACTTTACCAAAACCTCTCCGAACCCGAGACAACCAACCCGATAACACATAATACAGCTGAACAAGACAATAATAAGTAGAAATAGAGGAAACAGAGTGTTAACTCATTAAACGACCGGTCGGGTCCTTACATCCTCCCCCTTTTCAACAAACGTCATCCTTGAACGAGTCAAGAAACATACTTGAAGCCTCAAACAGGTGAGGATATCTGCTCTGCATCTCCCGCTCAGTCTCCCAGGTAGCCTCTTCCACGGGCCGACCTCTCCATTGCACTTTCACTGAAGCTATATCCTTTGACCACAACTTTCAAACTTGACGCTCCAAAATATCTACTTGCACCACATCATAAGTCAAATCATCATCTAACTGAACCGTGCTGAAATCCAAACACATGAGACGGATCGCCAATATACTTCCGAAGCATAGAAACATGAAATATTGGATGCACACTTGACAAGCTGGGTTGCAAAGCAAGCTCGTAAGCCACCTCCCCAATCCTTCGAAGTACCTCAAAATGCCTAATGAAACGAGGACTCAATTTACCTTTCTTCCCAAATCTCATAACACCCTTCATGGGTGAAACCTTCAATAGAACCTTCTCGCTAACCATGTAGGACACATCCTGAACCTTCTTGTCAAGATAACTTTTTTGTCTCGATTGCTCTGTATGAAGCCTCTCCTGAATCACCTATACCTAGTCTAAAGCATCCTACACCAAGTCTGTACCCAATAGCCTAGCCTCACCCGACTCAAACCAACCAACTGGAGATCTATACTACCTCCCATACAAAGCCTCATATGGAGCCATCTGATTACTCGACTGATAACTGTTGTTATAAGCAAACTCTGTGAGTGGTAGAAAGTGATCCCATTACCCCCCAAAATCAATGACACAAGCACGCAACATGTCCTCCGATATCTGAATAGTGCACTCGGACTGCCGTCCATCTGAGAGTGAAAAGTTGTGCTCAACTCAACCTGAGTACCCAACTCTCGTTGTATAGACCTCTAAAACTATGAAGTAAACCGAGTGCCCCTATCTAAATGATGGAAACTGGGACGCCATACGAACGAATAATCTCCCGGATATAGATCTCTGCCAACCGCTCTAAAGAATAGGTAGTACACACAGGAATGAAGTGCGCGGACTTGGTCAGCCGATCCACAATCACTCAAATAGCATCAAACTTCTTCAAAGTCTGTGGAATCCCAACTACAAAGTCCATGGTGATTCGCTCCCACTTCCACTCTGGAATATCCATCTGCTGAGGCAAGCCACCCAATCTCAAATGCTCATATTTCACCTGCTGACAATTGAGACACTGAGCTACAAATCACATAATGTCCTTCTTCATTCTCCTCTACCAATAATGCTGTATCAGATCCTGATACATCTTCGCAACACCCGGATGAATGGAATACCACAAGCTATGGGCCTCCTCCAGAATCAACTCCCAAAGTCCATCTACATTGGGCACACATATCCGGCCCTGCATCCTCAACACCCCATCATCACCAATAGTCAGATCTCTGGCATCGTCGTGCTGAATCCTATCCTTAAGGACAAGCAAATGAGGATCATCATACTGGCACTGTCTGATGCGATCAAATAAGGAAGACCGAGAAATCACACAAGCCAATACCCGACTGAGCTCCGAAATATTTAACCTCATAAACCAATTGGCCAAGGCCTGAACATAATCTGCAAGAGGTCTCTCCCTAACTGGAATATATGCCAAACTCCCCATACTTACTACCTTCCTACTCAAGGCATTAGCCACTACATTGGCCTTCCCCGGATGGTACAAAATAGTGATATCATAGTCCTTTAGTAGCTCCAACCATCTCCGCTACCTCAAATTGAGATCCTTCTACTTGAACAAGTGCCAGAGCTACAATGATATGTAAACACCTCACAAGGCACACCATACAAATAATGCCTCCAAATCTTTAATGCATGAACAATGGCAGTCAACTCCAAATCATGAACAGGGTAGTTCTTCTCATGGGGCTTCAACTAACGAGAAGCATAAGCAATAAGTCTACCCTCCTACATCAACACACACCTAATACAAACTCTCAAAGCATAATAATACACTGTATATGTACCTGAAGCTGATGGCAAAACTAACACTGGAGTTGTGGTCAAGGTAGTCTTGAGCTTCTAAAGCTCTCCTCACACTCATCCGACCACCTAAATGGAGCACCCTTTTGTGTCAACTTGGTCAAGGGCGTTGTGATAGATGAGAATCCCTGAACAAATTGGTAATAATAGCCTGCCAAACCAAGAAAGCTGCAAATCTCTGTGGTTGAGAATGGTCTGGGCCAACTCTGAACCGCCTCTATCTTCTTCGGATCAACTTGAATACCCTCGCTGGACACCATGTGCCCCAACAATGCCACTGAGCTGAGACAAAACTCACACTTGGAGAACTTTGCATGAAGTTTCTCCTCCCTTAATCTCTGCAACACAACTCTCAAATGCTCCGTGTGTTCCTCCTGATTACGCAAATACACCAGAATATCGTCAGTGAAAACTATGACAAATGAGTCGAGATAAGGCCAAAACACGATGTTCCTTTAATGCATGAGCGTTGCTGGGGCACTGGTCAGCCCAAAAGATATCACTAGGAACTCATAATGACCATAACAGGTCCTGAAAGTTGTCTTATGAATATCTGAGTCCCTGATCTTCAATTGGTGATAACCTGAACGAAGATCAATCTTGGAGAACACCCTCGCTCCCTAAAGCTGGTCAAACAAATCATCGATACGAGGCAAAGGATACTTGTTCTTAATTTTTACTTTGTTTAACTGCTTGTAATCAATGCACATCCTCATCGTGCCATCCTTCTTCTTCATAAATAGAACAGGCGCACCCCAAGGCGACACACTACGCTGAATAAACCCCTTATCAATGAGTTCCTGAAGCTGCTCCTTCAACTCCGCTGGTGCCATATAATACGATGGAATAGAAATGGGCTGAGTGCCCAGCACCAGGTCAATACCAAAATCAGTATCCCTGTCCAGTGGCATGCCCGGCAGGTCTGTAGGAAACACATCAGTAAAATCCCTCACAACAGGAAAAAAATTAATACTAGGAGTCTCTGCACTGACATCCCTCACAAAGGCTAAATATGAAAGACAACCTTTTCCCAACCATCCGCTGGGCCTTCAAGAATGAAATCACCCTACCGGGGACAAAATTAGTCGAACCTCGCATGACAAATGCAATATCACATCAAAGTCCACCATGCAAAGCAATAACAGGTCCACTCAAGTCTCCAGACCCCCAATAGTCACCATACACGACCGGTACACACGGTCCACAATAATTGTATCGCCCACTAGAGAAGATACATGAATAGATGAAACAAGAGACTCACGAAGCATATCCAAATAACGAGCAAAATATGATGACACGTATGAAAAAGTGGAACCGGGATCAAATAACATAGATGCATCTCTGTGGCAGACTGAGACAATACCTGTAATCATAGCATCTGAAGAAATAACATTGGGTCTAGCTGGGAGTGCATAAAAATGGGCTTGACCGCCACTTGATCGACCTCCCCCTCTAGGGCGACCACTAGCTGACTGACCTCCACCCCTAGCTGGATGGGTGGGTGGTAGTGAAGTAATTGGCGCTGAAGACGAGGGATGACTCCTCTACTAAGATGAACCTCCAAGACGACAAGGACACTGCCTTCACATATGACCCAACACTCCACACTTATAGCAACTCCCGGGTGCTAGAGACGGGGACTGAAGGGAACTTCTAACACTAGAATGACTACTAGATTCACCTGGTATAGAAGAGCCCTGAACTGATGGAGCACAGGATGAACTCTAGGCTGGAAGGGCACTGAGTAATGAATGGCCCTGATGAGAACTGTGAGAACCATGACCCGATGATGCCCCACAATAAACTGGGCGAGCTGACTAAGCATGTCTGAATGGACGGCCTCTGCCGTGCTGAAACCGACCCCTCGAAGGACCACTACCATAACTACCAGATTCCCGAGGCCTCATGGCCTCCCACTCATCTCGCTCCTGGCGACGAACTAACTCAATCTCGCGAGAAATGTCAACAACCTCCTCAAAAGTAGCACGAAATACCCTTTCCCTGGTTATTAGAATCCGAAGCTGATACGCGAGGCCATCAACGAACCTCCTAATCCTCTCTCTCTCCATAGGAACCAACCAAATAGCATGATGAGCTAACTCCGAGAACCTCATCTCATACTACATCATAGTCATATCTCCCTAACGTAACCACTCGAACTGCCTGCGTAGCTCCTCTCTACGGGACTGTGGCACATACTTCTCCAAAAATAGAACGGAGAATTGTTGCCAGGTAAGGGGTGTTGAACCAACAGGCCTACGCCTCTCATAAGCCTCCCACCAAGTGAAGGGAGCTCCAGAAAATTGAAAAGTGCTAAATGTGACCCCACAGGTCTCCAGAATACCCATTATATGAAGAATCCTCTAACACTTGTCCAAGAAACCCTGGGCATCCTCACCCTCTATATCACTGAAAGTTGGAGGCTGAAGTCTACCAAACCTCTCCAACCTGCGTTCCTCGTCCTCTACCATAGCAGGAGCTACATAATCATAAACAGCTACAACTAGCTGGGTTGGAGGTGCCCCCGGTGTCTGAAGTCCCTGCACTACTTGCTTAGGTGTGCGAGCGACGGGAGTCTGAGTGCCTCCTCCGGCCTAAGAAGTTGTTGCAGTTGTAGTAACTGAGACCACCTGAGCTAGGCCAGTGCATTTTGATAGAATCTGAGCCAGGGCCTCCTGAAGACCTGGAATCATAATGGGCACAACTAGTGCTTGAGTAGGTGCTGCTGGAGCATCCACAACTGGGACCTGATGCTGAACTGTGGCGGTTGGTAGATTTGCAGGTGCAGCCCTAGCTATTGTGCGGGCTACACCCCTGCCCCTACCATGGCCTTGACCACATCCTCGGCCTATAGTGGCCCCAACTGGTGGTACTGGTGGTCGTCCATCCTACCCGGTAGCACATGTCTTTACCATCTGTGAGAATAAAATAATAGAAGTTTAGTTCTCAGATCAACAGATTCGCACGACAAGAATTTCAAGAATATGAAGTTTTCCTAAAGGTTCTACAGCCTCCTAAGGATAAATACAGACATCTCCATACCAATCCGCGAGACTCTACTAAACCTATTCATGAATCGTGAGACCTATGTAACCAAGGTTCTGATACCAACTTGTCACGATCCTAAATCGGACCCGGTCGTGGTAGAGCCTATCGTGAAATAAGGCCAGCTGAAACAAACCCCAAAATAAATTAAACAGTTTTAATGATCCATATTTAAGACATAAATAAACTATAAATCCCAAAATAGAGAGTGGAATAGAACAATGCGGAAACAGCACAACCCGACATCAGGTTGTCACCAGTCATGAGCATCTAAACATCCGTCTAAGAGTATAAAAAGACTAAACAGTCTAGTACAAAGAAAGTAAAGATAGGAAGGAGAAGCACTGGGCTGCGAATGTCGGACATCTACCTAGTCAACTCCGAATAGTCTGCTGGATAGCAATCAGCCCTCGCTAGCATGACCCGATACGCCTGGATCTGCACATAAGGTGCATGAATTAATGTGAG
Organism: Nicotiana tabacum; assembly: GCF_000715075.1. Classification (NCBI taxonomy): domain Eukaryota; kingdom Viridiplantae; phylum Streptophyta; class Magnoliopsida; order Solanales; family Solanaceae; genus Nicotiana; species Nicotiana tabacum. The sequence continues at coordinate 56,159,278 of NC_134097.1, forward strand.
TACGCCAACTTAGTAAGTAATAAAAGTAAAGTCAGATGAGCGATAAGAAAACACGTAAAACACGGCAAAATGCTACAACGAGGCAGTATATAACCAGAGCAATGCAATAAAACAATAAAAGCTCATAAAAACACCTTAGTTCAGTAGAAACCTTTGTAAAGCATCTTTTAGTAGTTTAAACGAGTGAATGAAACAGAGAGAAAAGATAGATACATAAATCATCCCCTCGAGCAAAATACCAATAGAATCAGCCCCTCGGGCTATCTCACAATCACTCATATCAGCCCCTCGGGCAATAACTTAATCAAAATCAGCCCCTAGGGCTATATCACATCTCACACTGGGTACCTTCGCTCACTGGGGGTTCACAGACTCCGAGAGGGGCCCTTACGGCCCAAGCGCAATAACAAGCCATCTCGTGGCATAATCAAACAGGCTCTCGGCCTAATACCAAGCCACCTTGTGGCGTAACAACTCAGGCCATCGGCCTCAAAATCATGAATCAGTACAATACTACTGCAGCGCGCAGCCCGATCCAATAAGATCCTCACAACACAGGCCCTTGGCCTTACTCAGTTAGAACCTCACAAGCCACTCGGGCAACAGTAAAACATGATGCTCAGCCTAAAATATCATTTAAAATATCAAAAACAAGTAAATATGGTTGAGTTGTGAAAACAGTAGAATATAGCATGACTGAATACAAATACGAAGTCAAAATAGTGAGGAATAGTAGCAAAAATCCCCTAAGGCTCCGAAATAGTTGGCACGAGGCCCAAATATGGCATTCAGCCCAAAGCATGATGATAGCAAACGGTTTTCAATCAAATACGCAGTTAAACAGTCATATGGGATGGACTAAGTCATAATCCCCAACGGTGCACGACCCCACGCTCGTCATCTAGTGTTTGCATCAGCTCAAAGCAGCACAATGATGTGAAATCTGGGGTTTCACACCCTCAGGACAGCACTTACAATCATTACTTACCTCTATCCGTTCCAGACTCTAGCCCGCGATACCATTGCCTCTCAAATTGGCCTCCGGATTCTCCAAATCTATCCAAAAACAGATTTGTACCATCAAAATATACTAAGGGAACAATGCCCATTCGAAAATAATCAATTTACATCACAAATCCAGAAATTGGCCAAACCCGACCCCTGGGCCCACGTCTCGAACAGGTCCTGAAAGTTGTCTTAAGAATATCTGAGTCCCTGATCTTCAACTGGTGATAACCTGAACGAAGATCAATCTTGGAGAATACTCTCGCTCCCTAAAGCTGGTCAAACAAATCATCGATACGAGGCAAAGGATACTTGTTCTTAATTTTTACTTTGTTTAACTGCTTGTAATCAATGCACATCCTCATCGTGCCATCCTTCTTCTTCACAAATAGAACAGGCGCACCCCAAGGTTACACACTACGCTGAATAAACCCCTTATCAATGAGTTCTTGAAGCTGCTCCTTCAACTCCGCTGGTGCCATATAATACGATGGAATAGAAATGGGCTGAGTGCCCAGCACCAGGTCAATACCAAAATTAGTATCCCTGTCCAGTGGCATGCCTGGCAGGTCTGTAGGAAACACATCAGTAAAATCCCTCACAACAGGAAAAAAATTAATACTAGGAGTCTCTGCACTGACATCCCTCACAAAGGCTAAATATGAAAGACAACCTTTTCCCAACCATCCGTTGGGCCTTCAAGAATGAAATCACCCTACCGGGGACAAAATTAGTTGAACCTCGCATGACAGATGCAATATCATATCAAAGTCCACCATGCAAAGCAATAACAGGTCCACTTAAGTCTCCAGACCCCCAATAGTCACCATACACGACCGGTACACACGGTCCACAATAATTGTATTGCCCACTAGAGAATATACATGAACAGATGAAACAAGAGACTAACGAGGCATATACAAATAACGATCAAAATATGATGACACGTATGAAAAAGTGGAATCGGGATCAAATAACATAGATGCATCTCTGTGGCAGACTGAGACAATACCTGTAATCATAGCATCTGAAGAAATAGCATTGGGTCTAGCTGGGAGTGCATTAAAATGGGCTTGACCGCCACTTGATCGACCTCCCCCTCTAGGGCGACCCCTAACTGACTGACCTCCACCCCTAGCTGGATGGGTGGGTGGTGGTGAAGTAATTGGCGCTGAAGACGAGGGATGACTCCTCTGCTAAGATGAACTTCCAAGACGACAAGGACACTGCCTTCACATATGACCCAACACTCCACACTTATAGCAACTCCCGAGTGCTAGAGACGGGGACTGAAGGGAACTTCTAGCACTAGAATGACTACTAGATTCACCTGGTATAGAAGAACCCTGAACTGATGGAGCACAGGATGAACTCTAGGCTGGAAGGGCACTGAGTAATGAATGGCCCTGATGAGAACTGTGAGAACCATGACCCGATGATGCCCCACGATAACCTGGGCGAGCTGACTGAGCATGTCTGAATGGACGGCCTCTGCCGTGCTGAAACCGACCCCTCGAAGGAGCACCACTATAACTACCAGATTCCCGAGGCCTCATGGCCTCCCGCTCATCTCGCTCCTGGTGACGAACTGACTCAATCTCGCGAGAAATGTCAACAACCTCCTCAAAAGTAGCACGAAACACCCTTTCCCTGGTTATTAGAATCCGAAGCTGATACGCGAGGCCATCAACGAACCTCCTAATTCTATCTCTCTCCATAGGAACCAACCAAATAGCATGATGAGCTAACTCCGAGAACCTCATCTCATACTACATCACAGTCATATCTCCCTAACGTAACCACTCGAACTGCCTGCGTAGCTCCTCTCTACGGGACTGTGGCACATACTTCTCCAAAAATAGAACGGAGAATTGTTGCCAGGTAAGGGGTGTTGAACCAACAGGCCTACGCCTCTCATAAGCCTCCCACCAAGTGAAGGGAGCTCCAGAAAATTGAAAAGTGCTAAATGTGACCCCACAGGTCTCCAGAATACCCATTGTACGAAGAATCCTCTAACACTTGTCCAAGAAACCCTGGGCATCCTCACCCTCTATATCACTGAATGTTGGAGGCTGAAGTCTACCAAACCTCTCCAACCTGCGCTCCTCGTCCTCTACCATAGCCGGAGCTACATAGTCATAAACAGCTACAACTAGCTGGGTTGGAGGTGCCCCCGGTGTCTGAAGTCCCTGCACTACTTGCTTAGGTGTGCGAGTGGCGGGAGTCTGAGTGCCTCCTCCGGCCTAAGAAGTTGTTGCAGTTGTAGTAACTGAGACCACCTGAGCTAGGCCAATGCATTTTGATAGAATCTGAGCCAGGGCCTCCTGAAGACCTGGAATCATAATGGGCACAACTAGTGCTTGAGTAGGTGCTGCTGGAGCATCCACAACTGGGACCTGATCCTAAACTATGGCGGTTGGTGGATTTGCAGGTGCAGCCCTAGCTATTGTGCGGGCTACACCCCTGCCCCTACCATGGCCTTGACCGCATCCTCGGCCTATAGTGGCCCCAACTGGTGGTACTGGTGGTCGTCCATCCTACCCGGTAGCACATGTCTTTGCCATCTGTGAGAATAAAATAATTGAAGTTTAGTTCTCAGATCAACAGATTCGCACGACAAGAATTTCAAGAATATGAAGTTTTCTTAAAGGTTCTGCAGCCTCCTAAGGATAAATACAGACATCTCCATACCAATCCGCGAGACTCTACTAAACCTACTCATGACTCGTGAGACCTATGTAACCAAGGCTCTGATACCAACTTGTCACGATCCTAAACCGGACACGGTCGTGGTAGAGCCTATCGTGAAATAAGGCCAGCTGAAACAAACCCCAAAATAAATTAAACAGTTTTAATGATCCATATTTAAGACATAAATAAACTATAAATCCCAAAATAGAGAGTGGAATAGAACAATGCGGAAACAGCACAACCCGACATCGGGTTGTCACCAGTCATGAGCATCTAAACATCCGTCTAAGAGTATGAAAAGACTAAACAGTCTAGTATAAAGAAAGTAAAGATAGGAAGGAGAAGCACTGGGCTGCGAATGTCGGACATCTACCTAGTCAACTCCGAATAGTCTGCTGGATAGCAATCAACCCTCACTAGCATGACCCGAGACGCCTGGATCTGCACATAAGGTGCATGAATTAATGTGAGTACGCCAACTTAGTAAGTAATAAAAGTAAAGTCAGATGAGCGATTAGAAAACACGTAAAACACGGCAAAATGCTACAACGAGGCAGTATATAACCAGAGCAATGCAATAAAATTATAAAAGCTCATAAAAACACCTTAGTTCAGTAGAAACCTTTGTAAAGCATCTTTTAGCAGTTTAAACGAGTGAATGAAACAGAGAGAAAAGATAGATACATAAATCATCCCCTCGAGCAAAATACCAATAGAATCAGCCCCTCGGGCTATCTCACAATCACCCATATCAGCCCCTCGGGCAATAACTTAATCAAAATCAGCCCCTCGGGCTATATCACATCTCACACTGGGTACCCTCGCTTACTAGGGGTTCACAGACTCCGAGAGGGGCCCTTACGGCCCAAGCGCAATAACAAGCCATCTCGTGGCATAATCAAACAGGCTCTCGGCCTAATATCAAGCCACCTCGTGGCGTAACAACTCAGGCCCTCGGCCTCAAAATCATGAATCAGTGCAATACTGCTGCAGCGCACAGCCCGATCCAATAAGATCCTCACAACACAGGCCCTCGGCCTTACTCAGTTAGAACCTCGCAAGCCACTCGGGCAATAGTAAAACATGATGCTCAGCCCAAAATATCATTTAAAATATCAAAAACAAGTAAATATGGCTGAGTTGTGAAAACAGTAGAATATAGCATGACTGAGTACAAATACGAAGTCAAAATAGTGAGTAATAGTAGCAAAAATCCCCTAAGGGTCCGAAATAGTTGGCACGAGGCCCAAATATGGCATTCAGCCCAAAGCATGATGATAGGAAATGGTTTTCAATCAAATACGCTGTTAAACAGTCATATGGGATGGACTAAGTCATAATCCCCAACGGTGCACGACCCCACGCTCGTCATCTAGTGTTTGCATCAGCTCAAAGCAGCACAATGATGTGAAATCTGGGGTTTCATACCCTCAGGACAGCATTTACAATCATTACTTACCTCTATCCGATCCAGACTCTAGCCCGCGATGCCATTGCCTCTCAAATCGGCCTCCGGATGCTCCAAATCTATCCAAAAAGAGATTTATACCATCAAAATATACTAAGGGAACAATGCCCATTCGAAAATAATCAATTTACATCACAAATCCAGAAATTGGCCAAACCCGACCCCTGGACCCACGTCTCGAATTCTGATAAAAATCACAAACATAGAATCCTTACACTCTCACGAGTTCATACATATCAAATACATCAAAATCAGACAATAAATAACCCCTCAAATCCCTAGATTTAGGTCTCCAATTTCCAAGCCCTAACTTCTAATTTTTAAGCTTAAATTCCACAAATTCCATGATTAATTAGGTAGAAATCACATTAGGATTGAGTATTAAGTCCATAAATCTTACCTCCAAGTGTTTCCCCTTGATTCCCTTTTCAATCCTCCTGAAAAGCTCCAAAATCGCCCAACAATGGTGAAACTTAGACTCAAAATCGCAGAAAAGATTCTGCACAGCTATTCAAAATCTTTCTTTGTGAACGCTGTCAACGCCTTGCATTCGCGAAGCACAAACTTGAGTTGACCACTTTTAACTTCATCTCAATCGTGACTTCCTGTATGCAAACAATAAGGCTTGGCTACCCAACTCATCGGGAACGCGACTCCACACCCGCAAACGTGAAGAACAAACCCTTCAGGACCATATCTGCTCACTTTCCTCTATGCGAACGCTGAAAGAGCCTCACAAACGTGATAACCATTGATCTAAACCCTTCGTGAACGCAAAGTCTAACTTGACAGCCACACATCCTAACCCTTCGCGAACGCGGGACATGCATTGTGAACGCGAAGGTCAAAAACCTGCAACACCAACAACAGTTTTTCTGCAATTTCCTTCAACATGAAATGATCCGTTCAACCACCCAAAACTCACCCGAGGCCCTTAAGACCTCAACCAAACATGCCAACTTATTCCATAACCTCATTAAAACTTGTTCCAATCTTTGGAATGCTCAAAACAACATCAAAACACCAAAATCACATTGGATTCATGCCTAAGAATTCCAAAAACTTTCAAATTCCTCTGTCGATCAAAAAGTCTATCAAACCTCGTCCGAATGACCTGAAATTTTGCACACACGTCACAAATGACACAACGGACGTCACAATAGGAAATTTAGTCTCGTAGGTACAATATCGTAATCCTTGAGAAATATTCAGATAGGATTTAGGGTAGTTAAAGGTACCGTATAAGTGTTACAGAAATAAAAGAGAGTGTCACTAGGGAGACAATCGAAATTTCAATTCAGAAGCAACCCTACGAGCACAAGAGTGTGGAGGTAAGTAACTAAGGATAAGGATAGGCGAGTAAGAACAATAGAATTCTATGGGGTATACAATGTAATAAGCTTGCAGCTTTACAAGAGTCAAAGGGTTTTCCCTAAGCACTGTAATGAAAGACTAGATCAGAAAATAAGGAAGAAGTCTTCAAGCAAAGAATAGTGACCTAAAGAGAAAATGATCTGACAACAATAGCCTCCTTATAACATTGTATACATTCCATAAGAAAGTGGCACCTATCGTGTCAAATGAACGGGGGAAATATTCGAGATCATATGAGTTGCATGAAATTCCAATAGGTGTGGTCACTAAAATAGGCCAAGTAATCATGCAACAAGTGGAAGCACGACTAGAAAAAGTAATTGCTTACTTTTTAAAGAAAGATGAGAAGGCGCAAAAGGAATTATTTGATCAATGATCCAGAGTTAGTTACGTTATGACTACACTCAAGATTTCGTAGTACTATCCATACAATATATATGTTGACATTCATACAGTTATGTGAGACTTCGATATAGGTTAAAAGAAAGAATTGAGTCCACATTGCAGACAAGGGCTTGAATTGTTAGAAGGTTGTATCATGGATGTTCCATAGCATCTACAATAGGCTAATGTAATAACTAATATACTGAGTCGCATATCAGAAGATAGCTTAAGCCTACATAAAGGGTGAGAGAGAAGAGGAATTTAAAGAGTTAATCAGCTAAGTAAATCAGGAATCTTATTACTAGACCAAGATAATTATAAAAATCGTGATTGAGAACATTGCAGAATCACCCATAATATCATAGGTACAAAAGAGATAGTACAAAATCCATATTCTATAATGGCTCTACGATAAAGGCAGTTTGAAGAGAACCATCCTCATAAGAAGTTAGTATGAAGCTCCCACCGGATTGAGTATGCACAATAGGTACAAGTATTATAGTAGATCTTGAAGTTGTGGATGTGAATTCCACCTATGTAGAGGGGTATCTACGAAAGAGACAGAAAATACGATGCTTGATTTAAAGATAAGTAAGGTAAATGTGAAGAAGGTACGAAATACTCAAGTGCAGAAGATTGTGAATATTCCAGACATCAAATAGAAGGTTTGAAGCATTGTGATTCAGTATCCACAAAATGATAGTTGCATCGTCAGTAGCATATCTTGTAGCTTTCGATTTCTAGGTACCGATAGGTCTAGTTACAAGATTAAGAAGAGTTAGAGATGATATGATGTCTCGCTTGAGGTTCTAGAATAACATAAGGGAATTTATAGTGCTATCAAGTTAAAGGAAGGTTGCAATCAGTATGAATATATATGTGTAGGTCGCAAGATAAAGTATGGTAGAGCGACAAGGTTTTAGGTAGACGGGAGTAAGGATAACAAAAGGTGATTGAGAAGGTGAAGAAAATAGGTAAGGCCTCAGGATTAAGCCCATCAAAATAAGAGAGCTTATGGCTTCTGTAAGTTATAGAAATCTCTTTATAACCTGAATGAACTCGGAGGAGTTTAAGACTATGAGCATTTAGAAGAGATGGAATGCTACCCCGGTAGGAGAATAAGGGTTTAATTGTGATAAATGTTAAGAGGATGATATTTAGGCTTTCGATTGAGTAATTATTAAAAGAGAAGGGATTTCATGAATTGCATGAGATTATAATACCCCCATAATATGAATCACATTGGGATGCGATGAAATACATTTATTGAAGTATAATATCATCCCTAGGTGGATGAGGCAAATAACTTCAGATGTTCCCCTCTGAGACGTGAGCCCTAGTGACAATATATTACGTAAAAGGTTTTAAGTTATTAATGGTAGATTATAGATCAATATTAAGGTGAAACAACAATAGATGGATAAAAGTTCCAATGTACGATATGAGATTTGGTTGTGTTCTTAAGATGAACAGTAGTGAGGAAGCATTAAAGGACTTTGATGTATACATATAAGATAAACAACAAGAGAGTAACTTGGAGTTTGGTAGAAGACCTCAGTAATAATAAATTGAAATGTTATGGTATAGTATGACCTACCTAGATTTATTAAAGCCATAAGGATAGATATACAAGGCTACGAAACAAGATATAGCAACAGTCGTAAGTTCAACAAAGTACCGAGCGAAGAAATTCAGTACACCTATATATATTGGAAGGAATAACTTGTCATAGTTCTGTATATATTCCCAAAGTGAGGCCTAGAGATTGGCTAAAAGCTGGAGGAAAAATGACAAAGGAATCGAATACACGCACATACAAAGACAAAGTCGTACAGGCTGCATGACAGAAGGTCGCAACAGTTACGAGATTGGAAGAATTCTGAAAACAAGTCATGGTGTGAGAAAGAGGCCTAAGGGAGGGAATGCCCTAGCCTTCAGATTTATTCAAGAAACAGTTTCCTAGATGGAAGGGATAGTATTAAAATACTCGTAACAACTATAGTCTATGAGATTGATGAGAGGATTAGCCAATACTCAAGGACGAATGTTCCAACGGGGGAATGGTGTTATACCCCATGTTTTTGTACGTAAGAGTACGTCTTAACTAAATTGATGTAAGACCAAAAAAAGATCATCTTTGGAAGTATATAAAGTAAGTTATCATGTTACCTCGAATGTTACATATATTGAAGATTATGAACAACAAGTACAAAGAGAGTTGGAAGGTTTAGAAGCTAAGGAATTTAAGAAAACAATGTTTCGTCGAAAGTAAACAAGTTAGGAATGTTATAACATGTATTTTTGGGGTGAGACTAGGGTACTTAACATGAGAATGAGGTTATATTATGATTTATGTCAGTCGTATGATAGTCGTGTGTTATGTTTTAAATTCAAGAGAGTTGTGCAACAAAAGTCGATGAAAGTTATCACAAGTTGCATTCATAAGTTTTACTGAAATTTTGGGTCAAATGTAACTGCAATTTTCTCCAAATATACTTAGAGTTTGGGGTGTTCCACCCATAAAATTGAATCTCTATGAGTCTATTTTCTATGTAATTAAACCTTTTGTCAATATGGCATTGGAGTAGAGAGATGTATGAATGTTTACGAGACTGCGCTAGCTACTAGGTGACAAGTAGGTGTGTCACCTACTTACTTAAATGAGAGTCCAAAAAGGGGCTATTTTGGGTCATCCAAAGAGCCCAATTTAAGAGATTATCCACTAAAATATAACACCCATTACATAATACAATAACCAGACCTAAACCCCTGCAAACATCCTCCCAAAAATTTCCCACAAACCCTAATTGATTTTCTCTCCCTTTCAAGTTCTAATTGGAGGTAAAACCTAAAGTTTGAAGAACCAAGATAGGAGCTGAGTTATCAAACAAATAAGGTAAGTTTAATTCTCTATTTCATCCATTTTTCTGCTGTAAATTCATGGTAATTCTTTCTATATTTTTAAGAACTCACGGGACGATGATCGGAAGTCGTGAGTTCGAATTATTTACTTGTAGCGGACTGTTTTGTGGACTGTTTTGTGTTGCTGTTGGGCTGTGTATTTTACTACTATTTTGTTGATTTTTGGAGGAGTAAGGTTGTGGAGAAACACCAAATAAATGCAGGGTGGTGAGCTGGTCATTCATATTAACATTTTCGGGCTATTTGACACTACTACGGTGGTCGTTTTGTGTTTGAAGAGATTGAGGTGTGTTGGCCTGTTTTTTGGTATTTTGTGGTGTATATAAGGTTGGAAAATAATATATATATGTTGTTATTTTTGTTTTCTTGTGTTGCTGGTGTTTTCTTGAATTTGGAGGAAGTAGGGATTATGGGGGAGATGTTGCCCGTTTTAATACAAAATAAGCTTGTCGTTCGTGGTGCGATAGTTATACCTTTCATAACTTAATGATAGTATTATTATCGTTGTTGTAGATTAAGGTATGAAGAGGCAAGTTCAACTTGGTGATTGGAAAGATTGTGATAAGGTATGTTAAGTCCAAACCTTTCCTGCATTTTGGCATGATCCCATAAGTACATGCATTTGATAACAAGGCATAAAGAAAAGTTCTTATTCCTGACTTTATGTACATTATCCTAGTCTCATAAGCTAAAGTATTCTTTGTTATCGGGACATCATATTCCGTTTAGTTTTGTCTTCTTTCAGCCAAAAGAGAGAGCCTATATATATATATATATATATATATAGTATTACAGTATTTTCACCATCATCGAGCTATTATCGATGGGCAGGCCCCTATTGGGCAACCTCTGATCAGATGGTAAGTTATATACCAAACCTACTATGGCCGAGAACCTATGAGCGAGCCCTGAATGGCCGAGAAACAGAGCCTAGTATGGCCGAGTGCCTATGAGCGAGTCTACTACGGCAGAGCAGTTACACATACCGAGCCTTATAGGGTCGGACAATTATTTTACATACTATATAGAGAGAGTTGAGTCAGTATTAGCAGGTAAGCATATCTTCTGATTATCTTTGACTCCTAGTTACATTCAGTTATTATATCATCAGTTCAATTTTAGCTTGCAATTATTATGTTGCCTTACGTACTCAGTATATTATTTTGTACTAACGTCCCTTTGCTGTAGATGCTGCATTTCATGCCTGCAGGTCCTGATAGACAGCTGGATAGACCTTCCTAGTAGATAAAGTCAAACATCAGCGTTGTTGGTAAGCTCCACTTCCCCAAAGTTACGAGGTCTGGACCTTGGAGTCCATTTTATATATACAAGTTTGACGGGTAGATCGAGTCCTTGTCGCGACTATGATACAATTCAGCTATCTCTAGAGGCTTGTAGACAAGTCTTGTATAGTTTGTATGTTAGTAGATGTCCATGGCTGAGTAATTATTAAAAGAGAAGGGATTTCATGAATTGCATGAGATTATAATACCCCCATAATATGAATCACATTGGGATGCGATGAAATACATTTATTGAAGTATAATATCATCCCTAGGTGGATGAGGCAAATAACTTCAGATGTTCCCCTCTGAGACGTGAGCCCTAGTGACAATATATTACGTAAGAGGTTTCAAGTTATTAATGGTAGATTATAGATCAATATTAAGGTGAATCAACAATAGATGGATAAAAGTTCCAATGTACGATATGAGATTTGGTTGTGTTCTTAAGATGAACAGTAGTGAGGAAGCATTAAAGGACTTTGATGTATACATATAAGATAAACAACAAGAGAGTAACTTGAAGTTTGGTAGAAGACCTCAGTAATAATAAATTGAAATGTTATGGTATAGTATGACCTACCTAGATTTATTAAAGCCATAAGGATAGATATACAAGGCTACGAAACAAGATATAGCAACAGTCGTAAGTTCAACAAAGTACCGAGCGAAGAAATTCAGTACACCTATATATATTGGAAGGAATAACTTGTCATAGTCCTGTATATATTCCCAAAGTGAGGCCTAGAGATTGGCTAAAAGCTGGAGGAAAAATGACAAAAGAATCGAATAGACGCACATACAAAGACAAAGTCGTACAGGCTGCATGACAGAAGGTCGCAACAGTTATGAGATTGGAAGAATTCTGACGACAAGTCATGGTGTGAGAAAGAGGCCTAAGGGAGGGAATGCCCTAGCCTTCAGATTTATTCAAGAAACAGTTTCCTAGATGGCAGGTATAGTATTAAAATACTCGTAACAACTATGGTCTATGAGATTGATGAGAGGATTAGCCAATACTCAAGCACGAATGTTCCAACGGGGGGAATGGTGTTATACCCCATGTTTTTGTACGTAAGAGTACGTCTTAACTAAATTGATGTAAGACCAAAAAAAGATCATCTTTGGAAGTATATAAAGTAAGTTATCATGTTACCTCGAATGTTACATATATTGAAGATTATGAACAACAAGTACAAAGAGAGTTGGAAGGTTTAGAAGCTAAGGAATTTAAGAAAACAATGTTTCGTCGAAAGTAAACAAGTTAGGAATGTTATAACATGTATTTTTGGGGTGAGACTAGGGTACTTAACATGAGAATGAGGTTATATTATGATTTATGTCAGTCGTATGATAGTCGTGTGTTATGTTTTAAATTCAAGAGAGTTGTGCAACAAAAGTCGATGAAAGTTATCACAAGTTGCATTCATAAGTTTTACTGAAATTTTGGGTCAAATGTAACTGCGATTTTCTCCAAATATACTTAGAGTTTGGGGTGTTCCACCCATAAAATTGAATCTCTATGAGTCTATTTTCTATGTAATTAAACCTTTTGTCAATATGGCATTGGAGTAGAGAGATGTATGAATGTTTACGAGACTGCGCTAGCTACTAGGTGACAAGTAGGTGTGTCACCTACTTACTTAAATGAGAGTCCAAAAAGGGGCTATTTTGGGTCAGCCAAAGATCCCAATTTAAGGGATTATCCACTAAAATATAACACCCATTACATAATACAATAACCAGACCTAAACCCCTGCAAACATCCTCCCAAAAATTTCCCACAAACCCTAATTGATTTTCTCTCCCTTTCAAGTTCTAATTGGAGGTAAAACCTAAAGTTTGAAGAACCAAGATAGGAGCTGAGTTATCAAACAAATAAGGTAAGTTTAATTCTCTATTTCATCCATTTTTCTGCTGTAAATTCATGGTAATTCGTTCTATATTTTTAAGAACTCACGGGACGATGATCGGAAGTCGTGAGTTCGAATTATTTACTTGTAGCGGACTGTTTTGTGGACTGTTTTGTTTTGCTGTTGGGTTGTGTATTTTACTACTATTTTGTTGATTTTTGGAGGAGGAAGGTTGTGGAGAAACACCAAATAAATGCAGGGTGGTGAGCTGGTCATTCATATTAACATTTTCGGGCTATTTGACATTACTACGGTGGTCGTTTTGTGTTTGAAGAGATTGGGGTGTGTTGGCCTGTTTTTTAGTATTTTGTGGTGTATATAAGGTTGGAAAATAATGTATATATGTTTATATTTTTGTTTTCTTGTGTTGCTGGTGTTTTCTTGAATTTGGAGGAAGTAGGGATTATGGGGGAGATGTTGCCCGTTTTAATACAAAATAAGCTTGTCGTTCGTTGTGCGATAGTTATACCTTTCATAACTTAATGATAGTATTATTATCGTTGTTGTAGATTAAGGTATGAAGAGGCAAGTTCAACTTGGTGATTTGAAAGATTGTGATAAGGTATGTTAAGTCCAAACCTTTCCTGCATTTTGGCATGATCCCATAAGTACATGCATTTGATAACAAGGCATAAAGAAAAGTTCTTATTCCTGACTTTATGTACATTATCCTAGTCTCATAAGCTAAAGTATTCTTTGTTATCGGGACATCATATTCCGTTTAGTTTTGTCTTCTTTCAGCCAAAAGAGAAGCGAGTATATATATATATATATAGTATTACAGTATTTTCACCATCATCGAGCTATTATCGATGGGCAGGCCCCTATTGGGCAACCTCTGATCAGATGGTAAGTTATATACCAAACCTACTATGGCCGAGAACCTATGAGCGAGCCCTGAATGGCCGAGAAACAGAGCCTAGTATGGCCGAGTGCCTATGAGCGAGTCTACTACGGCAGAGCAGTTACACATACCGAGCCTTATAGGGTCGGACAATTATTTTACATACTATATAGAGAGAGTTGAGTCAGTATTAGCAGGTAAGCATATCTTCTGATTATCTTTGACTCCTAGTTACATTCAGTTATTATATCATCAGTTCAATTTTAGCTTGCAATTATTATGTTGCCTTACGTACTCAGTATATTATTTTGTACTAACGTCCCTTTGCTGTAGATGCTGCATTTCATGCCTGCAGGTCCTGATAGACAGCTGGATAGACCTTCCTAGTAGATAAAGTCAAACATCAGCGTTGTTGGTAAGCTCCACTTCCCCAAAGTTACGAGGTCTGGACCTTGGAGTCCATTTTATATATACAAGTTTGACGGGTAGATCGAGTCCTTGTCGCGACCATGATACAATTCAGCTATCTCTAGAGGCTTGTAGACAAGTCTTGTATAGTTTGTATGTTAGTAGATGTCCATGGCGGCCTCGTCAACCTGCACATTCATATATATATATATATATATATATATATATATATATATATATATATATATATATATATATATATACGAGTTTTTGGGTATGTTTACCCCTCAGATGAGAGAGACAATATTTTTAGATGATTCAGAATATGGCCTTATCGTCCTAGGATGAGGGTTACCCCTCTTGAGCCGAGTATGGCACCGGGTATCGGCCACACCTCTTCAAGTTTGGGGAGTAACAAAGTTGTTCTGAAGAATAGGTAGTCATCACCAGAATGAAATGTGCTGCCTTGGTCAACCTATCCACAATGACCGACAATGCATCAATTTTCTTTAAAGTCCGTGGGAGCTCAACAACGAAATCCATGGTACTACACTTCCATTTTCACTCAGGAATCTCAAGTCTCTAAAGCAAACCACTCAGCCTCTTATGTTCCTACTTCACCTACTGACACTTCAAACACCGAGCCACATACTCTACTATATCTTTCTTCATTCTTCTCCATTGTTTACCGTGAAAATGGTAACAATAATTAAATTTGTAAATGGGATTCTAAAAATATGTGATATATTCTCGAGCTAGTTGTTAAAGCAATTAATGCTAAGAATGTTAAGTTTAACAATGAAATTCGAGGTATAAAAAGGAAGTAACCAAATCGAAGGGTGGCCGTTGCCGGGTGCATAGATGGCCGATGGGACCTCGGGGCCGGTGTTAATATCGATCTCGAACTATCGGGGGCAGTCGGAAATGGGATAACAGGCAAATATATGATCGATCAAGGCTCTATGTTACCAATATTGACCAAAGTAGTGAATAACAAATAAGAGAATGATAAATGCTAAAGCGGCCTCGGGCCAGTGAGAGCGAACAACTTAGAAGAAAAGAGAGAGAGATATTATTGCACTTGTGGAGAAATGGAGCAACATCTGTCCCTTACAAGGTAGGGCGAGTCCCCTTTATATAGGAGGGGAGACTCGGCTACAAGAAAGTGGAGATTAATAACAAAGTATGGCGATGGGATGGCTTGACGTGATGCTTCAGCATAGACTGCGGATAGGCTGGGCCCGTCAGATGTAGCCATGTGCCTAGGGGGCATCCCCCTCTATCCTAACTTCGTTCTTCATTTCCTTCAAGTCAGGCTTTGACGAGCCCCGAGGCTGCGAACTTGGTCACGGCCTCCCGCCCTCGGGGTCTCGGGGCATGCTTCCGAAATGTCTCGATAGTGAGAAATCAAGTCTTCTGATTTCTCCGCATACAGATAGTCTCCGTGTTTCCCATAACAAAGTGATGGGAAATGATTCTGACACTTTACTCCTCAAGCTTCTTTCAGCGATGCGATATCGATGATGTGACCCGTCGAGGGCTGCTTGTATGCAAATTTTTATGAATAAGAATATACTTTGCTGACTTCTGCTTTCCTTACTTTGCTTTGTTTCTGTATGCTCTCATGCCCTTCGAGGCTCTTTGAATGCCTTCATTTACTCGTTGACTGCTGATATTTGACTTGAGCACGAGCGTTCACTCTGATCTTTTGCTGATCGACATTGCTCTCCTCCGAACCCATCACCATGCTTCGGACCAATCTTGGATTGATCTGATAGGTCCAGGCTATCGAGGCCCTCCGAGTTGTTTGGAGATCATGCGTCGAATTCTGGGGCCTTCGGGAGTGTTATCCTAGATAAAGGTCAT
This sequence comes from Nicotiana tabacum, assembly GCF_000715075.1. Taxonomy (NCBI): domain Eukaryota; kingdom Viridiplantae; phylum Streptophyta; class Magnoliopsida; order Solanales; family Solanaceae; genus Nicotiana; species Nicotiana tabacum. The sequence goes on from NC_134097.1 coordinate 56,175,436, forward strand.
CTTTGGGTACCCGGGGGTCCCTATTGATCTTGATATAGATAACCCTTTTAAAATGTATAGAATTGACTTCTGCTAAGGAGTTTACTTATATTTGGGCGCTTCCTCAGACCATCATGGAGCTTTCGTGATCAGAGATTCCTGTGTTTATTCTTTTTTTCAGAAAAAGGGGATCACGAGACCAGGTGCTTGCGTTGCGTCAGGTGTCAGCGTTTAAAGCTTACCGAGGTTCGACTTCTTTGGGTCGGGGGTTCTTGATGTAGAGTGCTGCCTCGAGCTTGGAGATAATATGAATGGCCCTTTGAGTATTGACTCCTTGTTGAAGGGTGCTTTCTGGATCGGGTACTGATCCGTCGATCTATTTCGAGGCTATTGGCTTCCCGGGGCTTGCCTCGGTCAGGCGAATCGTCACTACTTCTCGCATATATGTGGGGCAACTTCAGCTCCTTTGCAAGACTTCAATATTTTTAGATAGCCTCCTTTCTGCTTTGGGACGAGGTACTTCATCTTTTTAGGCGCAAAATGTGTTGGTGTGCGCCCTTGCCTTGACCTGTTAGTTTCACCATAGTCATGGAAACCAGCAGGGGACAGAGGGACTGCTCCTGATGCTCAAGAACCGAGGGATTTTGCTCTGGAGACGACGTCCTTGATAAGAGAGGAACACCTAGAGATGGTGAGGAGGTACTGCGGGTGGAGCGAGGGGATAACATTGCAGGTGCTTTCCCCAGATGAGGGCATCGCGGACTCTACTAATGGTTTTTTGAGTGTATACCTATACCCTTTCGCATTTGGCCCCCCTGATAGCTTTGTGCTTTATTTTTGCTCGAAGTATCGAGTTACCCTGGCACAGATTCATCCATCATTTTGGCAAACAGCGTTGATAATGAGATTCTTCGCAGAGAAAGTCGGGCTTAAATTCATGCTTGACCATCTTGTCAGGCTATATCGGCCTTTTCATCATCGAGGCCTGCTAACTCAGAGGTGTCGTTTCTTCACGCCTTTGTTGGTGATGACGAGGAAGGTAGGGATCGAGAGTGGGCCAGCTGGTTTATCCGGGTCTAGACGACCGATATTATCCCTGTGGAGTTTTTGCTATTTCCCGAAGGGTGGAATCATGCACGTGAGTAAGGCGTTTGGCATTTTTTTAGATTCCGCATATAGCGAAAACCAGCTGAGTAATAATGTTGTCTCCCTTGTTACAGCAACTTCGTGGATGCCGGGTGAGGTCCATGACCTGCCCAGCTGGGTCCGAATGATGGTGACCTATTCGTCCAGCGACGAGTGCAGGTGGCAAGCTGTGCTTCGTACCAGATAGGGAGCTCAATTCCAAGGTATGTGCGTATGCTTCCTTTTCCTTCGTATACCCAAGGTAACAATTTCCCCTTTTAATTGCACTAGATTCCCCGTTTGTAGATATCGGGCGGTTCCTTAGGATGAGGCAATGTTTTTTCTGAAGAGGAGAAGCGATCGTTGGCCTCAGGGCTGAGGGACGATGGCAATAAAAGGGATCAACACCATGGTGCGACAGAGCCTTTAGAGGTGCTGGTCGGTCTCACATTTCTGAGGAAGTGGCGTCGCTTGAGTCTTCTTGTCCCAGAGTGCCTGACACCCGACTGATGGTTCCTTTGAGCGATCATGTCTTGCCCGAGGTCGGTTCTTCTGGGGCCACATGGGCAGGATCAACAGAAATGTGCTCTGACTTCGAGGAAGTCCGTCAGCTTCACTTTGTGGTGAGTTTATTTACAATTTCCCTGTATCCCGTGTCTTCCTCCCTTTATTGAACCTTTCTTGTGTAGGTCTTTGATAGGATTAGGTCTGAGCTACTTCGTCAAGGGGACAAGCTCTAGAAGATTCTGGATGAGGGCGAATCCCTTAGGCTTCTTAGCAAGGAGAAGGAAGTTGAGTTGCAGCATTGGCGATATGAGGCGTACCGGAGCTCAAACTATGAGAACTATTTGATGGAGCGGGTAACTTCCTGTAGTAGGTGCTTCGCTCCTTTATAACCTTAAGGCTAACTCCTTTTTGCCGCATCAATTGTAGAAAAAGGCGGAGGCATTGGAGTACCTTAAAGGCGACGTCAACCGCATCATAGTTGCTTGCGAGGAGCTAAGGGCTCAAGTGCAGGCTCGAGCATTAAAGGAGATGAGCGCCTCGGATAAGGTCCCTGCCTTCGAGGTCTAACTCAGCTTGACTTATGACAACACCAATGTTCAAGCGAATATGATTGGGAAACTTGAATCTGATATCTCGAAGGTCGGAGTAGAGATATTTGATGCCCGGGCAGAAGCGACATTAAGCCGAACCAAGGCTGATCGTGAGATGGCGATTCGTATGAAAGATGCTACTGATGCCCAAGCTGAGCTGAAGCGAGCCCTGTTGATACCCAATTTTTTCCTGTATTTTTATATGCAAAATACCTTCCAAAATAGCATGTATATACATATACAAGTATGTCCCAAGGTCCTATTATTTTTCTCAATTTTTTAAAGATTTTAAAGTCAATTTTTTGGTAATTCATTTATTGAATTCTAATATTTATGCTAAAATATAGCTAGTATGATTTTTGCACATTTTTACAAATTTATTTAGTATTTAAAAAGAAGAAGCTAAATTGCAATATTAGCCTACTTTAAGATTTAATTGCGTTTATAATTACAAAATTGGCTCCAGTATTTTTAGTCTAATATTTATATATTATTAATTAATTTATTACCTTTAATTTGTTTCCATAAATTATTTTACTATTTTTATAAAATAAATAAGGGAAAATGGCTATTTAAATATTAGTATGTTTTAATTTCGATTTTGGCCAGATTTGGCACCCCTAATCCAAAACAATTTCAATTTCAATTGCCCAGCCAATTCCAAAATTACCACACCCACGACCTTTAAAAATAACCCACTCGGCCCCCCTTTAAATTCCAGCCGTTGATATGCATGTTCTCCCTTTCCTTTTTAATTTACCAACACCCCCTAACCCTAATCATTTTGTCACTGGTAGCCGCATTTGAACCCCCCATTCTCTCAAACTCTCTCGAAGCTTCTCAAACCCTAGCCGCCTCTCACTTCCACCCTAAAGCCACTGGAATCCAAGGCTTCTAAACACATCAGAGTCCTACACCGGCCTCCTATGACTCCCATACGCCTGATTTCTGAAGATTTAAGGTCTGACCACGAAGAAGCTTGGTCCAGGCTTCGTTTGATTCAAGATCTATGGCCATCTCCAGCCTGCTCCAGCGAGCCATGCCTGCTTCGAGCTTAGTTTTGACTTCTCCGGCTCAGATTAGTGACCTTTCCAAGCCTTTCTCACTATTGGGGTTCTTCTGAAACCCTAACCCTTCGAGGTTTTTATGATCTCCTTAAATCTGTTCCAGATCCATGCTTTTCTTAAGTTTTTAAACTCATTTTCCTGACTTTTCTTTCAAAAAATTACTTTCAAAATCATCTCTTTTCTAGCCTAGGGTTTTTTCTGAAAGTATTTAAATGTTTCTCTGACTTTCTTTTTATTTTTGTGTGTATTTGCCTCTATTGTGTTCTTGTATGCTTCTTCTATGATGTTTTTGTATACTTCTTCTACTGTATTTTCCTATACTGTGTTCTCATATGCTTTTTCTATTGTATTTTTCTCTACTGTGTTCTTGTGTGCTTCTCCTACTGTTCTTACCAATTTTCCCATTATTTTTCGAATTAGTTTCTTCTACTCTGTTTTCTTTGAGCTCTTCTACTATGTTCTGCATGTTACTTTTCTATCATATTTCTCATGAGTTTCTATTGCTAAAAGAAACATGTTAGAAGTTTCAGTTCTTTTCTGAGACCTCTGAACCTGTTTCGTTTTAACTACTTGCCCTCTCATCTTTGCACTCGATTAACAGTGGAAACCCTAGAATTTGGGGTTTTTTCCAAGTTTCTATGTGATTTGCTTGAACTAGAGTTGTATTTCAAAAAAAAAACCTAACTCTTTTAGACCAATTTCGAGTCTCTGAACTGAGTTTGGACATCCTTGTTTTCATATGATTCTGACTTTTTGCTAAACACTTCTAAGACCTTTTGCATTGGACCTTTTATATACTACTGGATGCTATTTCTCTTCTGCATTACTGACTTATGTGACAACCATTACCTACTGATTTTTGCAAAGGCATGACATCTTCTTTCAACTCAACATGTTTGTATGTTTTTTATATATGAAGAACTTCCCTCTAAAGTGTCTTTCAAAGTTGTGACCAGTTCAGACTTCCTTCTGAGCAGGTCTAATTGATTTTTTTCCATTGTTTGCTGATTTCCTTGTGATTCGATTTAAGTTAAAAAAAAACCTTTTCTCATCTTTACTGACTCGGTTCATTCATGGACCAGTAATTGCAAAATCTCAGACCCTTTGATTTACTGGCTACTAATTGGTTTTATTACCTTATTTGTACAACCGCGTATTTCAAATTCTAACCTTAAATAACTCTTTTATGTATTTACCCCTAATCTTCTACTTTTCACAAAGTGCTTAGCTAATTTCATTCCTTAAATAGTTCTTACCCATTTGAATTTGAATTCCTTGACTAAAGGAAGTCTTGTGTGATTGATTCTTAATTGATACTCAGTTCCTTAACTGTTTTCTTATCTTATTTCTGCCTTATTTTCACACTATAAATGCATGACTCTTTCACAAACACACCATCACAATACTCACACGTACATAATAGTCTTCTTGACTCACACTTACAAAATAATATTCCCACTTCTTGTCTGCAATATGGCCTGTTTACAAGACTTACTGTTTTTCTCTACTTGTTTCTTTGAAACTGGTATGTCTTGATTTAAGCTTCAGCATCACAACAATGTGTTTATTTATAATTTGTCTATCTACGCCTACTTACTGTATCTGTAGAACTCAATATTTCAATTAGCATGCTGATCTCTTTTTGTTTTGTTTTTGCTATGAATCCCATTCCCCTATACCCCTATGTGTACTTATTTGTAGTTGTTTCCCTTCCCTTTTCCCTCTATCAAAATTCTGTTTCCGCACTTGCACTCTCTCTTAGTCTTTAAGCTCTGCCCCCCTCTTGTGAGCCTTGCCTTGGGACCTTGAGTTCCCTTTGAACTTGGAGGGCTTGCCTTTCCACACAGCACCCGTCCAAATCTGGTAATACATTTGGGTGTGAGCATTGCTCGGAGTCCCCTTTGAGGTTCTTAGGGAACTTTGACACATCGAAATGGGAGAAAGGCTTTGGATCATGATCTCTTGGAGTTGGTTTACCTCATATTTCAGACATGAAGTCTGAATCAGGCTCTCCTTGCTTGTACCTTTTAATCTATGATGTATTCTTTTACTTCATTCTGGGCTATAATAATATGTAATAAACTCTTGGGGATGGTTAGTAAAAAGGGCGGGTAACTATGTATGCAAAGGGTAGATATCCTGCCTATAGGTACTTCTAAAATTCTGCATTCTCACATAGATATCCTACTTATAGGTACTTCTGCATTTCTCACATAGATATCATGCCTATAGATATTCCCGATTTCTGTATTTCTCACATAGATACCATGTCTATAGGAATTCTGCATTCTCTCATATAGAAATCATGTCCACAGGTACCGGGAAATTTGAATTTTGCGTATAGAAATATGCCTATTGGTCCTTCTGAATCTTGTATATCCATTCCTCATCAGGCAATCAGGTTTATAGGTCTTAATCAATCAACTGCAATTAGATATCATGTTCATAGGTTTTAAATGAAATTCAGCACCTAGATATCATGCTTATAGGGTTTCTGCATTTTACCATGTCAATTAAAAGGGGTTTAAAATCAACACGCATAAAAAGCATGTGTATAGGAGTTACTACTCAAGTCTGAATCGCTTCACTCGCTTATAAGTGTAAAAGCAGTAATAATGACGCACCATTTGTAGAACCTATAACCTTTTGCAAAAATTTTCTTTTTTTAACGACTGACGACTTCTCTTATATCAGTATGTATTCAGTTCACTTCATTGTTTCTGAAATCAATAGATGTCATGCCTATAGGATAATCGTCCAATACCTAGGCAAGCCTTAGGGCTAAAATTATAAACTAAACCAGATTTTATTAGCTACAACCAGTAGGCAGGCATGATTCGGGCTTCTTATCTGAACTATGTAATAAATTAGTCTGCCTCAACCTTTAATTTTTAATCAAACCCTAAACAGTATGTTCAAGACATGATAAATTATGTGTTTCTCTGTCAAAGGAGGTATATCTGAGTCTTTTACTTGTTATGTGCCTCCCCCAACTTGCTATACGTGTTTTGTATGTCGCCTTAGAATTCTTCCTTTGAAACTACAAATAATCCTAATATTCCTCCCTTTTAGGATTAGTAGTCTTAAACACCTCTGGGACTGATAGGATTGGGATGGGTAATAGCATGCAATAAGTAAACGAGACCATTCCGCGCTTCAATACCTTAATAGGGTGGGAAAGGATAGATATGGATATGATGATCACGCGATAACATCACGTGTAGCCCCTCACTAAGGAGTGATTACCGGATATTGTGTGGGGTGATCCATATTATTAATAAACCTAGGACTCCCCTTTCCCTTTGTTTCTTTGTTTCTTCTAAAGATTTCAAACTCTTTTTTTAAAGAAAAATCAGCTTTCTTTTAGTTATTTCCAACTTTATTTGTTTATAAACCCTTATGTGAAAATCCCCTCTCATTTGAAGCTTTATTTTTTTACGTGTTATTTGCACCTAAATTCATAACAATAGTCTGGCCGGGAACCACACTAGTGGATCCTGAGGGGTTCATAACACCTTCCCCTTGGGATAATTTTAAGCCCTTACCCAATCTCTGGTTACCTAAAACAAACCCTTTCCTAGTGTCCTAATGCACTTTAATCATTAGGTGGCGACTCTTAAATTCAAACCCAATTCCCAAAAGGGAACGAGTTGTCCTCCCAAATGTCATAAACCCGATTTCGCTAGAAAAAGGGGGCGCGACAGCATGGCGACTCTGCTGGGGATACTTAGGCTTTTACCATTTCAGACTTTTATTGTGATTTATGCTTCTTTATGCGCAATTATTTGTTTATTTCTTCAAAGCATTCAATTTTCTTTTTGATTGCGAAACTGACTGGTCTTTTGTTTCTTCATTTTATTACTGTGCTTTATTGCTTTCCTTTACTACTGCTTTACATTATGGAAAATTATTGTATTTATTGCTTTCCTAACGTGCAAATACGTGATAACCTTCTTTAATTGTTGCATAATCATGCTCAACATCATATTCCACTCATGCCAACAAAATACCATAGCAATGCTTATAATGAGTGGTTGTGCTCTTCCGATATTATCACCCCCTAAATCCAGCAAAGGCATATTTTTCTGTAAAACCAGTCGATCAACGGTGTAGTTGACGGTTCCTCGCCTTTCCCTCTTGAGTTGTCCGCTCAAGGGTAATAGTCTAAAACCCCATAGAAACCTTACTTTGTTTAATTGTGCATGCATCATGGTCAAACCTAGTCGAGTCATTTATGTTGTCCACATAAAGACTCTTTAAGATAGCCTTGTCCAAAGTCCACTGGGTTTCTCTGAAACCCAAATGGACACTGCCACGTTCTGTGCATTTATTTGGAGAACTAAATGTTTTTGTGCCAATTATTGATATTTAATAGTCGAGTCTGGTGGGGGTAAGGACCTAACCCTTTTGTCTTGCATAAATATGAGGCACGAAGTCCCCAGATTCGACATGGTCACCACCACCCACCCAAAATTGCTAAGCCGGTGGGAGGATCTTCATTCCAGTGATCAGACTCTTGTCCGAAAAAACCTAGGAAATCTGCCTTCTCTACTGGAAATCCAACCTATAAACAAGATCATAGAAGCTGATACTCTGTTCTGGGATTGGGATAGGTCTGTGTTCCGCTTCAGGGACATTAAGATGACACCCCTGCTAGAGGAAATAGGAGAATTAGCTGGTATACCATGGTAAACTTCGGGTTTGTTAATGCTGGAAAACCGCAAGGGTAAAGGTTTCCTCAAAATGATGGGTATAAGACGAATCCAGACTTGAAAGAGTCGTATATTCCCTTTGATTAATTGTACGAGAGATACGGTCACATCAAATCTTACCGTACTTATCCTGACGAGTTCGCCCTCACATCATTGGGGCATCTTCACTGAAGGGTCATTGTCTTCATTTTTTACCTCCTAGGGATGATAGTGTTTCTAATGAAGAAAGAAAGGATCCACACCAGGCTAGCTATGGTAACCAAAACTCTAATGGAGGGAATTAGTGGGCAACCATTCAGCATAGTGCCCATGATCCTTGCAGAGATATACCGAGCCTTGGAGAAATGTCAACAAGGAGCCCAACATTTTGAGTATTGCAATTTGCTACTCCAGCTCTGGCTTATGGAACTTCTCCAAAGGGGTGAATACCGGCAAGAGATTCAGCGAAGGGATTGGGATGATCACATAGCCTTCCATCATCCAAGACGAATGAACTATATGCCCAACATGTTGGCCCAGCCAGAAGACGCCGAGCAGTGGTTAGAGCTATTTGAAAATCTAGCTGAGGATCAAGTACAATGGATGTTCGAGTGGTTCCCTACTGACGAATTCATCGCCCGATCCAGGGATGCACCATTTCTGATACTGATCGGTTTTAGAGGAACCTACCCTTACGTCCCCCTCCTAGTTATGAGGCAGGCTGGTAGGAAGCATGTTATACTAATGGTCGACAAGATGAGTCAATTTCGGGCTGAATTTCAGGATGATGATAGCCCTTACAAGTTCCAGGCTCAACATATGTGGCACTGCAAAATCGTCATGGGAAGGAATACCATCGAGCCAGACATATACCATGCTGGTTGTACTCCATAGTATTCAGGCTGGCTGGAGGATAATCATAATGGTCTGGGTCAACTCGGGTTTGTTCGAGGTCACAGAATCATAGATGAAAAGGACGAGGCACAGGTCAAATACAATCAACTACGCAAGAGGATTCAGGAATGTGAAAGCGAGCACCGTGAGATATAAGAAGCCCACAAAAAGTTGATTGAAGAGTGGAAAGACATGGTTGTCAGTTCCAACAAGCGACTGGGATACATGGAGTGGGGTTTAGTAGAGCTGGAAAGGAAATTTCTCAAAAGAATCGAGGATTGCCAAAATGCTGAAGGAAACGAGGGCGGACACCTAGCCAGAGCCTACCTGTTGCTGGGACCTCGCGAGTTGGTGAAACTGTTCGAAGGAGCCAAATATGCCGAGTTTGGGGAAGGTCCTTCTGGGACCAAGTAGATAGGATCTTGTTCTTTCGCTTTATGAAATGTAATAAAGGCCCATGGCCACTAGTGACATTTTATTTCCAATTATTTAGCGTCGTTTTGGGATTCGTCTACCTTTTATCAATAAAATGAGGTATTTAGCATTCTAAGTTCTCCAAATCAACTTGTCGCTAGGCCCACCTCGGGCACAAAGAGGTTCCCCAAGTTAGGACACGATTTAAATTCTCACACTATGTGTTTATATATCGCAACATTTTTTTATAATTCTCACTAACTTGTTACCTTTTTTGTTTCTACTTTTGTTTTATTCCCCTCCCCGAAGGTTAGTTCGTACACTCTGGCATCATCATCTTATTTCACAAGATCCAGGGGCCCTCCACCCACTCCTCCTCCAAGTCCTGTCAAAAATAAGAACAAAGAAAAGATGGAAGATCTGAACAACTCAACTGAATGGGTAGAGGTCACTCATGGTACTCAAGTTTCCAAAGAAAGTACTTCCCAACTTGAGCAGAAATTGTTGAAGTTCCAGGAGGAACTTGATCAAGTTCGGAATCTGGGAAATTTGTCATTTTCCCTCACCACTCCAGATTTCAATTTCCCAAATAATCAGAACCCCAAAACTCCACAAAATATCCCAAAGCCACAAAATCATCCCGCTCCTCACCACCACTGCAACACCTGCCATATTTCCAACAATACCCCACTACTCATTCGGAACCCCAAAACTCCACAAATGACCACTTCCACACCCACCATAACACCCCTATCTATGTGGGGACCATGCCACACTCCACCCAACCCATCTCAAACATACACGAGTCTGATAATAAAGACTCATTCATCAGGAACCTAGCTGAAGAACTTAAGAAGTTGACCAGCCGAATTCAGTGCGTCGAAAGAAGTAAGGGGATTGAAGGGTTGAACTACGAAGATCTTTGCGTACAACCCGATGTTAAACTGCCCGAGGGGTACAAACCTCCTATGTTCGAGATGTTTGATGGTATAGGGGATCCAAGAGTTCATTTGAGAACATACTGTGGCAAGCTGGTCGGAGTAGGAAAGGACGAAAGGATCCTCATGAAACTTTTCATGAGGAGTCTGAAAGGAGATGCTCTATCTTGGTACATTTGCCAAGACCCAAATAAATGGTCGAATTGGGTGAGTATGACATCCGACTTTATGTACAGATTCAGGTTTAACATAGAAAATGCACCAGATGTGTTCTACATCTAGAACCTAAAGAAGAGGCCCACAGAAACATCCCGCGAGTATGCTATTCGTTGTAGATCAGAAGCTGCTAAGGTCAGGCATGCCTTAGAAGAGGAACAAATGAACAAATTTTTTATCCATGCTCAGGACCCGTAATATTATGAAAGGCTAATGTTGATTGAGAACCATAAATTTTCTAACATCATTAAGCTGGGAGAAAGGATCAAAGAAGGCATCAAAATTGGTATGGTTACAAACTTTGAAGCCTTACAAGCTACAAATAAGGCCTTACAGTCTGGTGGTGCATCCAAGAAAAGGGACATAGGAGCTGTCATGGTGGCACAGAGAACCAAATCTCCCATCAAATACCAAACCTACCCAACGACTCCACTCACGTATCAGCCTACTCCAAACTACCAAGCACCATCACCCTCTTACCAAACTCCACCACCCACTAATCAGCCATCTCCCCTTCCCACATATCAGCCTACTTCGCCCAGATACTCCTAACCTGCACATGTTTACCAAGCCTACAATACTCAACCATCCCACTATCAATCGCCTCCCAAACGTTAAAACTTTCCTAGACCTCAACCAAATTTTGACCGAAGACCTCCCAAACAATATATCGCCATTGCAGAACCCATTGAACAGCTGTACGAAAGGCTCAAAGCTGCTAGTTATGTCACTCCTATCCCTGTTATAACCCTTGAGAACCCTTCTCAATGGGTTAACCCAAACAAATCCTGTGCATACCATTCCGGCATTAAAGGACATACCATCGACGAATGTCTCTCCCTGAAAGACAAGATCCAGGCCCTAATTGATAACAAGATTGTTGTGGCAAGGGAGCCTGCTCCGAATGTCCGCAATAACCCTCTGCCATACCACAAGGGTGGATGTGTTCACATGATTGAAATAGAGGATGATTGGGACCCCAAAGGATCGATCGGTTTGATCACAGAGGGCAACAATCCAAAGAAGCCAATAGTCACCCTTAATCCGATTGTAGTCCAGATTTAGCCTTCTGGGGACGCCAAGGTAAATATGTCTATACCACATGAGTTTGAAGCACCACCCTCGGCAAAGACGCCAACACCAATTGAGGTCGAGTTTGGATCTCTGGCAAACACACCTATACCATTTGAAGTTGCGGTTTTACCTTCCAAAATACATGCTCCGTTCGGAGTAAAGGTGCCCATTCCAGTAGCAATGTTGGCCGTAACACCATTCCATACAAATGCCATACCTTGGGACTACACAGCCGAGACAAGAAGAAAAGGGAAGGCCAAGTTTGGGGAAACTGTTGCATCACAGGGTATGACAAGAACCGGTAGAAGTTTATACTCCAGAGCATTTAGCTGAGTCGAGTAAGTAGGCCTCTGGTCGGCCAACCATCACTGAGACCGGGCCTGATGATCTCTGTGGAAAGATACAAGCCAAGGAATACTTTGTCATTGATTAGCTGAACAAAACACCGGCACAGATTTCTATCCTAGCTTTACTACAGAGTTCCGATGCACAAAATAATGCCTTGTTAAAGGTGCTGAGTGAGGCATATGTATCGAGCAACATCACTAGAGGAGAGATGGAAAAAATAGTAGGGTAGGTATTGGAAAGTCACAAGATCACTTTTCATGAAGATGAGCTGCCACCAAAAGGGTTGAGTCACAACAAGGCATTGCACATCACCGTGCAATGCGAAGATTATTTTATCACCAGGATCCTGATTTATGGAGGGTCCAACCTCAACATTTGTTTGTTGGTAACACTCAGAATGTTCGGAAAGGGGCTGTATCAGATCATGGATGGGGCCATCAATGCCAAAGCTTTCGACGGTTCCCAAAGGTCCACCATTGGGGAAATCAACCTGTGTTTGCAAATGAGGCCGACTTGGTTTCGATGTTGATTTTCAAGTGATAGACGTTCTTGCATCTTACAATTTGTTGTTGGGACGACCGTGGATATATGCCACCAGGGCCGTAGCATCAACACTGCATCAGGCAATGAAGTTTGAGTGGAACCACCAAGAGGTGACCATTCACGGCGACAGTAGCAATCCCATATACCGTCGTCAGACCATCCCAGCGATCGGAGGCAGAAGAAAGATAGGTAGGGAGACCTATCACCATATCGAGCGAGTCAACATTGTTGACAAGGATAAGTAGTGGGACAACAAAATTGAAAGCATATTGAACTAGAGCGGATATGAACCTGGCAAGGGACTTGGCAAGAACCTCCAAGGAATTGCTAAGCCTATCAAACTAAAGAAACATGGTACCACCTTTGGTCTGGGATATGAGTACACTTGGGAGGAGTTCAACAACTGGTCGCCACCATGGCGCGGTCCTTACTATCCGCTGGAGAAGCCAATACCACACTTGGAACAGATTTTCCAGCCAGCCGATGTTATTTATTGGATAGAAGAAGAGGAAGAACTGGCAGCAGTGAGGAATTTGTTCCTAGAAGACGATGATATGGATTGTTGTGTTGTTTTCGAGGAGGAGGGGGAGGAAGGCCTTTCCATACAGTCAGTAAGTAGAGGAGCATGCCTCAATAACTGGACAATCAGAACCACCAGAGCCCGGAAAGCCTCGGGGTAGCAAGGCTGAACAAAGCATCATGCACTATCTTTTATTATACTAGTTGACTTTCCTTTCGCATTTTAAATTTTCGCAATAAGATCTTCAAATGTTCAAAACAGTTATGGAATTTATCAAAGCATTTCGGCTTCCTTATAAATCTTACTCTTATTATTTTTTCTCATTACTTTATTTATACAGCATTACTATTACTTATCTTGATGAACCAACGATTATGACCTACAACAAGACAATGCAACAAACGGACATAGATTCAGAGAAAGATGATATACCAGAAGTGATTGTTAAAGAAGTTGAGAATTTTGAGAATAGACCTAAGTCCAATCTGGATGAGACTGAGATTGTTAACCTGGGAGATTTAGAAAATGTCAAAGAAACTCGAATCAACATTCATTTGTCACCATCAGAAAAGGAAGAATACACAGAATTTCTAAAGGAGTATGAGGATATATTCGCTTGGTCGTATGATGACATGACTGGTCTGAGTACATCTATTATGGCACACAAACTACCAACTAATCTGACATGTCCACTGGTAAAACAGAAGCTCAAAAAGCTTAAACCTGACGTGAGTCTGAAAATCAAGGAAGAAGTTACTAAGCAGGTCAATGCTAAGGTTCTCAGGGTAGTAGAATATCCAACATGGTTAGACAACATTGTGCCAGTACCGAACAAGGATGGGAAGGTTAGAGTCTATGTCGACTACCGGGATCTCAACCGGGCCAGTCCGAAAGACGACTTCCCCTTGCCGAACATATAGATCCTGATTGACAATTGTGCCAAGCATGAGTTGTAGTCATTCATGGATTGTTTTGCAGGATATCATCAGATCTGGATAAACGAAGAAGATGCTGAGAAAACGGCTTTCATTATGCCGTAGGGGATGTACTGCTACAAGATGATGCCATTCTGGTTAAAGAATGCAGGGGCCACCTACATGAGGGCCATGACTACCATTTTCCATGATATGATACCTAAGGAGATCAAAGCATATGTAGATGATGTCACCATCAAGTCCAAGAAAGCCACTAATAACATGGAATATTTGAGGAAGTTCTTCAATAGACTGAGAAGGTACAAAACTACTTGGGTTCATTGTAAGTCGCCGAGGAATAGAACTGGATCCATCAAATGTCAAAGCTATTCAAGAGTTGACACCGCCAAAGAACAAGAAGGGCGTAATGAGTTTCTTGGGGAGACTCAACTACATCAGCCGGTTCATAACGCAATCTACAATTATCTGCAAGCCAATCTTTAAGATGTTGAAGAAGGACACCGCTACCAAATGGACCGATGACTCAAAAAGCTTTCGACAAAATCAAAGAATACCTGTCAACACCACCAGTTTTGGTCCCGCCCGAGCTAGGTAGACCTCTATTACTCTACCTTGCAGTGTTGGATGGAGCTTTTGGTTGTGTTCTTGGGAAACATGACAAAACACGGAGGAAGGAGCAGGCCATCTATCATCTCAGTAAGAAATTCACCCCGTACGAAGCCCGATATTCTCTGTTAGAGCGTACCTACTGTGCTTTGACTTGGGTAGCTCAAAAGTTGAGGCACTACTTCTGTGCCTATACCACATATCTCATATCAAGGATGGATCCTTTAAAGTACATCTTCCAAAAGCCCATGCCCACTAGCAAGTTAGCCAAGTGGCAAATCCTGTTAAGTGAATTTGAAATTGTCTACGTGACACAAAAAGCAATCAAAAGATAGGCATTGGCAGATCACCTTGCCGAGAATCCCGTGGACCGAGAATACAAACCCCTAAACATGTATTTTCCTGACGAAGAGGTATCATTCATAGGAGAAGACATTGCAGAATCCTATGATGGTTGGAGAATGTTTCTCGATGGAGCAGCAAATTTCAAAGGAGTTGGCATAGGAGCAGTCCTAGTGTCAGAAACTAGTCAGCATTATCCGGTGTCTGCCAAACACAAGTTCCCGTGCACCAACAACATGGCTGAATACGAAGCCTGCATCTTAGGTCTCAAAATGGACATTGACATGAACATCCAAGAGTTGCTAGTAATTGGGGATTCAGACTTGCTCATACATCAGGTCTGAGAAGAATGGGAAACCAAGAACTCCAAGATACTCCCTTATCTACATCATGTACAGGAGTTGAGAAAGAGATTCACAAAGACAGAATTCCAACATGTTCCCAGAGTCCAGAATGAGTTCGCCGATACATTGGCTACCCTATCATCCATGATACAACATCTCGACAAGAACTTCATTGATCCCATTCCAGTAAAGGTCCATGATCAGCCAACCTATTGTGCCCATGTCGAAGAAGAAGCAGATGAAAAGCCTTGGTTCCATGATATCAAGGAATATTTGGCAAAAGGAGAATACCTAGAGCTTGCAAACACCACTCAGAAATGCACGCTCCAAAGATTGTCTAACAACTTTTTTCAGAGCGGAGGAATCCTGTATAGGAGGACTCCAGATTTGGGATAAATTAGGTGTGTCGATGCAAAGGAAGCATCTAAGCTACTAGAAGAGATCCATGTTGGGACCTGCGGTCCACATATAAACGGCTGTCTTAGCCAAGAAGATACTCCGGGCTGGTTATTTTTGGATGACTATGGAAACAGACTGCATCTAGTATGTCCGAAACTGCCACCGTTGTCAGATACATGCAGACATGATAAAGGTGCCTCTAAATGAGCTTAATGAAACAAGCTCACCATGGCCGTTCGTCGCCTGGGGAATGGACGTTATCGGACCAATCGAACCTGCCGCATCAAACATACACAGGTTTTTCCTAGTGGCAATTGATTATTTTACCAAGTGGGTTGAAGCACCATCTTACAAAGCAGTGACCAAGAAAGTCGTGGCAGACTTCGTCTGCGATCATATCGTTTGTCGGTTCGGAATTCCAGAGTCAATCATTATCGATAATGGCTCCAACCTCAAGAGTGACCTGATGAAAGCCATGTGTGAAACCTTCAAGATCAAACACAAGAATTCTACAGCCTATAGACCTCAGATGAACGGAGCCATAGAAGCCGCCAATAAAAATATCAAGAAGATACTAAGGAAAGTGATAGAAAAGCATAAGTAGTGGCACGAGAAAATATCATTTTCTTTATTGGAGTACCGCACCACAATTCGCACATTAACCGGAGCAACTCCCTATATGTTGGTTTATGGTACAGATGCAGTCATTCCCGCTGAAGTAGAAATTCCCTCCCTAAGGATCATACGGGAAGCTTAGCTTGACGATGCAGAATGGGTGAAGAGTCGTTACGAATAGCTAGCTCTTATAGACGGAAAGAGAATGAATGCAGTTTGCCATGGTCAGCTCTATCGGAACAGAATGTCCAGAGCCTTCAACAAAATAGTCAAGATGAGACGATTCACGCTGGGGCAGCTGGTGTTGAAAAAAAATTCCCGCATTAGGATGAAGCCAAAGGGAAGTTCTCTCCCAACTGACAAGGTCCATACATGGTTCACCGGGTTCTAACAGGAGGAGCCCTCGTACTTGCAGAAATGGACGGAGAAGTTTGGCCAAAGCCGATCAATTCAGACGCAGTCAAGCGATAGTATGTGTAACCTTTATGTTTTCCTTGTATGATGTAATTTGAACTATGCCTGACCTGATTCCCATTTAAGAGGGGATACGTAGGTAGACCTATGGGTTCAGTTACAATTCAATTTTCATTTTCCCCCGCTATTGGAAATCTGGGCAAGAATTTTGAGGAGGACCCTCAAAATTCCGAAGTTGATTTCAGCCATTTATTGCTAGCAGCAGTCAGGAGCAGGAAACCAGTAAACTGGGGTAGAATTTTAAGGAGGACCCTCAAAATTCCATAACAAGAAGGGTTGCAATGTCTTGGACCACGTCGTAGTCATCTGTTCATCTAAAGAAAATGATTTTATTAATTGTGTATTTATGTTACACTTTCTCTACTAAGATCATGCATGTTTATTTCTGAAATCGCTTTATTTAGAAATGCTACCTCAGTGATACACACAATATCAGAGCCGAGCAGGTCAAGCAAAGCTAGCAGGGATACGAACTAACCTCCTCCCTCTACAGAACTCACGATATTTCTTTAGATGCAGGCACCCGAGTCGCAAAAATCATCAAATACATTATACACTCATATTGATCAGGAAAACAACTCTCAGAACCATCATACCTATTCACCATTGCTATCCGCACACGATATCCCCAGCGACCACAATATCGCATCAGCTAAGAAAACTCAATTACCATTTTCTCTTGCAGAAGGCTACAATTCTACCTTCTGAGGTTAAACTCTACCTCCATCTGCATTCTCTGCATTGCATAAGGCTACCATTCTGCCTTCCGAGGTTAAACTCTAACTCCATCTGCATTCTCTGCATTGCATAAGGCTACCATTCTACCTTTCGAGACTAAGTACTATCACCATCTGCATTTCCTACATTGCATAAGGCTACTATTTTTCCTTCTGAGACTAAGCACTGTCTCCATTTGCATTTCCTGCATCGCATAAGGCTACTATTTTGCCTTCCGAGACTACGCACTGTCTCCATCTACATTTCCTGCATTACATAGGACTACTATTCTGCCTTCCGAGACTAAGCACTGTCTCCATCAGCATTTCCTGCATTGCATAAGGCTACTATTCTTCCTTCTGAGACTAAGCACTGTCTCCATCTGCATTTCTTGCATTGCATGGCTGAAAGATCGCCGCTTTATTTCACACTTGCATGGATGAAATACCGCCGCTTTATTTGATACTTGCATGGCTGAAATATCGCCGCTCTATTTCACACTTGCATGGCTGAAAATCGCCAGTTATTGCATTTCATGGGATGAAAGATTGCCACTTACTGCATTCCATGGCTGAAAGATCGCCACCTTCACACTTGCATGGCTGAAATGTCGCCGCTTTATTTTACGTTTGCATGGCTGAAAGATCGTCACTTATTGCATTTCATGGGCTGAAAGATTTTCACCTACTGCATTCCATGGGCTGAAAGTTCGCCAAAATTGTCCAAAGGCGTCATTGTTCGGAGGTGCCATTTTCATAGCTCGAGAACGCCATGTCATGGCCTGAGGACCCCGTTTAATCTATTGCATATCATTATTCAAAGGCATCATAGTTCGGAGGCATCATTCTCACAGCCCGAGAGCATCATTTCATGGCATGCGAATCCTTTATTATATGCTTCATGGCACAGGATGTCATGGTCTGAGGACGTCAACCTAACCGTCCAAAGAAAGCATTCATGGTCCGACGGGAAATTGTATCATGTTTAAATTTACGCACCACATATGATTGTATTGCTTATATGCAGGTAAACCGGCGAGCAACGGCCATCTTAGCAGGACCGATTCCGCTCCAGTTCTCGCGGCCCTATTAGACCTTAACCATTCATCCCGACTTGAATATTGCGGCCGTTCTTGAAAGGTCTCCATCGGCATATTCCGCCGATGGATCCTAAACTACATATGGCCTGATTCCTATAAGACAAGGGATATGTAGGCAACTCAGAAGCCAGGGCGCGGCCAAACCTTTTCAAACCCTCTTCGTTCGGTCAAAATTGGCCATCATACCTTTACCCGACAACTCTTTCATCCTTCCCGAGTAAAGAGGGACAGCTGTTGATACCCAATTTTTTCCTGTATTTTCATATGCAAAATACCTTTCCAAATAGCATGTATATACATATATAAGTATTCCCCAAGGTCCTATTATTTGTCTCAATATTTTAAAGTCAATTTTATTGCCCTATTTTATCAAGAAAAACCCAATAAATGTTCCCAAAATTGGCATTTTGGTAATTCATTTATTGAATTCTCATATTTATACTAAAATATAGCTAGTATGATTTTTGCACATTTTGTACTAATTTATTTAGTATTTCAAAAAAAGCTAAATTGCATATAATTGCAATATTAGCCTACTTTAAGATTTAATTGCGTTTATAATTACAAAATTGGCTCCATTATTTTTATTCTAATATTTATATATTATTAATTAAATTAGTACTTTAATTTGTTTCTAGAAATTATTTTACCATTTTTTATAAAATAAATAAGGGAAAATGGCTATTTAAATGTTAGCCTGTTTTTATTTCGATTTTGGCCAGATTTGGCATTCATAATCCAACCCAATTTCAATTTCAAGTGCCCAGGCCAATTCCAAAATTACCCGACACACGACCTTTAAAAATAACGCATCCGGCCCCCTTTTAAATCCCAGCCACTGATCTAACAGATCAGCGTCTCACGTTCTCCCTTTCCTTTTTAATTTACCAACACCCCCAACCCTAATCATTTTGTCACCGATAGACGCCATTGAACCCCCCCCCCCCATTCTATCAAACTCTCTCGAAGCTTCTCAAACCCTAGTCGCCTCTCACCACTTCCACCCTAAAGCCACCGGAATCTATGGCTTCCAAGGACATCGGAGTCCTACACCGGCCTCCTATGACTCCCACATGCCTGATTTCTGAAGATTTAAGGCCTGACCTCGAAGAAGCTTGGTCCAGGCTTTGTTTGATTCAAGATCTATGGCCATCTCCGGCCTACTCCAGCGAGCCATGCCTGCTTCGAGCCTACTTTTGACTTCTCTGGCTCAGATCAGTGACCTTTCCAAGCCTTTCTCACTACTAGGGTTCTTCTGAAACCCTAACCCTTCGAGGTTTTTCTGATCTCCTTAGATCTGTTCCATATCCATGCTTTCCTTAAGTTTTTAAAACGATTTTCCTAACTTTTCTTTCAAAAAATTACTTTCAAAATCATCTCTTTTCCGGCCTAGGGTTTTTTCTGAAAGTATTTAAATGTTTCTCAGACTTTCTTTTTCTTTTTGTGTGTATTTGCCTCTACTGTGTTCTTGTATGCTTCTACTACGGTGTTCTTGTATACTTATTCTACTGTATTTTCCTATACTGTGTTCTCATATGCTTTTTCTATTGTATTTTTCTCTACTATGTTCTTGTATGCTTCTCCTACTATTCTTACCAATTTTCCCATTATGTTTCGAATTAGTTTCTTCTACTCTATTTTCTTTGAGCTCTTCTACTGTGTTCTGTATGTTACTTTTCTATCATATTTCTCATGAGTTTCTGTTTCTAAAAGAAACATGTTAGAAGTTTTAGTTCTTTTCTGAGACCTCTGAACCTGTTTCGATTTAACTACTTGCCCTATCATCTTTGCACTCGATTAACGCTGGAAACCCTAGAATTTGGGGGTTCTTCCAAGTTTGGCTATGTGATTTGCTTGAACTTGAGTTTTATTTCAATAAACCTCTAACTCTTTCAGACCAATTTTGAGTCTCTGAACTGAGTTTGGACATCCTTGTTTTCATATGATTCTGACTTTTTACTAAACTCTTCTACGACCTTTTGCATTGGACCTTTTATATACTACTGGATGCTATTTATCTTCTGCATTACTGACTTATGTGACAACCATTACCTACAGATTTTTGCAAAGGCATGACATCTTCTTTCAACTCAACATGTTTTTATGCTTTTTATATATGAAGAAATTCCCTCTAAAGTATCTTTCAAAGTTGTGACCAGTTCAGACTTCCTTCTGAGCATGTCTGATTAATTTCTTTCCATTGTTTGCTGATTTCCTTGTGATTCGACTTAAGTTAAGAAAAACTTTTTCTCATCTTTTCTGACTCGGTTAATTCATGGACCAGTAATTGCAAAATCTCAGACCCTTTGATTTACTGGCTACTAGTTGATTTTATTACCTTATTTATACAACCGCGTATTTCAAATTCTATCCTTAAATAACTCTATTACGTATTTACCCCTAATTGCCTACTTTGCACAAAGTGCTTAGCTAATTTCCTTCCTTAAATAGTTCTTACCCGTTCTAATCTGAATTCCTTGATTAAATGAAGTCTTGTGTGATTGATTCTTAATTGATATTCAGTTTCTTAACTATTTTCTTACCTTATTTCTGCCTGATTTTCACACTATAAATGCACGACTCTTTCACAAACACACCATCATAATTGATAGTCTTCTTGACTCACACTTACACAATAATATTCTCTCTTCTTGTCTGCACTGTGGCCTATTTACAAGGCCTACTGTTTTTCTCTACTTGTTTCTTTGAAACTGGTATGTCCTGATTTAAGCTTCAGCATCACAACAATGTGTTTATTTATATTTTGTGTATCCATGCTTACTTACTGTTTCTGTAGAGCTCAATATTTCAATTAGCATGCTGATCTCTTTCTGTTTTGTTTCTGTTATGAATCCCATTCCCATATACCCCTATGTGTACTTATTTGTAGTTGTTTCCCTTCCCTTTTCCCTCTCTCAAAATTCTGTTTTTGCACTTGCACTCTCTTTTAGTCTTTATGTTCTGCCCCGTCTTGTGAGCCTTGGCTTGGGACCTTGAGTTCCCTCTGAACTCGGACACTTGAGATCTAGCCTTTCCACACTGCACTCGTCTAAATCTGGTAATACATTTGGGTGTGAGGATTGCCCAGAGTCCCCTATGAGGCTCTTAGGGTACTTTGACACATCCAAACGGGAGAAAGGCTTTGGATCATGATCTCTTAGAGTTGGTTTACCTCATATTTCAGACATGAAGTCTGAATCAGGCTCTCCTTGGTTGTACCTTTTAATCTCTGATGTATTCTTTTAGTTCATTCCATGCTGTAATAATTTTTAATAAACTCTTGGGATGGTTAGTAAAAAGGTTGGGTAACTATGTATGCAAAGGATAGATATCCTGCCTATAGGTACTTTTGAAATTCTGCATTCTCACGTAGATAACCTGCCTATATGTATTTCTGCACTTCTCACATAGATATCATGCCTATAGATATTCCCAATTTATGCATTTCTCACATAGATACCATGTTTATAGGAATTCTGCATTCTCTCATATCGAAATCATGTCCATAGGTACCGGGAAATTTGAATTTTGGCGTATAGAAATATGCCTATAGGTCCTTCTGAATCTTGTATATCCATTCCACATCAGCCAATCAGGTTTATAGGTCTTAATCAATCAACTGCAATTAGATATCATGTTCATAGGTTTTAAATGAAATTCAGCACCTAAATATCATGCTTATAGGGTTTCTTCATTTTACCATGTTTGTTAAAAGGGGTATAAAATCAACACGCATAGAAAGCATGTCTATAGGAGTTATTACTCAAGTCTTAATCGCTTCACTCGCTTATAAGTCTAAAACCAGTAATAATGACGCACCATTTGCAGAACCTATAACCTTTTGCAAAAATTTGCTTTTTTTAACGACTAACGACTTCTCTTAAATCAGTATGTATTCAGTTCACTTCATTGTTTCTGAAATCAATAGATGGCATGCCTATAGGATCATCTTCCAACACCTAGGCAAGCCTTAGGGCTAAAATTATAAACTGAACCAGATTTTATTAGCTACAACTAGCAGGTAGGCCTAATTCGGGCTTCGTAGCTGAACTATATAATAAATCAGTCTGCCTCAACCTTTAAGTTTTAATCAGACCCTAAACATTATATGCAAGATATGCCTAATTATGTGCTTCTCTGTCAAATGAGGTATATCTGAGCCTTTTAGTTGTTATGTGCCTCCCCCAACTTGCAATACGTGTTTTGTATGTTGCGTTAGAATTCTGCCTTTGAAACTACAAATAAGCCTAATATCCCTCTTTTTTTGGGATTAGTAGTCTCAAGTGCCTCAAGGGCTGATAAGATGGGGATGGGTAATAGCATGCAATAAGTAAACGAGACCATTCCACGCGTTAATACCTCAATGGGGTGGGAAAGGGTAGATATGGATATGATGACCACGCGATAACATCACGTGTAGCCCCTCACTAAGGAGTGATTACCGGATGTTGTGTGGGGTGATCCATATTATTAATAAACCTAGGACTCCCCTTTCCCTTTGTTTCTTTGTTTCTTCTAAAGATTTCAAACTCTTTTTTTCTTTAAAGAAAAATCAGCTTTCTCTTAGTTCTTTCCAACTTTATTTGTTTATAAACCCTTATGTGAAAATCCCCTCTCATTTGAAGCTTTATTTTTTTACGTGTTATTTGCACCTAAGTTCATAACAATAGTCTGGCCGGGAACAACACTAGTGGATCTTGAGGGGTGCCTAACACCTTCCCCTTGGATAATTTCAAGCCCTTACCCAATCTCTGGTTACCTAAAACAAATCCTTTCCTAGTGTCCTAATGCACTTTAATCATTAGGTGTAGACTCTTCAATTCAAACCCAATTCCCAAAAGGGAACAAGTTGTCCTCCCAAATGTCATAAACCCGATTTCCTCGATCGAGAGAAGAGGATCGAGGAATATGTTCGCCGTAGATCTCGAAGAGAGGTACTCGAAGGTGTCGGTGTAAGGGTTTCATTTTCTTGGAGGAGTTGGCTTGAGCAAGGGCGGACGAGCATGATGCTCGGTCACTTCTTGTTGACACTACGGAGGGTGAATTTGACAAGTTGTAGCCCTTTAGCACAGAGTGTAGATTTTGCCATTTTGTCGCATTGTTTCTGATATACGTAGGGCATGCTTGTAGGTGGAGAATGCGAATTTCGCCCATGTAATACATAAGAAGAAACTTGAAGCTTTGTTCCTCCTGTATCTTTTTCTGTCGTTGCTTTCGATTGGGCAGACTAGTTTTGGTGTTTGGCAAGATCCTCGTAGGTTCGGAATTGATCGGACAGATTCAGGGGCTCCTAAGCGTGATTCTTGATGTGAGCAGGTGCTGGGGCCTCCGTGCTTGGCCCGGCTGTTTAGGCTTAGTTTCCGAGTCGAGCTCCAACTCGAGCCTTCTTGTCCTCGAACTTTTTGTGCTGGTGTAGGCAGGTAGTAGTCGTTTTTATCTCTTGCCCTTGGGCATTTTCCGTTCCAACTGTTTTTGGTCCAGTCTCAGAGTCGCATTGTGACTCGAGCTTCAATTGACCCTCAGGCTCTTTCCTGCCTACATGGGCAGATGATGATGGCCCTTTGTGCTCTGGGTCGAAGTGACCGTACGGGCACGTGGCCCGGAGGTTTACTCGGTCGGCGACGGTGGCACTTATGCCAATCCCTTAGGCATATTGTAGCTTCCTGGTCCAGTCTCCGAGTCGCGTTGCGATTCGAGCTGTAATCGACCCTTAAATTTCCTTGATTTCCTGGATGGCAATAGTGGCACTTATGTCATGCCCTTAGGCATATTGCAATTTCTGCGTCCAGTCTCCGAGTCATGTTACGATTTGAGCTGTATCGACCCGTAAATTCCCTTGAGTTTCTGGCTGGCGATAGTGGCACTTGTGCCGTTTGATCATTGAGACCTTTTAGTATGTTTCTCGGAGGATTGCATAGTTAACTCTTTTGGATCCAATCTCTGAATCGGGTTACGATTCGAGCTCATTTTAATCCTCAAATTGTCAAGATTTTTAGTTGGCGACAATGGCTCTTACATTGTTTGGCCGTAGAGACCTTCAATATGAGGCTCATAGGCTTGCTTAGCTGGAGACAATGGCTCTTATGTTGTTTTTGCCCGTGGGCTTTTTTGTAGGCTTTGTTTCCGCTCGTTAAGGGCTTTTAGAGTATTTTTGCCTGACCCGTCGTCGGTTCCAGAGGAACCTCAATTTCAAGTCATTGTCGGCGATGTTTTGAGCTCCTCGTAAGGTTCATAGCTCATAGATCGACGCTCTTGTGATTTGGAGCTGACATTTTCGGAGCTCGTTTTTGCTTGTTGAGGGAAGCCTGTTTTAATCGGTTCATTCCGAAGTATATTCAGAGTAGTGGCGTGCGATTTTCAGCTACAGTCGGGCGTCCCCAAGCCCCATTATTTTGGTTATATCAGCCATTTTGACTGTAGTCATATGCGTTTGGATGTAGCCATTTTTGATCCCAAGTGAGAGCTTTGGCGTCTAAATCGAGGGTATGCCCTTTAAGGATTCTTACAAATACGACGTATAGCCTAAACTTTGGGATTTTCATAAATGTTGAGGTCTTACAGTTTGTCATGCCTATTGAGGTCTTACAGTTTGTCATGCCTATTGAGGTCTTATAGTTTATTTGTCATGTAGAATAGATCTAGTTACGCCGAGGCTGCCCGCTAGGGGTCTTATAGTTTCGGGTTTTCTAGTTGTATGGCTATCAATGGCAGTCTCCGAGTCATTGAGTTTGTTTAAGATTGAATACTGCTTCTCGTGAGCTCGGAGTTACCTTCTAGGTGCTTGACGAGCTCGGAGTTACCTTATGGGGGCTTGATGAGCCCGGACTTCCGATATTGGGGTCGTGTAGGCGCTGAATTGTTTAAGTCTCCGAGTATCTCGGGACGTATTTGGTGGAGAGGTCTTCACCGTGAATATGCCAAAATATCCTTTTTCGAAGTATGAAAGGACGAAAAGGTATTCTTTATTGCTTGGCGTAAATATATACTGCAAATACATGTTGTCCTATTGTTGTGATCTTAGCCCGCATAGGCGCTGCTCCTCCGATCATCTAATCCATTTACATGATTCCGTTTTGAAACTTAGCCCGCCATTTATTGGCTTTTCCGGGGGGACGGTGTCCCTAAGAGAAGGTCATCGCATGTCGTCTGACTGTAGAAGAAAGGACTGCGATCTCGTTGGATCCTTTTCTGAGGAGTACGTTGCTCTGCTAATAATCTTACTGGCTGGACCTTCTTAGGTTGGAAGCCCACTTGGAGATTCGGGGCCTCTGCAGGATCTCCGAGTGGAGTTCGGAACTTATGAATGCCTCGGCTGATTGCCTGTATATAGGTTAGTAAAAGAAAATAAACAACAAAGGAGCAGAGTAGTTCTTCCTTGTTGCGGGATGTGTAGGCGACGTTTCAAGGCGTGAGCGCTGATACAACCTTCTGCTATGTTCAACCAGGCTTGGCTGAAGATGTGGTTCTGCTTACCCTTTGATCCTTACGAGGGCGGAGGCATTGATGCCGGCGATGGGTCATGTGGTGAGGGATTTCCTCTCGTCGCGTGTAGCTCCTTATCGAATGCTTTAGTCTCACCTCTGTCAGGGAGTTTCATCCCTTTGGCAAAGTGGGGTCGAAGTTGCCTCCAGGCAGTGTGCCTGTTGTCATCTGAATAAAACGTTCGTGTTTTGCAGGCACGTCTTTATAGCCCAAGCTCAAGCAGGCTGTATAGAGGGAGCGACCTTCCTGATCGTTGTGGTGATCGGCGTCTGGAATCCATCAAAGATTTGAGGTGTGGGAGTGATTTGGTTCGTTAGTCTGAACTGCCCTATTGGCTTTGGCTTGACATCGTCGGTGTAATTGATTGAACCACCTGTATTCATGAAACATTTTTTATTTGAAATAGGTCAAATGAAGGAAGGGGTTACCAACGCGTTAATACGAGGCCGAGGTGAAATCTCAGCGTCTCTTTCCTTGGATGCAAGGGTATCCTTCGGGTATATTCCTCGGACTCGTCTTTTCCCGGAGATAAGCACTTTCACTCTACACTTTATGGATCTTTGAAGGGTGTCGCCGCCCCTTTACCGTCGTGGCAATACGCCATGGATTGTCGGCTTCATTTTTCCCAATCTCCTTCCTCCCTTGGAGTTGGACTCGAGCCTGACCGCTCAATGATACTTGGTTGCGATATCTATCGAATAGTATGGTTGTCATTCTTTTGAGCTAGTAACCCCGTGCGCCCCGCGGTTCTTGTGCCGTGCCATGGTTTTTTTGGATCGGCGGGTAGTTTCCCGTCTTTCAGATAAATGATGTATTTGTTTCTCCAATCCCATGTCAGACTGGTGGAGTTAATTTCCGCGTCACCTTCCTCAACCACAAACTTAATTAATTGGACAACAGCTCCAAGGAGCAGGCTTCCTCCTCAGCAGACGATCCCAGGTTCGCCAGGGCATCAGCCTCGCTGTTCTGCTCTTGGGGTACATGGACTAAGTTCCATTCTTTGAAGCGGCGCAACGTGATTTGGATCTTATCCAGATACCTCTGCAACCTGTCTTCCCGGGCTTCGTAGCTCCCGTTCACTTGACTTACCACGAGGAACGAATCGCATTTTGCCTCGATAACCTCAGCTCCCAAGCCCTTGGCCAACTCCAAACCTACAATCAAAGCCTCATACTCAACTTCATTGTTAGTTAGCTTTGTGGTTTTTATGGACTATCGAAGTATGTCGCCGACGGGCGGCTTTATGACTATACCGAGTCTGGATCCTCTAACATTTGTGGCACCATCCGTGAACAGGGTCCATACCCCGGAGGATGTGCCTGATTTTAGTAAAAGTTCCTTCTCTACCTCGGGGACGAGGGATGGCGAAAAATCGGCCACGAAATCCGCCAGGATTTGGGATTCAATGGCCGTCCGAGGTTGATCCTCGATATCACACCCTTTGAATTCAATGGCCCATTTGGCCAGTCGACCCGACAACTCAGGCTTGTGCAGTACGCTCCAGAGAGGATAAGTTGATAGTACACAAATTCGGTGGCACTGAAAGTAAGGCTTCAGCTTGCGCGAGGCGCTTATTAGTGTGAGCGCCAATTTTTCTAGATGGGATTACCGGGTTTAGGCATCCGCAAGGTTCGACTTACATAATCATAGGGAATTGCGTACCTTGATCTTCTTGGACTAATACATCGCTCACCGCTATTTCAGACATGGCCAAGTACGGGTACATCATTTCATCCTCCTTGGACGTGTGCAGAAAAGGCGGGCTAGACAGGTACCGTTTCAGTTCCTCTAGGTCGTGTTGGCATTCCGGAGTCCATTCGAAGTTGCTCTTTCTTTTGAGTAGGGCGAAGAAGTGGTGGCTCTTGTCTGACAACCTTGATATGAATCTGCCCAGGGCCACGATCCGCCCGGTTAGCCGTTGGATGTCTTTCACGTTGTTCACCACTGTGATTTCTTCGATGGCCCTTATTTTGTCGGGGTTGATCTCGATTCCCCTATTTGAGACCATAAAGCCCAGGAATTTGCCCGAGCTTTCTCCGAAGGAACACTTTTCGGGATTGAGCTTCATGTTGTAGCTTTTGAGGATGTTGAAAGTTTCCTGCAAATGGGTCAGATGGTCCTCTGCGTGCAGGGATTTAACTAGCATATCATCAATGTATACTTCCATCGATTTACCTATTTGATGCTCGAACATTTTATTAACTAGGCATTGGTTTGTCTCTCCTACGTTTTTTAGCTCGAAAGGCATCACGTTATAGCAATATATACCATATTTTGTAATGAACGAGGTCTTTTACCTATCCTCGGGGTTCATCTGGATCTGATTGTACCCCGAATAGGCATCGAGGAAGGTGAGGGTCTCGTGGCCGGCTGTGGCATCGATCAGACGATCGATATTAGGCAGCGGCAAGGAATCTTTGGGGCATGCTTTGTTTAAATCTTTGTAATCTACGCACATCCTTAGCTTATTCCCCTTTTTTGGCACTACCACTACGTTAGCTAGCCATTCGGGATACTTTACCTCCCTGATGGATCCTATTTTAAGAAGTTTCGCCACCTCTTCTTTGATGAAGGTGTGTTTTACCTCGGACTGCGGTCTCCTCTTCTACTTCACGGGTTTGAATTTAGGATCGACGCTCAGCCGGTGGGAGGTTATTTTTGGTGGGATACCTGTCATATCTAGGTGGGACCAGGCAAAACAGTCGATATTGTTACTTAGAAATTGAATAAACCCTGTCTTGAGTTCGGGGGTTCCCAGGTATATCTTGCGATCCGGGAGGTACTCGATCAGAACAGTCTGCTCCAGCTCTTCGACTGTTGATTTGGTCACATCCGATTCTTCGGGGGCAACGAAAGTTCGGGGGCGAAGAAATCTTCCTCGTAGTCTCCAAGAGTCTGCATGCTTCTCTCCTCGTTTGAAGCCGAGTGTATGGGGTTGGCGTTTCATGGTGGACCGCAAACATTTCCCTTGCTGCCCGCTGTTCTCCATGTATGGTCGTGATGCCGTCCCTTGTGGGGAACCTTAACACCTGGTGCAAGGTTGAGGGCACTGCCCTTATATTAATATCCAAGGCCTGCCAAGAAAGGCATTGTATCTCGTGTCGTCGTTGATGACCTGAAACACGATGTTCTTAGTTGTGCCAGACGTGTTGATCGGGAGGGTGATTTTTCCTTTTGTTGATTTTCCGATCATGTTGAAACCGTGGAGGATCCGAGGGATGGGAACAACTTGATCGAGCAACCCCATTTGTTCTACTACTTCTGACCTGATTATGTTGGCCGAACTGCCCAGGTCCACAAGCACGTGCTTTATCCTTGTGTTGTTTAAGAGAAACGAGATCACCAACGCATCGTTATGCGGTTTCCCCCATGGCCTCGAGATCCTCTTCGCTGAATATGAGGGTTTCTTTGGATAAGCATTATTGGGCCAGTCCCTCTTATGTAGTAGATGTTTTCATTCGTTTGGACTTGGGTCCTTGGAGATCGTTAGTTCCTCCGATAATCATGTGGACACTATGCTGGGGACCCTCCATTTCGCTCGGATTGAACACCGGGGGTGCACCGACTCTAGGTTAGTCGTGTCCTCTTCTCCGATGCTTTTGGGGTTTCGGCTTATCATATCACTAGCCGAGCCAGGCGTCTTGCCCTGAAAGTGATGATTCTGGGCAAGAAGAAGTGTGAAAGATAACTCACGTTTTTGTAGCGAAACCAGCAAGAAAATAATCACTATTATTTTTAGCCCCACGGTGGGCGCCAAGCTGTTTACCGTGAAAATGGTAACAACAATTAAATTTGTAAATGAGATTCTAAAAGTACGTAATCTATTCTTGATCTAGTTGTTAAAGCAGTTAATGCTAAGAATGTTAAGTTTAACGATGAAACTCAAGTTATAAAGAGGCAGTAATCAAACTGAAGGGGGGCTGTTGCCCGGGTGCATAAATGGTCGATGGTCGATCGATCCCCAACTATCGGGGGAAGTCGGAAATGGGATAACAGGTAGAGATATGATCGAGAAAGGCACTATGTTACCAATATTGAGCAAAGTAGTGAATAACAAATAAGAGAATGATAAATGCTAAAGTGGCCTCGGGCCAGTGAGAGCGAACAACTTAGAAGAAAAGAGAGAGAGATATTATTGCACTTGTGGAGAAATGGGGCAACATCCGTCCCTTACAAGGTAAGGCGAGTCCCCTTTATACAGGAGGGGAGACTCGGCTAAAAGCAAGTGGAGATTAATTACAAAGTACAGCGATGGGATGGGTTGACGTTATGCCTCAGCATAGGCTCCGGATAGGCCGGTCCTGTCAGATGTAGCCATGTGCCTAGGGGCCTTCCCCCTCTATCCTGACTTAGTTCATCATTTCCTTCGAGTCCGGCTTCGACGAGCCCCGAGGCTGAGAACTCGGTCGCAGCCTCCCGCCCTCGGGGTCCCAGGGCATGCTTCCGAAATGTCTTGATAGCGAGAAATCAAGTCTTCTGATTTCGCCGCGTACATCCATCAATAGTGATACTTCAAATCCTGATATATCTTGGCGGAACTTGGATGAATGGAATACCACAAATGTTGGGCCTCTTCAAGAATCAACACGCAACCCATCAACATTGAGCACACATATCCAGTCCTGCATTTGCAACATGCTATCATCTCCAATAGAAACCTCCTTGGCATCGCCGTGCTGCACTGTGTCAATAAGAACAAGCAAATGGGGTTTTTTTAACCGACGTGCTTTTATGCGCTCATACAAAGAAGACCGAGAAACCACACAAGCAGGAACCCAACTAGGCTCCAAAACATCTAACCTCACAAGCTGATTGGCCAAAGCCTGAACATCCAATGCTAGCGGTCTCTCAACAACTGGAATATATGCAAGGCTACCCATACTCTTAACCTTTTTGCTCAAGACATCACCCACCGTATTGGCCTTCCCGAGATGGTACAGAATGGTGATATCATAGTCTTTTAATAGCTCTAACCACATCTACTGCCTCAAGTTTAGATTCTTTTGCTTAAACAAATGTTCTAGAAACTAATGATCTGTGAATACCTCACACGACATGCCGTAGAGATAGTGCCTCCAAATCTTTAATGCGTGAACAATGGTTGCCAACATTAAGTCATAAACAGGGTAGTTCTTCTTATAAGGCTCAGTTGACGCGAAACATAAGCGATCACCTTATCCTCCCGCATCAAGACATATCTGATGCCAATCCGTAAAGCATCACAATAAACTACATATGAACTCGATGCTGACAACAAAACCAGAACTAGAGTTGTGGTCAAAACAGTCATGAGCTTCTGAAATCTCTCCTCACACTCATCATACTACCTGAATGGGGCACCCTTCTGGATAAATCTAGTCAATGGTGTTGAGATAGATGAAAACCCCTCCATGAAGCAGCGATAATTACCCGCCAAACCTAGGAAACTCAAAAGCTTTGTTGCTGAAGTAGGTCTAGGCCAGTTCTGAACTACCTCAATCTTCTTAGAATCCACCTTAATACCTTCTAAAGGTAAAACAAGGCCTAAAAAGGAAACTGAGTCCAACTAGAACACACACTTTTAAAACATGGCATATAGCTGACTGTCCCTTAAGGTATGAAGTACGACCAGAAGATACTTCTCATGCTCCTCTCGACTGTGGGAGTAAACCAACAAATCATGAATGAAGACAATCACAAATGAACTCAAATAGGTCATGAACACCCTGTTCATCAAATCCATAAATTTCGCTGGGGCATTTGTTACGCCAACTGACATCACTAGGAACTCATAGTGACCATACCGAGTCCAAAAAGCAGTTTTAGGGACATTTGATGCCCTATTCTTCAACTGATGGGAGCCAAATCTCAGATCAATCTTCAAAAACACTGTCGTACCCTGAAGCTAAAAATTCATCAATCCTCGACTCCAGATACTTGTTCTTGATAGTGACCTTGTTCAATTGCTAATAATATATACACACCTCATCAAACAATCCTTCTTCTCGACGAACAACACTGGTACACCCCAGAGCAAGACACTAGGTCTAATGAATCTCTTATTAAGAAAATCCAGCAACTAGTCCTTTAGTTCCTCCAACTCAGCTAGGGTTATACGGTACGGTGGAATAGAAATGGGTTGAGTGCGAGGATCCAAGTCAATACGGAAGTCGATATCTCTGTTAGATGGCATCCCCAACAAATCTACAGGAAACGCCTCTAGAAACTCACACAACTAGTGCCGAATTCAAGGAAGGAACCTCCGCACTAGTATCACGAATATATGCCACATATGCTAGACATCCCTTCTCGAACATACGTTGAGCCTTCACATAAGAAATAACCCTGCTATTAGAATGTCCAGGAGTCCCCCTCTGCTATAATTGGGGCAACCCTAGCTTGGCTAAGGTCACCGTCTTGGTGTGACAGTCCAAAATGGCGTGATAAGGTGACAACCAATCATCCATACCCAAGATAACATCAAAGTCCACCATATCAAGAAGTAAAAGTTCTACCCTAGTCTCAAAGCTCTCGATACAAATCACACATGAGCGATAAACACGATATATTCCAATAGAATCTCCCACAGACACACATAAATAGGAGCACTCAAAGAATCATGAGGCATAACCAGATATAAAGCAAAATAGGATGACACGAAGGAATAACTAGATCCCAAATCAAATATAACTGAGGCATCCCTATGACAAACCAGAACAATATCTTTGATATCGGCATCAGATGACTCTGCCTCAAGTCTAGCTGGAAATGCATAAAAACGGGGCTGGGCCTCACCACTCTGACCTCCGCCTCCTGGATGACCTCTAGTTAGTTGGCCTCAAACACTAATGGCCTAACCTCCATATCTAGCAGCTTGACCCTTGCCTCTAGCTGGCTGAGCAGTCAATAGAGAAACCGGTGCCGGAACCATGGCACAAGAACCATGTTGTGGCATACTGCCCTGTGACCTAGGGCAAAAATCTAGCGAGGTGCCTCGGATCTCCGCAAGTATAAAAAGTCCTCAGTGGTTGTAACTGCTGACACCCTGGAACCGACCATGTCGACCTAAATAATCACCTTGATAACTCTGGATCTGAGGTACACTAATAGTAGCTGAAGGTAGGCTATAGGCTACCTGCTCAAGGTGAGACCCATAAGAACCACGACTATTCGAAACACCGTGTGATACCTAAAACGCTAACTGAATTGGCCTGGGAGGATAGCCTCTACCAAATGAACCCCTGCCTCTAAAAGAGGCACCACTGAAACCACCAAAATGATGATTTCTCTTCAAAGATACCGCCTCCCTACCCTGACCACGAATCATCTCTATCCGTATAATCTCTACTGTCTGCTAGAATGAAATAGCATCCCTAGTCTCTTTGTCTATCTGTAGCCTAATACCAAAAGCAAGACCATCAATGAATCTCCTCACTCTCTCCCTCTCAGTAGGAAGCAAGACAACTGCATGGTGAACTAAGTCCACGAATCTGGTCTCATACTAGGTAACAGTCATGCTACCCCGTTGAAGGCAATAAAACTGTCTGTGGTACTCCTCTCTCATAGTAAAAGGAATGAACTTCTCCAAGAATAGATGCGAAAAATGATCCCAAGTGAATGGCGGTGAACCTGCTAGTCTGTCCCGTACATTATCTAGCCACCACCTCTTGGCAGAACCAGTCATCTAAAATACCGCAAAGTCGACTCCATTAGACTCCATAATACCATGTTGCGCAACCTCTCATGTCAACGGTATGTGAGATCATGTGGGTCCTCAGAAGGTGTGCCACCAAAGCTAATAGGAAATAACTTTACGAACTTGTCTAATCTCATCAATCCCTCAGAAGACAACGCAGGCCTCGCCCTAGTCTGTGCAGCAACAATAAGCTCATCCACTCTAATTAGCGGGACTACTGGAGTCTAATATCTGTGAGTCATCTTCTCTGTTGTGTGAGCAGTGGGAGTCTATGCTCCTTCCCTAGCCTAAGAGACAGCTGGTGCCACTAAGAATGCACATGTTTGGGTCACGCTCTCCATAAGGCCCACCAAGCAAATAGAGCATCCTAAAGTACCCGGGTAGCAATAAACCCCTCTGGCACCTGAGCTGGTCCAACTAGAACGGTCTGAACAGGAACCTTCTCCTCCTGCTCTATCTAAGGCTCCGGAATAGGAGCTATTGCACGTGCTCTAAGCTGAGCTCTAACTCAACATCGACCTCGGCCCCGACCTCTATCACGACCAGAGGCAGCAACATGGGCCTCTAGCTCCTGACCCGTCGTGGATTATGTGCGTGTCCTCACCATCTGCGAGACAACAAGAATGGATTGATTCAAACTTCAGTGACAGAATAAAATCGCACGATAGAGAAAGAAATAAGTGAAATTTTCCTAAAGCTCTATATCCTCTAGAAGATAAGAATAGACATCTCTGTACCGATCCTCCAGACTCTACTAAGCTTACTCATGACTCATGAGACCTAAACAATCTAGTGATCAAATACCAACTTGTCACGACCCGAAATCCCAACCTGGGGACCGTGATGGTGCATAACATTTTACTTGCTAGGCAAGCCAATGTTAGCTAAATTACTTATTCAATTTTAACAATTTAAGTCAAAACAAGAATAATAATTAACAGTAAAAGTCTAAAGTATATTGATAAAATACAAAAACACGTGATATAGACATATCCTAGAATCTAGAGTCACGAATACAGGAGCATCTAGAATACTACAGATAAAGTCTGAACAAAATACAGTTGTTTGAAACTAAATAAATAGTAAACTGGATAAAGAAGGGGAGTTCAAGGCTGTGGATGTCGTGCAGCTATACCTCAAGTCTCCAATACAGCTGACTTCGAGAAGAGACACCACTAGAGGATGCTAGGACCAATACCAGTATCTGCACAAGAAATGCAGAAGTTTAGCATGAGTTCAACTGATCCAATGTACTCCATAAGTATCGAGCCTAAGCCCGACGAGGTAGTGATGAGGCTATGACAAGACACATACGTAAATCCTGAATAGGTGTGTACATAAAGTAACAAAATAACAATAGGGCAAATTAATATTAACTAGGAGGGGACATGTAGAAAGGGGAGTTTAATAAGAACGGCAAATACAACAATCTACGAATAATCTTTTTCCGAAAACAATAATATTAGAACCAATTAAATTATCAATTCGGACCAAGAAAGCAATGAAATCAACAATGGCACGGCATCACACTTCGTGCTTTTACTCTCATCCTCACCATGTAATATTATAAATGAAATGGTATGGCATTACCATTCATGCTTTTACTCTCAACCTCATATGATGTAATAAAGGATAATAAGTAGTCAGATGTACGACATCATCCTTCATGCTTTAATCCTCACAATCTCTCAAATAAACGATATTGTATGCAAATACGGCACGTCAACACACTTTGTGCTTTTCACTCTTCCTCGTCAAGTAACAACATTAATCCAAAATAGCAAAAAAGGTGGGAAGCTATTTCACTTCAATCTTAGCATAATGATAATTCATCTCAACTTTCAAAATTCAAACAACTCCAAAATAATCAATAGATATGAAGAAAAACTATTAAAGAAGTAGTAATCTAACTACGAAAACATAGTCATGGAAGCAATATAATACAATAAAATAATTCTCACCCGCATGCTTTAACCCGATGACAATGTATATATACTTGTCACCTTACATATACACTATCCCCACACATAGTTCACGTTGAAAATAGACCAATAAGTCATAATCCCTCAAGTCAAAGTTAACCACGACACCTATCTCACTTTGTAACCAAATCAATGCTCAACCATGGATTTTTCTCTAGAATTAGCCTATAAACCAATAAAATCTATCCAAATATAGTTCAAATAATTCAAAATAGGTATTAGAAACTACCCACAGTGAAAAAGATCCAATCTTTAATGAGTTTGAAAAAAGATAACCTAGGCCCGGTTGGTGAAAAATCGAGATTCAGACCAAAACACAATTACTCATTCACCCTCGATCCCGGTTATGTGATTTGTTTCAAAATCCAACCTAATTTTGAGGCCCGAATCAATTTCTCAAAATCCCAATTTCTACCCAAATCCCTAGTTTCTACCATGAAAATTTTTAGATTAAAAGTTAAAATCAGTGGGTGTTTATAAAAATATAACAAAACAAGTTATAATTTATTAACTAATGAAGCTGGAATGAAAATCCTCTTCAAAATTGCCTCTAGGCCGAGCTCCAACTTCAAAATGGTCAAAAATAGTTAAAACCCCGACTTTTATATATTTTAATACCTGAGCATAAAGTGTTCTCCCCATACCTTCGCGTTTGCGAGCCCGCGTTCGCAAAGAGTAACCGACTGACCTTCCCCCATATTCTATAGCTCTTCATATTCACGAGAGGGCTGACAAGTTCGCGAAGGGTAAGCCCACATTTATTTCGCGTTGGCAATCAGCACCAGACACCAGAAACACCTAAAAGCCAACAATCTCCTAAGTCTTAAATGGTTTGTAGCCTATCCGAAACTCACCCGAGCCCCTAGGGCTCCAAACCAAAGAGGCACACAAGTGGAATATCATATATGAATTCGCTCGCATGATCAAAACAGCAAAACACACCTAGAACTACGAACTAGTGGTCAAAATGAATAAAATTTCAAACAAAACTCAAGAACCACTAAAATCACAACCAAGCATCTGAATCGTATCAAACCAACTCTGATTTGCACCAAATTTCGTAGAAAAGTTTCAAATTGCAAAATGGACCTATACTTAGTCCCAAAATCAAAATATAAACCCAATTTACATAAAGTCAAGATACAATCAAACCTAGAAAATTTTCAAACTTTCAAATTGCTATCTTTTAATAAGACAAGTCAAATCAACCTAGGGACCTTCGAATTCAATTCCAGATATATGCCCAAGTCCAAAATCCCAATACAGACCTACCAGAATCGTCAAAACACCGATCTGAGATCGTTTCCACAAGATATTGACAGTCGTTAACTCAAGTTTCCTTTAAAATAAAAAATCATATTTTATTCAATTTTTTATATAAAAGTTTTCCGAAAAAAGACATGTACTGTGCAAACAAATCGAGAAACATCAATCAGAGCTAATCGAGGTCTCATAATACGAAAATACGGGCTAGTAGTCAAAACAACCTATTGGGTCGTCGAGCATCCTAATAGAATTAAGCTTATTGGCAATAGAATACAACTGAAGGGAGAGCTACACACTGGATAGTTGGCAGTACTGAATGAATAGGACAATAACGTCGCTTGTCCAAAAGCATTTGAAGCATGCCAATGGATGGAGATGTACGAGATGAAATATACTTATTCCACTCCATAATCCAAGGTCAAACCGTTAGACATTGATCTAAATTATAGCAGAGTCACAGAATAATGAGCAATAAAGATGCTGGGCAGCAGTTAACTATGCAACACATTTACATACTGATTCAAGATTAAATATTGTTGTACAGAGACTCAAAAGTCATCGATTTATTGTGTGAAACAGAGGCTTTTTAAAAGATGTCGGATGCGTGAATTTGGCTTACCAAAGCAGCAAAGATAAACAGAGAGTGTTATTGAAAAAAATAAAAAATAATGTATATATATATATATATATATATATATATATTGTTTACCGTGAAAATGATAACAGCAATTAAATTTGTAAATGGGATTCTAAAAATATGTGA
The DNA here is from genome assembly GCF_000715075.1 of Nicotiana tabacum. Taxonomy (NCBI): domain Eukaryota; kingdom Viridiplantae; phylum Streptophyta; class Magnoliopsida; order Solanales; family Solanaceae; genus Nicotiana; species Nicotiana tabacum. The sequence goes on from NC_134097.1 coordinate 56,213,041, forward strand.
TCTATTTTTATGCTGGTTGTTAGAGCAGATGATGCTAAGAATATGAAGTTTAACGATGAAATGCGAGCTAAAACGAGGCAATAATCAGACCGAGGGGCTTAGTGCACTGGCTTCAGACTGGTCGATGGAGGACCTCGGGGTCGATACCTGGACTCGATCTCGAATTATCGGGGGTAGTCGAGAATGGGATAACAGTTAAAATATGATTAATCAAGGCTCTTTATGGCCAAGACCAAGTAATAGATGAAGAACAAGTAAGAAAGCTATAAATGCTAGAGTGTCCTCGAGCCAGAGAGAATAAACAATTTAGAAAGAAGAGACAGAGAGAGAGATATAATATTGATCTTGTGGAGAAATAGTTGGAGCAACATCGGCCCTTTACAAAGTGGTGTGGGTTCCCTTTATAAATGAGGGAAACCCGTCTATAGTACATAGATATTAATTGTAAAGCATGGAGATGTGACGGCTAGACGCGACGCTTCGGATAGGCTCTGGATAGGCCGGACCTGTCAGACTTAGCCGTGTACCTAGGGAACTTCCCCTTATGTTCTAGCCTCGTCTTTCGTCTTCTTTGAGTCGGGCCCCGATGAGCCCCGAGGGAGGGAACTCGGTCGTGGCTTCACGTCCTCGGGGTCTCGAGGCATTCTTCTGAAGTGGCTTGATAGCGAGAAATCAAGACCTCTAATTCTCCGCATACAGATAGTCTCCGCATTTCCCAAAACGAAAGGATGGGAAATGATTCTGACACCTAACTCCTCGATCTTCTTATGGTGACGTCACACCAATGATGCAACCTGTGGCGCGAACTTCTATGGCAATCGGGGTGCCCCACGGACTTGTGAATTTCGACATTATTTAACGCGCTGTCGATACCCATTCTCCAAGTTGAGTGTACCGCCATCGATTCAGTTTTTCAAGAGCGCAGTAGTTGCATCTGCCGGTCAATCTTTCAAAGCCTCGATGATCGTGTCGTTACCCCCTATAAATAGGGGTGCCTTGGCACTGATTTTTCTATCCCAGTACCTCGGTTGGCTTATTTGCCCATTTATTCTTATCATCTTCCTCCATCCTTTAACATCATGTTTGGGTCTCATGGCCTCAAGGTCATTCGGCAGAGCTCTCGCAGGCGGTGTTGTGGCCTGTTGCCGGAGCTTCCCTTTGTCGAGCATGACCGAGTTGTCCTGTCGCTGCTATGGTTGTTGTTATGTTTTCTGTTGTTTGCTTGAGATGATGACATACGAGGGTCAACTTTCCTTGCTTGCAAAAAGCTCCTCGGATTACATACCGCTGCTCAAAAGGGGCCTCGAATTATACACCGCTACTCACCTTCATATCCCGACTCGATGTGGTGCTCTGCCCCGAGCTGGGGGCTTGTATGGCTAGATGTTCTAAGAAGTGGACTCTAAGTATCCGTGCAAGCGGGACCAAAGCTTGTTCGATCCGCTGTCTCTCCGAGGTTCTCTTGGCCAGCGAGGGTCCTCGAGTTTCGGAGAGCTATGGCATTTCTTATCCTTCCCTACTTCTCGCCTTATCCCTTGGGGATATCAGTATGGAAGGCTGGGATGAGGCTTTTGAGGATGCGCGTCTGGAGGCGCCCGTTGTAGGAGGCGGACCTTCGGAGGTAGATCGGTCTCTAGGCTTTTACTTCGCGTGTGCATCCTTTTATTTCTTCCCTTTTTGGTGTAGAGATCCTCTGTAGACCGTTGTATATGGATTTTTCATTTATATGAATATACTTCCTTGACTTTTGTTTTCAATTCTTGCCTTATTATTGCATGCTTGTGTGCCCTTCGAGGTCTTCGAATGTTTTCCTTTTTTTTATAACTGCTGATATCTAACTCGGATGCAAGCGTTCATTCTGATCCTCTACTGATTGACATGAATCTTTTTCGAGCACCTTGTCATACCTCAGACCAAGCCTAAATTGATCCGATAGGTTTGGGCTGTCGGGCCCTCCGAGTTGCATGGAGATAGTACGCTGAGTTTTGGAGCTTTCGAGAGCGGTAACCTGAGGAAGGTCAGCTTTGGGTACCTGGGGCTCTTTTTTGAATTTGATGCAGATAGCTTTTTAAAGCGTATGGGATAGACTTCTGTTGAGGGGTTACCTGTACTCAAGCGCTGCCTCGAGCCTTCCTGGATCCTTCGTGGTCGGAGCTTCACGTGCTTATCTTTCTTTTTAAAAAGGAAACCATGATATCGGGTACCACCTTGAGTCAAGTGATGACGTTGAAAGCTTGCCGAAGCCTGACTTCATTTTTGGCAGAGATCCTCGAGGTCGGATGCTGCCATGAAATTACAGACAACACGGTTGACTCCTTGAGCCTGGCTTCTCGTCGATGGACGCCTCTAGGGTTAGGTATCACCCCATTGATCTGCATCGAGGACGTTGGCTTCCCAAGGATCACTCCGAATAGGTGAATCGTCGCTGTTTCCCGCATATATGTGGGGCGGCTTCGGCTTCGGCTTCTTCAAAAGGCCTCACAATTTTAGTTTTCGGCTTCTGCCTTGGCGTAGGGTTCTTCATTTCTTCAGTCGCAAAAAAACATTGGCGCACGTTATTGCTTTAGTCTGTCAATTCTATCATAGACATGTCAACTACTTCGGGGTCGGCCAGACAAGGAGTGGGGAGTGTCACTCCCGGCGCTCAGGATCCGCGGAAGTTCGCTCTGAATACCGTATCTTTGATAATAGAGAAACATTTGGAGATGGTGAGGACATATTGCGGAGAGAGCGAGGGGATAGCGCTGCAGGTGCTTTCCTCGGATGAGAGTATTACGGATTCTACTGATGGATTCTTGAGCGTATACCTATATCCTTTCGCATTTGTCCCCTTTGATAGGGTCGTGCTTGATTTTTGCTTGAAGTATCGGGTTACTTTGGTTCAGATACATCCGTCATTTTGGCAAATGGTGCTGATGTTGAGGTCATTTGCTGAGAAGGCTAGGCTTGAATTCACGCTCAGTCACCTCGTCAGGTTGTACTGACCCTTCCATCACCGAGGCCTGCTAACCCTGCAGTGCCGTTCGTCCACGCCCTTCGTCATCAATGATGGAGAAGATGGGGATCGATAGTGGGCTAGTCAGTTTGTCCAGGTCCGGACGGCTGACATCATCCCCATGGAGCTTATGCCATTTCCCGAGGGATTGAATTACGCACGTGAGTAGAGTGCCTGGTGCTTTCTCAGATTTTGCTTATAGCGAAAAATCAGTTAAGTAACTGTGCTTCTCCCTTTTTGCTGCAACTTTATGGACGCCGAGTGAAGTTCTCGATCTGCCCGACTGGATCCGAAGGTTGGTGACCCATTCGACCTACGACGAATGTAGGTGGTGAGCTGTATTCCGTATCAGATGGGGAACGAGATACTAAGGTATGCGCGCACGATGCCTTTGCCTTGTCCTTCATATATTTGAGATGACATTTTCCCCTTTCTTTTGTACCAGCTTTGCCGTTATAGGTACCGGGAGGTTCCTTGGGATGAGGCAGTGCTCATCCGAAGAGAGGAAGGAGTCGTCGGCCTCCGAGCAGGGGGATGATGGAAATAAATGGGATTTGCACCCGCAGTGTGGTGGAGCTTTTAATGGGGCTTAATTGGCCCATATCTTCGAGGAGAGGGCATCGCCCGAGCCTGCTGTTCTCAGAGTGTTTGATTCCAGGACGGTGATTCCTTCGAGTGAATATGCTTTGCCCGAAGTTGATTCTCCCAGGGCCGAAGGGGCAGGAAAAATAGGAGTGTTCTCCACCTTCGAGGAAGTCCACCGGCTTCACTTCATGGTGAGTTTCAGTGCAGTCATCCCGGTATTTCGCGTCTTTCGTTCTTTATTGAGCTTTTCTTTTGCAGGTCTTTGATAGGCTTAGATTTGAACTATTCTGTCAAGGGGCCAGACTTCGGGAAGCTCTGGACTAGAGTGAGTCCTTTAAGCTCCTTAGCGAGGAGAAGGAAGTTGAATTGATGCATTGGTGATATGAGGCGTATCGGAGCTCGAATTACGAGAGCTATTTGACGGAGAAGATAACCATTTGTAGTACGTACTTCTCTCCTTTTGACTCTTAAGGTTAACCCCATTTCCCTATATTAGCTGCAGAAAAAGACGGAGGCCTTGGAATACCTTAGGGGCGAAGCCAACCGCGTCAGGAATGCTTGTGATGAATTAAGGGCTCAGGTGCAAGCTCAAGCTTTAGAGGAGAAAAGCGCCTCATCCAAGTTTCTCGACTTCAAGGTCCACCTCCGTTTGGCTCGTGAAAATGCTTCAGTTCAAGCAGATGTGATCGTGAAGCTCGAGACCGATTTATCAAAGGTCAGGGTTGAGATAACCGATGCTCGAGCTAAAGCATAGTTGAGTCCAACTAGGGCTAATCAGGAGATGGTGATTTATGTGAAAGATGTTGTTGATGCCCAGGCTGAGTTGAAGCTGTCCCTCGATCGTGAGAAGAGGATCGAAGAATATGTTCGTTATAGACCCCGTAGAGAGGTACTCGAGGATGTCGGTGCTAGAGGCTTCGTTTTCTCGGGGGAATTGGCTCGTGCAAGGGCGGACAAGTGCGATGCTCGGTTATTTCTTGCTGACGTCTCGGAGAGCGGATCTGGGGCCGGTAGCCATAGCCTTTTGGGGTGGAGCGTAGATTCCGTCATTTTTCAATTTTGTATTTGATATCTGCAGAACATGTTTGCAGATGGAGAGCGCGCCTTTTGCATATATAAAATAAGAGAAAACTTGAAGCTTTATCTCTTTCATATCCCTTTCTACATTGCTTTTCACCATGCGGGCTAGTTTTGGTGTTTGATAGGAACCTCATGGGTTCGAAGCTAATTAGGCAGGCACAGAGGCTTTTAAGCGCGACTTTTGTCGTAAGTAGGCGTTGGGGCCTCTGTGCTTTGCCCAGCTGTTTAGGCTCAATATTTGAGCGCAACCTTGACTTGAGCTTACCAGACCTTCAGTCTCATGTGCCTGCATGAGCAGATGATAATCGCTTGTATTTATCGTCCTCGGGCATTTGTTGTTTCCACTATTTTGGGTTCAGTCTCCGAGTTGCGTTGCGACTCGAGCTTCAATTGACCATCAATATTTTTCGTGCCTGCATGGGCGAATGATGATGGTTTTTATTTTTTGCTCTTGGTTGTTTGTTGTTTCAACTATTTTGGGTCCAGTCTCTGAGTCGTGTTGCAACTCGAGCTTCAATTGACACCCAAGTTTTTTAGATTTTCAACATGGCGACAGTGGCTCTTACGTTATTTGGTTGTTGAGACCTTTTAATATGTGGCCTAGAGGCTTGTATAGTTAACTATTTTGGATCCAGTCTCCGAGTCGGGTTACCACTCGAGCTTATTTTAATCCTCAAGTTGTCAATTTTCAAGGTGGCGACAATGGCTCATACGATGTTCGGTCGTTGAGACCTTTTAGTGTGCGGCCTGGAGGCTTATTTAGATGGCGACAATGGCTCTTACGATGTTCGGTCGTTGAGACCTTTTAGTGTGCGGCCTGGAGGCTTATTTGGCTGGCGACAATAGCTTTTACTCTTTTGCCCATAGCCATTTTGTAGGTTTTGTATTGCTCTCGTTAAGGTCTTTTTGAAATAATTTTGCCTGACCCGTCGTCGGTTCCAGAAGAACCTCGATTTCAAGTCGTTAGTGGCTATGTTCGAGCACCACGGAAGGTTTTTAGTTCATAGGCTGAGTAGGTCGAAGACTTGTGATTTGGAGCTAAATGGTCGAAGCTCGTTTGCCTGTTGAGGGAAGCCTTTTGAACCGGTTCTTTTCGAAGTAGTTGCCTGCGATTTTGTTTAACGACGAACGAGCATCCCCGAGTCGCGTTAATTTGGCCGGATCAACCATTTTGACCGTAGTCATATGTGTTTTGTCAGAGCAATCTACACAAAGGGTATGCCCTTTCGGGATTCATACAAATACAATGTATAGCCTAAACTTCGGGATGTTGAGTTTTATGCATGTAGTAAGGTCTTACAAAACATTTCATTCCTGTTGAGGTCTTACAGTTTGTGCTACTTTGTAGAATAGATCTGGTTATACCGAGTCTGCTCGCTTGGGGTCTTACGGCCTCGGGTTTCCTAGTGTAAAGTGTTTGGCGACAGTCTCCGAGTCATCAAGTTTGCTTGGGCTCGAAGGCCGTCATTCGTGAGCCCGGAGTTCAGACCCTGGGGTTGTGCAAGCGCCAAATTGTCGACATCAAGTCTCCGAGTACTTCCAGACTCATTCGGTGGAGTGATCCTTACCGAGAGTATACTGAAATTTCCCCTTTCGGAGTATGAGATGTTGAAAGATGTTCTTTTATTGCTTGGCGTAAATACATATCGTTTTGTAGTTGTGAGCTCGGCCCGTGCGGGCGTGGCTTCTTGGACCGTTTGGTCTGGTACATGATTCCCTATTGAAACTCGGTCTGTCATTACCTGGCTCTTCTAAGCAGTCGGCACTTTTCAAAGAGAGGGGGGTGTCCTTCATTGTTTTATTGCAGAAGCAAAGATTGTGATCTTGTCGGATCCTCCTCAAGGGGTACGCTACTCTGCTAAGAACCTTGCTGGCGAGACCTTCTTTGGGGCGAAAGTTCGATCGAGGGAAAGGAGCGCAACATGTTCTATTGAGGCCTCGGGGTCCTCGGGCAGAGTTAGCACTTCCGAACGCCCTGGCTGGATGTCTGCATACAGGTTAGTAATAAAACAACAAAGGAAGGGGGTAATTTTTCTTTACCGCGGGGTGCGTAGGCGATGTTCCGGGGTTTGATAGGTTCATGCTGTTTCGGAGTGTGGATTATAGTACGGCCCTCCGCCGTGTTTAATCGAATCTTGGCCAAAGATGCGATTCGCTTACCCTTTGATCCTTTCAAGAGTGGAGGTATCGATGCTGGTGATGCGTCTTATGATGAGGAATTTCCTCTTGCCGTATATTGCTTTCTGATCACGGTTTTAATTCCGTCCCTTGTGTGGAATTTCATCCCTCAGGCGAAGTGGGGGCGGCGCTTTCTTCGTGCTGTGTGCTCGTGGTTGTATGAATAAGGCGTCCGTGCTTTGCGCCTCCTTTGATGGTATGGGACTCGGCATTCCCGTTTGAGCAAGCCGTGCGGTATTGAGAGAATGGTAGGTGGTCGTGCTTTGACCCGGCGGTCCGAGCCGCAATATTAACCTCGGCCCGACAATGTTGATGTATTGATCGAACCACCTAAATTCATGACAAGATGTTTTATTTGAAATAGATCAAATGAGGGAGAAGGTTACCGATGCATCAGTGTGAGGCCGAGGCGAAGTCTCAATGTCTTTTTTGCTGGATGTAAGGGTGTCCTTCGGAACGTATCCCTGGAGCCGCCTTTTATTAGTAACAAGCATTCTTACTTTCCATTTTATCAGTCCTTGGAAGGTGTCGCCGCTCCTCCACTATCGTGGAAATATGTCGCAGTTCATTTGCTTTGTTCTTCCTAATTGCCTTCCTCCCTTGGGGCGGAATTCGAGCCTTATCGCTCGACAGTGCTCGGCGGAAAATTTTATCGAGTGGTACCTCCCTCTGTTTGGCATTAGTTTCTTTGCCTGGAACCTTTGTCACGACCCGGATTTCCCACCCTCGGGAGTCATGATGGCGCCTACTAATGTGAGCTAGGCAAGCCAATCCTTAACTGCTTACTTCATTAACAATTACTTCTTTTAACAATTATCAGTGAATACATGAAAGCAACGAAATTAAATAATTATGCGGAAGTCTTAAATTAAAGAAGACGAAACAATAATGCGAGAATCAACATATGCCTCTACCCAAGAACTGGTGTCACATTACTCACGAACTTCTAAGAGTACTAAATACAACCGTTTGAAAGAAAATATAAATTGTTTGTCTCGAATACATGAGATAACAGACTGAAATAAAAGATAGAGGAGACACCGGGATTGCGGACGCCTGCAAGGCTACCTTGGGGTCTCACTGGACTGACGGTTGGCTCCTGCGCTACTGCTACTGTCCAAGACCTGGATCTGTGCAAAAGAGCACAGAGTGTAGCATCAGCACAACCGACCCCATGTGTTGGTAAGTGTCGAGCCTAACCCCGGCGAGGTAGTGACGAGGCTAGGACTAGACTCCAGATAAACCTGTGAAGTTATACAATATATGGAGGAAAAGTAAACAAGTAATAAGCAGTTAAAGCTGGGGAAGGGAAACATGCTTCGGGGATAGCAGTTAAAAGAAAATAACAAGGAATAATAAGGAAGCTAGCAATATAACTTCTATAACAAATGAAGAAAATAAAAGCGACTTTCATTTTCAGTTTCATCTTGTTGCAGGCATGCAACCCGATCCCATTTCTCATATCTCGTGGTAGGTGTACCACCCGCTCCCATTTCATTATTTCTTGTGGTAGGCGTACCACCCGCTCCTATTTCATTATATCTTGTGGTAGGCGTACCACCCGCTCCCATTTCATAATATCTTGTGGTAGGCGTACCACCCGCTCCCATTTCATAATATCTTGTGGTAGGCGTACCACCCGCTCCCATTTCATAATATCTTGTGGTAGGCGTACCACCCGCTCCCATTTCATCACACAATTACAAGAAATCCCGGCAAGGGAACATAAGCGATATAATAACCTCCTGGCGAGGGAACAAAAGCAATATAATAGTTTCCCGGCAAGGGAACAAAGATATCGAAACAATCATCCCGGCAAGGGAGAATCAGCTATAACCAATCTTAACTTAGCTTGTACTCATCCCAAATAATGACAATGCTCAAACATAAATAAAATCTGCGAGGATAGAACAATTCTTTGCGCAATATAGAAGATCATTAATTAAAGCATATGAAATGTCATTTAAGGACACAACCACTTTTAATTTAAGACTCACGGTCATGCTCGACACCAATGTATAGATACTCGTCCATTCCTATACGTCGTACTCAACAAGAAGCAAGTAGCAAATATGACTCCACTCCTAATCCCTGAAGCTAAGGTTAGACCAAACACTTACCTCGATGCCTTGAACACCACTCAAGTCTCAATTATAGCTTTACCTCTTGATTTCACCACCAACTGCTCGAATCTAGTCATAAGTTACTTAATTACATCAATAAGTGCTAAATGAATCAACCCCAATGCATGAAAATGAGTTTTCCCAAAGTTTTACTCAAAAAGTCAAAATCACCCCCGGGCCCACGTGGTCAAAACCCGAGGTTCGGACCAAAACCCATTTACCCATTCCCTCACGAATCCAAATGTATAATTTGTTTTAAAATCGGACTCCAAATTGAGGTCCAAATCCCCAATTTTAGAAAACCTAAGTTCTACCCAAAACACCCAATTTCCCCAGGAAAACCTTTGATTTGAAGTTGAAATCATCTTAAAAGATGTTACGAAGTGAAGAAAATGAGTTAGAAATCACTTACCAATCGTTTTGGAGAAGAAAGGTTGTTTAGAAAATAGCCTCTTACGTTTTGGGGTTTTGAAAAGACTAAAAATAACTGAAATTCACATGAATTTATACCCCTCTAAAGCCCCCACCACGGGTAGCGCTAAGCCGACCGCGGCTGCGCTGGCCCTTCCTGAAGACCTGCAGATCTTTGCCCCGCACGGACCGCGCAAAGCTTACTGCGGTAGCACAGCAACCACCGCGGACCGCGCAAAGGCGATAGCGGCCGCACGCGATTCCTCGCGGGCTGCGCTAAAGGGTTCAAAGGCCTACAATATTTTCCTGAACCTGCAACACCTAATCTTTTAATCCTACAACATCCCGGAACCTACTCGGAACTCACCCGAGCCCTCGAAGCTCTAACCCAAGTATGCACACTACCTCAAAAACACTCTACAAACATATTCGTGTAATCAAATCATCAATATAACATCATGAACATCGAATTAAGCCTCAAGATCAGTAAAATTTCTCAGATTTCTCTTTAAATATCAATTTCCCAAGTTGGGTCCGGATCATGTCAAACGACGTCCGTTTTTAACCAAACTTTACATGAGTGATTCAAAATATATATATAAGACTTGTACCGGGCGCCGGAACCAAAATACGGGCCCGATACCATAGTCTTCTAATCAAATTTCATTTCCAATTTCCTTAATTATTTCAAGAAAACAATTTCACTCAAAAATTCATTTCTCGGGCTTGGGACCTCGGAATCTGATTATGGGCATACGTCCAAGTCCCATATTTTCCTACGGACCCTCCGAGACCGTCAAATCATGGGTCCGGTTCTGTTTACCCAAAATGTTGACCGAAGTCAAATTTATTTATTTAGAGGTCAAAACTTAGCGACTTTCACAAGATTTCACATTTAAGCTTTCCGGCTACGCGCCCGGACTGCGCACACAAATCAAGGCAACTCTAAATGGGGTTTCCAGGGTCTCAGAGACACAAATTTCAATTAGGAATAGGTGATGACCCTTTGGGTTGTCACAACCTGCTTGGGTACACTAAGCCCGAGGAGGTTCTCAGATGGTCGTCCGCGACCCTGATTTGCGATTGGTGCCAGGTATGGGCATCCGACCAGATCTTGGCTGGGTATCTGATCGAGTTTCGTGTGAACTTCCTCGAAGTCGTTGAGCTTGGTTTTTTTAGGCTTTGGTCGAAAGCCTGTGTTGCCTAGTCATCCGAAACATTGGGCGACCTCATTTGTTCTATCAGGGAATGAGGTGCGAATTCCTGTGGCGTTTCATTCTCCCTTTGTTTGGCCTCGGATGTGTCGGGCTCTCTCGTCGCTGCTTCGATGGCATCGGCATGTGTCTCTACGGAGGAATATGCCGGTACGGTAAGAGAGTTTGTGGGGTCAGGTGCTAGGCTATGACGCCGGTACGGTAAGAGAGTTTGTACGGTAAGCGAGTTTGTACGGTAAGCGAGTTTGTACGGAATATGCTGGTAGGTTAAATGTTGTATTTGTAATGACTTGCCTTTTTCAGTTTTGGAGTAGAATACTTCTAAGATCAGACTTTCCAAATATTTGCTATTGTTTTTTTTTTGTACTTATAATGCTTGAACATAAGATCAATCTCTCCTTTTTTTTTTCTTTAATTCTAATTCTTTTTTCAAAATGAGCTCCAAACTTATTTTCTAGAAAAGGACTTTTCAAATCATAAGCATGAATGTGATATTTAAATTTGGGCATATTTAGGTATTAAAAGAAAAACAAATAGGTCTTCATGCTTCAAAATAGGTGCTAGGGATTTATTTATTTTGTAGTAAATGTTTGTGCAATATCTAGAAAAGACTGAAGTAAACAAAGAAAGCCTAAATTCATATTTCAAAAATTAGTGTTGTCTAGGATTTCGCCTCAAAAGACATTTGGGGCAAGTTCTAGCATATATATTATAAGTTCTACTTGCTTTTTGAGCATAATGCTTCTCAATTTCAAAATGTCTTGCCAAGTATTGAAGATATTTGTTATTGCCTTCATAAAAATAAACTTAAAAACAAGAAAGTTATGTGGTAAATATAAAAAATATATATTTGATATAGAATGATAAGAGTTTTATTTTGATAAATTAATACTTTATAAGAGGCATAATTATAATAAAAATCTAATATATATAACTGCAGCCAACATATATATATATATAAGAGGCATAAAAATCTTTTTGGCTTTCAAATATACAACTGCAGAATAAAGCTTGAAAGAAACTGCAGCCACACACCTTTTGCGTATAAATAACAAGTCTAGTTTGTATATAAACTAGAAAATTACCTCTTCCAACATATGAATTGCATTATTAAATGGTTAACCAACCAGTTATTTAGGCATACCGATCACCATGGAGTTACTCCTGTATAGGTGACTCTGTTTTTGTAGAGGCCTTCATGAGATGTTCTGGTTGTACAATAACCTGGATATTAACCAGATCAATTGGTTAAGCATTTAACTATTTAAATCTATGTTGGACTTATGAGGCTCCATTGCTTCTCCCTCAATGGCTACGGGTAAGGAACCATAGTTCTGAGTTTAACGTCGTCAGCTCGACTTATTAATTATAGACTTCATCAATCTATCAAAGTGACAAATGGTTGTTGATCAAAATGCCCTCCAAAATATAATTTTAACTTGTGACCATTTACCATAAATTTGTCTCTTCCATTGGTTTGTTGAATTTCAATTGCTCTGTATGGAGTAACATCTGTAACATTGTAAGGACTCGTCCACCTGGCTTTTAATTTTCCTGGAAATAGCCTGAGTCTACTGTTGTATAGAAGTACCCGATCTCCAATTTTAAAAAAAAATTGTCGGATTAAATTGTCGTGCCATTTTTTTGTTTTTTCTTTAAAGATTTTGGCATTTTCATAGGCTTCTAATCTGAGTTCTTCTAATTCAATCACCTGACAAAATCTATTTTTACCATCAGGGGTTAAATCAAAGTTCAATGCTTTCAACGCCCAAAAAGCTTTGTGTTCTAATTCAACTGGATGATGACAAGCTTTTCCAAAGACTAATCGATATGGAGACGTACCAATTGGAGTTTTAAATGTTGTTCGATATGCCCACAGTGTGTCATCTAATTTTGAAGCCAGTCTTTTCTGGAGATTCCAACCATTTTTTCAAGTATTCTTTCTAATTCACGGTTAGAAACCTCAACTTGCCCTTTTGTTTGAGTATGGTATGGTCTTCCTGTTTTGCAAGTCACACTATATTTTGACAACAATGCTGAAAACTGTCTATTCATGAAATGAGACCCTTGGTCACTAATGATTACTCGTGGTGTACCAAAACTGGTAAAATATTTTTCTTGAGAAAATTGTACATAGTTTGAGCATCATATTTCCTTGTTGGCATGGCTTCAACCTATCTTGAAACATAATCCACAGCCACAAGGATATATTCAAAAGAATGAAATGAAGAAAAAAGACCCATGAAATCTATTCCCCATACATCAAATATTTCACATACTTGTATTGATTGCAATGGCGTCTCATCTCTCTTAGTGATATTACCTGTTCTTTGAGACCTGTCACAATGTGCAACGTAGGCATGAGCGTCCTTAAAAAGTGTCGGCCAGAAAAATCCAACCTCTAGAACGTTGAAGGCAGTTCGATTTGTTACATAATGTCCTCCAACTGCCCCATCATGGCAATGATACAAAATTTTGGTCATTTCTTCTTCTAGTACACATCTTCTAATAATATTATCTGCACAAATTTTAAACAAGTAAGGGTCATTCCACAAATAATATTTAGCATCAGATACCAACTTTTTCCTCTGTTAGTAAGTGAGATTTTGGGGTGTCCATTTTCCAACCAAGTAATTTGCAATATCTGCAAACCAGGTTGGTTGAGTCACAACTGAGTTGATAGAAAAAATATGTTCATCAGAAAACTCTTCTTTTATATCACATAACTCAAGTGGGGGGTTCTCTAATCTAGACAAATGGTCAGCTACCTGATTCTTTGTTCTCTTTTTATCTTTTATTTCGAGCTCAAATTCTTGGAGAAGTAAAATCCATCTTAACAATCTAGGTCACACATCCTTTTTTGCTAAGAGGTATTTTAGAGCCGCGTGATCAGTAAAAATAGTGACCTTGGTTCCTATCAGATAGGAACGAAACTTATCAAATGCAAATACCACTGCTAGTAGTTCTTTTTCAGTCGTGGCACAATTTGGTTGAGCCTCATTCATTGTCCTGCTGGCATAGTAAATTGGACGAAAAATCTTATCTTTTATTTGGCCTAAAACAGCTTCAACTGCTGTATCACTAGCATCACACATGACCTCAAAAGGTTGGTTCCAATCAGGGGATACAACTATAGGGGCAGTCGATAATTTTTCTTTAAGGGTGTCAAAGGCTTTCATACAATCACCTGAAAATTCAAACTTAACATCTTTCATTAAAAGGTTAGTCAGCGGTTTTGAAATCTTTGAAAAATCTTTTATGAACCGTCTGTAAAAACCTGCATGACCTAGAAAGCTTTTAATGCCTTTAATAGTTGTGGGAGGGGGTAATCTTGCTATAAGATTAATTTTAGCCTTATCAACTTCTATCCCTTTAGCAATGATTTTACGTCCTAAAACAATTCCCTCAGTAACCATAAAATGATATTTTTCCAATTTAGAATTAAGTTTGTCTCTTCACATCTCTTAAGAACTAAGGTTAAATGGTGAAGACAATCCTCAAAACCCTTGCTGAAGAGTGTAAAATCATCCATGAAAATTTCAAGAAATTTTTCAGTCATGTCAGAAAAAATTGCTGACATGCAACGCTGAAATGTGGCAGGAGCGTTGCACAAACCAAGTGGCATTCTCCTATATGCATATGTTCCATGAGGACATGTGAAAGTTGTCTTATCTTGATCTTCTGGTGCGATTGGGATTTGGTTAAACCCTAAATAGACATCAAGAAAACAATAAAAACCATATCCTACAATTCTTTCTAACATTTGATCAATAAATGGCAAAGAAAAGTGATCATTTCTAGTGGCATCATTGAGACGTCTATAATCTATAGAGACTCTCTATCCTGTGACGGTCCTGGTAGGTATTAGTTCATTATTTTTATTTTTTATCACTGTCATACCCTCTTTTTTTGGTACTACCTGAACAGGACTTACCCAAGGGCTGACTGAAATAGGGTAAATAATACCTGCCGCCAAAAGCTTTACAATCTCCTTTTTTACCACTTCCTGCATTGCTGGGTTTAATCTCCTTTGGGGTTGGACTATCGGTTTGTAGTTATCCTCCATAAGGATTCTGTGCGTACAAATTGCTGGATTAATTCTTTTGATATCTTCTACAGTCCATCCCAAGGCTCCTTTGTGTGCTTTCAATACTTCAATAAATCTTTTTTCTTGTTCTGTAGTTAAAGAAGATGAAATAATTACTGAAAATAACTCATGCTCAAGATAGACATATTTCTAATGAGAAGGGAGAGTTTTGAGCTCAATTTTTGGTTGAACTTCTTCTAATTGCATGTTCCCTTCCTCATAATATTTTTCCAATAATTTTGCATCATTTCTGATAGTCGGATCTTCATCCTGTGTGGTGCCAGATTTTTCCAAACATCTTTCCATTGAGTCAGAAATTAATTGATCAACTTTGAATTCATCTATAAGATTATTAATCATGTCAATTGGAAAGCATGAAGGTGATGTATCGTCTTCTTAGAATCTTAGTATCTTTTGCATATCAAAAATAACTCTTTCTTCATCAACTCTTAAAATTAGTTGTCCTTGATGGACATCTATGATTGCCCTGCCTGTTGCAAGAAATGGTCTACCCAAAATAATTGGTTCATCAGGACACTCCTTCATTTCAAGTACTCTGAAATCTACAGCAAAAATAAATTTATCTACTCTTACAAGCACATT
This sequence comes from Nicotiana tabacum, assembly GCF_000715075.1. Lineage (NCBI taxonomy): Eukaryota > Viridiplantae > Streptophyta > Magnoliopsida > Solanales > Solanaceae > Nicotiana > Nicotiana tabacum. The sequence continues at coordinate 56,228,317 of NC_134097.1, forward strand.
TTTAATTATTCCCTTTGGTCTCTTAGTATTTTGATCAGCAAGTTGAAGTGAAACACCTATGTCTTTCATTTCAACAAGATCTATTTTTTTTTAAAATAGAAAATGGCATCAAATTTATTGAAGCTCCAGAATCACAAAGTGTTTTTAAATGTGTAGTCCTCCCAGAGTACATGGAATGGTAAAACTACTTGGGTCATCGAGTTTTTGTAGTAGCTTATTTTGAAGTATAGCACTGCATTTTTCAGTAAACATTACCACAAAAACTTCTTCCAATTTCCTTTTGCTTGATAAAATTCTTTCAAAAATTGGCATATGAAGGCATTTGCAATAAAGCATCAGTAAAAGGAATGTTAATGTGAATTTGTTTTAAAATCTCCAAAAACATTGCAAATTAATTATCAAGTTTTTCTCTTTTCATCTTTTGTGGGAAAGGAATTGTAACAGGGAAAGAAGTCAAATTTGTAGTATTTTTTTCTTCTTTTTTCTTGGCTTCTTTCTCTTCTGATGGTTGATAGGGTGTCTCACCCTTTCACCCTTGCCTACCTGTTGTGTTGATTGATTCTTTTCTTGTTTGTTTGCATAGGGTTCATCAAGAGTCATGCCTGACCGTAAGGCAATGGCCTTAAGGTGTTCTTTTGGATTTTTCTTTGTATTACTCGGTAAAGGACCTTGAATCTTTTCAGACATAAGAGTTGCTAATTGGCTTAACTGAATTTCAAGATTTTTTAGAGATGAATTTTGACTTTCCATTTTGTTTATCAGTAACCTTAACGTACTTGTACAAAAGGTCATCAAGACTTGGATGGCCTTATTGAGGCCTTTGCTGATATGGAGTTGCTTGCTGATAAGGCCTAAAATTTTGTTGTCCATAATTTTGATTTTGATATTCGGGTGGACTTTGTACCTGTTGCTTTTGGTAGATTTAAGAGTTTTCAGCACTATTTTCATGCTCCATTGAAATCCTGGATGTTTTTGTGCTAAAGGACTTCCAAAAGGATACGACTTGTATCCGATGACATTGACATGTACATCATTTTGATTGGTTGCTTGACATTCGTGGTTTAGATGGTTTCCTCCACACAAGTCACAAACCTCAGACTGGCTTGGTTGTTGTGTATTTATCTGAAGAGATTCAAATTTTTGTGCCAAAGAAATAATCTGTTGTGTTACTGTATTTAAAGCACCCACCTGATTTACTGTAGAAGCTTTCTTAATGATTACACGCTCAGATGGCCACTGTATGACATTTTCAAAAATTTCATTAAGCAATTGCAATGCTTCTTCTGTGGTTTTTCCCATTATGGAACCTCCTGCAGCTACATCTACTACATTTCTAGAAGATGGTTTCAAACCATGATAAAAAATGTACAACTGCATATGTTCAGGAATGTCATGATGTGGAAATTTCCTTAACATTGTTTTCAATCTTTCCTAAGCTTTATAAATTGACTTAATGTCAGTCTGCAAGAAGTTATATATATCATGTCTTAACTTTGTTGTTTTAGCAGGGGAAAGATATTTATTTAAAAATTTCTGAGTCATTTGGTCCCATGTGGTAATAGACCCTTGCGGCAAACTTCAACCAAATTTTGGCCTCTCCTTTTAAAGAAAAAGGAAATAGCCTTAACTTAGTTGCTTCAGGAGGTACTCCATTATATTTTGCAGTTTCAACCAATTCTAAAAAGTCAATTAAATGACTATGTGAATCTTCACTTAGATCACCAGTGAAAATGCAAGATTGTTGAATTGTTTGAATCAGGGTTGTCCTGATTTCAAAGTTATTAGCTGCTACTGGAGGTTTCCTGACGCTAGATTCACAGTTAAAGCGATCAGGTCTAGCATAATACCTTAGGATTCTATTTGCTGGTCTTGGTGCCACTTCATCAAACTGCTCCTCTACATGAGATGGAGGTGGAATTTGTAGTGGATTGTTATCATCTTCTAATTGATGCTCCATTCTGTTACAAGTTATGTTTCGAGACGATATTTGTCCTTTCCTGCACAATCGCAAAGTTTTTTCAATTTCAGGATCGTAATTAGCCAACTCTTTTGTAGAAGAGCGGGTCATAAACTGTCACAACCCGGATTTCCCACCTCTCGGGAGTCATGATGGCGCCTACTAATGAGAGCTAGGCAAGCCAATCCTTAACTACTTACTTCATTATCAAATTACTTCTTTTTAACAAATATAAGTCGATAACATGAAAATAGTGAAACTTTAAATAATTAAGCGGAAGATAACAATTAAATGTCTGAAATTTGCATCTATTATAGATACTTAAGTCTTAACAACCCAAAACCTGGTGTCACAGTATCACAGACGGTCTAAGATTTACTACATACAAAGTCTGAAGAAATAATAATTCACTGTTTCTGAATGTGAGGAAAATGAAACAGGAAAGTAGGGATAGAGGGAGACGACAGGGCCTGCGGACGCCTGCAGGTCTACCTTGGATCTCCGCGTGGACTGAAGGTAGCCTCCACACTATGGTCCAAAAGCTGCTCTGGAATCTGTACATAGTGCAGAGTGTAGTATCAGCACACCCGACCCCATGTGCTGGTAAGTGCCTAGCCTAACTTCGGCGAAGTAGTGACGAGGCTAGGACCAGACTACCAAATAAACCTGTGCAGTTCAAATATATTCAGCGGAAAAGAAATACAGAAATAACCAGTCAATATGGGGGGAGCATGTTGTGGGGGAGAAAATAATTCCGAATAGAAAGACATCAAGTAATGAAAGAACAACATAACTCGGTTATCAACAAAGAATAAAAAATCCACAAATGCACGGCATCACCCTTCGTGCTTTTACTCTCGTCCTCACCAAAGCAATTATATAATAAAAGGGTGCACGTCATCACCCTTCATGCTTTTACTCTCTTTCCTCACCATATAATCAATAAAATCGGTACAGAATGGTACATCGTGCGGCACGACATTACCCTTTGTGTTTTACTCTCTTTCCTCACAATCATACACGACATCACCCTTCGTGCTTTACACTCTTCCTCACATAACAAACAATACACGGAACCACCCTTCGTGCTTTAACACTCTTCCTCACCGAAACAACAATCACAAACAATGGGGCAATGGAATAAACAAGATTATAATAGGAATCCCGGCAAGGGAACAACAATTTAACAATTAAGTCCCGACAAGGGAGCAACATAAATAATATCAACATCCCGGCAAGGAAGATAACCAATAAAGCAACAATATTCCGGCAAGGGAACAATTTAGTGACTTCTTTCTCTTATTCACTTTTACTTCACAGCTCACTTTACCACTTGAGCAAATGCTCCAAAGGGTTCAATCAACTCATATACTTTTGCAATTCGCAATATAACTTGAGTCAATACTCCTCGATATTCAAAGGTCACAATTCCTTCCACAAACTTCTCACAACAAATTGAAATCAACTCTAAAGCATGGATAATACAACGAAGTCATGAAAATCACAATATAAGACTCACGGACATGCTTCACAAACGTATAGATACTCGTCACCATGCCTATACGTTGTACTCAACAATTATCACATAGCAAATAGGACTCGACTCCTAATCCCTCAAGCTAAGGTTAGACCAAACACTTACCTAGAACTTCCACGGCCAACTCAAGCCTCAAACACTGCCTTTACTTTCGAATTCGGCTCCAAATCAATTATATCTATACATAATCGACTTCATAACATCAATAAACGCTAAACAATCCAATTCCAATGCTTAATTATAGCTTTCTAATCATTCTTCTCAAAAAGTCAAAAATTGACCCCGGTCCCGCTTGGTCAAAATACGAAGTTCAGACCAAAACCCGATCATCCATTCACCCACGAGCCTGAATATATAATTTGTTTTCAAATCTGACCCCCAAATGAGGTCTAAATCACAAATAATCAAAAAGCTCTAACTCTACCCAAATCCCTAATTTTCTACCCTTAGTTACACGATTTAAGCGTAGCAATCTGATAGGTGTTAATGGAAATCAAATAAAATGAGTCTAAGATTACATACCTATGAATTGTTGGTGGAATGCCCTTTCAAAAATCGCCTAATTTGGAGTTAAGAAGAAGAAGTTATGAGTTTTGGTGTAAATCCCATAATGGCTACTGTTCTGGTCTTTTAAAATAACTGGGCGAAATTACTCATCGCATTCACGATAAACTCAACGCGTTCACGATTGGTTAGGCCTGATAAGCCTTCGCGTTCGCTAAGAAGAAACTCCTCGAGCCTTGCGCTCGCGTAGGTAAAATGCCCCCCCCCCTGCCCAGGCTCACTAGCCATCGCGTTTGCGTGAGTTGTGTCGCGTTCGCAAAGGGTATCCCTACTTAGCCTCACATTTGTGACTCCAGCTTCGCGTTCGCGAAGAATAAGTTTGGCTCCTGGGAAATTTGCCTTACGCATTCTCGAGTGGACCCACGCGAACGTGAAGAACAAAATCCCTGGCACTGAATAGTAAAAACCTGCAACTTTTCATAAGTCCAAAACCATCCAAAACATACCCAAGCCCGCAGGGCTCCTAACCAAACATACGTACTAACTCAACAACATCATACAAACTTATCCGTGCGATCAAATCGCCAAAATAACCTCAATAACAATGAATTAAACCTCAAAACCAAAGAACTTCCTCAAACTTCTTAAAACATAAATTTTTGTAATTTAGGTCAGAATCACGTCAAATGACATCCGTTTTTCACCAAATTCCACATAATCATCTTAAATCATATATAAGACTTGTACCGGGCACCGGAACCAAAATAGGGGCTCGATACCATCATGTTCTTATTAAATTGCATTTCAAATTCCTTTAAACAATTTCAGAAAATAATTTTCTTTAAAAATTCATATCTCGGGCTTGGAGCCTCGAAATTCGATTCTGGGCATATGCCCAAATCCCATATTTTCCTACGGACCCTCCAGGACCGTCAAATCACGGGTTTCGGTCCGTTTACCCAAAATGATGACCAAAGTCAAATTAACTCATTTTACAGTCAAAAATTATCATTTTTCATAGATTTTCACATATAAGCTTTCCAGCTACGCACCCGGACTGCGCACATAAATAGAGGTGATACTACATGAGGTTTTCAAGGCCTCAAAAACATAGATTTCAATTTAAAAGCAAGTGATGACCCAAAAGCCATCACATCCTGCACCTCTAAAAAAATCGTTCATCCTTGAACGGACAGAAGAAGGAAGTACCTGAGTCAAGGAAAAGATGGGGTTAACGGCTCAGCATATCAGACTCGGACTCCTAGATCGCTGCCTAAGGAGGCTGACCTCTCCACTGAACATGAACAGAAGGAAAACTCTTCGACCTCTACTGACGAACCTGCCGGTCTAGAATAGCCACTGGCTCCTCCTCATAGGACAAGTCCTTCTCCGACAGGACAGTGCTGAAATCTAACACTTGGGATGGATCGTCGTGATATTTTCGAAACATGGACAAATGAAACATTGGATGCACGGCTGATAAGCTCGACGGCAATGCAAGTCTATAAGCCACCTCTCCCACTCGATCAAGAATCTCAAACGGACAAATGAACCTAGGGCTAAGCTTACCCTTCTTCCCAAATATCATCACGCCCTTCATAGGTGACACTCGGAGCAATACCCGCTCACCGACCATAAAAACCAAATCTCAAAACTTGCGGTCGGCATAACTCGTTTGCCTGGACTGAGCTGTACGAAGCCTATCTTGAATAATCTTGATCTTGTCCAAGGCCTCCTAAACCAGATCCGTACCCAACAACCGAGCCTCTCCCGGCTCAAACCATCCAACCGGAGACCGACAAATCCTACCATATAAAGCCTCGTAAGGAGACATCTGGATACTCGACTGGTAGCTGTTGTTGTAGGCAAGATCTGCTAAAGGCAAAAACTGATCCCACAAGCCTCCAAAGTCAATGAAACAAGCTCGGAGCATATCCTCCAAAATCCGAATAGTCCGCTCGGACTACCCATCCGTCTGAGGATGAAATGTTATGCTTAACTCAACCTGCGTGCCCAACTCTCGCTGAACTGCTCTCCAGAAACGCGAGGTAAACTGCGTACCTCAGTCCGAAATGATAGACACAGGCACACTATGAAGACGAACAATCTCCCGGATATATATCTCATCTAACCTCTCGGATGAATAGGAGACTGCCACAGGAATGAAATGCGCTGACTTGGTCAGCCTATCAATAATGACCCATAATGCGTCGAACTTCCTCTCAGTCTATGGGAGTCCAACAACGAAGTCCATAGTGACCCGCTCCCACTTCAACTCGGGAAGCTCAATCATCTGAAATGAATCATCGGGCCTCTAATGCTCATACTTAACCTGCTGATAAATCAAACACCGAGCCACATATGCAACGATATCCTTCTTCATTCTCCGCCACCAATAATGCAGCCGCAAATCCTGATACATCTTTGCGGCGCCCGAATGAATAGAGTACCGGGAGCTATGGGCCTCCTCTAAAATTAACTCCTGAAGCCCATCCACATTTGGCACACAAATTCGACCCTGCAATCTCAAAATTCTATAATCATCTAAGGTAACGTGCTTGGCACATCCACGTTGCACCGTGTCCCTAAGGACACACAGATGGGGATCATCATGTTGCCGATCTCGAATATGCTCCAATAATGAAGAACGAGCAACTGTGCAAGCTAACACATGGGTGGGCTCAGAAACATCCAACCTCATGAACTGATTGGCCAAAGCCTGAACATTCGAAGTAAGCGGTCTCTCACCGACCGAAATATAAGCAAGACTGCCCATACTGGCTGACTTCCTACTCAAAGCATCGGCCACCACATTGGCCTTTCCCGGATGATATAAGATAGTGATATCATAATCTTTCAACAACTCCAACCACCTCCTCTGTCTCAAATTCAACTCCTTTTTCTTGAACAAATACTGAAGACTTTTCTGATCCGTGAACACCTCACATGCCACGCCATACAAATAATGCCTCCAAATCTTCAACGTGTGAACAATGGCTGCCAACTCTAAATCATGAACCGGATAGTTCTTCCCATGAATCTTCAACTGCCGCGAAGCATATGCAATGACCTTGCCATCCTGCATTAACACTGCACCGAGTCCAATCCGAGATGCATCACAATAAACTATATAAGGCCCTGAACTCGTGGGCAAAACACACACCGGTACTGTAGTCAGAGTTGCCTTGAGCTTCTAAAAGCTCGCCTCACACTCGTCCGACCAACTGAACTAGGCACCCTTCTAGGTCAACCTAGTCATCGGTGCTGCGATAGATGAAAACCCCTCTACGAACCGATGATAGTAGCCTGCCAATCCCAAGAAACTCTAAATCTCTGTAGTTGATGCTGGTCTAGGCCAGTTCTTGACTGCCTCAATCTTCTTCGGATCAACTTGAATACCCTCCGTTGATGCAACATGACCCATAAATGCAACCGAACTCAACCAAAACTTACACTTCGAGAACATAGCATATAACTAACTATACCTCAGAGTCTGAAGAACCAACCTAAGATGTTGTTCGTGCTCTTCATGGCTGTGGGAATATATCAAGATGTCATCAATGAAGTCTATCATGAACGAGTCCAAATAAGTCCTAAACACTTGGTTCATCAAGTCTATAAAAGCTGTTGGGTCATTTGTCAACCCGAATGACATAACCAAGAACTCATAATGCCCGTACCGAGTGTGGAAAGCTGTCTTAGGGACGTCGGATGCCCTAATCCTCAACTGATGGTAGCTAGATCTTAAGTCAAGCTTCAAAAATACCTTGGCACCCTGAAGCTGATCAAACAAATCATCAATCCTAGGCAATGGATACTTATTCTTGATTGTAACCTTGTTCAACTGCCGGTAATCAATACATATTCTCATTGACCCATCCTTCTTCTTAACAAACAACACTGGCGCACCCCAAGACGAAACATTGGGTCTAATAAAACTCTTCTCAAGCAAGTCTTGCAACTGCTCCTTCAACTCTTTCAACTCCGACGGGGCCATACAATACAGCGAGAAAAAAATGGGCTGAGTGCCCGGAGCCAGATCAATGCAAAATTCAATATCCCTGTCGGGTGGCATACCCGACAGGTCTGAAGGGAAAACCTCAGGAAACTCATGAATAATGGGCACATAATCAATAGAAGGAACTTCAGCGCTAGAATCAAGAACATATGCCAAATAGGCCAAACACACCTTCTCGACCATACGTCGAGCCTTCACAAAAGATATAACGCTACGGGTATAATGACTAGGATTCCCTCTCCACTCTAAACGAGGCAGACCCGGTAAGGCTAAGGTCACAGTCTTGGCATGATAGTCCAATATAGCGTGGTAAGGTGATAACAAGTCCATCTCCAATATAACATCGAAATCGACCATGTCTAGAAGCAACAAATCTACTCGAGTCTCAATACCCCCAATCACAACTACACAAGAGCGATGGACTCGATCTACCACAATAGAATCACCCACCGATGTAGACACATAAATAGGAACACTCAATGAATCACTAGGCATGACCAGATACGGTGCAAAATACGATGGCACATACGAGTATGTAGACCCTGGATCAAATAACACTGAAGTATATCTATCATAAACCAGAACAGTACCTGTGATAACCGCAACTAAAGCCTCAGCATCGGGCCTAGCTGGAAGAGCATAACATTGGGGCTGGGCTCCACCACCCTGGACTACCCCTCTGGGACGGCTTGCAACTGGCTGGCCTCCACCTCTAGTGGTCTGAGCTCCACCTCTAGAACCTCTACATCCACCTCTAGCTGGCTGGGCGGGCTGTGGAATACCTGGTGCCAGAACCATGGCACAGGAACCCTGATGTTGAGAGCTACTCGGTGCTCGAGGGCAAAACCTAGAATGTGACCCACATCACCACAAGTGTAACAAGCCCTCGGCTGTTGAGACTGCTGGCCCTGACGACCTGAATGACCACCCCAAAAACTATAAAGCAGCGGTGCACTGATAGGAGAAGTTGGTGCACTGTAGGACTGCTGATCAGAATACTGTATCTGAGGACCACGTCAACCTAAAGTACTGTGAGAAACCTGAAGTGCTGACTGGAAAGGCCTAGGAGGATGGACTCTACCATATGAATCCCTACCTCTAGACGAGGTACCACTAAATTCGCTTGAATGACGGGGCCTCTTGTCTGAACTATGACCACCTCCCTATGACAGAACCATCTCCACTCTCCTGGCCACATTGGTCGCCTCCTGAAAAGTAATCTCACTCCCAGCCTCCCTAGCCATCTGAAGACGAATTGGCTGAATAAGACCGTCAATAAACCTCCTTACCCACTCTCTCTCGGTAGGAAGTATGATAAGAGCATGACGAGCCAAGTCGATGAATGTGGTCTCATACTGTCATGACCCCAAATACCGGTCGTGATGGCGCCTATCACAATGCTAGGAAAGTCGACAACCTCTAATTCACAAACTCGTTTATCATCAACATTAGGTCATTTTTCTAACATGAGCATTAAACGCGGAATCATTATAAGTGTTATAATGATAGAAATATGCGGAAAATTTGAATTAACAAATACTACACAGCCCCAACAATCTGGTGTCACAAGTCTAGAGCCTTTAATACATAACTGAACATCTAATACATCAAGTCTAGGAAAAATGCAAAATGAACTGGATAGAGAGGAAAAAACAGGGTTACGGGCGCCATGCAGCTACCTCGAAATCTCCGTCAAACACTGAATCAACAGGAAGCTCTCACTCAGCCCCTCGGGCACCTGAATCTGCACACAAGGTTCAGGGAGTAACGTGAGCATGCCAACTTAGTAAGTAACTAAAGTAAAGAAAGACTGAAGATAGTGACAAGCAGTTAAAAACATAATAACTGAAAATAACAACAGTAATAGCTCAACTTTGTAGTTTAAAACCAGTTTCGTCACAAAATATACACTTTCAGTTTAAAGGTTGAAATCATATACTTAGCAATAGTTTCCAACAGAGGCTATGTTTGGAAGAAGAATGAAACAGGGTAATCAGCATAACAAGGCCTCTCGGGCAAGGAATCACTCAAAATATGGCCCCTCGGGCAGCCTCTCAGTCACTCGGGACTTATCTCTCGTCACTTAGTACTTATTTTCGACACTCAGCTCATATATCCCTCATAATAACAGAAATCATAGTAACTGCTGCGGTGTGCAGCCCAATCCATATATCACTGCGGTCTGCAGCCCGATCCATATATATAGTCGACTGCGCTCACTAGGGGTGTGCAGAATCCAGAGGGGCTCCTACATCCCAAGCTCTATATCGCTGCGGTGTGCAGCCCGATCCATAAAAGTATCACTGCGGCATGCAGCCCGGCCCATAGTATATACATATAACATCCTCACAATTGGGTTCTCAACCTCTCTCAGTCATTAACCTCACAGCCTCTCGGGCACAATAATAGAAGGTAGGGATCTCAGCCCAAAAAATCCTCACATTTAGGAATAGAGTGATAAAACTAGATTTAATCATTTAAACAGGTAAAGACATGACTGAGGATTTGGTTTTTAACAAGTAAAGTGAGAAAAAACACTCAAAATGCCCCTAAGGGTTCTACAGGTCGGCACAAGGCCCCAAACATGGCATACAGCCCATGCACAGTATAAAAGACTGAAATACGGATTAATATAAGATTTCCAAATCAAATACGCGGCTTAATCGTCGCTATGGGACCGACCAAGTCACAATCCCTACCGGTGCATGCCCACACGCTCATCACCTAGCATGTGCGTCATCGCTTTTATCAAATCAAGTAAAATACTGGGGTTTTGTACCCTTAGTTCCAGATTTACAATGGTTACTTACCTCAATCCGGTAAAATACTATTCCACGATGCCTTTTCCCCTCAAATTGGTCTCCATGCGCATCGAATCTATCCAAAATCAGAATGATTACGTCACAATATGATAAAGGAACAAAGTCCTAGCGAAAACAATCGAATTACCACGAAATTCTAGAAATTGGTCAAACCCGACCCCCGGTTCCACATCTCAGAATTTGACAAAATTCACAAAACTAGAATCCTTATACTCTTACGAGTCTAACCATATGAAAATTATCCATTTCCGATACTATTTGGTCCTTCAAATCATCATTTTACATTTTTGAAAGATTTCACAATTTTCTTCTCAAATTCCATCCCAATTCACGAATTAAATGATGAATTCAATGATAGATTCATGTACTCTAGCCAAATATGTGTTAGAATCACTTACCCTTATGAATTTGCTTGAAAAAACTTCGAAAAATCGCCAAAATCCAAACTCTCTAGGTCAAAACATCAAATAAAACCCAAAACCTCGTATTTATAGAGTACCCCACAGATTTCCACCTCCTCAGACCGCACAAAATCAATCGCGGTCCGCACAAAACCAGTGCGGTCCGCACAAAAATGACCGCGGCCGCACAACTTTCCTCTGCAGTGACAAGCTTTAGTATTTTGGCCATAACATTATCTACAGATGTCCAAATTCCGAAATCTTTACCTTTCAGGAAACTAGACACGAAGGGATACACCAGTGAAAAATTCCCCACCGAGGCCGCACCGCATTTTATGCGGTCCACACAGCACCTACCGCGGCTGCACTTCATTTTGTGCGGTCCGCACAGCACATACCGCGGCCACACTTCTTTTTGTGCGGATCGCGCGAGGGTGTTTCGAGGCTTGCAACCCTTCTAGATCTGCTACAACTATGATTTCGGCCTGAAACATCCCAGAACCTACCCGGAACTCTCGGAACTTCAAACCAATTGCACCAACACATCCCATGACATCGTTCAAACTTGCTCAAACCTTCGGAATGCTCACAACAACATCAAATCACCAATTTAACATGGGATTCAAGCCTAAGAACTCCAAGAACTCTTAAATTATGCTTTCGACCAAAAAGTCTATCAAATCTCGTCCGAATGACCTGAAATTTTGCACACACATCCCAAATGATACAGCGAAGCTACTTAAACTCTCAGAATTCTTTTCCGACCCCTATATCAAAATCTCACCTTTCAACCGGAAAGCGCCGAAATCTCAATTTCATCAATCCAAGCCTAAACCTTCCACGGACTTCCAAAATGCATTCGGATCACACTCCTAAGTCCCAAATCACCTAACGGAGCTAACCAAATCATAAAAATTCCAATTCGAGATCATATACAAACAAGTCAAATATTAGTCAAACCTTTCAAATTTTAAGCTTTCAACTGAGACTATTCTTCCAAATTAAATTCTGATTAACCTGAAACCTAACACCAACGATTTACATAAGTCATATTGCATCACATGGGGCAAGTTATGCCTAAGAACTGGCGAGCGAAATGCAAAAGCTCAAAACGACCGTTCGGGTCGTTACATCCTCCCCAACTTAAACATACGTTCATCCTTGAACGTGCCCAGAGTTGTTCCAAAAGCCAACCAATTGCTAAATAACCTCACCATGCACATACTCGGGGGTGATCCCACGTTACCCTATCTCACATAGGTTCGATAACACAATATAACTGAAATTTCACAATCCATCCTAGTCCATAAACCATAGAACCACATCTCCTCTTCTAAAATCATCAACATGATCAGAATCTCACATTTATACTGTGAATAAGTCCGAACAAGTTGTAACAAACCATATATGCTATCTCCGATGCAATCACATGATATACCACATAACTCAACATTTGTAGTGATAACTTCTAACCACAGCAGCTGCACACAACATCCGCATACCGATAGAAAAACTCTTATCAACTAAAGTCTCATCCCAACACTTTCATATACTGCCAATGATCACTAAGACACGCGGTAAGCCATAACCATTTCCCAGATCAATCATTCATGAAGCCACTCCTTCTTTGGCAAATACCACAGAAAATTTCTAAATCGAAGCTCGATACTATCCTTCCAACATGGTGAAATTGCATCCGTTCGTATTTATTAATGATCCCCAACGATCTCCTCTAATCCAACACATTACTCTGGTGACATAACACATCCATACAGACCTAAGCCACAACTTGCACAATACACGCATCAATACGCAACATTCCGAACATACTCAAATCATGAAAATGACTCAAATGGAAGAGCTGAACCTCAAGTTCACTAGTACCAACACAACACAAGATTGAGAACCCGTCTCATATCATAGGAACAGAACACACAAATCTAACCTGCAAGGTAATACCTCCACATAACTGCTTCGAGGTGTGATCCTATCCAACACTGCTCCACATGAGTCACCTTAGTCACATTGCGAAATCGACAACCACGCACAATTCAATGTCTGGATCCAAAGCAAGTTATCATACCCACTGGGAAGCAAATAACATACACCACACTTACCCGAAAGGATATAACCGATACGCCATTCACCGAGCAACACCCAATCACTCCTCCCGCTCGACTTCCACTATGAAACCTCAATAGAACCGCACCATATGTACCTATAACCAACAAATCATAACATCTCGCAACACAGAAAGGTAACTCATGGATCTCCCTAGATTACTAATAAGCTCAATAACAATCGAATCAACACACCCCTCAACAGTACAATTCGGAGCCAACCAAGCCTACTCAAATTAGAACACGCATCCACATTGGCCTGCCAACAAGCTCCTTACCACAAAAATCCTGGAGTTGCTCTTCAACTCCTTTAACTCTGCCGGTGCCATACGACACAGTGCCCGACATTAAATCAATACCAAAATCAAAAACCTTGACCGACAACATGCCCGGCCACAAGAAACATATCCGAAAAGTCCCTCACCGCCGGAACTAAATCAATGGTAGGAGCCTCTGCACTGACATCTATCACGAAAACCCAACTAAGAAAAACAATCCTTCCCAGCCGCCCGTTGGGTCTTCGAAATATAAAACCACTCCACTAGGACATAATCCGTCGAACCTCGCCACTCAATCAGTGACATTTCCGGCATAGCCAATGGCGTCGCCTTAGCGCAATAGTCCAGAAAGACACCACATAGAGACAAACAATCTGAACCCTATATCACATCCAAAATCTAAAATACCAAGCAACAAAAGATCCGCTCGGGTCTCCAAATCCCGATAATCACTAAACAGTGCCGATACACATGAATCACAACCACCACATAGCCTGAATGTGAGAATTTCCCGTCTCCAACTCCATATGGCCCATGAATCAACATATCTGGTCCCAATTCTGCCGTCCGAATACATACCACACCTCAAATACCCAATCATTCCACAAGAGAAAAACTAGAATTCCTCTATGCTACCAAGCAAACTCGAATATCAGCAGTCGATCTAACAAGAAAATGCTGCAATACTACTTAAGTATCATCAACTTAATCATATTGCCCTTTCTGAAACATATGCCATTGTCAAATCACCCCAACTTAGCAATACCATTTCCTTATTCATCCGAAGACCCTTTCTCTAATTATCTGAAGCTCATTCCTCTAATTATCTGAAATTGCCTGCCGCCTAAGAGTTGTGACCTTTCTTTCAGAATCAAACCGCAACCTTACACACGCGATTCTCAATCCTTCACAATATATCGCATAAACCCGTACCATCCTAGGATAACCATGAGAACTTCATATCCCTTCCGAACCACAAGCAACTATGCATTCCACTAGCCATGAACTCCGCATTGATCCCATCTAGAAGAGAACCACTATACATCCCATGCTCCTCACGCCAATAGGAAAAATATACCTCTCTAACTGTGGTGGAAATCATCTAGAACTCCCCGAATTCCTTTTGCACAACACTAGCTCATCAGGACTGAATCCTTCTAACTCAACCGAGCTACGCATATCACTAAAACCCAAAAGAATTGTCGTGAAACACCCGCAGAGACTCGTTACCTTGAAAACACCCAAGGAAATAATCATATCCTTACCATACCTATCTGGCCTACTACTACTTTATCCCATCTATTTGAGTTTCCCTCTGATCTACCATTAACTTGACACTTCTTCTTGCCACAACGCCACAATTCCTCAACCTAGACTCACCATGCGAGACCCAAGCATGAAACCACATTGTCTAAGGCTCATAAGCCACTAATTACTCTCTTAAATGTTTTCAAAAGTACCACGTTCAAAATACCTACCCTGAAGGGACTTCTTACGAATCTGGAACCATTACCTTCCTAATACTGATATATAGAATCCCATAGTTAATGTAGAAAGTACCAAAAGTATTGACATCTTCCAAAGGAAAACTCAGTTCCTAACCACAATTACAACTTTAAAATACTCAATTGCTACATGTAGAATCTTGAACACATTAGAACCATTCTCGAGAATCATTCACTCTATTCAAACTACAATTAGTCTGATCAAATGAACCGAACAACTCATGCCTCATTGGCTCTCCGACACCGCAAAATGTAACCTCATCCCAATACAACCAAGCAACTTCCTGCTCTATGCACGGAGCATTCTTGCCAATAACAACTCAATACATCCCGCGAATCTCACACACCTATGAAGTATAATATTATCTTCGTCAAAATTTTCCTTTACTCGAGCCATCCTTGGTCTCAATTTCCGCAAGCCATAATTGGTTCACCAGCACGCCTCAAACTGGAACCCACATAGCACCTAACCGTACAATCGCCTAATCAATAGCAGGCTCCCCCACTTGGCTCGAAGCCATAGATCAGCACACACTCAATAACTCACAATGATTATATTCTATTGATGCCATGATACCATAGTGAGATTAAACTCAAATCTTTTATAAGACTGTGAAAACACAGATCATCTAGAATTTTAACTCTTCTGTAAATCTCACATTCCACTCTCACAACAGTTACACCCA
Source organism: Nicotiana tabacum (assembly GCF_000715075.1). Lineage (NCBI taxonomy): Eukaryota > Viridiplantae > Streptophyta > Magnoliopsida > Solanales > Solanaceae > Nicotiana > Nicotiana tabacum. Next base: position 56,244,145 of record NC_134097.1, read on the forward strand.
CTCTTTAAGCGACCCAATTTAAATTGCAACACATATCCTTCACTCGCAAATGAGATCTTCTAATAGACACATAAGGATCGTACAACCTCAGAACATTTCGCGCGAGACAACTCACATGCTTTGCCTCTAAATAACATTTTTGTACACCTTCTACCGTCATAAACTGTACGCAATCACTTAGTCTTCCTGAGTCTGAAGTCATACGGCAACATGAAATTTACTTCACTCACAACTGGGAAACATGAAAAGATCCTTCACACGCCCATAACTCGGGGCTATACCTCGAATTAAGATGGAATTCAAACACCTACTAGTTATTCTATCCTCTAGCAGACCTTCTCGTCGCTTCCAAATCATGTGGATACATCTCGTAGTACCAACATACTCATCACATAGTTATCCAGCCATCACTTCCACTAGTAGGGACAATACCAAACATATACGTTCAAAAATACTTGCTCATACAATCAGCACCTCGGTGCTCAAGGTATAGGCAAAGATCCGGCCTCAAGTCCTCCGGACTGGCCCAACATCAACTCATAGAGATCACATATTGCCCCTCGATCAGGGCACAAGCCGTTGAGGCACATCTGATACTGAGCGCTCATGCACGCATACAACCGTGTGGAAGGAATTCAAGAGTTATTTTTCAAGCTGAATCAAGGACGCACGATTAGAATTCAAAAATATGAAGTTTCCCTAAAGGTTCTGTAGCCTCTCGAGGATAAATACAGACGTCTCTGTACTGATCTGCGAGACTCTACTAAACCAGCTCATGACTCGCGAGACCTATGTAACCTAGGCTTTGATACCAACTTGTCACGACCCCAAATACCGGTCGTGATGGTGCCTATCACAATTCTAGGCAAGCCGACAACCCCTAATTCACAAACTCATTTATCATCAACATTAAGACATTTTTCTAACATGTGCATTAAACACAGAATCTTTATAAGTGTTATTATGACAGAAATATGCGGAAAATTTAAATTAATAAATACTACACAACCCCAACAATCTGGTGTCACGAGTTTAGAGCCTCTAATACATAACTGAACATCTAATACATCAAGTCTTGGTAAAATGCAAAATGAACTGGATAGAGAGGAGAAAACAGGGCTGCGGATGACATGCAGCTACCTCGAAATCTCCGTCAAATACTGAATCAACAGGAAGCTCTCACTCAGCCCCTCGGGAACCTGAATCTGCACACAAGGTGCAGGGAGTAACGTGAGCATGCCAACTCAGTAAGTAACTAAAGTAAATAAAGATTGAAGGTAGTGACGAGCAATTAAAAACATAATAACTAAAAATAACAACAGGATAATAGCTTAACTTTGTAGTTTAAAACCAGTTTCATCACAACCTATACAGTTTCAGCTTAAAGGTTGAAATCATATACTTAGCAATAGTTTCCAACAGAGGCTATGTTTTAAAGAAGAGTAAAACAGGGTAATCAGCATAACAAGGCCTCTCGGGCAAGGAATCATTCAAAATATGGCCCCTTGGGCAGCCTCTCAGTCACTGGGGACTTATCTCTCGTCACTTAGTACTTATTTTCGACACTCATCTCATATATCCCTCATAATAACAGAAATCATAGTACCCGCTGTGGTGTGCAGCCCAATCCATATATCGCTGCGGTGTGCAGCCTGACCCACATATATAGTCGACTGCGCTCACTAGGGGTGTGCAGACTCCGGAGGGGCTCCTACAGCCCAAGCGTTATATCGTTGTGGCATGCAGCCCGATCCAATATATGTATCGCTGTGGCGTGCAGCCCGATCCATAAAAGTATCGCTGCGACGTGCAACCTGGCCCATAGTATATACATATAGCATCCTCACAATTGGGTTCTCAACCTCTCTCGGTCATTAACCTCACAGCCTCTCGGGCACAATAATAGAAGGTAGGGATCTCAGCCCAAACAATCCTCACATTTAGGAAAAGAGTGATAAAACTAGTTTTAATCATTTAAAAAGGTAAAGACATGACTGAGGATATGGTTTTTAACAAGTAAAATGAGGAAAAACAGTCAAAATTCCCCTAAAGGTTCTACAGGTCGGCACAAGGCCCTAAACATGGCATACAGCCCATGATACAGTATAAAAGACTGAAATACGGATTAATATAAGAATTCCAAATCAAATACGCATCTTAATCATTGCTATGGGACCGACCAAGTCACAATCCCTACCGGTGCACGCCCACACGCTCGTCACCTAGCATGTGCGTCACCACTTTTATCAAATCAAGTAAAATACTGGGGTTTTGTACACTTAGTTCCAGATTTACAATGGTTACTTACCTCAATCCGGTAAAATACTATTCCACGATGCCTTTTCCCCTCAAATTGGTCTCCACTCGCATCGAATCTATCCAAAATCAGAATGATTACATCAAAATATGATAAATGAACAAAGTCCAAGCGAAAACAATCGAATTACCACGAAATTCTAGAAATTGGCCAAACCCGACCCCCGGGCCCACATCTCTAAATTTGACAAAATTCACAAAACTAGAATCCTTATACTCTCACGAGTCTAACCATACGAAAATTATCCAATTTCGATAACATTTGGTCCTTCAAATCATCATTTTACATTTTTGAAAGATTTCACAATTTTCTTCCTAAATTCTATCCCAAATCACGAATTAAATGATAAATTCAATAATAGATTCATGTACTCTAGCCAAATCTGAGTTAGAATCACTTACCCCGATGAATTTCTTGAAAAACCTTCGAAAAATCGCCAAAATCCGAGCTGTCTAGGTCAAAATATCAAATAAAACCCAAAACCTCGTATTTATAGAGTACCCCACAGATTTCCACTTATGCGAACTGCACAAAATTGACCGCGGTCCGCACAAAACTAGTGCGGTCCGCGCAAAAACGATCGCGGCCGCACAACTTTCCTCTGCAGTGACAAGCTTTTGTAGTTTGGCCATAACATTCTCTACATATATCTAAATTGTGAAACTAGACACGAAGAGCTACATCTTTCGTTTATGAATCATCTCAAAATTCCTTGTAAATCAAACGATATGAGCTTCCAAATTAGGACCAATGAAAAATTTCCCACCGCGGCCGCACCGCATTTTCTGCGGTCTGCACAGCACCTTCCGCGACCGCACTTCATTTTGTGCGGTCCGCACAGCACATACCACGGCCGCACTTCTTTTTGTGTGGTTCTCACAGCACATAAGGCGGCCACACATCTTTTTATGCGGACCGCGCGGGTGTGTTCTGAGGCTTGCAACCCTTCTAGACCTGCTATAGCTATGATTTTTGGCCTAAAACATCCCGGAACCTACCTCGAACTCCCAGAACTTCAAACGAATTGCACCAACACATCCCATGACATCGTTCAAACTTGTTCAAAACTCCGGAATGCTCACAACAACACCAAATCACCAATTTAACATGAGATTCAAGCCTAAGAATTCCAATAACTCTTAAATTATGCTTTCGATCAAAAAGTCTATCAAATCTCGTCCGAATAACCTGAAATTTTGCTCATATATCCCAAATGATAAACGAAGCTACTAAAACTCTCAGAATTCCTTTCTGACCCCTATATCAAAATCTCACCTATTAACCGGAAAGCGCCGAAATCTCAATTTCGCCAATCTAAGCCTAAACCTTCCACGGACTTCCAAAATGCATTCCGATCACGCTCCAAAGTCCCAAATCACCTAACTGACCTAACCAAATAATAAAAATTCAAATCCGAGATCGTATACAAACAAGTCAAATATTGGTCAAACCTTTCAAATTTTAAGCTTTCAACTGAGACTGTTCTTCCAAATTAAATTCTGATTAACCTAAAACCCAACACCAATTATTTACATAAGTCATATTGCATCACACGGGGCAAGTCATGCTTGAGAACTAGAGAGCAAAATGCAAAAGCTCAGAACGACCGGTCGGGTCGTTACACATACTGGGTAACAGTCATAGAACCTTGCTGGAGACGCTCAAACTGCCTCCGATAGGCCTATCTCTGATTAATGGGGAGAAACTTCTCTAGAAATAGCGGTGCAAACTGCTCCCAAGTCAAGGCTAGCGATAAGAATGGTCTAGCCAAGCAATAATTTCTATACCAAGTCTTGGCGGATCTAGACAAGCAAAATGTAGCAAAATTGACCACATTTGTCTCAACTATCCCCATGTTCCTGAGAACCTCATGGCAGCTGTCCAGATAATCCTGGGGATCCTCAGTAGATGCACCGCTGAAAGTAGTAATGAAGAGCTTGGTGAACCTATCCAGCCTCCACAAAGCATCGGCAGATATAGCTACTCCATCACTGGTCTGAGCTACATTCACCTGGCCGAACTGCTTCAACTGGCTGAACAGCTGGAGTCTGAATCTGGGGAGCTACCTGCTCCGGAGTGCGAGTAGCAGGATTTTGGGCTCCTCCTCCAGCCTGAGAGACGGTTGGTGCTACAAGAAGCAAGCCTGCTTGGATGACACTCTCCATGAGGCCCACCAGGCGGACCAGAGCATCCTGAAGAACTAGGGTTGTAATAAGCCCCTCTAGGACCTGAGCTGGTCCCACCAGAACTATTGGGGCCGGAACCTCATCATCAAAGTCAACCTGAGGCTCCGCCGCTGGTGCTGCTTCTCGGGGCTGAGCTCTATCCCTACCTCGGCCTAGCCCTCTGCCCCTCGTGGGAGCTGCTGCTAGGGCTCGGGCTACTGGTCAGTAGATGAGGAAGCGCGTGTTTTCTCCATCTACGAAAGAAAGAGTAGAAATTCAATTAGCATTGAGAAACCAAACCGCACGATAGGAAAGAATAAATGTGAAGTTTTTCCTAACTCTGTAGCCTCTGGGGGATAAATACAGACGACTCTGTACCGATCCCTCAGACTCTACTAAGCTTGTCTATGAACTGTGAGACCCATGTAACCTAGAGCTCTGATACCAACTTGTCACGACCCGAATTTCCCACCTCTCGGGAGTCGTGATGCCGCCTATTAATGAAAGCTAGGCAAGCCAATCCTTAACTACTTACTTCATTATCAAATTACTTCTTTTTAACAAATATAAGTCGATAACATGAAAACAGCGGAACTTTAAATAATTAAGCGGAAGATAACAATTAAATGTCTAAAATCTGCATTTATTACAGATAATTAAGTCTTAACCACCCAAAACCTGGTGTCACAGTATCACAGACGGTCTAATATTTACTACGTACAAAGTCTGAATAAATAATAATAATACACTATTTCTGAATGTAAAGAAAATGAAACAGGAAAGTAGGGATAGAGGGAGACGTCAGGGCCTGCGGACGCCTGTAGGTCTACCTTGGATCTCCGCGTGGACTGAAGGCAGCCTCCACACAATGGTCCAAAATATGCTCCGGCATTTGCACATAGTGCAGAGTGTAGTATTAGCAGAACCGACCCCATGTGTTGGTAAGTGTGTAGCCTAACCTCGGCGAAGTAGTGACGAGGCTAGGACCAAACTACCAAATAAACTTGTGCAATTCAAATGTATACAGCGGAAAAGAAATACAGAAATAACCAGTCAATAAGGGGGAGCATGCTGTGGGGGAGATAACAATTCTGAATAAAAATACATCAAGTAATGAAAGAATAGCATAACTCGGATATCAACAAAGAATTAGAAATCCACAAATGCACGGCATCACCCTTCGTACTTTTACTCTCGTCCTCGCCAAAGCAATTATATAATAAAAGGGTGCACGGCATCACCCTTCGTGCTTTTACTCTCTTTCCTCACCATATAATCAATAAAATCGGTAGGGAGTGGTACATCATGCAGCCGGCATCACCCTTCATGCTTTACTCTCTTTCCTCACAATTGTACACGGCATCACCCTTCGTGCTTTAACACTCATCCTCACCCAAAAAACAATCACAAACAATGGGGCAAGGGAATAAATAAGATTATAATAGGAATCCCGGCAAGGGAACAACAATTTAACAATTAAGTCCCGGCAAGGGAGCAACATAAATAATATCAACATCTCGGCAAGGGAGATAACCAATAATGCAACAATATCCCGGCAAGGGAAAAATTTAGTGACTTCTTTCTCTTATTCACTTTTACTTCACAACTCACTTAATCACTTGAGCCAATGCTCCAAAGGGTTCAATCAACTCATATACTTTCGCAATTTGTAATATAACTTGAGCCAATGCTCCTCGATGTTCAAAGGTCAAAATTCCTTCCATAAACTTCTCACAACAAATATAAATCAACTCTAAAGCATGGATAATAAAACGAAGTCATGAAAATCACAATATAAGACTCACGGGCATGCTTGACACCAACATATAGATACTCGTCACCATGCCTAGACGTCGTACTAAACAATTATAACATAGCAAATACGACTCGACTCCTAATCCCTCAAGCTAAGATTAGACCAAACACTTACCTCGAACTTCCATGGCCAACTCAAGCCTTCACTGCTTTTCCTTTCGAATTCGGCTCCAAATCAATTGTATCTATACATAATCGACTTCATAATATCAACAAACGCTAAACAATCCAATTCCAATGCTTAATTATAGCTTTCTAATCATTCTTCCCAAAATGTCAAAAATTGACCCCGTGCCCGCTTGGTCAAACCACGAGGTTCGAACCAAAACCCGATCACCCATTCAACCACGAGCTCCAATATATAATTTATTTTCAAATCCGAACCCCAAACGAGGTCTAAATCACAAATAATCAAAAAGCCTTAACTCTACCCAAATCCCTAATTTTCTACCCTTAATTACATGATTTAAGCCTAGAATCTAATGGGTGTTAATGAAAATTGAAGAAAATGAGTCTAAGATTACATACCTATGAATTGGTGGTAAAATCCCCTTTCAAAAATCACCCAATTTGGAGTTAAGATGAAGAAGTCATGAGTTTTGGTTTAAATCCCGTAATGGCTATTGTTCTGGTCTTTTAAAATAACTAGGCGAAATTACTCATCGCGTTCGCGATAAACTCAATGAGTTCGTGATGGGTTAGGCCTGATAAGCCTTCACGTTTGCGCAATCCGGCTTGCGTTCGCGAAGAAGAAACTCCTCGAGCCTCGCGTTCGCGTCCAATGGGTCGCGTTCGCGTAGGTAAAATGCCCCTCCCCCTGCCCAGGCTCACTAGCCATCGCGTTCGCGTGAGCTGTGTCGCGTTCGCGAAGGGTATCCCTCCTTAGCCTCGCGTTCGCGAATAAGAAGATTGGCTCCTGGGAAATTTGCCTTACGTGTTCGCGAGTGGACCCACGCGAGCGCGAAGAACAAAATCCCTAGGCACTGAACAGCAAAAACCTGCAAATTTTCATAAGTCCAAAACCTTCTGAAACACACCGAGCCCTCGGGGCTCCTAACCAAACATACGTACTAACTCAACAATATCATATGAACTTTTTCGTGCGATCAAATCGCCAAAATATCCTCAATAACAACGAATTAAACCTCAAAACCAAAGAACTTCCTCAAACTTCTTAAAACATAATTTTTTGCGATATAGGTCCGAATCACGCCAAATGACATTCTTTTTTCATCAAATTCCACAGAATCATCTTAAATCATATATAAGACTTGTACCGGGCGCCGAAACCAAAATACGGGCCCGATACCATAGTCTTCTAATCAAATTTCATTTCCAATTTCCTTAATTATTTCAAGAAAACAATTTCACTCAAAAATTCATTTCTCGGCTTAGGACCTCGGAATCCAATTCCGGGCATCCGCCCAAGTACCATATTTTCCTACGGACCCTCCGAGACCGTCAAATTACGGGTCTGTGTCCGTTTTTCCAAAATGTTAACCGAAGTCAAATTAACTCATTTTACAGTCAAAATTTATCATTTTTCATAGATTTTCACATATAAGCTTTCCGGCTACGCGCCCGGACTGCGCATGCAAATCGAGGTGATACTACATGAGGTTTTCAAGGCCTCGAATATACGGATTTCAATTTAAAAGCGAATGGGACTTTTTGGGTTATCACATAAACTATTTGAAATTAAAGTAAAATAAAGACACTTCCTAAAATAGTAATAGATAATTTTTTTTAAAATGATAAAAAAAATAGTTCGATAATATTATAGTTAACTAAAATAATAAGTTGTAACTAACCATCAAAATAAATAATATAATACTAATTATATTATATGAAAAAATTCAATAATAAATCAAGTATGTTGAAGGCTTAAAGTACTATCACTTAAAAAGAAGTTGAACAAAAATATTTTTTTATAAAAATATAGTAAAAGTAATAATTATAATAATAGTAATATAGAATAGTACAAAGGATACTTTTAGAACTAGAATAGTAAAAACATGTACTTACAATTATAATAATAAAAAAATAATAAAATATACTAAAAATGACAAATAAAAAAATGAGATTGTGAATCATAAAACTAATATATTATACTATTCTATAGATGTTAGTACTAATAATAATAATATAATAATAAAATATAAAATTGAGTAGGTTGAAGTACTAACTATGAGGGATTTCTTTTTTCTATTTTTTTATATGCTTTTTTACAATATTATATAGAATTGATCCTAATAATAGTAACAATTTTGATAGTAATATGTAGGAGATAACATTTTGAAGGAAAAATTAACAATAATAATAAATTCTCAAATTAGTAATAAAATATTTAATCTAAAGTAGATGTGTGCCAATCCCCGGCAGCGGCACCAAAAATTTGACGAAGCTTGTGTGTATAGGATTTGTTGCTCATACTCTGTCAAATTATAGTATAGTTTATAATATCGTCCCACAGAGATTGGACAATCTAAGCTACAAACTTGTAATATTTTGACTACTATTTGAGAGAACCAAATTGATAAAAGGTGTGTTTGAAATTATAAATTAAGACAAATTTCTTCCGAAAAGTTTATATTTAAAAAGAGTTAGGAATCGTTGAATTCACTTGATATATTATTACAATAAAATCTCGGTTTCATACGTATTTTTCTAAAGAATATTTGCTTATTGCTAATACAATTATATTTTTACACTAAGAAATAAATAAATAATTAACACTCCATGAGGTTATGTCAATCAATTGATTTAAAACTAGTGACAATTAAACTGAAATATCTTGCCTGAATTGTGCTCAAGCGTAGCAAAAACTTCGTGAGAATATTTTTACTAGAAAATCAATAATCTTGCCTTCAATAATTTCTCCGTGAGAATTAAAACTGGGGAAAGCAAGATTACAGACTTGAAACAATAACCTTACTAAAAATTACTTTGACTCTAATATTATGTGCTCAAGTGTAATAAAAATTTCGTGAAAATATTTTTACTAGAAAATCAATAATCTTGCCTTCAACAATTCCTCGTGAGAATTAAAACTGAGGGAAGCAAGATTACAGACTTGAAATAATAATCTTACTAAAAATTACTTTTACTCTAATATTCTATTTATCAGTTATTATATATTGATTTTGCTCTGCGAGAATTACAAAATTATATAAGAATAACTTAGATATAAAATATGTACATGTGATAATAATGATTAAAAAATTATCATTCCATCACAATATGAAATGTAAATAGAGTTTCAGGCCAAGAATGTATTGAAACTGAGATAGTATTATAATTATATCAAGATTCATCAACTATCCGAACAAAAAGAAATTAATCCATTATGAAGTAAGAAAAGCTAAAAAATACTTTCAAAAGACTAAAAATATTTTTACTACAAGGAGAGACTAGAGAAAGAGAACAAGATTACTCTTCTCTTTCTCTTTAGAACTTAAGAAAAACAAAATAGGAAATTGGATACAAAGTGGGATGTTCTTTCTTCTACAAATATATGCCTATTTATAGGAAATTTTTTACAAAACCTTGGTGAGAATTTGCAAGATAATATCAATATATCATATGGCCTTGATGAGAAATTGACATGGCAATTTGTCATGAAATTGGTAAAAATTTGTCATAACTTTTGTATCTCTTGACTTTGTATAGGCTTAGATGAAGTTGCCACGGATGTATCCTTCTTCCTTGAACTGTAGGTTCTTTCTTTTTCTCTTTTTTCATGTATTCTTTTTCCTGCAAGAAATGTTAGAAAAGTGCGAGAACAGGATATAAATTGGTTATGTTTTATATCTAAAACATTATATTTTTTATTAAAATATAAGAATAATTATATCCATCAGCTGTTTCTGGCGCTACTGTACTGGGAGTCTCTGGATGGCTTTGCAATTGAGCGATAACCAACTGCTGTGCCTGCAACATTTCAAAAATATCGTGAAGACTGACTTCCTATGTTTCCCGAACCGGGGTTTTTTGGGCTTCTTGTCGGTCGATATGTTGTATGCTCCCGTTGGTGTGCGAGGTTTCGTCGGCCTCCTGCGCATCTTGCGAACCAGCATCCGCAGGAATCGGCCCAGGTGCGTTATCGAGGTTCTGCGAAGTCGCGCCAATGACTGGAGTAGCCACACCATTTTCTCCATGAACTTCGAGGTTGTCGTTCTCGACTTTGTTTATCGAGCCAGACATTTTGACCTGAAATCAAGAGATATTGGACTAGAAAAAGTGTGAATGATAACTCGTGTCTGTGCAATGAAACCAGCAAGAAAATAATCACTATTATTTTTAGCCCCACGGTGGGAGCCAAACTGTTTATCGTGAAAATGGTAACAACAATTAAATTTGTAAATGAGATTCTAAAAATACGTGATCTATTTTTATGCTAGTTGTTAAAGCAGATGATGCTAAGAATATGAAGTTTAATGATGAAATGCGAGCTAAAACGAGGAAATAATCAGACCGAGGGGCTAAAACGAGGAAATAATCAGACCGAGGGGCTAAAACGAGGCAATAATCAGACCGAGGCAATAATCTGGCTCGAGGCAATAATCAAGCCGATGGACGACCTCGGGGTCGATACCTGGACTCGATCTCGAGCTATTGGGGGTAGTTGGGAATGGGATAACAATTAAGATATGATTAATCAAGGCTCCTTATGGCCAAGACCAAGAAATAGATGAAGAACAAGTAAGAAAGCTATAAATGCTAAAGTGGCCTCGAGCCAGAGAGAACGAACAAGTTAGAAAGAAGAGAGAGAGAGATATATCATTGATCTTGTGGAAAAATAGTTGGAGCAACATTGGCCCTTTACAAAGTGGTGTGGGTTCCCTTTATATAGGAGGGGAACCCGGCTATAGTACATAGATATTAATTGTAAAGCATGGAGATGTGACGGCTAGACGCGATGCTTTGGCGTAGGCTCTAGATAGGCCGGCCCTGTCAGACTTAGACGTGTTCCTAGGGAACTTCCCCTTTTGTTCTAGCCTCTTTTTCCGTCTTCTTCGAGTCGGGCCCCAACGAGCCCCGAGGGAGGGAACTCGGTCGTGGATTCACGTCCTCGGGGTCTCGAGGCATTCTTCCAAAGTGGCTTGATAGCGAGAAATCAAGTCATGACATACACACACACACATACACACATACACACACACACACACACACACACACATATATATATATATATATATATATATATATATATTATAGAGAGAGAGAGATCCCCCTCCATCAGGTAAGAAGAGTGGCTAAATGCAAGTTTCGAAAAAATGAAACAAACTTTCAAAGCTCAGACACGATGTTCTTTGTATTTACACTTTTTTGATCCATTATCTTGCTGAACATAAAGGCACCCGACACTAGAAGAAAAGATCAAACTGGAAAAAAAACAAAAAGAGAGTCGAATGACTTCTGTTGTGCTCCAACAGTATCACAAATATAAATTATTACAATAATTATTGATGTTTTATACTTTAATACCACACAAGAGAGGTGATTTGTGTATTGTCTAATTTTCCCGTCCACTGGATTATCGAAAGACATGATTCTTTTATGTGTTTCTTAAGCTACACTTGCAGAATAATTAATGAGAAAGTAAAGAACACAAGTATTTTTACATGGAAAACATACAACTCAAAAGGTGAAAAAATGACAACCTACTTCAATACGATTTTCCCCAAACACTTCACTACAAGTCTAATCGAAAATCAAAGTTTACAAACTCTTGAAAACCTAAAGATTAACTCTAATCCTGTTAGCAACAAGCTTTATGTTGTTGCTACTATTTCAAGCTAACTCTAACTTGAATGATACAACTCAAGTACCTAGTACAAATGCTTCTAAGGAAAGCTGAAAAATACAACTCAAAAGCTCCTATTACAATTGAACTAGAATTAAAGACAAGACACATGAAGCTGGTTATTCAATCTGGTTCACGTAGATTCATGTTTGCCCCCTTGAATCTCACAAAAATTGCTCACAAAATGCCTTGCTATTTTGCTTTTAATTTTGCTTAACTTCGATATAAGAGTGTTACTAGTTAAAGAGAACAAACTGATATTTATGAAGTTAGAGGAAGAAAGATTAACTAGTCTATTGATTTACTCTTCCTTGGTGGAAGAGTTCTAGTTATCTTCAACTTCTAACTCGTTCCTTATCCTGGATAGAATTCTATTCAAGTAACGCTTCCTACTCCTCATCAGAAATAACCACTTATACTTATCCCTTGCACGTGCAAGCATTTTGCTTGATTCTAATCGTAACTTGTGTACAGTGTCCATGGATCTGGTTCATGCATGTGTTTCTTTGTCAATTATCAAAATCTAAACCGCTCAGGTCAATAGTTTTCTCCTTTTGATGGTGACAAACTCTGTACTCAGAAGCATGGAACCTATCTCAACTCAGCTCGACATCAAATGCAATGACAGAACACTTTTCATTTAAAAATCACAAATTATCAAGGACTAGGTTTATTAGGTTATAAACATAACAGTCCAAAGCAAAATCACACCTTATCTCCCCCTTTTGGTATCATCGAAAAGTTTCATAATTAAGTTAAGTAACCAAATTTTAACAAATATTACATGGCCATTGGGACCAATTCAAATGCAATCACGGATTAAAATTTTTCTCTTTTTCAATCTAAGGATATTAGTTATTCAAGAAATATCAACATCAAACAATTTGACCAAAAGCAGTAAATTTCATTAATTGATTAGATCCTACCACAAAGTGTAAGAAGAAGTATATAAAGAACCATAAGCAAAAAAAGATGAGAAAAATCTCGGTTTGGTCATTGAAATGGACTTATTAGAACTGGGCTAGAAGGGTTCAGGACCGGGAAGGACTAGATTCTTTATTCTTAGCTTGAAGAAGATTCAATATAACTTGAAGTGTTCCATCATTTTTCTCCTTATCCTTTGCAAGTTCAGACTTGAGAGAGTCTCTCTCAACTTCCATTCAGCCAACCGTTCAGCCTTTCAATCTCAGCATTCTTAACCCAACTTCCCCTACTCCAATGCTCTAACCTTGCTATACTTAGGTACCCTCTTGGATGAACCAGGTTCTTTGGGCGCAGTTTGGACTTGGTAGTCCCAATCAATCAAAGTTCCATCCCCAAAGTAATATTTACTAGTGCATACATCCCATTTCTTGAGAGCAACCTTGAAGGAGGAAAGCACAATAGTCGGGATAAAGCCATAGAAAGGTATAAGTCTTGTTGCCACAAACAACCCTATAAAGGAGTTGGATTATGAACCCTGGCTAGATAATATGCTTCCTACTATCCAAGCATTCCATAAGGACCAGGTCCTTGAAGGTAGCCATGTGCCTTCTTTCCTGCCTGGGCAGAACCACATTATTCACAAACTCAAAAAGCACTTTGTGAGAGGGCTTCAACTCACTATTATATACATCTCTAGGTTTTTGCTCCAATTTATTATCATCAAATTTCTCGGTGATAACCAGTAAGGTGGCAAGATCATCTAGACTGGTCTATTTTAACTTTGTATAATCATTATACCCCTCAACAGGTATACCTAGAATCTCCCCAAGCTTTTTATCATCAAAGCTTATTTTCACTCCTTTCACCTCACTGGTGACCCATCCATTTTTCTCCTTACCATTTGCAAAAAATTTTGCAATTTCTGCCATGGCCAACCTTCCTTCCAGCTGAAGGACCATGTCATCCCATCTTTGTAGCTCCAATTTTACTAGCAGCAAATCTATTCCTTCTTCCTCCATATTACGAAGAAGCCTACCCTTCAAAATGGTACTTTTTCTAGAACATTACCAGGTTATCTTCCTCCTCACAAGTCTCTTTTTCACTTTCTTCCTCTAGTACTTGAACTTTCTTGGTTTTTCTAGCAGGCCTGGTTCTTCTGGACAAGATAGAGTTTTCTGCCTCAACAATCTTTTCTTCATACTTCTTCTGAGAATTCTTTCTTTTCTTAGCAGTGGGAGTGGGTACTTCCGCCTCCTCTGTCTCATCCTCATCTTGAAGGACTAGGTCTACCTCTTCTATCTGAATTTTCCACTCGCTTCTCCAACTTTCTTCTTCCCCTTGACAGCAGCCTTCTTGGCAGTCTCAGCTAAGGCTTTTTTCTAGTTGGCCTCGCTCTGCTTCTTCTGGATCCTTGTAGTTCTTCCTCTTGTAGGAGGATTCTCTACAGGGATAAAAGAGGCAGACTTTCTCTTTTTGCCATCCTTACCCTTTCTAAGGGTTTTAACACCAAAACTCCTCTTATTTTTAGGGTTATAGTTATTAGACACTTTCTGTAGCAAATCATGAAGGGGTTTTTTCCTAAAAAGAACATATTTTTGGAACCATTTTCTCAACCTAACCAGCCCTTCATCTGCAGCAGTGTCACCAGATCCACTACCTATTTCCTGAGTCTTCCTTCCAATATTTCCTTCCTCATCAGAACTCTCCTCACTCCATACAGCCATTCCCTGTTTCTTCATCCAACCCAATACGATTGGGTGAAGTAGATCTAGTCACTTGTTCTTCTTCCCTTTCCCTGACATATGCCTCAAAACCTCGCTCTCATTTCTTTTCCTTTTTAATTTCAATTTTTACCACCAATATTTTCAGTACCAACACCTCAAGTTTCTACACCAGCAATAGAAGCAACCAACACAAATTGATTGTCAAGATTTTCTGCAATTTTAAAATTAATAGTAGAAGATTTTAACCCAGAAATTACATGTTTAGTTTCAAATGTAACTGGTACTTCCTCCTCAGTTGCATACTAGAAAGCATAATCTGTATTTTGTGGTTCTTCTACTCTACTAGCCTTCAATTTCTCATTCGACTTATTGGCTTGTTCTCTACTTGTTGTTGTTTTGCATGCCATCATTTTCACATCCTCTTTATTAGGGTTTTTGATGATTAAATGTGTGGGTGAAGGTTCTTTGGGTGGTGAAGAAGGATTTTCAGAGTTCTTGGGGTTCTTAGGGGTGTTAGCTATCTGATCAGCTTAGAGACTTGAAAGAATTTTAGAGAGTTGGGGTTTTGAAAATTTTGATCTTTATATAATTTGAGATAAAGAAAAAGGGTAAGGTCTGATCAATTCAAAGATAGTAAGTTTGAGTTTTTAACGGCAGATATTTGGAGTTTAGAAGTTTTTTCTCATTGGAAGTTTCAGTTTTGAATAGATGTTGGACTCTTCCCCAAAAATTTCGGCAATTATGGCATGTGGGTCTTGTGGTGAAATCGCTTTGTTTGTAACTAATTAATTTAAAAGATTTGTGGGTAGCGTGGGACTTATTTTTTCATATCATGATATATGCAGTTATTTCAACTTATGCGGAGTGTAGATACATACATGTAATCTGAATGAACCGGGTTCTTCAATGAAAGATCTCTTGTTTAACACTGAATTTTTCAAGAAAGTAAGGGTAATATCTTTAGATATCAGTGAGATATTTTAGTATACGGCACAAGTTTATACTAATAAAGTATGAGATTGAGCAATATTTAATCTAATTATTTATAAAATTCACATATTAACCAACCAATCATTTAGTTAGAACCGCTTTCTCTTAGGTGATTTTAATCATCCCTAATTATAACATATTCCTTTCAAAGTGATCCCTACTCAAGGTTTTTGTGAAGATGTCAGCAATATGCTTATTAGTAGCACAGAATACCATAGTGATCAACCCCTTCTCGGAAATATCCCTTAGAAAATGATGTCTAACATCTATATACTTAGTTCTTTTGTGATGGACTGGGTTTTTAGTCATACTTATTGCACTTGTATTATCACAAAACATAGAGATACAACCTATATCAATTCCAAAGTCTATTAATTACTGCTTAATCCAAAACAAGTGAGCATAACATGAAGCAGCAACCACATACTCAGCTTCTGTCATAGATAAAGCCACAAAATTTTGTTTTTTGGTGGCCCAAGATACAGTACATGAGCCAAAAAAATAAGCTAACCCGAAGTACTCTTTCTATCCACAATAAAACTTGCACAATCAGCATTAACATATCCTACTAAATCAAAATTACTACCTTTTGGATACCATAAGCAAAGATCAATTGTGCATTTTAAATATCTCAAGATCTTCTTGACTGCCTTCAAGTGAGACTCCTTTGGATTTTTCCGAAACCTAGCAGAAAGTCCTACACTAAAAATAATGTTAGGTCTACTATAAGTGATATATAACAAAGAGCCAATCATTTTTGTAACGACCCGATCGGTCGTTTAGAGCTTTTGCACATTGATCATCAGTTCTCGGGCATGACTTGCCCCGTATGATGTATTATGACTGATGTAAATCATTGATTTTGGTTTTCATGGAAATCGGTATGAATTTGAAAGAACGGTCTTAGTTAAAAGCTTTGAATTTGAAAAGTTTGAACAAGAATTGACTTATTTGTATATGAGCTCGGATCAGAATTTATATAATTTGGTTAGCTTGGTTGGATTATTTATGACTTAGGAGCATGATCGGAATTGATTATGAAGGTCCGGAGTAGAACTAGGCTTGAATTGGCAAAGTTGAGATTTTGGCAATTTCCGGTTGGTGGGTGAGATTTTGATCCGGGAGTCAAATGGAATTCCAAGAGTTGTCGTATCTTCTTTATGTCATATTTGATGTGTGCGCAAAATTTCAGGTCATTCGAACGTGGTGTGGTTAGGTTTTTGATCGAAAGCGTATTTCGGAAGTTTTTAGGAAACTTAGGCTTGAATTTGATGTGAATTGATGGATTTGGTATTGTATGAGGTGTTTTGATTATTGGAACAAGTTTGAATGAGGTTTTAGGATGTGTTTGTACTTTTGGTTGGGTCCCGGGGGCCTCTGGTAAGTCTCGGGTGGTCATTCAGATCATTTTGAAGTTTGGAAATTTTAGAAAAATCTGCTCAGTTGTTGCAGAGATTTATCTCTTCGCGTTCGCGAAGAAGGATTGAGGAAGGCCAGGAGATTAGCCTTCGCGTTCGTGGAGGGTTGGACTAGTAGGCACCGCGTTCGCGAGACACTAGGTCGCGTTCGCATAGGTTGGCGAAGTAATGCACCGCGTTCGCGATGAGTGGGCTGTGTAAGGCATCGCGTTCACGTTTGCCATGTCGCGTTCGCGAAGAGTAAAAGTTGGTCAGCGCAATTATGTGCTACGCGTTCGCGAGAGGTTGACCGTGTTCGCGAAGAAGGAAAGGTCAGACCTGGGCATAATGTTTTAAGTCATTTCATCTGCAAGTTTGGGGCTCATTTCCCCCATTGCTGATCATCTTGAGAGCTTGTTGAAGGAAATTGAAGAAGGATTCAAGGGGAATCACCTATAGGTAATATTTTTGAACTCAATACTCGATTATTATTATGAAATCCACCTAGAAATTCATGGAACTAAGCCTAAAATTTAAGAGCTAGGGCTTGAGAAAATTGGACTTTTGATTTGGGATTTGGAGGACCATTTGGGGTCGGATTTGAGAACTTTTGGTATGGATGAACTCGTAGGGAGATAAGGAATCTAATGATGTGAAAAATTCTGAGTTTCGTGAAGTGGGCCCGGGGCTCGGGGTTTGATAATTTCGGGATTTTTGATATTTTTCGATTGTTTTCTCTTGGGCTTTGTTGCCTTAGCATATTGTTACGTATTCATTCTGCTTTTGGTTAGATTCGATGCACGTGGAGGCCAATTCGAAGAGCAAAGGCGTCGCGAGCTAGAGTTATAGCCGGTTCGAGGTGAGTAATGATTGTAAATGATATTCTGAGGGTTTGAAACCTCGGATTCGCACATTGTAGTGCTATATTGAGGTAAGACACGCGCTTGATGATGAGCGTGGGGTCGTTTAGTAATGGGGATTGTGACTTGGTCCGTCTCGATTGATTCTTTTACCGCGTATTTGATTGAAACTTATTTGTTATCATCATTATTTGGTCTGATTGCCATATTTGGGCTTCGAGCCAACTATTTGAGCCCTTCGGGGATTTTTATCACTATTTTCTCATAGTTTTGATCTACTACTTGAACTCAGTCATACTATTTTCCACTATTTTTACAACTCAGCCACTTTTACTCGGTTTTGAAACTAAAATGATATAGTAAATGTTGTTTTGAGCTGAGAACTACTATTTTTACTAATGCCTGAGGGGCTTATGTGATTTCTGGACTGAGTATGCCCGAGGGCCAGATGTGAGGATACTAAGGGATCGGATTGCGCGCCGCAATAGTGTTA
This sequence comes from Nicotiana tabacum, assembly GCF_000715075.1. Lineage (NCBI taxonomy): Eukaryota > Viridiplantae > Streptophyta > Magnoliopsida > Solanales > Solanaceae > Nicotiana > Nicotiana tabacum. The sequence continues at coordinate 56,262,636 of NC_134097.1, forward strand.
TACTGATATTAATATAAGGCCGAGGGCCTAGATTTTGGTGCAACGATATGGCTTGATATCGCGCTTGGTCCGTAAGGGTCCCCTCCCGGAGTCGGCACACCCCCAGTGAGCGCCGTCGACGAGATATATGGATCGGGCTGCACGCCGCAGCAATATATGGATCGGGCTGCATGTCGCAGCGGTGCTGGTACTGTTCTATGTGTTTACTTTATTTCATTTGTCTGCCATTATCTGTTGTTTGTGCTACTTCATATGATATCTACCTGATTGCCTGGCATTATCTGTTAATTGAGTGTTGTGCCCGAGGGGCGGATTTCTGTGCTTATCTGCACTATTTGTTTGCATGCATTTGCACAACCATTGAAAAAGTCATTTTCAAACAAGGTTTAAACCGAGCTAAGATGTTTTCCAAAGATTTCACAGCTTCACTGTTGTTCTAAAAGGGTTTTACACTTCTCTATACAGCGTGATGGTTTGTTTTACGTGATTTCTTACTGCTCTGTTAATATTTAACTTTATTACTCATTGAGTTGGAGTACTCACTTTACTCCCTACACCTCGTGTGCAGATGCAGGTATTTGTTCACCCGGTAGTAGGTGTTGAGCTGATCGGAGGCTAAGTTATTGGAGTTTGGCAAGGTGACTGCCAGCGTTAGCGGCACCGCTTTTCTTCCTTTTGTTTATCATTCCTATTTTATATATTTCAGGACTTGCAGTTGTATTTATACTCTTATAGATGCTCGTGACTTGTGACACCCCGGTTTGGGCTGTGTTTGGGTTGTATTCCGTACTTAATAAAGAAAACTTTTGTTTAGACTGTGGTTACTTAATTATGCTAAAACTGTTTATTAATATTAACTATTCTGAAAAGGCGAAATGGGTTGGTTGGCTGGCCTTGCCTTCACGAGAGACACCATCACAACCGGATCGGGGTCTGGGTCGTGACAAGTTGGTATTAGAGCCTAGGTTACATAGGTCTTAAGAGTCATGAGCAGGTTTAGTAGAGTCTCGCGGATCGGTACGGAAACGTCTGTATTTATCCTCGAGAGGCTGCATAACCTTTAGGAAAACTTCACATTCTTGAATTCTTATCGTGCGACCTTGATTTAGCTTGAAAAGTAACTTTTGAAATTCCTTCCACGCATTCGTATGCGCGCATTAGCGCTCAGTATCAGATATGCATCGATGGCTTGTAATTCCCCGATCAAGGGGCGAGATACGATCTATGTGTGTTGATGTTGGGCCAGTTTGGAGGACTTGAGGCCGGATTTTTGCATATAGCTCGAGCACCGAGGTGCTGATTATGTGAGCAAGTGCTTTTGAATTTATATGTTCGGTAATTTTTCCCTATTAATAGAAGTGATGGCTGGATGGCTATGTAATGAGAATGTTAGTGCTGCGAGATGTATTCGTATGATTTGGAAGTGACGAGAAAGGTCTGTTGGAGGATAGAAGAACTATTAGGTGCTTGATTTCCATCTTGATTCGAGTTATAGCCCGAGTTATGGGCGTGTGAAGAATCTTTCCATGTCTCCTAGTTAGGAGTGGAGTAGATTTCATATTGTGGTATGAGTTCAGACTCAGGAAGACTAAGTGACTGCGTAATGGTTATGATGGTGGAAGGTATACATAAAAGTTAGTTTAAGGTGAAGCAGGTGAGTTATTTCCTGCGAAGTGTTCTGGAGTTTTGTGATCTTTATATTGTCTGTTAGAAGATCCCATTTACAAGTGAAACATATGTGTGAATTTAATTTGGGTCGCTTAAGAGAGTGGGTTTAATTATTTCGAGAGTAAATGCAAGATTTGTAGAAGATATGAAGTACCAGATAGTTTGTGTTCCACGAGCTTATGAAGGATTGAGTTAATCTCACTATGGTATTATGGCAGCAATAGAGTATATGCGTTATGAGTTATTGAGTGTGTTTTGATCTATGGCTTCGGGCCAAGTGGGGGAGTCTGCTATTGATTAGTTGATTGTATGTTTATGTGCTATGTTGGTCCCAGTTTGAGGCGTTCGGGCGATTCAGTTATGGCCTACGGGGATTGAGAGCGAGGATGACTCGAGTAAAAAAAAATTCTTAACAAGGTATTAGTATGCTTCATAAGTGTGTAAGAATCACGGAATGTCTTGAGTTGTTATTGGTAAAGGATGCTCGGTGCATAGAGCAGGAAGTTGCTTAGTTGTAATGGAACGATGTCACATTCTACGGTGTCGGTGTGCTAATGAGGCACAGGTTGATCGGTTCGTTTGATTAGACTAATTGCAGTTTGAATAAGAGTGAATGACTATCGAGAATGGTTCAAATGTGTTCAAGATTCTACAGGGAGCAATCGTGTATTTTAGAGTTGTATATGCGGCTAGAAACTGGGTTTTCATTGTAAGAGGTCAAGACTTGTGGTATTTCTATGTTACTTATGGGATTCTATGTATGAGTATTAGGGAAGTAAAGGTAACGGAGTTAAATTCGCAGGAAGCTCTTCAGGGTAAAGTATTCTGGGATGTGGTGTTTCTGGGAGTATTTGAGAGAGTATTTAGTGGCTATAGGTCTTAGACAATGTGTTTTTATGCTTGGGTCTTGTGTGGTAAGCCTGGGTTGAGGCATGGTGGTGATACAGCAAGAGGGAATATCCAGTTGCAGATGAACCAGAAGGAAATTTAGATAGATGGAATAATTTGATAGTAGACCGAATCGGTATGGTAAGGATATGATTAATTCCTTGTGTGTGTTCGAGGTAATGAGTTCTTTCAGGTATTTTGCGGTGATGCTCTTAGGTTCTGATGGCTTGCTTAGCTTGATCGAGTTAGAAAGATTCAGTCCTGACATGTCTGATTTGTGCAAAGGGTACTCAGAGAGTTCTTGATGGTTTTTACCGCGGTTTGGAGATGTATATTTTCTATGGGCATGCAAAGCAAGGGATGTAGAGTGATTTTTCTTCTAGATGGGACCGATGGAATGTTCTTGACTTGTTGAGTGCGTAGATGTCTGTGGCTCGGAAGGGAGATGAAGTTCTCACGTTATCCTAGGATAGTATGGTATATGTGGTATGTTGTGCGGGTCGAGATTTGCGTGTGTAAGGTTACAGTTCAGTTCTGGAAGGAAGTTCCTGAAACTCTTAGGGCGGGTAGCCTCAGATGATTAAGGAAATGGTATTGCCAGTCAGAAGTGATTTGACAAGAACATACGTTTCAGGAAAGGCAATGTGATTAAGTTGATGGCACTTCGGTAGTATTGCGGCACTTTCTGGCTAGATCAGCTGCTGACATTCGAGTTTGCTTGGGGTCATAGGGGAATATTTGAATAGCTCCCGTGGAGTGATTCGGTATTTGAGGTGTGGTATGTGTTCCGACGTCGGAATTGGGATCAGGTATGATGATTCGTGTGCTATATGGAGTTGGATACTGGGATTCCTCATGTTCAGGCTATGTTGCGATCGTGAGTCGCGTGTGTCGGCACTGTGTAGTGATTATCGGGGTTTGGAGACCCAAGCGGATCTTTTGTTGCTTGGTATGTTAGATTTGGAAGTGATATTGGGTTCAGACTGGTTGTCTCCGTGTTGTGTCATTCTGGACTATTGTGCTAAGGCGGCGCTATTGACTATGCCAGAAAATGCTACGGATTGAGTGGCGATATTCGCCGGATTATGTCCCATTGGAGGAATTTTACATGTCGAAGATCCAGCGGATGGCTGGGATGGATTTGTCTTTCTTATTTGGGCTCTTGTGACGAGTGTTAGTGCTGAGGCTCCTTATATTGATTTAGTTCCGGTGGTGAGGGACTTTTCGGATGTGATTCTTGTAGTTGGGCATGGCACCGGGCAAGGTTGTTGATTTCGGTATTGATTTGGTGCCAGGCACCGTATTGTATGGTGTCGGCAGGAGTTATAGTAGTGGAAGGAACAAGTTTAGGATTTCCTTGATAAAGAGTTCATTGGTAGGCCGATGTGGATGTGTGTTCTAACTTGAGTTGGCTTGGTTGGCTCCGAATTGCATTGTTAAGGGATGCGTCGATTCGAATGTTATTGAGCTTATTAGTAATCTGGGGAGGTCTATGAATTACCTTTCTAGGTTGTGAGATGTATGATTTGTTGGTTATGGGAAGATATGGTGCGGTTCTATTGGGGTTCATAGTGGAAGTCGAGCAGGAAGAGTAATTGGGTGTTGCTCGGTGATTAGCGTATCGGTTATGTCCTTTCAGGTTTGTGTGTTTTATGTTATTTCTCTACCGTAGGTATGATGATTTTTCTTTGGTTCCAAACATCAAATTGTGCGTGGTTGTCGATTTCGAGCATAGTGACTTAAGGCGTTTCATGTGGAGCAGTGTTGGATAGGATCACGCATTGCAGAGAAGTTATGTGGAGATATGACCTTGCGAGTCAGATTCGTGTGTTCTATTCGATTCTCAGCCTTGTGTTGTGGTGGTACCGATGAGCTTGAGGTACAACTCTTTCATTTGAGTCATTTTCATGATTTGAGTATGTTCGGACCGTTGCTTATTGGTGCGCGTATTATGCTAGTTGTGGCTTAGCCTCTATTGATTTGTCATGTCACCAGAGTGGTGTGTTGGATTAGAGGAGCTCGTTGGGATCATTAATGAATACGTACAGATTCGATTTCAGCATGTTGGAAGGATAAGATCGAGGTTCAGCTTGGAAATTTGCTATGGTATTTGTCAGAGGAGGAGTGGCTTCATGAATGGGTGAACTGAGAAAATAGTTACGGATTATTGTGTGTTTCCTTTATCGTTTGCAGTATATGACAGTGTTGGAATGAGACTTTAGCTGATAAGAGGTTTTCTACCAGTATTTGGTTGTTGTGGGCAGCTGCTGTGAATAGAAGTTATCGCTACGAGTGTTTGAGTTATGTGGTATATCATGAGATTGATCCCGAGGTTGCAGGCATGGGTTATTACAGCTGGTTTAAGTCTATTCAGAGTATAAGTGTGAGGTTTTGATCGTATTGATGGTTTCGGAAGTGGAAATGTGGTTCTATGGCTTGTGGGCCAGACTGGATTGTGTAATTTCAGTTGCAATGTGCTATCAGACCTATATGAGATAGGGTGATGTGGGATCACCCCCGGGTATATGCATGGTAAAGTTATTCAGCTACGGGTTGGCTTTTAGAACAACTCTGGGTACGATCGAGGACGAACGCGTGTTTAAGTGGGGGGAGGATGTAACGACCCGACCGGTCGTTTTGAGTTTTTGCACTTTGATCGCCAGTTCTCGGGCATGACTTGCCCTGTATGATGTATTATGACTGATCTAAATCGTTGATTTTGGTTTTCACGGAAATCGGTATGAATTTGAAAGAACAGTCTCAGTTGAAAGCTTTGAATTTGAAAGATTTGACCAAGAGTTGACTTATTTGTATATGAGCTCGGATTGGAATTTTTATGATTTGGTTAGCTTTGTTGGATGATTTATGACTTAGGAGTGTGATCGGAATTGGTTTTGGAGGTCTGGAGTAGAACTAGGCTTGAATTGGCGAAGTTGAGATTTTGGCGATTTCCGGTTGGTAGGTGAGATTTTGATCCGGGAGTCAGAATGGAATTCCGAGAGTTGATGTAGCTTCGTTATGTCATTTTTGATGTGTGTGCAAAATTTCAGGCCATTCAGACGTGGTGTGGTTGGGTTTTTGATCGAAAGTGTATTTCAGAAGTTTTTAGAAAACTTAGGCTTGAATTCGAAGTGAATTGATGGATTTGGTGTTGTTTGAGATGTTTTGATGATTGAAACAAGTTTGAATGGGATTTTAGGATGTGTTGGTACTTTTGGTTGGGGTCCCGGGGGCCTCGGGTAAGTCTCGGGTGGTCATTCGGATCATTTTGAAGTTTGGAAATTTCAGAAAAATCTGCTCAGCTGTTGCAAAGATTTATCTCTTCGCGTTCGCGAAGAAGGATTGAGGAAGGCCTGGAGATTAGCCTTCGCGTTCTCAAGAGAGACTTTGCATTCGCGGAGGGTTGGACCGGTAGGCACCAGGTTCGCGAGAGACTGGGTCGCGTTCGCATAGGTTGGCGAAGTAATGCACCGCGTTCACGAGGTTGAGGACGCATTCGCGATGAGTGGGCTGTCTAAGGCATCGCGTTCATGTCTGCCATGTCACGTTCGCGAAGAGTAAAAGATGGTCAATACAATTTTGTGCTACGCGTTTGCCAGAGGTTGACCGCATTCACGAAGAAAGAAGGGTAAGACCTGGGCAGAATGTTTTAAGTCGTTTCATCCACAATTTTGGGGCTCATTTCCCCCATTGTTGATCATCTTGAGAGCTTGTTGAAGGAAATTGAAGAAGGATTCAAGGGGAATCACCTAGAGGTAAGATTTTTGAACTCAATACTCGATTATTATTGCGAAATCCACCTAGAAATTCTTGGAACTAAGCCTAAAATTGAAGAGCTAGGGCTTGAGAAAATTGGACTTTTGATTTAGGATTTGGAGGACCATTTGGGGTCGGATTTGAGAACTTTTGGTTTGTATGAACTCGTGGGGATATAAGGAATCTAATGATGTGAAAATTTTGAGTTTCGAAAAGTGGGCCCGGAGATCGAAGTTTGCTAATTTTGGGATTTTTGATATTTTTCGATTGTTTTCGCTTGGGCTTTATTCCCTTAGCATATTGTGACGTATTCGTCCTGCTTTTGGTTAGATTCGATGTACGTGGAGGCCAATTCGATGGGCAAAGGCATCGCGAGCTAGAGTAGTAGTCGGTTCGAGGTGAGTAATGATTGTAAATGATATCCTGAGACATTGAAACCCCAGATTCGCAGATCGTAGTGCTATATTGAGGTGAGACACGCGCTTAATGATGAGTGTGGGGTCGTTTTGCTAATGGGGATTGTGACTTGGTCCGTCCTGATTGACGTTTTTACCGCGTATTTGATTGAAACTTATTTGTTATCATCATTATTTGGACCGATTGCCATATTTGGGCTTCGAGCCAACAATTTGAACCCTCCGAGGATTTTTACCACTATTTTCTCACTGTTTTGATCTACTACTTGAACTCAGTCGTACTGTTTTCCACTGTTTTTACAACTCAGCCACTTTTACTCGGTTTTGAAACTAAAATGATATAGTAAATGATGTTTTGGGCTGAGAACTACTGTTTTTATTAATGCTTGAGAGGCTTATGTGATTTCTGGACTGAGTATGGCCGAGGGCCAGATGTGAGGATACTAAAGGATCTAGCTACGCGCCGCAACAGTGTTATACTGATACTGATATGAGGCTGAGGGCCTAGATTTTGATGCTACAATATGGCTTGATATCGCGCTTGGGTCGTAAGGGGCCCCTCCCAGAGTCTGCACACCCCAAGTTAGCGCCGTCGATGAGATATATGGATCGGGCTGCACGCCACAGCGATATATGGATTGGGCTTCACGCCGTAGCGGTGCTGGTACTGTTCTATGTGTTTACTTTATTTCATTTGTCTGCCATTATCTGTTGTTTGTGCTACTTCATGTGATATCTACCTGATTGCCTGCCATTATTTATTAATTGAGTGTTGTGCCCGAAGGGCAGATTTCTGTGCTTATCTTCACTATTTGTTTGCATTTATTTGTGCAACCATTGAAAAAGTCATTTTCAAACGAGGTTTAAACTGAGCTAAGATGTTTTTCCAAGGATTTCACAGCTTCACTGAGTTGGAGTACTCAGTTTACTCCCTGCACCTCGTGTACAGATGCAGGTATTTGTTCACTCGGTAGCGGGTGTTAAGCTGATCGGAGGCTAAGTTATCGGAGTTTAGCAAGGTACTGCCAGCGTTCGTGGTACCGCATTTCTTCCTTTTTTTTATTAGTCCTATTTTATATGTTTCAGGCCTTGCAGTTGTATTTATACTCTTATAGATGCTCGTGACTTGTGACACCCCGATTTGAGTTGTGTTTGGGTTGTATTCCGCACTTAATAAAGAAAACTTTTGTTTAGATTGTGGTTATTTAATTATGCTAAAACTGTTTATTAATATTAACTATTCTAAAAAGGTGAAATGGGTTGGTTGGTTGGCCTTGTCTTCAAGAGAGGTTCCATCACGACCGGATCGGGGTCTGGGTCGTGACAATTTCCCTATACACTTTTTGATCAACAGATGAACCATGTTCGTACAAATCCAATTTTGTGGTTGTTGCTATAGGAGTTTCAATTCCTTTAGACTCTTCTATCTTAATCCTTTTGAGCAACTCTTTGACATAATTTTGCTGATAGATCATAATTCCATTTGAAGTTTGTTTAATTTGTAATTCTAAAAAGAAATCAAGCTGGCCCATTATTCTCATTTCAAATTCACTCCTCATTAGCTTAGCAAATTCTTTACTTAACCTATTAGTTGTTGCTGTAAAAATTATATCATCAACATATATCCGAACAATAAAGAGAAATTTACCATTTTCTTTCAATAATAAAGTATTATCAATTTTACCTCTCTTGCAGCTATACTCAAACAGGAATTTGGAAAATCTTTCATACCATGCTCTTGGAGCCTGCTTAAGCCCATAAACTTCCTTATCAAACTTGTACACTTGCTCAGTACATTTCTTTCTTTCAAAGCCAGGAGGTTACTTGACAAACACTTTTTCCTTAAAATAGCCATTGAAGAATGCACTCTTGACATCTTTGATGAAGAGTGAATTCACATAAGCAACAAAGGCTATAAGGAGTCTAATTGTTTTCAATCTTGCAACTGGAGCAAAAGTCTCATCATAATCTATACCCTCTTCTTGACTATATCCTTTAACCATCAATCTTGCATTATTCCTTGTAACTGTTCCTTCTTCATCAAGTTTATTTCTGAAGACCCATTTAGTGCCAATCACCGTTATGTCCTTGGGTTTTAGTACCAGTTGCCAAACTTGACTTCTCTAGAATTGGTTAATTTCATCTTGTATTGCATTCACTCAATCTAAATCATGTAAAGCCTTAGAAATATATTTAGGTTCAAAAAGAGATAAGAAAGCATCAAAAGCACCAATATTCATTAAATAAGATTTGGTTTTGATTTCAGAGGTTGGATTAGTGATTATGTTCCCAATGGGATGAGAATTTTGATACTTGTAAGGTTTCACAACCAACTGATTTTGTCTAGATGTTCCTTCATTATTTTGTTGCTAAGGAAAAGGTTCATGGATATGTTCCCTCGCGGTTTACAAATCAATTCCTCTCTGGTCAGTTGCCTATGTCAAGTTGCCATGGGTGGATGAACCTGGTCCATCACCTGTTCCTTCTTGTGATGCAACTTTAAACCGGATTTTGGCTTCACCATTAAATTTCTTATCAGCCAAATCTCTTCATCATCTTGTTTCTTCCTCTAAGAAAAAATGTTAGTTTCCTCAAAGACAACATGCACACTTTCTTCTACACACATTGTTCTTTTAATGCATATATTATATGGTGTACCTATGTGAAGAATATCTCATTAATACTCCCTCATCGCTTCTAGGATCAAACTTTCATAGGGAGTCTTTTCTATTATTGTGAACAACGCACTTGCATCCAAATGCCCTAAGATGGGATATATTTGACTTTCTCCCTTTAAGTAACTCATAGGGAGTTTTTTGAACAAGAAGTATAGTCATGCACTTATTTATGATGTAGCATGCAGTGTTCACGGCTTTTGTCCAGAAGCTGTGAGGCAACTTACTAGCAAGTAACATGGTCCTAGATATTTCCTCAAAAGTTATATTCTTTATTTCAACTACTCCATTTTGTTGTGGAGTTCTAGAGTAAAACATTATGATCTATGTCATGCTTATCATAAAATTCAGAAAACTTAGCATTCTCAAACTCAATACCATGATCAGAGTTAATGATGCAAGTTGATTACCTAGATATTTTGAGTTTTTATAACAAATGAAGTGAACATGTAAAGCTTCATCTTTAGATGTTAAGAACAATGTCCATGTAAATCTAGAGTAATCATCAACAAGCACCATAACATATCTCTTACCACCTTTGCTCATTATCCTCATTGGTCCACACAAATTCATATGGACCAGTTCCATCGACCTAGTAGTGCTAACCATTTTTTTAATGTTGAAAGAAGATATTACCTGCTTCCCTTTGCACAAGCCTCATAAACTTTATAATCCTTGAACTTAATATTAGGCACCCCTATCACCAAGTCCTTATGAACTAGTTTGTTGAGTTGACTTAGACTAGCATGTCCAAGTCTCTTATTCCAAAGGAGGAGATTATTGTCCATGACACTCAAGCAAGTGAATTCATTATCTAAAAATGTGGATGGATCCACCATGTATATATATATATATATATATATATATATTGGTCACTCTTCTTCCCTGCAAAACTATATTATCAATGTAAGATTAATTACAAAATATTTTGTAAATGTGAAAGCTACTATGTTTCCTCTATCACACAGTTGTGAGATACTTATCAGGTTGTATTTCAGGCCATATATCATGTAGGTATTCTTATTTGAGTGAGAATCAGATTTTCCTACCTTCCCAACTCTAATGATCTCATCTTTCTTTCTATTTCAAAGGAGACATTATCTCCTTTAAAGGCCCCAAGTGAAAGGAACAGGTTCTTGTTCATTGTCATGGCTTTAAGCTACCACTATCCATGTTTAGTTGATCTCTTGTACAATGAAAGTGAAAGGAACAGGTTCTTGTACAATGTTTAGTTGATCTCTTTCACTTGGGGTTGTAAAAGAAAATGAATGATTAGTCTTAGGAACCCAAACTGGATTGGGTCCTTTTCTATAAGTAAAAGGAAAAATCAGATTTTTCTTTGCCCAATTTTGCAGCCTATTCTTCCCTAGAATAAAATTTTTGTTTCTTAAACTTGCTTTTTCTCTTAGTACACATTCACTCTTATAGTGTCCAGTGATACCATAGTGAGTGCAAATCTTATTCTCAGGTAGTGTTAGATATTTGCTTTTGTGATCCCATTTAGGTGCAAAGTTCCCAAAGCCAAGTCTATTTCTATTACTACGATGGTCTTCTTGTAGCCATGAAAGTTCATCAAAGGACATGTTCCCTTTACATGGTCTATCAAGCTCATGTTTAATCTTTATCAAGTCCTCTTTCAAAACTCTTACCTGTCCATGCCTTTTGTACAACTCATTTTTCACCTTTCTTAAATTGTTCAGTGTGAGTTATGTGTCACTAGCTATTTCTTTACCTGTTCCTAACCTCAATTTTGGATTTTCAAATATAAGTTCTAAGACAGTTGTATCAAGTGCATGAACTTGGTTTTTTTAAGACAGTATTTTCTTTTTCAATTTCACAAGCCCTAATTTCTAGCTTTTTGCGCTCTACTTCCAAAATGACACACTCATTTGATAGTTTTTCCTTTTTTGAACTTACATCTTCAGACTCATTAATTAAAGCTAGCAGTAGTTCAGATAATCTCTTTTTAGAAAGGAATTTGATCTTATCTTTTAGTTCAAGGAAAGTTACCTCAGTTTGTTCATCAAAGTCTTCTTAAAATTATCCAATAGCCATAAAATCTTGTTCATCCTCATCGTCATCCTCATCAAAACCCTCATCTAAGCTATCTTCCCAAGTAGCAACCATTTCTTTGGTTGATCCTTCGTTGTAGTTATTCTTGGGGTGAACCTATTCCTTCTTCGTGTTCCTTCGTTAAACTCTCTCCTTTTTCCATTCAATCTCCCACACAGGACAATTCTTGATTATGTGATCACTTTTTTCATAGCTGTTGTATCCATCAGTCACCTGCATTTCAGTTACTTTGGATTTGTTTTATCTTCCACTTCTTAAAGTGCATTTTCCTCTCCTTAGGTACTTCTTGAAGACTTTAATGATAATTGCCATTTTATCATCTCCTAAATCAAAACCCTCAGTGATTATGAGTGCCAGACTCATTTTATTCTTAGGTACATCCATCTTCATGGTTTGTTTTCTATGCTCGTAGGTTTTGGGATTTCCAATCAACTCATCCAAGAGAAGTGTAGCAATATTCTTTGATTCCTGAATCGAAGTGATCTTACTTTCCGAAGTGATAGGTAAATCCCTAGTTATGATATTTTCAATCTTTACTTCTTAAAAAATAATCCTTCCAAGTGACCTCAATTCATTTCTCAAGGTAATGAACCTTGTGTATATCTCCTAAATTGTTTTTCCATGCTTCATGGCAAAGTTTTCATATTGTGAAAACAACAAAGTTTCTCTTAATCTTTTCAATTGACTTGTTCCTTCATGAGCTACTTGCAGTATGCTCCATATTTATTTAGCAGTGGAGTAGCCTTAGATTTTGTTGTACTCATCAGGACCAAGTTCACAAACAAGCCAGTTCTTGGCTTTAGCATTCTTCTCCCGCTTCTTCAAATGCTCGGCAGTGTAGTCGGCTCTAATTTTTGGAGCATCCTTGCCTTGAGAATTCTTTTTGAGTGTTAACAACAGGCCATCAGTGATTATATCCCATAACTCATAATCTTCTACCTGTAAATGATCTCTCATCCTCACCGTCCAGTAGTACTAGCTATTGAAGAGTGAGGGCCTAGCAATGGATTATCTTTCACAATTTTCAAATGGTGCACTCATCTTGATAATTTCCTAGGGTGTTAGCCTCTTTAAGGATAACCCACTCTAATATCAATTTGTCACGACCCGGATTTTCTATCCTCGGGAGTCGTGATGGCACCTACGTAGAAGCTAGGCAAGCCACGAAATTAAGAAAAAATTCTTTACTTATTTGTTTTAATCCTTTTAAAAACTTGCTTTAACAGGTGATAAACATTTAAATAATAGCGAAATATGAGATTAAGCGGAAGACTTAAATGAAATAAACCAAAATAATACGGAAATCAACATATGCCTCTACCCAGATACTGGTGTCACAACATTCACGGACTATCTATGATTACTACGTACAACCGTTTATAAGAAGGAACACTGTCTATCTCAGATACAATGATAACAGAATAAAATAACTGATAGAAAAGACGTCGGGCATGCGAACGCCTGCAGGACAACCTCGGAATCTCGGTGGACTGAAGGCTAGCTCCCAAGCTACTGCTACTGACCCAATGCTGCTCCGGTATCTACACATAAGTGCAGAGTGTAGCATCAGCACAACCGACCCCATGTGCTGGTAAGTGCCTGATCTAACCCCGGCGAGGTAGTGACGAGGCTAGGACCAGACTCCAGATAAACCTGTACAGTTATATTATATACAGCGGAAAGTAAAGCAGGAATAAACAAGTAAGGATGGGAGGGGGAAACATGCTTCGGGGAATAGCAGGTAAAACAAAATATCAAGAGAAATATAAAGGAATCAAAATCCAACCACTAACAAGAATAAGGAAATCAAAGACAGATTTCACTTTCTTTTCACGTCTTGTTACAGGCGTACAACCCGATCCCATGTCCTGTATCTCGTGGAAGGCGTGCCACCCGCTCCCATTTCATTTATCTCGTGGTAGGCATACCACCCGCTCCCATTTCATTATATCTTGTGGTAGGCATACCACCCACTCCCATTTCATTATATCTTGTTGTAAGCATACCACCCGCTCCCATCTCATTATATCTTGCGGTAGGCATACCACCCGCTCTCATTTACAAGCCAACAATAATCACAAGGAATCCCGACAAGGGTACAAGAGCAATATAACAACTTCTCGACAAGGGAACAATGATATTTCAACAATATCCCGGCAAGGGAACAATACTATCAAAACAAACATCCCGACAAGGGTACAATACTATCAAAACAAACATCCCAGCTAAGGATCATTAATATCAAACAATCATCCCAACAAGGGAACAATGGTGATAATAACATATGAAGCGCAATAAACCACAACGGAGTCATAACAATTATAATACAAGACTCACGGGCATGCTTGACACCAACGTATAGATACTCGTCACCATGCCTATACGTCGTATTCCACAATTAACATGTAGCAAATAAGACACAACTCCTAATTCCTCAAGCTAAGGTTAGACCAAACACTTACCTCGATGCCTCGAACACAACTCAAGTTTCAATTATAGCTTTACCCCTTGATTCCTCCACCAATTCGCTCGTATCTAGCCACAAGTTACTTAATTACATCAATAAAAACTAAATGAATCAATTTGAATGCTTGAAAATGAGTTTATTAAAGTTTTCCCGAAAAATCAAAAATTGCCACCAGGCCCACGTGGTCAAAACCCGAGGTTCGAACCAAAACCCGATTACCCATTCCCCCACGAGCTCAAATATATAATTTATTTTGAAATCGAACCTCAAATCAAGGTCCAAATCCCCAATTTTTTAAAAACCTAGGTTCTACCCAAAACACCCAATTTCCCCCATGAAAAAATCATTGATTTGAAGTTGAAATCATGTTAAAAGATGTTAATGAATGAAGAAAACTAGTTAAAAAATGACTTAAGTTTTTTTGAAAAATCGCCTCTTATATTTTTGGGATATTTTAAATAATGCAAAATAACTAAAAATCTCGTCTATTTATACCCCTCCCAGACCCCCTGTGCGGACCACACAAAATGGATTGCGGCCGCACAGGCCTTCCTGAGGGTACTGCGGTCCAGTGCCCTGTGCGGACCGCACGAAATGGACCGTAGTCGCACAGGCCTCCACCGCGCACCGCACGAAACCTACCGCGGACCGCACTGGACCCCTTCCGCGGTCACACACATTTTTGTGCATACCGCACTGGCGAGTTCGGAGACCTGCAACTTCTGGTTTTTAAAACATCCTGAACCTACCCGAAACTCACCCGAGCCCTCAGAACTCCAAACCAAGTGCAAACAAAACCTCAAGAACATCCTACGGACTTATTCATGTAACCAAATCACCAAAATAACATCATGAACATCAAATTAAACCTCGAGATCAATGAAATTTCTCAAAACTTCTTTAAACATAAATTTTGCGATTTTAGTCCGAATCATGTCAAATGACATCCGTTTTCACCAAATTCTACAAAAACGTCTTAAATAATATATAAGACATGTATCGGGTACCGGAACAAAAAATACAGGGCCGATACCATCATGTTCTAAGCAAATTTCATTTCAAATTTCTTTAAATAATTTCAGAAAACAATTTCCTTTAAAAATTCATTTCTCGGGCTTGGGACCTCGGAATTCGATTCCGGGCATACATCCAAGTCCCATATTTTCCTACGGACCCTTCGAGACTGTGAAATCATGGGTCCGGGTCCGTTTACCAAAAATATTGACCGAATTCAAATTAGCTTATTTTATAATTAGAACTTATCATTTTTCACATATTATCATATTTAAGCTTTCCGGCTATGCGCCTGGACTGTGCACGCAAATTAAGGTGATTCTAAACGAGGTTTTCAAGGCCTTAGAACACGGAAATTTTGTTTTAAAACAAGTGATGACCTTTTGGGTCATCACACAATTAATGTTTTATACATCAATACTACATAAAAGCGGTGGTGATTTGTGTGGTGCCTAATCACGTGACCTGGATTATCAAAGGACATGGTTCTTCTATGCGTTCCTTGAACTACAGTTGCAAAATAAGTAACGCAAAGAATTAAGAACACAAGTATTTATACGTGGAGAACACCTGACTCAAAAGGGGAAAAAACCACAACCTACTTCCCAATATGAATCTCCCCAAACACTTCACTACAACTTCGAGCCAAAATCAAAGTTTACAAACTCTTGAAAACCTAAGGATTAACTCTTACCCTTGTAGCAACAAGCTACAGGTTGTTGCGACTATTTCAAGTTAACTCTAACTTGAATGATACAACTCAAGTACCTAGTACAAATGCTTCTAAGGAAAGCTGAAAGATACAACTCAAAAGCTCCTACTACAATTGAACTAGAATTAAAGACAAGACACATGAAAATGTTTCTCCAATCTAGTTCATGCAGATTCAAGTTCGCTCTCTTGAATCTCATAGAAATTGCTCTCAAAAATTCTTGCTATTTTGCTCTCAATTCTGCTTAATTTCGGTATATGTGTGTCACTGGTTAAAGAGAACAAACTGATATTTATAGAGTTAGAGGAATAAAGATTAACTAGAGGTCTATTGTTTTACTCTTTCTTGGTGGAAGAGTTCTAGTTATCTTCAACTTCTAACTCTTTCCTTATCTTTGAAAGAGTTCTCTTCAAGTAAAGAGTCATGCTCCTTATCAAATATGCTCTTTTCGTTAAGATATTATCAGAAATAACAACTTATACTTAATCCTTGCATGTCTTTTGCTTGATTATGACCGTAACATGTGTGCAGTGTCTATAGACATGGTTCATGCATGTGTTCCTTTGTCAATCATCAAAATTTAAACCGCTCATGTCAAGAATTAGATATAATTAGTGATGCTTATATATTGTCTATACATAATTTGGGCTTTTTTATTTTCTAAAATTTAAATAATATAATAAAAATTTCATACTACACAACAAAACATGTGCCTGATGCCCCTGAACCTTATCTGAAGAGCCTTAAAACTAATCCTCAAGCCATACAAGGACCTGTATTCTAGGATAAGTATCTAGAGATGATAACTTCAATCCATGTCCCCTGGTACGAGGGTTTGTGTATCACAACCAAAGGCAGTAGCTATTTTCTTCTTGGCTTCTAGCATGTTGGTGTGGTATTAGGGAAATTAGGAAAGTGCCCCATGCCAATCCTCAACCTACACAAGCTTTTGTCCAAAATTATGAGATTTATCACATCCAAATAAAGTGACCGGTTTACCTTTGCCTTTATGCTTATCGCTTTAATCCTAGGTAACTAGATGAGCAGAAAATGAAGAAGCAATCCCAGACTAATATCCATGTCCGATATATTACAACTAATCTTATGATGGATTAGCTTAATTCTTCTAATAGTTCTTGAGCCAACTAGAACAAACTTCCTTTTGGGAAGAAGGTGATTATGTACTCACTTTACGTCTCTACGTTCATCAGTTCTGAGACCAACCTTAGAGCTGGTAATAATTGGAAAGTACAATAAAATATTATGAACAACATGCGGACTTCACATATCTCGCACGAGAGAAAAAATACCGGTAGGAAAAGATGCTAAACTATATCTAGTCATTTTGTCATGATCCCAAAACCCCACCTTAGGTAATCGTGATGGTAACTAGTCACTGGGACTAGGTATGCCTAACATGTGCGGAGAATTAATGGAATTTAACTAACTTAACCGCAATACATTAATTAATAATTTTGCCTCCGCTGCTGCTGAAATCTCCCACCAGATCGACCCTGTGGCGAATCCCTTGTTGCCTTGGCTGGGCCTAAAATGGCACCACTGATATTGACTGGGCCCCAGTGGCAGTGCACTAACCAAAGACTGATAAAAGGAATGGGATAGCCCTAACGACCCTCCCCGGAATACTGACCTACCACCACCACTACCAGAAGAACCACCAAGGTTGCCCGCGGACCGGGCCTTGTTACTACCCTCACGCTTCATTCTGATCTTCAATTTGCGGGTCTCTATGGCTTGAGAAAATGCCACCATCCTACCATAGTTCATGTCAGAATTCAAGGAAGTTGTAGCGGCCTCATTAATGACCAAGGGGTTAAGGCACTGCACAAACCGGCGCACTCTAGCCTCCATAGCGGGCAACACGTAGATGGCACATTTGGACAGGTGCGCGAATCTCATATGATACTCCCACACACTCATGATACCTTGTTTCAGGCTCCCAAACTCGGAAGCATGGGCAGCCTAAGTCTCGGTACGCAAGAAATGATCAATAAAAGCATCTGCAAGCTCACTCCACCCCGCAAGAGGGCTCCCCTCCTCACGAGAGTCCTCTCACATCTCAAAACAAGAATTGGGCACCCCTTTCAGGTGGTAGGAGGCCAACTCCACTCCCTTCGTCTCAATAGAACGCATAACTCGGAGGATCTTATACATCTCGTCAATAAAATTTTGGGGGTCCTCCTCAGGATCAGTACCTGTGACACTGCAGGATCCAATTGGAGAAATCTATTCACCCTAGAACCAGCGTAATCCCTTGGCTTACTAGAAGAAGTGGGTGCAATATTTAATCTATGGGCCTGAGAAGCTTATGAGCCAACATTTGTGTGGCTCCCCTAAGATCCTCATCAGATACACCAAGACTGAAAGCTGGGGGTGAAGGTGGAACTGGAATATTAGTTGGAGGGATCGTTGCACCCTCAGTAGGTGTAGGGATAGGTGCAGTCTTATCAGGAGTAGTGGAATCAGGCAGTGTAGTAGTCGGGGGAATATTCTCACCCCTCTGGAGCTCACCCGCATCATCAAGTAAAAAATTAACTACCACTTCTGGGGTGGCATTGGCTCCTTGGCCAATTCATTCTTCCTAGGTGCCATGTACTTAAAATTAGAGCAATGCACGAGCTAGAGGATGAACATTCTTACAATCAGCTCTGTCGCATGATCTATAACATCAAATACGGGTATTATTCCTAAATTCCCAAGTAGCCTCCTAATTATATATGTGGTCGACAACACACTGATAATAAGGACTCTAGTATACATGGCTCCGAGACATCCTAGGACACGTTAATACCTGGCTTTGATATCAAGTTTTTCACGCCCCGACCTTGGTTAGCATAACCGGCGCTCAACCGAGATACTCCGATCAAGCAAGCCTTTACAATACCTTCTACCCAACTCACCCATGAATAAAGAGAAGAATACATTTTATTAATTAGACAGTAAGATGTCATGTGAATAACACCAGTTCATTTCCATTAGTTACATCATTAACAACTCTCCAAAATAGTAAACTATACAACCATAGTTAAAGTGGAACATATGATACAATTACTACAAGTTTAGTTCAACCTTCCCAAAATAAGATACAACCCACACTATGTATATGTTGCCTCTAACAGAACCAAAAGTGTTCTAAGATGGTGCCGGCAATAAGGCCCCGACTATACCTCAAAATATTATGTACAAAGGATAAGAGATAGATGACCCCGAAGTGAAGCGGACTCACCAAGCCAGCTGAAGAGAGGGTATGTTGCTATCACGGATCACACCACCTGCTAAGAAACCACCTGCATCCATTAAAGATGCAGTTCTCCCAGCAAATGAGACGTTCGTACAAATGGAATTGTACTAGTATGTAAAACTAAATACCATCTCAATAGAACGAATAAAAGTAAACGTGAAGGAAACATGAAATCAGTAAGAGACTCATATAGTAATAAGGAGTTAAATTAGGGGAAAGGTAAATTTCAAGCAAATTCGACATTAGATGTTGGGAGACCTTTAGCATCGATACACCACCGTGTTCTTACCACGAAGTCTGATCTCAGCCCGATCAGCTAATTCATCTCACCCTGAGACATCCACTTACAATACGACCATGTGCGCAGCATGGCATCCGATCTCGACCCGATCGGCGAAGTCGTCTCACCACAATGCCGTGTGGGTCAACATCACATCTTACTAGCAATAACCTTATACCATTCAAGGGGAAACATCTCAATACATCACTCTCATCCCATATAATGGGAAACAACTTCAACACATTAACACGGGGATTTACCCCTCAATCACTCCTACACCGGCACGTGTAGTTTCGGGGTTAGGTTATTTAGACCTACCCTTCTTCAGTGACTAAATGATACTCCCAAAGCATTTGTTATTAAAATGGATTTACCACTCATTTCATATTCTTTTATATATCATTGATTTCATGGGTACCAATGGCCATGATTTAATATCATTCTTGGTACGTTGGCTGCACATCATATTTCATGCTCTTTTCTTTTACTTTCAAATATCATCATATATAATCAACAACAAGGCTTTCAAATTAAGACTTTAAACACACATTTAAGCTGGTTAGGGTCTTAGTCACATGTGATTTCTTACACAATTTGATATGATAGCTTTCATTAGAATCAAGTTTTTAAACCATAACATATTAGCACACAACCCATACTTAAACAATATCCTCAAACAGTAACTCAACACAACAAGAACCTTTGGAACACATATTGAGAGCATATTTATTTGGACATAAGGATTATTCTTATTAATCAATTTATAATGAGCAGCACGAGACTTGTGGGGTTCAATTCTAAAATAGGAGTTTAGCCAACATACCTCGCTTTGAGATTTCCTTAATTCACTACACAGTTTCGGAATCCTAGAAACTTTGATCTATTTAGAGACATAGCAAAAGTGAGCATAAATTAGGAATGAGTTCATGATTCTAGCTCATTTGAGCATTTTGTGAAACACTAGGTGGCCATTGTGATCTCAAGGTCTTCCAATGGGGGATTCCTCTACCCAGTTGAGCTCAACAATCTTCCCACAACCCTAGATAGTACATGCATGCATAATGAACAACTTCCACACCTAAGAAATGTTTGGCTTATTACTTTTTTCAGTTAAATCTCGAAATTAAAGGCTAGGGAGTATAATCTTACCTTTTGTTTAAAGACCATGTGAGTTACCCTAGAGAAATATTCAAGGTTTGAGTAAAGGTTGATGAACAAATGACTTAGAATTCCTCTTCTCACTCTAAACCACCTTCCTCTATCTCTCTAAAATATAAGTTTGAACCTTCTACTTTGATCCCTAAGGGTGTTTTATAAGAATGAGGTCGGGTTTATAAAACCAGAAAAAAGAAGCCCCGACGTAGATATGTGGTCGCATATGCGACCGCATAAAGCTTCTGCGGTCCGCAAAATGGGCTGCATAATGGCCCTCCAGAACTGCGCATTTTCTGCTCCACTCTACGACTAATCTGCGGTCCACAGACCAAACCTCCGGTTGCATAATGCGCCATAGAACATTCCTCGGGAAATTTTATGTTGCATTTATGATGGATTATACGGCCCGCAATATGATTATGCTGCCGCATAATGGACCGCATATTGGTCCTAAAATTTAGCTCAGGTTTCTGCTTCACTCTGCGGTAGATCTACGCTCCGCAGATCTATTCTACGATCGTAGAATTGGCCGCACAAATGCACTGCACTTCCCAAAAATTTTCTTCAACTTTCCAACACACTGTTCAACCTAAAAAGTCCCTGCTAAAATCATTAACACATATGTCCACCTCGGCACCACGAAACCCTGGGATTTTGGTAAAATTTTACAGGGCCTTACAGTTATTTGGTTGATTTGAAGAGATTCAATTCTGATATTTTGGTTATGTATAAATGGGTCCCGAATGCGTTGTGGCAGTTTAGGCCATGACTTTAGGTTGTGTCTTCTGTGGTTAAAGGCAGTTTGTTACGTGTTGCGATTTTCTTCTAAAATAAGTTTTTCCAGCCAATGAAGTGTTTATTCAACTGGTGGTTTAGGAGTTATGACAAAATTCTTGTACTCTCGTGTAATAGAATGATAGGTATAGTGAGCGGTGTGCAATTAGAATTGAGGGATCAAGGTTGTAGTTCAATTTTGACAGGGATGTCACGAGCTCGGAGTAGCGGAGAAAGATTTTAGCTGTTTAGAGTATACTGGCACTATTTTAGTGCCATTTGAGAGTGGTGTTTTGTGGAAGAGGTATTGTGTATTGATTTACAAATTCCTGAGTAACTCTACAGAAATAGCTTAGTTGGTAGTGAAGGATGTGTAGATTCTGTTACTTGGTGCGAAAGGTTGTGGGAGTATCTCCCACGGGACAATTGTATAAGTGTGATGTGTCAGTCATTTAAGTGGTAGAGAATGAAATTAGGTATGGAGATTTTGGTGTTGTAGTAGATTGGAGAATTTATGGTTGCGAGAAGCGCCATTCCTTTGGTTGCAGGGTTTGTTCCAGATTTGAGGGTTGATCGCACGTATCATGGATAGGGTCATTGTGGACCTTTTGAAGGTTATTGACCTATTTTAGTCCAATGGTTATATTTTTCATGCGTGCTAGATAGTTCTAGTACTTGGGCTTCTATTCTTGATTGGTCATATTCGAGTATGGCTTATTTGCACACGGATGGCATCGTATGAGATTTTTGATGATGTTTTATATGGCTTATCGTTCGAGCATCTTGTACTGGGTGAGATGCGATTATTGGACCAGGAATCAGTACGATCTGATGTGTATAATGTATATTTAGAGAAGGAATGTAACTAATCCGTTCAGAAGGTGGCAATGGTTTTGTCAAGCGAAAGAACCCCATGATTTATTCATGTAACGAGTGGTTATGAGAGTCTGCACCTCTCTTTCATTGTTGTAGTATTTCGAGATTCGGAGTAGGATTTTTATGTGTCATGAGGTATATTACCGGTATCAGGTTCACAAATTGCAACTAGTGTAGTTGGAAGCTATCACCTTGGGAATATGAATTATGTGGTGCTTCGTGTGGTTGTAAATTGGGTGTATCTATATGTTTGGTACAGCTTGTGGAGTTTGATACAGTTTATATATGCAAAAATTGGACTTTGTAGGAAATTCCGAATATTGGAATTTGGTTCTAAGGCTTGTGGGCTGAGGTACTTGGAAGGATCTTTAGTATGGGTTGAGCTAGTGTGCTCATGTTAATTGTGATGGCATGGGTTGGTGCACGATGACATATGTAGTGATTTTGGCAACTTTGGAACAGTTCTTGGAACGTTTGAGGATGAACGTATGTTTAAGTGGGGGAGAACACATCCACCCGACCGGTCATTTTGACCTCTAGCATGTTGTTCGGTGGTTTGATACCTTGAGTAGCTTCACTATATGTATTATGAATTGCACGTGTTGTTGGTTTTGGTTTCAGGAAGTTCGGAGTTGATTTGGAAGAATAATTCTCAATTCGGACGTTTTAAGTTAGAAGAATTGACCAAGATTTGACTTTTAAATAAACGAACTCGGAATTAGGATTGGAAGGTTCCTATAGGTTTCATAAGGTTATTTTGGACATGGTTGTATGTTTCGGTTGTCTATCAAATGGTCCGAGGGCATTTGGGTGCGTAATATCATAAGGTTGCATTGTGAAGGTTTGGAAATTTGCTAAGTTTGATTTACAGTGGACTTTGGTGTTATCGCACTCCAGACAGTGTTTTGGAACCTTGGATAAGTTCATTTTATTGACTAGAACTTGTGCGTGAAGTTTGGTGGTGATCCAGAAAGTCTAAGAGTGATTCGGACGCATTCAGCAAAGTTTGAATGTTTAAAAGTAAAGAGAAGCTTTAGGTCATCGATTCATCATTTTGATGTTATTTGTGGTGTATTGAGCCTTTGGATAAGGTATTGGGACTTATTGGTGTGATTGGACGAGGTCTGGGGGGCCTCGGGTATGTGTCGGGATGGTTTCAAGCCAATTCTCCTTATTTTGATGTTGCTGGTCTCTGGTGTCGGGTGTGTGATTTGCAATGGCGTAAGAGGCATCATGATTCCGAAATGTTGTTGGAGCTGGTAAAGACTTTGTTCTATGCGATCGCGTGTAGGGTGTCGCACAGTGCTTGATCAGGTTGTTCTTT
This sequence comes from Nicotiana tabacum, assembly GCF_000715075.1. Lineage (NCBI taxonomy): Eukaryota > Viridiplantae > Streptophyta > Magnoliopsida > Solanales > Solanaceae > Nicotiana > Nicotiana tabacum. The sequence goes on from NC_134097.1 coordinate 56,285,976, forward strand.
GTGTTTGCGCGGTGAGGGTCATGATTGTGATGTGTTAGTGGGGCTGGCTTGGGTTTGGAAGGTTGTTCATCCTAATTGTGTGAATTGGTTCGTGATCGCATAAGGTATTTTTTGACGCTGAAGGTTTTGGCATTCATATTCACGGGGCAGGACTCGCTTTAGTGTAGGCTTGTGCAGGTTTAGCTTCGCGACTGCGAGATGGTCCCTGCGTTCATGCAGAAGGATTTCCTGGGCGAGGCTGGTTGGCCTTCGCGATCGCAATGGGTTTTCCAAGATCGCGAAGTTGGTTCACTTTGGCAGATTATAAAGTTGCAAACGGAACTTGGCTCATTTTTATCTCTTTCTCGCATTGGGGCCGATGTTGGGGCGATTTTGAGGAGCCATTTTCATCATCTATCTTGAGGTAAGTGATTCCTACTCATTGTGAGTAAATTCATGGTTTATATAAGGATTTTACCATGAAGATTGGTAGAAATTGTGGGATTTTGGAAGAAAACATAGAAATGCTAATTTTGGATTTTGACCACAAAATTGGACAAGGAATTGGGTATAAATTATATATTTGAATTCGTGGTGCTATGGGTAATATTTATTTTCGAGAACTTTTGAAATCCGAGCACGTGGGCCCGAGAGTTGACTTTTCGTGTAGAGTTGGTAATTGCTTCTAATTATTACATTATGAGCCTTTGGGTATATTTTCATTGGTTTGCACATAGTTTAAGTAGTTTCAAATTGTTTGGCATTAATTTGAGGAGCTAGAGAGGCGTTGGATCCGGTTGTGAGCATGTGATTTTTGCCCTATACGAAATACTCCTATAAAATCCCAAGAAAATAGGTTTACTATTAATTATTTGCCATTTTAGGAATTTTTGTAGAATTTTATTTTATTGTTTGCATTTTTGTGCATGTTTAAGTTTTATTTAAATCATGAAAAATACCAAAAAATACCATGCACTGCATTTAGGATTTGTTTTTACATTTTTAGGATTAATCAATAATTATTTGTTTTATAAAATGAAAATCACAGAAAATGATTCATTTTTACACTTTTTCCTTTTATTTTTAGGTTATTGATATTTCTCTTTTAAGTTAGGATTAAGCAGCTTTTATAGTTTATGTAATTAGTTAATTAGTTTAATTTCACATTTTTAGATAATCTAGGATTTTAATTTAACGATTTTTAACTAAAGAAAAAGAAAAAGAAAAAAGATAAGAAAAGAAATTGAAGAAAAGATTTAATTAGATATTGGGCTAGTTCTTGTACCCAAATTAGGCCCAGATTTTCCTACCCAGCCCAAAAACCAAACCAACCCGCAAGCCCGTGACCCGTATTGGCACAACCCCCTCTTTAAAATCCCACTTTCCTAAAATCTAGGGGTGGACTTTACCCTAAGACCCTTACCCCTAAAATGGCGCTGCTCTTCTTCTTGAACGGAGACCTTATCAGAAAAAGCAAAAAAAAAATAAACCCCCACCCTTCGTTCTTCATCATTACCAAATAGAAACAACGGAACCTCACCTCCACACTCTCGTCCCTCAAATACACACACATAAACGACTAAAGCAAAGTTAAAAAAAATCAAAGGAAGATCTGAAAATCACAAAGCTTGAAAACAAAGAAGAACTGAGATTTCTAAAGAAGTTTGAAGAAAAATTAATTTCCAAATTCAATTCCTCTTTTTCTAGTTTGTACGAGTTGTGGAAGTCGATTTCATGGGTCTGAAATTTTGCTGCTCTACTGCTGATTCACTACGTTGCTGAGCTCCATCTTCGGAGTATTTTGGTTGTTATTCGATTTTTGAAGTTTGTTTCACTTGCCGCTAGGTATGTGATTGCTCACTTTGTAATCTTCCATTAATTGTATGAATGAAGACTAGAACTGTTTTGCTGAATCTATGTTTGATTTTTGTGTGTTCATTATTGTTGGCTACTAGACTCTTCTCCATCTGATTTGCTCGGTTTATGTGTTTAAATTTGAAGATTTAAGTTGGATATTAGTGATTGCTAGGAATGCCTTGAAGCTTAGTCAAAGAATTATTCTGAATTGTTTTGGCTGTGTAGTTGAAATTTCTCTCATGTCTAAATTCTCGGCCGCTATAAATAATGATTCATCTAGGATACTTAACAAAATCCTAGAGTAAATCTCAAAATTTATATTCTGGGTCTGTTTGACTGTTTTTATGAACATTATGATTATCATTGTCAAGATACTAGCAGAACCTGATATAAATGTTGTTGCCTGTTGCTACTGAATCTTTAGGAGCATTTTAATTTCCAAACTTCTAGGCAATAGTGGTGAAAATAAAAGGCTACAGTTAGAAGAATTCTATTGCGTAGGAAATGCACTAATAGGAAGATCTTTAGGCAGTAATTTGTTGATATTTGCCATCTCCTGTGTATTTTAATCAGATTTCCTCTCTATTGGAATTTTGTATATGACACGCCCCAACCTTGGGAGGCGCGACCGACGCTCAATTGAGTGATCCCAACTGAGCAAGCCTTATCAAACACTACCTACCCAGCTCAATATGAATAAGGACACCATGCTTCCGTTTATTTAACCAAGGGAAGATAGTGCATCACACATTACGAGTTCATTTTAAATAACCACATCAAACCATAAATGCGTTCCGATGTTCCATACATTTATACTTTAGAGAAACGGGAATTAGAGTTACAACATAGTTAGTACACCCATCAGACACCCGCACATGACCCATACATATGTCTACGAAGCCTCTAAGGATGTAAAAGACAAGTATGACAATGCCGGCAACAAGGTCCCGGGTATACCTCAAAAGTGAAAGTCCACAACACAAAGATATACAATATAGCCCCTTGAAGGAGAAAGGGGATCACCAAGATCTTGAGAAGAGGGATGCTTCGCTACACATGATTGGCACTATCCGCTACGGAGCCACCAACATTCATTAAAAAAAATGTAGCGCCCCCGGCAAAAGGGACATTAGTGCCATCAAATAGAACTAGTATGTATAACTAAACACCATCAAATTAGAAATAACTTTCATACACAAATAAGGAAATTACAAGTATCACACCAAAGCATTAAACGATCACAACATTATCAACATGAAAGAAATACACAACCTTCACATCATGTTTCCATAGCCTTTAATTGGGCATTTCATACTGTTCCACATCGTTCACATTACCACCGCTATCTTGAACGGAGTCCGATCTTGACCTGATCAGCTAGGCCGTCTCCCGGAGACGTTACCAATATTCTATTCACACTTTCCAGTTTCAACCATCAATGCATAACCGCCATGTGTATGTCATGGCGTCCTATCACTGGCCGATCGTCTAGGCCGCCTTACCGAGGCGTTACCATTTTCCATTATTCATCTCACTCCAATCTTTGGTTATACATGTATTAGTTTACCGGCACTTGGGACCACAATTTTCACATTTCACAATTCACGGTTCACATTGTTCCCATTTTCAACATTAGGTTTGCAATTCAAGAGAGTATAGAACACAAGAGCAAATAAGGTTGTAGGCGTAGATGAGACTTCATGTAAATGGCACAACAACGCACTTCAATTTCAATCTAAGGTCTAAGCATTTCGATACCTGATTCATAGTCCTTGCACCTTTTCAAATTATCAAGAATAGCACGTTGATCAATTTGAGACACAGTTTCCATGCATATAAGGTTGCAACACCAAGTCAAGTGAAATAGCAATCAATACAACAATTCAATTTAGTCTTACCGTACTCACACAACCAACGATGAATCTCAATTTCTAAAAGATGGGGTTTTCCTTGTTCGTTACAAAATTCCGGAACATTTAGCACTTCGATCTATTATGTAAGAATTACATTTAAACCGAGAATTAGAACTGCCCCTTGCAGAATACCAAGGGAATTATGTGACGACTATACGGTCTGCATATCGGTTATGCGATAGCATAATCGACCGCATAGTTGACCTCAAATTTACCAACACACTGACTCACTTTACGGCTACTATGCGGTCCGCATACCTGATATGCGACCGCATTCTCGACCGCATAATCGCATTTTTCTGGAAAACATTATTTCTTGACTTTTTAGAGCATAGATCAGTCAAAGAGGTTACGCATCATTAACACATAATCCTAATTGCCACTACGAGCTTTCGGGTTTAGAGTGGAAATTTTCATGGGGCCTCACAGTATACTCTTATTTACATCAATTTGTTAGTAATGAATGAGAAGGAAAAATGTTCCCTTTAGTGTTCCATACAGAGAACTTTTTGTGTAGTGGGGGGTTTGAATTTGCTTCAAGCACTGTGTGCTTAGGATTGTTATCGAAAGAATTGACGCAAGTCACAGACTATGGTCATTGGGAACTATTTGTGTGTTTGAAGCAGAACGTTTGGACTTAACTTTTTAGCTCATTCACAACTGTCAATATTAAGCTAGTGAATCATATGAACATCCATAGTTTGCCTTAATTGAGTACAAATTTTTTTAAAATAAATTGAGGCGTGCCATCTACAAATGAATGCTATAATCCATGGCCCTCACATAAATACAAAACTAGAGTGGAAATTCTCACGGGGCCTCACATCCTCCCCCACTTAAGATCATTCGTCCTCGAATGAGGATCAAGGTTCACTTATTTGCAGTCTTTGTATAATCTTCTGCTCTTTGCAACCTGAAACATATTTATAGACCCGAAATTTAGCTAAATCCCTAAATTTCCGAAAATTTCGCCAGAGTTTCCTCTGTATTTAGGCCTATCCACCTGTCAGAGAGCCCCATAAACATATCCTAACCCCATGTACACATTCCATAGACATACAACATAACATAACTCGTATAATACTAACCATGGCCGTATGGGCAACATATAACCGAAACAGGACAATTTTACATAGATCAAGTCAAGATGAGAGTTCATAGGAGCTAAATGCATAAAAGCTATTACATGACTATTCAAACAAGTGTGGATACTTCCTTTTCATTTCATCCTCGGCTTCCCAAGTGGCTTCCTCAACTTGTTGGTTTCACCATAATACTTTCACGGATACAATTTCCTTATTTCTCAATTTCCGAACCTGCCTATCAAGAATGGCAACTGGAACTTCTTCATATGACAGTTTTTCATTTACCTCCATAGTTTCAACTGGCACAATAGTGGATGGATCTCCCACTACCTTCCTCAACATGTACACATGAAAGACCGGGTGTACTAATGACATTTCGAGTGGCAGTTCGATCTTGTATGCCACCTGGCCAATCCTCTAAACGATTCTGTATGGTCTGACATACCTCAGACTCAATTTTCCCTTCTTTCCAAAACGCATGATGCCCTTCATAGGGGAAACCTTCAGAAATACCCAATCATCTTCTTTGAACTCTAAATCTCTGCGACGCACGTCCGAATAGGATTTTTGGCGACTCTGAGCAGTTTTCAATCTCTTCTTAATAATCTTGACTTTCTCCATGGCCTGATGCATGAGGTCCAGCCCTATCAATTCCGCTTCTCCAACCTCGAACCATCCAATGGGAGACCTACATCTCCTACCGTACAGTGCTTCGAACGTTTCCATTTGGATACTAGCATGGAAGCTGTTGTTGTAAGCAAATTCTATGAGAGGCAAATGGTCATCCCAACTACCCTTGAAATCAAGAGTACAAGTGCACAACATGTCTTCAAGCGTCTGAATAGTCCGCTCTGCTTGACCATCGGTTTGTGGATGAAAAGCTGTGCTAAGATTTACCTGCGTACCCAAAACTTGCTGAAACTTCTTCCAAAAGTTGGCTGTGAACTGAGCCCCTTGATCTGAAATGATTGAGACTGGAGTGCCATGTAACCTGACTATTTCTTTGATATACAACTGAGCATACTATTCCGCTGTGTCGGTAGATTTGACTGGCAGGAAGTGCGCTGACTTTGTGAGTCGATTAACAATCACCCAAATTGGGTCGAACTTGCGCGGAGTGCGTGGTAACCCTACCACAAAATCCATGTTGATCCTCTCCCATTTCCACATTAGAATTTCTATACTTTGAGCCAATCCACCGGGCCTTTGGTGTTCGGCCTTTACTTGCTAACAACTCGGACATTTTGTCACAAAGTCCGCCACATCTTTCTTCATGTTATTCCAACAATAAATTTCCTTGAGATCATGATACATTTTCATGGAACGTGGGTCCACGGAATACCTGGAAGTGTGAGCTTATGCCATAATCCTTTCCCGAAGACTGTCGATATCAGGAACACATAGGCGGTCTTGGTACCGTAGGGTACTATCATTCATGCCCAAGGAAAAAGCTGTAGTTTTGTGTTTGAGAATCCCCTCTTTCAGTTATGCTATCAACGGATCAACAAATTGCTTCTCTTTCACCTCTGCCACAAGCGATGATTCAGCCCTATTCTGCACAATTACCGCTCCTTCATTAGAGTCCGCAAGGCGAACTCCCAAACTAGCCAACTGGTGAACCTCCTGGCCAACGGCCTCTAATGGGCCTCCAAATGAGCTAAACTTCCCATGGATTTTCGACTAAGTGCATCTGCCACAACATTAGCCTTTCCTGGGTGATAGAGAATATCAATGTCATACTCCTTGAGTAACTCTAGTCATCTTCTTTGCCTCAGATTCAACTCTTTCTGCTTGAAAATATATTGAAGGCTCTTATGATCCGTAAATACATCCACATGGACCCCATACAAATAATGTCGCCAAATCTTTAGCGCAAACACCACTGCTGCTAGCTCTAAGTCATGGGTTGGATAGTTCTTCTCATGATTCTTGAGTTGCCTAGAAGCATAGGCTATAACCTTGCCGTGTTGCATTAACACACACCCAAGCCCGACTCTCGAAGCATCACAATACACTACAAACCCCTTTGTACCCTCTGGCAGGGCTAACACCGGTGCTGTTGTCAATCTTGACTTCAATTCTTGGAAACTCTTTTCACAAGCATCGAACCACTGGAATTTAACTGCTTTTTGCGTCAATTTAGTCAATGGAGAGACAAGAGTAGAAAACCCCTCCACAAACCTCCTATAATACCCAGCTAAATCCAAGAAACTACAAATTTGAGTTGGAGTGGTAGGCCTAGGACAATTCTTCACTGACGCAATCTTTTGAGGATCAACCATAATTCCTTCCCCGGAAACAACATGACCTAAGAACGCCACAGATTCAAGCCAAAATTCTCATTTTGAAAATTTAGCATACAATTGATGTTGCTTAAGAGTCTGCAAAATTGCCCTGAGATGGCCAGTGTGGTCCTCCCGACTTTGGGAATACACAAGAATATCATCAATAAACACTATCACAAAGGAGTCTAGAAAGGGCTTGAAGACTCGATTCATAAGATCCATGAAAGCTGCCAGGGCATTTGTCAGCCCAAAAGACATTACCATAAATTCAAAGTGCCCATACATGGTTCTAAAGGCTGTTTTGGAATATCCTGCTCCCTTATCTTCAATTGATGGTGCCCGGACTGCAAGTCAATCTTTGAGAAACATATAGCACCCTGTAGTTGGTCAAATAAGTCATCTATTCTTGGCAAAGGATATTTGTTATTGTGACTTTGTTGAGTTGTCGGTAGTCAATACACATTCGCAACGACCTATCTTTCTTCCTTACAAACAAGACCGGTGCGCCCCATGGTGACACACTCGGCCGGAAAAAACCCTTTTCCAGCAAATCCTTCAATTGTTCCTTTAGCTCTTTCAGTTCTGCTGGTGCCATTATGTAAGGTGTAATTGATATAGGTTGTGTGCCTAGTATCACATTGATCCCAAAAATCAATCTACCTATCCGGTTGAATCCCAGGGAGTTCATCTGGAAAGACATCCGGAAATTCATTCACAACTGGTACAGACTCAAGGCTAAGCGCCTTGGCATTGGTGTCCATGACCCGAACTAGATGATAGATACACCCCTTCTTGATCATCTTCGCAGCCTTAAGGTAGGAAATAAACCGACTTCTAGGCACTACATTATCTCCCTTCCATTCAATAACGGGCTCATTAGGAAATTCAAGCCTAATGGTTCTAGTCCGACAATCAAGTTTGGCAAAGCATGAATAAAGCCAATTCATTCCCATTATTACATCAAAGTCGACCATCCCTAACTCAATAAGATCGACTGCGGTATCCCTACCCCAGACCGTAACAACACATCCCCTATAAACCCGAGCAGCTGTAATAGACTGACCAACTGGGGTAGACACCAAAAAGTGCTCATGAAGCTGATCCGGCTCTATCCCGAATCCCATAGCAACAAAAGGGGAAATATAGGAGAAGGTGAAACCAGGGTCAATAAGTGCATACACATCATGACATTGGACAGTCAGAAAACCTGTAACAAAATCTGGAGAAGCCTCTACAGTCTGGCGACCACTCATAGCATAAAACCAGCTAGGTCCTCCTGAACTCTGCGCACCACCCCTAGCTGCACCACGCCCTGCGGGTGCTTGGGTACCTCGAGTTGGGGAGGGGGCTGAAGATGGAGCAGCTACCTGGCTGGATGACTGAGTTGTGCCCCTACCCTCTCCCTGGCAGGATGCACGACAATGCCTCTGAATATGAACCCTCATCCTAAATCCATAGCATATAGGTAACTCTAGATAGCAAGTACCTGAGTGCATCTTCCCGCACCTGGGGTACGAGGACCTCTGCTGCTACTGGAACCTCTCTCCTGACCGACCCCACTGATGAGATCCCCTACTGCCCTGACTGTGCCTGAAATGACTCAACTACTGCTGGCTGGGCCCTGACGGTGGTGCACTAGCTGAAGACTGTGCAATAGACTAGGAAGGCCCTGATGATCCTCTCTTGAAAGCTGATCTTCCCGCACATAGTGACTCTCCCATATTTTCGGTAGACCGGGCCTTGCTGCTACCCTCTCTCTCCATTTTGTTTTTAATTTACGATTCTCTGTGGCCTGAGCACACGCTACCATCTTCCTATAATTCATGTTGGAATTCAATGCAGCCGTAGAAGCCTCATTAATGGTCAAAGAATTAATGCCTTGAACAAACCGGCGCGCCCTGGTCTCCATTGTGGGCAACATATGGATGGCATACTTGGACAAGCGAGCAAACTCCATGTGGTACTCTCACACACTTCTGTTACCTTGCCTCAAATTTTCAAACTCTGCCGCACAGGTTGCCCTTGTCTCAGCGGGCAGGAAATGGTCAATAAAGGCATCATTAAACTCGCTCCACCTCGCCAGAGGGCGCCCCTCCTCTCGGGAATCCTCCCATAACTCAAACCATGAATAGGCCACCCCTTTCAAACGATAGGCAACCAACTCTACTACTTTTGTCTCAGTTCTTCGCATAACCCTGAGGGTCTTGTGCATCTCATCAATAAAATCCTAAGGGTCTTATTCTGGATTGGCACCTGTAAACACCGGAGGGTCTAACTGAAGAAATCTGTTCACTCTAGAACTAGTAGAATTCCCTTGCTGGCTGGATGAACTAGGCGCAACATTCGACCTCTTGGCCTGGGAGGCCACTAGTTGGGTTAACATCTGAATAGCTCCCCTAGGATCCCCATCCAAAATACCAGAACCGGAAGCTGGAGCTAGAGGTGGGATAGGAGTATCAACAGGAGGGATGGTTGTACCCTTCACGGGTGTGGGAACTGGGGTAGTCTGCTATGGAGTAGAAGAATCAGGTAGAGCGATAGCAGGGCGGCTACCCTCATCCACAGTATCAAGCAGTGAATCATCAGCCACTACTGAGGTGGCATTAGCTGCTTGGCCAATTCTCGCTTTCTTCTTAGGTGCCATTTACTCAAAGATAGAACATTGCATTTATTATAGAAGGACAGTTTCAACGCACGATCCAGAACATCAAAGAAGGGTGTTATTCCTAAATGCCCAAGAAGCCTCCAACTTATAGATGTGGTCGACTACACACCGATAAGAAGGACTCTAATAGACACGGCTCCGAGACATCCTAGGACACTTTAAAACCTTAGGCTTTGATACCAAGTTTGTCATGCCCCAACCTCAGGAGGTGCGACCGGCGCTCAATAGAGTGATCCCAACTGAGCAAGCCTTATCAAACACTACCTACCCAGCTCAATATGAATAAGGACATCAAGCTTCCATTTATTTAACCAAGGGAAGATAGTTCATCCCACATTACTAGTTCATTTTAAATCACCACATCAAACCATAAATGAGTTCCGAGGTTCCATACATTTATACTTTAGAGAAACGGGAATTAGAGTTACAACATAGTTAGTACACCCATCTGACACCCGCACATGACCCATACATATGTCTACGAAGCCTCTAAGGATGTAAAAGACAAGTATGACAATGCCGGCAACAAGGTCCCGGCTATACCTCAAAAGTGAAAGTCCACAACACAAAGATATACAATATAGCCCCTTGAAGGAGAAAGGGGATCACCAAGATCTTGAGAAGAGGGATGCTTCGCTACACATGACCGGCACTATCCGCTACGGAGCCACCAACATTCATTAAAAAAAATGTAGCGCCCCCGGCAAAAGGGACATTAGTGCCATCAAATAGAACTAGTATGTATAACTAAACACCATCAAATTAGAAAGAACTTTCATACACAAATAAGGAAATCACAAGTATCACACCAAAGCTTTAAACGATCACAACATTATCAACATGAAAGAATTACACAACCTTCACATCATGTTTCCATAGCCTTTAGTTGGGCATTTCATACTGTTCCACACCGTTCACATTACTATCGCTATCTTGAGCGGAGTTTGATCTCGACCCGATCGGCTAGGCCGTCTCTCGAAGATGTTACCAATATTCTATTCACATTTTCCAGTTTCAATCATCATGCATACTCGCCATGTGTATATGTCATGGCGTTCGATCACAGCCCGATCGGCTAGGCCGCCTTACCGAGGCGTTGCCATTTTCCATTATTCATCTCACTCCAATCTTTGGTTACACATGTATTAGTTTACCGGCACATGGGGCCACAATTTTCACATTCCACAATTCACGTTTCACATTGTTCCCATTTTCAACATTAGGTTTGTAATTCAAGAGAGTATAGCACACAAGAGAAAATAAGGTTGTAGGCATAGATGAGACTTCATATAAATGGCACAACAACGCACTTCAATTTCAATGTAAGGACTAAGCATTTTGATACATGATTCATAGTCCTTGCACCTTTTCAAATTATCAAAAATAGCACGGTGATCAATTTGAGACACAGTTTCCATGCATATAAGGTTGCAACACAAAGTCAAGTGAAATAGCAATCAATACAACAATTCAATTTAGTCTTATCGTACTCACACAACCAACGATGAAGCTCAATTTCTAAAAGATGGGGTTTTCCTTGTTCGTTACAAAATTCCGGAACATTTAGCACTTCGATCTATTATGTAATAATTACATTTAAACCGAGAATTAGAGACGAGATTGAGATTCTAGCTTGTTTTGAGCATACTATCAAACACTAAAGGGGCATTGTGATCTTAGGCCCTTTTTGAGAGAAATTTCAATCATTCTATACCCCAATTGGTTTTCTTTTTAGTTCAATACCCCCCAACACTCTAAGCTTTGAAATGCATGCAAGAAATCCACTCTTATACCAATGAATTGCCTCACTAATGACCCCCTTATAGCTAAGTATTAAAAAATAAGAGCTGAGGTGATGAAGCCTTACCTCTTGGGATGAGGTTTTGGGTCCCTCACTTGATTATCTTCAATGATATATCAAGGATTCATAGAGTAATTTGATGAGAAACACTTTCCCTTTCTTAGACCCCTCTCTCTCACTCTAGAAATATCAGGAAATAGGCTCAGAATGAGCTATTACACCGAATATAACGATAGGGGTCGGGTTTAAAATTTAGAAAATTGTAGCCCCGAGTCAGATCTGCGATCGCCTTTTGTGATCGCAAAGTCGACATGCAGTCCGCATAATGGACCGCAAAAACACTCCCCTAAAACCTGAACACACTGTCTGGGTATGCGGCAGAAATGTGGTCCGCATACCCATTCTGCATTCATAGAATGCACCACAGAACTGCCCCTTGCAGAATACCAAGGGAATTATGCGACGACTATGCGGTCCACATATCGGTTATGCGATAGCATAATCGACCTCATAGTTGACCTCAAATTGACCAACACACTAACTCACTTTGTAACGACTATGCGGTCTGCATACCTGATATGCGACCGCATTCTTGACCGCAAAATTGCATTTTTCTTGAAAATATTGTTTCTTGACTCTTTAGAGCATAGATCAGTCAAAAAAGTTACGCATCATTAACACATGATCCTAATTTCCACTTCGAGCTTTCGGGTTTAGAGTGGAAATTTTCACGGGGCCTCACAGTATACCCTTATTTACGTCAATTTGTTAGTAATGAATGAGAAGGAAAAATGTTCCCTTTAGTGTTCCATACAGAGAACGTTTTGTGTAGTGGGGGGTTTGAATTTGCTTCAAGCATTGTGTGCTTATGATTGTTATCGAAAGAATTGATGCAAGTCATAAACTATGGTCATTGGGAACTATTTGTGTGTTTGAAGCAGAACGTTTGGACTTAACTTTTTAGCCCATTCACAACTGTCAATATTAAGCTAGTGAATCATATGAACATCCATAGGTTGCCTTAATTTAGTACAAATCTTTTAAAATAAATTTAGGCGTGCCATCTACAAATAAATCCTATAATCCATGGCCCTCACATAAAAACAAAACTAGTGTATAAAACACTTTGAACATTCGTAGTTTGCTTTAGGCACGTTTATAATAAATTATCATGGTTATGGGTACGGTTCCCGTGACATAGTTATGATATCTAATTCCCAAATTCTGGAGTGCATTTCATGTAACTCGATCATAACAACTTCGAATGTTAATAAAATAAATATATCACGAACCGCGGGTGCATTTCATGTAACGTGGTTTAAGACGTGTTTTAAATAACATTGAATCTTCCTAAAAGCGGTTTAAATTAATTAAAAGCGGTTATAAATATAAAATGCACAATAGGTTAAACATGTAATAAATCGGATGATAGGCCAACTTTAATAGTTTAAGCGACCGTGCTAGAACCACGGAACCTGAAAATGTCCAACACCTTCTCCCTGGTTAACAAAATTCTTTATCTAGAATTTTTGGTTCGTGAACTTTTAAATAAAGTCGAAAATTTCCTCGATTTGGGATTATAAAATAAACCGGTGACTTGGGACACCAATAATTATTTCAAGTGGCGACTCTAAAAAATTAAATAAAATAATCTCATTTCTAATAATGTCACTTTAATTGGAAAAACTCACGTATACCCCCTCGAGTGTAAAAAGGAGGTGTGACAGCTCTGGCGACTCCCTAGTTGAGTTTATTTTAGACATAGGGTCTCCACTCCCTAGTCTCTTTTCCAACATAGGGTCTCCACTCCTTAGTTGAGTTTATTTTAGACATAGGGTCTCCATTCCCTAGTCGCTTTTCCAACATAGGGTCTTCATTCCCTAGTTGATTATATTTTAGACATAGGGTCTCCACACCCTAGTATGCTTTTCCAACATAGGGTCTTCACTCCCTAGTTGAAGTTATTTTAGACATAAGGTCTCAACTCCCTATTCGTCTTTCCAACATAGGGTCTCCACTCCCTAGTTGATTTTATTTTAAACATAGGGTCTCCACTCCCTAGTCGCTTTTCCAACATAGGGTCTCCACTCCCTAGTTGATTTTATTTTAGACATAGGGTCTCCACTCCCCAGTCGCCCTTTTCAACATAGGGTCTCCACTCCTTAGTTGATTTTATTTTTAGACATAGGGTCTCCACTCCCTAGTCGTCTTTCCAACATAGGGTCACCACCCCGTAGTTGAGTTTATTTTAGACATAGGGTCTCCACTCCCTAGTCGCCTTTCCAACATAGGGTCTCCACTCCCTAGTTGAGTTTATTTTTAGACATAGGGTCTCCACTCCCTAGTCGCCTTTCAAACATAGGGTCTCCACTCCCTAGTTGAGTTTATTTTTAGACATAGGGTCTCCACTCTCTAGTCGCCTTTCCAACATAGGGTCTCCACTCCCTAGTTGACTTTATTTTAGACATAGGGTCTCCACTCCCTAGTCGCCTTTCCAACATAGGGTCTCCACTCCCTAGTTGAGTTTATTTTAGACATAGGGTCTCTACTCCCTAGTCGTTTTTCCAACATACGGTCTCCACTCCCTAGTTGAGTTTATTTTATACATAGGGTCTCCACTCCATAGTGGCTTTTCCAACATAGGGTCTCCACTCCCTAGTTGATTTTAGTTTAGATATAGGGTCTCCATTCTCTACTCTCTTTTTTTCCAAGGATACACCATCCTGACTTTTATTGCTTTCAATAAAAAAATAGTTTAGATTTTGTTACAGTAACTAACGAAATTTTCCTAGTGAAACTGGGGCAGAAAATTTCGTTCGTTTGTTTGCTTTGGTGCATGAACAGGTTTTCACCGTGAGGCACAATGTCACGACCCTAACCCGGACCCGGTCATGATGGCGCCTCTCGTAAAGACAAGGCCAGCCAACTATTCCCAATTCGATGTTAAACAATAAAAAAACAGCAGTAAAATAGTCTAAGACATGATTAATAATACGAAGTAGTAGATAATATCGATAAAAATGTGGAAATACAATCCAACACAGCCCTAACTAGGGTGTCACAAGTCACTAGCATCTACTGGGGTCTAAATACAACTAAAAAGTCTAAAACGTAAAAAATACGGACTAATGAAATAAAAAGGGAGAAAAGTAGTGTTGCGAATGCCGGAAGCTACCTTGCTAAACTCTGATAACTCTGCCTCCGATCAGGCAATACCCGCTATCGGATTCAGAAATACCTGAATCTGCACACAAGGTACAGGGAGTAAAGAGATTACTCCAACTCAGTGAGTAATAATCATAACTAAAGTCTGAATGGTAAGAAATCACGAAAAGTGCATCAACATGCTGTATAGAAGCAGTTCAAAAACCAGTAAGAAAGCAATGAAGCTGTAAAATCTCTTAAAATATCTTAACTTAGTTTAAACTTCTTTGAAAATGACTTTTTCAACAGTTGCGCAAATGAATGCAAAACAATTAGTGCAGATAAGCACAGAAATCTGCCCCTCAGGCACAATTACATAATTAAACAGGTACATGACAGGCAAATAAGAAAGATAAGAACATAAGGTTCGTCCCCCGAGCACAATGTCAACCAATCCACCCCTCGGGCAATATCTTAGAACAATACCAGCCCCTCGGGCTATATCTCACATCACAATGGGCACCCGCGCTGACTGGGGTGTGCAGACTCCTGGAGGGGCCCCTTATGGCCCAAGCGCAATATCAAGCCACCTCGTGGCATCATAAACAGGCTTTCGGCCTCACATCAATATCAACAAGCCACCTCGTGGGGTACATATCTCAGGCCCTCGACCTCATAATCAAATCAGTTTATCACCGATGCAGCGTGTAGCCCAACCCAAAAGTATCCTCACAACACAGACCCTCGGCCTTACTCGGTCAAAAATTACATAAGCCACTCGGGCAATAGTAAAACATGATGCACAACCCAAAATATGATTTAAAATATCATTTCAAGTGTTAAAGCAGAGTAAACATGGTTGAGTTTTGAAAACAGTTGAATATAGCATGACTGAGTACAAGTTTAAAGTCAGAACAGTGAGGAAATATCAATAAAAATCCGTGAAGAGTTCAAATAGTTGGCACGAAGCCCAAATATGGCATTCAGCCCAAATAATGATGATAACAAATAGATTTCAGTCAAATATACGGTAAAATCATCAAATGGGACGGACCAAGTCACAATCTCCAATAGTGCATGACCCCACGCTCGTCATCAAGCGTGTGCCTCACCTCAATATAGCACTATGATGTGCAATCCGGGGTTTCAAACCCTCGGAACATCATTTACAATCATTACTCACCTCGATCTCGTCCAACCTCTAGCCCACGATGCCTTCGCCCACACAAATCGACCTCTGAATGCTCCAAATCTAGCCACAATCAGTACATAATCATTAAAATATGCAAAGGGAATGAAGCCCACTCGAAAATATCCAATTTACATCCAAATCCCAAAATTGCTCAAACCCGGCCCCCGGGCCCACGTCTCGAAACTCGATAAAATTAACATCAATGGAATCCTCATCCTCTCACGAGTTCAACATATCAAATTTACCAAAATCCGACCTCATCTGGTTACTCAAATTCTAAAAATTCACTCTCCAATTTCAAGCCCTTAATTCCCAATTCTTCCTCTATTTTCCCCGAAATTTTCAAGATTAAACAATGGTATAATCACCGTAAACACAAGGTATAAAGCCCAAGTAACTTACCTCTGTGGATACACTTGATCCTCTCTTGATATCATAGCTTAGAGCTCCAAAATCGCACAATAATGGTGAACAAATGACTGAAAATCGCGAAGGGGCATTTTTATACCTTCTGCCCAGCTCTTTCGCACCTGCGATCCTATAAGCGCATTTGCGCCTTCGCTTCTGCGGAAAAACATCCGCTTCTTCGGATTTCACTCATGACACCAGGATCCTTATCTGCGGTCAATCCATGCACCTGCGGTACCGCATTTGCGGTTTCTCACCCGCTTCTGCGGAAATCACTAAACAACCGAAACTATGCATCTGCGATCACACTTCCGCATCTGCAGCTCCGCAGATGCGGTCCATATAGCCGCTTCTGCGGTTTCTGCTCCTCAATCCCTTTTCCGCTTCTACGACTAAAACTCTGTTTATGATGCACTGCACCTGCGGTCCCCAATCCACAGGTGCGAAAATACCAGAAGCAGCAAATTCAACAGTTGCAACAAAATCCAAACTTCTCCGTCAACCATCTGAAATCACCCTGAGGACCCGGGACCTCGACCAAAAGCACCACCATATTCTAATACCTTATTTAAACTTATTCCGTTCATCGAAACAAACACATCGGATTCAATCCAAACTTTCTAAAATCTTCCGAATTTCGCTTTTGATAAAAAATCCAACCAAACCACATCCAAATGACCTGAAGTTTTGCACACACATCCCAAATGACACAACGGAACTACTGTAACTTCCGGAATTCCATTCTGATCTCTATATCAAAATCTGACCTATAAACCGGAAAATGCCAAAATCTCAATTTCGCCAATTCAAGCATAAACCTTCCACGGATTCCAAAATGCATTCACATCGCGCTCCTAAGTCCAAAATCACCTAATGGAGCTAACCAAATCATAAAAATTCAGATCCGAGATCATCTATAAACAAGTCAAATCTTGGTCAAACCTTTCGAATTACAAGCTTCAAACTGAGAACTGTTCTCCCAAATCTCATGATGATTACCTTGAAAATCAAAACCAATGATTTACATGAGTCATAATACATCACACGGGGCAAGTCATCCCCGAGAACTGGCGAGCCAAGTGCAAAAGCTCAAAACGATCAGTCGGGTCGTTACATCCTCCCCAACTTAAACATACGTTCATCCTCGAACGTGCCCAGAGTTGTTCTAAAAGCCAACCAATCGCTGAATAACCCTACCATGCATATACTCGGGGGTGATCTCATGTCACTTTATCTCATATAGGTCCAATAACACATTGTAACTGAAATTTCACATCCCAATCTAGCCCATAAACCATAGAACCACATTTCCACTTTTAAAATCATCAATACGATCAGAATCTCACATTTATACTGTGAATAAGTCCGAAGAAGCTATAACAAACCATATCTGCTATCTCAGGTGCAATCACATGATATACCACATAACTCAAACACTTGTAGTGATAACTTCTAATCACAGCAGCTGTACACAACACCCGAATATTGATAGAAAACTCTTATCAACCCAAGTCTCATCCCAACACTTTGATATACTGCCAATAATCACTAAAACACGCGGTAAGCCATAACCATTTCCCAGATCAACAATTCATGAAGCAACTTCTCCTTTGGCAAATACCACAGCAAATTTCTGAGCCGAAGCTCGATATTATCCTTCCAACATGCTGAAATCGAATTCGTTCATATTCATTAATGATCCCAACGATCTCCTCTAATCCAACACACTACTCTGGTGACATGACACATCAATACAGGCCTAAGGCACAACTTGCACAATACGCGCACCGACAAGCAACTATCCGAACATACTCAATCATGAAAATGACTCAAATGAAAGAGTTGTATCTCATGCTCACCAGTACCACCACAACACAAGGCTGAGAACCCGTCTCACATCATAGGAACAGAACACACGAATCCAACCCGCAAGGTCATACCTCCACATACCTTCGATGCAACGCGTGATCCTATCCAAACACTGCTCCACATGAAAAACCTCAAGTCACTCTGATCAAAATTGACGACCACGCGCAGTTGATGTCTAGAACCAAATAAATCATCATAACTACGGTAAAGCAAGTACGTAACACCGCACCATATGTGCTTATAACTCACAAATCCTAACACCTCACAACACAAAAAGGTAACTGATAGATCTCCCTAGATTACTAATAAGCTCAATAACAATCGAATCAACACATCCCCCAACCATACAATTCGGAGACAATCAAGCCGACTTAAGTTAGAACATGCATCCACATTGGCCTACCAACGAACTCCTTATCAAGGAAATCATGAAGCTCCTCTTTCGACTCCTTTAACCCTTCCGGGCTATACGATACGGTGCCCAACATCAAATTAATGCTGAAATCAACAACCTTGCCTGGTGACATGCCCGACCACAAGAAACACATCCGAAAAGTCCCTCACCACCGGGACTGAATCAATGGTAGAAGCCTTTGCACTGACATCTATCACAAAATCCCCCACTAAGAAAGACAATCCTTCCTAGCCGTCTGTTGGGTCTTCGAAATATAAACCACTCTACTAGCACATAATCCATCGAACCTCACCACTCAATCCGTGGCATTTCCAGCATAGCCAACAGTGCTGCCTTAGCGCAATAGTCTAGAATGACACAACATAGAGACAACCAGTCTGAACCCAATATCATATCCAAATTCTAACATATCAAGCAACAAAAGATCTGCTCGGGTCTCCAAACCCCGATATTTACTAGACAGTGCCGATACACGCGATCCACCACCATAACATAGCCTGAACATGAGAATTCCCAGTCTCCAACTCCATATAGCACACGAATCACCATACTTGATCCCAATTCCACCGTCCGAAGGTATACCACACCTCAAATACCCAATAATTCCACGAGAGATACTCTAAAATTCTTCTGTGCCACCAAGCAAACTCGAATATTAGTAGCCGATCTACCAAGAAAGTGCCGCAATACTATCAAAGTACCATCAACTTAATCACATTGCCTTTTTCTGAAACATAAACCCTCGTCAAATCACCCCAAATTAGCAATACCATTTCCTTAATCATCCGAAGACCCTTTCTCTAATTATCTGAAGCTCATTTCTCTAATTGTCTGAGACTGCCCGCTGCCTAAGAGTTTTATGACCTTCCTTTTAGAACTGAACTATAGCCTTACGCAATCTCAATCCTCCACAGAATACCGCATATACCATATCACCCTAGGATAACATGAGGACTTCATATATCTTCCGAGCCACCAGCAACTATGTACCCAACCAACCAAGACTTCCCATTGAAATCATCCGGAAGAAAATCACTACACATCTCATGCCCCTCATACTAGTATAAAATATACATCTCTAGCCACGGTAGAAATCAACAAGAACTCTCTGCCTCCCTTTTGCACAAACAAGTCAGTCAGGATTGAATCTTCCTAACTCAATCACCTACGCAGACAACTAAAACCTAAGAGCATTGTCGCAAAATACCCGTAAAAACTCATTACCTCGAACACCCCCAAGGAACGAATCATATCCTTATCATACCGGTCCGGTCTGCTATCAAGCTATCCCATCTATCCAAGCTCCCTTTTGATCTACCTTCGACTTGATACTCCTTCATGCTATAACATCATCATTCCTTAACCCAGACTTACCACACGAGACCCAAGTATAAAACCATACTGTTCAAGGCTCATAAGCTGCTGAGTACTCTCTCAAATGTTTCCAAAAGCACCACGTTCAAAATGATTACCCTGAAGAGACTTCCTATGAATCCAAAGCCATTACCTTCACCTTCCTGAAACTGATATATAGAATCCCATAATTAATATAGAAAATACCATAAGTCTTGCCATCTTCCAATGAAAACTCAGTTTCTAGCCACATATACAACTTGAAGATACCCAATTGTTACATGTAAAATCTTGAACCCATTAGAACCATTCCCGAGAGTCATCCACTCTACTCAAACTACAATTATCTTGATCAAACGAACCGAACAACCCGTGCCTTATTGGCACGCTGACACCGCAGAATGTGAGATCATTCCATTACAACCAAGCAACTTCCTACTCTATGAACCGAGCATCCTTTACCAACAACGACTCAAGACATACCGTGATTTTCACACATCTGTGAAGCATCCTATAATCTTTGTTTAGAATTTTTCCTTTACTCAAGCCATCCTCGGTCTCAATCTCCGTAGGCCATAAGTGATTCACCTAGACGCCTCAAACTGGAACCGATATAGCACATAACCGTGCAATCAACTAATCAATAGCAGACTCCCCCACTTGGCTCGAAGCCATAGATCAACACACACTCAATAACTCATAATGCTTATACTTTATTGATTCCATAATACCATAGGGAGATTAAACTCAAAATCCTTTGCAAGCTTGTGAAACATAGATCATCTAGAATTTTAACTCTTCTGCAAATCTCACATTCACTCTGACAACAGTTACACCCACTCTCTAAGCGACCCAATTTAAATTACAACACATATCTTTCGCTCGCAAATAAGATCTTCTAACAGACGCATAAGGATCGCTCAACCTCAGAACACTTTGCAGGAAATAACCCACCTATTTTGCCTCCAACTAACATTTCTATATACCTCCCCACCGTTATAAACTGTACGCAGTTACTTAGTCCTCCTGAATCTGAACTCATACCGCAATTTGAAATTTACTTCACTCACAACTGGGAAATATGAAAAGATTCTTCACACGCCCCTAACTCGGGGCTATACCTCCAATCGAGATGAAAATAAAGCACCTAATAGTTCTTCTATCCTCCAGCAGACCCTTCTCGTCATTTCCAAATCATATGGGTAAATCTTGCAGTACTAACATACTCATCACATAGCATCCCGCCGTCACTTCCACTAATAGGGACACTGCCGAACATATAAGTTCAAAAACACTTGCTCACACAGTCAGCACCTCGGTGCTCAAGCTATAGGCAAAGATCCAGTCTCAAGTCCTCCTGACTGGCCCAACATCAACTCACAGAGATCACATCTCGCCCCTCTATCAGGGAGTCACAAGCCATCAATGCACATCTGATACTGAGCGCTTATGCGCGCATACAAATGCGTGGAAGGAATTCAAAGAGTTACATTTCAAGTTGAATCAAGGACGCACGATAAGAATTCAAGAATGTGAAGTTTCTCCTAAAGGTTATGCAGCCTCTCGAGGATAAATACAGACGTCTCCGTATAAATCCTCGAGACTCTATTAAACCTACTCATGATTCGTGAGACCTATGTAACCTAGGCTCTGATACCTACTTGTCACGACCCTAACCCGGACCCGATCGTGATGGCGCCTCTCGTGAAGACAACGCCAACCAACTATTCCCAATTCAACGTTAAAAAGTAAAAAACCAACACTAAAACAGTCTAAGACATGATTAATAATATGAAGTAGCAGATAATATCGATAAAAATGCGGAAGTACAACCCAACACAGCCCTAACCGGGGTGTCACAAGTCACGAGCATCTACTGGTGTCTAAATACAACTGAAAAGTCTGAAACGTACAAAATATGGACTAATGAAATAAAGAGGGAGAAAAGCAATGCTGCGAACGCCGACAACTACCTTGCTAAGCTCCGATGACTCTGCCTCCGATCAGCCAATACTCGCTACCGAGTTCAAAAATACCTGAATCTGCACACAAGGTGCAGGGAGTAAAGTGAGTACTCCAACTCAGTGAGTAATAATCATAACTAAAGTCTGAATGGTAAGAAATCACAAAAAGTGCATTAACATGTTGTATAGAAGCAGTTCAAAAACTAGTAAGAAGCAATGAATCTGTAAAAGCTCTTAAAATATCTTAGCTAAGTTTAAAAATCTTTGAAAATGACTTTTTCAACATATACGAAAATGAATGCAAAACAATTAGTGCAGATAAGCACAGAAATCCGCCCATCAAGCACAATTACACAATTAAACAGGTACATGATAGGAAAATAAGAAAGATATGCACATAAGGTTCTCCCCTCGGGCACAATGTCAACCAATCTGCTCCTCGGGCAATATCTCAGAATAATACCTGCCCCTCGGGCTGTATCTCACAACACAATGGGTACCCGCGCTCACTAGGGGTGTGCAGGCTCCTGGAGGGGCCCCTTACGACCCAAGCGCAATATCAAGCCACCTCGTGGCATCATAAACATGCTCTCGGCCTCATATTAATATCAACAAGCCACCTCGTGGCGTACATATCTCAGGCCCTCGGCCTCGTAATCAAATCAGTGTATCACCGCTGCGGCATGCAGCCCGACCCAAAAGTATCCTCAAGATACAGTCCCTCGGCCTTACTCAGTCAAAAAATCACATAAGCCACTCGGGCAACAGTAAAACATGATGCCCAACCCAAAATATGTTTTAAACTATCATTTTAAAATTTAAAGCAGAGTAAACATGGTTGAGTTTTGAAAACATTAGAATATAGCATGACTGAGAACAAGTTTAAAGTCAAAACAGTGAGGAAATATCAATAAAATCCCTTAAGGGTTCAAATAATTGGCACGAAGCCCAAATATGGCATTCAGCCCAAATAATGATGATAGCAAATAGATTTCAGTCAAATATGCGGTAAAATCATCAATCGGGACGGACCAAGTCACAATCCCCAATAGTGCATGATCTCACGCTCGTCATCAAGCGTGTGCCTCACCTTAATATAGCACTATGATATGCAATCCGAGGTTTCAAACCCTCAGAACATCATTTACAATCATTACTCACCTCGATCCTATCCAACCTCTAGCCCGTGATGCCTTCGCCCGCACAAATCGACCTCCAGATGCTTCAAATCTAGCCATAATCATTACGTAATCATTAAAATATGCAAATGGAACGAATCTCACTCGAAAATATCCAATTTACATCCAAATCCCGAATTTGCTCAAACTCGGCCCCTGGGCCCACGTCTCGAAACTCGATATTAACATCAATAGAATCCTCATCCTCTCACGAGTTCATACATATCAAATTTACCAAAATCCGACCTCATCTGGTCCCTCAAATTCTAAAAATTCACTCTCCAATTTCAAGCCCTAAATTCCCAACTCTTCCTCTAATTTCCCCCAAATTTTCATGATTAAACAATGATATAATCACCGTAAACACAAGGTATAAAGCCCAAGTTGCTTTACTCTGTGGATACACTTGATCCCCTCTTGAAATCATAGCTTGGAGCTCCAAATCGCACAATAATGGTGAACAAATGACTGAAAATCGCGAAGGGGCATTTTTATACCTTCTGCCCAGCTCTTTTGCACCTGCGATCTTATAAGCGCATCTACGTCTCCGCTTCTGCGGAAAAACACCCGCTTCTACGGATTTCACTTATGACACCAGGTCTCGCATCTGCAGTCAATCCATGCACCTGCGGTACCGCATTTGCGGTCTCTCACCCGCTTCTTCGGAAATCACTAAACAGTCGAAATTATGCATCTGCGATCACACTTCCGCATTCGCGGCTCCGCATGTCCATGTAGCTGCTTCTGCGGTTTCTGCTCCTCAATCCCTTTTCCTCTTCTGCAACTAAAACTCCACTTATGCGGCACCGCACTTGCGGTCCCCAATCGGCATGTGCGAAAATAGCAGAAGCAGCAAATTCAGTAGCTGCAACAAAATCCAAACTTCTCTGTCAACCATCCGAAATCACCCTGAGGCCCTCGGGACCTCGACCAAAAGTACCAACATATTCTAATACCTTATTCAAACTTATTTCGTCCATCGAAACACCTCGAACAACATCAAATCACCCAAAACAGATTAGATTCAAGCAAAACTTTCTAAAATCTTTCGAATTTCGCTTTTGATCAAAAACCCAACCAAACCACGTCCATATGACCTGAATTTTGCACACACATCCCAAATGACACAACGGAACTACTGCAACTTCTGAACTTCCATTCTGACCTCTATATCAAAATCTCACATATCAACTGAAAAACGCCGAAATCTAAATTTCGCCAATTCAAGTCTAAACCTTCCACAGACTTCCAAAATGCATTCCCATCATGCTTCTAAGTCCTAAAGCACCTAACGGAGCTGACCAAATCATAAAAATTCCGATCCGAGATCATTTATAAACAAGTCAAATCTTGGTCAAACCTTTCGAATTACAAGGTTCAAGTGCAAAATCTCAAAACGACCGGTCGGGTCGTTACACACAAGGTTTGAGATGACCAAAAGAAGAAGTCTTGACCCTAATAAAAGAAAGGAAGAACAAAAAGAGAAGTTAAACTCTAAGTGTAGAAGCGGAAAAAAGATGCGGACTGCTCAAGATATGATTGAAGTCACAAGTTTTGCATGTCCCGCCTTGATTCGAATAGCTGAAGAAAAATGAACCAGCGTTCGCAACTAACGAGCATCAAGATTCATATCATAGTTAGCAGGAAGAACCAGCCAAGACTCAAGATCAAGCTTCAGAAGATTTATAAATAGGAATCTTGTAACTCGTATCTGATAGGCTTAGCTAGTTTAGTTTTTCATTTTTCATTTCGGTGTAATAAAGAGCTCGGCAAGCAGAAACAGCAGTAACAGTAGTGAAATCACAACTTCCCGGTAGTCCCAGCTACCAATACTTCCAGAACTACACCGACCTGATTTCTTTATAGCCAAGGATATGTAAGCAACCTCTGAAGCAAGGTTCGATCAAACGCTTTCAAAATGCTTCTCATGGAGTTTCAAACGAGCAAAAATCCCTCATAATTGCTCATTTTATCTTTGCCCGAAGATCCGTCGTGTTTCCGAGCATAGAGAGGCAGCTGTGAGTATGTGATTTTTGCCCTATACGAAATACTCCTATAAAATCCCAAGAAAATAGATTTTTTCTTAATTATTTGCCATTTTTTAGGATCTTTCGTAGAATTTTATTAATTGTTTACCTTTCTATGCACGTTTAATTTTATTAAAAATCACGAAAAATGCCAAAAATGTCATGCATTGCATATTAGGTTTTGTGTTCATATTTTAGGATTAATTATTTAATTAATTGCTTTTTTAAAATAAAAATCACAAAAAAATATTGTTCATTTTTACAGTTTTAGCTTTTAATATGGGAATAGTAATTTTTTCTTTATTAATTTAGGATTAATTAATTGGTAAATAGTACAAATAGATGATTAGTTTAGTTTTATAATTTAGGATTAAATTTAGAACTTAATTAATTTATCTAGGTTTTTAATTAAAGAAAAGGAAAAGAAGAAACAAAAGAAAAAATGAGTAGGTTTTCTTTTAATTTGGAAATTGGGCTAAATTTGGTTTCAGAAAACCTATTCCCTCTCCAAACCTGTTTTAGCACATCCCCTCTAGAAGCCCAATCCATCCCTGGCCCATATCACTCCTTAAAACACCTAAATCATTCTCCATTCCTTTCCTAAACCTAAGAGACATCAGAACATCAGATAATGGGGGACTCTCATCTCATCTGAAAAATATGGCGCAGGAGCTCCCTTCAGCTTCTTCTCGATTTTTCTTAGAAAATGATTAGATCCTAAGACCCTTAACAAGAAAAATCGGAGACCCCTACACAACAGAACAACGACGCATCTGGGAAGAAAAGGGCTTCTTCACCATTTTTCTTCAACACCCAAAAAAAAAGAAAACGCTGCTCCATTCCTCATCTTTACACAAGAGACCCAAAAATTAGACTTTCTCCCTCAGGCAGGTTTCAAAATTTTCTTCCTCTGGTTTGGGGGCTTACTCACTGCTGTTGATTGTTGAAGTTTCTACTGAGCTTCGATCGAGTTTGTCTCGTTTTTTTTGGTCAGTTTATTCAAATTTTCTTGTTCAACCAGATACTCTTCTATGAATTCTGGGTTACATATTTGATGGGAACACACTTCTGTTGAAGAATATGGAAATCAATGTTGGATTTCGATATTTGCTTAGCTTTAGATCTCGTTTTATGTTTCAAGTTTAGTATGTCATAATTAAAGTCTATTTGTGATACTTCTGTACTTTGATGTTTTTTTTCGTTCAATTGGGAATTCTCATTGCAATATTTCTGTGTGGTTGTTAATCAGTCTGCAAAAATGAGCTCTACTGATTGTATTGGCATAGTGAAGCTGTTAGGCTGAAAGGAATCTGATGCCAAAATTCTTCAATTTGGTGGTTATATGATGTCTTTTATCTTTGGTAATAGTATTTAAGTACTGACAAAGTTGCTTTGTGGTTAGTTTTAGTAAGCATGTTGTCAGATGATGATCAAATCTCTATGGATTCCATAACTCTGTTTCTTTTTGGATGCATTGTAATTGGACATCTTCTTGAGTGAATGTTGCATATTTAATGTTGGGTAAGTTGTTTTTGTCATGCCCATTTTTTTTGCATACTCTAAGTTTTGTTCTCCCCAATTTGAACATGTCAGAGAAAGAAGACTCGTTAATGGCGGTAGCAATCGGGGAGGAGGATTTGGATTTAGGTTGGAGTTAGTTGAGATCCTTGATGTATATCGAAAGCTTTGAGTTTGAATTTGAATGGTCACTGTAACACAATAATTTCATGTTCTTAAAAATTCTTTTATGCAATGTTAGACTGCAATTTTGCACATATATAGATTCATATGATCTTGAATGTGTTTGTGTAACTTGTAAAATCAGGTTGTCACTCCTTTTAAATTGTTCAATGTTAGCTACAATTTTGGCATGGTGAAACTATATTGGTTGTTAAGTTTACTTCTTCCATACTGTTGGCCTCTCAATAATCTCAAATTAGATTAGGAGATAAATCACAAACATCGTAGCTTGCTTTAGGCGCGATTAATAAATCATCGTGACTATGGGTACGGTTCCCTCACGATACCTAATTCCCAAATTCGGAGGTGCATTTCATATAACCCGATCATAACAATTTCGAATAATAAAACCCTTTGAAATAAATTGAGGCGTGTCATGCCAAGCAAAATTTATAATCCATGGCCTTCATAAGATTAGATTCAGGAGTTAACACTTATAGAAAAAGGTTTGAGGTGTGCCATAAAACTCCTTAACCCATGGCCCTTATGAAATTAATTCAAAAGTTAATCCTTGTAAAAATTGAGGTGTGCCATCAATTAAACTCTCTATGGTCCTCATAAATATTGTTAATAATTTGAACCTTCGTAGCTGCTTTAGGCGTTTTCTTTAAATAATTCAATCATAGCTATGGGTACGGTTCCCGTGACGTAGTTGTGATTTTAATTACTAAATCCAGGTGTACATTTCATGTGACCCAACTTCAATTTCTCAACAATGTTAAATGGAACGTGTCGCGAACCACAGGTGCATTTCATGTAGCGTGGTTTAAGACGTGTTTTAAATAACGTTGAATCTTCCTAAAAGCGGTTCTAAAGCTAAAATGCACAATAGGGTTAAAACATGTAGTAAATCAAATAGGCCATTTCTAATAGTTTAAGCAACCGTACTAGAACCACGAAACCCAAGAATTCCTAACACCTTCTCCTAGGTTAACAGAATTATTTATTTAGAATTTTTGGTTCGCAAACATATAAAATAAAGTTAGTTTCCTCGATTTGGGATTTTAAAATAAACCGGTGACTTGGGACACCAAATAAACTATTCCAATTGGCGACTCTGATAAATTAAATAAAATAATCTCATTTCGAATAATGTCACTTTAATTGAAAAAACTTCCTTATATACCCCCTCGGACGGGTAAAAAAGGAGGTGTGACAGCTCTGGAGACTCTGTTGGGGATCATAACCCAGAACTTTTGTTCAGGGTTCAAGAATTTGAGCTTAAAATAACTGTTATACTTGGGTTTATTTATTATCTGATTTTTACATGTTTGAGCCTAATGTGCTAAATGCTGTTTTTTACCGTTTTGATATTGTTTGGACTGTATATAAATTATTACGAAACTCTCTTCTTCCTGAGTCTTCTAAATCATCTAGGAAGTGTGCACTTCGTGTGTCTTCTTTTTTGTTAGAGTCATATCCCAATTTTATAACGAGGTTCAGACAAGTTGCAAAGCCGGTGAAGCTTCTGTATTCCCGGTACGTTGCCCCCCCCCCTCTCCGGCTCGAGCTGTCCGCTCGGGTAAGCCAAGTCTAGAACAATACACCCAGGTTCTTAAACCTAGTATAACATAGCCTCATGTCGAATCCCTAGTAGGTACATTTGTTCGCATCATGTGCATCTGAGTTTGGCGACTCAACACAGGGGTTGGGTCCGTCTAGGACAGGTGTACCCAAATTAAAAAGATTATCCTGATACATCTTACGCGCTATTTGCGCATCTGTTTGTTTCGTCTTGCATGTTGACCGGCTTCTAGAATAGGGAAAGAAAATAAAAAGAAAAAAAGTGAGAGGTAGGTGTCTAGAAAATTCTGAAACTCTGCCAAAATTCTGAAAAATGAAAAGTCATTTCAAAATGAGCCAAAATTTTCAAGTGCCATGTTTCTCTTGTTCCATCAAAACTAACCAAACTACGCGGGTCTGATTCTTACCGGATGTGAGATACGTAGGCAAACCTCATCGGTTCTGTCGCCAATTTTAAAAAATCCAAAAATATTTTCCTTTAATTCCTTCTTTAGAAGCATTTCCTTAGAAAATTCAAAAAAAAAAGATTTTTAAAAACTCAAAAAAGTATTTTCCTTCTTTCTAAAGTCTTTCATACGGAAAAAATGAAAAAAAAAATTAAAATCAAAATCCAAAATACGGGTTTCCTTCATTTTGAACTATTTTTCACCCAAATAAATCAGGAAAAAAAAATTCAAAAATAATTTTTTTCTTTTTAGAAGTCTTTCTTTCGTAAATGTCAAAATAATTGAAAAAATTAAAGTCTAAAATATTTTTCGCTTTTCTTTAGAAGTACTTTTGTAAATAAAAAAACTCAGAAATCCAAATTATTTTTCTTAAAAAGGTCCCTCTTTCGAAAATTAAGAGGTAATATCCAAAATTCAAAAATATTTTCTTTCTTCTTTAGAAAAAGAGAAAACAAATGAAAATTCAAACAAAAATATTTTCTTTTTACTTGTAAAATTTCAAAGTTCAATTCAAAAGCAAATGAATTTTTAGAAGTCTTTCTTTCAAAAATAAAAAATAAAAAAAATGATAATCAAATTCAAGAAAATATTTTCTTTCTTCTTTTCAAGCATTTCTTTCGAAAATTCCCAAAAAAAATGAAAAGAAAAAATTTCAAAAAAATAAAATAAAAATATGTTCTTTTTTTGTCCCAAAGCTTTCATGGTCTGAATTTTATAAAAAGTAAAAAAAAATAGTTAGTTTTTTTACTCTATTCTCGATCTTCCCGAACTATGCAAGATTTGATTCGTGCGGCGTCATGATACGTAGGCAATCCCCATCGGATTAGATCACAGCCATAAATTAAATTGAGTGAAAAATAAATTGAAAAAAAATTGAGTGGAAAAGAAAGAAAAGAGTGAAAAAAAAAGAAAAAGAAAAAAAAACGACAAGAAATAAAAGGTGACAAACAACAAGAAATAAGTTGGAACAACAGTTTGGACGCATGAATAATGCAGCAGCACCAACAAAAGAATGGACTGGACATTGCGATCGATAAGCCACATAGAAAAGAGTTATGTATGAAAACAGCAGGACCTAAATTGCAACTGGATAGAAGTAAATGCGAAGGAGAAAGGCGTATACTAATTCATGGCTTTTAGTTATACAAAGTGTGATATCAACTTTGAGTACATTACTCAACTTTGATAATAGGTATTATGTAGTTTGCAAAATTTATTTCGTGCACCTTTTAAGATTTCATGACACTTTGTTTCTCCTTTTATATATTAATAAAAACCAACCCTAGGCTATGCCTAGTGGATTGCTTAAAAAAAAGACAAACAAAAAGAGAAAAAGAGAGTTCCAGAAATAAAAGAGCGGCAAAAGAGAGATGAAAAGAGATGAAGAAAAGAGGTACAGAGTAAAAAAGGGTTAGTTAGGGCCGGGATGAAACATGTAACCGTTCAAACACATGGTAGAGGCATTTAACCACTAGGTGCATTGCATCCCAACGTACGATTTCCTATATGTTAAATGTCTCAAAACTAACAAGGTTGTTGGGTGTACAAACTAGCCAGGTTTTGGTGGTTGGTTTTGTTGGTAGTCTAGCCTCTCCTCCCTCAAAAGATCCAAAGGCACAGATTGGCGGGCACCCTCCAATGCTGTCCAATGTTCCTGGCATGCCTTCTATGGTTCGCCCCCAAGCACCGGCTTCAAGAGCACCGCCTCCAATGTTCATCTTTCAGGTTCCACAGCTTCAGTCAGAAATAGCATATGTGACTTCATACTCTTTCACTCAACCTTTGCAATATGATCTCTCGGTGGAGCAAGAAAAAGTTATTAAAAATCCCGAGCAGGAGGAAATGGCTCGGATGATGAAGAGCCTGGAACAAAGCCTGAAAAACATACAAGGTTTGAGTGGTCAAAAGAGTGTCTCATACTCTGACCTCTATATGTTTCCCTATGCCCACCTGCCATCTGGCTTCAAGATGCCAAAATTTGAAAAGTACGACGGGCATGGAGACCTGATCGCCCATTTGAAAAGATATTGCAACCAGCTAAGAGGGGCGGGCATAAAAGAAGAACTTTTGATGGCCAATTTCGGAGAGAGCTTAACCGGAATTGCATCAGAGTGGTATATGGACCAAGACATCTCCCATTGGCACATATGGGATGACCTGGCTCGGGATTTTGTCATCCGAATAGAAATTCTTTGTCCGACTGCAAAAGGAAATATTCGGAAAACTTCTGCGAATATGTTGTCAAATGGTGTGAGCAAGTTGCTAGGGTAAAGCCTCCAATGGACGAAATTGAAATGGTCCCGGTCTTTCTACAGGACCAAGAGGCAGACTACTTCCAGAACATGATGCCTGCTATGGGTAAACCGTTCACTGAGGCTATCAAAATTGGGGGAATGGTTTAAAACGGTTTAAAAACAGGTCGAATCTTGAGTCATGCTGCTTTTAAAACCACATCACCAGATATTCCAAATGGTTCAGAGGGTTTGATAAATGGAAACAGAAGTGAAGAGGGAGCCATAATAGCTTCAAGCTTGAGGGGGACCCGCAGGTCATTCAGCCAATCATATATGCTTCCTGATGTACCTCAACATTATTATCCCCTTCAAGATGCTGCTTATGCCGTGGCATCGCCTCCCTCTGCGGTGATGAACCCGCAACCTTACCCGCGGCCACAACATTTTCTACAAAATCGATTTTCACCTCCCAGAAATGCCCATACTTACCAAGATCCATATAATCCTCAACCAAATGATCCCCAATACAATCCTCACCCAAGAGAGCCGTTCAAAAAGAATCAGTTCACCCCTATTGGTAAATCGTATTCAAGCTTGTTCCAAAGGCTAATCAGGTTGAATCTATTGCAGCCAATGGCCCCGAACCGGTCGAACCCCGAGTCCCCGTTGCACTGAGCTGATGCTAGATGTGAAGACCACTCTAGAGCAGTGGGACACAGTGCAAAGGACTGTTGGACCCTCAAAAGGGCAGTTGAAAATCCGATTGAAGCTAAAGGAATTGTTTTTCGGGATGAAGAAGCTCCTGATGTGATGAACAATCTTTTGCCTACCCACAAAGTCAGGCCAATAGTCGGAATGATTTGTGAAGATGAAGAATTTGATCTAGAACTGAAGGCCATTGCAGCCATTGCCGAGATAGAAGAAAAAGCCAAAAAATGGTTGCCGAGCATGAAAGTTCCCCATCAGACGGGAGTCTTAGTAGCCAGTCTTGCTATTCTTTCTGGGTCCGGATTATCTCAGGGTGTGATCCGGATGTTTTACTTTATTGTCTTACTTTCCGATGTAAACCCTTCTATCTTCAAAAAAAGAAAAAAAAAAGAAAAAAATCAAAATCAAAAATCAAAAAAATCAAATGAAATTAATATTTCATTGTCCAAGAATGTCTCTTTTCTTAATTTCACTTTTCTTATTCTCTTTTTAGTTCTGTTAAATGCATATTTCAATAACATGACATGCTTGCGGACTTCATGCCCAGATCCTAAAACGTTGTCAAACTTCGAAATAATGAATCAAGAATTAGATTGCAATGAAGATAGATTTAAGGAAATAAAACAAAGAGTTGGAACAACTAAAGGAAAATTGGCTCCAGATTGGAAAGATTCATACATGCAACAAGGGTAATGCCAAAGAGAGCGTTATATCTGGAAAACATTTAAGTAAATGTCCCAGAAATAACTGTCAATACAAATGCAGTCAAAAGGTACTTTGTTGGATCCTCTATATAGCATTAATGTTCTCCAATTGGTATGAAGAAGGCTTTCTTTCTTACTATCCAAATATTCAACCCTTTGCAAACCCTTTGAGCTGGTTACTCCTCTTTGATTACCCTCTTTGGAACCTGAAAGTGTTATTGAAAAAAAATTGAAAATTGAAAATGAAATGAAAAATGAAAAAAAAAAATGAAAAAGAGAAGAAAAGAAGGATACAAAAAAAATGAGGGAAGAAAAGAAAAAGATAATGAAGTGAAAAAATGAAAAAGGAAAGAAAAAAGAAAGAGAAAACAAAACAAAACAGAAAAACAAAACAAAATCAAAAACAAAAGTTCCCTGAACTACGTTCAACTTGATTTTGAAAGGATACGTAGGCAGCCTCTCTCTGCGGTTCAGTCACACCAAAACAAAAATCTAAATCCCCCCCCCCTAAAGTGGAACTAGGGCAGATGTTATAATGGTTCGGCGATGGTTTCGCCCGAAAGATTCCAAAGTTGAAACTCAATCCAAATCCTTTTTTACCCAAACCCTTGTTCAAGCCCTTCCGATCAATCGTTGAGAATGTTCAAGGATCAGAGAATACAGTTACTTGGATTCGATACAGTCAAAATTAGAGAAATAAAATGAGAGAGTCTTATTGGTGAAAACCCATACGGGCGCCATGAGGCGACAGTAAGCAGAGAAATTGAAATTAGAGAGTCTTGTTAGTGAAAACTCGCAAAGAGCACTATACGGCGATGGTGAGAAGAGAAATGAGATAGGTCAGCTCATGAAAACCCGCAAAGGGCGCCCCTGATCGAAAAGAGGATTCTCACAGCCATCGGCATCGACAACGTTTTGGCTAGATTTCTTGATTTTGAGGCAAAAGTTGTGATGAATTTATGAGAGTCGGACAGTTTACACAGATCAGTCATCCAGTCCAAAAGGCATGTCATGTTCATTGAAGTCCGTATGTACTCCAGTTAAGTCCTTATTTCCTTTCCCTAAAAGGGACACTTTTGGTTTAAATTCATTGTCCATTCTATATGTAAACTGAGACAAAGAAGGAATGGCAAGACTGATTTATAGGGTTCTCATTTGACACGAGCTAATGTGCAATAAGGCACCCATACTCGTCAGGGGCATCAAGTCGACTTCGACGGGCCCTAGTGGCTGATGTTTTGAAATTGAAAACTCTTGGAAGTGGAAAAGGCTGAGTCCCATGTGGCTAACCGTCTCGGCAAAGATTTGAAAAAGCCAAGGTATTCCAAATGCTCTGATATTGAAGTTGTAAGAAAGAAGCCAGAAAAGAAAGGCCTACAAAGGCGAAATAAAGTTGGAAAAGTTAAATCCCACGCAACTAGCCGTTGCAACAAGTTTGAGGAGCCAAAAGTTCCCCAATGATCCGAAGTTAAAAAAAAAGAAAAAAAAGAGAAAAGAAAAACAACAAGTCAGAAGGGAAGGGCCTATAGAGGCAAAATAAAGTCGAAAAGGTTGAGTTCCACCGACCAACCGTCATGGCAAATTCTGGAAAAAAAAACCTGAGGGGTCTCCAGGGCCTGAAATGAAATCGGTCCTCATGGAACAAGTAGTTGCAGTTGAGATCTTCATCCAAGAAGCTGGGCCGAGACCGAGTGCTTGGAACAATCAAGGCCACAAAACCAACCACCGTCTCAAACTAATAATTGTTCTTTGTTTGAAAACATGAAACAGGTGCAATCCAAAGCAACCTTGCAAGAAGCAAGTGCGACCAAAGAGAATCCGTGCAAGGGCTAGAAATAGCTTTGCAGCAATAATTAATCCAAAAGGGAAGTCTCCTCCGAATTCTTTCCTGCATTTTTACTCATTTTCTTTAAAAAAAAAAAAGAAGAAGAAGAAAAATTCCAAAAAAATAATAATCATGGTAGCCTAGGGTCCCTAATCTCTAGCTACGTTCTCCCAACATAGGGTCCCATTCCCTAGTCACTCCCAGCATAACCTGGTAGTCTCTTCCGTTATAGGGTTCCACTCCCTAGTTAATCTCCAGCATAACCCGATGACTTTCCCGGCATAACCCGTGGACCTCCTTGGCATAACCCGAGGACCTTTTTCTTTTCTAGCATAACCCGATGACCTTCCCGGCATAACATGTGGACCTCTCCGGCATAACCCGAATACCTTTTTCTTTTCCGGCATAACTCGATGACTTTCCCGGCATAATCCATGAACCTCCCCGGCATAACCCGAGGACTTTTTTCTTTTACGGCATAACCCGATGACTTTCCCGGCATAACCTGTGGACCTCCCCGGCATAACCCGAGCACCTTTTTCTTTTACGGCATAACCGATGACTTTGCCGACATAACCCGTGGACCTCCCCCGCATAACCCGAAGACCTTTTTCTTTTCCGGCATAACTCGATGACCTTTCCCGACATAACCCATGTACCTCCCCGGCATAACTCGAGGACCTTTTTCTTTTTCGGCATAACCCGAGGACCTTTTTATTTTTTGGCATAACCCGATGACTTTCCCG
This sequence comes from Nicotiana tabacum, assembly GCF_000715075.1. NCBI lineage: Eukaryota > Viridiplantae > Streptophyta > Magnoliopsida > Solanales > Solanaceae > Nicotiana > Nicotiana tabacum. The sequence goes on from NC_134097.1 coordinate 56,321,038, forward strand.
GCATAATCCGTAGACCTCCCCCGCATAACCCGAGGACCTTTTTCTTTTCTGGCATAACCCGACGACTTTTCTAGCATAACCCGTGGACCTCCCCGGCATAATTCGAGGACCTACCCGGCATAATCCAAGGACCTTTTTCTTTTCCGGCATAACCCGATGACCTTCCCGACATAATTCATGGACCTCCCTAGCATAACCCGAGGACCTTTCCAGTATAACCCGATCATTTTTCTAGCATAACCTGGTAATCTTCTCAACTTGGAGCCTCCGATCCCCCATTTGATTATATTTTAGATATACGGTCTCCACTCCCTCGTCTCTTTTTCCCAAGGATACACAATCCTGATCTTATTGCTTTCAATAAAGAGATAGTTTAGATTTTTGTTACAATAACTCATGAAATTTTCCTAGTAAAAATTGGGACTGGAAAATTTCGTTCGTTTGTTTGCTTTGGTGCTCGAACAGGTTTTCATCGTGAGGCACGAGGTTTGAGATAACCAAAGGAAGAAGTCTAAACCCAAATAAAAGAAAGGAAGAACAAGAAAAGAAGTTGAACTCCAAGTATAAAAGCGGAGAAAAGGTGCGGACTGCCCAAGATATGATTGAAGTCACAAGCTTTCCACTGTCCCGCCTTGATCCGAAAGCATCAAGATTCAGATCAGAGTCTGGAGGAAGAACTGGCCAAGACTCAAGATCAAGCTTTACAAGGTTTATAGATAGGAATCTTGTAACTCGTAGTTGATAGGCTTAGCTAGTTTAGCTTTTCATTTTTCCTTTTGGTGTAATAAGGAGCTCAACAAGCAGAAACAACAGCAATAGTAGTGAAATCATAGTTTCCCAGTAGTCCCAGCTACCAAAACTTCAAGAACTATACCGACCTGATTACTTTATAGCCAAGGATATGTAGGCAACCTTTGAAGCAAGGTCCGGTCAGACTCTTTCAAAAGATGCTTCTCATGGAGTTTTGAACGGGCAATAATCCCTTGTAATTGCTTATTTTATATTTTCCCAAAAACATTTCGTGTTTACGAGTAAAGAGGGGCAGCTGTGAGCATGTGATTTTTGCCCTATACAAAATACTCCTATAAAATCCCAAGAAAATAGGTTTTCTGTTAATTATTTGCCATTTTAGGAATTTTTGTAGAATTTTATTTAATTATTTGCATTTTTGCGCATGTTTAAGTTTTATTTAAATCATTAAAAATACCAAAAAATACCTGCATTGTATTTAGGAATTGTGTTTACATTTTTAGGATTAATCAATAATTATTTATTTTATAAAATGAAAATCACAAAAAATGCTTCATTTTTACACTTTTTCCTTTTATTTTTAGGTTATTGATTTTTCTCTTTTAATTTAGGATTAAGTAGATTTTATAATTTTTTAATTAGTTAATTAGTTTAATTTAACATTTTTAAATAATCTAGGATTTTTAATTACAGAAAAATAAAAAAAAAAGATAAGAAAAGAAATTGAAGAAAAGATTTAATTGGATATTGGGCTAGTTCTTGTACCCAAATTAGGCCCAAATTTTCCTACCCAGCCTAAAAACCAAACCGACCCACCAGCCCGTGACCAGGATTGGCCCAACCCCCCTCTTTAAAATCCCACTTCCTAAAATCTAGGGCTGGACTTTACCCTAAGACCTTTACCGCTAAAACGGCGTTGCTCTTCTTCTTTAACGGAGACCTTATCAGAAAAAGCAAAAAAAAAGAATAGACCCCCCTTCGTTCTTCATCATCACCAAATAGAAACAATGAAACCTCACCTCCACACTCTCGTCCCTCAAATACATGTTGCGAACGCTAAATGTATATAGTGTGAATGAGTCACAACTACTATACCAAAAATTATAACAGCCACCAAATAATAAATAAGACAATAAAACAACAACAAAAGGAACACCAGAATTTACGAGGTTCGGCCAATTTTGCCTACTTCCTCGGACACAACCAATATTTTATTCTACTCCAAAAATACAAGTGAAATGATACTAAAGAGAGAAGATACAAATGTCTTAAGAAGATAAGAAGGCAAATGAGAGGTGTGTTTAAATCCTAAATATTAGGCCTTCTTTTATAGGGTGAAATTTTACCCCAAATTAAGTCCCCCACCGATGTGGGATAGTTTGCCATATTCAAAAAATCTCCACCTTGGCAAAATTCCTCATCTTCAATTTTTTCTCTGTAACAAATTTTGATTGTGTATTCATTTTCAATCTTCAGTGTTCAACAATGTTGATCAAATCCAAACAATGTTGAAACTTGACCGCAGTCACCACTTTTGTCAGCATATCAGCAGGATTCTCCGTAGTATGAATTTTCTTCACCGTGACTCCACCTTCTTCTATGATTTGTCGTACGAAATGATACCGAACATCAATGTGCTTCGTCCTTGCATGATAAACTTGGTTCTTCGCTAATTGAATAGCACTTTGACTATCACAAAAAAGTGTGATACTTTTTTGTCCAATACAAAGCTCTTTTAGCAATCCCTGAAGCCAAATTGCCTCCTTTACAGCCTCTGTAATAGCCATGTACTCTGTCTCTGTTGTAGACAAATCAACTGTTGACTACAAAGTAGACTTCCAACTAACTGGTGCTCTTGCAAAAGTAAACACATAACCAGTAGTTGATCTTCGTTTGTCCAGATCACCCGCAAAATTTGAGTCACAATATCCAACTACAGATTGATGCCTTCCTGCTCAAAAACTAACCCAACATCTACAGTATTATGAATATACCGTAGAATCCACTTCATAGCTTGCCAATAATCCTTTCCTGGATTATGCATATATCTGCTGATAACTCCAATAGCTTGTGAAATGTCAGGTCTCGTATAGACAATTGCATACATCAAGCTACCAACATCATTTGCGTATGGTACCCTTGACATATACTCTTGTTTAGCTTCATCTGTTGGCGACATAGTAGTACTTAGCTTAAAGTGGGGAGCAAGTGAAGTACTAACTGGCTTAGTCTTCTCATCTATGCCAAAACGTTGTAGTACTCTCTTCAAATATTCCTTTTGAGATAAACAGAGTTTCTTTGAATGTCTCTCTTATTATCTCCATGCCAAGAATTTTCTTTGCCTCACCCAGATCCTTCATCTCGAACTCCTTCTTCAGTTGAATCTTCAACTTATCAATTTCTTCCGAATTCTTGGAAGCTATCAACATATCATCAACATATAGGAGAATATATACATAGGAACCATCGTCAAGCTTGCGTAAATACACACAATGATCGTACTTGCTTCTCTTGTACCCTTGCCGCAACATAAACTTGTCAAATCATTTGTACCATTGTCTAGAAGATTATTTCAATCCGTACAACGAATTTTCAAGTTTGCACACCATATTTTTTTTCCAGTAACATTGAATCCTTCTGGCTGAGTCATGTAGATTTCCTCCTCCAAGTTTCCATGTAAAAACGCAGTTTTTACATCCATCTGAACTAGTTCCAAATCCAATTGTGCTACCAAAGCCAACATAATTCTTATGGAGGAATATTTTACAACTGGAGAAAACACTTCATTGTAATCAATTTCCTCCTTTTGAGAATATACTTTGGCCACCAATCTTGCTTTGTAGCGAACATCTTCTTGGTTAGGAAATCCTTCTTTCTTTGCAAATACTCTTTTGCACCCAATTGCTTTCTTTCCCTTCGAGAGATTGGCCAATCTCCATGTATGATTCTGATGAAGGGACTGTATTTCATCATTCATGGCAATCATCCACTTATCTTCTTCTGAACTTTGGACTGCGTCTTTATAAGTGGTAGAAGCATCATCAGCTACAATTGAGGCGGCACAAGCAACCGTCTCTATAAGACGAACAGGTATTGTTATTGTCCTTTTTGGCCTGCTGGTTTAAATTGATTCAAGTTGTTGTTGAGGTTCCTGAGTTGGAATGTCCCTCTCTACTGGCTGTTCTTCCAGAGGATAATCTTCATTTGTTTCCTCCTCTGCTTCTTGTGTAGGAAAAATAAATTTTCCCTCAAACCCCACCTGCTTAGAAGCACCCTCATTTTGTTTGGTATCTTTTGTTACCTTATTTACCATAGCAGATTCATCAAAGGTAACATCCTTGCTGAATATTACTTTCTTTGTCATAGGACACCATAAGCGATATCCTTTGACTCCAGAAGTAATCCCCATGAAAATATCCTTATTTGCCCTTGGATCCAATTTTGACTCTGTCACATAATAATATGTAGTTGAGCTAAATACGTGCAAAGAGTCATAATCTACAGCAGGCTTTCCATACCATTTTTCAAATGGTGTCTTGCCATCAATAGCAACAGATGGTAAGCGATTAATGAGGTGGCATGCATATGTAATTGCCTTAGCCCAAAATTCTTTGCCCAAGCCAGCATTGGACAACATACACCGTACCTTCTCTAGCAAGGTCCGGTTCATACATTCTGCCACTCCATTTTGTTGTGGTGTATGTCTGACAGTGAAGTGTCGGATGATGCCATCATTTTCATAGACCTTATTGAAATGATCATTTTTGTATTCACCTCCATTATCTGTGCAAATACACTTGATCCTCCTGCCTGTTTGATTCTCCATCATCGTCTTCCATTTGAGAAAAATTCCCAACACTTTATCTTTGCTCTTCATTGTATACACCCACACTCTTCGGGAAAAATCATCAACAAAGGTTACAAAATAGTGTTTCCCACCCAATGAAGGTGTTTTGGAAGGACCCCAAACATCAGAGTGTACATAAACCAAAATACCTTTAGTATTATGGATTGTTGTACCAAATTTAACCCTTGTCTGTTTCCCTTTGACACAATGCTCGAAAAACTCCAAGTTGCAAACCTTTATTCCCTTTAACAATCCATGATCTGATAGAGTTTTCAAGGATTTTCCTCCAGCATGTCCCAAACGCATGTGTCATAGCCTGGTTGCTTCTGCCTCTTTGTCGTCACTAGATGTCACTATCGATGTCCCAATAATTGTACTGTCATGATAGCGTTGCATATTATTGTTCTTCCAATTATCCTTCATTACCACTAGTGCACCGGAGCATACTCTCATCACTCCATTTTCTGCAATGATTTTGAACCTTTTTGATTCTAGGGCTCCCACAAAGATGAGATTTTTCTTCAAATCCAGTACATATCGAACATCTGTTAATGTTCTGATCATTCCATCATGGTTCCTTAATCGTATTAAACCAATGCCATATGAGGTAAGAGGGATGTTATCCGCTGTATGAACGACTCCATATTCTCCTTCTTGAAAATCCACGAACCAGTCCCTATTGGGACACATATAATAGCTACAAGCCGAGTCCATAAACCATATGTATGATGATGTTGATGGCTCTGTTGTAACTAATGAGAAGTCTGAATCATCACAATCAGCTACATTTGAATTCATAATGGCCTTTCCATTGTTATGTTTGGCCTTATTCTTCAACTTCGGACAGTCTTTCTTCCAGTGCCCCTTTTCTCGACAAAAGGCACATTCATCTTTGTTGGGTCTAGATCTTGACTTGGATCTTCCTTTCTTTGTCCTCGTTTGATTTTGAGGGCGACCCCTCACAACCGGTTCTTCTCCTTCTCCGCCCTTCTGTTTTTCTCCCTTTCTTTGTTCATAGTTGTACAAAGCCGAACAAACTTCTCTGAGAGAAATTTTGTCATTCCCATGGAGTAGAGTAGTTTCAAGGTGGTCGTACTCATCAAGAAGTGACCCCAACAACATCAAGGCCAAGTCACCATCATCAAAAGTTGCATCCATATTTTGCAAATTTGTGACCAACTTATTGAAACTGGTTATATGTTCATTCATCGTGGTACCAGGAACATAGGTGAAGCGAAACAGTCTCTTCTTCATGTACAATTTATTTTGACTATTTTTCTTCAAAAATTTATCCTCCAGTGCTTTCCATAATTTACTTGCAGAAGTTTCCTTTGTGTATGGATATTTCTGCCCCCTAGCAAGGTAAGATCGAATGGTACCGCAAGCAACACGGTTGATAATTCTCCAATCTTCTTCTACAATAACATCTGGTCTTTTTTCTTCAATGGCAAGATCTAGCCCTTGTTGAAAAAGGACATCTAGAACCTCGCCTTGGCACATCCCAAAATGTCCTGAGCCGTCAAAAATTTCTACCGCAAATTTTGCATTTGACACAATTCTTGTCATAAGCGAAGATGTCAATGATGATGTATTGTTGATACTTGATGTAGATTCTTCTTGTTTATTATCTCCCATCTCTGACACAAATATTATTTAATAATTGATGAAACAAATCAAGATTATTTCCTTTCTTATGTGGAAGATCAGACTAAGCTGCAACCACAGAGCATACTCATACAGAACCTTGACTCAGTTACCAAGATAAATTTTTTCTGATGTGGAAGATCAGACTATGTTGCAACCACAGAGCATACTTAGACAGTACCTTGGCTCTGATAACAATTGTTGTGGAAGACAAATTTATATAGTGTGAATGAGTCACAACTACTATACCAACAATTATGACAGCCACCAAATAATAAATAAGACAATAAAGCAAAAATAAAAGGAACACCAGAATTTACGAGGTTCGGCCAATTTTGCCTACTTCCTCGGACACAACCAATATTTTATTCCACTCTAAAAATACAAGTGAAATAATACTAAAGAGAGAAGATACAAATGCCTTAAGAAGATAAGAAAGGCAAATGAGAGGTGTGTTTAAATCCTAAACATTAGGTCTGTCTTCTTTTATAGGGTGAAATCTCTCCCAAATTAAGTCCCCCAACGATGTGGGATAGTTTTCCATATTCAACAATACACACATATAAATGACTGAAGCAAAGTTTAAAAAAATTTCAAAGGAAGATCTGAAAATCACAAAGCTTGAAAACAAAGAAGACCTGAGATTTATAAAATAAGTTTGAAGAAAAATTAATTTCAAAATTCAATTCCCCTTTTTCTAGTTTGTACGAGCTGTGGAAGTCGATTTCATGGGTCTGAAATTCTGCTGCTCTACTGCTGATTCACCGCATTGCTGAGCTCCATCTTCGGAGTATTTTGGTTGTTATTCGATTTTTGAAGTTTGTTTCACTTGCCGCTAGGTATGTAATTGCTCACTTTGTAATCTTCCCTTAATTGTATGAATGAACACTCAAACTGTTTTGCTGAATCTATGTTTGATTTTTGTGTGTTCATTATGGTTGGATACTAGACTTTTCTTCATCTATTTTGTTCGGTTTATGTGTTTAAATTTGAAGATTTAAGTTGGATATTAGTGATTGCTAGGAATGCCTTGAAGCTTAGTCAAAGAATTATTCTGAATTATTTTGGCTGTGTAGTTGAAATTTCTCTCATGTCTAAATTCTCGGCCGCTATAATAATTATTCATCTAGGATACTTAATAAAAGTCTAGAGTAAATCTCAAAATTTATATTCTGGGTCTGTTTGACTGTTTTTATGAACGTTATGATTTGTCAAGATGCTAGCGGAACCTGATATAAATGTTGTTGCCTGTTGCTACCGAATCTTTAGGAGCATTTTAATTTCCAAACTTCTAGGCAACAGTGGTGAAAATAAAAGGCTACAGTTAGAAGAATTATATCTCGTAGGAAATGCACTAATTTAGTACGTTTATGTGGGATTTACATACTCTTTAGTTAATAGGAAGAACTTTAGGCAGTAATTTATTGATATTTGCCATCTCATGCGTATTTTAATCAGATTTCCTCTCTATTGGAATTTTGTATACTCTTATTTGCATCAATTTGTTAGTAATGAATGAGAAGCAAAAATGTTCCATTTAGCTCAAGCACTGTGTGCTTAGGATTGTTATCGAAAGAATTGACGCAAGTAACAAACTATGGTCATTGGGAACTATTTGTGTGTTTGAAGCAGAACGTATGGACTTAACTATTTTGCCCATTCACAATTGTCAATATTAAGCTAATGAATCATATGAACATCCATAGTTTGCCTTAATTGAGTACAAATCTTTTAAAATAAATTGAGCATTCCATCTACAAATGAATCCTATAATCCATGGCCCTCACATAAATACAAAACTAGTGTATAAAACACTTTCAACATTCGTAGTTTGCTTTAGGCATGTTTATAATAAATTATCGTGGCTATGAGTACGGTTCCCGTGACATAGATATGATATCTAATTTCAAAATTTGGCGGTGCATTTCATGTAACCCAATCATAACAACTTCGAATGTTAATAAAATAAATATATCATGAACCGCGGGTGCATTTTATGTAGCGTAGTTTAAGACGTGTTTTAAATAACATTGGATCTTCCTAAAAGCGGTTTAAATTAATTAAAAGCAGTTATAAAGCTAAAAGGCACAATAGGTTAAAACATGTAGTAAATCAGATAATAGGCCAACTTTAATAGTTTAAGCGACCGTGCTAGAACCACGGAACCCGAAAATGCCTAACACCTTCTCCTGGGTTAACAGAATTCCTTATCTAGAATTTTTGGTTCGCGAACTTTTAAATAACGTCAAAAATTTCCTCAATTTGAGATTTTAAAATAAACCGGTGATTTGAGAGACCAATAAATTATTCCAAGTGACGACTCTGAAAAATTAAATAAAATATTCTCATTCCGAATAATGTCACTTTAATAGGAAAAACTCCCCTATACCCTCTCGGGTGTAAAAAGAAGGTGTGACAGGTCTGGCGACTCCTTAGTTGAGTTTATTTTAGATATAGGGTCTCCGCTCCCTACTCGCTTTTCCAATATAGGGTCTCCACTCCCTAGTTGAGTTTATTTTAGACATAGGGTCTCCACTCCCTAGTCGTTTTTCCAACATATGGTCTCCACTCCCTAGTTGACTTTATTTTAGACATCCCTAGTCTGTTTTTCCAACATAGGGTCTCCACTCCCTAGTTGAAGTTATTTTAGACATAGGGTCTCCACTCCCTAGTCACCTTTCCAACATGGTGTCTCTACTCCCTAGTTGAGTTTATTTTAGACATAGGGTCTCCACTCCCTAGTCGCTTTTCCAACATAGGGTCTCCACTCCCTAGTTGATTTTATCTTAGACATAGGGTCTCCACTCCCTAGTCGCATTTCCAACATAGAGTCTCCACCCCCTAATTGAATTTATTTTTAGACATAGGGTCTCCACTCCCTAGTCTCCTTTCCAACATAGGGTCTCCACCCCCTAGTTGAGTTTATTTTTAGACATAGGGTCTGCACTCCCTAGTCGCCTTTCCAACATAGGGTCTCCACTCCCTAGTTGAGTTTATTTTTAGACATAGGGTCTCCACTCCCTAGTCGCCTTTCCAACATAGGGTCTCCACTCCCTAATTGAGTTTATTATTAGACATAAGGTCTCCACTCCCTAGTCACCTTCCAACATAGGGTCTCAACTCCCTAGTTGACTTTATTTTAGACATAGGGTCTCCACTTTCTACTCGTCCTTCCAATATAGGGTCTCCAGTCCCTAGTTGACTTTATCTTAGACATAAGGTCTCCACTCCTTAGTCGCTTTTCCAACATAGGGTCTCAACTCCCTAGGTGATTTTAGTTTAGATATAGGGTCTCCATTCCCTAGTCTCTTTTTCCCAAGGATACCCAATTTTTTCCTGTATATTTTTCATATGCAAAATACCTTCAAAATAGCATGTATATGCATATGTAAGCATATTCAAACGTTTTATTATTTTTCCTTAATTTTTAGATATTTTTAAATCGATTTATTGCTTATTTTTACCAAGAAAAACCCAAATATTATTCCAAAAATTATCATATTTTGTGATTTATTTATTGGATTCACATATTTATACTAAAATATAGCTAATATAATTTTTTATATTTTTACAAATTTATTTAGTATTTTTTAAAGCTAAATTGCATATAATTGCAATATTAGCCCCATTTAGATTTAATTACCTTTATGTCCATTAAAATTAGGGCCAATATTTTTAATTTAATAATTTTGTATTGTTAATCATTTCAGTACTTTTAATTTATTTCCATAAATTATTTTTGCTATTTTTATAAAGTAAATAAGGGAAAAGTGGCTATTTAAATGTTAGCCCATTTTCATTTCAATTTTGGCCGGATTTGGCACCCCAATTAAGCCCAACCTGAGGCCCAATTACCCTGACCCAAATCCTAATCTACCAAACTCACGGCCCTTTTTAAACAACCTGCCCGGATCCCCATTCAATTCAAGCCGTTGATCAAAATGATTAACGACCACCATTTAACCTTTACTTTTTAATTCCCCATTACCCCAAACCCTAGTCATTTCTCATCTGCAGCCGCCTTCGAATGCCACTTCTCTCCTAATTCTCTCTCAAACTCCCTCTCAAACCCTAACCGCCCCTTCAACCACCACCTTAAAATCGCCTGAATCAATGGCTTCCAAAGCCATTAAAGGCCTGTATCTACCTCCTATGACTTCTACCTGCCTGATTATCATGTTTTCAAGGTCGGACCTTGAAGAAGTTTTGGTCCAGACCTGGGTTGATTTCAGTTCTATGGCTGTCTCCGACCTTGCTCTGGCCAGCCATGGCTATTTGAGCCTGATCTTGACTTCTCTTGCTTAGATCAATGACTTTCCAAGCCTTTCTCACCATCTGGGTTCTTCTGAAACCCTAACCTTCGAGGTTCTTCCGATTCTTTTAGATTCGTTGTAGATCTATGTTTATCCAAAGTTCTATACGTTTTCTCAAAGTTTCTTTCAAAACTTTACCTTCAGAACCTTTATCTTTTCCGATTTAGGGTTTGGTTAAGTTATTTAGAAGCTTTCTCTGATCTTTAGCATTTTCTACTGTGTTTCTTTATGTTGTTCTTCTACTGGAGTGTGCATGATTAAAAGTCATAGTTCCTTCTTGAGTTTTCTGATTTTATTTTGTTGATATTTTTTCCTGATTTACTTGTTTTCATCTCTATACTCGAGTGATGGTGAAAACCCTAAAATTTGGGGTTCATTCGAGTCCTAAGACTATTTGCTATATGATTTACTCGTTCGTCATACTCTGAATTCGATGGGTTTCAAAACCCTAATTCCTTTGGACCTATTCGAGTTTCTGAAGTTGCTTCACCTGTTGCTCGACTGAATTTCAAAATCTTTCGTTTCTTTATATGATTCTGACTTCCTGCTAAACTATACAAGGTCTTTTACTTGACCCCTTTTGCATGCTATTTGATACTCTCTCTTTTCTCTATTACTAAATTACTGAAATTGGCCTATATGACTACCATGTTTCGGTAGTCCACTACTTACTGATTTTGTGATTGCGTGACACTTCTCTTTGTCATAGATTCAGCCTTGCATGCCTAATGTTTATGCACTCTTTATATGCTGAATTTCCCTCTGAAATGACCTTCAATTGTGAACTGATTTCAAACATCCTTGTGTAATTCTAATTGATTCTTTCCTTGTATTATTGATTTCCATGTTTCTTGGACCAATTTGAACACTTTCCTTTGAACTTTCGATCCCTACCTTTTCTACTCAATTTGATTAATTCTCTTACCTTTATTACATTGGTATTTGATTCTTACAGACCTTTCCTTGATTAGAATCTGATGAACCTAGTCTCTATTACCTATTGTGTACTTTTACTGTGCTGAAGTTACTTCCTTATTAGTTATATTCAGCCTTATGTGATTACTTTCCTTATTTAGTATTTACATGTTACCGTTTAATTTTAACTCCTTAATTAAAGGAAGCTCTTTTACTGATTGATTTTAATTGGTACATAGTTCCATAATTATTTTCTTGCCTTATTTTTCTGCCTATTTTCACACTATAAATACCCTGCTCTTTCATTAACATAGACACACACGAACACACTTAGTTCTGAAATCACTTACATTCAAAAACATTCTTTTGTTTTATTACTTGTACTGTGGCATGTCTTCAAAGTCCTGCTACCTACTTTTACTATATTTTGCTTCTCTAAACTGGTATGTTCTGATTAAGAATTCATCATCAACAACAATATGTTTACTTAATACTTTTGCCTTCTTGTGTTCCTACTGCTTGCGATCAATTCAGTACTTATTTTTGCATGTTGTAATCTCCTTCTACCTATTTTGAATATATTATGTGTCCTAAACCCCTACCCAAATATGTTTGATATTGATGGCTTGTATGAGGCATGACAGTATTAAGCATTACTGTCTATGACTCAAACTTGATTCCCCTGGCATCATAGCCTCTATGTTATCATTATATGTTGTGTATTCTGGTTGATTTTGTAAGCATAACAGCAATACTTATTGAAGTACATGCCCAGAACTAACCAATGCCTAAGTACATAGGCTCTCTGCAAGTTCCCAATCCCTGAATCCATTTTGTATCAAATTATCAATTTGTTTATGTCTGTTTCCCAGCACCTCTTTCCCTCTCCTTTATTCCCTCAGAACTTTGTTTCTTCACTTGCACTCTCTCTTAGATTACCCCCCCCCCCCCTTATGAGCCTTGCCTTGGGGACCCTCTAAGCCCCTTCTGAACTTGGACACTTGAGGGATGGTCCTTCCACACTGCACTTTTCCTTATTCTGGTAATACAATTTGGGTGTGAGCACTGCCCGGAGTCCCATTGAGGCTCTTAGGGAACTCTGACACACTCAAATTGGAGAAAGGCTTTGGATCAATGGTCTTTGAGTTGGTTTATCTTGTAACTCAGAGAGGAAGTCAAGAATCAGGCCTCCTTCGGTTGTACTTTCTTTGTATTTTTTTCTTTCTGATGTAATTTATTCTGGTTTGTAATAAGTTATAATAAACACTTGGGGCTGGCTAGTGAAAAAGGGTGGGTGACTATTCATACAAAGGGTAGAAATCATGCCTATATGACTGTTCTAATTCTGCAGATTCAACTACATATAGAAACCACGCCTACAGGACTGTTCTAATTCTGCATATTCAGCTACATATAGAAACCATGCCTATAGGAATGTTTTAATTTCTGCATACTCAACTACATGTAGAAACCATGCTTATAGGAATGTTTTAATTTCTGCATACTTAACTACATATAGATACCATATCTATAGGTCTTCTACATATAGATACCATGTCTACAAGGTTTTCTGTATTTCGAAACTACGTCTATAAGGCTTTAAAATCAGTAATGCATAGAAAGCATGCCTATAGGAGTTTTGAAATGAATCTGATTCGCTTCACTCAGTATTAGCTATAAAATCAGTAATGGTAGATGCTATCACCTGCAGAATCTGCAACCAATTTATTTAATTTTGTGCATTCTGCATCTCTTTTAATAATCTGAGTCCCTCACTTAGCCAGTTTAACAAGTAGGCATATAGGATTTCAAATAATTCATTCCAAGTTTTACTATCTCATTACCTTCTGAATTTAGTAGATATCATGCCTATAGGACCCCGTCTAAACACTTAGCCAATCCTTAGAGCAATAACTGAAACTGAATCTGCTTCTGTTAATTATTACAACCAACAGGCAGGCCTGATTCAGACTTCTTATCTGAGTTATGCAATAAACTAACTGCCTCAACAATCTCATCTCCCTCGTCTTTAATGCTTTTAAATCAGACCTAAAAAATACGTGCAAGACATGCTATTTTATGTGTTTTGAGGAGGTATACATGAGCCTCTATTTATTTATATGTTTCCCCCAAACATGCATATCTGTTTTTGTATGTCGCTTTAGAATTTTTACCTTTGAAACTCCAAATAATCCCAACAACCCTCCCTTTTAGGATTAGTAGTCCTAAGTGCCTTTGGGACTGATAGGAATGGGACGGGTAATAGCATGCAATAAGTAATCGAGACCAATCCGCGCTTTAATACCTTAACGGGGTGGGAAGGGTAGATATGGATATGATGAGCACGCGATAATATCACGTGTAGCCCCTCATTGAGGAGTGATTACCGGATATTGTGTGAGGTGATCCATATTTTTAATAAACCTAGGACCCCCCCCCCCCCCTTTATTCTTTAGTATTTCAATTCTTTCTTTTAAAAAATCAGCTTTTCTATTTGTTCTTTCAACCTTTGTTTACTTTCAAACCATTATGTGAAATCCCCTCTTATTTGAGCCTTATTTGTCTATATGTTAATTGCACCAAATTCACAATAATTGTCTAGCCAGAAACCATAGTAGTGGATTCTGAGTGGTGCCTAACACCTTCCCCTTAGAATAATTTCAAGCCCTTACCCTATCTCTGGTTATTCAAATCAAACTCTTTTGGTGTCTTAATGCACCTTAAATCATCAGGTGACGACTCTTCAAAATTCAAACCCATTTCCCAAAAGGAACGAGTTGTCCTTCCAAATGTCATAAACCTGATTTCGCGAGAAAAAGGGGGCGCGACAGCATGGCGACTCTGCTGGGGATTTTTAAGATTTTACCATTTTAGACTATTATTGTGAATTTATGCTTCTTTATGTGCAATTATTTGTTTATTTCTTTTAAGCATTTAATTTCCTTTTCGATTGCAAAGGTGACTTGTTTTTTTGTTTCTTTCCCTTACTGCTTTCCTTCATTACCGCTTTAACAACAACAACAACAACCCAATATAATCCCACAAGTGGTCCTAAGTTCCTTTGGGTTTACCGCTTTAAATTATGAAATTGTTGTATTTACTGCTTTCTTAAACGTGCAAATACATGACAATATGCCTTTAATTGTTGCATAATCATGCTCAACATCATATTCCACTCGTTCCAAACAAATCATATAGCCATGCTTATATTGAGTGGTTGCGCTTTTCCGATATTATCATCCCCCTAAATCCGAAAAAGGCGTATTTACGGTAAAACCAGTCGATCAACGGTGTAGTCGATGGTTCCATGCCTTTCTCCCTTGAGTTGTCTGCTCAAGGGTACTAGTCTAAAACCCCATAGAAACCTTACTCTATTTAAACTATGCATGCATCATGGTCAAACCTAGCCGAGTCAGTTATGTTGTCCGCATAATAACTCTTTAAGATAGCCTTGTCCAAAGTCCACTAGGTTTCCCCAAAATCGAAACGGACACTACCACGTTCTGTGCATTAATTTGGAGAACTAAATGTTTTTATGCCAATTGTTGATATTAAATAGTCGAGTCCGGTGGGGGTAAGGGCCTAACCCTTTCTGTCTTGCAGAAATATGAGGCACAAAATCCCTAGATTCGGCATGGTCACCAATGTCCACCCAAAATTGCTAAGCTGGTGGGAGGATCTTCACTCTAGTGATCAAACCCTTGTCCACAAATACCTGGGCAACCTACCTTCTCTCCTGGAAATCCAACCCAACAACAAGATCATAGAAGTTGCCACTTTGTAATGGGATTGTGAGAGATCTGTGTTCCGCTTTAGGGACATTGAAATGACGCCCTTGCTAGAAGAAATAGGAGGATTGGCCGGTATACCATGGGAAACTCCAGGTTTGTTAATGCCCGAGAACCGCAATGGCAGGGGCTTCCTCAAAATGATGGGTTTGAAGAGAAATCCAGAACTGACATGTCTGAAAGAGTCCTATATCCCTTTTGATTATTTGTACGAGAGGTACTATCACATCAAGTCCTAACGTACCTATCCTAATGAATTTGCCATTACGTCACTAGGGCATATTCACTGAAGGGTCTTTGTATTCATGTTTTGTTTCCTGGGGTAGATAGTGTTTCCAATTAAGAAAGCAAGGATCCATACCAGGCTGGCTATGGTAACTAAAACTCTGATGGAGGGAATTGGTGGGCAACCATTCAGTATTGTGCCCATGATCATTGCCAAAATATACCGGGCCTTGGAGAAGTGTCAATGAGGGGCCAAACACTTTGAGGGCTGCAATTTGCTACTCTAGCTTTGACTCATGGAGCATCTCCAAACGGGTGAGTACCGACAAGAGATTCAGCGATGATATTGGGATGATCATATCGTTTTCCATCATCTGAAGCGAATGAATTACATGCCCAACATGTTCGCCCAGCCAGAAGATGCCATAAGATGGGTGGACTTATTTGATAATCTAACTGAGGACCGGGTACAATAGATGTTCGAATGGTTCCCTACCGAGGAGTTCATCACCTGATACTAGGATGCACCATTTCTGATACTGATCGGTCTGGGAGGAACACACCCTTACGTCCCTCTCCGTGTTATAAGGCAAGCCGGTAGGAAGCAGGTTATACCCAGGGTCAACAAGAAGAGTCATTTCTAGGCTAACTTCCAGGCTGATGACAGTCCTTACAAGTGCCAAGCTCTGCATATGTGGCACTGCAAGATCATCATGGGGAGAGATACCATCGAGCCAGACAGGTACCACGCTGGTTGCGCTCCCTACTATTCAAGCTGGTTGGAGGATAATCACGATGGTCTGGGCCAGCCAGTGCTCGCTAGGGGTCACAGGATCATAGATGAAAGGGCCAAGGCATAGGTTAAATACAATCAACTGTGCAAGAGGATCCGGGAGTACGAAAGCAAGCACAGTCAGATACAAGAAGCCAACCAAAAGCTGATAGAGGAGTGGAAAGACATGGCTGTTAGCGCCAACAAGCGACTGGGATACTTGGAGTGGGGAATAGTGGAGCTGGAAAGCAAAATTCCTCAAAGGAATCGAAGATTGCCAAAATGCAGAAGGAAACGAGGGCGGACACCTAGCCAAAGCCTATCTATATCTGGGACTTCGCGAGCTGGGAAAGTTGTTCGATTGAGCCAAGGATGCCGAATCTGGGGAAGGACCTTCTGGGACTAAATAGAAAGGAGTTTTCTTTTGCTTTATGAAATATAATAAGGCCAATGGCCATTAATGACATTTTATTTCTTGTTATTTAGTGTCGATTTGGGATCCGTCTATTTTTATCAATAAAATGAATCATTTAGCATCCTAAGTTCTCAAATTCAATTTGTCGCTAGGCCTACCTCGGGCACAAAGAGGTCTCCAAATTAGGACACGATTTATATTCTTGCACTATGTGTTTAAATATTGCAACATTTTTCTTATAATCCTCACTAACTTGTTACCTTTTTTATTTTAATTATTGTTTATCTATTCCCCTTCCCAAAGGTTAGTTCGTGCATTCTGGCAATATCATCTTATCTCACGAGATCCAGGGGCCCTCCACCCACTCCTCCTCTTAGTCCTATCACAAACAAGAACAAAGGAAAAATGGAAGATTTGAACAACGCCAGAAAGGAGAACTCAACTGAACAGGTAGATGTCACTCATGGTCATGGTACTCTGGTTCCTAAGGAAAATGCATCCCAACTTGAACAAAAGCTGCTGAAATTTCAAGAAGAACTTGATCAGGTTCGGAATCTGGCAAACTTGTCATTTTCTCTCACCACTCCCGATGTCAATTTCCCAAATGCTCAGAACCCCACACCTCCACAAAATATCCCAAAGCCGCAAACCCTCCCTCTCCTCACCACCATTGCAACACCTGCCATACTTCCAACAATACCCCACTGCTCATCCCGGAACCCCAAAACTCCACAAATGACCACTTCCACACCCATCACAACACCCCCATCTATGTGGAGACCATGCCACACTCCATCCAACCCAGCTCAAGTACACCCAAGTCTGATGATAAAGACTCACTCATCAAGAATCTGGCCGAAGAACTTAAGAATTTGACTAACCAGATTCAAGGCGTTAAAGGAAGCAAGGGAATTGAAGGGCTAAACTACGAAGATCTTTGCATACAGCCCGATATCGAACTACTTGAGGGGTACAAACCTTCTAAGTTCGAGATGTTTGATGGTACAGGGGATCCGAGGGTCCATTTGAGAACGTACTGTGACAAGCTGGTTGGAGTAGGTAAAGATGAGAGAATTCGCATGAAGCTTTTCATGAGGAGTCTGAAAGGAGGTGCTCTATCTTGGTACATTAGCCAAGATCCGAAGAAATGGTCAAGTTGGGTAGGCATGGCGTCCGATTTTATGGATAGGTTCAGGTTCAACACGGAGAATGCGCCAGATGTGTTCTACATTCGGAATCTAAAAAAGAAACCTACAGAAACGTTTCGCGAGTATGCTACTCGCTGGAGGTTCGAAGCTGCTAAGGTCAGACCTGCCTTAGAAGAGGAACAGATGAACAATTTTTTTGTCCGGGCTCAGGACCGCGGTATGAAAGATTGATGATGATTGAGAGCCACAAATTTTCTAACATTATCAAGATGGGTGAAAGGATTGAAGAAGGCATCAAATGTGGTATGGTTACAAACCTCGAGGCCTTGCAAGCTACAAATAAGGCCTTACATTCCGGTGGTGTGTCCAAGAAAAGGGACGTAGGAGCCGTAATGGTAATAGTACGCAATAAGTAATCGAGACCAATCCGCACTTTAATACCTTAACAGGGTGGGAAGGGTAGATATGGATATGATGACCACGTGATAATGTCACGTGCAGCCCCTCAATGAGTAGTGATTACCGGACATTGTGTGGGGTGATCCATATTTTTAATAAACCTTGGACCCCCCCCCCCTCTCTTTATTCTTTAGCATTTCAATTCTTTCTTTTAAAAAAACAGCTTTTCTATTTGTTCTTTCAAACTTTGTTTACTTTCAAATCATTATGTGAAATCCCCTTTTATTTGAGCCTTATTTGTCTACATGTTAATTGCACCAAATTCACAATAATTGTCTGGCCGGGAACTACATTAGTGGATTATGAGGGGTGCCTAACACCTTCTCCTTAGAATAATTTCAAGACCTTACCCTATCTCTGGTTATTCAAATCAAACTCTTTTGGTGTCCTAATGCACCTTAAATCATTAGGTGGCGACTCTTCAAAATTCAAACCTAGTTCCCAAAAGGAACGAATTGTCATTCCAAATGTCATAAACCCGATTTCGCGAGAAAAAGGGGGCGCGACAACAATTAATGCAGATAAGCACAAAAATCCGCCCCTCTGGCACAATTACACAATTAAACAGGTATATGATAGGAAAATAAGAAAGATAAGCACATAAGGTTCGCCCCTCGGGCACAATGTCAATCAATCTGCCCCTCAGGCAATATCTCAGAACAATACCAGCCCCTCGGGCTATATCTCACATCACAATGGGTACCCGCGCTCACTAGGGTGTACAGACTCCTGGAGGGGCCCCTTACGGCCCAAGCGTAATATCAAGCCACCCCGTGTCATCATAAACAGGCTCTCGGCCTCATATCAACATCAACAAGCCACCTCGTGGCGTACATATCTCAAGCCCTCGGCCTCGTAATCAAATCAGCGTATCATCGTTGCGGCGTGCAGCCCGACCCAAAAGTATCCTCATAACACAGTCCCTCGGCCTTACTCTGTCAAAAATCACATAAGCCACTCGGGAAACAGTAAAACATGATGCTCAGCCCAAAATATGATTTAAAATATCATTTCAAGTGTTAAAATAGAGTAAACATGGTTGAGTACAAGTTTAAAGTCAAAACAGTGAAGAAATATCAATAAAAATCCCCAAAGGGTTCAAATAGTTGGTACGAAGCCCAAATATGGCATTCATCCCAAATAATGATGATAGCAAATAGATTTTAGTCAAATATGCGATAAAATCATCAATCGGGACGGACCAAGTCACAATCCCCAATATTGCACGACCCCAGGCTCATCATCAAGCATGTGCCTCACCTCAATATAGCACTACGATGTGCAATCCGGGGTTTCAACCCATCAGAACATCATTTACAATCATTACTCACTTCGATTCGGTCTAACCTTTAGCTCGTGATGCCTTCGCCCGCACAAATCGACCTCCGAATGCTCCAAATCTAGCCACAATCAGTACATAATCATTAAAATATGCAAAGGGAACGAAGCCCACGTGAAAATATCCAATTTACATCCAAATCCCAAAATTGCTCAAACCCGGCCGCCCAGGCCCACGTCTCGAACCACGGGTTTCCAAAATGTATTCCAATCACGCTCCTAAGTACCAACTCACCTAACGGAGCTAACCAAATCATAAAAATTCCAATCCGAGATCATCTACAAATAAGTCAAATCTTGGTCAAACCTTTTGAATTATAAACTTCAAACTGAGAATTGTTCTTCCAAATTTCATGCTGATTACCCTAAAAACCAAAACCAGCAATTTACATGAGTTATAATACATCACACAGGGCAAGTCATGCCCGAGAACTAGCGAGCCAAGTGCAAAAGCTCAAAACGACCGATCGGGTCGTTACAGATTTTGTTACAATAACTTACAAAATTTTCCTAGTGAAAACTGGGGTAGAAAATTTCATTCATTTGTTTACTTTGGTGCCTAAACAGGATTTCACCTTGAGGTACAAGGTTTGAGATGACCAAAACAAGAAGTCTCGACCCTAATAAAAGAAAGGAAGAACAAAAAGAGAAGTTGAACTCTAAGTGCAGAAGCGGAAAAAAGATGCGGACTGCCCAAGAGATGATTGAAGTCACAAGTTTTGCATGTCTCGCTTTGATCCGAAGAGCTGAAGAAAAATGAACCAGCGTTTGCAGCTAACGAGTATCAAGATTCCGATCAGAGTCAGCGGGAAGAACCAGCCAAAGCTCAAGATCAAGCTTCAGAAGATTTATAGATAGGAATCTTGTAACTCGTAGCTGATAGGTTGAGCTAGTTTAGTTTTTCAATTTTCATTTCGGTGTAATAAAGATTTCAGCAAGCAGAAACAGTAGTAACAGCAGTGAAATCACAGCTTTTCGGTAGTCCCAGCTACCAAAACTTCCAGAACTAAACCGACCTGATTCCTTTATAGCCAAGGATATGTAGGCAACCTCTGAAGCAAGGTTCGGTCAAACGCTTTCAAAATGCTTCTCATGGAGTAAGTCTAACGAGAGTAATTGATAGGTTAATTCCTTATGGGTTCGACTCTGGTCTAAATACTAAGATTATAATTACAACATCCACGTGTCCTTTTTATAAGGCATAGTTGGGTGTGATCAAATTTTGGCGTCATTGCCGGGAAATTAGCGGTGTTATCAATTACAATTGAAAGAAATACAAAAATTCTTAGTGTAGTCAGTTTTCTCTACACCTAATCTATACATTGAAATTTTAACGTTTGTTGACTTGGTTGTACAGGTGCATGCCTAGAAACCTATCGAGAACTGGTGAAGTATTTGAAGCATTATCAGATCCCAGAGAGTTTTCAAGGCCATGAATTGGGCAAACCAGAAAAACAAACAACAATAAACAACTGAACAATTCGAACGAGACATGGGGGATCACGAAGTAGACCCAGCTGTACCAATAGCGCCAGTGACACCTCTTGTGCCAGAGGCTGCTCTCTATGACTGGGCACAACCCACAACTGAAAATCTGGCCACAACAATTGTAGTCCCACAGATACAGGCTGAATCATTCCAAATCACGAATAACATGCTGCACTTGTTGCAAAACAAGGGACTATTTTTGGGGTCACAAGTCGAAGATCCTCAAAGCACTTGAAGAATTTCCTGTCAATCTGCAAAACCCAAAGGCAACCCAACGTAACTCTGGAAGCAATCAAGTTGTTATTGTTTACATTCTCAGTGACAGGAGCTGCCTAGACCTGGATAAACTCACTCCCCATTAATTCCATAACAACTTGGGAGGAGTTAGTCAAGTAATTCATGAACAAGATCCACCCACCTAACAAGACTGCTCAACAAATTGATGAAATTTTGAGTTTCAAACAGAGACCAATGGAGACACTAAATGAAACATGAGAACGATTCAGAGTGATGCTGGTTATATGTCTGCACCACGGTATTCCAGATCTGATGTTGGGGCAGTGGTTTTACATGGGATTATCAGATAGCGTGAAGAACATTGTTGATGCTTCAGCTGGTGGAGCATTTTTGAGCAAAACATGGAGAGAAGGCCAAAGTCTACTTGACAAGATGGCACAGAATTCAGGATGGACAACCAGGAATGCACCTATCACTCCAGCGGTTCACTCAGTGGCCTTAGATCCATCCAACCAGTATACTCACCAAAAAGGTGGAAGTGTCAGGGCAGAAGCAGCAGGTACACATCGTAGATACTACCAATGGGGGCTTGTGCACATCTTGCATTAGTTAGCCAATTGGTAACCAGTGGAATGCTGAACATGATCATTATCACTACCCTGAAGACATGAACTATGTGTCTACTTATGGAGGCCAGAGATAGGGTGGTCAGAATTAGGGCCAGCAAAATCAGTCGTACAGGCCAGTCCAACCACAGTTCAATAATGGAAACATGGGAGGCATGAGACCTCCTAACAATATGACACCTTACCCAAGGCCACAAGGATATAACAGTCAAAATCAGCAGCAGGGGTATTATCCTCCTCAGCTGTAGCATGGTGGACGGCAGGAAGAATGGTTTTCTAGACTTGAGGCAATGATGTAGCAAGTAATTGGGTGTAATGAAAAAATTAGTGAAAGAGTAGATGCATATGATTCAGCTATCAAGAATATTGAAGTGCAGATGGGTCAAATTTTGATGTCTCTAAACAATCGTCCTCATAGGACATTACTTGCAGACACTCAAATAAACCCAAAAGATCAAGGCCCGAAGTAGCTGATGGCAGTGAGTCTACGGAATGGCAGATATTTAGACATAGAGTAATAGAGAGCTCGAGAAAGAAGATAGGCTAAGACACTCATACTAGTGCCCACTGAGCTAGATGAGTCAATGAAACTTACATAGGTGACAGTCCAGCCTACCCAGGAAGAACATAACATTCAGATTGAGATTGAGAAAGTAGTTGAGACAGCCTAGGAACAGGTAGTTGAGGTGGCTGCTGATAAAGACCAGTCCCAAATCATTGGGAAGAAGAGACTTCCTGCACCATTCCCTCAGCTAGCTAAGTACCGAAAAGAGGAGCAATACAAGAAATTCTTGGAGATGCTGAAACAAATCCAGGTAAACATTCCATTAAAAGATGCTTTGAAAGAGATGCCTGGGTATGCAAAAATGATGAAGGACTTAATGTCCCGAAAATTTGATTTCCAAGACTTGGCTACGGTGACTCTTACTCAGACCTGTATTGTAGTGGTGACTAGGCCAATTGTGGAGAAGCTATCTGACCTAGGGAGTTTTACAATTCCCTGTACTATTGGTAATTTTGCTTTCGCTAAGGCACTTTGTGATCTAGGGGCCAGCATAAATCTTATGCCCCTGGCGATTTATAAGAGGCTGGGGATTGGAAGAGCTAGACCCACTTCTATGTTGTTGCAGCTAGCTGACAGGACTACAAAAAGACCCTCTGGTATCCTGGATGATGTGTTGATTCAGGTGGGGAAATTTGTGTTCCCTGTAGATTTTGTGATCTTAGACTACAAGGTGGATGAAGAAATTCCCATAATTTTGGGAAGGCCGTTCTTGGCCACTGGGAGAGCTCTCATTGATTGTGAGACTGGGGAGCTCAAGATGAGATTGAACGATGAAGAGATAACATTCAATGTGCAGAAATCTATGAGGCGACCAAGTGAATTCGCCAATTGCTCTCTTATTGATGTCGTGGATGTAATCATAGAAACTGATGATGAGATGCTGACTAGTGAGGACCCTCTTGCTGCATGTTTGATGAATTTAGATGAGGTGAATGGAGAAGAACTGGCAGAGTGGGTGTTGGCATTAGAGGGCAGAGGGTTCTGGGATAGAACTCTTGAATTTGAGCCCTTGCACTTGGAAAATAGAGAAACTCCTACAGCCAAGCCATTTATTGAAGAATCACCAAAGCTGGAATTGAAGCCATTGCCCACCCATCTCAGGTATGAGTTCCTTGGACCCGACTCCACATGACCTGTTATTATCTCATCTAGTTTGTTAGATGTGCAGGCATAACAACTCTTGCAGGTACTCAAGGAGTGTAAGACTGCCATTGGGTGGACCTTGGCAGATATTAAGGGGATCAGCCCCGCCTGCTGTATGCATAAGATTCTGCTAGAAGAGGGACACAAACCTTCCAGGGAACACTAAAGAAGGCTGAACCCAAACATGAAGGAAGTGCTGAAGAAAGAAGTGATAAAGTGGTTAGATGCGGGAATCATTTTCCCAATCTCTGACAGCAACTGGGTTAGCCCAGTGCAATGTGTGCTTAAGAAGGGTGGCATGATGTTGATCAAAAATGATAACAATGAATTGATTTCAACAAGAACAGTCACGGGTTGGAGAATTTGCATGGACTACAGAAAGTTAAATCTAGCCACCCGGAAAGACCACTTCCCACATCCCTTCATTGATCAGATGCTAGACAGATTGGCAGGGAGGTCACACTTCTATTTTCTGGATGGGTACTTCGGGTACAATCAAATCTCCATTATACCAGAGGACAGAGAGAAAACCTCTTTCACTTGCCCATATGGCATTTATGCCTTTCGGAGGATGCCCTTTAGCCTATGTAATGCACCCGCCATATTCCAAAGGTGCATGATGGCAATATTCACTAACATGGTGGAGGACATAATGGAGGTATTCATGGATGATTTCTCAGTGGTGGGGAACTCATTTGATGAGTGCCTTATCAATCTGACACGTGTCCTGAAACAGTGTATTGAGACTAACCTGGTTCTTAATTGGGAGAAGTGCCATTTCATGGTACAAGAAGGCATAGTCTTGGGGCACCGGGTGTGAACCAAAGGAATTGAGGTGGATTGTGCTAAAGTGGATGTGATAGCAAAGCTGCCTCCTCCAACTTCAGTCAAAGTAATCAGGAGCTTCCTTGGGCATGCCGGTTTCTACCGGCGATTCATAAGAGACTTCTCAAAAATTGCCTACCTTCTCTGTAAGTTGTTAGAAAAAGATCACCCCTTCTTGTTTTCTGATGATTGCAGGGTAGCATTCGAGGAGCTGAAAAAGAGGCTAGTCACAACACCCATCATTGTTGCCCCCGATTGGGAGCAACCGTTCAAACTCATGTGTGACGCTAGTGACCACGCAGTGAGGGTAGTGCTGGGACAGCAACAAGCTAATGCATCCAATCTACTATGCCAGTAGAATGCTGAGTGGAGCCTAGTTGAACTACACTATGACAGAGAAGGAGATGTTGGTTGTGGTGTTTGCTTTCGACAAGTTTAGATCATATCTAATTGGTTCTAAGGTAATTGTATACACTAATCATGCAGCTCTCAGGTACTTGATTGAGAAGAAGGAATCTAAGCCGCGCTTGATTCGTTGGAGGTTGCTACTGCAAGTATTTGACCTCGATATTTGTGACCGTAAGGGCATAGAAAACCAAATCTCTGACCATCTATCATGACTTGAGGGAGTTGAAAACTTAGTTGAGGTTGAGGATATTCTGGAAACCTTTCCAGACGAGCAGCTGCTCGCTACTAGTCTTGAGCAAGTGCCATGGTATGCAGACTTTGCAAATTACCTAGCCAACGGTATAGTTCCCTATGACCTTTCCTCTGTACAAAAGAAAAGGTTTTATCGTGACTCCGCATGTATTATTGGGATAAGGCTTACTTTTTTCAAATATGTGTTGACAATATGATCTGGAGGTGCTTCCTCGAGATAGAACAATCTTCTGTTTTGCAGGCATGTCATGCATCGGCGTATGGAGGGCATTTTGGAGGAGTCAGGACAGCGGCGAAAGTGTTAGAGGCCGGTTTCTTTTGGCCAACAATGTTCAAAGATGCGCACCAATGGGTGAAGGGCTGTAATGAATGTCAGCGAACCGGGAACATTTCCCGTCGCCATGAGATGCCCATGAACCCAATTCAAGAAGTGGAAGTGTTTGATGTTTGGGGGATTGACTTCATGGGACCCTTCATTAGCTCATTTGGCAATAAGTACATACTTGTTGCTGTAGATTATGTGTCTAAATGGGTAGAAGCTGCAGCATTTCCCACGAATGATGCAAGAGTAGTGGTGGGGTTTTTGAAGAAGAACATATTCACCTGTTTTGGAACACCGAGAGCTATTATCAGTGACGGAGGCACCCACTTCTGTAACCGAGCCTTTGAGAAGTTGCTAGCGAAGTATGATGTGTGTCACAAGGTGGAAACACCGTATCATCCGCAGACAAGTGGACAGGTGGAAGTGTCTAATAGAGAGATAAAGAGTGTATTGACCAAGACAGTGAACGCCACAAGAACTGATTGGGCGAAAAAGTTAGATGATGCACTATGGGCTTATAGAACTGCTATTAAAACACCAATTGGTATGTCACCATATAAATTGGTATTCGGGAAGGCCTGCCACTTGCCAGTGGAACTTGAACATAGAGCTTGGTGGGCACTGAAGCAGCTGAACCTAGACATTGAGGCTGCAGGCACAACGACAATCACGGAATTGCATGAGATTGATGAGTTCTGACATCTTGCTTTTGAGAGCACAAGGTTGTACAAGGAAAGAATGAAGAAGTTGCACGACCAGAACATTGTTGAGCGAGATTTCAAATCTGGGGACATGGTATTGCTCTATAACTCAAGATTGCGGTTGTTCCCTGGTAAGCTTAAGTCACGATGGTCTGATCCATTTCGAGTGGTTGAAGTATTCCCTTCAGGGGCTGTAGAGATTGCCTCAGAGAAAGACTCTCACATGTTTAGAGTCAATGGGCAGATATTGAAGCTATACATAGGCATAAAATAACCAAAGAAAGTGTTAGAGACCCACCTAACGGAACCTCAGAGGTCGAGAGAACCTTAAATGCGCTTGTCTGTATTGTGCCATGACATTAAATCAGGCGATGCATGTGAGGCAACCCATTGAATTGTTGTAATCATCGTGCCACGATATTAACTAAGGCGCTGGTTGAGAGGCAACCCAATGATAGTAGTAGTTGTTAATTGTGAGTGCTAACCAATGTAGGTGACAATGGACGGGTGATAAGGCGATCGGAAGTGGTAAGAATAGGTGAAAAACATAAAAAACAAATTCGCCCAGGAGCGCACCCGCGCTACAGGCCGCACTAGTGGCCGCGCATATGGGCAAGTATTCTGCTTGGGCTCAAAAACATTAGCGCGCCCGCGCTATTGAACGCACTACTGGCCGCGCTACTAGCACGATCATGCTAGTGACCGCGCTAGTGGCCGCGCATATTGCATTGTGTTCTGCCTAGGCTAGTGCGGCCGCGCTCGTACTGCGCCACGACCACGCTAGTTCCGCCCACATCCGTAAGTTTTGTGTCATTTTTTTAATTAATTCTTTGTATGTTAATTTTTCTTTAGTAGCCTAAATTGCACCCCCCCCTTTCTAATAAACCCCCCCCCCCTTCTTTAATCCCAAACCCACCGCCCAAATCAAACAAAATCAGAAAACCCTCCCCAACCCCTTCTCCTCAGCGCTTTTTTTTTCTCCTTCAACTCCTCTCTTCAACAACTTTCCATTTTTTTCAATTTTCCCCAAGTCTCAAGCCACATTCCCCTCTACCTTTCTTCTCTGCTCCCAACCCTCTATCACTACAGGTATGAATCCCTTGTTCTATTTTGCCCTTTTCTTTTTATATTTTTTTTCAGAATTTAGTTTGTTTTTAGTGTGCATTTAGGTAGTTGTTTTTCTTTGTTTTTGAGTAGTAGAATTGGTAAAATATGTTGTAGTGTTTGTGGGTGGTGATATTGGTGGGGTGTCGTTTCACTTGGTTTGTGATTTTGGAAGATATTGTGGTGGGTTGATGTTGTAAGATGCTTGAAATGGGTTGTGAGTGCCTAATGCCCACAAGGTATTTGTGGAAAGGCCTCGGTGAACGTAATTATGTAGTTGTGACCATTTATGCGTGTGAAGTTTGAGTAACCGCATTGAGTCACAATTTTGTGTTGGGCTGTGTTAATGTGCTCCCGTTTTTCAGGTACCATGGCTCCATCTCGGAAACGCCGCGCAGGTACCTCTCCTAGCAGCCAAGCTGGCTCGTTCAAGACGCGCGGGGCAGCCCCTGCACGCCCCTTTGATAGTAACAGATTTGTCTCCGCCAAGGCTTAGGATTGCTTTGCGAATAAGGCTTCTAAAAAGCAGATTCTGGAGAGAGGTATTGATATAGGATCGGCCCAGCTACACTGCCCTCACATGTACACTGAGCTGGTGAGGCGGGGGTTGGAAACTTCATTGACAAGCTGGGCGAGGGCAATGTAATGATTGTTAGAGAGTTTTACGCCAATGTGAAGGAGTATGACAATGGCGTAGTCATGGTGCGCCGAAAGATGGTGAATGCTTCTGTTGAGGCTATACGGACGACCTACCAGTTGCCCCCTCCTATGGACAATTATGATGACTATTATGAGGGGTATGTCCTAGGACACATACAGTGGGAGAGGTTCTTTGAAACGATCTGTGTACCCGGGAAGGAGGTGATCTAGATGAAGTATGGTGAGAAATTTCACTCCTCGGCACTAACCTTTGAATGGAAGTGATGGTTGTATATTATCAACAATCGTCTAATCCCGTTCATCAACACTACGGAAGTGAATGTCCCTCGCGCGGCCTTGATTTGGTGCTTCATCAACGGTCACAACTTCGACGTGGCCAAAGTGATCCATGAGGAGATGTTCATCCGCTGTCCAGTAAAAAGGTATGGATTCTTTTTCCCTTCTTTGGTCACTAACCTTTGCAAGCAAGCTCTGGTGCTAGAGAATCCAGCGGTGGATGGGCTGGTGCCAAAAGACCGCATGTTCCGGGCAGACAAGGTAACCACGGGTAAGGAGCCGGCGGAAGCAGGTGGGGAGGATAGTAGTGGCTCTGATGACTCGAAGGATGAGGAGGCTGGGCAGGAGGACGTGGGGGCCGAACCACAGGCCCATGAGCAAAGCGCAGTAGTTGCAGTACCATCTGGCATTGCAACACCTTCACAGCCACGCCGTAGTACTCGCATGACCGCTTTGGAGCAGGATATGGCTGGGTTGCGTACTTCAGTCACTGATTTGGTGCCACGTTGACGCGGTGGCTGACCGACAGGTGAAGTCGGAAAAGAAATTCTTAGGCTGGCTGAGAGCTCTGGGTCGTGCTTGCCATGTGAACCCAGACACCGTCTCCGATCAGGAGTGATATTTTAGGGAAGTTCCTTTACCTCACTGTTCTTTAACATTTTATGCCATGAGGACATGTCTACATTTTAAGTGTGGGGTGGGGGATACTTCGATGTATATATGTATATGTAGCAAGTTGACTGGTTGATGTTTCTTTGTTTCTCTTTGATTGTATTTGATGTTTTGAGTAATAGTTTCATTAGGTAATTTTAAAGTAGGTAAGTGACTTGTCCCGACGACGGATCTCTTTCGGCAGGGTTCTTGAGGGACTAAGTCGATAAAAAAAAGGGGGAATATGGAGACCCTTCTTGATGACGGATCCTTTAGACAATTTTCTTGAGGGAAGTAAGAATAGAGAAAAGACCAAAAAGATCTTTTTTTATTTTTAGGTAGTATAGTAAGTCCCTCTTAGTTTTTCTTTGGGCCACGGTTCTTTTCCAAGGGTTTAGCTTGAATCGGTTGTAGCTAGTTTTGGTTATTTTGTTTTTTTTTTAGTTTTTTAGTTAGGATTAATGGGCTACGAGCTGAAATCGAAAGAGAAACCCTTAGCATTGATACACATGAACACAATAAACACTAGAGTGTAATGCTTAATATCAGTGGTTGATTCCTGCTAAAGTGCCTTAAAATTGTATGTTTGTCACTGACTTGAATACTCAGAAGAGAGTGTCTTGATAAGCCAATCTAGAATGAGTCATATGCTATGTGTGTGTAAGTGTTACTGTATTCCATGATTCACAATTGATGCCTAGAACTTGCCCCGTGTGTTTGCAAAGCGAAATAGTAGTTTCATTCAGTCTTACAAGTGATATAGGCATTTCTTTGTTGAGCCAGACATATAAAGTAAACCCACCTAACTGTAATACATCGTAGTTAACCCCGTTGAGCCTATAAGCCTGTTTCTTTGGCAATCACATTGCGAACCTTACCCAATTGTTTGAATAGCCTTCTGTTTGAACCCTGTACCTCCCGTAAGCACTTGAATGATATTGAAATTATGCAAAAGCAAAAGTGTGGGGTGGTGGTTTGGTTTTTGAGTGGAACCGCTGAAATAGAGAAAAGGTGCAGTGTTTGGAAAAGTAAAAGAATAAGCACCACAAAAAAAAGAAAAAAAATGAGTAAATGTAGTAATCGATAAGTGGTGGTTTGTTATAATTGCACCTAATGGATGGGGTTGTTGTAAATAAAAAAGTGGTGGAGTGTTTGGTTGACATAAATATAGTTTTGAAGGTTAATGTAATCGTATTAAAAGTGCTTAGGGAGGTTAGTCACTATATCCAAATATATCATACCCGTCCCTTAGCCTACATTACAACCAAGTGAAGTCCTATTGATCTTAGACTGAGTGGGCTCGATTAGTAGAGTAGTACACTACGGGCAGACTTATGGTGCATCTTTGTGGCATGTGAATGTTCTTTTTGAGAGTAAGCGAATTTGGTTTATCTAAGTTCCTAATTGTTCTTGAAGTTAATGTTTGTGGAACTACTCTCTTGTGTGATGTGAGGGCATGTGATTCACGAAGGAAATGCAAGTCTTGACTTCTGTGTAGAGTAATTTGAGTAAGTATGAATAAGGCATGGCACGTGAGAGTCGACTTTTGAGGCGAAGATTGTTCACTACTAGGTGTAACTTATGTGATATGTTCTTGGTGTGATGTGTTAGGGAATAATTCTTAGTGGAGGAACCTCTATAGAGTGTGGTGGATTGCTTGAGGTCTAGCAATGATTTATGTGTGGGGTGTTGATAATAGGCTAGATGTATGTAATTTGGCGATTGTTTATGCCCCAGCTTGATTATGTTTCACTGTGATAATATAGTTAAATGATGATAAATTAGCTCTAATTGTGAATTTCACACGTTGCAGGAGTGAGTAGCATGTATGAGGCCTTAAACCTGTGATTGGAGCTAAATTGAAGCAAGAAAAGCCCCTAGGAGCTGAGTACGTGGGAAGACGAGAAAAAAAAGAGATGAAATGAAGACCTGGACTAGCGCGGCAACAAGCGCGTCCATTAGCGCGACTGCGCTAGCACATATGGTCGAGGCAGAATGGTAGGGCATATGCGCGGTCGCTATAGCGTCCATTAGGGCGACCACGCTAGCCCAGTTCCGGAAGAGTAAATTGCAGGGGTAAAATTGGAAGTTCGGGGGCAAATCCACTTAACCTATAGAAGGTCTAGCTCACCCAAGGGAGGATTATCAAGGTTTTCATAGCTTAGTTCAAGCCAAGGAGAGGCAAGGAGGATAATTCAACATCGAGTTCTTCCTTTCTTCCTTTTGTTTTTTGTGATTTGTGATGAATTTGAATGTTGTTATGATGAACCCTAGTATGAGTAGCTAAATATTTAGTCTAAGGTTTTTATGGAACCTATTGAAGAATGAACTTCTTGTTATGTTAATATAGTTTGCCTGGTTTAATCTCTATTTGTTCAACTACGTTCTTGTTGTAGTTAATTGATAGGATCCTCAATTAGTTGTGCCTATTTAGTGTGCATAACTCGGGAGAGAGTTCATATTTAGGTAATTGTTGAATAACACCACTCCCGAAATATATGAGGGATCAATAACTGAGCGTTTAAACTTTAAAGGCGGGATTAGGGATAATGAAGCCTTGGGTGCAATCTAAAGTGAGTTGTAACAACCAAAGCCAGCTAGCGTATCTCGGGAGAGTGCGTCTAGTAAATTATTGTGATTACTCGGGAGAGATTTACGGTAATAAGAGTGCTCATGATTGATAGAGACGATTAGGCAAATCTAAGTGAAACATAACCGAAAGGGAATCCATCAATAGGGGAAATCATAACCTTAGAACCTTCTCTTAATTGTTTACAACTCGACCTTAGTTAGTTTTTAGTTGCTTATTTACATTCATTCGTAGTTAGTAGAAATACCCTCATTTGTTATTTACAACGTTTGGGAAGTTGATTCCATGGAATTTAGTAAGTCTAACGAATGTAATTGATAGGTTAATTCCTTGTGGGTTTGACTATGGGCTAAATACTCAGATTATAATTGCAACGTCTGTGTGTCCTTTCTATAAGGCATAGTTGAGCGTGATCAGATGCATTTAAATATGTCAACCATGCATTTTTCGAAATCTTTTTGTTACGTCATAATGTAGAATCCCTAAAGGAAGGAAATAAAATTAATACGTGAAATGCAATCCACATGGATCTCTACCCTTTTCTCAAATCAAAATAAAATTACAAGGTAAAATTCACAATAATAATAATTAGATGTAAACCGGGCTAATTCCTGATGCTGACTTTCTTTTTTGCTAAAAGCAAAATAATTGTCTGAGTGGCATTATTGGTTCCATAAGCAGCCATAAGTATATGACAAAATGTCATTTCCATCAATTTTTCCATGTTTTCATGTACTGGAAAGTTGCGCTTCTGTTCTTCAAATTTTTCTGCAAGGAGATAATATAATTCAACAGGTGTATTGGTTGAGAAGCAGGCCCTAAATGTGTTTCTTTGGAAAAGCAATTGTTCTTTTCTAACGGCAAAATAGTTTTTCTAAAAAATTAGTTAGTAATGAAAGAACACAACTATTTAGAAAAGGCACAATATAAATGTATATTTTCAAATATTTTTTTAATTATTATTATAAAATATGAAATATAAATATATATTTTTAAAAGGGGTATAATGATAATTTAACATTTTGATTTGGGCTTCGCATTGGGCTCTAAACAGAATCAATCACTACATGTGAACTTAATTGTGGGTAGTTAGTGAAATAGATTCCATTGTTCAACCAATTAAACTTTTTACTCCAAAGTGGAGTAACTATTTTTTATCGAATTATCTAATCAGAATGTTTACCGTGAAAATGGTAATAACAATTAAATTTGTTAATGGGACTCTAAAAATACGTGATCTATTTTTATGTTAGTTGTTTAGAGCAATTGATGCTAGGCGTATGAAGATATGAGATGAAATGCGAGCTAAAAGGATTATAATCGAACCGAGAGATCTGTTACACTGGCCTCGAGCTGGCTGGTGAAGGGCCTCGAGGTCGATGCCTGGGCTCGAGTTCGAGCTATCGGGGGTAACCGGGAAGGGAATAACAGTTGGGATAATATTAAAAAGAGTCTCTTTACGGCCAATGACGAGCAACAAGTGAAGAACACGTACGAAAGCAATAAATGAGAGAGGTAGTCTCGAGCGTGTATGTTAGAGAGAAAGAGAGAGATAGAGTTGTTATTGATCTTGTATAGAGTAATTGGAGCAACAGCAGCCCTTTACAAGGTGATGAGGATCCCCTTTATATAGGAGGAAAATCCTGTCATAGTACAAAATACATTAAATGTAAAAGCATGGAGATGGGACGGCTAGACGTGACGCCTTGATACAGGGTCTGGGTAGGCCGGCTTTGTCAGACTTAGCTGTGTGCCTTGGGAATTCCCCATTTTGCTCTAGCCTCGATCTACGTCCTCTTTAAGTTGGGCCTCGACGAGCTCCGAGGGAGGGAACTCGGTCGGAGCTTCACGTCCTCGGGGTCTCGAGGTGTTCTTCTGAAGTGACTCGATAGC
The DNA here is from genome assembly GCF_000715075.1 of Nicotiana tabacum. NCBI lineage: Eukaryota > Viridiplantae > Streptophyta > Magnoliopsida > Solanales > Solanaceae > Nicotiana > Nicotiana tabacum. The sequence goes on from NC_134097.1 coordinate 56,354,393, forward strand.
AAGAAATTAGACCCTCTGATTTCGCCGCATACACAAATGAAAGTAAATTCTTAGGAGTAATTCATTAATTGGCTTCTTCCCGGTTAGGACTTCTACACCACGACAGCAGGAAGATAAGAATTTAAATATGCAAATTCTTTTTACCTTTAAGGCAACGGCTGAATAAGGCATTTCCAAAGCCAATGGTTACAACTAATTTTGAAAGACTTAGTTATTAATAAGAACAAACACGACTTTATTATATTATTAAATAATTTATAAAATAGGGTATTTAGATTTTTTAGAAGGGTATTTATGTAATTTAACTTTTAAGTTATGGGCTTCCCACTTTTTATATAATATAGAAATAGATAACATCTATACTTTTTATGAGAACGGCCGATTTTCACTCCTTATATCTTTAGTTATTTTGAAATGCATTTTGGATGTACTATTGATGTATTGATTTAAATGTTGGCTTCCATAACGGTAGCGTTGGGCACCATCATGGCCTACGGTAGGTTTTGGGTCGTGACAGAAATAGTAAGTCTTATTTTGTGCGTGCTATTTCTTTATTAATTTCTAATAATTATCTATATTTATCTAGAAGGTTGAAATTTTAAAAGTATGCACACATAATCCAAATAACTTAGATCATAATTTGACATAATCAGTGTTCGCGCATCTGTGCGGGTACTAAAACTAGTATAGTTATAATAGCCAGCTAATATGATATAAAACTTGAGATTAAAATAAAAATCATCCCTCGATCAGGTCATTTGCACGCTAATACAAGGCATATGTTCCAAATATAATGAAATCTAGTAAATCAATCAATCGATCAATCAATTATAGCTCAATCTAAACTAAGTTGGGTTCGAACATATGACCCTCTCTAACCATTCCCGCACAAATCATTCCTCACCTATAAATAAAAAGGAAAATTACCCAAACGGTCAGTCCATAAGCTTTCCCAACCAAAAATAGCCCAAAAGAAAAAATCTACGAAAAAGGGCCAAATGTCATTTGAAGCCCAAATAGTTTCCATTAATGCCAGTTTTTTTGTATCCATTATTTTTTATTTTACATGCTTAAAAAGGACCTCTCTCTCTCTCTCTCTCTCTCTCTCTCTCTCTCTCTCTCTCTCTCTCTCTCTCTCTCTCTCTCTCTCTCTCTCTCTCTCTCTCTTTGTGTGTGTGTAACGACCCAGTCAGTCGTCTTATGAGTTACCGCTCCGCTTTCCCTATTTCTGCTTCTTTATGCTTTGTTTACCCGTGTTATATGGTATCGGGTTGGTCGGATCGAATCTGGAATGATTTTGGTAAGGTTTGAGACACTTAGTCTCTTTTGAGGAAGCTTGAGTTGAAAAGGTCAACTGGATATTGACTTATGTGTTAGAGGAATCGGATGTGAGTTCCGATGGTTCGGTTAGTTTTGGGAGGTGATTTATGACTTAGGAGCGTGATCATAAAGTGTTTTGGAGGTTCGCAGTGGATTTAGGCTTGAATTTGCGAAGTTGATATTTTGGCGATTTCCGGTTCGTAGGAGAGATTTTGATATAGGGGTCGGAATAGAATTCCGAGAGTTGCAGTAGTTCAGTTGTGTCATTTGGGATGTGTGTGCAAAATATCAGGCCATTCGGATGTGGTTTGGTTAGGTTTTTGATTAAAAGCGGAACTTGGAAGATTCTAGAAAATTTGGCTTGAATCCGATGTGTTTTGGTTGATTTGATGTTATTTATGTGTTTTGAAGATTGGTACAAGTTTGAATAAGGTATTAGGGTATGTTTGTGCTTTTGGTTGAGGTCCCAGGGGCCTCGGGGTGATTTCGAATGGTTGACGGGTAGTTTGAAACCTTGTTGCAGCTGCTAAACTTTGTTGCTTCTGGTATTTTTGCACATGCGGATTGGGGACCGCAGGTGCAACGCCACACGTGTGGGAGATAGGCCGCAGAAGCAAAAAAGGGTTTGAGGAACAGGAACCACAGAAACGGCTAATGGGACCGCATCTGTGAAGTCACAGATGCAGATAAGGGATCGCAGAAACGGGAATGCTTGGAAAGGCAGCATCCGAAATGTGGTAGATAGATCGCACCTGCGAAGGCGCAGATGCGGAAGGTTGATCGTAGAAGAGGTTTGGTAAATTAAGTGATTTCCGTAGAAGCGGGAGAAGAACCGCATATGCGGTACTGCAGAAGCGGTAATTTGGCCGCATATGTGAAAATGACTGGACAGAAAGTATAAATTGTTGCCTTCGCGAATTTTGAGCTAATTTCACCATTTTTATCTCGGCGTGGGAGCTTTTTGGACGATTTGAAAGGGGGATTTCAAGGAAACTTCATTGAGGTAAGGAATTTGGACCTAAAACTCGTTTCTATGCAATTATTTCATGGATTAGAGCTAGAAATCATGGAAATTAAGCGTGAAAATTGGGGAAACTAGGGCTTGGGAACTTAGACCTTTGATTGACGATTTGGTGGACCATTTGATGTCGGATTTCTGAACTTTTGATATGTATGAACTCGTGGGGAGATAAGGACTCTATTGAAGTAAAAATTATTGAATTCCAAGGCGTGGGCTCGGGGGTCGGGTTTTGGTAATTTCGGGATTTGTGTCATTTATTGATTGTTTTCGCTTGGGCTTCGTTCCCTTAGCATATTTTGACGTCCTCATTCTGTTTTTGGATAGATTCGACACGAGTGGAGGCCAATTCAAGGGGCAAAGATGTCACGAGCTACAGATTTGACCGGTTTGTGATGAGTAATGATTGTAAATGATGTTCTAAAGGTTCGAAACCCCGGATTGCACATCGTAGTGCTATATTGAAGTGACACACACGCTGGATGACGAGCGTGTGGTCGTGCACTATTGGGGATTGTGACTTAGTCCGTCCCGAATGACTATTACCGCGTATTTGAGTGAAATCTATTTGCTATTATCATGATTTGGACTGAATGCCATATTTGGGCCTTGTGCCAACTATTTGAACCCTTCAGGGATTTTTTACTGGTATCTACTCACTATTTTGACTTTTTACTGAACACAGTCATGTTATATTTCACTGTTTTTCATATCAGCCATGTTTACTCTATTTTAACTCTTACATGATCTTTTAAATGATATTTTGGGCTGAGAAACATGTTTTACTACTGCACGAGTGGCTTGTGAGGATTTTTGACGGAGTAAAGCTGAGGGCCTATGTTGTGAGGAAATATTTGATACTAATTATGAGGCCGAGGGCTTGAGATATGTACACCACGAGGTGGCTTGATTGATTTGAGGCCGAGGTCCTAGTGATGATGTCACAAGGTGGCTTGATATTGTGCTTAGGCCGTAAGGGGCCCCTCCAGGAGTCTGTATACCCCCAGTGAGCGCGGGTACCCATTGTGATGTGAGATTGAGCCCGAGGGGCTGGTATTGTTCTATGTGATTGCCCGAGGGGCTTGTACTGTTCTGAGATATTGCCCAAGGGGTGGATTTATTGATACTATGCCTGAGGCGCGAGCCTTTATGTGTTTACTTTTCATAATTGACTGTCAATTACCTGCTTAATTATTGAAAAAGGCTTTTCATGTAACTACATTTTGAGTTAAAGGATTTTACCTATCTTTCATTGATTTACTAATTTTAAATGGTTTTACTGCTTCATTATAGAATGTTTTATGCCTTACGCGATTTCTTGCTTTCAGTCTTTATTTACATTTGTTACTCACTGTGTTGGAGTACTCACTTTACTCCCTGCACCCCTATGTGCAGATTCAGGCATTGCTGATACTGCCGGTGCGAGTTGAGAGCTCCCGATAGATATCGGAGTCCATGAGGTAGCTGCTTGACGTCCGCAGTCTCGTGTTTCTCCTCCTTTATCGTTTCTATCTCTTTTCAGACATTTGTACTAGCTTATAGACTTAGCAGACTTGTATTATGACTTATAGATGCTCATGACTAGTGACACCCCGGTATAGGGCTATGTTGGGTTATTATTTCGTGTATTTATGATATTATTTGCTACTTTGAACTATTTTTATCATGTTTTGACTGTTTCTCAAACGCTTAATCGTTAATAAATTAGAAAATGGGAAGTGTCAGCTAGCCTTGTATTCACGAGAGGCGCCATCACGATCGTGTCCCTATTTAGGGTCGTGTCAAGTTGGTATCAGAGCCTAGGTTATATAGGTCTCACGAGTCATGAGCAGGTTTAGTAGAGTCTCGCGGATTGGTACGGAGACGTCTGTACTTATCATTGGGAGGCTGCAGAACATTTAGGAAAAGCTTCATATTCTTGAAATTCTTATCGTGCATCCTTGATTCAGCTTGACATGTAACTCTTTGAATTCCTTCCACGTGTTCGTATGCGCGCATGAGCGCTCAGTGTCGGATATGCATCGATGGCTTGTGATTCCCTGATCGAGGGGCAAGATGTGATTTTCTGTGCGTTGATATTAGGCCAGCCGGGAGGACTCAAGGCCGGATTTTTGCCTATAGCTTGAGCCCTGAGCTATTGATTTCATGAGCGCGTGTTTCTGGATCCATATGTTCTATTGTGTCCCTATTAACGAAAGTGATGACTGGATAGTTATGTGATGAGGGTGATATGACTGCGAAATGTATTCATGTGATTTGGAAGCGACGAGAGGGGTCTACTGGAGGATAGAAGGACTATTAGGTGCTCGATTTTCATCTTGATTTGAGGTATAGCCTCGAGTTATGGGTGTGTGAATAATCTTTCCATGTTTCTTAGTTGGGAGTGGAGTAAATTTTCTGTTGCGGTCTGAGTTCGGACTTAGGAAGTTTAAGTGACTGCGTAATGTTTATGACGATGGAAGGTATACAGAAATGTTAGTTTAAGGCAAAGCAGGTGGGGTTATCTCCTGTGGATTATTCTAAAGTTTGCGTAATCCCCTGTGTCATTTATTAGAAGATCTCTGTTACCAGGGAAATATATGTTTTACAATTTGAATTTAGGTTGCTCAAGAGAGTAGGCTTGACTACTACTAGAGTGAATACGAGATTTGTAGAAGATATAAAGTATCAGATGGTCTGTGTTCCACGAGCTTATGAAGGATTGAGTTTAATCTCACTATGGTATTATGGTATAAATAAAGTATATGCCTTATGAGTTATTGTGTATGTTTTGGTCTATGGCTTCGAGCCAAGTGGGGTGTCCACAATTAATTAGTCGATTGCCCGGTTATGTGCTATGTTAGTTCCAGTTTGAGGTGTGCGGGTGAATCAGTCATCGCCTTCAGCGCTAGTTACTTCACCACCACCCACCCAGTCAACTAGGGGTCGCCCTAGAGGGGGAGGTCGATTAGGTGGTAGTCAAGCCCGTTTCTATGCACTTTCGGGTAGACCGATGCTATTGCTTCAAATGTTGTTATTATAGGTATTATTTCAGTCTGCCACAGAGATGCCTCTGTATTATTTGATCCCGGTTCCACCTTTTTTTATGTGTCATCATACTTTGCTCGCTATTTGGGTACGCCGCGTGAGTTTCTTGCTTTACCTGTTCATGTATCTACCCCGGTGGGCTATATTGTTGTTGTAGACTGTATGTACCGGTCGTGTGTGTTGACTATTGGTGGTCTGGAAACCCGTGTGGATCTTTTATTATTGTGTATGGTGGATTTCGATGTCATTTTGGGCATGGATTGGCTAGCTCTATGTCGTGCTATTCTGGACTGTCATGCTAAGACAGTCACATTGGCTATACCGAGTGTGCCATGGATCAAGTGGCGAGGCGTGACTAATTATGTTCCCAGTAGAGTGATCTCATTCTTGAAAGCCCAGCGTATGGTTGGGAAGAGTTGTCTCTCGTATTTAGCCTTTATGAGGGATGTCGGTGCTGAGACTCCCATTATTGATTCTGTTCCTGTTGTGAGGGATTTTCCCGATGTGTTTCCTACAGACCTGCCGGGCATACCACCGGACAGGGATATTGATTTTGGTATTGACCTGGTGCCAGGCACTCAACCCATTTCTATTCCGTTGTATCGTATGGCACCGGCGGAGTTGAAGGAATTAAAAGAGCAGCTTCAGGAACTCCTTGATAAAGGGTTCATTCGGCCTAGTGTGTCATCTTGGGGTGCGCCGGTTCTATTTGTGAAGATGAAGGATGGCACTATGAGAATGTGCAATGATTATAGGCAATTGAACAAAGTAACAATTAAGAACAAGTATCATTTGCCTCGTATTGATGATTTATTCGACCAACTTCAGGGAGCAAGAGTGTTCTCCAAGATTGATCTCCATTCAGGTTATCACCAGTTGAAGACCAGGGACTCGAATATTCTTAAGACAGCTTTCAGGACCCGATATGGTCATTATGAGTTCTTGGTGATGTCTTTTGGGCTGACTAATGCCCCAGCAGCGTTCATGCATTTGATGAACAATGTGTTCCGGCCTTATCTTGACTCGTTTGTCATAGTCTTCATTGATGATATTCTGGTGTATTCGTGTAGTCAGAGGAAACACACGGAGCATTTGAGAGTTGTGTTGCATAGATTGAGGGAGGATAATCTTTATACAAAATTCTCCAAGTGTGAGTTTTGGCTCAGTTCAATGGCTTTCTTGGGGCACATGGTGTCCAGCGAGGGTTTTCAGGTTGATCCGAAGAAGATAGAGGTCGTTCAGAGTTGGTCCAGACCATCCTCAACCACAGAGATTTGCAGTTTTCTTGGTTTGGTGGGTTATTATCGCCGGTTTGTTCAGGGATTCTCATCTATCGCATCGCCCTTGACCAAGTTTACTCAGAAGGGTGCTTCATTTGTACGGTCGGATGAGTGTGAGGAGAGTTTTTGGAAGCTCAAGACATCTTTGACCACAGCTCCAGTGTTAGTTTTGCCATCAGCTTCAGGTTCATATACTGTGTATTGTGATGCTTCAAAAGTTGGCATTGGTTGTGTATTGATGCAGGAGGGTAGAGTTATTGCTTATGCTTCTTGTTAGTTGAAGCCCCATGAGAAGAACTACCCCGTTCATGATTTGGAGTTGGCTGTCATAGTTCACGCATTGAAGATTTGGAGGCATTACTTGTATGGTGTGTCTTGTGAGGTGTTTACTGATCATCATAGCCTCCAACACTTATTCAAACAAAAGGATCTTAATTTGAGGCAGCAGAGATGGTTGGAGTTGCTTAAGGATTATGATATCACTATATTGTACCATCCGGTAAAGGCCAATGTGGTGGCCGATGCTTTGAGCCGAAAGGCAGTGAGTATGGGGAGTTTGGTATATATTCTAGTTGGGGAGAGAACTCTTGCAGTTGATGTTCTGGTCTTGGCCAATCGGTTCGTGAGGTTAGATATGTCGAAACCTAGTCGGGTATTGGCTTGAGTGGTTTCTCGGTCTTCCTTATATGACCGCATCAAAGAGCGCTAGTATGATGATCCGCATTTGCTTGTCCTTAAGGATAGAGTTCAGCATGATGATGCCAGAGATGTGACCATTGATGATGATGGGGTGTTGAGGATGTAGGGCCGAATTTGTGGGCCCAATGTTGATAGGCTTCAGGAGTTGATCCTGGAGGAGGCCCATCGCTCGCGGTATTCCGTTCATCCGAGTGCCGCGAAGATGTATCGGGATTTGAGGCAGCACTATTGGTAGAGGAGAATGAAGAAAGATATTGTGGGATTTGTGGCTCGGTGTCTCAATTGTCAGCAGGTGAAATATGAGCATCAGAGACCGGGTGGCTTGCTTCAGCAGATGGATATTCCAGAGTGGAAGTGGGAGAGGATCACTATGGACTTTGTTGTTGGACTTCCACGAACTTTGAGAAAGTTCGATGCTATTTGGGTGATTGTGGATCGGCTGACCCAATTCGCACACTTCATTCCTGTGTGTACTACCTATTCTTCACAGCGGTTGGCAGAGATTTATATCCGGGAGATTGTTCGTTTGCATGGTGTCCCAGTTTCCATCATTTCAGATAGGGGCACTCAGTTTACTTCGTAGTTTTTGGAGGTCTGTGCAGCGAGAGTTAGGTACTCAGGTTGAGTAGAGCATAGCTTTTCACCCTCAGACGGACGGGTCGTCCGAGCTCACTATTCAGATATTAGAGAACATGTTGTGTGCTTGTATCATTGATTTTGGAGGATCATGGGATAAGTTTCTACCGCTTGCAGAGCTTGCCTATAACAACAACTACCGGTCGAGTATTCAGATGGCTCCATATGAGGCTTTGTATGGGAGGCGGTGTAGATCTCCAGTTGGTTGGTTCGAGCCTGGTGAGGCTAGGCTATTGGGGACAGACTTGGTGCAGGATGCCTTAGAAAAGGTGAAGGCGATTCAGGAGAGGCTTCGTACAGCGCAGTCGAGACAAAAGAGTTATGTTGACAGGAAGGTTCGGTATGTGTCCTACATGGTTGACGAGATGGTTCTGTTGAAGGTTTCACCCATGAAGGGTGTTATGAGATTTGGGAAGAAAGGGAAATCGATAACTCGGTTCATTGGGCTTTTTGAGGTGCTTCAGAGGATTGGGGAGGTGGCTTATGAGCTTGCTTTGCCACCCAGCTTGTCGAGTGTGCATCCAGTATTTCATATTTCTATGCTCCGAAAGTATATTGGGGATCCATCTCGTGTTCTAGATTTCAGCACGGTTCAGTTGGATGATGATTTAACTTATGATGTGGAGCTAGTAGCTATTTTGGGTCATCAGGTTCGAAAGTTGAGGTCAAAGGATATAGCTTCAATGAAAGTGCAGTGGAGAGGTCGGCCCGTGGAGGAGGCTACCTGGGAGACCGAGCGGGAGATGCGGAGCCGATATCCTCACATGTTTGAGGCTTCAAGTAGGTTTCTTGACTTGTTCAAGGACGAACGTTTGTTTAAGTTGGGGAGGATGTGACGACCCGACCAGTCGTCTCATGAGTTACCGCTCTGTTTTCCCTATTTCTTCTTCTTTATGCTTTGTTTACCCGTGTTATGTGGTATCGGGTTGGTCGGATCGAATCCGGAATGATTTTGGTTAGTTTTGAGATACTTAGTCTCTTTTGAGGAAGCTTGAGTTGGAAAAGTCAACCGGATGTTAACTTACGTGTTAGAGGGCTCAGATGTGGGTTCCGATGGTTCGGTTAGCTTCGGGATGTGATTTATGACTTAGGAGCGTGATCGAAATGAGTTTTGGAGGTTCGTAGTGGATTTAGGCTTGAAATGGTGAAGTTGATAATTTGGCGATTTCCGGTTGGTAGGTGAGATTTTGATATAGGGGTCGGAATGGAATTTTGAGAGTTGTAGTAGTTCTGTTGTGTCATTTGGGATGTGTGTGCAAAATTTTAGGTCATTCAGACGTGGTTTGGTTGAGTTTTTGATTAAAAGCGGGATTTGGAAGATTCTAGAAATTTTGGCTTGAATCCGATGTGTTTTGGTTGATTTAATGTTGTTTGAGGTATTTTGAAGATTGGTACAAGTTTGAATAAGGTATTAGGATATGTTTGTGCTTTTGGTTGAGGTCCCGAGGTCCTCAGGGTGATTTCGGATGGTTGACGGAGAGTTTGAAACCTTGTTGCAGTTGCTGAACTTTGCTACTTCTGGTATTTCTGTACCTGCGGATTGGGGACCGTAGGTGCGACGCCGCACGTGCGGGAGATAGGCCGTAGAAGCGAAAAAGGGCTTGAGTAGTAGGAACCGCAGAAGCGACTAATGGGACCGCATCTGCGAAATCACAGATGCGAATAAGGGATCGCAGAAACGAGAATGCCTGGAAAAGCAGCAACCGCAGATGCGGTAGATGGACCGCACCTGCGAAGGCGCAGATGCGGAAGGTTGATCACAGAAGCGGTTTGGTACATTAAGTGATTTCCATAGAAGCGGGAGAACAACCGCATATGTAGTACCGCAAAAGCGATAATTTGACCGCAGATGTGAAAATGACTGGGCAGAAAGTATAAATTGTGGCCTTCGCGAATTTTGAGCTAATTTCACCATTTTTATCTCGGCTTGGGAGCTTTTTGGACGATTTGAAAGGGGTATTTCAAGGGAACTTCATTGAGGTAAGGAATTTGGACCTAAAACCCGTTCCTATGCTATTATTTCATGGATTAGAGCTAGAAATCATGGAAATTAAGGGTGAAAATTGGGGAAACTAGGGCTTGGGAACTTAGGCCTTTGATTGAGGATTTGGTGGACTATTTGAGGTCGAATTTCTGAACTTTTGATATATATGAACTCGTGGAGAGATAAAGAATCTATTGATGTAAAAATTATTGAATTTCGAGACGTGAGCCTGGAGGTTGGGTTTTGGTAATTTCGGGATTTGTGCCATTTATTGATTGTTTTCGCTTGGTCTTTGTTCCCTTAGCATATTATGATTTCCTCGTTTTGTTTATGGATAGATTCGACACAAGTGGAGGCCGATCCGAGGGGCAAAGGCGTCGCGAGCTAGATATTTGACCGGTTCGACGTGAGTAATGATTGTAAATGATGTTCTGAGGGTTCGAAACCCTGGATTGCACATCGTAGTGCTATATTGAAGTGACGCACACACTGGATGACGAGCGTGGGATCGTGCACTGTTGGGGATTGTGACTTAGTCCGTCCCGAATGACTATTTTACCGCGTATTTGACTGAAATCTATTTACTATTATCATGATTTGGGTTGAATGCCATATTTGGGCCTTGTGCCAACTATTTGAACCCTTCGGGGATTTTTTACTGGTATCTCCTCACTGTTTTGACTTTTCACTGAACACAGTCATGTTATATTTCACTATTTTTCGTACTCAGCCATGTTTTTTCTGTTTTAACTCTTACATGATCTTTTAAATGATATTTTGGGCTGGGAAATATGTTTTACTACTGCCCGAGTGGCTTGTGAGGATTTTAACTAAGTAAGGCTGAGGGCCTATCTTGTGAGGAAACATTTGATACTGATTATGAGGCCGAGGGCCGGAGATATGTATGTCACGAGGGGGCTTGATTGATTTTAGGCCGAGGGCCTAGTAATGATGCCACAAGGTGGCTTGATATTGCGCTTGGGCCGTAAGGGGCCCCTCCAGGAGTCTGTACACCCCCAGTGAGCGCGGGTACCTATTGTGATGTGAGATTGAGCCCGGGGGGCTGATACTGTTCTGAGATGTTGCCCGAGGGGAGAATTTGTTGATATTGTGCCCGAGGGGCGAGCCTTTATGTGTTTACTTTTCATAATTGACTGTCAATTACATGCTTAATGAAAAAGGCTTTTCATGAAACTAAATTTGAGTTAAAGGATTTTACCTATCTTTCACTGATTTACTGATTTTAAATGGTTTTACTGCTTCATTATAGAATGATTTGTGCCTTACGCAATTTTTTGCTTTCAGTCTTTATTTACATTTGTTACTCACTGAGTTGGAGTACTCACTTTACTCCCTATACCCCTGTGTGCAGATTCAGGCGTTACTGATATTGCCAGTGCGAGTTGAGAGCTCCCGACAGATATCGAAGTCCACAAGTTAGTTGTTTGACGTCCTCAGTCCCGTGTTTCTCCTCCTTTATCGTTTCTATCTCTTTTCAGACATTTGTACTAGCTTATAGACTTAGCAGACTTGTATTATGACTTATAGATGCTCATGACTAGTGACACCCCGGTATCGGGCTGTGTTGGGTTGTTCTTCCGCGTATTTATAATATTATCTGCTACTTTGAACTATTTTTATCATGTTTAGACTGTTTCTCAAATGCTTAATCGTTAATAAATTGGAAAATAGGAAGTGTCGGCTGGCCTTGTCTTCACAAGAGGCGTCATCACGACCGGGTCCGGGTTTAAGGTCGTGACACACTCTCTCTCTATCTATCTATCATCTCTCTCTCTATCAATCAGTCTATCTATCTATCTATCTATCTATCTATCTATCTTTCTGCTATTTTTTCCTAAAATTGAACCTAAAAATGTTGAAATGGACGACAAACAAGCAACATTACTATGATTTTCTTCTGATTCTGGAAATTTGGGCTAGAAAATATCTTGTTTTGTATATTTTTTTCGGATTGCATGTGTTTTTTGGAGAAGTGATATTGCTTTTCTATAGTCTTTTGCGACTGATTTTGTTTAGTTAGAATACATTGTAGGTATCTATTATAGATGATTTTGTTAGTTTTGGTTGAGTTATGTATTAATTGTTTTACAAAATTCTATAACCGTTCATTCATATAATTATTTTTTTTTAATTTTATCATTCAACCTAGTTTCAATTGAGAAATAGATCAATATGAGAAGAAAAAATCGTTCGATGAGTTCATCTCCTTATTAAAAGAGCCGGTTTCAATTGAGAAAAAGAGCAACATAAGAAGAGAAACTCAGTCGCTGAGTTTATCTCCTCATTCAACCCTGGTTTTACTTGATAAATTTATTGGTGAATGAAATATGAGAAGACAAACTCATTCCCACAGTGTTAAAGTGTTAGAATCTCGAAAGGATGTTATTGGACAATCTGAGAAAAAGAAGAGCAAAAGGGTTAGAGTGAATGATATTGAAAGTAAGAGAAAACATGTCGTGGAGGATGGAGTGAATTTAGGTGTCAAACCAAAAAAGATGTCACGGCCCAATTCCCACTATAGGCCGTGATGGCGCCCAACGTCGTCGCTAGGCAAGCCAGTGGTGACTATCCATTTAATTGTTCATTTGATATTTTTAAGTCAATGAATTTTATTTAATAAAAGTAATAAATAGTAGGTGATCGTATTAATGTAAGGCATAAACTAAACCTAAAAGTGAAGGAGTAAATTTAATAATAAAAAAACCATGAATATTACTAGAATTTTCCAAAACTCGATGTAACAAGTGCACGAACAAACTAGTAGAATATACAAAACCTCATATACTACTATCTGGAGTAAGAAAGACAAAAAAATAAATACAACAAGGAAAAGACTCCGGGTGCTGCAGGACGGAACATAGGAAGCATATCACCATTAAGTCTCTAGGTAACGGGGATACGTGCTTGACTGTCCACCAGATATACCTGCCTCAGACCCTATGCACGAATAGTGCAAAAGTGTAGCGTGAGTACATAAGTAACATGTACTCAGTAAGTAGCTAGTCTAACTTCGAAGAAGTAGTGATATGGTGTCGACATCGACACTAGAGGTCAATAAATAAAACGTGAAAATCAAGTATGCGTGAAATACAACAATAATAGTGAAATAAGAAGCAGTATATAATGATTCTTGAACAAGATATCAATTTAAAGTCTCCAACTATCACAGGCCAAGTCCTTAACACATAAGAGACACCAAGTAATTTTTCAAGTCTCAATTCAAGAAAAGAAATATCAAATATAATCGGACTCCGAACAATATCACACACGATTTATGCCGAGGTCGTACGGCCCGATCCGGAATAGTGTGTACACTGCCGAGGGTCGACCAGCGCGAACCATAGATGCATCTAATATATTACTGAGGCATTCAGCCCGACCCACAAGAATATAAAATACTTTACAAACTCCGATTAATGACTACTACATAAGAATAATACTCAAAGAAGGCATAAATTCCGCTAACAATCAAGTATTCCGCCAAAACTTAAAGTAATGAAGCTCACTCTTTACAAAACTTTTATCCAATTTCAATTAAAAATTTAGGTAATTAAACTGACAAGTTGAGTGCAAATAATACAAGTAATACATATTAGAGTCCTATAACTACTCGGACATAAGCATGATTTTTAGATACGTACGGACTCTCATCACATCGTGCACACGTAGCCCCCACTATAGGAATAATTCCCTCTTATAAAGTAAGGCAAGAGACTTACCTCATTTTCAAGTTCTCTTCCCGGTCCACAATTTACACTAAAAGCCTCAAATCAATGCCACGCAATCCGAAACTAGCAAAATATTGTATAAACTAATTAATATATGCTCAAAAGTTTGCAATTTCACTATTAGATTAATTACCCAACCCAAATTGGAAAGATCCAAAAATTCCCCATCCCCCGGGCCTACGTGAAATCTAGAAATTTTTGTAAATAAATGTTACCCATAACCTCACAAACACAAATATATAATTTCAACTCAATTCCATAATCATTTTCGTGGTCTAATCCCATTTTTCGTGGGCTAATCCCATTTTTATCAAACTCTAGGTTTTTCAACGAACTCCTAAAATTCCATATTTTACATGTTAAAATCTACTTATAATCTATGTATCTAACTTATGTTTGATACAAATCACTCACCTTATAATGTTTGATGAAAGACCCTCTCAAAAAAGCTCTAAATTTGAGCAACACAATGAGAAATGGGAAAAATAATCCTAAGTCCCGACTTTAAATCAAGACACTGCCCAATTGACCCTTCTTCGCGATCGCGACAAGGGTCTCGCGATTGCGAAGGCAAAGCTTACCCGGTCCCTATAGGTCTTCATCGCGAACGCGAGGGCAGTCTCGCGATCACGAAGGCTTGCACCGCCTGAGCATCGCTATGACGATGGTACCTACGCGAACGCGAAGGGTACTGGGTGATGGCCCCTCCCAGACCCCTTTTCTCTACGCGCACGCAGGACCACTCATGCGAACACGAAAGCCACCAATCCCAGACCTTCGCGAATGGGACCCTCTGATCATGAACGCAAAGAGAAAAATTCCTAGTCCCCTGATTCCTTCTCCGTGAACGCGACTCCACCTCCATGCTCATGAAGAGGGAAACCAGAACCAGCAACAGCAGAATTTTAAATTTAGCTCCGGATGGTCCGAAGTTCAACCAAGTTGCCCAGGACCCGTCCAAGCACCAACAAGTCAATAAACGTAATACGGACCTGATGAACCCCCGGAACACGTAAAACAACATCAAAACTAAGAATCACACCCCAAAAACAAATTAAATCAACTTTTATAAACATCAAACTTTTCAACTAGCTTCGAACGTGTCGAGTTTTACATAGACAACTCGGAATCACACCAAATTTTGCGCACAAGTCATAAATCACATGCGAGATTATTCCTAAGCTCGGAATCCCAAACGGACCTCGATAACACCAAAGTCTAATTCAAACCAAATTGAAAGAACTTGAAAACCTTCAATGCGTCAACTTTAACCACTAAGCTCTGAAACGCTCCTGGATTACCCGAAACTCGATCCGAGCACATAGCAAAGTCCAAAATCATCATACGAACCTATTGGAACCATAAAATACTGGTTCCGAGGTTGTTTACTCAAAATGTTCACTCAAGTCAAACTTGACCATCTTAGGCCACTATTAAGGAACCAAGTGTTCCGATTTAACTTAAACCCTTTCCAAACCCAAACCAACCATCCCCGTAAGTCATAAAATAGTAAAATCACATATGGGGAGTCTTAATTAGGGGAACGGGGATCTATAAAGCAAAACGATCGGTCGGTTCATTACATTCTCCACCTCTCAAACAAACGTTCGTCCTCGAAGGGGTCTAGAATCATACCTGGAGTGTTGAATAAGTTTGGATATTTGCTTCGCATGTCCTCCTCTGTCTCCCAAGTTTCCTCCTCGACTGGTTGACCCCTCCACTGGACCTTTACTGTAGAAATATTCTTAGACCTCAAATGGCAAACCTGCCTACCAACAATGGCAACTAGCTCATCCTCATAACCCCAAGCTCTCATCTAGTTGAACCATGTTGTAATCTAACACATGCGACCTGTCGGCATGGTACTTCAGGAGCATAGACACATGGAATGCCAGATGAACTCCCAATAAACTGGGAGCCAAAGCAAGCTCATAGGCAACCTCCCCAACTCGCCTCAACACCTCAAATGGGCCAATAAAACTCGGACTCGGCTTACCATTTTTTTCGAACCCCATGACACCCTTCATCGGTGAGACTTCAAAGAGAACCTTCTCGCCCACCATAAGTGATAGATCATGCAGCTTCTGATCCACATAAATCTTCTTCCTGGATTGTGTTGTGCGAAGACACTCTAGAATCAACTTTACCTTCTCCGAGGCATCCTTTACAAAATTAGTGCATATACCCTTGCCACATCGGGCTCGAACCATCTAATGGGCGAACGACATCGCCAACCATATAAAGCCTCAAATGGAGCCATCTCGATGCTGGACTGATAACTGTTGTTATAGGCAAACTCGACAAAAGCAAGAATCGATCCCACTACCCTCCAAAGTCAATCACACATGCACTGAGCATATCCTCCATAATCTGAAATGTTCGTCCGACTAACCATCAGTCTGCGGATGAAAGGCTGTGATGAGCTCTACCCAGATACCCAACTCACTCTGTACTGCTCTCAAGAAATTCAAAGTGAACTGAGAGCCTTGTATACGATGAAATTGGAGAGCCATATTTCTCAGCATCGAGGCACTTCAGAAAACCATCTCAAAGTCTCAAGGCTAAGGTTATGATCGAGTCTCCTCCCTCGAGGTTTATCGAGGCTCGATCTTGGGACAACGTTCGCCTTAGCCACGGTATAAATGGGGGGTTCCCAAGGCACGTGGATAGGACTAACAGGACTACTCTAACCCTTAATCAGGATGTCTTCTAGCTGTCCTGTCTCCATTTCTTTATCATTAATGTATTTTGTACTATGTTGGGATTCCCCTCCTATATAAAGGGGTTCCTTGTCATTTTGTAAGGGTTCGGTTTTTGCTCCAATAACTCCACACGCAACATACAAGAACATTCTATTTTCTCTCTAACATATTCTCTTGATATTATTACTTTCATTTATTATATTCATATTTGTTCATCATTTATTGTTTATCATTGACCATAAAGAGCATCCATTAATTTTATTAACTGTTAGTCGCATAGAAACTGCCTTTGATATCTCGTTGTCGAGCTCCGGGATCGACCTCGAGGCCCGTAATCGATGAGCTTGAGGCCCCGATAATTGGCCTAACGGTTTGATTTTCGCCCTATTCCTAACTCTCATTTTGTCTCTAAGTCTCAAATTCATAGCATCAACTGCTTAACAAACAAGCATAAAAATAGATCACGTATTTTTAGAGTCTCATCTACAAATTTAATTGTTATTACCATTTTCATGGTAAACAAGCCTCTATCTAAAATGATTGAAATAGGCTTTCACTCAAGGTCTGAATGAACGAAGCTCGGTGGCTTCAAAACAGTTGAAATTGAATTTGATCGAGTATCCCGCTGTGACCTGGTCGTACGTCCACTGTCGAATATCAAGGCCCAAGATGACCAATTGGGAGCCCCCTCGGGCTCAGTATACCCAAGAAGGCTCCCGACAAAGGAACCAAAGCCAAACAAAGAGAGATATCAGCCATACACCAAAGATAGGAGAAACACCCCAAGGCACAACCCACCTCGCAATGATCGAAGGATAGACCAAGGACAAGATCCTCGGGGACTCATCAACAGATCCAGATTCGATAGGAACGCAGGGCTAAAGGGGGCACCTCACATATCAGAATACAACTTCAACGTCGATGTATCGGATATTGTATTCGCCATCAGTAAAATCAGAGATTCTAGGTGGCCCAGGCCTGTACAATCAGATCCTTCCCAATCCTTCACAAAGGAATCATAACTTATTGTGTGATTTTCACAACACGCACAACCACAGGACCGAGGATTGCTATTATCTCCTAGAAGAGGTAACTCGACTACATAACAAAGGTCACCTCTGGGAGTTCCTTGGTGACCGAGACAAAAATCAGTTCCGAGAAAGAGAGGTGGACAAGAAGAACGAAACAAACGAGCCACAACATGTCATCCACATGATCTTGAGAGGCGTCGATGCCCCGCAGGAAACTGTGATGAGAAGGACAAAAATATCCATCACAAGAGAAAGGCGAACCCGAGGGTATATACCCAAAGATGCACTCACATTCAGCGAAGAGGACACCATGACCTTGTCTTAACATCACAATGACGCACTAGTTACCTCCACCCGAGCTTTTAGCTCATCATGCTCATGCCTAGCCCGGCCAACTTTATCTCGAAGGTGCTCCAGGGCCTCCATCGTTTTCTGCAACTAAAATAAACTAAACGTTATCCTCAGGAACCATGAGGCAGAATGCACGCTCACCCAAGATAGAAATTTACCTGCTCCTTTAGGTGGTTCTCGTAATTCAAGCTCTGACCCACCTCATACTGCAAGCGTTCCAGCTCGGCTTCCTTTTCATCACAAAGGAGCCTAAGGGATCTCTCCTCATCTAGAGCTTTCCGTAGCCTGGCTTCACAAAGAAGCAGCCCAGACTTAAGCTTCAAATGCCTGTAAAAGAAAACCCAATAAGGAAGGCAAGGCGCGAAGCTCGAAAGACCTGTGCCGGAACTCACCACAAAGTGAAGTCGCTGGGCTTCCTCAAAGGCCGATCACACACCTGCCAATCCAGTTCCTTCAGCCCTGACAGAATCGACCCCGATTGAAGTACAGTCGCTCTGTGTATGCGACCCCGATTTTCTAGTATCTCCCTAAATACTATCAATGGAGAAAGAAGGCGATAGCAATGGAGAAACCCTCTTTCCATAACTAGGAACCACGGACACGGCAGGCCCAGATGATGCTTTTGCTCCAAAGCCCTGGTCCCGTTCTATCTTATTTTGAGCGCCATCGCCTTGTAAAAGCATCTCTCGCTTATTGTTGTCATTCTTCAGCCCGGGAGTTGGCAACCCTTCCCCCTCTCTAGAAGAGCACGACCTCACCTCGAAAGCCTCTTCAATGCCTACAATAGAAAGCTTAATACGCATAAAGGGAAAAATGCCTCTCCAAATGAAGGAATGGAGGGGAAAGTATAACACAGCACTCACCATGATGTTTCGCTTCCCATCTGCCCCGGGACACAGCTCGCCACTTGCGCTCATCACAGGTCGAATGGGTCGCCAACTTTTGGACCCAATCTGAAAAATTAGTAATGTCGCTTGGCGCCCATGAAACTGCTGCGGGAAAAGAAAAGAAGGCACGGTTACTCAACCAGGCCTTCACCATAGATGGAACTAAAAAGGCATGAAATGCACCACTTACGTGTATAGTTCCATTCCTTAGGGAATGGCATAAGCTCCATGTGGATAATGTCAGCGGTCCGCACTCGGACGAAGCGACTCATCCACCCCCGTCTCCATCTTCCTCATCATCAATGATAAAGGGCATGTCGATCAGCATCGCAAGGTTAGAAGACCTCGATAGTGGAAGAGCCGGTACAGCCTGACAAGATGACTAAGAGTGAATTCAAGCCCCGCCTTCTCCGCAAAAAAATCTCACCATCAATACTATTCGACAAAATGACAGATGGATTTGCACCAAGGTAACCCGATACTCTAGGCAGAAATCGAGCACAACCATGTGAAGGGGTCCCAGTGTGAAAGGATATGTGTATACATTCAAGAATCCATCGGCACGATCCATGATATCCATGATGCCCTCTCCAGGGGGAAGTATCTATAACATTACCTTTTCCCCTATCTGCAGTCCTTTTTCACTAACCCAAGAAGTTCTTCTCTTATCGAAGAAGCAACCTTCAAGGCATACCCTCGTTGGTCCTGAGTGCTGGAGCCTGGGCTCCCCCCTCTCTGCTAGGAAGACCCCGATGCAACAGTCATGACTACAGCAAAATTAGAGAACTAAAGCGAGAATCCGTGCAGGTATGTTAGTACTGAAATAACAAAAGGTTTGACACGGAAAGAAAAGGGAAACTGCTTAAAATGGTGGGATCTCCAAAAGGCAAAAACATCCTTGTATATATATTCATGGAAAAAATGGCGATGATCCGCCTGCCTCAAAGCCGATTAAAAGCACCATCGCCAGCCCCGAGGTAATACCCGACCTCGAGGATCTCCATCAGGACAAGGCTAGGCTCCAGGAAGACAATAACGCCTTCGCCAGTCCCGAGGTGGTATCCAACCTCGAGGATCTCCATCAAAGAAGAGTTAGGCTCCAAGAAGCCAACAACTTTGCTAGTCTCGCGATGGTACCTGACCTCGAGGACCTCCATCAAGAGCAAGTTAGGCTCTGAAAGGCCAACAACATCATCGCTAGTCCTGAGGTGGTACCCGACCTCGAGCACCTCCATCAAAAGGGAAGGTTAGGCTCTAGAAAGCCAATGACATCAGTGTGATACCCGAGGTGGTACCCGACCTTGGGGGCTCTTGTCAAAAAGGGAATCATGCTCCAATGAAATAAGCATTTAAACTCCACCCATATGGGCTTGGCTCGGGACACCGCCTGAGCTCGGGTAAACACTCTTCCTGGATCTATTTACAGCGCCTTAAGGTTATTTACACTAAGTTCAAAGCAAGTTTCCTGGTGGTCCGGATTTGAACGAACTTCCACTCGGGGACTGCCCTCGAAAGATCAAAGGCAGTCCCTGTCCACGGGCCTCCGAGCAAAAATCTTCTCAAAGGCTACCACATAGCTAAAGTAATAAATCATGGTTTCAAGGCCCAAAGCGTTACTCTCATTCTACTAAAAGTAAAGGTCCTGGCGACCCGAGTTCATCGGCCCGATCAAGGCTGGATCCAAGGGATCGCAAAGGGTTCTCCGTGAAGCCGTATTAATCGATCAAAGGACGGGAAAAATGCTCGCATCTAGGTTTGATGTTGGTGGTAGCCGATAAATTCATGTATTCAGAATCCCACAGGGGTCATTACATACAATTAACAAAGCCCACGAGGGGTCATTACATATAAACAAAGAAGCAAGAAGGTGTACATATAGTAAAAGCCTGAGAGCCTACCCTATCCTCAAAGGTGCATCCTCGGAAGCAACATCTTTGGGAATCATCTCCTCGGTCATGCACCCTCAAAGACCATATATTCCAAGCACAATCCCCTCGGGAGTCTTGTCTCGATCCTCCAGAATGGCATCTTCAAAAGGGGAGACAATGAAGAGGAAAGCGATGGAGAAGAGCAAAGTGACGCGGAAGAGGCAGGAAGGAACGAAGAATTAGCTGGGTGAAAAATCTGGCTTGTATGGATTTCGCCAGGCTACTATTGTAAAGCCACTTCTTGGGACGTTACCTCGGCGAGGGATGCAACAGTTAGTAGATAATACCACCTCACTCCATGGAAAGCAAAGGGAGTGAGGCACCGTACTAGGTAATAGTGGGAGGTGAGCAGTGGTGTATAGTCTGAGCCCCCTCTTGAGCAGCGGTGTATAGTCCAAGTATTTCTTTGGGTCGATAGAAATCGGTCCTCTACTTCGTCGTCCCGATCCAATGATGACAGCCACGACAACAACAACAACAACAAAAAAAACGTAATCTCGCTCGGCTAGAGAAGATCCAGGAGATAGGCCGCGACATGGGTGATAAAAGTACCGCCATACAATCTTGAGGCCATGGTCCTCAAACATGGTGAACGACAAAGAACAAAGATAGTGAGTAGGGAGGAATGGATAGATACGGGAGGATACTTGGATGAAAGGCTGATCCCAGGAGGCTCCCATTTATAGAAAAGGAGGTAGTGTAACCGACGGCACCATTATTGACCTTAAAAGATATAACGTCAGGCGCATTTAATGCGTCCTTGGGAGCTGAATCGGTGGTGGCATTATGGCTTTGAAGAATGAGAAACAACAATGCTTTGAATGATCCTAGAAAAGCAAAACATTGAAACATTTCGGTAATCACGGAGGCTTGCATCATCAGTATTACGTCATCATGAGAAGCCCAAGAGGTCGGATGTCAAGGTCGTTTCTTATCGCTCCTCTCCAAGAAATACAGGGGCTATCTATATACAATGCAATCGGAGAGCCCGATTTCTCAACATCGAGGCACTTCAGAAAACCATCTCAAAGTCTCAAGGATACAAGGTTATGATAGAGTCTCCTCCCTCGAGGTTCGTCGAGGCCCGATATTGGGACAACGTTGGCCTTAGCCACGGTATAAATGGGGGGTTCCCAAGGCACGTGGCTGGGACTGATTGAACTACCCTAGTCCTTAATTAGGATGTCTTCTAGTTGTCCCATCTCTGTTTCTTAATCATTAATGTATTTTGTACTATGTTGGGATTCCCCTCCTATATAAAGGGGGTCCTTGTCATTTTGTAAGGGTTCGGTTTTTGCTCCAATAACTCCACATGCAACATACAAGAACATTCTATTTGCTCTCTAATATATTCTCTTGATATTATTGCTTTCATTTATTATCTTCATATTTGTTCATCATTTATAGCTTATCATTGGCCATAAAGAGCCTCCGTTAATTTTATTATAATTGTTAGTCATATAGAAACTGCCTTCGATAGATCGTAGTCGAGCTTCGGGATCGACCTCGAGGCCCCGAATCGACGAGCTCGAGGCCCCGAAAATTTGCCTAACGGTTTGATTTTTGCCCTATTCTTAACTCTCATTTCGTCTCTAAGTCTCAAATTCATAGCATCAACTGCTTAACAAACTAGCATAAAAATATATCACATATTTTTAAAGTCCCATCTACAAATTTAATTGTTATTACCATTTTCACGGTAAACAAGCCTCTATCTAAAATGATTGAAACAGGCACACCATGCAATCGGACAGTCTCCTGAATGTAAATCTGGGCCAATCTCTCTAAAGATTACGTAGTCATCACTGCAATAAAGTGTGCCGACTTGGTGAGCCTATAGACAATTACCTAGACGGATCAAACTTCCTCAACGTCTGCGGCAACACAACTACAAAGTCCATAGTGATGCACTCCCATTTCCACTCCGGTATAACTATTTGTTGAAGTAGGCCATCTGGTCTCTGGTGTTCATACTTAACCTGCTGGTAATTTAGGCATCTTTCTATAGGCTCAACTATGCCCTTCTCCATCCGCCGCCAACAATAATGTTGCCTCATGTCGCAATACATCTTCGTAGTACCTAGATGAATAAAATACCAAGAACTATGTGCCTTTTATTGAATCTTCTCCCTCAAGCCATCAACATTAGAAACATATAGGCGACCTTGGAGTCGTAGAACACCATTATCATCGATAGTAACCTCCTTGACACCACTGTGTAGCACTGTCTCCCTAAGAACCAGCAAGTGCGGATCATCGTACTGACGAGCCTTGATCCGCTCAAATAATAAAGATTGAGCCACAACACATGCAAGAACTAGACTGAGCTCAGAAATTTCCAACCTCACAGGTATGTTAGCCAAGGACAGAATGTCCAATGCCAATAGTCTCTCCTTTGTTGAGATGAATGCCAAACTACCCATACTCTCGGTCTTTCTGCTAAAGCCATCCGCAACCACATTAGCCTTGCCCAAGTGATAAAGTATGGTAATATCATAGTCCTTCAGTAACTCAAGTCACCTCCACTGCCTCAAAATAAGATCCCTCTACTTAAACAAATGTTGCAAGCTGCGATGATCGGTTTAAACCTCACAAAACACCCCATAAAGATAATGTTTCCAGATCTTGAGAGCATGAACTATCACGGCCAACTCCAAATCATGTACGAGGTAATTCTTCTCATGGGGCTTCAGTTGACCTAAATCAAATGCAATAACTCGCCCCTCCTACATTAATAGACAACCCAGGCAAATGCGTGAAGCGTCACAATACATTGTATATATCCTTGTACCGGAGGGCAACCCTAACACCGGTGTTGTAGTCAATGTGGTCTTGAGATTCTAAAAGCTCGCCTTGCAATCATCAAACCATCGAAATGGAGCACCCTTCTGGGTCAATCTAGTCAAAGGTGCTGCAATAGATTAGAAGCTCTCCACAAACAGATGATAATAACCTACTAACCCCTAGACACTCCAAATCTCAGTCGTTGTGGTAGGACAAGGCCAACTCTAGTCCACCTTGATCTTCCTGGGATCTACCATAATACCCTCACTTGATACGACATGTCCCAAGAATGCCACAGAATCTAACCAAAACTCTAACTTTGAGAACTTAGCATATAACTTTTGTTCCCGCAAGGTCTAAAGCACAACTCTCAAATGCTTCTCGTGCTCCTCCATACTACATGAGTAGATCAATATCTCATCAATGAAGACAATAATAAATGAGTCAAGAAATGGCATGAACACTTGGTTCATCAAATCCACCCGGGCGTTGGTCAAGCCGAAGGACATCTTTAGTAACTCATAGTGCCCATATCTAGTCCAAAAGGCCATCTTCCAAACATCCGAAGCACGAATCTTCAGCTGATGATACCCAGATCTCAAGTCGATCTTAGAGAACACCCTAGCACCCTACAACTAGTCAAACAAATCATCAATATGTAGCAACGGGTACTTGTTCTTAATGGAAACTTTGTTCAACTAGAAATAATCAATGCGCATCCGCATACTCCCATCCTTCTTTTTAACAAACAATACTGGTGCACCCCAAGGTGACACACTCAAATAGATGAACCCCTTTGCTAGCTACCATGCAAGTTGTTCCTTCAAATCTTTCAGAGCCATGGGGTACGGTAGAATAGAGATAGGTTGGGTACCTGGAGCCAAATCAATACTGAAATCGATATCACGATCAGGTGGCATGCCTAGTAGATCAGAAGGAAACACATCAGAGAACTCCCGCACCACGGGCACTGAATCAATCATGGCAGTCTCTGCAGTAGTATCACGAACATAAGCCAGACAAGCCAAACAATCCTTCTCGACCATACATCAAGCTTTCAAGAAAGAGATAACCCGACTAGATGTACTGATACATGAACCCATCCACTACAACCTAAGAAACTTTGGCATCGCCAAGGTAATAGTCTTGGCATGGAAATTAAGAATGACATGGTACAGACACAACCAGTCCATGCGCAGGATGACCTCAAAGTCGGTCATGTCTAGCAATAAAAGATCTTCTCTGGTCTCATAACCAGAGAAAGTCACAATATAGGACCGATAAATCCACAATAATAGAATCGCCCACTAGCATGGACAAAAATACTGGAGCACCCAAGGACTCACGAGAGAACCTAGATAATGAGCAAAAAGAGATAAAGCATATGAATATGTAGACTCTGGATCAAATAGTACCGAAGCATCTCTACCGCAAATAGAAATAATACATGTGATCACGGCGTCTGAGGCTACTGCATCGGGGTTTGGTTGGAAAAGCATAGAACCTAGATGGAGCTCCACCTGACTGGCCTCCACCTATAGGGTGACCCTAGCCCATTTGCCCTCTGCCTCTTGTCGGTCGGACGCTTGGTGCGGAAGCTGGTGCGATAATCATGGGTTGATGGTCCTGCTGTATTGCCTTGCCTCGAAGCCTAGGGCAGAATTTCCTCACATGACCAAGAACACGAAATATACAAGAACACTTTATTTGCTCTCTACCATATTCTCTCGATATTGTTACTTCCATTTACTATCTTCATATATGTTCATCATTTATTGCTTATCATTGGCCATAAAGAGTCTCCGTTAATTTTATTATAAAAGTTAGCCACATTTCAACTGCCTTCGATAGCCTCCTGCCAAGCTCCAAAATCAACCTCGAGGCCCCGAATCGGCAGGCTCGAGGCCCCAATAATTGGCCCATCGGTTTGGTTATCACTTAGCTCCTCGCTTTCTATCTCATTTCTAAGCTTCTCACATAGTATCAACTTCTTAACAAACTAGCATAAAAATAGATCACGTATTTTTAGAGTCCCATCAACAAATTTAATTGTTGTTACCATTTTTACGGTAAATAGTTTGGCGCCCGCTATGGGGCAAAAAATAATAGTGATTATTTTCTTGTTGATTTCGTCACGTAACACAACTTATCTTTCACACATGTTCCTGTCCAAGATCTTTAAATTTCAGGTTGAAATTCCTAATTCATCAGATAGAGGTGAAAACAACTACCTAGAAACTGGGGAGAGAATGGTGTGTATGTTTCGACCGGGGCACAAAGAGAGATCCCTCGGCATGACGTTCATATGATTATTAGAGGGATCGACGTTCCCCAAGGGCCCATAATCAAGCGGACAAAAATATCTGCCACAGTAGAAGGGTCGATTCGAGACCACGTGGCCGAAGACACCCTCGCGTTTAGTGAAGATAATCTCGAGACCTTGACTGAGCCATAGAATTATGCGCTGGTAATCTCATTTCTTCTAAACAACGTTCAAGTTAAACGTGTGCTCGTGGATCCAGGAAGCTCGGCCAATGTAATTAGGTCAGGGGTAGTAGAGCAGCTTGGGTTGCTCGACCAGATCGTACCCGCCTCTCGAGTCCTCCACGGCTTCAACATGACCGACGAAGTAACAAAGGCAGAAATCACCCTCCCAGTCGACACGGCCAGCACGGTTCAGAACACAAAGTTTCAAGTTATCAATGGCGACATAAGGTATAATGCGTTGTTTGGCAGGTCGTAGATACACAGCATGAGGTCAGTACCGTCAACCCTGCACCAGATGATTAAATTTCTGACAAAGGATGGCATAACGACCATATATGGAGAACAGCGTGCGGCTAAAGAAATGTTCGTGATTCACCAAGAAGAGTCAAGTCCCGAGGTGCTCCCGACCTTGGACGAGTCTAGAAGCATACAGACCCCGAGGATGAAGAAGAAGATTTCCTCACTCCTCGAACTGTCATTCCCCCCAAAGAGTCTGATGCAACGAAATCAATAGTTGAAGATCTGGAGCAAGATATTTTGATCGAACACCTCCCCGATCGTAAGGTATACCTGGAATGGGATTAACCCCCGAACTTAGAAAAAAATTCATTCAATTTCTTATCAATAATATCGACTGTTTCACTTGGACCCACTTAGATATGATAGGTATTTCACCGGAAATAACCTCCCACCGACTGAGTGTCGACCCTAGGTTTAAATCGGTGAAGCAAAAAAGAAGACCGCAGTCCGAGATTAAATATGCATTCATCAAGGACGAAGTAATGAAAATCCTTAAAATAGGGTCCATTAGAGAGGTAAAGTACCCCGAATGGCTGGCCAACGTAGTAGGAGTACCCAAAAAGGGAAATAAGCTAAGAACGTGCATAGATTATAAAAACTTAAATAAGGCGTGTCCCAAGGATTCGTTCCCATTGCCTAACACAGATCGTCTGGTCGATGCCACGGCCGGCCACAAGATCCTCACCTTTCTCGACGCCTACTCGGGGTACAATCAAATCCAGATGAACCCCGAGGACAGGGAGAAGACTTCGTTCATCACAAAATATGGTATCTATTGTTACAATGTGATGCACTTCGGGCTAAAAAATGGGGGCCATATACCAGCGCCTAGTCAATAAAATGTTTGAGGATCAAGTAGGTAAATCCATGTAAGTTTATATTCACGATATGCTAGTTAAGTCCCTGCGCGCAGAGGACCATTTAACTCACTTGAAGGAAATGTTCAACATCCGCAGAAGTTACAACATGAAGCTCAACCCCGAGAAATGTGCCTTCGGGGTAGGTTCGGGCAAATGCTTAGGCTTCATGGTATCAAACAGGGGGATCGAGATTACCCCCGATAAAATCAAGGCCATCGAGGAAATCATAGTGGTAAATAACGTAAAGGTCGTGCAACGGCTAACAGGGCGAATAGTGGCTCTGGGCAGATTTATATCAAGGTCATCCGACATGAGCCATCATTTCTTCTCTTTGCTCTAAAGAAAAAACAACTTTGAATGGACTCTAGAGTGCCAACGCGCCTTGGAAGATATGAAACGATATCTAACTAGCCCACCTCTGCTCCACACGCCAAAGGAGGATGAAACACTATATCTATACTTGGTTGTATCCGAGATCGCGGTAAGCGGCGTGCTAGTTCGAGAAGAGCAAGGTACGCAATTCCCTATTTATTATGTAAGCCGGACCCTGGGGGATGCCGAAACTAGGTACCCGCACCTTGAAAAGTTAGAGGGAATATATTAAAAAATGATGAGGCAACGTCCACATGCTACCTAAAGGAGACCCAACAAGTATTCGAGATTTCTTTTACAATCCACTT
Organism: Nicotiana tabacum; assembly: GCF_000715075.1. NCBI lineage: Eukaryota > Viridiplantae > Streptophyta > Magnoliopsida > Solanales > Solanaceae > Nicotiana > Nicotiana tabacum. Next base: position 56,382,116 of record NC_134097.1, read on the forward strand.
CAAATACTCCCCCCCTCCCCGGAAGGCGGAAGGTCATCTACTCGGGAAAGCCAAGGCACCCCAAATGGGACCTCGATAGGGAAAGTAATGTACCGGGCCAAACGATCGAACGAGTCGTGCCCGTATATAGCAGCCAAGCTTTTAGTAGTACAAAAATGTGTGCTTGTACCAGGTAATCAAAGAACACTTTTCATCAAAGTACTTCACGCTTCAAAAGAAACTCGGTGTGGAGGAACACCATATATATGTAGGGTTGTGTGCTGATAGTGATTCGTAACATTTCTGAGTCGTTTAACACGACTACGGTGGTCGTCGTATGTATGATGTAATAAGGTTGTGCGTGGACTGTTTTGGGAGGCTCAATATGTTTATTATTGATATTGTTTGGGCTGTTTGGTGATTGTTTGGAATGGTGTGAAGTCATATATATAGGGGAGGTGTTGTCTGTTTCAACGTAAAATAGGTTGTGGTCGATACATAATAGTTATGACGCTTAAATGATAACGATAGTATCGTTTCTCTTATTGTAGACTAAGGAGTTGTGACAATTGCATAGCTTGTGATTGGGGCAGTATATACAAGGTATGTGAGGCTATCCTTTTTCTTCTTTTGCACGACTCCGATTGTACATAATGTAATGAATGAGCTTCAAAAGATACTCTACTCTTAGAAGCTAGCAGTACTTACATTGCTTTCCCTCTTATGGAACGATTGATGTTAATGTTGCTTCTCTTATTCTTATGTTATCAATGTTGTTGGTACTTCCTGATTCTTATAAGGTTCGTCATGAAGAGTTGGTCCTAATAACGTGTACAGAGGATACCGACCTTACGTCACTCCGAAAGGTTTAGAATGTGATTCCATGAGTCGAGCATGCATTATATATATGTATCTATTTTACTCTACCGAGCCATGCTATAGTTGGCCGGGTACGGCACCTATTGTGCAACCACTGATCAGTTGGGTTTTACCGAGCTCCACGTGGCCGGGTACGATTCTACCGAGCCTTATGATGGCCGGGTACGTTTTTTACCGAGCCTATTATGGCCGGGTACGATATGATGATGATGATGCCCACAGAGGCGAATGTTTTAAAAGTTTATGTATACATACATATGTATCATGCATTTCATGTCAGTAGCCCTCAGAGGTACTCAGATGTTCCATGTTGTATATTCTCTATCCCTGCTTACATTACTGTTCGTATTTATGGTTCCCTACCTTACATACTCAGTACTTTATTCGTACTGACATCTTTTTGTTTGTGGACACTGCATGTTGTGCTGCAGGCCCTAATAGATAGGCAGGTGCAGCTCCCCCACCACAGTAGGTTGTCCAGTTCAGCCGTGATTGGCGAGATCCCTTCTTCGGACTTGTCGTGGTCTTGGTATGCATTTTTGTTATAGACATTATGTGTATGTCGGGGCCCTGTTCCGGCTATGTTGCAGCACTTATGTTCATTTAGAGGCTCATAGACAAGTGTCGACTCATGTATAGTTTGGTATGCCTTGTCGGCTGGTTTTTGTTGTATAGTCTTTCATAGTAGCGTGGTAGCTCATACCTTATATGTAGTTTCTTGATTGTCTGGTCATCCCCTGCTATGTATGTTCATGCCGTCATATTTTATTGCTGGTTGTCCATGATCCAGGTCTACCATTTATATTAATCTCGTCAGCCCTAAAAGATAATAATGAAGGTTAGATGAAATGTATGTTGGTGCTCGGCAAGTGTGGTCGGGTGCTAGTCATGGCCCTCCAGTTTGGGTCGTGACAAACTTGGTATCAGAGCAAGTCTGTCCTAGGGGTTGTCTATGAGCCGTGTCTAGTAGAAGACGGTCTGGGACAACTCTGAACTACCTCCACCTTCTTCGGATCCACCTTAATCCCCTCATTAGACATCACATGGCCCAAAAATGCCACTGAATCAAGCCAAGACTCACATTTGGAGAATTTTGCATATAATTGCTTCTCCCTCAAGGTCTAGCGCACAATCCTCAAAGTGTTGCTCATGATCCTTCCGGCTTAGAGAATACACCAATATGTCGTCAATGAACACGATGACAAAAAAATCAAGATATGGATGGAACACATTGTTCATCAAGTGCATAAAGAATGTTGGGGCATTGGTAAGCCCAAATGACATCACCGAAAACTCATAGTGACCATGGCGAGTCCTGAAGGCTAGATACACATCTTTAGAGAGTCGTCTCTCTTTTTCACAAATAGAACTGGAGCACCCCCAAGGTGAGACACTCGGTCAGATGAAACCCTTATCAAGCAACTCCTAAAGCTATTCTTTTAATTCCTTCAACTCCATTGGTGCCATAATATATGGTGGAATCGAAATGGGTTGAGTCCCCGACACCATGTCAATACCAAAATCGATATCCCAATCGGGCGGCATACCCGGTAGGTTTGCTGGAAACACATCTGGGAAATCTTCCAGTGTCAGAACTGACTCAATGGAAGGAGTATTAGCACTGACATCCCTCACAAAGTCTAGATACGGGAAGCACCCCTTCTCCATCATCCGGTGTGCCTTTAGGAAAAACTCTGCCCTACTAGGAAAATAATCCAATGTACCTCTCCACTCCAACCGCAGAAACCTGGCATAGCCAATGTCACAGTCTTGGCGTGAAAAAATCGGAATAGCGTGATAGGGAAACAACCAATACATGCCCAATATTACATCAAAGTCAACCATACTGAATAGCAGAAGGTCAACCCTGGTCTCACAACCCCTGCTAGTGAACAAACACGAGAGACAAACACGGTCTACCTCAATAGAATCTCCTACAAACTTAAACAATATACAAGGGCACTCAAAGAATCACGAAATATATCCAAATATGGAGTAAAGTAATATGGCACATACAAATAAGTAGAACCCAGAGCAAATAAAACTGGTGTATCCCTATGACATACCGGAACAATACCTGTTATGACAACATTCGATGCAACAACCTCAATCCTACCTAGAAAAGCATAGCAACGAGTATGTACTCCCTCTCTAGGACAGCTTCTACCCGCCAAACCTCCACCCCTAGCTGGTTGTATAGGTGGAGTGGTAACTAGAGTAGAAACCATATCTTGTGAACCTTGTGGACCCTATGGACTTGTGGAGGTGCACCCCCTTAAGTGTGGGATAGCCCATAACCATATGCCTAGTATCACCACACTCAAAACATCCTCTCTACGGGCGTGGCTGTTGAAACTGAGTCTGATCCGGTCGGCCAGACCGGCCATTGAAAGCACCCCGTGTAGGAGGTGCACTGGAAAGTGGTTGTGCCTAATAAGAGACCGAAGACCCTGAAATAGCTGGAGCATTGTGAGTAGCTAGAAGTGTCGAATGAATTGATCGACTCACATAACCTCTACCATGACGAGCCAAAACTTCAATGCGAGAACCACTAAATCCTCCAAAATCTCGAGGCCTCTTGGCCTCTCTATCCTCTCTCTCCTGGCCACGTATACGCTCCATCCTCCGAGCGCTCTCCACAACCTATTGAAATGAAGTATCTGTCTCCAATTCCAAGCCATATTGAATCTAAGACCATAAATGAGCCCCTCGATAAATCTGCAAACTCACTCTCTCACTGTAGAAATCAAAGTAGATGCATGATGGTATAACCATTGAACCTCATGCCTACTCTAACATTGTCATAGTCCCCTAACGTAGCTTCTTGAACTATGTGCACCACGCATCTCGGATGGTCTGGTAAACAAACTCCCTCAAAAATAGATCTGAAAACAAAACCCAAGTGGGTGGCACTACATCAACTGGCCTACCTGCCTCACCAGTGTTCCACAACCTATATGTCGCCCCGTCAGCTGAAATGTAGAAAAGATGACACTGCTCACCTCCACAATGCCGATGGTGCCAAGAATATGGTGGCACTAGTCCATAAGACCTTGTGCATCCTCGATAAATGTGCCACTAAAAGTAGGAGGATATACTTCTTGAACCTCTCAAGCCTCTTTTGCTCCTTCTCTGATGCCTCTGGCCTGACCTCAGACAGAATCGGGATAACGGGTTGTGTTGACATAACTCCCCAAACCTGATCATCATGGACCCACTGCTCTAGAGTATGGGCTGCGGGAGTCTGAACTCCCCTCCCCTCGGCCTAAGATGTAGTTGGTGCAACTGGGATCAATCCTGCCTGAGCTAAAGTGCCGAACATACTAAGAAAATGTGCCAAGGTCTCCTAGAGTCCAGGGGTACCAAAAGGCGCCTTAGGTGCCTGTCCCCAAATTGGAGCTACTAGTGGCTCCTTAGTCACTACTATGGCAGGTGATTTAGCTGTAGCACATGCCGCTCTTTGGCCTATACCCCAACCCCGATCTCTTACAGCTCTAGGGACGTGGGTGTCTGCTCATCCGATACAATAGTGCATGTCCTCATCATCTGTGAGAGAATAAGGCAAAGGCTCGGATTTCAAAATCAACAAATCCACACGATAAGGAATAAAATAAGTGGAATTTTGTAATAGTTTTGTAGCCTCTTGGATCTAAGAACAGACGTCTCCGTACTAATCCACAAGACTCTACTAAACTTGTTTATGACTCGTAGAACCTATGAACCTAGAGCTCTGATACCATCTTTTCACGACCCCAAATCTCACCTTAAGAATCGTGATGGAACCTAGTCTCTAAGACTAGGTAAGCCTAGCACATGCAAAGAAATAATAGAAGAAACCAACTTAACTATTAAACATTAAACTGACATTTGAAATAGTGTAGCTAAAACCGAACAATGGTCATACAATCCCAAAACCGATAGTACAAAGTCATAAGCTCTACCGAAATACTCTAAGAATATCTATTACAATACTATTTGAAAATAAAAGCAACAATAGCATATGATCACTAGAAGGTGACTCGGAGGCCTGCGAGCGCCAAGCAGGTATACCTTGAGGTCTCGATTTACCTTGAAAATGGTAATTACAATTAGATTTGATTTAGTGGTTCTAAAAATACGTGATTTATTTTTATGCTAGTTGTTAGGCAATAGATGCTATGTATGAGCTAAGAAAGTAAAGTAAGAGTAAGAGGCAGTGCTGTTATTCAAACCAAATGATCGTGAATCAGGGTGAATTGTGGTCTCGAGTTGGCCTAAGCTAGGTCTCGAGGTCAAGCTAGAGTGCTTGACTAGGGGTGACCAATGAAGGACTAACAGTTCCAAGGGCCTCAATAATGGCTCTTTATGATCAATAATGGCTCTTTATGATCAATAATGAGTAATAAATGAAGAACAATCAATAAAACACAATAAATCAAAGGAGAGACAATGGAGAATGTTTAAGTTAGAGAGCAGAGAATGTTCTTGTTCTTGTATTCAATATCATGTATGCAAGAAATAATAAGGGTCCCCTTTATATAGGAGGGGGAATCCCAACATAGTACATATGCATTTATTACAAAGATATGAAGCTGGTACAACTATTTAATGTCACGGTATGGACTTGTACTATTCTTGTAGACCTGTTCGGCTTTAGCCACGTGCCTTTTGGGAATTTCCCGCTTGTCTGAGATAGTCACCAATTTGCGCTGCCCCGAGGTCGAGCATTGAGAACCCTCAGGGCCGAATCTCGAGCTATGCTTCAAGGCTTCTAAAGACGGGCTATGAAATGACCTATGATCACAAAATTGGACTCTCCAATTTTAGCTGTATATAGATAGTCCCCGCGTTTCTTAGAGTGAAATGATAAGAAATAGTCTTGAATTTTTGCCTCCTCAATATTCCCATTATGACGTCAGCCCATCAGAGCATTAAATGTCATGACTCAAAGGCTGCGCAAAGGTTGTTGTCGACATGATTATCGAGAAGCCATGAACTGCCATTGATTTGACTCTTCTACTTCTCAAACGTCACCCAAACGGCTTCTACAAATACTCCAATTCATTTGCCATTCGCTATTTTACAATATATTCAAGTTTTTAGAGCTAAGTTCACAACCTTTTGCATCCATCTTCTTTCAGTGCTTGTTTCTTCATCCTCTTTCTTTGAAATTAAGTTATAATCATGGTAAAAACTTCAAAAATGGTACCCTAGAAAGAGGGTGCCGCTTCTTCATCACGCCCGTCCAAGGGCAAACCAAAAATGCCTCCGAGTGTTAAGCAATGTACCCCCCATCCATTTTGATACGATCTCCGATTTTACCATAGAGGGACCTTTCTACACCAGGCTAATGCGAGCCCGTGTCTCAGTACATCAGTGTGGTACCGATACGAAGAGAGTAAAGATAGATTGTCGATGGGAAGAGGTAGTGCAAGTAGAGATAGCCAAAGCTGAGGAAAGCATAGTAGAATACAAAGCTGGCTTCCTCAACGTGTACACATACCCCTTCACTCTAGTCCCGGTATATCCTTATTCCCCATAGATAGATCCGGTGATTCTTGACTTTTGTCATGAATACCGAGTGACACTTGGTCAGATCTACCCCTCTTTCTGGAGGATTGTTTACATGCTCAAATATTTCTCCAACCGGGTCGAGGGAATGCCCTTCACCCTTAATCACTTGGTTAGATTATATAGCTCCCGTCTCTTCCGAGGTTTAATCAAGATTCATCCTCGATCCACCAAGATATTCTTTTTGAGCATCGATGAGGACAAAGACCGGGGATGGATGATCTGGTTTGTCAGAGTAAGAACCTCGGACATTATCCCTGCAGATAGAATGCCATTCCCGGAGGAATAGAATATGAAGCATAAGTGTTCTTACCTCGAGTACATTTTATTGCCCCTCCTTCCCCTCCTGAAATGATCTTTTCTTCATTATGCAGCCACTGTTTGGTACACCGGCATGGTTCAAGACCTCCCGGGATGGATCAGACAGTTAGACTCTGCTTTTCCTTATAGCTATTGTGTTTCCTCATGATTTGGCTAAAACGCAGTGGCAGGTCAAGAACCACGGTATGCTTCTCATTGTCATCATTACCAAGTTCCTTATGAGTATTCTTTGTGGCGATGAGTTTAATACATCATGCTTGTGTAGGCCTCGGGTAAGGCGTGTTGATGAGATCGCCTCCCCCTGGTGAAGAACAAGCCTCGAAACTCGGCAAGGGCAAGAAGAGGAAGAAGGAGGCGTCGACCGATTCTCCAACTAAGATCAATGCCACGATCTTGACTTCAACTGCTGCAGCAAGTCTATGTGAGGATGATGATGATGATGATCGCCCTTTGGTACAAAGGGTAAGACGGAGTGTTGAAGCTCCACAAGTTGTTGGTCGGAAAGCCAACGAATTGAGGGTGGCCGATGTGGACCAAACTCGTGCTAAAGAGACCCTCGAAGAAGGTTTGGGCGTAGTCCCCGAGCCTCAAGTTGGACATGGTACAGTCCGTGCCAGCGAACCCTCGATTGGAAATTTCGGAGGGCCTGACTCCGAAATTCTTCGGTGTTGAGAAGAGACCCCTATAGATTTTGATACCATGGGCGGCTTTGAATCGGTCCCTTCATTTTCTCCGGAGGAAATAAGGGACACGCAGAACAAAGGTGATGCCAATGTGGGGGCCTCTCAGGGAGAGGATGATATGTTCAAGGACTACTTCCTCGGCATCGATGTGGACACAGACCTCGATACCCCCGTCGCTCTCGAGGAGGTCGAGAAGCTTCAACAGCAGGTAATATTCTCAACATACCATTTGCTCTTCAAGTTTTTCCCTTGTCTTTCTAACTCCTCTACTTTTGTTGTAGGTCGAGAAATTGTATGACTGTGCATTTTCTAAGCTCCAAGATGAGCTTTCATGCCATGAGAAGGAACTCAAGAAGCTCACCTCGAAGCTAAATAAGTCGAAGGCTTCCTCTGCCCGAAAGGAAGAGCAGTTGAGTGAGCTTTGGGCAAGCCTAGAGGGGGTGCATGATAAGTTGGTATTTTACCAACTTATCTTTTCTTTAAACCTATACTTTTGCTATGTTTGAGTGATAAAATCGTGTATTTGATGTCATTTACTTCTATTTTACAGGTTGTATGTGATTTAGAGGTAATGGTGAAGAAACCAAGTAAACCAAGTCCAAAAGGAGCTAAAATGGACAATGAGAAACTGCCCAGTGGTTTACTCTTCGTGAACGCGAAGGTACTACGCGAACGCGAAGAAGCAAGCAGCTAGACCTTCACGAATGCGAAGTACACAACGCGAACACGATGAAGCAGAACATGAAACTTCGCGAACACGAAGGTGTTAACGCGAACATGATGACTGAGGAAAGCAACCCTTCGCGAACGCGAAGGCGTGACCGCGAACACGATGAAGAAACTGGGCATAAAAACTGGGCAGTTCTGGAATTTCACATTTTTTACCCCAAACCCTTTAATACCCAAACTAGCTCATTTGTAAAGGATCTTTGGCAGATCTTTGGCTTATTTTCAGTTCTTAGGGCTAGAGAGAACAAGTTTTGAATGCTAGGTCCTTGCACACACACTTTGATCTTGAAGATTTGACGCTTGTGGTTAAGATTTTCTTACCCATTTATGTTTATTTCTCCATTCCTTGCTTTGTATTGTATATCTAAGTGTGTAGTATTTTATTCAACACTTGAATCATGTTTATGGAAATATTCATGTTTAAAGTGTGGATTAAATACATTGTTGTACTTATGTATTGAATGATTTTTATCTTTTTATGAAGTGAGTTGTTGTTTCTTTAATTATTCTTGTTCTTTAATGTTTCCAAAGGGATTAGCTAACCCTAGGACTCGCCCATTAACTCCGTATTAATTTTGGAAAAGATAATTTGGGGTTGGGAAAGAAATTAACAAGAACTTGAGATTTTAACCCTCATTTTATAGATTCTACCTAGGGATATGATCGAACTACTTGTAGCCATTCTGGGTGTGCTTAATCTCTTAATTGTTTTAGGTATAATTCAATTAGAAAGTCTTGTTAGTCTTCGGGAGAAGCTAATTAAGAACTATTATGCGTGGCTAATTAACATAGACTCGCTCATATTTGTAAAATCGTGAAATACATTAGATCATTACTTGAGTGTAATTCCCGATGCATCCATAATTGTAGCCATTGATCATTTTACTTGCTTTCTAGGTTAGTTTACATTTTCGCATTTAGGTATAATACATTTTCTCAAATCAATTCTTAGTGTTTGTCATTGCGTGAAAAGTGATAATTCTCTTACATTCCTAATCGCCTAAGTATTGTTCTCTATAGGATTCAACCCCGACTCATAGTTGGGTAAATTATATTGCATGCGACCATGTCCATTTACTTTTTAGTAGTGGATTTGGACGTCATCAGAATTTCCACCGTTTCCGGGGAATAATTTGGCGTAATTTAGGTTGTTTGAGAAATAAGGGTAAGTGCTTTGGTCCAATCTTGTGAATATTTGTGTAATTATTTTTCTTACCTTGGTCTATTTTTATTGTTGTTTCTTGTTTATTTCTTAGTTTTGAAAAATGGCATCATATAATGAAAATTGGTCGGATGGTAGTTGTTCATACTTTGATAACCCTTGTCCTTATTGTGGAGGACCACACTCGTGGAAAAATTATTTAAATTCTCCCGAAGGTGGATTGTGTGCACAATCTCAAACCCATGAGTGGAGTATTTGTGATAAGTGTGGTTTTCAAAATGGTCATTGGGATGATTGCTTATTTGTCCTTCCCTTCCCCAAGCCCCCACTATGATGATTCTACCTTTTGTGATGAAAGTTATAGGGCTATGGAAGTGGAAGAAGTTGAGCATGGCCGAAATAGAGAGTTAAAGCTCATGTTGGAGTGCCTACTTGAAGGAGGAAACAAAGAACAAAGTGCCTTGGAGGAGCTTTTGAAGAGTAGTCTCCAAAATGACTTGGCACTTGAAAGGTTGCACCCCCAAATGGGGGAAATGCTTGAAGCTTTAGAGGTTCAAAAATCCTCGGAAGTTAATGATAGCCAAGAATTTTCCTTAGATGTGGAAGCCAAAAATCCTTCCTTGACACTTGATCAAAACCAAGAAGAGCTCTCAAATGCTCAAGATGAGAAGATGATGCTCATGTTGGAGACCATGTTTGAAAATGAGGAGGAGCATAACTTTGCGCTCGAGGACTTGAAACAAGGCTTGACTTACAATGATGAACATATCCGCACTTTGGAAGATCAAATGAAAATATTGGTTGAGGCTCACTATGCCCACCAACTTGAAAGTGTGGAAGGAAGTCAAGAAGAGTCATATTTTGAGGAAGAAAGTGAGCTCTACTTTGAGGAATTAAGAATTGAACATTCACCAACCGACTCCATGAGTGTTAATGAGGCCAAGAAAATATGGAATTAGATTCAACCGGTGTAAATGAAAATTTGGTTGAGATTGACTCTAGTTTGGAGGAAAAGAGGATGTCAAAATCCGAGAAAAATTGCAAGTTGGAGGTTTGAAATCACATTCCAAGCATTTTTCAACATTGAAATTGTGTGATGATATGAGAATTGAACTACACGAGTCAATAAGGGATTGCGAAGAGGAAAGGCAACAACCATACATATTACAATTTGAGGAAACAAGAAAGCAAAATGGCATTCCTCACATGAGAGCCAAGAAGTGCAAATGAAGAATTTAAGACTTGGCTTGATCATCGACTTACCACCCCCCCATCGCTCATGGTCACAAGCTTGATTCCAATCTAGGTGCCCAGTTCATCTCATCCAAGTGGCGAGAAAAGTGGTAAAGTTGACTTGCGTCGTGTCACGACGTTAAATGCAGCGCTTGATGGGAGGCAACCCATCGTTTTTTCAAACTTTTTAGTCATTTTTTTAATTTTCTTTTTTAGAATAGCTTATTATATTTTTTCTAACCAATCTGCCAAGTTTTAGATTTTTTGGAGTTGATTTGAGCAGGTCGGAGTGGTCCGGAGAGCCAAAACCAGTAGCTGCAAGAACTATTAAAGTACAGAAAAACTTAACTCTTCGCGTTCGCGAGTACCTCTCGCGTTTGCGTAGGGTAAGAAAAATTTAACCCTTCGCGTTCACGTACACAGCACTCGCATTCGCGCCCATTAACAGTCTTTACCCTTCGCATACGTGGACATCCCTCGCGAATGCGTAGGGTCGGGTAAGTGTATATACAAATTATCTACTGGAAACGAGAAAATTCACCCCTTTTGCTCAAACAACTGTCCCCTCCACTCCTTAAGCCCCAAAATCAGTTCATCCATAATCTTCATGTTTCTTGCAAATTTTCCATCTCCACTCTCAAGGTACTTTGGGCTTCAAATGGAACCGGAACGCGATGAAATTGCGCAAGAACATGTCTTTGGACCTAGACAAGAGGAAGCCTTTGATCATGAACGGTTTCTATCTGCATCATGTGAGCGGAGATATGATGAACTCTTGTCCAAAACCATCATCCGCGAAGAGGCATAAACATGGAAAAAGTTGAAGCTAAAATGTCGAGCTTCTACACGCGCTTGGTAGAAAGCAAGTGGATTTGTTTTTCCAAGCAACAAAATAATGCCAACCATATAATAGTTCTGGAATTCTATGCAAACGCCTTGAGGATCAACTTCCAAGGTGTCTTGGTTACTACTGTGCAGGGTGTGCAAGTCCACTTCAGCTTTGAGATAATCAATGATATTTATGGTCTTCCCAATGTTGATAACAAGGTCTACAGAGACAGCGCCAAAGCAGAAGGAAACCAATGGCTAGTGGATAAGTTACATGATGGGGTAACCCCGAAGTGGCTTACAGTGCACAAGGGAGTTGATTCTCATGATTTCATGGTTGAGGCAAAGACATGGCTCTCCATTATCTGTTCAAGAGTGTCGCCCTCTACAAATGACACTGATGTGACACCAGACAAGGCACTGATAATTGCTGCTATCATGGATGGACTACCTGTGAACGTGGGGGAACACATTGTCCGAGAAATTGAGGATGCCACTCAGGGGAGGTCCAAGAGCCTTTTCTTCCCTTCCTTGATCACTAGACTTTGCTATGATGTTGGGGTGCCTAAACACCCCAATGATGTTGAGAAAGGTCCAGGAAAGCCGATGATCCATCCCTTGCTGAAAAGGGGACCCGGTGACAAACAGAAAAAGAGGAGAATTGGTGTTGCTTCCTATTCATTTGGGCAGTTCTCTAAGGCCACCACTGATCCCGTCGGATCCTTTGCACCTTCATCAGGGTCTTTTGACCCCATGGGACCACTTCAGTCCGGTCCTCACACTATGCGCCACTTGTCCAGCTAGATATTTGGGGTAGATGTGCATGTTAGGCAGCTTATAGCTGGCCTTCCCACTGGCCCACCTGGGGCTGGCACATCTACTAGGACTGCTGCCCCACCATCCATGGAGGATGTGGTAAAATATCAAAAGGAAATCACGGGCAAGATGGAGGCCATTAACACCAGGCTGGAGAACATGAATCGCTGGCAAGGAAAGATTGAGAAGAGGCAGAGAAAGTTCAAGGAGCATGAGAAGAAAAAAAGCAAACTGATGTCCAAGATGATGCAAAAGCTGAGTACATTTTGTGGTTCACATGAATCAGATGATGATGATGATGATGATGATGATGATGATGATGCGGATGTGGAGCTCAAATTTCCCACCACCTCCAATTCCGACTGATGCAGTATTCAGGGAGCACTTTCCACCATTTTACTCTACCATGATTAGTTGCATTGGGGACATTGCAACATCTTTAGTTGGGGGTGGCTTCTTGTATAACTATTTTCTTGCATAATTGTGGATAATTGTGGACATGGCAGATTGGTACTTTGGTTGTTTTCATTTTGTTGTTAGTATATTTTTATGTGATGTGTGATATTATTATGCTTAGTAGCTTCTTAATTTTTTGTTTTTTTATATACATTATGTTTTAGTTACTTGATGTTTATTAGCTTTTTAATTTTGAATATTAGCTTCTTAAATTGTTTTTTCTATATAGTATGCTTTATGTTAGTGGTGATATCCTTGGTTTTCTTTATACATGGTTCTTTTTCCAAGGATGCCAATTTTCTTTTTGAACCGGGTAATTGTAGAAAAGTTTTGTCGACTTTTCCTGATGATGGATAGATAGACGACTTTCTTAAGGGAATTAGTCTTGTAGTTAGATATAGCTTATGTTAATTTAGGAAAAATAAATGGTTTGAGTTGGGGTTTGTGCCCATTGACCAAGTTGTGGCTTTCTTGGTACCAACATGATTTAAACCTCGGCATATGAATTTTTGGGTTATTGAAAAAGAAAAATAATTGAAGTAAACATGTCAGGACTTTTAGACTCAAATTTTGGCTCTTTGATTCACTAAATAGTTTCCTATGCTATATGCAACCTCTTTGAGTCATTGGTTTCAATAGGCTTTTGGATTTGTATTCCACTTGAGTGTTCGTGTGCCATGTGTGGTGAGATTTATTGTGATTTCTTTTGCATTACTTGTAGTCTAGAACTTGCCCGGAATGCGCTTCAAGGCGAAACTATAGACTAACTTGGTTTGAAAAATGATATTAGGCCTTCCTTGGACCACTATTGTGCCCTAAATTTCCTACCCTTGAATATTTTCCCTAGTCAACCCATTTTAAGCCTTTAACCTTATTCTTTGGCAACCATGTTACAAACTTTAATCCTTTGTTCTTTATTGATCTAGCTTGTGGCACCCTACCTCCCTAAGTACTTTGAAAGTGTAAACATAAGCTAAAAGCCTAAGTTTGGGGGTGAAGGTTGGAAAAGTTGTGATATGGAAGTTATTTGAAAAGGTGGAAGGTAGAAAAAAAATTGAAAATTTCCTTGATTTTGAAAAAGAAAAAAAAATAGAATAAAATGATAAGAAATTGTCAGTAAAAGGAAGACTAGGTGTGGAATGAAAAGTGAAGAAAGGATGGAGAATGTTTTCGAATGAAGTGGACTTTGATTGTAAATTTTGTAGTGCTTGGGGAGGTTTTGAGTCACTCTAACCAAAATTGTGCCCTACCTTAACCAAAAGCCTAAACTACAACCCTTTAAGTCCTAATTGATTTTGAACCAAGTTGTCTACATTAGTGGAGGAATACATGAAGGGCAAGCCTATGGTATTACTTGTATGCATTTGAACATCTTTTTGAGAGAGAGTTAATTCTTTCCATTTGATATCCCATTTTTGTTTTGAATTAAGATTTATGAGTGTGGGATCCTCTCTTAAATGTGAGGGCATATGAGATTTGAGTTCTGAATTTAATCTCATTTTCAATTGGAAGGAATGACAAAAGAAAGTTAATTGTGCTAGAGAGGCAAATTTTGAAGCTTTAGTGTCATGACTTGATTGCTACTTTGATTTGCACTAGTGTTTGGTCACTTGAAGTGTAATGGAGTTCATGAGAAGTGCTTGATAATTCATATGCTTTGAGTAATTGTTGGTACCAATCGAAGTCATGTTTTTGTGCTTATGGTAGACCTTTGTGGCTTGGCATAATATGGATGCATTGTTGAGTTAACTACTTGGGAGGAGATTTTGTCGCTTTTATTGCTTGAGGACAAGAAATAGTTTAAGTTTGGGGGTTTGATAAGTTGGTATTTTACCAACTTATCTTATCTTTAAACCTATACTTTTGCTATGTTTGAGTGATAAAATCATGTATTTGATGTCATTTACCTCTATTTTCAGGTTGTATGTGATTTAGAGTTAATGGTGAAGAAACCAAGTAAAAACATGTCAAAAAGGAGCTAAAATGGACAATGAGAAACTGCCCAGTGGTTTACTCTTTGTGAACGCGAAGGTACTACGCGAAGAAGCAGGCAGCTAGACCTTCGCGAACGCGAAGTACACAATGCGAACGCGATGAAGCAGAACATGATCCTTCGTGAATGCGAAGGTGTTAACGCGAACGCGAAGACTGAGGAAAGCAACCCTTCGCGAACGCGAAGGCGTGACCGTGAACATGATGAAGAAACTGGGCGTGAAAACTGGGCAGTTCTGCAATTTCACATTTTTGACTCCAAACCCTTTAATACCCAAACCAGCTCATTTGTAAAGGATCTTTGGCAGATCTTTGGCTTATTTTCAGTTCTTAGGGCTAGAGAGAACAAGTTTTGGAAGCTAGGGCCTTGCACACACACTTAGGTCTTGAAGATTTGAAGCTTGTGGTTAAGATTTTCTTACCCATTTATGTTTATTTCTTCATTTCCTTGCTTTGTATTGTATATCTAAGTGTGTAATATTATATTCACCACTTGAATCTTGTTTATGGAAATATTCATGTTTAAAGTGTGGATTAAATACCTTGTTGTGCTTATGTATTGAATGAGTTTTATTTTTCTATGAAGTGAGTTGTTGTTTCTTTAATTATTCTTGTTCTTTAATGTTTCCATAGGGACTAGCTAACCCTAGGACTCGCCCATTAACTCCAAATTAATTTTGGAAAAGATAATTTGGGGTTGAGAAAGATTAATTAACAAAAACTTGAGATTTTAACCCTCATTTTATAGATTCTATCTAGGGATAGGATTGAACTACTTGTAGCCATTCCGGGTGTGCTTAATCTCTTAATTGTTTGAGGGATAATTCAATTAGGAAGTCTTGTTAGTCTTCTGGAGAAACTAATTAAGAATTATTATCCGTGGCTAATTAACATAAACTCGCTCATATTTGTAAAATCGTGAAATACATTGGATCGTTACTTGAGTGTAATTCCCGATGCATCCATGCTTGTAGCCATTGATCATTTTACTTGCTTCCTAGGTTAGTTTACATTTCCGCATTTGGGCATAAAACATTTTCTCAAATCAATTCTTAGTGTTTGGCATTGCGCGAAAAGTGATAATTCTCTTACATTCCTAATCGCCTACATATTATTCTCTGTGAGATTTGACCCCGACTCATAGTTGGGTAAATTATATTGCATGCAACCGTGTCCATTTACTTTTCAGTAGTGGATTTGGACGTCATCAATGCACCAGGAACGGACTAGCTTTGCGAGCAGGTAACACGGCATTCGTGTGTTCATCTTTTCATCCCTATAACTTGATGCTTACTATCATTTTTCGCCTTTGCAGATTGGGCAAAAAGATGCCTTGGTGGGCCAACTTCGGGAAGAGGTTGCAGCCAAGGACACGGAGATCCTCAAGCTGAAGAGGCATAATGAGATTGTGACCTCGGAGAGTTATCGTTTACGGGGAGAGTTGGCCTCGACCTAGGATCTTCTTCGAAGTGCTTAGAAAGAGGTCACTGCGTTATCTGTGGCCAAGACTGAGGCCAATGAAGATGCGTCCTTATACAAGAGAGATGTCGCTACTGCAAATGATCAAGCCAGGGAGATATCCGAGAAGGTCGAGCAGAAGTTGGCTCGGTCTATTGCTTATGCTCGTCTGCAAGCTAGGAGGCAGGCCTTCGAGGAAGCAAGCACTGAAGGTGTCGATCTCTCTATTGAGATTGAGAAATCCAGAACCTTGGAGGAAGAATCAGCACCTTCAACTACTTCAGATGAGGACTCTGGAAGTGGTTCAGATGGTAGTGAGGGTGAGGAATAGTCTTGCATCGTCCTTTCTGCTTCTTCT
Source organism: Nicotiana tabacum (assembly GCF_000715075.1). Lineage (NCBI taxonomy): Eukaryota > Viridiplantae > Streptophyta > Magnoliopsida > Solanales > Solanaceae > Nicotiana > Nicotiana tabacum. The sequence goes on from NC_134097.1 coordinate 56,398,560, forward strand.
TTTCTTCCTTTTGTGTATGGGCTTTTCGGGGGAGTTTTGTAAAGACACATCTGTAAATGTATTTTTGAGAATGCAAAGAGACTCTTTTGTTTCAAGTCTTCAAATTTTATTTTTCAGTGCTTATGTAAAGCTAGTGTGTTGAATTTTGATGTCGGCTCTTTTAGATTCCCTTTTATAGTATCAGAGATCCTCGAGATTGGGCACCATCGCGAGGCTAGATTGACATTGACGGCTCCTTAGAGCCCATAGTTATTGTAATGGAGATCCTCGAGATCGGGCACCATCTTGAGGCTAGATTGATGTTGATAGCTCCTTAGAGCCCATTTTTATATTGACAGTGATCCTCGAGATCGGGCACCATCTCGAGGCTAGATTGATATCGATGGCTCCTTAGAGCCCATAGTTACAGTAACCAAGATCCTCAAGATCAGGCACCATCTCGAGGCTTAGACTGACACGGGAATCTTGACCCCTCGAACGTTGTATGACAATCCATTTGTATGACATGGCCACGAAGTGACTGAGGTAGTCCCACCGGTACACTTCCCTAAAAGTGTTAATGGCCTAGTCTGAATTAATTAGCCTTCAAAGTAGGCGAACAGTCGCCGCTTGCCCTAGATATGAGCTTTCTTTCCTCTCATTTGAGGACTTTGCTATTTTGATCAACTATTCTTTTTGTAGGGCTTTTCTTCCTTGCATCAGTTCTTTCATCATTTTAACTCAAAGCTTCCGCCTAAGTTTTCATTTACCTTTTCTCATTTCACCATAGTTATGGATGTTACACCAGAATCCATTCACCAAGAAGAGGAGAGTTCTGCCTTTGCTTCTCGCTCGATCGGTGGCACACCGCCGGCGCCTGGTGAGCTAACTTCGAGGTGATTTTTCTCAAGGAGGGATTTTACATTAGAGAGACCATCTAACGTTCAGGGCCACTGGGAGCATGCATTGAGGTTCATCTCATTAATAGGAGAGGAACACCTAGAGGTGGTTAGGAAAGACTGCGGATGGGGAGAAAAGGTTGTACTGCAGGTACCTTCCATGGAAGAGAGCATCATGGCACATGTAGAGGGGTTTTTGAATGTATACACGTACCCCTTTACATTGGGCCCAATCATGCTTAAGTTTTCCAGCAGATATCGCGTTACCCTAGCACAGGTTCACCCATCGTTTTGGAGGATAGTATTAATGATAAGGTACTTTGCAGATAAAGTCGGGCTTGGGTTCACCCTCAGCCATCTTATTAGATTGTACCGGCCCTTGCATTACCGAGGCCTGATTACTCTACGATGTAGATCCACTCGGCCCATTGTTGCCAGCAATGAAGAAGACGAGGACCGAGGGTGGATGAGTCGATTTTTCCAAGTGCAAACTGTCAATATTATCCCCGCAGAGTTCCTGCCATTTCCTGAGAAATGGAATTTCACACGTAAGTGGTACACTTGTCTTCTTATCTTTTTTGCTCATGGTGGAGGCAAACTCTATAAAGATGCTCTCCTTTGCTTTTGCTCTTATTGATCCGGGGTCCTCTTTGTCTTATGTCACCCCATTCATTGCTTCAAGTTTTGGGGTAGAACCAGAACAGCTTCATGAGTCGTTCTCTGTATCAACTCCGGTTGGTGATTCTATCACAGCCGCGCGAGTTTATAGGAATTGTGTTGTCACGGTATGTGGTCGTGCTACCACGGTCAATCTTATTGAGCTTGGAATGGTGGATTTTGATGTGATTATGGGAATGGACTGGCTTTATTTGTGCTTTGCTAAACTTTACTGCCGAACGAGAGTCATGAGGCTTGAGTTCCCTAATGAGCTGGTTATTGAGTGGAAGGGAAATGGTGTGGTGCCGAAAGGTAGGTTTATTTCCTACCTTAAGGCTTCAAAGATGATTAGGAAGGGGTGTATCTACCATTTGGTCCGGGTGGCAGTCACCACTTCAGAAGTGTCTGCCCCCGAGTCCGTGCCAGTCGTGAATGAGTTTCTAGAAGTGTTTCCGGACGAGCTTCCAGGGATCCCACCAGATAGGGAGATTTATTTCGGGATTGATTTATTGCCAGATATGCAGCCAATATCTATTCCACCATTTAGGATGGCGCTAGCGGAGTTAAGGGAGTTAAAGGAGCAGCTGAAGGATTTATTAGAAAAGGGGTTCATACGGCCAAGTGTGTCGCCGTGGGGTGCTTCGGTTCTTTTTGTCAGGAAGAAGGATGGGTCGCTCCGGATGTGTATTGATAATCGGCAGCTTAACAAGGTCACCATCAAGAATAAATATCTTTTGCCTCGGATAGATGATTTGTTCGACCAATTGCAAGGTGCAAGGTTCTTATCCAAAATTTATCTACGGTCCGGGTATCACCAATTGAAGATCAGAGAGCAGGATATTCGTAAGACCGCTTTCAGAACTCGCTATGGTCACTTTGAATTCTTGGTCATGTCTTTTGGGCTAACCAATGCCCCGACAGCTTTCATGGATCTTATGAATCGGGTCTTCAAGCCATTTCTAGACTCCTTTGTGATTGTTTTCATTGATGACATCCTTGTTTATTTGCGGAGCCAGGAGGATCATGCCGATTACCTCAGGGCAGTTCTGCAAACCCTTTATCAGCACCAGTTGTATGCTAAATTTTAAAAATGTGAATATTGGTTGGAGTTCGTTACCTTTCTGGGCCATGTTGTTTCCAATGAAGGGATTCAGGTGGATCCCCAGAAGATTGCAGCAGTAAAAGATTGGCCTAGACCCACGACCCCGATGGAGATCCGTAGCTTCTTGGGTTTAGCGAGGTATTATCAGAGGTTTGTGGAGGGATTCTCTACCCTCGCCTCCCCTTTGACTAAGTTGACGCAAAAAGCAGTTAAGTTCCAATGGTCCGACGCTTGTGAGAAAAGTTTTCAGGAATTGAAGTCGAGATTGACCTCGGCGCCGATATTGACCTTACCGGAGGGCCCGGAAGGATTTGTGGTTTATTGTGATGCCTCCAGGGTCGGTTTGGGGTGTGTGTTGATGCAACAAGGGAAGGTTATAGCGTATGCTTCAAGGCAACTCAAGAATCACGAGAATAATTATCCGACGCATGATTTGGAGCTTGCGGCAGTTGTATTTGCCTTGAAAATATGGCGGCATTATTTTTATGGGGTTCATGTGGATGTGTTTTCGGACCACAAGAGTCTCCAATATTTGTTCAAGCAGAAGGAGTTGAATTTAAGGCAGCGGCGGTGGTTAAAATTGATCAAGGATTATGATATGGATATTTTATACCATCCAGGGAAGGCGAATGTGGTGGCCGACGCTCTCAGTCGGAAGTCCATGGGTAGTTTGGCTCATTTGGGAGCGGATCAGAGGTGTTTGGCTCGGGAGGTTTATCAATTAGCCTGTCTGGGGGTTTTTATTTCGACCTCAAACGAGGGGAAGGTTATGGTGCGTAATGGAGCAGAATCGTCACTGGTAGCGGAAGTCAAGGAAAAGCAGTTCATTGATCCAGCATTGGCACAGATGAAAGAGGCAATTTTGAATAACAAGACTTCGGCCTTTTCACTCGGTGGCGGGGATGGTGTATTACAATGTCAAGGTAGGCTATGTGTTCCAGATGTGGATAATCTTCGGGAGAGGGTAATGGCGGAGGCTCATAATTCCAGGTATTCGGTGCACCCAGGTTCTACAAAAATGTATCATGATCTCAAGGAAATTTATTGGTGGAACGGTATGAAGAGGGGTGTGGCGAACTTTGTGACTAGATGTCCGAACTGTCAGCAAGTGAAGGTCGAACATCAAAGACCTAGTGGATTGACTCAAACCATAGAAATTCCAATGTGGAAATAGGAGTTGATCAATATGGATTTTGTAGTAGGGCTGTCGCGCACTCCGCGCAAGTTCGACTCAATTTGGGTGATTGTTGACCGACTCGCAAAATTAGTGCACTTCTTGCCAGTTAATCTTCCGACATAACAGAACAATATGCCCAGTTGTATATCAAAGAAATAGTCAGGTTGCATGGCACTCCAGTCTCAATCATTTCAGATCGAGGGGCTCAGTTCACGGCCAACTTTTGGAAGAAATTTCAGCAGGGCTTTGGCACTCAGGTAAATCTCAGCACAGCTTTCCATTCTCAAAATGACGGGCAAGCAGAGCGGACTATTCAGACGCTTGAGGACATGTTGCGAGCTTGTACTCTTGATTTCAAAGGTAGTTTTGATGACCATTTGCCACTCATATAATTTGCTTACAACAACAACTTCTATGCTAGTATCTATATGGCACCATTCGAGGCGCTGTATGGTAGGAGATGTAGGTCTCCCATTGGGTGGTTCGAGGTTGGAGAAGCAGAATTGATAGGGCAGGACCTCGTGCATTAGGCCTTGGAGAAAGTCAAAGTTATTAAGGAGAGGTTACTGCTCAAAGTCGCCAAAAGTCTTATTCAGACATTTGTCATAGAGATTTGGACTTCAAAGAAGATGATTGGGTATTTTTGAAGGTTTCCCCCATGAAGGGAATCATGCGATTTGGGAAGAAAGGGAAATTAAGTCTGAGGTATGTCGGACCATACAGAATCATTCAGAGGATCGGTCAAGTGGCATACAAGCTCGAACTGCCACCCGAGATGTCGTTGGTACATCCGGTCTTCCATGTGTCTATGTTGAAGAAGGTAGTGGGAGATCCGTCCGTTATTGTGCCAATTGAAGCTATTGAGGTTAATGAAGAACTATCTTATGAAGAAATTCCAGTTGCCCTTCTTGATAGGCAAGTCCAGAAATTGAGAACTAAGGAAATTGCCTCTGTAAAAATGTTATGGCGGAACCAACAGGTTGAGGAAGCCACTTGGGAAACCGAGGAAGAAATGAGAAAGAAGTACCCACATTTGTTTGAATAGTTATGTAATAGCTTTCATGCATTTGGTTCCTATAAACTCTTATCTTTTGATTTGATCTATGTTAAACTATTCTATTTTGACTATGTATGTTGCCTATACAGCCATAGTTGGTGTTGAACAAGTTATGTTATGTCTATGGAACATGTATATACTGTTAGGATATGTATCTAGGGCCCTCTGACAGGTGGATAGTCCTAGTTACAAAGGAAACTCTGGCGAAATTCTCGAAAATTTAAGGAGTTAGCCAAATTTGGGGCTGATGATATATTTCATAATGTGAAAAGCAGAAGTTACATAAGGATGGATAATGGATGAAACTTGATCCTCATTCGAGGACGAATGATCTTAAGCGGGGGAGAATGTAAAGCCCCAGAAAAAAATTTGCTTAGTAATTTAAGATTTTGTGGTGCCAAGGTAGGCCAAATATTTTATCTTGCGTGCAAATGAGGATTAAGGAAATTATGGATATCAATTGGATATGTTAAGAAGTGTATAAGTCATATTAGAGGTGAATTGGTGTCTAAGGAGAGGCCTAAGTCTAAGCCAAGTTAGAAAAGTTTCATATTAGATGAAATCTGTAAATAAGTGCGCACAAGACCTCACTTTGAACGATCATATCTCCAGTTCTATAAGGCGTTGTGTGATGCATAACCTATCAAATTAAATCCATTTGAGTCTAGTTTCCAACGCAACAAATTGTTCGTCATTTGTAGGTGTATACGGAAAGTTATGACCATTTTACTGGGCAGGTGTCTTTAGCGCGAACATTAGCGCGAAGTCGCACATTATGCGGAGTATTCTGCCTCCCGCGCGCGAACATAGCGCGAGCTCGCGCGCCTGGAAGGTTTTTAAATATCCTAAAGACCGGAAATAAGAGAATTTGAGTCATTTCTCAAGCTTAGGGCTTCCTCTACACCCCAACTCGACCAAGGCATCCAATTGCACATCTAAGGTGAGTTTTTAAGTGTGTTTTCATGGTGATTTCACTTCTCAATCACTAGTTACAACATGATTTTGATTGGGTTTATAGGGTTTCTTCAAAACCTCAAGAACACCCCAAATTTGTCTTTCAAGATTTGGTCTACAAGAGGTAATCCTACATCTTAGACTTACATATATGGAGTTAGTGTGGAAATATGAGTATGGATTAAGTATTGTAACTCATGGGATGGGGATTTGAAGTCATAGGTGCCTAACCTAGGTTGTGTTGGTATTGTAGAGATTGTGAGGTGGGTTATTGGGGTATGATTCTTGGGGTAATAGTATTATGTATACATGCATGTACAAATTAGGTTTGTGGGAAGATTGATGAATATAAATAAGTAAAGATTGGGTTGGGGAAAGAAGAAAATCTTGTAAAAGGAATTTAAAATCAAGATGCTCAACTAGTGTTTGATAAAATGCTCAAATGAGCTGAAACCATGAATACCTTCCTAATTTGTGTTAATTTTGTTATGTCTCAAGTAGATTGGGATTGCTAGAATTTTTGAAACGTCGTAGTAACTTAAGGAAAGCTCAAACAAGGTATGTATGGATAACTTTGACCTTTGTAAAGTCACTTTGTTTGGTGTACGAATATTTGGTATGTGATATCTACGTGGATTATTTGTGGAATTCTTGTGATTGGTATGATTTGATTGTTCGTGGTTAAGTCTCCCGATATAATGGTGTACGTAATTGGCAATAAACCAGATGTGTGATTGTGAATGTGTTATGTGGTAAGAGTTGAGAAACAAATGATGGAAGGAAATCGTAAATGATGCAGTTGGAACAACTGTGGTAAGAACATATATGGCTTGTATTGGCAATTATCGCAGTGACATAAAATGCATATGAGTTGTTGAATATGATGGAAATAGTATTGATAGCTATAGAAATTCTTTGAGAATTGTTGTTGTTGTTCTTTGTGAATTGTTGTTGTTGTTGTGTTGTTTGTGAATTGTGATTGTTCGGTGGGATCGGGTTGCGCGCCGCAACACGAAGTAATAAGGTGTGGGTTGTGGTGATAAGGGTGGCCGAGGTAATAAGGGTGGCCAAAGTAATAAGGGTGGAAAAGTGATCGAAATCACTATTGAAATGAAAATATGAGAAAGTTTTGAAATCATTGATGTGAAAATGTTGAAGGGGAAATGGAGAGATTGTAACTTGTTTGGCTTGATGGTTTTCTTTCATGTGTATTTGATTGTTGGTTCCATGACTACTTGTTACTTGTGCATGGTTTGAGTTTACTTAGGGCAAGTTTGTTCATACATACCAGTACAATTCAAATGTGCTGACGTCCCTTTTGCCGGGGGCGCTACATTCGTGTTATGATTGTAGGTGGATCCATAGCAGGTACTCCAGTCCACCGACCGTAGCTCCCCTTCACTTTCAGCCAGAAGCATTGGTGAGCCCTTTTCCTCCTAGGGCCTTGCGTGGCTCATGCCGCTTTTTATTTCGGAGTCTTGTTTTGGTTTTTGAGGTAAGGTATAGCCGGAGCCTTGTTACCGGCAAGTATTGTATCACTCTTTTGTATCCCTAGAGGCTCCGTAGACAGGAAATGTGGGTTATGTACTTATGTATTTTGGGCAGTATAACTTGTAAGCCACGCTAAGTAACTATGTATTCTATGTAAATCTCGTAAGAATATGTTTAAATTTATAAATGGCTATTTCACTTGGTTAATGGGAAATGGAAATGCGGGGTAACACGTGGAATAGGAAAGGCACTCAGGTCCTCTTGGCTGGGGCTGCCCGGTCGAGCGCCGGTCGCGCCCCTCGGTTTTAGGGCGTGACAAACTTGGTATTAGAGCCAGGTGCACAGTTACCCCGCGTCCTCTACACCCCCAAGCTTAGGGCTTCCTCTACACCCCCAACTCAACCAAGGCATCCAATTTCAAACCTAAGGTGAGTTTTTAAGTGTGTTTTCATGGTGATTTCACTTCTCAATCACTAGTTACAACATGATTTGATTGGGTTTCATAGGATTTCTTCAAAATCTCAAGAACACCCCAAATTTGTCTTTCAAGATTTGGTCTACAAGAGGTAATCCTACACCTTAGACTTACATATATGGAGTTATTATGGAAATATGAGTACGGATTAAGTATTGTAACTCATGGAATGGGGATTAGAAGTCATAGGTGCCTAACCTAGGTTGTGTTGGTATTGTAGAGATTGTGAGGTGGGTTATTGGGGTATGATTCTTGGGGTAATAGTATTATGTATACATGCATGTACAAATTAGGTTTGTGGGAAGATTGACGAATATAAATAAGTAAATATGGGGTTGGGGAATGAAGAAAATCTTGTAAAAGGAATTAAAAATCAAGATGCTCAACTAGTGTTTGATAAAATGCTGAGCTGAAACCATGAATACCTTCCTAATTTGTGTTAATTTTGTTATGTCTCAAGTAGATTGGGATTGCTAGAATTTTCGAAACGTCGTAGTAACTTAAGGAAAGCTCAAACGAGGTATGTATGGCTAACTTTAACTCTTGTAGAACCCCCTTTGTTGTGACGAGCATATTGTCTGTGTACCTTGTATGAAAATATGTGAATTGATTGCCTTAGTTGATATCCATACCACCAAGTTATATGTGATTGTGAGAAGTGATTTGATGTGCCTATCTTGTTATGTGCAAAGTTTGTAAAAGCTCGAGGATGTCGACATGGAAATATGTGTTTACTTATGTGAACTATTTGTGAATTCTTGTGATTAATGTGCCTTTGACGTTGTTGGTTAAGTCTTCCGATATGATGGTGAAAGTAAATGGCAACCAACCAAATGTGGGTGTGTGATTGTGAAAGTGTTATATGGTAAGAATTGAGAAACAATGATGGAAGGAAATCGTAAATGATGTAATTGGAACAACTGTGGTAATAACATATTTGGCTTGTTGTGGGTAATTATTGGGGTGACTTAAATTGCATATGAGTTGTTGAATATGATGAAATGGTATTGATGGCTACGGAAATTCTTGTGAATTGTTGTGGTTGTTCTTTGAGAATTGTTGTTGTTGTTGTTCTTTGTGAATTATTGTTGTTGTTGTGTTGTTTGTGAATTGTGATTGTTCGGTGGGATCGAGTTGTGCACCGCAACACGAAGTAATAAGGTGTGGGTTGTGGTGATAAGGGTGGCCGAGGTAATAAGGGTGAAAAAGTGATCGAAATCACCGAGATCGGTTCAACTAGGGTCGGGGAGACCAGACCAATAGATGTACGCTCAACTTTTGAGGAGGCTCAGCGGCTTTGTTCTGTGGTGAGTTTTGGTTGACTTTGTTGGTTTTTTGGTTTTGCATTTTCATTTTCTTATTGAGCTTCCTTTTTATAGGCCTTTGACAAGCTCAAGTCCGAGTTGCTCCGTCGTGAAGCCAGGTTGCGGAAAGCCTTGAACGGGGAGAAATCCCTCAGGCTTCTTTGTGACAAAAGGGGAAAGGAGCTGAGACACCTTCGGTACGAGATGAATTGAAGCCTGACCTACGAAGGCCGCCTCAAGAGACAGGTAACCTTCGTTTCTAGGGGATGCATGTTTCTCCTCCTATTCTTTGGTGATTAATATTTTGATACTTCAGTTGTAGAGTAAGACAGAGGACTTGGAACGCCTTTGGGGCAAAGTTGGTCAGGCCGAGTACGAGTGTAATTAGCTAAGGGCTCAGATAGATGCCCAAGTTGCGGCCAAGAAGAATGCTTTAGCCAAGGCTTCTGCCCTCGAGGTGCAACTCCGGAACGCTCATGAAAATAGCTTGGTCCAGACGAGTAGGATTGCAAGGCTCGAGTCTAACCTTTTGAAGATGAAGGCCGAGGTCATGGACGCCCGGGCTGAAGCTGAAGAAATTTGGGCTAAGGCTGATAAAAAAGTGGTCGTCTATTTAAAAGATGTTGCTGACGCTCGAGCTAAATTGAGAGGGGCTTCCGATTGGGAGAGCAGAATCAATGAATGTGCCCGGTGCAAATCTTGGAGGGAAACCCTCGAGGAGATCCATGCTAGGGGCTTCGATCTCTCGGAAGAGATAGAGCAGGCTAAGATGGATGAATACGATGCCAAGTTCCTCGTATCTGATGCCAAAGATAATGGGGATGAGGCCGATGGGTCCGCAATCCCCGAGGGGAACGTAGGCTAGGCCTATCCTTTCTAATTCCGCATATAATGCTCTTAGAGATCATTGTAAATTAATCTTTGTATTTTTTCACATATACATATAAAAAAAGCCTTTCGGTTTTCTCCTTTCATGAATTTCTCTTTCCTTGTGTGTGTCTTTTTTTGTCTTGTATCTTGACGTTTGCCAATGATTAGCCAGATGAATTGGCCTTCGAGGAAAAAACCCTTAGTTTTACAAATTGGCCCTGAGGCTTGTTAGGTTGGCCTGTAGGCTCTTACGCATTTGCCCTTAGGCATTTTTAATTAACTATTTCGGGCTCAGTTTTCAAGTCAGGTTTGACTCGAGCTCATCGACCCTTAAGTCTTTGAATTTTAAGCTGGCTCTTAGGCTCTTACGTGTTGGGTCGGTACGACCTCTAATATAGGCTGGCGCTTAGGCTTTTACATGGTGGGTCGATACGACCTCTAATATAGGCTGGCAGTTAGGCTCTTACGCGGTGGGTCGGTACAACCTAATATAGGCGGGCGCTTGGGCTCTTACGTATTGGGTCGGTACGACCTTTAATTTAAGCTGGCGATAGTGGCTCTTACGCGTTGGGTCGGTACAAGCTTTAATTTAAGCTGGTGACAGTGGCTCTTATGCATGGGTCGGTACGACCTCTAACATAGGCTTTTTTCCCTCGTTGAAGTTTTTGTGTTCGTCTGACTCTTCGACGGTTCGATGAGAACCTCGATTATGAGCCGTTATGTGATGATAGATGAGTACCTCGGGAGGTTTCGCTCGATAGCCAAATTGTTTTGAAGTCTTTTTATTGTTTGGAGGTGATGTGATTGAAGCTCTTTTGCTTATGACGACGCTAGCCTGATTAACCGGTTCTTTTCGAAGTATTTTTGACGTAATTGAAGGCCTGTGATTTTTTGGCGACGGTCGGGCGTCCCCGATTCACGTTAGTTTGGCCAGAGCCTTATAACCATAGTCAGTATGTTTGGCCATAGCCTTTTAGTCCCCGAGTGAGGTAGCCTCAGCGTTTATATCGAGGGTATGCCTTTTTAGGGGTCTTACAAGTTCGAATATATAGCCTTGACTTTAAGATCGGGACTATGCCTTTTGTAAGGTCTTATAAATTTGAATATGCCATACTTGAGGTCTTACAGATAGGTTACTTGGTACAAGTATAATTCATGCCTAGCTTGAGGTCTTACAGGTTTGGTATTGCCTTATGGAGGTCTTTCGGGCTCGAGGTTTCCCATTTGGGGTCTTACGGCCTCGAACTTTTCATAGCTCGATGAGATGACAGTCAGCGACAGTCCCTGAGACATCGAGAGTTTTTGGCTTAGGAGCCGTTCTTTGATGTTTCCTCATTGAGGACTTATGAGCTTGAGGTTTCCAGCTCGGAGGTCTTATGGCTTCGAGTTTTTGACATCATGTCATGACCCTAAAATTGACCCGGTCGTGATGGCGCCTATCGTGAAACTAGGCCAGCCAACACAATTCCCGAATTAACCATCATTCAATAAAAGATATTTTTAAGCCTTTAATTAATCAAATATCTCATAATATAAGTCTAAATTAATAGTGCGAAATAAATACACAAGCCCGACATCAGGGTATCACTAGTCACGAGCATCTACTAAGGTCTGAATACAAGAAGAGTCTGAAAATATACTAAAAACAATCTAAGGGAGACAAGAGGGAGAAGAGCAGAGCTGCGAACATCGGGCAGCTACCTTGCTAACTCCGATTAATCTACCACTGAGCAATCAATACCCACTACCGGGTTAGAAAATACCTGAATTTGCATAAGGTGCAGAGAGTAATATGAGTACGTTAACTCAGTAAGTAATAAAAGTAAATGAAAGCTGAGCAGTAAGAAAATACGTAAACAACGTCATCACGCTACAGCAAATGCAATACATTTCTAAAATAGTACAGAAATAATTTACTTCGTAAATCAAGCTCACTTTCAGTGAAACCTTTTAAAACAACTTTCAATAGTTTCAAACGAGTGATAAAATAGTGAGTAAAAAATAATAGAAACGTAAACAGCCCCTCGGACAAAACATATACCATACACCGCCCATCGGGCAAAATATCAACAAAACCAGTTGTAATGACCCGGTCAGTCATCTCATGAGTTACCGCTCCATTTCCCCCATTTTTGCTTCTTATTGCTGTGTTTATCGGTGTTATGTGTTATCGGGTTGGTTGGCTCGGGTTCGGAAAGGTTTTGGTGAGGTTTGAGACACTTAGTCTCTTGTGAGTGAGCTTAAGTTGGAAGAGTCAATCGGAGATTGAGTTATATGAAATAAGGCTCGGATGTGAATTTCGATGGTTCAAATAGCTTTGGGAGATGATTTGGGACTTATGAGTGTGATCGGAACGTGTTTTGGAGGTCCATAGTAGATTTAGGCGTGAATTGGCGAAATTGGAATTTTGGTATTTTCCGGTTGATAAGTGAAATTTTTATATAGGGGTCGGAATAGAATTCCGGGAGTTGCAGTAGGTCCGTTGTGTTATTTGGGATGTGTGTGCAAAATTTCAGGTCATTCGGACGTGGTTTGATAGAATTTTTCATCAAAAGAAGAATTCGGAAGATTTTGGAACCTTAGGCTTGAATTCGATGTGGTTTGATTGATTCGATGTTGTTTGAGGTGTTTTGAAGATTGGTATAAGTTTGGATAGTGGTATATGACTTGTTTGTGCTTTTGGTTGAGGTCTTAGGGGCCTTGGGGCGATTTCGAATGGTTGGCGGAAGATTTGAGTTGGGTTTTTGCAGCTGAAGTTTTAGGACTGCTGTCATAACTGCATCTGCGGTTGGGAGGCCACAGGTGCAACCCCCGCAGATGCGGAAGCAAGTCACAGAAGCGGAAAGGGCTATGGGGAGCTGGAAACGCAGAAGCGGCTAGGTGAGCGCACCTGCACTATCGCAGGTGAGGATATCTTATCACAGATGCGAATTTGGGCATTTAAGTGAAAACTGCAGGTGCGGTGGTCAAGACTGCAGAAGTGGGACCGCAGAAGCGATAATGGGACCGCAGGTGCGAAAAGCCTAGGTCAGAAGGTATAAAAGACTTCCTTCGCGATTTTTGAGTTATTCTTCACCATTTTCATGCGGGTTTGAGATTGAGGGAGCTATTTGAAGAGGGATTTCATAGAGGTAATGTTTTTGGACCCTAAACTCGTTTCTACGGTGTTATTTCACTGATTTGACTTGGAATCAATGGGAATTAAGGGTTAAAAATTGGGAACTAGGGCTTGAGATTGGAGACCTTTGAGTAAGGGTTTGAGGGGCCATTTGTTGCTAGATTTTGGTACTTTTGATATGAATGAACTCGTGGAGTGATAAGGATTTTATTGATATAAGTTTTATCGGATTCCGAGACGTGGACCATGGGGTCAGGTTGGGCCAATTTTGGGATTTTTGGTATAATTTGATTATTTTCGCATGGGCTTCATTCCCTTAGCATATTCTAATGTTATGATTCTAATTTTGGGTAGATTCGGTGCGAGTTATGGCCGAGGCGAGAGGTAAAGGCATCACGGAGTAGTAATTCATCCGGTTTGAGGTAAGTAACCAGTGTAAATCTATAACTGAGGGTACAAAACCCTGGTATTTCGTATTGTTTTGACAAATAAGGTGACGCACATGCGCTAGGTGACGAGCGTATAGACGTGTACCGGTAGGGATTGTGACTTGGTCCATCCCATAGTGACTTTTAAGCCGCGTATTTGATTTGAAATCTTATGATATCACATATTTTAGAGGTTGATACTATATTATGGGTTGTATGCCATTCTTCGGGCCTTGTGCCGACCTGTTGAGACCCTCAGGGGCATTTTACTGTCTTCCTCACTGTATTTGTTTGAAAGCATATCCTCAGTCACGTTTTACCTGTTTATTATTTAAACCTGGTTTTATCACTCTAATTCTTAAAATGTGAAAACTGTTTGGGCTGAGTTTCCTTGATTTCCACTGTTATGCCCGAATGGCTGTGAAGTTAATGACTGAGAGAGGTTGAGAACCTAATGGTGAGGATTATACATAGATTATGGATCGGGCTGCACGCCACAGTAATACTATATGTATATATTATGGATTGGGTTGCACGCCGCAGCGATACTTATATGGATCGGGCTGCATGCCGTAGCGATATATATATTGGATCGGGTTGCGCGCCACAGCGATATGACGTTTGGGCTATAGGAGCCCCTCTAGAGTCTGTACACCCCTAGTGAGCATAGTCGACTATAAACTATGGATCGGGCTGCACACTGCAGCGGTTATTATGATTATTACTGTTATGAGAGATTATTGAGTCTGAGGGTGGAGTGTGAGTACTGTGTGACGAGAGATGAGTCACGAGTGACTGAGAGGTTTGCCCGAGAGGCTATATTTATGAGTGATGCCTTGACCGAGGGGCCCATTTATGGTATTTTGCTGATTTCACTCTTCTTTTTTATAATAAGCCTCTGTTGAAAAACTGCTAAGTAAACGATTACAAGTATTTCAACTGAAACTGAAGTTTTACGAAGAATTTGGATTTTAAACTGCTGAGTTTGATTTGATACTCTGTTGTGTACTCTTATATATGATTTTTAACTGCTCGTCACTACACTCAGACCTTATTTACTTTAGTTACTTACTGAGTTAGTGTACTCACGTTACTCCCTGCTCCTTGTGTGTAGATCCAGGTGCCCAAGCGGCAGAGTGAGGGTCCTCAACATTATCGGAGTTTGCCGGAGACTTCAAGGTAGCTACATGGCGTCTACAGCCCTGCTTTCCTCCTCCCTATCCTTGTTTTTCTGCATTTTTAGACTTGTTATGTAATAGACAGTCGGACTAGTTGTATTTAGAGGCTCTAGATTCGTGACACCAGATTGTTGGGTTGTGTTGGTTTAATGTTTTACTATCTTCCGCACCTTTCAGTGGTTTAAATATTTCTTATGAAAACAATTGAGACTTAATTAATGTTAGAAAAATGTTTTTATTAAAAGAAATTTATTGAGGATACATCATTGGGTTGGCTTGCCTAGTATTGTGATAGGCGCCATCACGACCGGGTATTTGGGTTCGTGATACCAGCCCCTCGGGCTACCTCACAATCACTCGTAATCATCCCCTCGGGCATAACATGAATCAAGAACCGCCCCTCGGGCAAAACATAAATCAAGAACAGCCCCTCGGGCAACAATATGAAACAACAACAGCCCCTCAGGCTACATCATATCACTCACACTGGGTACCCGCGCTCACTAGGAGTGTACAGACTCCAGGAGGGGCTCCTACAGCCCAAGCACAATAACAAGCCATCTCGTGGCATAATCAAACAGGCCCTTGACCTCATAACAAGCCACCTCGTGGCATAACTAATCAGGCCCTCAGCCTCAAAATCATAAATCGGTACAACATTGTTGTGGCGTGCAGCCCGATCCCATAATATCCTCACAACATAGGCCCTCGACCTCACTCAATCAGAAATCTCTCAAGCCACTCGGGAAACAGTAAAACATGATGCTCAGCCCAACATATCATTTAAAATATAAAAAACGGAGTGAATATGGCTGAGTTATGAAAATAGTAGAATACAACATGACTGAGTACAAATATGAAGTCAAAACAATGAGGAATAGTAGTAAAAAAAACCTAAGGGTCCAAAACAGTCGGCACGAGACCCAAATATGGCATTCAGCCCAAAATATGGTTATAATTTCCAAAACACAATGATATGAAACAATTTTGATTCAAATACGTGACTTAACAGTCATATGGGATGGACTAAGTCACAATCTCTAATGGTGCATGACCCTACGCTCGTCATCTAGCATGTATGTCGCCTCAAAGTAGCACAACAATGTGAAATCCGGGGTTTCATACCCTCAGAACAACATTTACAATCATTACTTACCTCAATCTGGTCCAAGCTCTAGCCCGCGATGCCTTTGCCTCTCAACTCAGCCTCCGAATGCGCCAAATCTAACCAAAAACAAATTCATACCTGTCACACCTCCTTTTTGAGCGCCCGGCCCCGAGGGGTTAGATGCGCGGACGGGGTTTTTCCAATTTAAGTGACAATATTCGAAATGGGATTATTTATTTAATTCAGAGTCGCCACTTGGGAAAGGTTTGGTTTTTGGTGTCCCAAGTCACCGGTTTATCTTGAATCCCAAATCGAGGAAATTTTCGACTTTTCCAAATGAAGTCTGCGAACCAGAAATTCTAAGTAAGGAATTCTGTTGACCCGAGGGAAGGTGTTAGGCACCCTCGAATCCCGTGGTTCTAGCACGGTCGCTTAAATTGTTATAATGGCTAAATATCTGATTTAAATACATGTTATGACTTAAGTGCTTTTATTAAGTTTAAACCGCTTTTATCATTATCACTTATTTTTATAGAATTGCAACGTCGTGAAAATGCATCTCGAACCACGTCACAATCAATGCGCCCGTGATCGTCAACACATTTTGACTTCATTGAGATTTGGATTTGGGTCACATCAATGTGCACCCGAATTTAAGAATATGATTTAATTAAGCCGCGCTTAAAGAGTCTAACGCGTTATTATTTTTTTTTGAGAAGGCCATGAGATTCACTAAACGGCCTAGCCTGAATTCTAAATATTATGATTAGTTGTTGAGGGCCCTGCAATTTGCATTTTTATTTGGCGAGGCTCGTCTCATTATTTTAGAAGAGTATCCTACAGTGACTATATTTCTAGTGCATTTGTCTCTAAATCTAGAAGAAAAGGTATGTGCTAATTCAATTATATGCTTTGGCCTGATCCGGATTCTTATGATTAATTATCTATAAAGTTAAGAAAACATTATACTTTAATGGAACAATGCTTTTATTTGACAAGGAATCACATACGAGCTAACGAAATATAACACTTAATCCGAACATTTCTTGAGCTGAACTTAACCAAACTTATTTAGACTAGATTAAAGGATTTAGTTACTGGACATTGTTACTAATGGGACTTTGAGCGTGACCCTATGTACTGCCTAACGGAACCAAAAAGATTAAATGAAACAAAAACAGCATTGTATAAGATTGGAGTATACATACCCCGTATTAACAAACAACTACCAAACTAAAACACAAAGAGCTAAACCCAGTCGAGTGCCAGTACATGCTTTCAAACTATTGAATTGTAAACTAATCAATTTTTTTACAAACCCGTTAATGTACCATAAATATCACAACAAATACTTGAACTTCTTCAAACCTTTTCATTTCATGCTTTCGAACTGTTTTAGTTACATCAATACGGGACTCGAAATGTGTACCTGGAAGGCTGGAAGGCTGAAATGCAAAGAAGAAGAGGAGAATAACAGGGAAGATCAGCAGCAACAGGAATCAGAGTAACAGCAGCAACAACAGATGAAACAATTGGGGTAGAATCTAGATCCCAGCTAGACCAAATCTCAGAATAGACCAACAAACGACCAACAGACTCAGTTGGATTTAGAAGGAATCAGTGTTGGACAACATATCAAGACCAGTGAAATCAAAACAGCAACTAAGAATGCAATTTCTAGTTTTTGTCTGTCTGTGTTATCAAACAGAGTTCTTTCCCAGTTTTTCTGTTTGTGTGTGTATATTTATCTCTCAATGTGTATTCCCCTCCCTCTTTCCAATTCTCTTATATGCTCTGTGTGTATCTATTTGTATGTATTCCAGCTCTCTCTTTCAAAAACTCCTCACAGTCTCTGTATTTTCTTTCTCCCCTCTAATTCTGTATATGTCTATCTCCTAATTCTGTATCTCTCCTTGTCTATCAGATCTCTCTATGTCTGTCTGTCCATGTCTCTAAACTCTAATCCTCTTTTATAAGCCTAAACCTCAGCCCTTTATCAGCCTGTTGGATTAATCAAATACCCCTCCCATGTGCTTTCCATTTTCAATTCCAACTTTAGCTAATTAAGTATTAAACCCCATCAACATTCCCTGGCAGATTTCACTTTTAAAAGGTTTAAATACTTCTTTAAACTAAAGCCAAGTATGGGCAGTGGAATGTATCTGACAGCATATGCTGTCAAATTGTTTAAAACTTAACAAAGGCCTTTATGCAGGCCACAGGCTGTGCACAAAGCACATGAGGTGCACCAATGCACATGAGGTGCACCAGTGCAAATGCTGTGCAAGAGTGCACATGCCCTCCAATTCAGCATTTAAACCAAACATCCCTTTTACATTACTGATCCAAATCAGCAGCTATAAGTAAACAAAATTGGTTCTTAATTGATTCAACAAATGTTCAACAGAAGCAAATCGATTTACTATGCTCAGACAGTTGAAACTAATTGACGACTCATGTCGACTCGACTATATTAGCATTAACATACACAATCGTAGCCAAAAATCAGACATTCAGAAGTATGGGACACATGACTCGACTTATACTGATTAAAACAGAATTGTACTTCGAGGAATCAGTTAGTCAGTACAAATTTGGAATACAACCAATATGCATGCCTTATCAGAATAGGAGGAGAGGGATTCAGACAAACACAGAGGTTCAAACAAAGTGGACAAACAAAAGTTGATAAAATTAAAACAAATATGAAAAGTCTTTTAAAACAAATCACACGGACTAAAAACAAATAAAGGAAAAGAAAGCAGACTTACCTTAAAACTTGAAAAGTTTAACAGTTTGAACTCGGATTTGGACAAACTTTTCTTAAGGCTGAATGGACTTTAATCGAAGTGTTTCTCAGATGAGAAACACTTTGATTGAAGTCCATTAGACCTTAATCTCTTCGGTTGAACCAGTGACGGAACATGCACAGGGAAAACTAGAGTTCAAAAACTTAGATCTGGGATTCGTGTTTCCCTGGTTAGATTCGGACCAAACCAAGTATGGTTTGGTCACGAGGAGGGTCCGGGGAGTGTCTGGTATGAAACTGGGGTTGGTTGGGTTAGATCGAGTTTTGACTCGAATCTTCAAATGAAGATTCGAGGACCTGGGGGGTGATTCGAACCAAACTGTTAACAGGTCTATGTTCAGGGTGGCGAGGGGGTTCTATGGTGTTCAAGTGGAGGTCACCGGCGTTCAGGCCGCCGGGTTTCTGGTGAAGGTGTGCAGGGGCGGCTAGGGTTTGAAGGGGATAGGTTCGGTGAAGACGAAGGCAGGGGTGTTAGCTAGGGGGGGCAGGGTATGGTGAAGGGCTTATGTAGTTAGTGGGTGGGTGAACCTCGACCGTTAGATCAATCTAGATCTACGGTCTGGATCTGAAGGCTTCGGGGAAACGATGTCGTTTCAACTAAAAGGGGTTTGGGTTGGTCCGGGTGGAAACGGGTCGGGTTCTGTTCGTGGGTATAGGAAATGTGATCTTGGCCGTTGATCAATCTGAGATCAACGGCCCAGATCAAACTGTATCCATACGACGTCGTTTGGACTCTCTAGGCACCATCTGGACTGGACCGGGCAGGCCTGGGTCTTGGGATGTTTGTTTGGGCCAATTTTGTTAAAATTGGCCCAAGTCCGGAAGAATAAAGGGACCCTTTTTTCCTTTTTTTTTTATTTTATTTATTTATTTCCTTTTTATTTTAAAACAAAACTAAGCCAAAAAATCAAATTAAAATTAAATACACACTCAATACAATTATTTGCACACTAAAATATTTCAAACAAGTAAAGTTAAACAAAATAAAATCACGGACGAAGATGCCTATTCATGATTTTCTATTTAACGACCGGATTACGGTTTGAATTATGCAGGACACATATATTTTTGAATTTTATTTTTAATAAAGTAAATAAATAAAAATGGGCCGAAGTCACGAATAAATCAACAAGGTGCCGCACAGAAATTCAAAATTGTACAGCAGGGCCAATTATTATTTTTTATTTCTTTTTGGAGTGATTGTCATGTGAAACAAAAATCACGTGCTCACAATACCATCAAAATATGCTAAGGGGACAAAGCCCACTCGAAAATAACAAATTTACACCAAGAATCCCGAAATTGGCCAAACCCGACCCCCGGGCCACGTCTTGGAATCTGATAAAAATCACATCAATAGAATCCTTATCCTCTCACGAGTCCATACATACTAAGAACATCAAAATTGGACCTCAAATGGCCCCTCAAATCCCCAATTTACACTCTCTAATTTCAAGCCCTAATTCTCCAATTTTAGGCTTTAAATCCCACTAATTTTATATTTAAACAAGTAAGAATCAACATAGGATCGAGTATTGAGTTCAAAAATCTTACCTCCAAGTGTTTCCCTTCGATTCCCTCTTCAATCCTTATCAAAAAGCTCAAAAATCGCTCAATAATGGAGGAAAAAGACCAAAAATTGCGGAAACCACTTTTAAAACATTCTGCCCAGGGATTGTTTTCCCTTCTTCGCGAACGCGGCCGCCCTCTCGCGTTCGTGTAGACCAAATTACTGCCTATCCACTTTACCCTTCGCGAACATGAACGCGATGCTTCACCAGCCCAAGCTTTCGCGAACGTGACACTAATCTCGTGAACGCATAGAACAAGGACCTGGGGTCCTCAACGGTCTCACTCCTCTTCGCGAACGCGGACCTAATCACGCATCCGCGATGCACATGCTGCCTTAACCTTCGCGTTCGCATCCTCTCCTTCACGAACGCGTAGAACAAAATCACCATCACAGAAAACACCCTTTGCAAACGCAAGGCACCCTCCGCGAACGCGATGAACAAAAACTCTGCAACAGAAAACCAGCAAAATATGCAACTCTCAAAACTAAGATTTGGTCCGTTAACCACCCGAAACTCACCCGAGGCCCTCGGGACCTCAACCAAACATGAAAACATATCCCATATCATCGTTCAAACTTGTTCCAACCTTCGGAACCCTCAAAACAACATCAAAACATCAAATTAACCACAGATTCAAGCCTAAGAACTCCAAAAACTTCTGAATTCCGATTTCGATCAAAAAGTCTATCAAACCTTGCCTGAATGACCTGAAATTTTGCACACACGTCCTAAATGACACAACGGACCTACTCCAATTTCTGGAATTTCATCTGGACCCCTATATCAAAATCTCCCTTACCAACCGGAAAATGCCAAAATTCCAATTTCACCAATTCAAGCCTAAATCTACCACGGACCTCCAAAATACATTCCGGACGCGCTTCTAATTCCAAAATCACCTAACGGATCTAATCAAGTCATAAAAATCCAAATCCGAGATCGAATACTAAAAAGTTAAAACTTGGTCAAACCTTTCAAATTTTAAGCTTCAAACTGAGAACTGTTCTTCCAAATCCATTCTGATTACCCTGAAAACCAAAACCGATGATTTACATAAGTCATAATACATCACATAGGGCTAGTCATGCCCGAGAACTGGCGAGTGAAGTGCAAAGGCTTAAAATGACCGGTCGGATCGTTACATCCTCCCCCACTTAAACATACGTTCGCACTCAAACGTTCCCAGAGTTGTTCCGAAAACCATCAAATCGCTGTGTAACCTTACCATGCACATACTTGGGGGTGATCCCACGTCACCCTATCTCATATAGGTCTGATAACATAATGTAATTGAAAATTCGCAATCCAACCTAGCCCATAAACCTTAGAACTACATTTCCACTTCTGAAATCATCTACAAGATCAGAATCTCACATCTATACTCTAAATAAGCCCGAACAAGCTGTAACAAACCATACTTGTAGCCTTAGATGCAATTACATGATATACCACATAGATCAAACTCTCATAGCGACAACTTCTGATCACAACAATTGCTCAGAACAACCGAATATCGATAATAAACCTCTTATCAAATAAAGCCTCATCCCAACACTTCCGTATACTGCCAATGATAAATGAAACATGTAGAAAGTCATAACCGTTCCTCCGATCAACCATTCGTGAAGCCACTTCTCCTTGGCAAGGACCATAGCAAATTTTTTAGCCTAACATCGATATTATTCTAACATGCTAAAACTGAATCTGTTTGTATTCATTCTAGATCCCAACGATCTTATCTAATCCCACACAACTACTCTGGTGACATGACACATCAATACAATCCAAAGCCACAACTCGTGCAATTCGCGCACCAATAAGCAACAATCCAAACGTACTCAAATCATGAAAAATGACTCAAATGAGAGAGTTGTACCGCAAGCTCACCAGTACCACCACACACAATGCTGAGAACCCGTCACACATCGTATAAACAGAACACACGAATCTAACCCGAAGGGTCATACCTCTACATAACTTCGCTGCAATGCGCGACCCTATCCAAACACTAGTCCACATGAAACACCTCAAGTTACTATGCTTAAAATTGACAACCACGCACAATTTGATGTCTAGGACCAAAGCAAATCATCATAACCACGGCGAAGCAATTGACATAACATTACTCCAACCCGAAAGGACACAATCGATACGCCATCCGCCGAGAAATGCCCAATACTCTTCCCGCTCGAATTCCACTGAGAGACCCCAATTAAACCGCACCATATGTGCCTATAACCAACAAATCCTAATGCCTCGCAACCTGGAAAGGTAACTCATAGATCTCCCCAGATCACTAATAAGCTCAATAACAATCAAATCAACACTGCCCTCAACAATACAACTCGAAGTCAACCAAGCCGACTTGATGTAGAACACACATCCCTATTAGCCTACCAATGAACCCCTTATCAAGGAGTTCCTGAAGCTACTCCTTCAACTCCTTTAACTCCGCTGATGCCATACGATGTGGTGACCGGCACCAAATCAATACCGAAATCAACAACCCTATTCGGCGATATGCCCGGCAGCAGGAAACACATACGGAAAATCCCTCACCACTAGAACTGAATCAATGGTAGAAGTCTTTGCACTGACATCCATCACGAAGGACAAATAAGAAAGACAACGCTTCCCAGCCATCCGCTGGGTCTTCAAAAATGAAACCACCCTACTAGGAACATAATCCGTCGAACCTCGCCACTCAATCCGTGGCATTCCCATCATAGCCAACGTCGTTGTCCTAGCGCAATAGCCTAGAATAACACGACACGGAGACAACTAGTCCATACCCAATATCACACCAAAATCTAGCATACTAAGCAACAAGGATCCGCTCGGGTCTCTAAACCTCCAATAGTTACCACACAAGACCGATACACGTGGTCCACAACCACGACCTAACCTATTTATGAGAAATCCTAGTCTCCAAATCCATATAGCACATGAATCACCATATTCGATCCCAATTCCGCCGTCCAAATACATACCACACCTCTAATACCCAATCATTCCACGAGAAGTACTCCAAAAATTCTCCTGTGCCACCAAGCAAACTCGAATATCAGCAGTCGATCTAACAAGAGAGAGCCGTGATACCAATGATGTATTATTAACTCAATCACATTGCCCCTTTCTGACACGTATGCCCTCATCAAGCCACACCAATTAGCAATATCATTTGCCTAATCATCTGAAACTGCTCATGTTGTCTAAGAGTTTATGACCCTTCCCTTCAAAACTGAATCGTTACCTTACACATGCAAATCTTAATCCTACACAACATACCGCATATACCATACCATCCTAGAATAAATATGAGAACTTCATAACCCCTTCCGAGCCACAAGCAACCACGTACTCAACTCGCCAAGAACTTTCCATTGATCCTATCTAGAAGAAAATCACTATACATCCCATGCTCCTCACGCTCGTAGAAAATATACATCTCTAACCGTAGTAGCAACCATCAAGAACTCTCTGAATTCCATTTGCACAAAACTATACCGTCAGGACTAAATCCTTCTAACTCAACCAAACTATGCAGGCCACTAAAACCCAAGAGCATTTCCGCGAAACACCTGTAGAAACTCATTACCTCATAAGCACCCAAAGAACTAATCATATCCTTACCATGCCGATCCGGCCTACTACCAAGCTATCCCATCTATCCAAGTTCCTTCTAATTTACCTTCAACTTGATACTTCTTCTCGCTATAACACCACAATCTTCGACCCATACTCACTGTAGACGTGTGATTTTTGACCCTCCCCGGGAATTTTCACATTTTTAGCGTGAATATTTAAATTGGGTCTAATATAGCTATTTTAACTATTCTACTTTATTTCGTCGCAAAAGAAAAATTACAAAAAAATATATATATAAATTTTAGCTTATGTATTTCTCATAAACTTGAAAAAATACAAAAAAATAGTACTGTATTTTTGTACTTTATATAATTTCGAAAATTATAAAAAAATATAGTTTTATTAATGTTTTGTAGTCCTTCTAATCTTGAAAAATACAAAAAAAAGTACTTTATATTTTTATCGTTGTATAATTTCGAAAATTACAAAAAAAGTTATTAACGTTTTGTAGCCATTTTAATCTTGAAAAATACAAAAATAGTACTTTATATTTTATCTTTATATAAAAACGAAAATGACAAAAATAGTTTTATTTATGCTTTGTAGCTATTTTAATCTTGAAAAAATATATATATTAAAAAATAGTTTTGTTTTAAATGACAGTCTTATTTTGGTAGTTATTTTGCTTACATAGGATTAGTTGAACAACGTCGTGTTCTTATTCTCGGGTCCGGGTAAAAGAATAATATTTGGGTTCAAACTATCCGTTTTTAGGCCTACTTTTCGGACCTAGCCCATAATAATCCGAGCCCACCACACACGAGGGACACGCATGGGGAACACGGACGGAACACCACACACGGAGAACCCCACCATGCATGGGGGACACAAGTCTTGGACCCCTACACACGTGAGGTCCATTTCTTGGGATAGTGTAACAAAGAACGTGAGAAGGAAAAAGGGAAAAACTTTAAAAAGCAAGATTTGGAAAAAGAAAAGAGGACAGAATGTGAAAAGGGGGGAGAAAACAGATTTTTTGGAAAAACAAAATTTTGGAAGGAGGACTGTTCACCTTCTTCCTCATCTTTGGAGGAAAACCCTAGGAGAAAAAAAACCTAGTCCCTTTGTTTTCTTCTTCTTCACGATAACAGGCCACACACGATCTTCCCCACCTCCAAACCTCTCCACGACCACCAGAAAATGACCCCTTTCTTCGCCGGAAAAACCAGTAGCTCGTCGCTTCCTCGCACCCAGCAGTGAACCAAACAGCCCGGCGACCAAAACCAGCCTCCCCGTCGCTTCCTCGCGTCCAGCCTCATCGTCTCACATAGTCACCACACCAGCCCAACTCCCCCATCGTCTTCCTCACCAGCTGAACCAGCAAGAACCCCACGCCTCAGCTTCTATCAAGCAGCAACTGCTGCTGCTTCCCCGTCGTCACTGCCCCTCGACCCTACTGTCACTCACCAGCGAGCAGCGCTACTGCTGCTGCTGCATTGCGTCGTCCAACCCCCTCACGTCCAAACGATCACCTGGAAATACCAGTAGCAGCCACGACCCATTCTCCGTCCGTTCGCGTTCGAGCTTATGGCGCGAGCTATTCCGTTTGAGCTTTGATGACTGTTTCTATGGTTTCCCGTTTGAAGTTCGTTCGAGTGCCGATGTGAGGTTCTAGTTCGTTGGTTTCGTTGCTTCATTTCGCCGACTATGGCTCCATTTCGGTTTGACGAATGAGTTGTAAACCCCCAGCAGTGTTTATCATTAGAGGTTCGTTTCTAATCTTTGTTTGAGTTGATATCGGTTACTATCATGTCCGAGCTTGAATACATGTTATGTTGAAGATTTTGCTTAAATCTGTCGAGTTTTAGTTTTGTGCTTACGTTACTGCTATCTCAAATTGGCATGCTAGACGAAACGTTGTGCAAAAGTTTTCATGTTCGTGACTAGCTTGCCGAATTTGTAGTCGGATTGATTTAATAAGTTCTATCATAATTTTGTTAGTCATTATTCTGTTGGTTGCCATATGGGTTAGTTCTAAATGTAAGTTCATGTTTAATTATAATTTGTCAAGCTTGAAACACTCTTTATTAGTCGTACATCCTACTAGCTTCCATTGTTCGATTAATAAATTAGGATTTCTTTTTAGAGACGAACAAAGTAGAAAATTGTAGTTGGCTTAAGCTTACCTTTTTAAAATAAAAATGAGACGAGCCTCGCCAAATAAAATGCACAAACTGCGGGGCCCTCAATAATTGGTCATAATAAATACTTAGAATTTGGGATGGACTGTTTAGTGAATTTCATTGCCTTCCCCAAAGATAATAACGTGTTAGACTCTTTAGACGCGATTTAATAAATCCTACCTTTTTAAACTCGGATGCACATTTATGTGACCCAAATCCCAATCTCAACGACGTTGAAATATGTCTTTAATCACGGGTGCATTGATTGTGACGTGGTTCGAGATGCATTTTCACGACGTTGCAAATTCTTTAAAAGAATAACGAATGAGATGAGCCTCGCTAAAACAAAACACACAAATTACGGGGCCCTCGTTAAATGTATATACTTTAAAT
This sequence comes from Nicotiana tabacum, assembly GCF_000715075.1. NCBI lineage: Eukaryota > Viridiplantae > Streptophyta > Magnoliopsida > Solanales > Solanaceae > Nicotiana > Nicotiana tabacum. The sequence continues at coordinate 56,424,904 of NC_134097.1, forward strand.
GTATATATTAAAGTACTCAGTGTCTAATTCCCAATTTAGAACGAGGTTGGATAAGTTGCAAAGCCGGTGAAGCTTCTGTATTCCCGGTACGCTGCCTCCCCCTCGGCTCGAGTTGTCTGCTCAGGTAAGCCAAGTCTAAAACAAACACCCAGGTTCCGAACCTAGAATAACTCAACTTCATGCCGGATCCCTAGTAGGAACGTTTATTTGCATCATGTGCATTTGACTTAGGGGACTCAACACAGGGGTTGGGTCTGTCTAGGACAAGCAACCTGAAAATAATAGACCATCTTTTGGCATCCTATGTGCTACATGTTGTATTTATTCAAGGGTGAATGGGTCATTTGGCGGACCAATGATAGTTGCGGACAAATGACACACCTGGTTATGCTGATCACATTAAATAAGAAGGCCGCACGTTTTTTTATAAGTATGGTGTTATTTTAATCAAAAGCATGGGGAACAATTGTGGAGTCCAAGAAGTCTTGGAATTCCCTATGTCCCCCATGCTTCATTTTTGGGAAAAGCACATGGGGAACATTTGTGGAATCCAAGAAGTCTTGGAATTCCCTATGTCCCCCATGCTTCATATTTTGGGAAAAGCACATGGGGAACATTTGTGGAATCCAAGAAGTCTTGGAAATCCCTATATATCCCATGCCACATTTTTAAAAAAATAATAATAAATAAATAAAAAAGAGCATGAAAATTCAAAAAGATTTTGTATTTCGTCATCATTTTCCGAAAATCAAAAAGGGAGGAAAAGAAAATTCAATTTTTTTTGGTATGTTTCATCCATTTTCAAAAAAAATCATCAAAATTATTTTCCTTTACTTCCTCTCTAGAAAAGTCTTTTTCTTCTACGCCACCATTTTCAAAAATCTAAAAATATTTTTTATTTGGTTCTTTAGAAAATACAAAAATATTTTCTTTTAAATTCTTCTCAAAATCCAAAAAAGTATTTTCATTCTTTTTTCAAAGTTCGAAAAGAAAATTCAAGATTCAAAAATATTCCAAAAACAAAATCCAAAAAAATATTCTTCTTTTTAAGTTTCTCTTTCGAAAAAGTCCAAAATTCAAAAAAAAGAAGATCTAATTTGTTTACTTTATTTTACTGGCCCGAACTACGCGGGTTTGATTCTCACCGGATGTGAGATACGTAGGCAACCCTCATCGGGTCCAACCCCACTTTTTGCTAAAATAGCCAAAACAAATAAATAAATAAAAAACATGTCAAAATTTTAATTCTGTCATAAAGAAGTCGGGTGACGCTGTTTTGTCAAAACATAGCCGAATGTTCCCGAAAGGGACGCCGGAAGGCTGACTTTGCATAAACAGCCACCTTTGGGTCATTTTTTAAGATTTGGTCCAGTTGACCCACACAGCCTTAAAAATCTTCGTTCCCGAGACGTTGAAAGGCCGTGTTTGCAATATTGAGTTTTCTAATTTGAAAAACGATAAAAAGAGTCATAAATAAGTCAGGTGATGTTGTTTTGTCATAAATAGCCGAATGTCCCCGAAAGGAACGCCGGAAGGCTGACTTTGCATAAACAACCACCTTTTGGGTCATGTTTAGGATTTTTGGTCCAGTTGACCCACACAGCCTTAAAAATCTTCGTCCCCGAGGCGCTGAAGGGTCGTGTCTGCAACACCACGTTTTCAAAGAAAAAAAAGAGTCAGCGGTCAGGTGATTACCGTTTGGATTTTTAGTCAAAAATAAGCCGAGCCAGCTTCGGCCGCGTCTTAAACCGTTCTTGCCAAAATAGCCTTAGAGTATCTTTCAATTGTCGAAAGGCTATTTTCGTAAAAGAATGGACAAGTTTGTAAAGTGTCATAAAATAATCCTCCCCCGGCCTCAAAATTCATGTGAAATTTGGAAGGGGCCACATTTGCAAAAATAACCTGTTGGTTGCATTGGTCAAGCGCAAAAAGGGAGCTAGCCGTTTGTTTTTGAGTTTGTAAATATTTTGATTAGAATATGTGGGTTGTTTGATTTTCGAGTTTGTAGGTCATCTTTAAACCTTTGAAACCCAGTTTGTTTTATTATGAAAATTGATAAAGAAAAAATGTTTCATTGCTATTACCTTTCATTTTGGTCGAACTACGCAAGGTCTGATTCATGCGGGGTCATGATACGTAGGCAATCTTCATAAGATTCGACCACAACAAAAAAAAGTGAATAAATAAAAAGGGGAAAAAGTGGAATGGAAGGTTTCCGAAACACTTGGAAAAGGCACAAATAAAAAACAGCCGGGAGGATGCACGCGGTAGGAGCAAAAACATGTTAGAAATGGTTAGGAGCAAAAACATGTTAACAATTGCAATATCTGTTAAAACTCTAACGCTAACAAGTTTGTTGTTTGTCCAATTCCAAACAGTTAGTTGTTAAAACGTACTGGCACCATACCATTATCAAACAAGATCAAAAGGGATTATACCAGAAAGCATGACTGGCTCAGAAAATAGTGTTGAGTCGGAAAGGACGGCACATCAGATGCTGAAGGAGGCGATGGCCAATATAGAAAAAATGAGATTGGAAATGCATGAAATGCAGCTAGCCATGGCTAAGGTGCAAAAGGGGCCCGAACCACTCATCACTCCTATTTCCCCACCGGGACACACACCGGAATACCCTTCACCCGGCCCTTCAACAAGCTTCCCCATTGCCCAATACTACCAAGGGGAAACTTCCTATAATCCCCAAGCTCCACCACCCAAACAAAACCCTCCTCCGCCAATCGTCCCCGTCTTCGGGGCACCTCCACCAGCCACACTACAAAGATCCTCCAGCGAGCCGTTGTTTCAGGCTCATGATAACCAGTATTATCCTCCTAAACCAACCTTTAAAGCACCTGAACCATACACTTACACCTCCCACCTCCAACTCCTAGCAGAAACTGAGAGGCCGACTAAGAATCCGGAGCAGGATGAAGTGCTTCGTAAAATGAAAAGCCTGGAACAATCTTTCCGGAGTATTCATGGATTGGGCAGCCAGGTTAGTGTGGCCTACAAAGATCTGTGCCCTTTCCCTGATGTGCAATTGCCGGCACGTTTTAAGATGCCCAAATTTGATCTATACGAGGGGCATGGTGATCCCATGGCACATCTGCGGGGCTTTTGTAGCAAAATGAGAGGACCAGGGGGAAAAGATGAGCTACTGATAGCTTACTTTGGCCAGAGTTTGAGCGGGTCGGCATTGGAGTGGTATACAAGACAAGATCCGAGCAGGTGGTACACCTGGGATGACTTGGCACAGGCTTTCGCAGGACACTTCCAGTACAACCTTGAGATAGTCCCGGACCGTCTCACACTGTTGAAACTTGAGAAAAAGCCTGGAGAGAGCTTCAGGGAATTCGGATTCCGTTGGAGGGAACAAGCAGCAAGAGTCGATCCACCAATGAGGGAAGGTGAAATGGTGGACTACTTCTTACAAACTTTGGAGCCAACTTACTTTGGTCACCTAGTGACATCAGTTGGTAAATCTTTCAACGAAGTAGTAAAATGGGTGGTATGATCGAAGAGGGACTCAGATCCAACAAAATCCTGAGCTATTCGGCGATTAAAGCAACCACTCAGGCCATCCAGAGCGGCGCGGGAAGTGCCCTCGAGGTCGCAACAGTCGAAGCAGGTACTGGGTCCAAATTCAGAGGTCCTTCCCCTCATTACCAGCCCAGACCCTGACACCCGAATTATCCACACACTCCATACAACCTTCCACAACCCTACTACCCACCATCAAAGCCACTCTTTTCAGCCCATCATGCCCAAACCTACCCCCGAGCTCCATATAATCCGCCTCAGTATTATCCTCCGAACAATGTCCAGTCACAGGTTCAACCATCAGGTCACCCCCTATGGCGAGAGCCAGCACCACATAATGCATTCTTGCCATCACAACGTTTTCGAGCACCCAACGACCCTAGAAAACGGGGGCATGAAGGGGAACAAAGGCAAAGAAATAGTTTCACGCTGATTGGGGAGTCCTACACAAGTTTGTTTGAAAAGTTAAAGCTTTCTGGCCTGATTGAGCCGCTCCTTGGCTATACTCCAGACCCATATGCAAAAGGATTTGATCCTGATGTACGATGCATGTACCACTCTAATGTCCAAGGACATAGCATTGAAGACTGTCGTTCTTTGAAAAAGGAAATAGAAAGAATGATTCAGGAAGGGGTAATTGCGATCAATGACAGCGACAGGGAGCACGCGAATCCTCTTGAGAACTTGTTGACCGATGTTGATGATACTGAAGTGGGTGATGGTCTTGGCAATGTTGATATAGAGCTCAATGGCTAAAATGTCGTGCTTGGTAGTTGGAAAGACACTCCATTTTGGGTCAGCCGGAGAGGATCTTTGATGGTTTATTTTGTTGTCATTTCTGTTGTCTGGATTATTCCTAGGGTTGTAATCCGGATATTTTCTTGTGTCAAACCCTCTTGTCCCTCCATTTTTGCCACAATGGTTTATTTAGTTTGGTCCAGGTTTGTTTCATGGTGTACTTTGGTTTGTTTTGCTTACTTTGTTATTCGAACCATTCCACCGTTAGTCTAATGAAAATTTCGGTCTTTTATTATTTCCAGTAATTTTCTTTGTTTAGTTCTTCTATCCTTTTGTTGTGTCTGTTGTTCAAACACCGATTCTAGTGACATGACATGTGCACACAATTTTGGCCCAATCTTAAAAGCTGATCATTAAACCATTGGGAGGTGATCGAAATGTTTAAAGGAAATAAGAACGGTTTGAGATTATTTGGAGCCCGAGTTATGTGGAACTGGGGCAAGTAAAACATAAAGAAAACCGTTAAATGCAAGGTTTGCCAAATTGACATGAGGGTCGTTCATGATAATGCGAGTGAGAGTGTTGCCCAACGGTGCTTTAGAGATGACAAATGAAAAAGTAAATGTGTGATTATAATTGTCAAGTCCAGCACCATCAGAAGAGGCTACAAATCTTTGTTTAATTGTGTTGTTTGCACTTGGCATGTTTTGAATACTGGAATGACGAAGGCATTTTGTTCTGCTACCTAAACACTTTATCCTTTGTTACCCCTTTTGAGCCTTATTTATTTTCTTTCATACTCCTCTTTCGGAATCAGTAGCAAAGAGTGGAAACACAAACAGAAAAGATAAGAAAAAGAAAAAGAAAAGAAAAGGAGAAAACAACAAAAACAAAAAGAACAAAAAAAAACAAGAAAAAAAAGCAAAAGAGAAAAGGAAAAGGAAAATAAAAATAAAAATAAAAGGAAGATAAGAAATGAGTCGCAAGAAAAATGAATCAGTTGGGAACTACGTTTGACCTGATTCCTCAAGAGGATACGTAGGAGCTTCACGGCTCGGTCATAGTTTTGAAAAATGAGAAGAAAAAAATCAATTAAAATATCCCCAAGCAAGAAACTGGGGCAAAGGTTGCGTTTGTTGTAAATAAATCTAGTTCCGAAGGTTGTAATTAATAACCCAAAATCGATGCATTTTTGAGCCTTTAATACCCTCCTTTCTAGCCTATCCAAAATCCCATACTACGGTCCAAATAAAGACCTTCTGATCAGTCTTCAAAAGATGCCAAGTCAGACAAATGAGAGAGTTTTATCAGAACATAACATTCTGATCCCCATGCATAAAAGACTCTGATCTCCATGCAGAAGAGACTCTGATCCCCATGCATAAAAGACATTGATCCCCTGCGGAATGAGGATCGTGAGTTGAAGGAGTGGATAACCAAAGGAATCCCTAGTAGAGAGAATCTTATCGGTAGCACTCCAATCCCCAGCTGAGAAAGAAAAATGAGAGAGTCTTATCGGTGAAAACCTTCACAGGCACCATAAGGCGAAGAAAGCTGAGAGAAAAACCGAAATGAGAGAGGCTTGATAGTGAAAACCCTCCGGGGCACTACTAGTCGAATAAGGATTGAGAATCAGATGAAAATCATCAGACAGAAATGGTGAAAGGCGATGTGACGACGGAGGATAGGCCACATGTGCATGTCATGACCGTTAGAGTTGGTATCCGTGTTTGATAGGTTTTACTTATAGTTTCTCTTGTTAGAGAGTCATCTCTTTCTTTTTGTCTTTTATTCCGTCCGTTTTTGTCTTTTTCCTTTCATAGAAAATTCCCCAGTAGAGTCTGTTTGGTCAAAGCAAGTGAGAAATGACTTCAAAATTATCCATCAGCTTTCCAATAATGCAAGATGAGATCTGACTAATGCACCCAAGTGGTATAAGTCAGGAAGGAACAGGCGCAAAGCCCGTGTCAAGAAGGGTATCCCCATCAAGATGAGATTGATAAAAGGGATGGGCCAGTGTCAGCAATTAATATCATCCCCAGCAAGTTTTGATTGCATAATGGAACACAAAGCGAGGAAAGGAGAAAGAGGAAACCATCCTCAGCAGGAGTGGCATGACCGCTTACCATGTTTTTAAACTAACAAAATTTTCTTTGATTTGAAACAGGGAAAATGAATGTTATTGATGGCGGAAAGACAGGCCATAAAGAAGATCATCAAACCGAGGCAGAAAATTTTCTCATTGTGAAAATTTTCTTGAAGGCAGGCACCCATTTGGGGAAGAAGAAAGATAACACCAGTTTCAAGGGAGCTGATCTTTGAACCAGTGTTATCCCAAGTTTTAATAAAGGAAACTGTATCCCCAGTGGACAGAACAAAAAGATTGAAACTTGTGTTCGGAAAGGCAAAGGACCAGTGTCGCTCCCAGCAGGCTTTAGAAGAGTGGAGCACCAATTTTGAAGGAATGAAAATCCCCCAATAGTGCTATCCTCAACAGAGTTATCTCCAGTTGATAACATTTTTATCTCCCGCAATGTTGAGAGAAAATAAAAGTTTTGAAGGAAGTAGTTTTGAAAAGAAGGGGGGAAGGAAAGAAGATTCCCCCAGCAGTATCATCCCCAGCAGGTAAGTAAATAATTCCCAGCAGTGTTATCCCCAGCAGTTTCGAGGGAAGACAACATAGGTAAGTAAATAGTCAGGAATAAGGAAATGGTTCACGCATAGGAGACACACTTCCTAAATTATTTTCATTCACATGAGACGCACTTCCTAAGTATAGTTTTACCAATAGGAGACGCACTTCCTAAGTTCATTTTACCAATAGGAGACGCACTTCCTAAGTTCATTTTACCAATAGGAGACGCACTTCCTAAGTTTAGTTTTACCAATAGGAGACGCACTTCCTAAGTTCATTTTACCAATAGGAGACGCACTTCCTAAGTTCATTTTACCAATAGGAGACGCACTTCCTAAGTTTAGTTTTACCAATAGGAGACGCACTTCCTAAGTTAATTTTACCAATAGGAGACGCACTTCCTAAGTTAATTTTACCCATAGGAGATGAACTTCCTAAGTTTAGTTTTACCCACAGGAGACGCACTTCCTAAGTTTAGTTTTACCAATAGGAGACGTACTTCCTAAGTTCATTTTACCCATAGGAGACGCACTTCCTAAGTTTAGTTTTACCAATAGGAGACGCACTTCCCAAGTTTAGTTTTACCAATAGGAGACGCACTTCCTAAGTTTAGATTTACCAATAGGAGACGCACTTCCTAAGTTTACTTTTGCCAATAGGAGACGCACTTCCTAAGTTCATTTTACCCATATGAGACGCACTTCCTAAGTTTAGTTTTACCAATAGGAGACGCACTTCCTAAGTTTAGTTTTACCAATAGGAGACGCACTTCCTAAGTTCATTTTACCCCTAGGAGACGCACTTCCTAAGTTTAGTTTTACCCATATGAGACGCACTTCCTAAGTTTAGTTTTACCAATAGGAGACGCACTTCCTAAGTTTAGTTTTACCAATAGGAGACGCACTTCCTAAGTTCATTTTACCCCTAGGAGACGCACTTCCTAAGTTTAGTTTTACCAATAGGAGACGCACTTCCTAAGTTTAGTTTTACCAATAGGAGACGCACTTCCTAAGTTTAGTTTTACCAATAGGAGACGCACTTCCTAAGTTTATTGTATCCAATAGGAGATGCACTTCCTTAAGTTTAGTTTTGCCCATAGGAGACGCACTTCCTAAGTTTACTTTTACCCCATAGGAGACGCACTTCCTAAATTAAGATTTCACGCATAGGAGACGCACTTCCTAAATTATTTTCATTCATAGGAGACGCACTTCTTAGTTCAAAATCATTAAAGTTTCACCCAGAGGAGACGCACTTCCTAAGTTTATTTTATCCCTAGGAGACGCACTTCGTAGTCCTGGTCGTTCAGGTTATATTTTTGCTCTAGGAGACGCACTTCCTAGTCTGGTTCATTTAAGATTTCATTCGTAGGAGATGCATTTCCTAGTTTAAGTCATTGAGATTTTACCCGTAGGAGGCACACTTCCTAAAATTGATAGTTCATTTATAGGAGACGCACTTCCTAGTTTGGCTTTTTTCAGGTTGTATTTTATTTCAGGAGATGCACTTCCGGAATTGAGATTTCACCCTTAGGAGATGCACTTCCTAGTTTGATTCATTTTAAGTTTGACTCGTAGGAGATGCACATCCTAGTCTAGTCTTTAGTTTACTCTCATCATTGCATCGATAGTATAAGTGGGTTACAATTTTGCTAACGACTCACAAATCTTCCCAGTGCAAACTGGGTTAGGAAATTTCGTTTGTTTTGTTTGTTTTTGTTGTCAGGAGCCCGCCTGGAGAATGGAGGTGATAAATTTTTGAAAAGTTGTTGAAGTCAAGAGCCCGCCTGGAGAACGGAGGCTAAATTATTTTTAAGAAAGTTGTTGAAGTCAGGAGCCCGCCTGGAGAATGGAGGCTGAATTATTTTGAGAAAGTTATTGAAGTCAGGAGCCCGCTTGGAGAATGGAGGTGATAAATTTTTGAAAAAAACTCACAAATCTTCCCAGTGCAAACTGGGTTAGGAAATTTCGTTTGTTTTGTTTGTTTTTGTTGTCAGGAGCCCGCCTGGAGAATGGAGGTGATAAATTTTTGAAAAGTTGTTGAAGTCAAGAGCCCGCCTGGAGAACGGAGGCTAAATTATTTTTAAGAAAGTTGTTGAAGTCAGGAGCCCGCCTGGAGAATGGAGGCTGAATTATTTTGAGAAAGTTATTGAAGTCAGGAGCCCGCCTGGAGAATGGAGGCTGAATTATTTTGAGAAAGTTGTTGAAGTCAGGAGCCCGCCTGGAGAATGGAGGCTGAATTATTTTGAGAAAGTTGTTGAAGTCAGGAGCCCTCCTGGAGAATGGAGGCTGAATTAAATTTTAAGAAGTTGAAGAAGTTAGGAGCCCGCCTGTAGAACGGAGGTTGTTATATGTTGAAGATGATGAATTCAGGAGCCCGCCTGTAGAACGGAGGTTGTCATATGTTGAAGTTGAAGAAGTCAGGAGCCCGCCTATAAAACGGAGGTCGTTAAATTCAAGATTGAAGAAGTCAGGAGCCCGCCTGTAGAACGGATGTTGTTAAATTCAAGATGATGAAGTCAGGAGTCCGCCTGTAGAACAGAGGAATATCTTTCAAGATCAAGCAGTAACCCACTGGAAGGCAGAAGGTTACAACAAAAATCCCCAGCATTCAATCCAAGTTAGAAATAGCAGAAGCTCGCCTCAAGAATGCGAGTCAACAGTCTGAAATGATCAACAGAAGCTAGTCACAAAAACAAAAACAATAAAAGAAAAAAAACCAAGCATAAAAAAAAATCCAAAGTACGGAAGTGGAGAACAGATGTGGTCTGCTCAAGAACTAGCACCTACAACTAGCAAGTATCAAGGTTTAAATCCAAAGTCTGTATGAAGCACCATTCAAGACTCAAGACCAAGTTTCAGAAGACTTATAGATAGGAATCCTTGTAACTAATAGCTGATAGGCTTAGTTAGTCTTTCTCATTTTCCATTTTTGATGTAATGACAGGACCGCGGACCGGAACCTCAACGGAATGGCACCTCGATCGGCTCTTCACCTCGGTACACTCTACCATCTCTCTCAGCTCCGAACTACACGTGGCATGATTCCTTTATAACCAAGGATATGTAGGCAGCTCAGATACCAGGGCTCGGTCACATTCCCTTCCTTTCCTTAGTGTAGTCCCTCCAAATAATGGTCGGGTCAAAAACATGTCTAGTCGTTCTTTGTCGGAGAACTCTTCGTGTTTCCAGTCAAAGAGGGGCAGCTGTAGACGTGTGATTTTTGACCCTCCCCGGGAATTTTCACATTTTTAGCGTGAATATTTAAATTGGGTCTAATATAGCTATTTTAACTATTCTACTTTATTTCGTCGCAAAAGAAAAATTACAAAAAATATATATATATAAATTTTAGCTTATGTATTTCTCATAAACTTGAAAAAATACAAAAATAGTACCTTATTTTTGTACTTTATATAATTTCGAAAATTATAAAAAAATATAGTTTTATTAATGTTTTGTAGTCCTTCTAATCTTGAAAAATACAAAAAAAAGTACTTTATATTTTTATCGTTGTATAATTTCGAAAATTACAAAAAAAGTTATTAACGCTTTGTAGCCATTTTAATCTTGAAAAATACAAAAATAGTAATTTATATTTTATCTTTATATAAAAACGAAAATGACAAAAATAGTTTTATTTATGCTTTGTAGCTATTTTAATCTTGAAAAAAAATATATATTAAAAAATAGTTTTGTTTTAAATGACAGTCTTATTTTGGTAGTTATTTTGCTTACATAGGATTAGTTGAACAACGACGTGTTCTTATTCTCGGGTCCGGGCAAAAGAATAATATTTGGGTTCAAACTATCCGTTTTTAGGCCTAATTTTCGGACGTAGCCCATAATAATCCGAGCCCACCACACACGGGGGACACGCGTGGGGAACACGGACGGAACACCACACACGGGGAACCCCACCACGCATGGGGGACACAAGTCTTGGATCCCTACACACGTGAGGTCCATTTCTTGGAATAGTGTAACAAAGAACGTGAGAAGGAAAAAGGGAAAAACTTTAAAAAGCAAGATTTGGAAAAAGAAAAGAGGACAGAACATGAAAAGGGGGAGAAAACAGATTTTTTGGAAAAAAAAAATTTGGAAGGAGGACTGTTCACCTTCTTCTTCATCTTTGGAGGAAAACCCGAGGAGAAAAAAAACCTAGTCCCTTTGTTTTCTTCTTCTTCACGATAACAGGCCACACACGATCTTCCCCACCTCCAAACCTCTCCGCGACCACCAGAAAACGACCCCTTTCGTCGCCGGAAAAACCAGTAGCTCGTCGCTTCCTCGCGCCCAGCAGTGAACCAAACAGCCCGGCGACCATAACCAGCCTCCCTCCTCGCGTCCAGCCTCATCGTCTCACACAGTCACCACACCAGCCTAACTCCCCCATCGTCTTCCTCACCAGCTGAACCAGCAAGAACCCCACGCCTCAGCTTCTATCAAGCAGCAACTGCTGCTGCTTCCCCGTCGTCACTGCCCCTCGACCCTACTGTCACTCACCAGCGAGCAGCGCTACTGCTGCTGCTGCATTGCGTCGTCCAACCCCCTTATGTCCAAACGATCACCTGGAAATACCAGTAGCAGCCAAGACCCATTCTCCGTCCGTTCGCGTTCGAGCTTATGGCGCGAGCTATTCCGTTTGAGCTTTGATGACTGTTTCTATGGTTTCCCGTTTGAAGTCCGTTCGAGTGCCGATGTGAGGTTCCAGTTCGTTGGTTTCGTTGCTTCATTTCGCCAACTATGGCTCCATTTCGGTTTGACGAATGAGTTGTAAACCCCCAGTAGTGTTTATCATTAGAGGTTCGTTTCTAATCTTTGTTTGAGTTGATATCGGTTACTATCATGTCCGAGCTTGAATACATGTTATGTTGAAGATTTTGTTTAAATCTGTCGAGTTTTAGTTTTGTGCTTACGTTACTGCTATCTGAAATTGGCATGCTAGACGAAACGTTGTGCAAAAGTTTTCATGTTCGTGACTAGCTTGCCGAATTTGTAGTCGGATTGATTTAATAAGTTCTATCATAATTTTGTTAGTCATTATTCTGTTGGTTGCCATATGGGTTAGTTCTAAATGTAAGTTCATGTTTAATTGTAATTTGTCAAGCTTGAAACACTCTTTATTAGCCGTACATCCTACTAGCTTCCATTGTTCGATTAATAAATTAGGATTTCATTTTAGAGACGAACAAAGTAGAAAATTGTAGTTGGCTTAAGCTTACCCTTTTAAAATAAAAATGAGATGAGCCTCGCCAAATAAAATGCACAAACTGTGGGGCCCTCAATAATTGGTCATAATAAATACTTAGAATTTGGGATGGACTGTTTAGTGAATTTCATTGCCTTCCCCAAAGATAATAACGCGTTAGACTCTTTAGACGCGATTTAATAAATCCTACCTTTTTAAACTCGGATGCACATTTATGTGACCCAAATTCCAATCTCAACGACGTTGAAATATGTCTTTAATCACGGGTGCATTGATTGTGACGTGGTTCGAGATGAATTTCCACGACGTTGCAAATTCTTTAAAAGAATAACGAATGAGATGAGCCTCGCTAAAACAAAACACACAAATTACAGGGCCCTCATTAAATGTATATATTAAAGTACTTAGTTTTCGGGACGGGCCGTTTAGCGAATTTCACGGCCTTCCCAGAATAATAACGCGATAGTCTCTTTAGGCGCGTGTTTAATAGTTTACTTTCTTAAGCTTGGGTGTGCATTACATGCGACCTAAATCCAAATCTCAAAACATCAAATAAAATGTGTTCCGGATTGTGGGTGCATTTCATGTGACGTAGTCCAAAGACGTGTTTTAAGCGATGTTCACATTCTTTTAAAAATTATAATAATAAAGTGGTAAGAAGTTAAAATTGGCACATCGGTTCATAATTGTATTAAAATCAAATAAATAAGCCGAATATGACAGTTGAGTGACCGTGCTAGAACCACGGAACTCGGGAATGCCTAACACCTTCTCCCGGGTTAACAGAATTCCTTATCCGGATTTCTGGTACGCAGACTGTAATATGGAGTCATTCTTTTCCTCGATTTGGGATTAAAATTGGTGACTTGGGACACCCTAAATCTCCCAAGTGGCGACTCTGAAATAAATAAATAAATCCCGTTTCGATTGTCCTTTAATTGGAAAAAACTCATTCACCCCTCGCGGGGGCGGAAAAAGGAGGTGTGACACTCACCACACGAGACCAAAGCATAAAGCCACACCATCCTACGGTTCATAAGCCGCTGAGTACTCTCTTAAATATCCTCAAAAGCACCAAATTCCAAATGCTTACCCTGAAGAGACTTCCTACGAATCTATAGTCATTACCTTCAACTTCCTAATACTGATGTGTAGAATCCATGATGATATAGAAATACCACGAGTCTTGCTACCCTCCAATGTAAACCTCAGTTTCTAGCCAAATATACACCCTAAAATCTCCAATTATTGCATGTAAAATCTTGAACCCATTAGAACCATTATTGAGAGTCATCCACTTTACTCAAACCTCAATTAGATCGATCAAACGGACCAGACGACATGTTCTCCATTAGCACCCTGACACCGCAGAATGTAACCTCACCTTAATGCAATCAAGCAACTTCATGTTCTATGAACCGTACATCCTTTACCAATAACTACTCAAGTCATTCTGTGATTCTCATACACCCATAAAGCATAGCATAACCTTTATTGAAATTTCCTTTACTCGAGCCATCCTCGGTCTCAACCTCCGTAAGCCATAACTGATTCACCAGCTCGCCTCAAACTTGGAACCACCATAGCACATAATTGTGCAATCAACTAATCAATAGCAGACTCCCCCACTTGGCTCAAAACCATAGATCAAAACACACAATAACTGCACTCTATTACTGCTACAATACCATAGTGAGATTAAACTCAATCCTTCATAAGCTTGTGCAACACAGACCATCTAGTACTTCAAATCTTCTGCAAATCTCGCATTCACCCTCGTAACAGTCAAGCCCACTCTCTTAAGTGACCCAAATTCAAATTGCAACACATATATTTCATAGGTAAAAGAGATCTTCCAACAAATAACATAAGGATCACGACTTCAGAACACTCCGCAGGAGATAACCCACCTGCTTCGCCTCAAACTACATCTCTTTATACCTTTCCACCGTCATAAATATTACGCAGTCACTTACTCTTCCTGAGTCTGAACTCATATCACAACATGGAATCTACTTCACTTCCCAACTAGGCAACATGAAAAGATCCTTCAACACACCCACAACTCGGGGCTATACATCATATCAAGATGGAAATCAAGCACCAAATATTTCTTTATATCCTCAAGAAGACCCTTCTTGTCACATCCAAATCATATGAATTCATCTGGCAGTCACATCATACTCATCACATAGTCATCCAGCCATCACTTCCACTAATAGGGACACTACCGAACATATAAATCCAAAAAGCATGTGCTCACATAATCAACGCCTCACTGCTCAAGCTACAGGAAAAATCCGGCCTCAAGTCCTCCAGACTGGCTCAACATCAACACAACAAAATCACAGCTCACCCCTCGATCAGGGAATCACAAGCCGTCTATGCACAACCGATACCAAGCGCTCATATGCGCATACGAACGCATGGAAGGAATTCAAAGAGTTACATTTCAAGCTAAATCAAGGACACACAATAAGAATTCAAGAATGTGAAGTTTTTGCTAAAGGTTTTGTAGCCTCTCGAGGATAAGTACAGACATCTCTGAATCGATCCGTGAGACTCTACTAAACCTGCTCATAACTCGTAAGACCTATGTAACCTAGGCTCTGATACCAACTTGTCACGACCCTAAAACCGATTCGATCGTGATGGCACCTATTGTGAAACTAGGTCAGCCGACATAATTCCTGAATTAACCATAATTCAATAAAAGTCATTTTTAAGCCTTTAATTAATCAAATATCTCATAATGTAAGTCTAAATGAATAGTACGAAATAAATACACAAGCCCAACATCGGGGTGTCACTAGTCACGAGCATCTACTAAGGTGTGAATACAAGAAAAGTCTGAAAATATACTAAAAATAATCTAAGGAAGACAAGAGGGAGAAGAGCAGGACTGCAAACGTCGGGCAGTTACCTTGCTAACTCCGATGACTCTGCCACTGATCAATCAACATCCGCTACCAGGTTCAGAAATACCTGAATCTGCACACAAGGTGCAAGGAGTAATGTGAGTATGCCAACTCAGTAAGTAATAAAAGTAAATGAAAGCTGAGCAGTAAAAAAACACGTAAACCACGTCAACACGCTAAAGCAAATGCAGTACATTTCCAAAACAGTACAAAAATCATTTACTTCGTAAATAAGCTCAGTTTCAGTAAAACTTTTTAAAACAACTTTCAATAGTTTCAAATGAGTGATAAAACGGTGAGTAAAAAAATGATAGAAACGTAAACATCCCCTCGGGAAAAACATGTACCATACACCGCACCTCCGGCAAAATATCAACAGAACCAGCCCCTCGGGCTACCTTACAATCACTCATAATCAACCCCTCGGGCATAACATGAATCAAAAGTCGCCCATCGGGCAAAACATGGATCAAGAATAGCCCCTTCGGCAATAATATGAAACAACAACAGCCTCTCGGGCTACATCATATCACTTACACTGGGTACCCAAGCTTACCGGGAGTGTACAGACTCCTGGAGGGGCTCCTACAGCCCAAGCGCAATAACAAGCCATCTCGTGGCATAACAAGTTAGGCCCTCGACCTCAAAATCAAGAATCGGTACAACACTGCTGTGGCACGTAGCCCGATCCCATAATATCGTCACAGCACAGGCCCTCGACCTTACTCAGTCAGAAATCTCTCAAGCCACTTGGGCAATAGTAAAACATGATGCACAGCCTAAAATATCATTAAAAATATCAAAAAGGGAGTGAATATGGCTGAGTTATGAAAATAGTAGAATATAGCATGACTGAATACAAATATGAAGTCAAAATAGTGAGGAATAGTAGTAAAAAAAATCCCCTAAGGGTCCAAAATAGTTGGCACGAGGCCCAAATCATGGTAATAATTTCCAAAACACAATGATATCAACCAGTTTTCAATCAAATACGCGACTTCACAGTCATACGGGACGGACTAAGTCATAATCCCTAATGGTGCACGACCCCACGCTCGTCATCTAGCGTGTGTGTCACCTCAAAGTAGCACAATGATGTGAAAAATGGGGTTTCATACCTTCAGAACAAAATTTACAATCATTACTTACTTCAATCCAGACCAAGCTCTAGCCCGCGATGCCTTTGCCTCTCGACTCGGTCTCTGAATGCTCAAAATCTAACCAAAAACATATTTATACCATCAAAATATGTTAAGGGAACAAAGCCCACTCAAAAATAACCAAGAATCCCGAAATTGCCCAAACCCGACCCCTGGTCCCACGTCTCGGAATCCGATAAAAATTACATCAATAGAATCCTTATCCTCCCACTAGTCCATACATACTAAGAATATCAAAATCAGACATCAAATGGCCCCTCAAATCCCCAATTTACACTCTCCAATTTCAAGCCCTAATTCCCCAATTTTAGGCTTTAAATCCCACTAATTTCATGTTTAAACAAGTAAGAATCAACATAGGATCGAGTATTGAGTTCAAAAATCTTACCTCCAAGTGTTTCCCTTCGATTCCCTCTTCAATCCTTATCAAAAAGCTCCAAAACCGCTCAACAATGGAGGAAATAGACCAAAAATAGCAAAATCCACTTTTAAAACATTCTGCCCAGGGATTATTTTCCCTTCTTCGCGAACGCGGCCGCCCTCTCGCGTTCGCATAGACCAAATTACCCCTCTCCACTTTACCCTTCGCAAACGCTGCCGCGCGAACGCGATGCTTTGCTAGACCAGGCTTTCGCGAATGCGACACTAATCTCGTGAATGCATAGAATAAGGACCTGGGGTCCCCAACGGTCTCACTCCTCTTCGCGAATGCGACCCCAATCACGCGTCCGCGATGCACATAGTGCCTTAACCTTCGCGTTCATTGACTCTCCTTCGCTAACGCGTAGAATAAAACCACCATCATAGAAAATACCCTTCGCGAACACGAGGCACCCTCCGCGAACGCGATAAACAAAAACTCTGCAACAGAAAACCAGCAAAATCTGCAACTCTCAAAACCAAGATTTGGTCCGTTAACCACCCAAAACTCACCCGAGGCCCTCGGGACCTCAACCAAACATGCCAACATGTCCCATATCATCATTCAAACTTGTTCCAACCTTCAGAACCCTTAAAACAACATCAAAACATCAAATTAACCACAGATTCACTCCAAAAACTTCCGAATTCCAATTTCGATCAAAAGGTCTATCAAACCTCGCCCGAATGACTTGAAATTTTGCACACACATCCCAAATGACACAACGGACCTACTCCTATTTTCAGAATTCCATTCCGACCCCTATATCAAAATCTCCGCTACCAACTGGAAAATGCCAAAATTCCAATTTTACCAATTCAAGCCTAAATCTACCACGGACCTCCAAAATACATTCCGGACGCACTCCCAAGTCCAAAATCACCTAACGGAGCTAATCAAATCTTAAAATTCCAAATCCGAGATCGAATACTAAAAAGTCAAAACTTGGTCAAACCTTTCAAATTTTAAGCTTCAAACTAAGAACTATTCTTCTAAATCCATTTTGATTACCCTGAAAACCAAAAACGACGATTTACATAAGTCATAATACATCATACAGGGATAGTCATGCCCAAGAACTGGCGAGCAAAGTGCAAAGGCTCAAAACGATCGATCGGGTCATTACACGTCAATTCCCGTGAGTTCGGGAAATTTCTGGCCTTGGAGCCGTTTCTTGTGAAAATAGCAAACTTCTTTGAAGTGCAAAGTGTTTTGATGGTAAAAAATCAAAAAATATTCCTTGATTACTTGGTACAAATATACATAGTTTTCACCGTTGAGGGTTCGATTGTTCTACGCGGACATGGTTCTTTTGACCGTTTGGCCGATACATCATTTTTCTATTGAGACCCTTTTTTGCTTGTCTTGATTTCTCCGAGAAGATGATATCCTGGGGGATGCCCCCAGTATTCGAGGTTGATTGAAGAGAAGCCTTGAATACTTGTTAAGTTCTCCTTAGGTAGTATATAGACGTTGCCTCGTTAAAAACCTTGCCGGTAAAACCCTTCTTGGGATATAATCCGATCGAAGGAAAAGAGTGCAATGCATGATTTGAAACCTAAGGTCTTCAAACTGGAAGGTGCTTCGATTCTTCTAACTGGAAGCCTGCACACAGGTTAGTGTAAGATATAAATAAAAAGGGAGACGGTTATACCTTAGTTATGATAGTGCTCGAACCTCGATATGCTTCAACAGCTCACTCCGAGGACGCGGTACAGTCCTTTGCTTATTTACTCAGATGCAGTCGAGAATGTAGCTTGCAATTGCTACTTCTCTGTTTGCTTATCCTTTGGCTCTTTCGGTGTTGAAGGTGTCGATGCTGGTGCCATATCGTGCACCGCGAACATCTCTCTAGCTGCATGTTGCTCCCCATATACCATTTTTATTCTATCTTTTGTTCGAAACTTCATGATTTGGTGAAGGGCTGATGTACTGCTCTCATGCACTATATCCATGGCCTTCCGAGCAAGGCATTGTATCTCATGTCTCCTTCGATGACATGAAACTTGACATTTTGGTTTGTGCTGGCCATGTTAACCGGGAGGGTGATTTCCCCTTTCGTTGCCTTGATCGCCATGTTGAATCCGTTGAGGACTCGAGAGGCAGGCACGATCTAGTCGAGCAGTCTAAGCTGCTCTACCACCCTCGACTTGATAATATTAGCCGAGCTACCTGGATCTACAAGTACACATTTAATTTGAAATGTATTCACAAGGAAAGAAATTACCAATGCATCGTTATGAGGCTGAGACAGGGTCTCTATGTCCTCTTCGCTGAATGCGAGAGCATCCTCAAGTATGTGACCTCGAGTTCGCTTTTCCCCGATGATGGATATTTCTGTTCTTTTGATAATGGGTTCTTGTGGGATGTCGATTCCTCCAACGATCATGTGGATGACATGTTGTGGCTCTTCTGTTTCATTTTTCCTATTTGTCTCTCTTTCCCGAAATTGATTTTTTGCTCGGTCGCTGAGGAATTCTCGGAGGTGCCCTTTGTTAAGTAGTCGGGATACTTCTTCTCGGAGCTGTCTGCAATATTCGGTCCTATGACCGTGTGTGCCTTGAAATTCGCATATTAGGTTAGGGTTCCTTTGCGACCGGTCTGATAGTATGGGTTTTGGCCACCTGGTGTCTTTAATTTTACCTACGGCTAATACGATCCGAAACATCAACGTTGAAGTTGTACTCAGATAACCGGGGTGCCTCCATCGGCCCTGTATATCTGTCAAATTCGGCTCTGCTCACGAGTCCCCAAGGATTCTGACCTTGATCTACCTTTCGGTCGTTTCGGGGTATGTTACGCCTTGGGGCATTTCTTCGATCATCAATGTATGGTTGGTACCTTTCCTTGTTTGGCTTTGGCTCCTTTGCAAGGAGCCTGCTAGGATATACTGAGCCCCAGGGGGCTCCCAATTGGTCGTCCTCAACCCTAATCTTTGATTGATACGGGTTGTAGACATCCGCCCAAGTCAAGGCGGGATATTCAACCAAGTTTTGCTTTAGCTATTTCGAAGCTACCGAGCCTCGTTCATTCAAACCTTGGGTGAAGGCCTGCACTGTACAGTCATCAGAGACTGGTGGTAACTCCATTTGCTCCATTTGAAAGCGAGATACAAACTCCCGCAACATCTCATTTTCTCTCTGTTTGATTTTGAAGACGTCGGATTTCCTTGTAGCAACCTTGATGGCACTGGTATGTGCCTTTATAAAAGAATCCGCCAGCATGGCGAATGAGTCTATCGAATTCGGGGATAGGTTGTGATACCACATCATGGCCCCTTTTGAAAGTGTTTCCCCAAATTTCTTCAGCAAGACGGATTTAATTCCGTCGTCCTTTAGGTCCTTTCTCTTTACGACACAAGTGTAAGCAGTGACGTGCTCATTGGGATCCGAGGTTCCGTTGTACTTCGGGAGATCGGGCATTTTGAATTTCTTCGAGATGGGCTTCGGAGCCGCACTCGATGGGAATGGCTTTTGTACGAATTTCTTTAAATCAACACCCCTCAGGATCGGGGGTGCGCCCAGGATCTGATCGACCCTCGAATTGTAGGTCTCCACCTTTTTATCATTAGCTTCTATCTTCTTTTCACCCCATTCAATCCTCTTTGTAAGGTCCTCAAGCATCTTCATAATAGCGGGGTCGGCTGCTGACCCGTTGTTGCTCGATCTTTCTGGTACCTATTCGGTTCGAGAAGCCATTTTCGGTGTTGTTGTGCTTGGAGTTTTTTGGTGGCTTTGCAGTTGAGCAATCGCCAACTGTTGTGCCTGCAACATCTCAAAAATGACGTGAAGGCTAACCTCTTGTACCTCCCGAGTTGGGGTTTTCTGAGGTTCTTGTTGGTTTTCTTAGCATATACTCCCGTTAGTATGGGAGCTTATATCGACATGTTAGGCATTGCGTGAGACCACATCCACGAGGATTGGCTTTGGTTCATCCTCAGGGTTTCGCAGTGGTACACCGACGCCTGGAATAGTTACACCATTCTCTCCATGGTCCTCAGAACCGTTGTTTTCATGTGCATTTACTGAGTTAGACATCTTTACCTGAAATCAATGATCCTTGGACAAGAAAAAGTGTAAAGAATAACTTGTGTTTTCAATAAACCAACACGAAAACAATCACTATTATTTATAGCCCTACGGTGGGCGCTAAACTATTTACCTTGAAAATAGTAATTACAATTAGATTTGATTTAGTGGTTCTAAAAGTACGTGATTTATTTTTATGCTAGTTGTTAGACAATAGATGTTAAGTATGATCTAAGAAAGTAAAGTAAGAGTAAGAGGCAATGCTGTTATTCAAACCAAACGATCGTGAATCGGGGTCTCGAGTTGGCCTAAGCTAGGCCTCGAGGTCGAGCTAGAGTGCTTGACTGAGGGTGACCGATGAAGGTCTAACAGTTCCAAGGGCCTCAACAATGGCTCTTTATGATCAATAATGAGTAATAAATGAAGAACAATCAATGAAACACAATAAATGTAAGCATTAAATTAATGGAGAGACAATGGAGAATGTTTAAGTTAGAGAGCAGAGAATGCTCTTGTTCTTGTATTCAATATCATGTATGCAAGAAATAACAAGGGTACCCTTTATATAGGAGGGGAATCCCAACATAGTACATATGTATTTATTACAAAGATATGAAGTTGGTACAGCTATTTAATGTCACGGTACGGACTTGTACTATTCTTGTAGATCTGGTCAGCTTTAGCCATGTGCCTTTTGGGAATTTCCCGCTTGTCTAAGATAGTCACTGATTTGGTGCTGCCCCGAGGTCAAGCATTGAGAACCCTCGGGGTCGAATCTCGAGCTATGCTTCAAGGTTTCTGAAGACGGGAAGTGAAATGTTGTATGATCGCAAAATTAGACTCTCCAATTTTAGTCGTATGCAGTCTCTAAGATGTATGAATCAAATCACTAGCATCCAGCACGGGCAAAGGTACTTGGATCAACACAAAAATATAAAAAAGCATAGTATGAGTATACCACAACGGTACCTTATGAGTATCAAGACTAACCTTGGTAGAGTAGGGATGAGGTCAAGTCAAGACACCTACTAGACATAGGAACTTGTGCAGAATATTAATATAATCTAACAACGGGAAGTAAAAGCAATAAATGACAACAAAGCGTAATGTTAATATAAGGCTAAGACCGGAAGTAAAAGAAATAAATGACAATAAAGAGTGAACATATAATAAACATAACAAATAGTCAAAATACAAGTGAAATGAAATAAGGAAAATCAATAACCGTTCAATTTTACAAGTCGTTCCAACATAGAATGTACAACAAGAATCACCACGAGGTACCATACCTCATATTCACATTTCATAAGTCACAATCACAATCTTCCTTGTATCTCCATGTGATCCTTACATTTATTTTAAAAATATTTTTTCCGAAATAGCTTCATGCGCTTTAGCCCCCTTATCTCACCAAGTGTGCTTCAAATAAAGTAATTTTCCTTACTAGCAACACGTGCATAAACCCCCTTGTCCCTTATCCCGCTGCATGCGCATCAATATCACCACCATTATACCACCACAAGTGCATCACATTGCAACACATTAATCAACTTGCATCACACGTGTCCATATACCACAATATTGTCAAAACAACAATACCAATATCATAACAATGCATAGCCCACGATTCAACAACAATGTATACAAGAGTATCAACAATAACACAATGAAATGGAAGATTAAACTCAACAATGAAAGATACTTCCATGTAATAACAACTTCAATTAAATGCATAAAATAAACTCAACAATAAAAGAGATAGAATATAACAACAACTATGGCTAAATGCACAAGAATAACTCAACAATGAAAGAGGTAACATGTGATAACAACTACAAGTAAATGCATAAGTGTAAACTCAACAATGAAAGAGATAGCATGTAATGACAACTACAATCAAAGCTTAAGAGTAAACTCAACAATGAAAGAGATAACACATAATAACAACTACACCTAAATGCTTATAAGTAACTTAAGAGTCTAAACCTATCAATTTGCACATATAAACCTGCGTACACACTCGTTACCTCATGTACATGTCTTCAACATAATTCAAATAGTGCAATTAAGCTCAATCATACGGGGTAGTTCCTCTACAAAAAGTTAGTCAAGATACTTACCTCAATTAGGCCAAATCAATGCTCAAAATAGCTTTTCTTTTAAAAATTGACTCTGCACGGCTCAAATCTAACAAAAAACGACTTAATATCATCAAACAATGCAAGAGGAACCAACTTTGATTAATAAAGCTAAGATCTTTATACAATTCTCCAAAGTCAACAAAAGTCAACCCAGGCTCGCCAGCTCAAAACCCAAGTACAAGGATAGATCTCGACTACTCATAACCCTACGAGTCCATATATGTATTTTCTTTTCAAATCCGAGTCCAATTCGACTCTCAAATCTCAGTTTTTTTATTTTTCAAAACAGACAAAATTCCAGTAAATTTCTCTTCAAATTCCGTGGATTAAAGGTTATATCTCATAAATAATCATGTAATATAATTGAAAATTGATTAAAATCACTTACTCAATAGTTGTATGTGAAAATCCCTCCTCAAAGTGTCTTCCTACCGAGTCTAGGGTTCTAAAATATCATTAAATGAAGCTAATTCCCGTTTTCCAACCCTTTTGTTCATGTGCAGAAGTTGCAAATGCGACCTTGGGTTCGTAATTGCAAACCCTCACAAATGCGGATAATACCTCGCAAATGCGGCACCTGACAAGCCCAGGGAAATTTGCAAAACGACACTGACTTTGCATTTGCGAAGTCAGTCCCTTTCACAAATGTGGCCAGATGGTCACAAATACGAGCTACCAAGCCAAAGGCCGCCCTTCAAAATTACAATCAAGGTTTTGCAATTGCAATACCTGAGATCCCCTACCAACTTGGAAATTGCGATGTTGGTGCTCGCAATTGCAATAACTGAAGCACCAACACACCGGCACATCGGCACCCTGAAACAAGATCAAACTATTCTAAAGCATGTCCGAAACTCATCCGTGCCCTCGGGTCTCCACACCAAACATCCAAACAAGACTGAAAATATCATAAAAACTTGCTCACATGGTCAAAATACAAAAATAACATCCAGAACCACGAATCGGACATCAAAACACATGAAATATCACAATGAACTCAAGAATCACTAGAATCACAACCAAGCATCTAATTCCTATCAAATCAACTCGGAATGATACCAAATTGTGCAGACAAGTTCCAATAGAAAAACAAACCTATTTGAAGTCCCAAAACCAAAATCCAAACCCGATAGCCATAACGTCAACCTACGGTTAAACATATAGAATTTCTTGTGACGTCCCGGCCAGTCATATCATGAGTTACCACTCTGTTTCCTCCATTATTGCTTCTTACTTCTTTTTCTATCGGTTCTATGAGTGATCGGGTTGGTTGGCTCGGGTTCGGAAAGGTTTTGAGAAGGTTTGGGACACTTAGTCTCTTTTGAAGAAGCTTAAGTTGGAAAAGCCGACCGGATATTGACTTATGTGTTAGAGGGATTGGATGTGAGTTTTGATGGTTCGATTAGCTTCGCGAGGTGATTTGGGACTTAGGAGCGTGATCGGAATGAGTTTTGGAGGTTCATAGTAGATTTAGGATTGAATTGGCGAAGTTGATATTTTGGCGATTTCCGGTTGGTAGGCGAGATTTTGATATAGGGCTCGGAATGGAATTTCGAGAGTTGCAATAGTTCCATTGTGTCATTTGGGATGTGTGTGCAAAATTTCAGGTCATTCAGACATGTTTTGGTTGGGTTTTTTATCAAAAGCGAAATTCGGAAGATTTTGGAAACTTAGGCTTGAATCCGATGTGTTTTGGTTGATTTGGTGTTGTTTGAGGTATTTTGAAGATTGGTACAAGTTTGAATAAGGTTATGGGATATGTTTGTGCTTTTGGTTAAGGTCCCGGGGGCCTCGGAGTGATTTTTGATGGTTGACGGAGGAGTTTGAGACTTGGTGAAATTGCAAATTTTTGCTGCTTATGGTATTTCCGCACCTGCGGATTGGGGACCGCAAGTGCGACGTCGTATGTGCGGAAAAGCAGTCGCAGAAGCGGAAGCTGGGAAGATGGCAGGAACCGCAGATGCAGTTGGGGGACCGCACCTACGAAGGCGCAGGTGCGGTGTGTTGACCGCTGATGTGGAGTTAGCCATTTAAGTAATTTCCGCATAAGTGGTTCAAGGACCGCAAATGCAGTACAGTAGAAGCGGGTATATGGTCGTAGATGCGAAAATGCCTGGGTAGGAGGTATAAATTGTGTCCTTCGCAATTTTGAGCTATTTTCACCATTTCTAATTCGGCTTGGGAGCTTTTTGGACGATTTTGAAGAGGGATTTCAAGGGACCTTCATTGAGGTAAGGAATTTGGACCTAAAACTTGTTCCTATGCTATTATTTCACAGATTAGAGCCATAATTAATGGAATCTAAGGTTAAAATTGGGGAAACTACGGCTTAGAAACTTAGACCTTTGCTTGAGGATTTGAGGGACCTATTGTGGTCGGATTTTGGTACTTTTGATATGTATGAACTCGTGGGGAGATAAGGAATCCATTGATGTAAAAATTATCGAATTCTGAGATGTGGGCCCGGGGGTCGGGTTTTGGTAATTTCGGGATTTTTGTTGTAACTTGATTATTTTTGCTTGGGCTTCATTCCCTTAGCATATTTTGACACCGTGATTCTGATTTTGGATAGATTCGATGCGAGTGGAGGCCGACTCGAGGGGAAAAGGTGTCGCGGGCTAGAGATTTAACCGGATTGAGGTGAGTAATGATTGTAAATGATGTTCTGAGGGTATGAAACCTCGGATTGCACATCGTTGTGCTATATTGATGTGATGCACATGCTGGATGACGAGCGTGGGGTCGTGCACTATTGGGAATTGTGACTTAGTCCGTCCCGAATGACTATTTTGCCGCGTATTTGACTGAAATCTATTTGCTATCATCATTATTGGGGTTGAATGCCATATTTGGGCTTCGTGCCAACTATTTGAACCCTTAAGCGACTTTTATTGATATTTCTTCACTGTTTTGACTTTATACTTGAACTTAGTCATGTTATATTTTACTATTTTCGTACTCAGACATGTTTACTCTGTTTTAACACTTAAATGATCCTTTAAATGTTATTTTGGGCTGAGAATCATGTTTTACTATTGTCTGAGTGGCTTGTAAGGATTTTGGCTGAGTAAGGCCGAGGGCCTATGTTGAGAGGAAACATTAAATATTTATTATGAGGCTGAGAGCCTAAGATATATATGCCACAAGGTGGATTGTTGATATGAGGCTGAGGGCCTAGTGATGATGCCACGAGATGGATTGATATTGTGCTTGGGCCGTAAGGGGCCCCTCTAGGAGTCTGCACACCCCTAGTGAGCGCGGGTACACATTGTGATGTGAGATATAGCCCGAGGGGATGGTATTGTTCTGAGATATTGCCCGAGGGGCGGATTTGATGATACTGTGCCCGAGGGGCGAACCTTTAAGTGTTTATTTTCCTTGATTGCCTGTCATTTACCTACTTAAATTGTTGAAAAAGGCTTTCGTGAAGTTTAATTCGAGTTAAATGACTTTCACATATCTTTCACTGGTTTTACTACTTCATTATAGTCTGCAAATGTGCTTTACGTGATTTCCTACTTTTAGTCCATATTTATGATTATTACTCACTGAGTTGGAGTACTCACTTTACTCCCTGCACCCTGTGTGCAGATTTAGGCGTATCTAGTCCCGCTCCCAAGTGCTGATCATTTCCATCTCAGGCGGATCCAAGGAGTCTCTAGGTAGCTGTCGGCGTTTGCAGCCCGGAGCTCTTCCATATCTTATTTCTTCATGTTCTTAGTTTCTGTATTAAACCTTGTAGTTTCCTCTGAGTATTCCGGATTGTTTAGATGCTCGTGACTTGACACCCCGGTATCGGGCTGTGTTGGGTTGTATTCTGTAAATTATGTTAATATCTTCTTAAACTTTGGATTATTTTATCATGCTTTAGACTATTTCTTACTATTTAACTGTTAAATATTGAAATGGGAAGTGTCGTCTGGCCTTGTCTTCATGAGAGGCGCCATCACGACCGGGTCCGGGTTTAGGGTCGTGACAAGCTGGTACCAGAGCCTAGGTTACGTAGGTCTCACGAGTCATGAGCATGTTTAGTAGAGTCTCGCGGATCGGTACGGAGACATCTGTATTTATCCTCGAGAGGCTGCAGAACCTTTAGGAAAAACTTCATATTCTTGAAATTCTTGTCATGAGAATTTGTTGATCCGAGTACTAAACTTCTATTATTCTATTCTCTCACAGATGGTGATGACACGCGCTACCGGCCAGGATGGATGACTACTAGTACCACCAATGTGGCCACTAAAGGCCTAGGACGTGGTCATGGTCGCGGTAGGGGCAGAGGTGTGGCCCGCATAACATCTAGGGCAGCACATGTAGATCCACCAGCCACCCCAGTTCAGGATCAGGTCCTAGTTATGGGCGCTCCAGTAGCACTAGCTCAGGCACCAGCTGTGCTCATTGTGATTCCGGTTCTTCATGAGGACTTGGCTTAGATTCTATCAGTTTGCACTGGCCTAGCTCAGGCGGTTTCAGCCACTATAGCCACAGCTACTTCTCAAGCCGGGGGAGGCAATCAAACTCCCGTCGCTTGCACACCTGAGTAGGTCGTGCAGGGACTTCAGACGCTGGGGGCACATCCAGCCCAGCCGGTTGCAGCTGCTCAGGACTATGTAGTTCCTGCCATGCCAGAGGACAAGCAGCGTAGGTTGGAGAGGATTGGTAGACTTCAGCCTCCGACCTTCAGTGGTGCAGAGGGCGAGGATGCCAAGGGCTTCTTGGATAAGTGTCAGAGGATGCTTCGTACAGCGGGTATTCTGGAGACCAGTGCGGTCTCTTTCACTACTTTTCAATTTTTTGGAACTGCCTTCACTTGGTGGGAGGCTTTTGAGAGGCGTAGGTCTGTTGGTGCAGCACCCCTTACCTGGCAGCAGTTCTCCGTTCTCTTTCTGGAGAAGTATATGTCATAGTCTCGTAGAGAGGAGCTGCGTAGGGAGTTTGAGTGGTTGCGTCATGGAGAGATGATTGTAACGCAGTATGAGATGAGGTTCTCCAAGTTAGCTCGTCATGCTATTTGGTTGGTTCCGACAGATAGAGAGAGGATTAGGAGGTTTGTTGATGGCCTCACTTATCAGCTTCGTATTCTCATGACCATAGAGAGGGTGACTGGTGCTACGTTCGAGGAGGTTATGGATATTGCCTGTGAGATTGAGTCTGTTCGTCGCCAGGAGTGAGAAGAGCCGGAGGCCAAGAGGCCTGGTAGCTATAGTGGTGCTCCTTCTAGAGGTCAGTTTCAGCACGGTAGAGGCCGTCCATTCAGGCATGCTCAGCCAGCTCGCCTAGGTTATCATGGGGCATCATCGGGTCATGGTTTGCATAGTTCTCATCAGGGCCAGTCATCACTTAGTGCCCTTCCAGCTCAGAGTTCGTCCCGTGCTCCATTAGTTCAGGGCTCTTCTATGCCAGGTGCATCTGCTAGTCACTCCGGTGTGAGGGGTTCCCTTCAGTCCCCTTCTTTAGCACTTGGGAGTTGTTATGAGTGTGGTGAGATGGGTCATATGTGGAGGCAGTACCCTCGTCATCTTGCGAGTTCATCTCAGTAGAGGGGTCAATCATCGGCTTCAGCACCAGTTGCTTCATCACCACCCGCTCAGCCAGCTAGGGGTGGAGGTCAATCAGCTAGGGGTCTCCCCAGAGGGGGAGGTCGATCAGGTGGCGGTCAGGCTCGTTTCTATGCACTTCCAGGCAGACCTGATGCTATTGCTTTAGATGTTGTTATTATAGGTATTGTTTTAGTCTGCCACAGAGATGCCTCTATCTTATTTGATCCCGGTTCCACCTTTTCTTATGTGTCATCATACTTTGCTCGTTATTTAGGCACGCTCCATGAGTTTCTTGCTTTACCTGTTCATATATCTACCCCGGTGGGCGATACTATTATTGTAGACCATAAATACCGGTCGTGTGTGGTGATAATTGGGGGTCTGGAGACCCATATGGCTCTTTTATTATTGTGCATGGTGGATTTCGATGTCATTTTGGGCATGGATTGGCTATCTCCGTGTCGTGCTATTCTGGACTATCATGCTAAGACAGTCACATTGGCTATACCGGGTGTGCCATGGATTGATTGGCGAGGTGTGACTGATTATGTTCCCAGTAGAGTGATCTCATTCTTGAAAGCCCAGCGTATGGTTGGGAAAGGTTGTCTTTCATATCTAGCCTTTGTGAGGGATGTCGGTGCTGAGACTCCCAGTATTGATTATGTTCCATTTGTGAGGGATTTTCCCGATGTGTTTCTTGTAGACCTGACGGGCATGCCACCGGACAGGGATATTGATTTTGGTATTGACCTGGTGCTGGGCACTCAGCCCATTTCTATTCCGTCGTATCGTATGGCACCAACGGAGTTGAAGGAGTTAAAGGAGCAGCTTCAGGAACTCCTTGATAAGGGGTTCATTCGGCCTAGTGTGTCACATTAGGGTGCGCCGGTTCTATTTGTAAAGAAGAAGGATGGCACTATGAGGATGTGCATTGATTATAGGCAATTGAACAAAGTAACAGTTAAGAACAAGTATTCTTTGCCTCGCATTGATGATTTATTCGACTAGCTTCAGGGAGCAAGAGTGTTCTCCAAGATTGATCTCCGTTCAGGTTATCACCAGTTGAAGATCAGGGACTCGGATATTCTTAAGACGGCTTTCAGGACCTGATATAGTCATTATGAGTTCTTGGTGATGTCTTTTGGGCTGACCAATGCCCCAATAGCATTCATGCATTTGATGAATAGTGTGTTTTGGCCTTATCTTGACTCGTTTGTCATACTCTTCATTGATGATATTCTGGTGTAATCGCGTAGTCAGGAGGAGCACACAAAGCATTTGAGAGTTGTGTTGCTGAGATTGAGGGAGGAGAAGCTTTATGCAAAATTCTCCAAGTGTGAGTTTTGGCTCAGTTTAGTGGCTTTCTTAGGGCACGTGGTGCCCAGCGAGGGTATTCAGGTTGATCCGAAGAAGATAGAGGTGGTTCAGAATTAGCCCAGACCATCTTCAGCCACAGAGATTCACAATTTTCTTGGTTTGGTAGGCTATTATCACCGGTTTGTTCAGGGATTCTCATCTATCGCATCGCCCTTGACCAAGTTGACTCAGAAGGGTGCTTCATTTGTATGGTCGGACGAGTGTGAGGAGAGCTTTCAGAAGCTCAAGATAGCTTTGACCATAGCTCTAGTGTTAGTTTTGCCATCAGCTTCAGGTTTATATACCGTGTATTGTGATTCTTCGAGAGTTGGTATTGGTTGTGTATTAATGTAGGAGGGTAGAGTTATTGCTTATTCTTATCTTCAATTGAAGCCCCATGAGAAGAACTACCCCATTTGTGATTTAGAGTTGGCTGCCATAGTTCATGCATTGAAGATTTGGAGGCATTACTTGTATGGTGTGTCTTGTGAGGTGTTTGCTAATCATTGTAGTCTCCAGCACTAGTTCAAACATAAGGATCTCAATTTGAGGCCGCGGAGGTGGTTGGAGTTGCTTAAGGATTATGATATCGCTATATTGTACAATCCGGGAAAGGCCAATGTGGTGGCCGATGCTTTGAGCCAAAAGGCAGTGAGTATGGGGAGTTTGGCATATATTCTAGTTGGGGAGAGACCTATTGCGGTTGATTTTCAGGCCTTGGCCAATCACTTTGTGAGGTTAGATATTTTGGAGCCCAGTCGGGTATTGACTTGTGTGATTCTCGGTCTTCCTTATATGGTCGCATCAGAGAGCACCAGTATGATGATCCGCATTTGCTTGTCCTTAAGGACAGAGTTCAGCATGATGATGCCAGATATGTGACCATTGGTGATGATGGGGTATTGAGGATACAGGGCCGGATTTGTGTTCCTAATATGGATGGGCTTCGGGAGTTGATTCTAGAAGAGGCCTATAGTTTGCGGTATTCTATTCATCTGGGTGCCGCGAAGATGTATCAGGATTTGAGTCAGCACTATTGGTGGAGGAGAATGAAGAAAGACATTGTGGGATTTGTAGCTCGGTGTCTCAATTGTCAGCAGGTGAAATACGAGCATCAGAGACCGGGTGGCTTGCTTCAACAGATGGATATTCCAGAGTGGAAGTGAGAACGGATCACCATGGACTTTGTAGTTGGGCTCCCACGGACTTTGAAGAAGTTTGATGCTATTTGGGTGATTGTGGATTAGCTGACCAAGTCTGCGCACTTCATTCCTGTGTGTACTACCTATTCTGCAGAGCGGTTGGTAGAGATCTATATTCGGGAGATTGTTCGTTTGCATGGTATCCTAATTTCCATCATTTCAGATAGGGGCACTCAGTTCACTTCGCAGTTTTGGAGGTATGTGCAGCGAGAGTTGGGTACTCAGGTCGAGTTGAGCACAGCTTTTCACCCTCAGACGGACGGGCAGTCCGAGCGCACTATCCAGATATTGGAGGACATGTTGCGTGCTTGTGTCATTGATTTCGGAGGGTCATGGGATCAGTTTCTACCGCTTGCAGAGTTTGCTTATAATAATAGCTACCAGTCGAGTATTCAGATGGCTCCATATGAGGCTTTGTATGGTAGGCGGTGTAGATCTCCAATTGGTTGGTTTGAGTCAGGTGAGGCTAGGCTATTGGGGACAGACTTGGTGCAGGATGCCTTAGACAAGGTGAAGGTGATTCAGGAGAGGCTTCGTACAGCACAGTCGAGGCAAAAGAGTTATGCTGACAGGAAGGTTCGGGTTGTGTCCTACATAGTTGGTGAGAAGGTTCTGTTGAAGGTTTCGCCCATGAAGGGTGTCATGAGATTTGAGAAGAAAGGTAAATTGAGTCCTCGGTTCATTGGGCCTTTTGAGGTGCTTCGGAGGATTGGGGAGGTGGCTTATGAGCTTGCTTTGCCACCCAGCTTGTCGAGTGTGCATCTGGTATTTCATGTTTCTATGCTCCGGAAGTATAATGGGGATCCGTCTCATGTTCTGGATTTTAGCACGGTTCAGTTGGATGGTGATTTGACTTATGATGTGGAGCCAACAACTATTTTGGAGCGTCAGGTTCGAAGGTTGAGGTTAAAGGATATAGCTTCAATGAAAGTGCAGTAGAGAAGTCGGCCCATGGAGAAGGCTACCTGGGAGCCCAAACGGGAGATGCGGAACAGATATCCTCCTCTGTTTGAGGCTTCAGGTATGTTTCTTGACTCATTCGAGGACGAATGTTTGTTTAAGTTGGGGAGGATGTGACGACCCGGCCAGTTGTCTCATGAGTTACCGCTCTATTTCCCCTATTTCTGCTTCTTACTGCTTTGTCTATCGGTTCTATGAGTGATCGGGTTGGTTGACTCGGGTTCGGAAAGGTTTTGATAAGGTTTGAGACACTTAGTCTCTTTTGAAGAAGCTTAAGTTGGAAAAGTCAATCGGATGTTGACTTATGTGTTAGAGGGGTCGGATGTGAGTTTCGATGGTTCTCTTAGCTTCGGGAGATGATTTGGTACTTAGGAGCGTGATCGGAATGAGTTTTGGAGGTTCGGACTAGATTTAGGCTTGAATTGGCGAAGTTGATATTTTGGCGATTTCTGGTTGTTGGGCGAAATTTTGATATAGGGCTCGGAATGGAATTCTGAGAGTTGCAGTAGTTCCGTTGTGTCATTTGGGATGTGTGTGCAAAATTTCAGGTCATTCGGATGTGTTTTGGTTGAGTTTTTGATCAAAAGCGGAATTCGAAAGATTTTGGAAACTTAGGCTTGAATCCGATGTGTTTTGGTTGACTCGGTGTTGTTTGAGGAGTTTTGAAGATTAGTACAAGTTTGAATAAGGTTATGGGATATGTTTGTGCTTTTGGTTTAGGTCCCGGGGGCCTCGGGGTGATTTCAGATGGTTGACGGAGGTTGAGACTTGGTGAAATTGCAGATTTTTGTTGCTTCAGGTATTTCGCACCTGCGGATTGGTGACCGCGGGTGTGACGCCGCATGTGCGGAAAAGTGATCGCAAAAGTAGAAGCTGGGAAGATGGCAAGAACTGCAGATGTGGTTGTGGGACCGCACCTGCGAAGGCACAGGTACAGAGTGTTGACCGTAGATGCAGAGTTGGCCGTTTAAGTAATTTCCGCAGAAGTAGTTCAAGGACCGCAAATGCGGTACCGCAGAAGCGGTATATGACTGCAGATGCGAAAATGCCTGGGCAGAAGGTATAAATTGTGTCCTTCGCGATTTTGAGCTATTTCACCATTTCTAATTCGGCTTGGGAGCTTTTTGGTCGATTTTGAAGAGGGATTTCAAGGGAACTTCATTGAAATAAGGAATTTGGACCTAAAACTCGTTCATATGCAATTATTTCACGGATTAAAGCTATAATTAATGGAATCTAAGGTTAATATTGAGGAAACTACGGCTTGGAAACTTAGACCTTTGCTTGACCATTTGAGGGACCTATTGTGGTCGAATTTTGGTACTTTCGATATGTATGAACTCGTGGGGAGATAAGGACTCCATTGATGTAAAAATTATCGAATTCCGAGATGTGGGCCCGGGGGTCGGGTTTTGGTAATTTTGGGATTTTTGTTGTAAATTGATTATTTTCGCTTGGGCTTCGTTCCCTTAGCATATTTTGACGTCGTGATTCTGATTTTAGATAGATTCGACGCGAGTGGAGACCGATTCGAGGGGAAAAGGCGTCGCGGGCTAGAGATTTGACTGAATTGAGGTGAGTAATGATTGTAAATAATGTTCTGAGGGTATGAAACCTCAGATTGCACATCGTTGTGCTATATTGATGTGACGCACATGTTGGATGACGAGCGTGGGGTCATGCACTGTTGGGGATTGTGACTTAGCCCGTTTCGAAAGACTATTTCGTTGCGTATTTGACTGAAATTTATTTGCTATCATCATTATTTGGGTTGAATGTCATATTTGGGCTTTGTGCCAACTATTTGAACCCTTATGGGACTTTTATTGATATTTCCTCACTATTTTGACTTTATACTTGAACTCAGTCATGTTATATTTCACTATTTTCGTACTTAGCCATGTTTACTCTGTTTTAACACTTAAATGATCCTTTAAATGATATTTTGGACTGAGAATCATGTTTTACTATTGCCCGAGTAGCTTGTGAGGATTTTGACTGAGTAAGGCCGAGGGCCTATGTTGTGAGGAAATATTTGATATTGATTGTGAGGCCGAGGGCCTAAGATATGTATGCCACGAGGTGGCTTGTTGATATGAGGTCGAGGGCCTAGTGATGATGTCATGAGATGGCTTGATATTGCGCTTGGGCTGTAAGAGGCCCCTCTAGTAGTCTGCACACCCCTAATGAATGCGGGTACCCATTGTGATGTGAGATATAGCCCGATGGGCTGGTATTGTTCTGAGATATTTCCTGAGGGGCGGATTTGCTGATACTGTGCCCGAGGGGCGAACCTTTATGTATTTATTTTCCTTAATTGCCTATCATTTACCTGCTTAAATTGTTGAAAAAGGCTTTCGTGAAGTTTAATTCGAGTTAAATGACTTTCACTTATCTTTCACTGGTTTTACTACTTCATTATAGTCTGCAAATGTGCTTTACGTGATTTCCTGCTTTCAGTCCATATTTATGATTATTACTCACTGAGTTGGAGACTCACTTTACTCCCTGCACCCTGTGTGCAGATTCAGGCGCATCTGGTCCCGCTCCCGAGTGCTGATCATTTCCAGCTCAGGCGGATCCGAGGAGTCTCTAGGTAGTTGTCGGCGTTCGCAGCCCGGAGCTCTTCCCTATCTTATTTCTTCATGTTCTTAGTTTCTATATTAAACCTTGTAGTTTCCTCTGAGTATTCCGGATTGTTTAGATGCTCGTGACTAGTGACACCCCGATATCGGGCTGTGTTGGGTTGTATTCCGCAAATTATGTTATTATCTGCTTAAACTTTGGATTATTTTATCATGATTTAGACTGTTTCTTATTGTTTAACTGTTAAGTATTGAAATGGGAAGTGTCAGCTGGCCTTGTCTTCACGAGAGGCGCCATTACGACCGGATCCGATTTAGGGTCGTGACATTTCTAAGCCTTCAAATTGCCAAGTTTTGTCAAAATAAGTCAAATAAACCTAGGGACCTCCGAATTCAATCATACGCCAAAGTAAAAAATCATAATACGAACCTATCGGAGCCATCAAAACATTATTACGGGGTCGTTTTTATAAAACTCAAACCTCGATCAATATTTCCCACTTAAGATTCTAAACCAAGAACTAAGGGCTCCAAATCACTCCAAAACCTCCTCAAAACAAAACCAACCATCTCTGTAAGTCATATAACCACAAATACACATACGTAAATCTTCAAAAGGAAAAAAGGTGCTAAAAAATTATAAGACAATCGTTCGGGTCATTACAGTTGAGTTATATTGGAGTGGTGAGATTGTGTTAGAGAATAACTCAGTGCACTGTAATTTTTCTCCTGCAACTAGTGTTAAATTGCATCTTCAATAGAGTGTCATATACTGATCGCTCTGTTCTATAAATAAAATGGGTGTTATAAGCATTCTGTGAGACTTAATGTAATTGGAAATTTTCATATATTTAGTTGCGCCAAAAGGTGTTGCTTGCTATGCCGAGTTTAATATTCTTAACAGTGAAACTTTGTCAGATTTTGTAAGGGCCCGAAAAAACATAGAGAGTTACTTGCAATAAGAATGCTTGAAATGTATGTAACCTCGAAAAGTGTGAATTGAGATGAAGTTCCACTTACTCTAGCTAACACTCAACCCTCTCTATGTGTTTTTGCAGCTAATTTATCATAACAACTAAAATATCAAAGAGTTTGGCTTGATCTGAACCTACCATCATCGAGTGAGCAGCCAGAACACAACTTCTCACTAATGCATAAACAATCAAATTACGATGGGACGATAAATTGGAAGAGTTCAAATTTACATTGGTAAAAGCTTATTCATTGTCAGTAGTGTTTTTACACTTTTATTATTATGTATTTGTTTTTTTATAGTGGGTATCAACACGTCATTGATTTTTCAAAAGAATCCTTTACAAGTTATGGACAAATGTACAATATTAGAACATTCTCGAGTTTTGGATACAAATTATAATTGTAGATGCTAGAACTAGCTGTTAACAACCCTTTATAGGAATTAAATACATGTATGATACATAATTATACAAATTTTCAGTCAACCCTCTGTAGGTGTTAGAACTTGCCAGTAACAAGCGCACAACGCAGTGCTGCATACTAGTTATAAATGGCAGGTTTAAAACATGATCTAAATAAGTTATATTTTGCAGTTACAGAATATTTATTATTTGATTTTCTTGTGTAGGAAAAATAATCAACAAGATAGTAATATTTTAATATAATTGGAAGAACATCTTAATAAGAATATCACATATGCATAGACTGAAGTAGATGATTGTGACTACAATAATGCCGATGAATCACGCAAACAATTATCCTTTACGGATGACGAAGATGATGATCGTGAAGAGAAACTGGTGTTGACAATGGATCATGATGCCACCACTGAAATGGTTATGACTGCACAGCCTACTCAGACCATGCGACAATCGGTGTACACACGCGTGTGTAATATCGTTTTAAGGAGATTATCTTCCTTGATCACCTTCAAGGTCACCTAGATGTCGATGCTTTCACAAGAGATATGGATGAGATTCAAATAACAATGTGGGCTGAAGAAATCCTACTTGATATTTGAAAAGGTACGCTTTTCAACAATAAGCATATCCTGCAAAGGTTTTAAAAATTATTAGCATCAAAAGTTCTTGCGAATTTGTGGTTGATGAGTCAACAAAAGTAATTAGTAAGGTAGTTTGTCATCGATGGCACTAAGTTTGTAAGTAGATGCTTTGTGCAAGGCAATGTGAAAGCAATATGTAGGTGATTGACAAATACATTGACGGACTTACTTGTAATATGGACACATTCAATAGAAATTATTTTAACTCTGACACTGATATGATTGCCCATGTGTTGATTCCACATATTGAAGAGTTTATTCGGTACAAAGTGAGCCAGTGTATAACATAAGTAGTGAAGATTTATAGCAATACCATTTCCAAAAGAAAGGTATTGCTCTGTCATAAACGCGTGTTCGAGATAGTATTTAGTAATTAGGACGTGTTATTTGCAGCTTTAACAAGGTATATGTAATATGTGGTATAGTTATTATGGTTGCACGACCGTCATCCTAGAATTCAAAAAACATCTTTAGATATGTATTTTGGGTTTTTAAACCATCCATTGATAGTTTCGTACATTGTCGGCCACTCATCTCTATAGATGGCACACATGTCTATGGGAAGTATGGCAAAAAGTTGTTGATTGCAGTTGAATGGATGCAAATAGTCAAATATTCCCTTTAGCTTTTGTTATTTACGCCAAAGAGAGTACGGATACATGGACATGGTTTTCGAATGAAACAGCATGGTATGAAGAAGCATACCGATATTTGTCTAATATATTACCGATATTATGGTATTTTAAATACTGTGCATACTTTAGATGAATTCAAGTTGACCCATGACTACCACCGGTATTGTGAACAGTCTTACGTTGCAAACTACAATAGATCATCAGAAAAAGAAATTCTTGTAACAGATATAATTGATTAAAGAGATAGATGAGAAAGCATATGATTGGTTGTCAAGGATAGAAGAGAAGAAATGGACATTGCATAAGGATGATGGTAGAAGATGTGGAATAGTAACAACAAATATGTGAGATTCATTTAATGGATTGTTAAATTCTGCTCGAGGATTTCTAGTTACTGTGGTTGTTAGAATATCATTCAACCAAGTTGTTCAGCAGTTCGCAAGTAGATCATGCACTGCATCAGTTCTGGTAGAAAAGGGCATACAACATATACCAAATCCAATTAGACATTTGAGAGGTACAGAAAGCGAGCATCATGGTATCATATGTTGAGTACTGCAGTTATCATCATATTTTGAAGTTCAAATTAGTTTGCATCAAGGACGGGAAATAACATCCACACAATTTATGAGCAAACACGAACATGTTAATGTTATAAATGGACAACTAGAACATTCCATGTTCCCACAGATAGAAGTATTTCCAGCGTGTTGGCTTTTCAGTCACGAGATATACAGTTGTAGAATATAGTATCGGATCATATGCCAGAACCTATAGTAAGCACTTTTAACCACTAGGTGTTGAGGCTTATTGTCCGGTAGAACCATTTTCGATGGCCTGCAATAAAGCATTTTTATGTTAAAATAAAGTACACAAAAAAAGCCGAATTGATAATTAGATGGATGTATCAAATAGTAATTATATCTGAAAATATGGACTGTGCACATAAATCGGGAACGACTGGCATAAGTATCCCATAAATGATAGAGATGGAAATTTAAGTCGTGTTGGATATTCCTATAATAATGGTGTTTTCCTGCAATATTATTAGTGTATTATATGTACAAAATATGTATCAATGTTTGAAAACTATATAATAATATTTGGTGTGTGATTTCTTAAGTGAAGATATTTACATTTCAACTTATGCATTAAAAATGATTGTTTATTTTGTCTTAA
Organism: Nicotiana tabacum; assembly: GCF_000715075.1. NCBI lineage: Eukaryota > Viridiplantae > Streptophyta > Magnoliopsida > Solanales > Solanaceae > Nicotiana > Nicotiana tabacum. Next base: position 56,463,191 of record NC_134097.1, read on the forward strand.
AAACACAAACATGCACGATAAATTAGCGCAATGCATCGACACTTATTTATTATATTTCTCACGATCAAGCACTACTGCATCTTTATCTATTTCACCGTCTCTATCATCATCATCGTCTACACATCCATCCAGACCAAGTTTATCATAATTTAGACCTTAGTTGTCACATTACTAGAGGCAATAAGACCACTTGCTTGATTTCGACAATAATATTGTACTTTGCAATCTAATGGTTATGCAAAATATTTTGCTAGACGTTTCCACTCTTTAACCATTAGAAATACCGGATAAAAAACATCGCGATGAAACTTTTTATTTTCTAGTAAGCCATAGTAAACTTTTTCACCACATGAAAGTAGTTAAATCCTCCGATGCATATAGGCAGGCTAGTGCTTTTTCATTTCTAGGATCTCTTTCATCAGATGTCGGATTAATTTGAGTTCATCTTTATACTTAGAAGTTTGTAAAGTAATCGACAATGCTTGTGGTACAACTAGTCCATGCCAGTGTCATACAACTTCATAGCCACGCCTCTTTGAATGTAGAGGAACCAACTCTAGGTTTTCACCCCAAATTTGAACTTCATCTGTGTCACGACCCAATATCACACATGTCGTGAAGGCGCCTATCGCAATATTAGGCAAGCCGACAACACACAAATAACCATGTATCTTTAACTTAAAACATATTGAAATAAGCTTAAATAGTAAAATCTCATAATAACTAATAAGAAAAATACTGCAACTCAATACAAAATTCCCCAAAAACCGGTGTTACTGAATACATGAGCATCTAATGACAACATAGTCTAACTGCTAAGACAGTATCTAGAAAGATAGAACAGTACTAATAAACTAAAAAGGAGAGTCAAGGTCTGCGGATGTATGCCAAACCAGCTACCTCAATAGTATCTGAATAGATAGTGCGAGAGAATTAGCACCCGTTATGTCCAGAAGCACTTGGATCTGCACACGAAGTGCAGAGTGTAGTATGAGTACAACCAACTCAACAAACTCAATAAGTATCGTAAATAAACACGGCAAGGTAAGAGGAGCACAAATTATTAATGATACTAGCCATCACCTGTGTAGTTTCATCTTTAATTCCGGTACAAAACAATATTGAAATCAACTTATCAAGTTTAGTGAGAAAGCATTCGTGTGTGTATGTGTACAGTTTCTCAAATACTTTGCTCAGGTGATATCATGGCATATAGGGTTGATATGCAGCTAAATCAGATAAATGATCAAGGAAATTGCAAGTAAAGATGAAATGCGAAATCCAATAAAACACTAGCCAAAATCCTTTAACTTTCCATATCCATACCAAACCACTGATTAGTATTCCCAATAATCGCTTGTACACCGTAGAGAGAGAAACATGAGAGAGTGACCCTAGGGGAATGGATCCATATCTACACGTTAGCACGACCAATTAAATATGCAACCAGCCCGGCGTGATCACAGGCTCAATATCACAACCTACCCAGCTTGGTCACAGGCATAACAGTACAATCTGCCCAGCGTGCTCAGAGACATAAAAACACAATCTACCCGGCGTGGTTACAGGAATAACAACACAATCGACTCGGCATGGTCACAGGAATAACAACACAATCCACCTAGCGTGGTCACATGCACCCAGTCCAATCACATCATACAGGAGCAAATACATAAGCATACATGTATGAAATGAGTAAATAACAAATATCATGCTCCTGGACTAGCATAAACGACATGCTAAAGTATAGGCATGTGCAAGTATACTGTCATAGCTCAAACTAACAAATTTCATAAAAGAATAATATTTATCAGTTCATTCGGAGATTAAACCCCTATGTAGCCTCAAACGTCGCCCAACTAGTTCATACTTCATAACAATGTCACAAATGTGTGAAGCATCATAGATTAAGGTTTAACAGTCAAATTCTAGGCATATGAGAGCCCAAGCACAACCCAAACATGAATAAATAGTCCCAGTGCATGCATATGAGTTCATCCCCACACATGTGCGCACCCAATAGCACGTAGCTATCACAATAATTCAAGCAACTAATGTCTCAATCAAGTTCAAATAAGATACTTACCTCAAGCAAATAAAATCATTTCACTAGCAAGCCCTTCCCATGCATATCGAGCTCCGGAAGGATCGAATCTAGCCAAAAATAACATAATACTATCAACAAAAGCTATAGGAATTGACTCCAAATGATAAACTAAGATCTTTAACCAAACTTAAAAAGTCAACTCAAAATGTCAATCCCGAACCCACGTCTCGGAATCTGACAAAATTAACAAAATCCAATCACTCATTCAATCACGAGTCCAACCATACAAAAATTGCACCAATTCCGATTACAACTCGCCTTTCAAATCCTCATATTAAAGCCTATGAAGTTTCGACAAATTTTCCCACCCAAAACACTAATTAAATGATAAAAACAATTATAGATTCATGTAAATTATCCAAATAGCACACCCGCGCTTCTGCTTCTGCAGGCCACAAGCGCTTCTGCGGGCCACAAGCGCTTCTGCACACACACACCTGTGGACCAGGTTCGCTTCTATGCCCCCAGGCCTTCTTGGCAATTTTCGCATCTGCGACCTATCCTCTGCATTTGCGACCTTGCAGGTATGGAATACCCCTCGCACCTGCGCTCCCAGACCATCACCATAAATCTCTCACCTACGACAACTCCACCGCACCTGCATCCACTCCCTCTACTGGTGCGATGGTACCAGAAGTTCAGCAATTCTCAGCAATGCTCCAAGTCCAAACTTGATCTGTTAACCATCTGAATTCCACTCGACGCCCACTGGACCCCATCCAAACATTCTAGCAAGTCCCAATACATGATATGAACTTAGTCAAAACCTCAAATCTCGTCAAACAACATAAAAACATGAATCACACCCCAATTCAAGCCTATTGAAACTAATGAATTTCTAACTTCCACAATCGATGCCAAAATCTATCAAACCAACTCCGATTGACCTCAAATTTTGCACACAAGTCATAAATGACACAATGGACCTATTCCAACTTCTGGAACCAAAATTTGAACCCAGAAACCACAAAGTCAACTCTCTGTAAAGTTCCTCAATTCTCCAAACTTCAACATTTCCATTTTTCGCCAATTCAAGCCAAAATCACCTACGAGCCTCCAAATCAATATCCGAACGCACTTTTAAGTCCAAAATACCCTACGGAGCTATCGAAATCATCAAAACTCTATTTTGGAAGCATTTACACATAAGTTAACATCTGATCAACTCTTTCAAGTTAGGCTTCCTATCTTGGGACTAAGTGTCCCAGTTCATTCCGAAACATCCTCGGAACCCAACTGACCACCCCGTCAAGTCACATAATAGCAAACGAGCATAGAATGAGAAATAAATGAGGGAATAGGGCTACAATACTCAAAATGACCGGCCATGACATTACATTCTCCCCTTTTCAAACAAACATTCGTCCTCGAACGGGTCTAGAATCATACCTGGAGTCTCAAATAGGCATGGATATCTACTCTAAATCTCCTGCTCGGTCTCCCAAGTAGCCTCCTCGACTGGCTGCCCTCTCCGCTGCACCTTCACTGAAGTTATATTCTTCGACTTGAACTTTCAAACCTGCCAATCCAAAATAGCCACCAGCTCCATATCATAAGTCAAATCCCCATCTAACTGAACCGTGCTGAAGTCCAAAACATGAGACGGTTCGCCGAAATACTTCCGGAGCATGGAAACATGAAACACTGGATGAATACTCAAAAGACTATGTGGCAATGCCAGCTTGTAAGCCACCTCCCCAATCCTCTCAAGCACCTCAAAAAGCCCAATATACCGAGGGCTCAACTTGCCCTTCTTCCCGAACCTCATAACACCATTGATGGGCGAAACTCTGAGCAATACCTTCTTTCCCGCTATGTAAACAACATCACAAACCTTCTGATCGGTGTAACTCTTTTGTCTAGACTGTGCCGTGCGAAGCCATTCCTGAATCAACTTAACCTTGTCCAAAGTATCCTGAACCAAGTCAATACCTAATAGCCTAGCCTCACTGGCTCAAACCAACGAACCAGAGACCGGCATCGACTACCATACAATGCCTCACATGGAGCCATCTGAATACTCGATTGGTAGCTATTGTCGTAAGCAAACCCTGCAAGCGGTAGAAATAGAATAGTGCGCTCGGACTGTCCATCCGTCAGAGGGTAGAATGATATACTCAACTCAACTTGTATTCCTAACTCTCATTGCACTGCTCTCCAAGACTGTGATGTGAACTACGTGCCCAATCTGAAATGATGGACACCGGCATACCATGAAGGCAAACAATCTCGCGGATATAGATCTTAGCCAGCCACTCTAAAGAATAAGTAGTCCCAACTGGAATGAAATGCGCGGACTTGGTTAACTGGTCAATAATCATCCAAATAGCATCAAACTTCCTCGAAGTCTGTGGAAGCCCAACTACGAAGTCCATGGTGATACGCTCTCATTTCCTCTCCGAAATCTCAAGCCTCTAAAGCAATCCGCCCATCCTCTGATGCTGGTACTTCACATGCTGACAATTTAAGCATCGAGCTACAAACCCCATTATATCTTTCTTCATCCTCCTCCACCAATAGTGCTGCCTCAAGTCCTAATACATCTTTACTTGGATGAATGAAATACCGCAAACTGTGGGCCTCCTCAAGAATCACTTAACGTAGCCCATCTACAATGGGCACACAAATCCACCCTGCATCCGCAACACCACATCATCCCAAATATAAACCTCCTTGGCATCACTGTGTTGAACTGTGTCCCTAAGGAGAAGAAAATGGGGGTCATCATACTAAGGCTCTCTAATGCGATCATATAAGGAAGATCGAGAAACCACACAAGCTAGAACCCGACTAGGCTCGAAATATCTAACCTCATGAAATGATTGGCCAAGGCCTAAACATCTAATGCAAGCGGTCTCTCACCAACAGGAATAAATGCAAGGCTACCCATACTCACTACCTTACTACTCAAGGCATTGGCCACCACATTGGCCTTCTCGGGATGATACAAAATGGTAATATCAGAGTCCTTTAGCAGCTCCAACCATCTCCGCTGCCTCAAATTTAGATCATTTTGCTTGAACAAGTGCTGGAGACTCTGATGATCCGTAATTACCTCACAAGAAACACCGTAGAGATAATGCCTCCAAATCTTCAATGCATGAACGACGGTTGCCAAGTCCAAATCATGAACATGGTAGTTTTTCTCAAGAGGCTTCAATTGGCGTGAAGCATAAGAAATCACTCTACCCTCTTGCATCAAGACACACCCAATACCAATCTGAGAAGCATCATAATATATTGTATAAGAACCCGATATTGAAGGCAAAACTAGAACTGGAGTTGTGGTCAAGGCAGTATTAAGCTTCTGAAAGCTCTCCTCACACTCATCCGACCACCTGATCGGAGCACACTTCTGGGTCAACCTCGTCAAGGGCGCTACAATGGACGAGAAACCCTCCATGAAACAACGATAATATCCGGCCATGCTGAGAAAACTCCGAATCTCAGTAGCTGAAGACGGTATGGGCAAACTCTAAACTGCCTCTATCTTCTTCGGATCTACCTTAATCCCCTCATTGGACACCACATGCCCCAAGAACACCACCGAACTTGTCCAAAACTCACACTTGGAAAACTTGGAATAAAGCTTCTTCTCTTTCAACCTCTGTAGTACAATCCTCAAATGTTGTGCATGCTCTTCCTGGATACGTGAGTCACCAGGATATCATCAATAAATAGTATGATAAACGAATCAAGATATGGCTAGAATATTCTATTCATCAAATGTATGAATGTTGTTGGGGCATCGGTTAGACCAAAAGACATCACAAGGAACTTGTAGTGACCATAGTGGGTCTTGAATACCGTCTTTAGAATATACGAGTCCTGAATATTCAACTGGTGGTACCTAGACCTCAAATTGATCTTAGAGAACACCCTAGCTCCTTGAAGCTAGTCAAATAAGTCATCAATGTGCGGTAAAGGATAATGGTTCTTAATTGTAACTTTGTTCAGCTGCCTATAGTCGATGCACATTTGTATAGTACCATCCTTCTTCTTCACAAACAGAATCGGCGCACCCCAAGGTGACACACTAGGTCTAATGAACCTTTATCATGGAATTTCTGAAGCTGCTCTTTTAATTCCTTCAACTCTGTTGGTGTCATACGATACGGATGAATAGAAATAGGTTGATTGTCCAACACCAAGTCAATACCAAAATCAATATCCTTGTCGGGTGGCATGCCCGACAGGTTTGTAGGAAATACATCTGGGAAGTCTCGCATTACTAGAACAGAATCAATGGTAGGAGTATCAGTACCAACATCCCTCACAAAAGCCAAATATGACAAACACCCCTTCACAACAATCCGTTGGGCTTTCAGGTATAAAATTACCCTGCTAGAAACATAGTCTAGAGAAACTCTCCACTCGATCCTAGGTAACATCGGCATCTCCAACATCACAGTATTAGCGTGACAATCCAGAATAGCATGATATGGTAACAACTAATCCATACCCAGAATCATAGCAAAATCAACCATACTAAGCAACAAGAGATCAACTCTAGTCTCCAAACCCCCAATAGCCACCACACACGACTAATACACACGGTCCACAATAATAGAATTGCCCACCAACATAGATACACGAATAGGTGAAGCTAAGGATTCACGGGGGCATATACAAAAAGCGAGCAAAATATGATGGATACATAAAAATAAGTGGAACCAGGGTCAAACAATATAGAAGCATCCCTCTGGCGTATTGAGACAGTACTTGTAATCACTATGTCTGAAGCAACAACCTTTGGCCTAGTAGGGAAAGCATAGCATGGAGCCTGATCGGCCTTCCGCTCTAGGGCAACCTCTAGCTGCTTGAGCCCTATCTCGAGCTATGTGGGTGGGTGGTGAAGTAACTAGTGCGAAAGTCATAGCCTGAGACCTCTACTATGGAGCCCTATTAAATAACCTAGGGCAATCTTTCTTGAGATGCTCAAATCCCCACACTCGTAGCAACCCTTCATGACAGGTTACTAACCCTGATAACTCGAGGAACTGCTGGTAGAAGCCTAGGAAGGTGAAGCATGGTAAGAACTTTTTGCTAGTAACGCACTAAAGGATGATTGAACCAAACGAGCACTATAGGAACCATGGCCAACTGATGCACCACGATGAGCCAGACGAGCCATCTAAGCGAGCCTATAAGGACAGCCCTTACTGTGATGAGACTGCCCTCCAGAAGAAACACGGCTAAAACCACTTGAACCACGAGGCCTCATGGCCTCCCTCTCCTCACGCTCCTAACTACGAACCTGCTCAAGCCACAACAATATCAACCACCTCATTGAACCTAGCACATGATGCAATCTCCTAAGTCATAACAAAGTGCAGTCCATAGTTGAGGCCATTAATTAACCTCCTAATACTCTCCCTCTCTATGGGAACCAACTAGATTGTGTGACAAGCCAACTTTGAAAATCTCATCTCATGTTGGGTCACAGACATACCCTCATAGCATAGCTACTCAAAGTGCCTACACAACTCCTCCCTACGGGTCTGAGAACGGAGAACTTGTGCCATGTAAGTGGTGTAGTGTCGACTGGCCTGCTCCGCTCATAAGCCTCCCACCATCTGAAGACTGCCCCTAATAGTTGAAAGTAGTAAATAAGACCCCACTAGTCTCTAGAATACCCACCGTGTGAAGAATTCGCTGGCACCTATCCAATAAGTCTTGAACATCCTCTCACTTAGCCCCACTAAATGATGGAGGCTTGAGCCTCCCAAACCTCTATAGTCTTATTTGTTCCTCGTCGCTCATAGGAGGACCCACCTAGGCCTAAGCAACTACAATCTGCTGGGCTGGTAGTACCCCCGATGTCTGAAGTCCCTACACCACCTGCTTTGGAGTACGGGCAGCGGGAGTTTGAGCACCTCCCCCCGCTTGAGAAGTGGCTGGTGCGATCTGAATTGAAACCGCCTGGGCAAGGCTAGTTCATACCGTCAATATTTAGAATAAAGCTTTCTGAAGGCCTAGAATCATATTGGGCACAGCTGGTGCCTGAGCTGGTTCCACCGGCTCAACCACATCTGGAACTTGCTCCTGAGTTGGAGAAACTGGTGGGTCTACAGGTGCTGCTCTAGCTGCTGTACGAGTTGTACCTCGGCCTCTAGAACTGGTGGGTCTACAGGTTCTTATGCTATCCAGCCTTTAAATGACTCCCACATGAATGGGAAAAAGGGACATCATATAGGTTGGCTATGAATCTAATACCGAGTTAATCAGAGTGATCCTTCCTCTTATTGACAAATATTAACATTTCAATCTTGAGAGTTTTTCCTCACATTTCTCCAGTACATTGTTCTATATTGCAGTAGATTTTGACTTGGCCCCCAGTGGCATACCAAGATAAGTGGTAGGGAGAGTCCCACTTCTCCCCCAAAATTAGTGCCAAATCCCCCATATTTGTTACTTTATTGATCGAGAAGAGATGACTCTTTCTCCAATTAATCTGCAGCCAAAAATGCCTTAAAAAAACCTTTAGAGAAATGAGACACTTAGGGGTCGTTTGGTATGAGGTATAAGGGTGGTATAAAAATTTAATACCACCTTAATACTCTGTTTGGTTAGCAAACTAGGTATAAGTTATCCCGATGTTAATTTTAATACTGGGATAACTTATACCTTATAGAAGGTGGGGTAATTGCACCAGTATAACTTATACTTTCTTCTTAGAAATTATGCAATTGTCGTTCTTAATACAACATACCAAACAATGAATAAACAACAATCCCATCATAACTAATCCCAGCATAACTTATCCCAATATAACTTATACCGGCATAACTTATACTAGTATAAATCGTATTCCAACCAAATGACCCCTTAGTTGTTCCACTTCTGCATCATAGAACATCAAGGTGTCATCAGTATATTGAAGATGTGTAATCTCCTGGTTATTATATCCATTCATGGCTACCTCAAAGGCCTTTAATCCACCCATTGAGTTTGGATATTTTGATCATGTTGTTCAAACCTTCCAAGGCTATTATGAAAATAAAAGGTGACAAGGGATCACCCTGCTTGAGACCTCTTTGAGTAGGAAAGAATTCTTTTGGAGAACCATTAATAATGACTGAGAATTTGACAGTAGATATACAGAATTTCATCCACTTAATCCATTGCGCTCCAAATCCCATTTGTTGTAGCATGTTTAGTAAGAAATTCTAATTCACATGGTCAAATGCTTTCTCAATATCTAACTTGCAAAGGATACCATGCTTCTTCTGTTTTTGTCTTGAGTCTATTGCTTCATTGGCTATGAATATGGCATCCATTATTTGCCTTCCTTTTATGAATATCATTTGTTGAGAATCTATCACTTTTCCCATCACCTTTTTCCGCCTTTCAGTCAGGACTTTTGCAATAATCTTATAAATGCTCCATATTAGGCTTATAGGCCTGAAGTTCCTCAATTCCTTTACACCATTCTTCTTGAGGATCAAGGCAATATAGGTTGCACTGAAACTCTTTTCAAATAAACCATGGGAATGCAAATTGTGAAACACCAACATGATGTCATGTTTAAGCACCTCCCAACATTTAATAAAGAATGTTATTGTAAAGCCATCAGGTCCTAGTGCCTTGTCCATAACACACAATTTCAAACACCCAAAAACTTTTTGTTCATCGAACCTGTTTTGTAGTAAATTTTTATCTTGCTCAGCTATTATTGGACAGCTCCTAAAATTAGTTGCAGGTCTCTATTCTTCAATCTCAGTGTAGAGCTTTTGGTAGAGACTTACTATCTCATTTTTTATTCTTTGTGGATCTATGATTGATTCATCTTGGATCATTAAGTGGTCAATGTTTTTGCATCATTTGTGAGCATTGGCTGTCTTATGGAAGAATTTGTATTCCTATCTCCCTCTTTGAGCCAAATGGCCTTGGACCTTTGCCTCCATGCCACTTCTTTATTCTTCAAAAGTTCTTCATATTTCAACTGTAGTGATGTCTTCTCCACTATTTCCCCCCTCAATAAGGCTTCTGACTTCTAGTACTCTGTCCAGTACAATCAGTTGATTAAAAAGGTCTGATTTTTAGCCTTCAAGTTGCCTTGGTTGCTTTTGCTCCATTCCCTTAGTTTACCTTCCAAGGCCTTCAATTTACAAGCTAGAATATAATCAGGTTTTCTCGCAAAGTCAAGTGATGTCTACCAACTCTTGATTCTGTCAACAAAGCCATCAGAGTTAAACCACCAATTGTCAAATTTGAAATATGACTTTGGTTGGTCCCAGTTTCCACATTGTAAAATAATAGGAACATGATCAGATGTCACTCTCTGAAGAACGAATTATTTGATGTTGCTAAAATAGTCGTCCCACTCTTCAGAGATCAAGATTATGTCAATTCTTGATGCAGTGATGTGAGCGTCCCCTTTGTACCAAGAATAAATGCCTCCTTCTAGCCGAAGATCAATAAGACTCATGTCCTCTATGAAGTTTGAGAATTCCACCATAGCTGTGGACCTTCTCCTGCAGTTTCTTTTCTCTATAAGGAATCTAACAATGTTGAAATCCCCACAAATTACCCATGGACCCTCCATCAGATCCCTCACAGCACTAATTCCCCCCCCCCCCACACACCTCTTTTCTTTCGATATCATAATTAGGGGCATACAATCCTGTAATATGACATTCAAAGTTCTGTAACATGCTTTCAAATCTGCAAGTCAAAGTGTATAACCCAATATAAAGAATCTCCTATTTCCGTACCATTCTATCTCATATCATTATGATTTCACCTCTAGTATCACTGGGTTCTAGACAAGTATAGATTGCACATCTTCCTCCCCAAATATAATTAACAATATCTTCTACATCCCTTCAAGCTTTATTTCTTATAAACATATAATGTTTGCACCCCAATCGATGGTAAAATTCTTCACCAACCTCCTCTTATCTATTTTATTCAATCCCCTCACATTCCATGTGACTAATTTGAGCTTCATTGATCAATTAATATTAAAGCCCTTCCCTTGCTCCTATTTCCGTTGCTTTTGAATTTAAGATCGAAAGAGGCCAACTCTTTTAGTTCTTGTGACCCCTTGAACCTACTCTTCTTGATATTAACCTCTGCTTCCATCTTCCTTGCCTTTCTGCTACTATCAATCTGCATGAGAAGTTCAAGAGATTCTTCTTCATGGCCTTGGAAATAAACCCCAAACATTTTCCCTAATTTTATTTAATTTTGATGAACTCAAAGTGTCGCATCCATATCCTTATCAAGAAGAAAATTCTGTTGTTGTAAGGGTTCAGCATCCTCCACTACCCATTCATCAATTTCTGGACCTTCTTGTTGAGTGGTCACGACCTGGTTCTTCTCAATTGCACTATAATCACTACCAGAATATTCCCCGGTCTTGTCTATTGTCATGGAGTTTAGTTTTTTCTCTGCTTGCATGTCTTTCTTTTTACTATCAGTTTCAATTGGCTGCTTCCCAGGTTCTGAAGTAGCTGTATTTTTCGTTTCTTCCTTTTTTGACTCTAATGTTAATAAATCAGAGTGATTCATTGTGTATCTTTGTTGTTTCGGTTCAGATACGGCTTTTAAGTCTATAAAGAAAGGATCAAGTATTTCTTCTTTATTGGGCTTCTTGTATAAGTCATTAAAAATTACTTGGGCTGCAAAATCTGTCCCATAAGTGATCTTTACATAATCTGAAGCTTTGGGCCCAATATAGTGGCCCAAACTTGTGTTTAAATCTTCTGAAACCCCCATCTCCTTTGCATGTGCATCCCCCTTATTTTGTAAAATTGTGACAATTGGCTCTTCACTTGAGAATCCCATGTACTCTTTGCCTATATCACGTGAAACTGGAGGGTTGAGTTGACCCATCTCTTTCACGTAGGTTGTTTTTGTCCATCAGTCCTTTGAAATCTTCGGACATCTAGATTCTTCGGCAAACTCCTTTAGCTCGGATGATCTCAGTTCAAATCGGGTCTTCCTTTCCACCCAAATTGGAATAAAAAACTTGATTCCATCTCTCTTAATAACAACCTCGCTAGGGCGGCACCGACCATCTCCTACTATTTGGATCCTAGCCCACTTGAGGTGGTTCTTTAGGCATGTCTCTTCTTCTGTAGAAATCCATCCATCGCATAAGTTTCCAACTTTACTTAATATCTTTTGCGACCATAGATGTAGTGGGATCCCCAATGCTCTAATTCAAGTAGTTTCCGCAAAATGGGAATTAGAGATGCAGCCTGCAAAATGGTTCCGCCAATCGAGAGTCTTCTTAAAGTTCTTCCATCTCCATTCTTTTTGAAGAACCTGTTCTGCCATATTCCTATTTGGAAATTCAAATAGAAACATGTTTCCAACCATCTCGTACATGTTCACCCCAAAAGCAGCTTTCTAGGTAGCAGAGTCCATCTCCTGATGTCTGACAAGGATGGTCTCTCTGCTACTTCTTCCCCAAAATACCATGTTATGCATCTTTTGAGTAAACCAATATCCTTCATTCCAGCTGGCTCCATGACAATGATATCTCCTTTGTTAGCAGTGATAACAACTTCTCAAAAAGTATTAGATTGTCACTTACTTTCTCGTACTACTTTAGCAAATGATAGTCCTCTTTAAAGGTTCTGGAAGGTTATGCATTGCTCAATTGAGTGGAGAACTTAATGAATCTTTCTATCTTTAAAGCTATATCTTTCCACCCCGCATTCAATGCTAGCTCAAGAGTTATAATAACTGATCCATCATTGCCCAACAGTGAGAGAATACTCATGTATCTTCCATAATTATTGAATTTTCTGGTGTAGACATATTCTGTTAGTTGCTCCTTGGTTTTTCATCTCCTAACAAAATTCCTTTGATCTTTCGAGGCCTCTTTGAGAATACTGCAAATCCATTGCATAGTCTTTTTACTCATTGTTGACCTTCTCATCATGTGACGACTTCTTTTCACCATAATCATACCATATATCTGTGTTGGAAGTCCATGTAGTGCTGTCAAAGAATTTGAAACCTGCATTGAAATAAATTATGTTTTCTTCCATGAGAATGTGACTGTAGATAAGATCTCAAACAAGAAAAATACTAATAATATTAATACTATAAACACTAACCACAGTGGTTGAAAACTGAGCTCCAAAACACTAAAAGAATTCCGATGGAAGGACACCGGAAGTGGTTGCTCTACAGTCCTAGGAACTAGGAAAGAGAGAAGACTCGGGGAAAGGCTTGATGACTTCTCTGTAATACTGAGCATCTGGTAAATTGACCAACATCCTATTCATGAAATGATGTGATCTAATGACATTATCAGAGTCTAACAATTTCCTAGCTGCAGTTCTAGAACCTAGGGTGAATTTTATTAGGTAGCAGCCATGCCCAAGATTAATGAGAGTGAGCGGTTCTTATGGTTTCCAAATGGCATGTAGTTTAATTTTTAGGTGGTTGTAAGAAACCGTTTGTCCAAGAGTTTGATAATAACTGCTTGGGACCAGGGGCGATATAAATAAGTTTTGTCCGTTTTGGAAATGGGAATAAAGTGAGGGTGGTTTAAAGGATTGTCGTTTTTATCATCAAGGCTTAGTTTATGGAAGAAGTCAGTTTCATAGTTGATTGAATCAGATGGACGAGGGAGAATTAATTTGGATCCATTACCTACTTGATCTGATATGTCGGAGTTGGTGTTGGCGTCCTTGGGTTTATTGGTAGTTCGTGTAAGAGATCTTGTTCTTGATCAGTGAGCTCAACATCCAAGGGGTGAAATTATTGATGATGGGTAATAGATCTAGGAAGTTGTGATTTGGAGGTATGTGTTGTGTATAGGATGAAACAATAGTAGGTATTTACTCTCTCTAAAAGTCAAAGAGAAGGTAGAGAAACATGAACACACTGTGAAATATGAAATAAGAAAAAAGCGAATGAATCGAACATGGTTCATTTTACACCGAAGTTTACTCAAGGTTCAGTATTTTCTTTAATTATAAATTAAATATTTTGATATACTAATTAATTTTCCACTCAATTATCAGTTCTCTTTTCATCCATTTTTTTATATGTAATATTTTTAAATTACACTTAATAATGAAAGGAATTACACATCAAACATATATAGTCTAATAATATTTATATGATTTTTGAAGTTTGATATTTATATCTTGTTTGGATGGTTTTTATCTATTTTATTATATCGTATTGTTACTTTAAATACCATATTTGTTTTGATTTTTACTTAAATTTTATTGTATCATATCATACCTTACTTTTTTCTCTCATCTTGCTCTTTCTTATTATTAAATAAGTATATACTTTAAATATCATGTTTGTTTTGATTTTTACTTAAATTTTATTGTATCATATCATACCTTACTTTTTTCTCTCATCTTACTCTTTCTTATTATTAAATAAGTATATACTTTAAATATCATGTTTGTTTTGATTTTTACTTAAATTTTATTGTATCATATCATACCTTACTTTTTTCTCTCATCTTGCTCTTTCTTATTATTAAATAAGTATATGTTTTATTCTTTATTATACTTTTTTACATAAAATTTTTCTTAGTAATGTTACAAACTTATTATTAAACAAATTTGTTAACTATACTTTAGTAATGTTTTATTCTTCATACTGTTCATCTATACTATATTAAAAGCACGAAGGCCCTAAGCGAAATATCGTTCGTCTTTTTCACCCTTTAAATGTAGAATTTATTCTGGACAAAATAGTCATTTGTTATTTTCCTAATAGTTAAGACTTTAAAATAAATCAAAATTTGGTATTTCCTTATTTAAACTAAAGTCTTATATTTAGGACTTTAAAATCGATTAGGAATTTAAAATCTATAAATCCTTTCCTTAATTAAGTAACAAAACTTTAAGAAAAAAAGTATGGAAATCCTCCACTTCTTGATTATGGAGAAAATTTAACTTTTCTGTATTTTCTTTAATTTAATAAAATCACACAAGTCTTTTAGAAAATTATTTTACAATAGAATATCATAGAAACTTGTATATACTGGTTTTACTCCTTATGCCTTTAAATTATGATTTTTGAATTTTTATATATGTTATGTATTTTGAACAAGCAAATCTAATTATTAAAATATTTGTAATCGATATCGTGATGTAGAAAAATTCAAGAAAAAACTGAGAAAAAAATTAAATGAAAGCTTGAGCGAAATGCTCTAGTCTTTAAATTTTATTTATGTACGTGGCAAGCATCAAGAGCTCTATTGAGTATTTCAAGCAAGCAAATTTTAATTGATTTTAAAGTCTTAAAAAGTACTATTTGAGATTATTACTAAACAATGTTAGATAATCTCTTCATTTGAATACTTACTAACGATTTGGAACGAAATCAAGTAAAATAATTTTTTAATAATTAGGACTTTGAAATCAACTGAATTTTAATTATTAATTTTTTCCTTATTATGTATCAAATAATAATATATAGAATTTTAAAATTAATTAATAGAAAATATGTTCTTATTTGAACTATGTCGCATAAATATAATATTTTTTTTCCATTGTGTTGACAATACTTTGACGAATCATACTCAAATTAAATATCAGACGAATATAATACTTGCATCTTTATATTTTATATCTTCTTTGTCGAAGTTTATGAATTTTCTTCCGCAACATAAAATATTTTAAAAGTTTTTGGGTACGAATGTCAATAACAAATCAAAATTACAAATGTAGGTAAATACATTGGAAAACATTTTCAATGACACAAGAAGATTTGAATCAACTTGAATGAGCACGTGGTTAAATTCTTCGTCTCTAAATAATAGTATCACTGTATGTACACCAGTGAGTAGAATTGCTAAAGTAGACATTTTCATCGATCAATACTTCTCAAATCGGTTATATTTTCTTCATCAAATGACTAATTTCTCTTGGATTATTTAACTGAAAATAATCAAATTCTTAATTATTTTAAACTTTTTCATTAATATTAGAAAGGAACATGAAAGGAATTATAGTTATGTTATATGGTTTAAATAAAAAACAGATTTATATAAATTGAATAGTTTTTTTATCTAAAATTTTAAATAGTAGGACTTTTAAATGAACAGTATTTTATTTATTAGATCTTTCCTTACTTGAACTACGTACAAATCCTACTATTGAAAACTTTAAATTACCTTACATTTTACCTTATTTAATTATTTTCTTTGATTATGATATAAATATAAACTTAGTGACAAGTATGAATCGTAATAGTAAGATTGTTCTTGTGACAGAGCCATCAAAATGATAAGAGAGGCCATATATCAACATCATTCGTAAATTAAGTGTGATAATACATTGAAGTAGAGTTTACTACTATTAAGAATGATTAATAAACTGAAAAAGCAAGCATTAAAGTCCAAACTTGTATGAATTTTTTAAAGTTAACTAATACAAATAGAAATTTTAAATACAAATCCTTGAATAATAATACTGCATAGATGAATGATTGGAATAGACTTTCAATTTTAATTCCAAGTGGTTCTCTTGGAATAAATAAAATGTTCCTTCAAATAATAAATGAGTAAATAATTGAGTTAAGTCTATGAGGACTTGTGTGGAACATGTTTCTTCCGTTATTGAGTTAGCAAAATAGAATTAACATTCATCATTTTTAGGAATTTACACTATTTTCTTTAAATGCCATTTTGTAACTCAAAACACAATTCCTAATAATATTTATGTGGGTTTTTAAAATCTTTCGCTGAGCGTCACAAGTGCGCGTACTATAAGACGAGTTACTGAAATATATGAAGTGTACCTAGTTAAATCAACGGAAGAGAAAAAGAAAATAAGAAAGGAGAAAAAGAATAAGTACTTGGGGGCTGGGGCCTCCTTTCTTGTACGCACTGGGTCCGAGCCACGCCGGTGTTATCGATTCGAACACGACTCATTCGCTCGCTAGGGTTTATATTCGGTTTTTGCAGTCTCACTCTTCAATCTCTCTTTTCTCAGCTTTACTGAATCTTCTTTCAGGTAAATTCTTTATATCCATCTCCTATCCCTGCGCCAACTTATATTGTCAGTTTTTTTCACATTCCCTCCATAGTTGGTTACCAATTTGTTGATTTTGCAAATTTTGTTCCTTTTTTTCCCTTTACAATGGTTTTATGATCACCGTCGATTCACTTTGGTGCATTTTTGTTGTATCTGAATTGACGAGTTATATAAATTTTGTTTTTGACCTCTGTTTTTACAAGCGTATTTTATAAACTTTTTGTATAAAAAACAAATGCAAGAATGTCCACTATTGATTCCCGTGGGGGGGGGGGGTGAGTTGCCGTGTTGGTATAGTGTGATGTAGAAACCATATCGAATGAAGAAAAAGAGTTATAGTATGTTACTTTTTGAATATGTAAATTTTATTTTAAAAAATTTGAGAGGAATGTCCAAACTTACTCCTAAAATGAGATGATTTAACCCTTAATACTCTGAATCGTGTCCTTTTAGGTCGGAGGGAGGGTTGATATTTGCTTTTGCTAATCATGTATTTGTAATGTGCAGTTTTCTGTGGATAGTTATATATGTGCAGACATGGCCAGTAATCCTCCGCCATCTGGTCCACAGGTAATTTGTCTAGGTGTATTGTCTTTGTTGTTGAAATATATAGTATGCAACTTATTTTGCTAAAAAGAGTACGGATTGCTGCTCATCATCTGGAAGGGAACTTTAATTTAGTGTTGCTGGCAAAACGAGTTACTTAAAGAACATGCCTAACAAAAAGCATGAGAATAGAATAATGAGAAGAATGTGGTTGATTCTGCTAAAAGACGATTAAAGAAATGAAAGTGGAATATACATATTTTTAACTTGAACCTATTCAGCGGAATGTTGCAGAGGTGTGTCCTCAATTGTAAGCTTGAGAACAATTTTTGCCTGCTAAATTGTGGCTCACTAATTTTAAGTCTTATATTACCGTTTTAAGGTTATCTGGAATCCTGTGTTTACTGTAACACTTTTAGATGGTTGACATACCACTAAATGCATATCATTCCTAACTTTTGTGATTAACATGCTAGTCATACAGCTAAATGTTTATCATTTTTATTTGGAGGTCTTAATCTTCAAATCTTGGTATTTCATTTTACAGCCTCTTTGGCCTCCTTCAGTTGGATCCACACCACCTCAAGGTTTTGGTTCATCATTTCCCATGCAAGTATGCTATTGAACTTGCTTTGTGCAAATATTTTATCTGTTTCCTTGCAAGACTGTTATCCTAAGTGCATCACGAGTGTGTCTGATATCACAGTTTCGACCTGCTGTATCAACACAGCAAGGCCAGCCCTTTGCTTCATCAATTTCAGCCTCTCCACAGTATCGCCCTGTTGGACAAACATCAAATGCTGGAATGCCTCCTGGTCATCATAGTCAAATACCCCAGTTTTCTCAACCAATGCAACAGTTTCCCCCGAGGCCCAATCAGCCTGGCCATGGTATACTTTTATCTCAGGCAATTCAGATGCCATTTATCCAATCAAGTATGCCACAACCTCAACAAGTCATTCCGCCTTTGAATAGTCACATGCCTGGTGTTAGTGGTGCTGGAAATCCATTTTCATCATCATATACGGTAAGAAATAGCACAAGGTTCCTTGAACTTTTGGCTTGGCCTACTTTTGGCTTCTTTATATTGTTGGTGATCATTTTTAGTTTGCACCACCTCCTTTTGCCCATGCACTAAGTGGCCTGAACATGCCCTCTCAGGTTCAATCGTCATCCCAAATGCATGTTCCTTCTTTCCCTTCGGGGGGGCAACCTTGGCTGTCATCTGGAAGTCAAAACACACCAGTGACTGCCCCTACTTTACTGACCAATCAGCAATTGTCAGCTATAGCTCCATCCGTTCCGGTATGCTTGTTTCCCGTAGCGATTTGACTTTTTTTTCAACATTAATCAAGTAAGAAAAAGAATTGGGGCCTCTGAATTACCATATTTTTGCAAAATGTTGCTGTTTGTCTGATCTTTTCTTTGAAGTCAGCATAGGGTCTTGGCTATGTTTGTATGCTCGTTTATGATATGTCATCTATATATTAGTATATCTTGTATATATTTGCAGCAAAAAAAGGTGTTACCAGTTTGTGGAATCGATTGATTTACGTGGAAAATGTTTATGCAGTATCTTCATGCATGTTAAATGGTCGTATCATCTTTTTTCAAGAACAGTCTTGAACTTGTAGCCAAATCATCCAAAAATGCGTCTGCTAATGTTTTCCCCCCTGTTAAACTTGCAATGGAGGAGTCTTCATCTGCAATCTGATGGACACCTATTATCATTGATAACTTCCCCTGTTAAACTTGCAATGGAGGAGTCTTCATCTGCAATCTGATGGACACCTATTATCATTGATAACTTCTTTTAATAAGTCCTATTATCATCGATCATATTGTTATTAGTATCGCTGCTCAGTGATGTGTCAATTGCTGAATCTGAATAAGATGAGATCTTTGTGCATTCCTCCAGTGGTTACTGGATAGGAGATTTCAAAGTATGATTTCCTATTCGAAGTCAAGACTTAATACCTCAGAGGAAGGATAACTAAGCAACTATGCTATTATTGGCAGCCTAAACTAAAAACTACTGCTGGATAACTGACTTTAGAGTTCCATTATGATCATAACTCATTTTTTGGGGAATTTTATTGACCTAGTATATAGCATGAGGAATCTTGTTAGAGTCGTATTTAAGAATAGAAGAGTAAAATACCTAACTGGACAGTATTCTAGAGCAGATGCTTAGCAGGTGACAAGCATAAGTAAATAAGTTTCTTTAGTTACTTATTTTTAGTGGTAAAGATGTTTTTGTTCTTCCGTTCTCCACCCTATAGCTTTCAAGATTAAGTTATTGAAATAGGTGAGAGGTGCAAGTATGTGAAGTATGAAGTATCGTACTAAAGAATAATAAGAGATTTCTAATAGATAAATTAAGCACATTGTTGCAAAACAACCTTGAATGACAAGGATGAGTTTTTTTCTTGAAGAAAGCTTCATGCGCAATTGCATGTTATCAATCCGAATGAAGCATAGCAGATGCTATCACTGTTTTTTTTTCGTGTCCCATCTATTTGTATGTGGTTTGTATTGTCCTCATCTTTAGTAGGACTGAACTAATTCAGGCTGACATTGGTGGGAAGGCCATTGTTTATAATAAGAGGATTGCACCACTTATGAAACAAATCTGACAAAAGTTGCCAAAAGGAGCAGAAATAATAGTTTCCAAAAATCCGTTTCTATGTCTAGTACATGATCGACTTGGTTGGCAATTATCAATTAAATGGATGCAAACCTTCCGACTAGGGCTCAGATTCCAATAGAGAAAAACATTAGGCTGGCCTTGATACCGTCGTATTTTTTCTTATGTGTATAAGCCTTGGTGAGGACAGAGTTACTTAGTACTTACACGGTATGCAGGAGGTAGTTGATACCTAGTGGAATAATTGTAGCGTTTTCAATTTGGCTTGGATACCACCATATTTAACAAAAACAAGTATATAACATGCTTGATACTAATGCTTATCTGAAAAATTTCTGGTATTGTGGGATATTACATGTATAATCATATGAAGACATGTAAACTAAATCACAACTATGAAAAAATAAAAAGCCCATGTTGTTACTGAATCATAATCAGTGAGTTTTGTGGCCGTGAAAATAATATGCTTCCAAAATTTAGCTTTGAGTATTTATCCCATTAGAAACAACCTCTTTACCTTCACGATAGGGTAAGGTCTGCGTACTTACTACCCTCCCCACACCCCACTTGTGAGATTATATCGAGTTTTTGTTGTTATAATATTTATCCCATATTTTGTATTTTCTCATATGGACTTGTGACCCCTTCCTCAAAATAAGAGCATCAGTGGTGAAGGCTTGTAGCAACATCTGAATCACTCATTTCCCCTTCCCACCTTTTCACCTTAAACTTACCTTTTCTATTTGTGTTGGCCATGGCCATCTACGATGTTGTTTCTAAATTTTTTGGTTAGATAATGGTATTTGTTAAAGCTAGCAAAAGTACATAAATGGGTATTATATCGTCGACAAAATAACATTCAACTAATAGTTTATGTGGAAAGTAAAGGCACGAGAAAGTATTATTAAGATGCGTAACGCTTTTGTATTATATCGAGCCCTATTTATACCTGTATTTTATATCGTACATAATACATCTTTTCCAATGTGGACATTAAGGCCTCATTTGTTTGCACTTAATGGAGGTCTAAATCTTAATTATTCATATCTTAGACATTAAGTGCGTTTATTTTTAAAGTCTGAATCTTAATCATTTAGATCTT
The DNA here is from genome assembly GCF_000715075.1 of Nicotiana tabacum. Taxonomy (NCBI): domain Eukaryota; kingdom Viridiplantae; phylum Streptophyta; class Magnoliopsida; order Solanales; family Solanaceae; genus Nicotiana; species Nicotiana tabacum. Next base: position 56,484,565 of record NC_134097.1, read on the forward strand.
ACTCATTAAGTGTGTTTTTTTTATTTCACAACCACTTAATGAGTCTGAATAGGTTTGTATGCTTAAGATCTATAGCAAAGACTTAATTTCATTAAGATGCTATCATCCACATTCATTACTAACTGCCGGCATCGCCTACCATTATCAACTACTGCCATTGCCACCATCCTCAATCATAGCCGCCACCACTACCACCCCCACCACCATCATCTTTAACCATAACCACACACTCATCCATCTCAACTATGACCACCTACCACCCCATCACCATCAATAACTATAGCCGGCACTGCCCACTATTATAAACTACCACTACCCACCATCACATTCCTCACAACCAGAACCACCACCATCACCCACAATTATTGACTATCAACACCCACCACCACCATTATCAACCATTCGCTACCAATCACCACGAGCTACTGCCCAGAACCACCACTATCAACCAAAATCACCACCAACTGACTCTAGTCGGCACTCACAAGCACCTCTATAAGCCATTACCACCACCAACTACCATATATATATATTTTTATTTTTTTTTATTTTTTTTATTTTGATAAGCCATCACCACCACCAACTACCATATATATATATATATATATTTTATTTTGATAAGGTAAATTATATTAATCAAAAGGGAGAGAACTTCCGTATACAAGAAGTATACCAAAAAGTAGAGAATTTACATTAGAACATGATTCTCTACAAAAGACGCCCAATCTTCAATACAAATAGGGGCTATATGAGTGCACCAAAAAGCGATCAAAGATAAAAGACTATTCTTAAGATGTGAAAAAGGAGACTCAATCCCCTCAAAAGCTCTCCTATTTCTCTTCCCCCAAACTATCCACATGATAGCTAACAGGGCGAACTTCCACTCCTTTTACTTTCTTCTTCTACGAAAACCGGCCCAACTATATAGCATTTCTTTTACAGTGCTTGGCATCACCCATTGAACACCAAAAAGGTTCAGGATCACCCTCCACAACGCCGAGGACACAGAGCAATGCAACAAAAGATGATCAACTTCTTCCCCTGAGCTTTTACACATATAACACCAACTAAAAAGTGTAATTCCCCTTTTTCGCAGATTCTTAGCAGTCAAAATCACTCCTCTCGCCGCTAGCCATGCAAAAAAGCACACCTTCGTGGGCGCCTTAGGAATCCAGATCGAGTAGTATGGAAAAGTGGTCTCCTCTCACCAACATACTCTGGTAAAAGGACTTTATGGTGAACATATATATATAGATTATTAGAATAGTAGATTAATTAGTATTTTATTTGAATTTATGTTTATTAATTTTTAATGCTTTCCTGAGCCGAGAGTCTATTGGAAACAATCTATCTATCCTCACAAAGTAGGGGTGTAAGGTCTGCGTACACACAACCATCCCTAGACCCCACGATGTGGGATAATACTGGGTATGTTGTTGTTGTTATGTTTATTAATTTTTAAATAAAGATAAATTTTATATATTCAGATGTTTAAAAAAAGCAGTCTTAATCATTTATTATTCAGATCTTAAAACACATCTTAATATGTGTATTCAGATTAAGATGTCTTAATCTTAATACACATCTTGATATTCAAATATGTATTCAGATTCAGATGTCTTAATCTTTAAAAAAGACAAATGAAGCCTAAGTCTTCTATATAGACATTAACTAACTAATACTTCCCCTCAAGCTGGTGCATATAAGTCATATGTACCGAGCTGTTACAAATGCAACTAAATGCAACTGATACAAGGACTGGCGAGGAACTTGATGTAAATATTTTCAAGCTGATTATTTGACTTAACAAATTTTATAACAATATCTCCTGAGAGTATCTTTTTTCTGATAAAGTGACATTCCATCTCACTATGCTTAGTCCTCTCATATCATACCAGATTTGACGCAATTTGAAGGGCCGCTTGATGATCACACATAAGTTCTATCTAATTGATTTCTCCAAAGTTTAATTCTTTGAACCATTGTTTGATACAAACTAGCTCAGAAGTTGCTATAGCCATTGCTCGATAATCTTCTTCTGCATTAGAGTGAGCAATCTTCCAACCCATCAAATTACCTCCTACTAAAACACAACATCTAGAAGCAGAACATCTATTAGAAGGTGATTCCCCCAATCAACATCCATATATTCAATGATCTGCTCATAGCTTGATGCTCGAAGAGTAGTTCTTTGCCTGGAGCTGATTTTAATTCAAAAAATTGCATCTCAATGACTATTTCAGGGAGAACCCATAAATTGAATTATAACATTCGTAGGAAAATAAATGTCAGGTCTAGTCATTGTAAGGTAATTCGACTTAGCAATCAACCCCTTATATCTTGTAGGATCACTAGGGGGGTCATTTGGTTTAGAGATAAGTTATGCAGGGATTAGTTATGCAATTATTGGTTATGCAGGGATTTGTTATGTAGGGATTTGTTATGTAGGTATTTGTTATGCAGGGATTATTTCTTTATCAATGTTTGGTTGTATTAAAAAAATAGTACACATCATATAAGTTAAAATATAGTAATTTTTTGTTTAAAAAATATGTTACTATTATACCCTTGACCATCTTTAGCTTTGTATAATTTCTTTGCAAAGCTTTATCTATTCTTTTGTTTTTGGAAAAAACTTTTAAGTTATACTCACTTAAATTATTTTTGGGGGAATCAACAAGAAAAAAAAAACATTAAGCAAGCAAGCAGATAAACAACAACAACATACCCAGTATTATATCACACTGTGGGGTCTGGGCCCTCTGGGGAGGGTAGTGTGTACACAGATCTTACCCCTACCTTGTGAGGATAGAGAGGTTGTTTCCAATAGACCCCCCCGCTCAGGAAAACAAGCAGATAAACCAAGATGGAAAATTTTGGGTGCGGAAAAGGTTAAAATGTTCGAGCATCCCAAATACACAATTAGTCGAAAATGCTGAACCTAGAAAGAAGCATATATTTGTTATATTCCTTACTAATAAACTATTGTGTCTAGAGTTCAGACAAAATAAGGAGTCCATTAGATTCATGACGAAAGAACGTATATCTGGAAGACAATGGGCATAAATAATTGACAATCCAGCAGCTAAAATTGGCTTAAAAATTTAGATAACCACGAAATCAGATCAACAAATCCTACACCTGCCAAAATTGTAAATTTACGAAAAGATAAATTGTGACAATAAGATTGGCACTATTTTCTTATTAGTCCGTTCCAAAAAAGATTGGCACTATTTTCTTATTAGTCCGTTACAAAAAGATTGCCACATTCTTATATTTCCTTAATTGGAAGCATTTATACCATACAAATGCTATGACTTGTTTAAGACCACAAGTTTAAAAAATTTTACAACCACACAAATGTTATGGCATGTTTAAGGTCATAAGTTTCAAAAGTCTTTTTTCTTTATTAAACTAAACTTTGTGCCTAGTTATAAACTAGGACAAACAAATTGAAACAGAGGGAGTAGTAGAAAACGAAGAACAGTAGAAAAAGGGTCCAATAGCAGCATAAGCATAAAAGACTTTCAGAATTTTCTTTTACTGCTTTGTGTGGAGGTAAAAAAGGTCTTGTCATTTTGGTCTACTCAAACATGGAGAGCATTTCTGTATCTTGGATATTGAGCAATGTAATGGTTGTTGGATGTATCGTTTCATCTTATTATCTCAAATAACATAGTTTGCCATGAAAAAAGACTGTGCAAGGTTTTCTAATGCATTGCGAAGTTTGTTGTACCTTGTAATTGCAAATGGAGTTTCAATACCATAACTGGAAGTTGAACTATTCTCTTTCTAAGCACTTAACTTTGACCCTCTCTGTGGCTGACATCCGTACTGGTGGCTTGATTCTTCCTGTGGTTATTACCTTACCGATTGCACTGTGATTAGGCGGGCACAGCTTCACCACAGAATGCGTCTGACTGGCAAGAGTATGAAGCTGCTGATGGGAGACGGTGAGTTGGATTTTTGGCATTCTTTTTTTAGGACTTTGCCGTTCGTCAATTAAATCATTTTACTTGACCATCTCTCAGAAGTCAAATTGTGCTGCTTGCAGTGCTAAGATATAGCTCTTCGAACGTTCCATTTCTTCCCGGCTTATTTAGTTTGGGATTGAGGTGTATAGTTGACTGATTGATTAATTTGTTGGCTTATTTAGATATTACTACAATAAAATTACAAAGCAATCCAGCTGGGAGAAGCCTTTGGAGCTGATGACACCTTTAGAGGTTAGTCGTACTCTTAATTGCTGTTTCTTTGATTATTGAAGTCTTACGCACTGTTCATTAGAGTGCGCTTTTCATTTGCTTCTCAAAATCTGCAATATTGTTTCCTTTTTGTGGATGTTAACAACTGCTGTAGAAGTTAACTAGTTCAAAATCGTTTTATGTGTATTCTACTTTTCCTTGCATGTTCTTCCACTGGTTTGTAGATGTCATGGCAAGTCATGGGCATATAAACAACTGCGATTAGTGCTCAAAGTGAAGGTGCTTTCACTTTCTCAAGGCAGACAACAATTTGTTAGTCCATCTTATGTTGCAATTTATTAACTTGATATTATGTGGAATGGGCCATACATGGTTGGTTGTTATAAATTTCCTGTCAAAACTGAAGCTCCATTTCTCTGTATTCACTGAGGAGGAAATTCTCCGACTTTTATCTCATCTTATTGACATTCATTGATGTTTATTGAGGAATTTCACAGCATTGCACTTTTATCTTATTGTGTAATCTTTTTGAAGGAGAAGTTTGTTTTCCCCTCCTGTTCTTAGTAGCTTCTCCTAGTTTCTGTTGTCATAGACTGGATTTATCTATTTTTGTTTGGATAATTTAATTTGTGAAGAGGAGCACAGCAGATGAGCCTCAAGTAATAACCAGAATGCTTCTGCCCTTTGTGGCAAGTGAAATACCAATTTGTGAAATGTGACTTAGCTTAACAACTGTTGACCCCTGTAAAAGGACCAGGCTCCGAAATGAAAAGGTTTGGTTCGAGATATCACTCTGCTGCAGAGATAAGGCAGCTATCTCTATGAAAGAACTTAAGCATCCAACCCAAAACCTTAAAACAGAGGCTGGACCAACCTAAGAGCTTTATAAAATCCTTTGGAAGCCCTCATGCATATCATGTGAGACAACTATTTAATCGACTCTCCCGCATGGTTACACGATTTTGGGTTTCTCATGTGAACTTCAACGTAAACTTACCAGTGTGATAATGATGTTACCAAATGTTGGCTCTGATACCATGTTGAATTATGTAACTCGCCTTATCTCAAAGCTTAAGTTGCTAGAGAGAATACATTCCTACTAATTAATTACTGTCTTAATAAGCCCTCACTTTTGGGTGGTCTGTTTCTGTTGAGCCAGGAACAGGGGTGTACTTTTTGGTAATGGGTGACAGTGAGACTTGAATTTAGGATCTTTGATATCATTTGGACAGATTTAAGTTCATTTTTCCTTTTTTCTTGTAAAATAAGCAAAAGTTTCTCTTCTTATTAGGCACCAAGAAGGTGCATTCATGTACAGAAGTGTTGTTGGACTCTTCTCCTCTAAAGATGGAAATATTCTAGGATGTTCAGTATGATATGCCATTTTTTGATAAGGTCAATGTTATGTCAACTCATTTACTGTTTGAGATCCACTCCAAAATAACAAAGCATTAACAGATCTAGCTTTCAGAAAAAGGAAAAATGGATTGCTTTCCATTCAAAGCATCTGTGGTTCCTCTCAAGCCATATTCTCCAGAAAATGCACATTGGAATGGTGCTCTAGGCCTTCTGCTATATCTCACCCTAATACTCGGTCCTTTCTCACCCTAGCCATATGCCAACTTCTTAGATCCATTCCGGGGTTAGGGTAAGCTGTCCCGTGAATCATGAGCAGGTTTTAACGTGTTCCATCTAATACATTGTTTACTATTGTCACCCTTCCGTTGAGCCATCTCATTAACTGAAAGAAGTTAAGCATCCAACCCAAAATTTTGAGGCAATGGGTTGAGCAAACGGGACCTCTGTAAACCCTTCTGGTATCTGTTACACAATTCAAGGACAACTATGTAACTCAACAATTTCTTTTGTAGAATCTTCCGGCTATGGATTCCTTCTAATTTTGTACCCTTCCTTGTGTCTTAACCTCAATTCTCTGAATTTGGTTGTCCTTTGTCCTTTCTTGGCTCCTTTTCAATATTTTGATAATTGTCTTGAACTTCCTTCCCTTTTCCTGATCAGATCCAAAAATACACTTTGGACATCCCTAATTCCTTTATCTTCCTGACTTGTGTCCCTCAGGAGATTTATTTGTCTCCATTCTTATTAATGGCCTTAATTAGGTAATTGGCCTCTCTTTCAAGTACTATTTTACTTCAATTTGGCAACCTGGTTGTTGGTTCTCCTCATCCAGCCATTTTCTTCATGAGTGGTATTGCCCCTTTTGTGAACACCCCTGCTTGCTTGCTTGACTTAAAAGCACTAGGAAAGTGAAGATTGCTGCTATGTGAGCCTCTCTTTGGTCTCCAATGCCTGTCTCTCCATGTGTCACCTTCCTCAACTTCTTTTGGTATCTAATCCTCTAAATTTTCTCTCCACTGTCTCTTCCAATTTGGAGGAGATTTTGATGCACACCTTTACCTCTCTAAAAAGTGTGTGTTAAGGTTTCCATCCAATTGAGGATAATTAAGAAGGCAGAGGGGGAGAGAAACGGCCCGGGGCGGGTTTGGGGGGGGGTGACAAGGAGGAAGAAGGAGCCAGAGATGCTGACAGAGATTTTAGTTGTATAGATTAGATTTTTTCCTAGTGCTTTCCTCTCTGTAAGTGGAAAACTTTCCTTACCTAACAAATTCATCTGAGATAGAATTTGTCAGATCTGTAAGCTGGGAACAATTTAGTTTGATCATGATTTTTTTTGTCGAAGTTGGTTCAGATGCGCAAGTACTTCATTAACCTTTATTTCTTGATCTGAAATCTGATCATTGTTGATTATTACCATCAATAAAAAAAAGGGCAACCTAGTGCACTAAGCTCAAGCTATGCGCGGGATTTGGGGAAGGGCCGGACCGCAAGGATCTATTGTACGCAGCCTTACCCTGCATTTCTGCAAGAGACTGTTTCCATGGCTTGAACCCGTGACCTCCTGGTCACATGGCAACAACTTTACCAGTTACACCAAGGTTTCCCTTTAATGAGCCAATTTATTTCAGTTCTTTGTGATTTCACATCTTCTTGTCGAACATGACATGCTTGATGTTTATGACATTTCTAGTTGACAGGTAGAACTACTGTTCTCATATCCACTAGTAAACATATAATTTTACGTGGAGTGAACATGCTTTTGTCTTGGAATATTTTGTGATAATTTCCTTGTGTTTCTTTCAACTATCTTTACGGTTGTATGATTTTCATTTAATGGTTAAAACACCCTTTTCTACTTGATAAGAAGTATCATCTTTTGATTGATACTAAATTGATTGACACAACTGAAAAGTACAATTTAATGGTTGAATTCATGTTAAAAAAAGGTGCGATTAACATAAAGTGCTAGAGTTGTAGCTGAACCAACCAGCTTGGAATTAGATGGTGTTGTTTTTATTTTTTTGCCAAAGAAATTTGTTTTTGCCAGATGATGTTGTTGCTGTTTTAACATTACGTGCTACAGTTGTACTTTAGGCACTCCAGCAGTTTTCTTCAATTGAGTTTCAAAGTTGGCTACTTCTTTGGATTTATCATTTCTCCATTGACAGTACAGTTCTTTTGCTTATTTGATCCAATTTTTTTTGAATTTGTGCCCTTTCTTTCCTCTGCTGAAAATGTCCTCTTTCTGCAACTAGTAAATATATTCCTCTAAATAATTGTTGCAAACGGTTTTTTTAATTTGTTTCTTGGTAAAAAGGTTCGACAGAGAGTTGTTCGTTGGTGAGATATTTGGGTATCTTTTATTTTATTGACCAAGTTCATTTGATTCTTTTCCTGATGAATCATTCAAAATTTGTGGCAAGGTATTTAAAAGCTGCATGCATTTGGCAGATTGTGATATCACCTATGTTGCTCGAACTCTCCGAAAATGTGGCCGGATATGTGTCGGATCCTCCAAAAGTAGTGCATTTTTGAAGGATCCGACACTGGTGCGGCTACATTTTGGAGAGTCCGCGCAACATAGGATATCACACCTGGTAGCATTTATCTCACTAATTATCACGTAAATTTATATGCCTATGACAACTACCTTTTTTCTGTCATTGTTTACACTATAATATAGGGCTGCCTTGCCTATTGCTAATTGAATTTTAAGTTCATTAGTACTGGGCTTGCTCATGTTTATTTGTTCATTAGTGCCTGGAACAAGAACGTTGGGAGACTTTTAATGCTGTTCAGATGTTCATTACTGCCCTTTTAGTTTGAGATATACTTTTAAACTGTGCATATGTTTTGTGCTTTAACAGAGAGCTGATGCGTCGACGGTATGGAAAGAATTCACAACTGCAGATGGTCGAAAGTAAGATTTACCAGTACAAGCATTTTGGTTCTTCTTGGCTGCTGTGATATGCTTTTCAATTCTGTTTTAATGATTATGTATTGTTGGGATCTTCAGGTATTACTACAACAAAGAAACAAAGCAGTCTAAGTGGACAATACCTGAGGAACTAAAGGTTCGTGAAGGATATATTTCCTTTATCGGATACTTCTGTTTTTTCTCTATTTGTTATGGAACTAATTCATCAGCATGTACCATCAGTTGGCTCGTGAACTGGCGGAAAAATCTGCTGGTCAAGTAGTTCAGACCGGAGCAAGCACAACTTCTGGTGTGCAAGTCACTGCAGCTGTAACTTCAACAGAACAACCATCTGCTGTCACCCCGGTTAGCTTCACCCCTTCTTCAACGGTTTCTGGAGTAGCTTCAAGCCCTGTTCCAGTTACATCTGCTGTTTCTGATCATGCTTCACCTCTGGTGGTTTCTGGATCATCAGCCATTCCTGCTGTGACCCCTGCGATGCCAAGTTCATCTGGTGTCTCTTCACCCGCTGTTTCAGGGAGTACAGGATCTGCTGCTCTAGCTAATGCCAGTCAGACACAAATGTATGGACCCCTTCATTTTCTAACAGTGGCTTGACTTTGTCTGTCATGTATTTATGTCTGACATTTCAAGATTACTCTTCAATAATTTCTAGGAGTGGCTTTGAAAATTTATCTCCGCAAGTTTCTAGTTCTTTAAGTGGAGCTTCTATTCAGGATATTGAGGTATGGCCGAGTCCTTCAGCAGCTCTATTTGAAATTTGATTGTACTGGCAAATCCGTTTCAAAAAGACTTGCCCTTTCTCCCCCCTGCCACTGCCAGCAGGGGCAGAGAATATGCTCCCACCTCTTTTACATGAGCCCTGCCATACCTTGGAAATGCTCCTCCGCTCTGTCCGATTGTGGGATTCTTGTGCATAATAGATTGAGATAAATTATTTCTGTCTTGTTAAATTTATTGTTTAAAACGTGACTTATAGGAGGCAAAGAAGGGCATGGCAGTTGCTGGGAAGGTTAATGTGGTACCTGCAGAGGAGAAAACAACAGAAGAAGAACCTTTTCTATATGCGACCAAGCAGGTAAAATGAATTTTTTATGAGTACCAAGCAGGTAAAGTGATAGTATGTGTTTCTCTAATTATTTTTTTTTTGCTTTGTGCTTAATATTCCACTATTACTTATTTTATATCTTTTAGGAGGCTAAAAATGCGTTCAAAGCGCTGCTAGAGTTTGCTAATGTTGAATCTGATTGGACATGGGAGCAGGTTAGTCGAACATGCTATTTTAGTTTAGAATCTATTTGTAAACACATGAGACTGATAGTGAACTATTATACCAGACAATGCGAGTAATAATCAACGATAAGCGATATGGCGCTCTGAAAACTCTTGGTGAGCGGAAACAGGCATTCAATGAGGTAACCACAGGGTTTTATAGTTGTTAAACTGTCCTCTTCCCTCCCCCCAGTAGAAATTTTGCTACTTCTGTTTCATGTGTTGGGATGTGATGTATGACATATCAATCATGATATTTGTCAATCTGGAGTGAGAATATTGAAAGGTATTACCAATCGGTTTTTGAGTGTTGATCTACTCTCCAACAGTACTTGATGCAAAGGAAGAAACAGGAGGCTGAGGAGAGGCGCCATAGACAAAGAAAGGCAAAAGAAGAATTCACAAAGATGTTAGAGGTAAAAAGTCCTCCTTAAAGGTCCTGATATAGTTTTCATGGCCGGTTCTGCTCTTACCTCTACTTTTATTGTTAGTAACGATGTGCACAGAGTACTTAAAAAGGTTTCTTTGGACCGTACTGCCTGTAAAATAATCCTTCATCTTATGCTTGCTCTCAAGATAAAGTTTCTAATAGCTGAGTCCCATTTTACCTTATCAACAAAAAAAGTGGAATCCCAGTTTATATCCTACATATCATTTGTGATTATATAGTATTGGAATGAAATGGGCCTGAATAGAACAGAAGGATATAGAGGATTTATGTAGCTAATCCTAACTTAAGGCCATAGTTTATCAATTGATTGAAGCATGTTAGTAGCAATTTCCTAAAACTCGCTATAATTCCTTTGCTCTAAAGAATCTTTATTAAGTGATAATTTTGCTATAAAGAAGAGAAGTTACCCCAAGAATTTGTTATCACTTGTGCATCTATCGTGACATGTCAGACATCATTTGTTGTCTATAACTATGTGATAGAGTTTTAACCTGGTTTTACTTTAACTGTCTTAGGAGTCCAAGGAACTCATTTCATCTACTAGATGGAGGTAGGTGACAGAAGTTCCCCTTCAATTTATACGTGCTAATTGAAGTAAGGGAAGCTGCTTTCCCCCCTTTTAACCATCTCCTGTGATATTGTAATAACCAGTAAGGCAGTAACCATGTTTGAGGATGATGAACGGTTCAAGGCCGTTGAACGAGAGGCTGATCGTGAAGATCTCTTCAGGAACTACTTGGTGGATCTGCAGAAAAAGGTAAGCTGTTGCAATTGTCACTTTTGTAAATGCACGCAATATGCATCGCCCAGATTTTTGAAACAAGACATGAATCACATAAAATTTGTTCAAGTTGACGACTGTATTGTTGCTAAATAAGCGAATGAAAAATAAGCAATGGAAAGAGAAAAACCCTGTGTATTTCTTTTCAAAAATTTGTGGTTTGGTTAAATGCGCCCAAGTCAGGCTGAGGAAAAGTTACGAGGCATAAAACAAAAAAATACGCTGATCCGGCTTACTATGTGTAATGATTCCCTATTCACGATAAATAATAAATAAAAAAAGAAAAGAAAAGCCATTCCATTTCGACAAAAGACGCATCTGGTAAATCAAAAGGTAATCTTTCACACTCGGCTGGAGAAGAAATTAGAAAAACGATAAACCCGATGGTTTGACGCCATTTATTCCAATTCCAAGAGCTCGGATCGAATCGGTGATATACCGATTCTATCCGAACTCTCTTATTGATAATGCTCATTCTTTTGTATTCATCTAAATCCTACCAAGTAGCACCCTGTTTCATGAGCGCAGTTCTGTCTTTTGTCCTTATTTGATATGTTATTCCAGGAGAGGGCAAAGGCTCAAGAGGAGTATCGACAAAATAGATTGGAGTACAGACATTTTTTGGAGACTTGTGGCTTTATCAAGGTATTTGTTACTCCTCCGTTTCAATTTAGATGACACACTTTCCTTATTAGTCCGTTCCAATAAGAATGACACATTTCTACAATTGAAAATAATTCAACTGTAAACTCTTCATTTTACCCATTTTATCCTTAACTAGTGTTAGAACCCGCGCGATGCGCGGATAATTTGATAGAATATTAATCTTATAAAATTATGATCTAATGTATTATATTATTTTAATAAATATTAGTTATTATTTTATTATTTAATGTAGTGTACAGACATATAATAAAATCTATAAAATCAAAGGATACACGTCATATAATAATCAAATAAATTATTTATTCCCTGTTTATTATTTATTAAGTTAGTATTTTTCCTTTATGACTATTTGTTTACTAATATGGCTTTTTATTAACTTGTCAATTGGATTAATATTTTGATATTGCTTCTTTTTAAATATAATATAGATATATATTTTCTTTCTTTGGAAATATTTATATATTTTTAAACTTATGTTATACTGTTCAAAATTCTTCAATTGTCTAAATTTATCAATAATTTTCGTGAATGTTATTTATTTATCTTTTATTTATTAATTAATTCAAGATATGAATGTCATAAAATTATCTTTATCCCCTTCTTTTCGTACATTCTTTTACCCTTTAAGCTTTTAAGATCACAAGTTTCAAAAGTTTTTTTTTTTTGTTTTCTTATATTCCATGCCAAGTCAAACTATCTCATCCAAATTGAAACGGAGGGAGTACTTTTTAAGCCTTTCTTCACCCCACTCCCCCAAGTAGATCCGGTAGTTGGATCTTTCTATCACTTTCTCCCTTTTGTCCCTTTTATTTCCTGGGAGTTCATTCTTACTTGGTTGCATTGGAGCCACAGGTAGATACCCAGTGGCGCAAAGTCCAAGATCTTCTGGAAGATGATGAAAGATGTTTGCGCCTTGAAAAAATCGATCGTTTAGATATTTTCCAGGTAAATTTTTTATGCAGGTAAATTTTTTATGCAGGTAAGTTACTGGAATGGAGTGCAAAGTCTAGTCAGAAAGAAGTTAACTTTTTGAAATTTCTAAACAATATTCAGGGAAGTTACTGGAATGGAATGCAGAGTCTATTAAGAGAAACAGGGATAGCTTATTCAAATTTGTAAAGGATAATCCACACAAGTGACTTTAAATGTACACGTTTCTTTTAAAGTTCAACCAATTTATGCCCTAAAGTTTCATAAAAATAGCACGATATAGCCAGTTTTTGGACCGGTCATTCAAAAATAGCCAACATTTACGAAGTCAATGAAAAATAGCCACTATTTTGCTGCAACAGAGACCGGTCCAGCATAATATACTGGAGTTCGGTGCACCTGTGTATGAACTCCATCATATTATGCTGGACCGGTATACTTTGCTGACTCCAGTATAATGTACTGGAGCACCAGTGCTCCAAACTCCAGTATATTATACTGGACAATTATAGTTGCGGGAACTCCAGTATATTATGCTGGAGTTCTAGTGTACTTATGCTGGAACTCCATCATATTATGCTGGAGTTCCCGCATACTTATCCCGCAACTCCATCATATGAGCCACTTTTGAACAGTGTTTTCGCTCAGATTTATCTTTACATGAAAAGTGGCTAAATTTCGATTACTTTTGAAACTGGGCTATTTTTGAACGACCAGTTGTAAATCTGACTATTTTTGAATTTCTCCCTAAAGTTTCTGTTGAGGTGTCCATTTCCTCTCTATCTTCTTGTCCTTTTAAAAGAAAAAAAGACCATTTTTACTAGCTGATTATCCTGATATTTTTGTTCTCTGAAGGAATACATCCGTGACCTGGAGAAGGAGGACGAAGAACAGAGAAAATTGCAAAAGGTGCTTTCTGAGGCCTCCTTTTTTATTTATCATGGGGTGCTGCGAGAGACAAAACTCCTCTTTGATGCTTCATTCTAGGTGATGAACTTCTTTAAGTGTTTTTTTTTATCAAATTTAAGGAACAATTGAGGCGCACAGAGCGTAAGAACCGGGATGCATTTCGAAAGATGATGGAGGAGCAAATCACTGCAGGCACGCTTACTGCGAAAACATCTTGGCGTGATTATTGTCAGATGGTATTCCACTTTGCTAACTTTAAAAACGATAAAAAAAGGCTCTTTATTTTAAGAAAATGTATTCTCAAATACCGTATCATTTCATTATGCTTCTTGTTAATTCCACCTTTCTCCACGGTTGACCTGTGGTTGTGTGGAACTGTAGGTTAAGGAGTCTGTGGCTTATCAGGCTGTTGCATCAAACACTTCTGGTTCGACACCAAAGGATTTGTTTGAAGATGTCGTTGAAGAGTTGGAAAAACAGGTCCCAATATGCTGTAGTCCCGCTATTTGCCTTCTTTTATGATTGATAGGTTACATAGCATTATTTTATTATTAACCGGTAATTAATGACTTTGTTCTTCCTTCTCAAAAAAAATAAATGACTTCGTTCTTTCTTAAATGTTGTTGCTGGATGCATTAGATGTCAGAGATCACTGTCTGTCATATGAAAAAATAGAAGTCTAATTGTTGCTTCGGTAGTTTGTTGCGTCACTTGATTTTGGGTGAACACATCACACGTGAGAAATAGTTACCTCATATGTTGCATTGAACACTGTGTCTTCTGAGTTGGGTCTTGCATATATGTGATTTGTTTCTTGGAAGTATTTCTTTTGCGCTTTAATTTGAAGTGTGATAGTCATGCTCTTTCCACTAACTTTGTGTTTTGCTCTATGTAACAGTACCATGAAGACAAGATTCGAGTAAAAGATGTAGTTAAGTCAGAAAAGGTGGGTTGTGTACTGTTATTTGCTATTTCCTCACAAATAGCTGCTGGTGTATGATTTTATGTCCTTTTGCTTTCACTATTTTCAGATCACGATCTCATCAACATGGACATTCGAAGACTTTAAAGCTACTATTTTGGAAGGAATTGGTTCCCCATCCATTCATGATGTTAATCTACAGGTATTAATTTGTGTGCCCCCAAACCTAAAAGGAGGTGGACGTTTTTTGCATGCTTATTTTCGTAGCCTAATGAACTGAAGGCAATCCCCTTTTCGAATTAATCATTCAAAACGTGTTATATTCAGGATAGTTTAATAGGACATACATTTGCTGTTTGTCTGTGGAGATAGAGGTTTTGAGGACCTTAGTTTTTGGTTGTGGGCAAGACACACTTTCAAATGATTTAATTTGGTGTTAAACTTGTAACTTGAGCTTCACAAGTATTCTGTTTTAGTGTTTTGATTATGATATGTGGGATTATCATATATTTTGCAGGAGTCCAAACTAGTTTCTATTTTCTGTCCGTAACATGGAATATGCGTATCTACATTGTACGTAGAGCAGTTCAACTAAACTTTGAAATTCCACAACCTTCCAACCTTAGAGGTAGTCCTAGTTGATTTCCCCTTTACGCACCATCCGAGCCTGTTGGAGTTGGACTGTCATCTCATTGTGGCAGGAATTCTATAGTTGTTAGGAATTGTAAATTTCAATGCATTATCTCCACACTACCTGTGCCTAAAAGATTGGCCCTGTTCCCTTTCTCTACCCTAAGGAGTTCGTCTGGTTTAAAGACAAGTTATGGAGGGATTAATAATGGAGAAATTATAATGTGGGGACTAGTAATACAGAGATTGTAATATGTAATATAAGGATTAATAATGTGGGGATTGTAATACAGGGATTAATAGCACATGAATTATAATGCAGGGATTAAAACATATGTTTTGCTTGCTTTCTAAAAAGTTAGTTAATAAATAACTAAATAAGGAGTATTTTGGTCATTTTAGCTCTTCTAATCCCTGTATTACTTAGTAACATTTTATCCTGCACAAAGAATACATAGATTCCCACATAACTTATGCAGATACTCCCTCCACATAACTTATTGGTCCAGTTGGTGGACACAAACTGTATGAGTCTTGATCTTGATGTTGAATCTTCTGCCTTGGCCCAAGTGAATATAGCTCCTAATATTGGAAGGTCAATAAGAAGATGGTTATCAATAAATTCGAGAACTCCTCCATGGTCCTTGACACTGTCCTACATCCCTCTCTCTTCTGGTGGCACCAAATAGTATTGAAGTTGGCCATGCTATCATCTATGGGATCTCCTACTCCATCAAAGTACCTGCCATCTTCTCCCCCAAAACTCACCTTAGACCCCTTCCCCATCGGTTCATGTACACTCCCAAAACCCCCCTCCACCCTGTCCCCATGGTTTCTTAACCGAGTAGCCACAATGAATTCTCCTTTCTTTATCTCCATTACTTCCAGTTTTCGGTCATCCCATTGAAGTAGAATTCCCAGTATTTTCATGAGCAGGAACTAGGTCATATTTCACCCACATTCCACCCCACACACTACTCGTAATGCCATCAGACACCACATTTTTAAAGCCTTTTGCGAAACTCAAGTTACTTTTTATAATAATGTAAATAATTTTATTAACAATGAAAACCAAAAGGTAAAGAATCTACAACATAATATGATTCTCGACGGATGACACCCTATCTTCTATACACACTGGAGCCTCATGAGTGCACGACAAAAAAACTAGAAATGAGAGGCTATTAGTCAAATATACATAGGCGATCTCTATCCCATCAAAAACTTTCCTATTCTTTCATTCCACGGACCACACATGTACAAGTGAGGCAACATCTCAGGATCTTCGACTTTTCTTCCTTCTTCTAAATTTTCAACTGAGTGCCTCCCGCACTATGCCTGAAAGGCAACAGTTATTACCTTCACTGCAAAAGCTGGGGGGATGTTCAATTCACGAGTCCAGAAGGGTAAAAGATTTAACTGGTCATTTAGGATGCCTCACTAGCAATTGCTTATCTATTATTGATTGATATATTAGTCTTCTATTATTGGAAGCAGGACAGAATAAGGTTTGAATCTGCAATTCTCTCTACTGGATCTAACTAGGGGATTAAGAATGGAGTGAAGTTCATTATCTTGTGTTTGGTGTGTTTGTTCGTGCAAAGTTGGTGTGTTCTGTAGGAGAGAGAGAGATGAAAGAGGAAGGGCGACAAATGAGGATGGGACTTGGCGGACTCTAAATCATAAATAAGGGGCAACAAGGACATTTCACGGGCTTAATACCTAGTCTGCCTGGCTGGGATATCCTGAACATGTATAAAGCTGCCTAGTAAATTTTATCTGGGGATTATGCTTATCAAATGTCTCTGTCTTAAAGTCCCACATCTATTTAGTTACTTGCGGGGAACTAAATGCTATTCCCATCTGTAGTGCGTTTCTGGTGTAGAGTCTGTATGATGTCTTATCAGTCACAAAGTGACCAGAATATACAGCCACTTGTTCCAGCTGCTTCAACTATTAAATAACTATAAAGGAATAGCTTCTTTATGTCGGGGCAGACTATTTAATAGATCATATGCCTGTGAATTTCCCTCAGTTGACTAATTTAATTTTTTCCGTAAAGGATGAGGCCTGTTTAATTTCCGTCAGTATGGTCGTCCTGGTAATATACTAGTGTGTGTATGTTTACAAAATGAAGGAATTTGCTGATGTTATGCTGTTTGCCAAATATCTTTGTTGCTTGATTGCAGCTCATTTTTGAGGATCTAATTGAGAGAGCAAAGGAGAAAGAAGAAAAAGAAACTAAAAAGCGTCAAAGGCTTGCAAAAGATTTCACTGACAAGCTTAGTACCATTAAGGCATGTCGAATCTCTTGGCAAGGATTTATTGAATTATCTTATATTCCTACTTATTCCTACTTCACCCTTGTATTTGTTGCTCACTTTGTGATCTCGGACCTTATAGGAAATAACTGCTTCCTCTAGTTGGGAGGAGTGCAAAGAACTTGTGGAGGACACCTCAGAGTTCAGGTGATCTTTTTCCCCATCTTAGTTGCTTTATATGGGTGTTCTTTTTTGCAGTACTCCGTTTTTGGTTTCAGCTATATTGATCATAATACCTTTTGTTAATTTCTCTTCTTTCAGAGCTATTGGTGAAGAAACAATCTCAAGGGCAGTCTTTGAGGAATACGTTGCATGGTTGCAGGAGAAGGCAAAGGAAAAAGAACGCAGACGAGAGGAGGAAAAGGTAATTCATATAATAATGTACTCAATATCTGAATAATAGTATTATGTAAGAATTAATAACATATCTAGTTGTTAATTAGAGAGTGTTTAAATAAGGCCATCCATGAAGATGAAATCATATGTGCTTTCTTCGTCAATTTTAGCGTTCAATCTATACCTTCATCATCAGCGCACCTAGTATTCTCAAGGGCATCTTTGGACTTGGCGCAATCTTGATCCTTGTTTATCTAGCTCATATTTACTGTATTAAATATAACAAATAGAAAATACAGATAACTAAAATTTCTCTGCGGTATTAGCGAATTTAGAAGGGAAAGTTACATTCATCTGGAGGTGCATGTGGAATAGAAGAAATTGGTGTAGCACTTGTAACTTAAGAGGAGTTGATCCATTCTATAGAAATTAATAAAGGTGAAAGTTGGAGATCGTGAATAGGAGGTAAGCTGTTTGAATCAATTGAGAGTGGAATGTAGCTGGTAGGAGAAACAAACACATCTAAAGTGGGAGCTTGATGTAGAATGGCATAAAGCATAAAACAAAACCCACGAGGAGGATCAATGTATATTGTGTTTAACATGATTTCTCAAGAAAATATCTTGAGGGCCTTGGACTTCATACTTGGAAGGAGTTTCTTCTTTGGGTATTGGATTTCTTTTCTGGGCGTTGTACACTTTTCACTATGGGTAATAAGTGTTTCACTCATCCAAAAAAAGGGAAGGTTAGATAACAGATATCGAGGCTAGCCTGTAATGTGTCCAAAGTCTCCTTGTAAAACTTTTTAACTCATTATACCGGATAACATTCAGAAAGACTCTTGATCCACATACCATAGTTTGGAAATAATACTCCATCCTAAATATACACTGTCCACCATGCCTTCACTGTCAAACTCGAAACAATGTTCACTTTTCCTGAAAGTATTAATACATTTAGTATAACACAAGCAATAGTAATACAAGGCCTACGTTTACTATTTTCATCATAATTCTTTTATATATTCTTTGAAAACCAAAAGATAAACATATGGCACTTTACGTTCTCTAGGCAACTAAGGTGCTTGGACTCTGGTGCGAATCTAACGTTCGGATCCTTCATGATCTAAATTTTAAGATTCGGGGGTACAGATCCAAGTAAGGATACAGGTGCATGGATTCAGCTAAAAATAATTCAAATATATAAAGTAGTAGAGTTATAAAGATATATCTAAATTATGAGACAATATGTGAAAAACTTAAAAGGTATTTTAAGAAGGAAAAATATTGATCAAGAGGAGAATCTGAGAAGGAAATAAAAGGAAAATGACGGACATAAAAATTTCTATATACAAGGTATTTTGTTTTCTTCAATTTGGTTGTGAAAATCATTGTATCTGTTTCGAATTTCTCTGTCGATTTTGGCCAAAGTACCCAAAATCGCTTGACCAGATCTGATACAGATTCCACACTTACACCCACGTCATGTCAACACGGGTGCGGCACTGAAAGTGAAGAGACCGAACAACTTAGCCAGAGAATACATATTACTCATTCAATCCGAATTTATGTGATGATATTTGACTGAACACAATTAAGAATGAAAGAAAGATTTTTGAAAGTTCGTCTAAAACAATTTCAGTGGCTATAAGTCATTACATTAACGGTAAAATGGGAAGCTTAAAGTTGAATTATTATTAAATCTGGAAAGATGTCATTAAAGAATTAATACCCTAAAACTCTCTTAAACTATCTAACTTTTGTTAGTTTCCTATTTAACTATTCGGTGTCCCCAAAACCCCCCTAAACTATATCTTTATATTAAAAATCCCTCATTAATTATATAGCATAATGTGTGAAACAACTTGCAAAGGGGCGCGTGACTGGTGAATAAAGCCGTCAAAATGGCCTCTCCTGACCGTGTGTAATGACTAATTGGCTTAATCCTTTATAACTTTTTTCTTCTTATTTTTTTAATATTGTAGGCTTTCTTCCTCCTTTTTTTCACCTTTCATATTCATTTTTCCACCTTTCTTTTTCATTTCTTCCGCTGGATTCCTCTGAATTTTTTCTCCATCTCATGTTTCTTATGAATTTATTTAACCCCTTTCTTGTTTTACTCTTCTTTCATTCCTTAACCATGTCCCTAAGGTGAAATCTCTTGGGTTGGTTGAATGGTTATGGTCATGCTCCTGCACAATGTCCCTAAGATGAAATCTCTGTGATCATTTCTATGAGGATTTTTGTTTAATTTCTTTTCTTTGATGACATAATTGGCTTCATTGATGTCATCAAGAAGATGCAAAATATAACCCTCAGGGGTTGGCCTGGTGGCAATTGACTTGAGCCTTGGGGTTTGCTCCCTTTCAAGGTCTTAAGTTCGAAACCCACTGGGTGCAAACAATTTCTGAGGGTCATCGGACTGGGTAAAACCTGAATTAACCGTGGTGCACTTGCGGGAAACTCCTTGCCGAGGGCCTGTGCACCCCCGGGATTAGTCGGGGCTCCAAAATATTACAAGAAGCAGCAGCATAGAAGCTTCAAAAAGCAAAAAATGACCACCTGTTAGCTTGCTACATATTTGCTAACTTAGATACAAAGAGCTAACAACGTTCACAAATGTTTCGGGGGAATCTACCGGGGGAAACATTTGCCCAGCTAAACAAAAACAAAAGGCGTCTAGCCTTTAGGGTGTGGTTAGGCATTTAGCTGTTTAATTTCTTTTTTTAATTGCAATTCTAAAATGCCCTAGTAATTTGCTAGTTGGGTTTGATACAGCTCCTATAACTGTTGTGTTCAAAATAAACTTAATGAAGTTGTCTTCCGTTCTTGCTATTCATTACTTTTAGTGACTTGAATGGAATTTTCTGTAATGTATAAGGTTTTACCCAAAAAAGGAGTTTTTTTTCTTTACAGATCTTGATTTATTCTTTAAAGGATTCACTTTTTCTTGAAAGAGTGATTTGTGTGTAAGAGAAGAAGAAAAGAAAATGGAAGAAAGGAGAAAAAGTTGCCGGAAAAATCGTCTGCAAACTCATGTTCTTTGCTGGGAAACGTGACGTTAGAGAAGAAGAGAAAAGAAGAAGAGAAAAAAAGGAAAAACAAAGAAAAACAATTAAACAGGTTTTTACATTAGGCTGATTTAAATAGCCACGTGTCATGCCATATGACATTTTTACATTAATTAAGAGCGTGTACCAAACACAGCTCAAACAATCCAACGAGATAGTTTTAGTATGAACGGGAATACAGTTCAAGGGGTTTTGGGGACACCAAATAGTTAAAGTGGGAAACTGACAAAAGTTGGATAGTTTAAGGGAGTTTTAGGATATTAACTTTTTTTTTTGTGATTGCCCGAAAAGGAAAGAGTGTCACACAAATCGGGACAGAGGGAGCAAATCATTTTATTTTCAACTTATCTTACACAATTGAAGAAAGGCATTCAATAAGGAACTGTGTGAGTACCTTGTAATAAATACCCATTAAAAATTTGTTCGTAACAAAAGTTATTTGAAGATTAAGTCTTTTGTTTTTAATTATGAGAAAATTTAAATTTGTTTTTATATTGTATTTAAAGGTTTTATTTATTATAGTGGATACATGTACTACTATTGTAATTTAAAATGTCAATATTGGATTTTTTGGCCACCTTGAGTAGGTTTACCTTCCCTATTTAAACTTTCGAGGGCTATTCTAGGATTATGTCTTTACTCTATAATTTCTCCATAAGAGTATTAAGTTAGTAAGGAGTAATTACTTCCATAAATATTTAATTAGTAGAGAGTTGTGCATAATTTTTCATAGCCTACAACATAGTGTAATTTTATTAGAATGAAGTAGCGGAAGTTTAGTTAAACATTAACTTTGTTGTGGAATGACATTGTAAAATGTGGAGGAAAGCGCACACATTCAAAATTGGATAATACCAACATTAAAAATGAACTAATTAGACTATAAAGGCAATATATCAACTTGTTTATCAAACTGACAGAATTCTTTTGTTTTCGAATAAAGATCAAATTTATATTTATGCTCTGAAGTCTGATCGCTATTGTGGAAGGATATTAACCATCTATTGTATTGTCCCCAAAAATAGTAGATGGAGTATCTCATGTTACATGATAGAATGTATTCCATCTTTTTAATTGTAATACATTCATGCTATGAGAGTTAAAAAAAATTTATCACTGTTAAATGGACATTGGGCCTATCTCAACCCCAAAAACTAGTTAATGAGGTGATGATTGCCCAAACAAAATATTAAGGAAACCACCCATCCCTTAAAGCGCCGATGTGGGACTCTTCACACCCACCTCACGCCCAGGCTAGACATCTGGAGTGTGGACAATTTAATATGGGGGCCCAATTTCCTGAAACGAGAATTGGGATGGGTCCTGCTCTAATAGCATGTTAAATGGACATTGGGCCTAACTCAACCCTAAAAGCTTAGCTCATGAGGTGAGGATTGCCCAAAATTTAGGAGACCACCCATCCTTTAAAGCACCAATGTGGGATTCGTCAATCGTATTAAAGACTTCTGCTTTTCGGTTAGAACTCAAATAAGGCCTTTTGGTGAAGTGACTTCGTTCCTAGTCTTCCAGTTCCCTTTAATCCCCAGTGGCTGCCTCTGTGGCCCAAGCACTTTTTTAAGTCTGAACAAATTATTGATTTAAGATTTGAAATTCCTCTTTCTGAGGTACTAAAAAAGTACGGTACAGAGGAGGTTGTCTTTATCTTTATTGTTAATTTAAAGAAATATCATTTTGGTTCTAGAATAATGTTCAGGAACACTGTTGGTTGTACCACTTAAATGAATTTGTTTCTGAAATACAGTTCTGGAACTTTTTTTCCCATCATTCAACTGATTTAGGTTGAAATGCGATCTTTATAACAATGCAAGTGTATAAGAGCTTTATATGTGCACTTCGTAAAGTGTCTGGACAATTGAGTTACTATAAGCGTGTCAAATGTAGTTGCATGGGCAAACCTTAATTTTCTCTTGATGTTCTCACAAGTGCAAAAGCATTCAATGATTTATGTTGGATCTAAGTGTAGAACACATTAAGTATTAACAATATTCTAGCATTAGAGTAGTACCAAAGGGTAATCTCACAATTTTTATTTCTCCAAACTGAAAAAACTCAGGAACAACTATTAGATTCTATTCTTAATATACTTGGGAACGTCTATTAGATTCTATACTTAACAAACTTTGTATCAGAGATGTACTATGTTATAGCCCTTCATTTTTTTGGGTGTGCTACTTTGCAGGCCAAAAAGGAGAAAGAAAAAGAGGAAAAAGAGAAGAGAAAGGATAAGGAGAGAAGGGAAAAAGAGAGAGAGAAGGAAAAAGAGCGTGACAAGGAAAAAGAAAGGGGAAACGAACGAGCAACAAAAGATGAGGCAGATAGCGAGAGTATGGATGTTACAGATAACTATGAGCCCAAAGAAGAGAGAAAAAGAGAAAAAGACAGAGAGAGGAAACATCGGAAGCGACACCATATCTCTAACGATGAGGTGACTTCTGACAAGGATGAGAAAGAGGAACCTGAAAGAGACAAGGAGAGGAAACACCGGAAGCGACACCATAGCTCTAACGATGAGCTGGCATCTGACAAGGACGAGAAAGAGGAATCTAAAAGGTCCCGCCGACATAGCAGTGATCGTAAAAAGTCAAAGAAGGTTCTAATCTCTCCATTTAAATTTTGTTCTCTGCCCTGATTATGCTCTTTGGCATTCTGTAATATTGATATTCTTTTCCTCTTTCTGACAGCTTGCACACTCACCTGAATCCGATGGTGAAAGTCGGCATAAAAGACACAGAAGAGATCATAGGGATGGATCACGTCGAAATGGTGGTGGTTATGAAGAGTTAGAAGATGGGGAGCTTGGTGAAGATGGAGAAAGTTGAGTAGTTCTCAAAGTTTTACTAGCATACTGACTCCTGCATCTGACATCTCATAATGTTTTTGATGTTAAATATTTTACTGGGCAACAATGTTTATGTATCTAAAAGCACTGTTGTTAAAACTGCTGTAGCACTAAGTAGTTGCAATTGGAATCTGGAATGGTTATGGTGCTCCAAATTTTGGCAATTGCCCCTGAACTTGTATTATCAGCTGCTGCTTTCATCTTTAGAAGGTGAAAAAATAGGAAAGGGAAGATAAAGCCGGTTAGGAGTTGGGTATCTTTCCTTGCACTTGTACTCATCTGTGGACAGCAATTCCTTATTTACCCGGCCTATAATAGCCAAGAAGAAATTTTGATGGTGGCAGTCTGCGGGGCCTCCCACCTCTCTCTCTCTCTCTCTCCCTCCCTCCCTCTTCCTCTCCCTCTCCCTCTCCCTTTGTATCTTTTACGTATCTTTCAAGTTGGCAAATGTAGAAAATGTATCCTCGTGTGTTTTGATAAACTCTTCATTTGTCCGAGGCTAGATATTTGGTGTATGAACGTCAAGGCCTTGTGTGGAGAGTCTGCGGGTGAAGTGCACAGTTAGCCACTAATTAGAGATGTTTTTGCTTTTTAGCCACTGTTTCAAATGTATTTATTCTTTAGCCAGTGCTTAATAAATTTTTACCCGCCCGGATGAAAATATCCCTGTGCTAGACACGGGTGTTGTGTAAATATTAAGGACATGGTGTCCTTAACTTCATGAATGTTGAGTAAATATTAAGGACAAAGTGTCCTGTATTTGCACCTTGTTAAACTTTAGGACATCATATCCTTAACTGGGAAATATAAATACTAAGGACATGGCGTCCTTAACTTCATTGTGCAATGTAAATGTTAAGGATATAATGTCTTTAACTTGTGTTTAGTCGCCTTATATTCTTGCTACAAAGATTCTAATCGACTTTGTTAAGTCTACGAAATTTAGCTCGTACCAAAAGCATATCACATGGATTTTGGGTACACCATTAGAGAACCACACTTAAAAGACTTCACAGGGGAACTTTGGCCAGTCTTTGTGGAAAAGACATGAAGACGGAGTTTGATAACAAGAATTTGTTAGCTACCATTGTTTGAAAGCTGGCGATCAGAGTTCTTGGTTTTCAAATATGAAGTGAACTCTTCATTCACTGTCAACATATTTGGCAGAAATGGTAGGAAGAAAGGGCCCAAGGGCCATGGCTTAAGTAAAACATGAAGAAAAGAGGAAGAATGATATTATGTAGCCGCTTTCAAGATAATAGTCAATAAATGTATAATTTTTTTTAGATATATTCATTTTTATGTGTCATACAAAAAATCTATAATTTTATACATTTTTGTTGCTATCGAATTTAAATAGTTTTGGCAACCGGCTAAAAGTCATCTTTGCCTAGGGAGAGAATCCTTAAGATATTGTTGTCTCTTCATACTTTTAACGTTTTGTACCTTCTTCAAGGTTTTATGTAAGATATTCGAAGTGTGTCCTTTTCCTGTTTCTTTTTTATTCACTAAAAAATGGGTTGGACAATGAACTTTTTAAAAACGGATCAAATATGGATAAAAATCATATTATCCATTTAGAAAATGGATAACCAATTGGTAACCAATGGATAACCGATGAGTCTAACTTTTATATTTGTAAAGCCTCAAATTGGGGGTTTCTCAAGTTAGAGAGACTAAGAATTCTCCCAAAAGTTATCATATGCAAGAAGTCATGGATAATATGATTACTTATATTATCCGCCGGTTAACCCGTTTTTTATTCGTATTAAATATGGATCGGGTTGGATAATTTATCCGTTTTTTCATTACCCGTTTTCGACCCTAACCATATCCGACCCGTCCGTTTGCCACTCCTATGTGTGAGCAGGGTGCGGAAGGGGGTTCACTAGAATCCTCTTCGTCTGATAATTGCATTGTACTTATATGACAAAATCTATTTTTGATCTCTATATATTATATTTTGAATCTTTTAGCATTGCTCAAAGCATAGTCCAGTGGTTAAGAGTGTTCAAAATTTTGGTTAGTCACTAGTTCAATTCCCACTAACCACAATCTCTCTAGCCTTTTAACTTTTTTCTTTTTTGAATCCCCTTAGCAGAAAATCCTGCCTCCACCACGACCTGTGAGTTGCTTACTTTTAGGGCATTTTAGTTATTAAATACTTCTATTTAATATTGCCAACCTAATGTCACAAGGTGAGGTACACAAATAACCCTCAAAGGGGATGATCTTGAATTTTTGTCCCTTCTTGCATTATGGGCAGAACTTCAAGTTTAACAAGTGTTGCCCCTCGCTTGCCACGTGGGCAATACTTTTAATTTTTGACCTTAAAGTTCTATCCATGGGGGCAAACGGAAGTCAAAAGTTAAAGATCCACCCAAAAATGTCATATTTCTGTAATTTTTTGAATGTCGCATTACCGGTGTGTTAAATTTTGACGACTGACCAATAGTTTAATGGTGTTGGCTGGCAGGAAAAGGTTAATTTTTTGAGGGATCTTTTCGCAAATAGCCGGACATATTCATTATTTACTTTTTCTAGCCATATACGTAGATTATGGGTTATTGAAAGATATGTCACATACGATAGATAGAACCGTTTACGAGGAATGTGTTTATTATATCATATATAAGCCATCTATTTTCATTTTAAGAGATTAAGTGGACGGGTATTTGGGTTAATTCTATCTTCTCTTCTCAAAAAGCTTTGTACTAACACGTGAACTAATAGTAACACCTTCCAAAAGCTGAATATGGACCAAGGTATAGTTGCAGTGTAAGCCCAAACCAAATAAACCTTACATCTGGGCGTAGACGAAGCCTTATGCTGTTAAACCAGCCTTGTTATGACTTGTTCCAAGGAATCTTAATTAGGGTTCACCCCAGTTCTTCATCTATAAATGCTATTACAATCGCCGCATACACTGTAAGCTTCAATTTATTTTCACAAGAATAAGTGGATATCTATCACTCCAGAGACCATTTTCTTGCATATTTTAGCTCTTATTTTTTTTGGTTGCATCGATCTGTTTATGAATTTTTTACATCAACATGTTCATTTTATAGAACATTTAAAACTGGATATTTATTTCATTTTTTTTTTAAATTTATAAAGAGGTGGTTTTGCGATGACTAGAAAAAATTCCTCGTACTGAATGCCATTGCCATGGCATGATAGACTCTTTTACACCCATAGAATATGAGCAACAATCACCCTTTTCCATATTATCTTTTCTTTCTTCTTATTCTATTTTTTTATCAACAATAACAATTATCTGATCTATGTTGTAAAGTTGTAGCAGACATGCCATTTTTAGAATTTTAAACTGTTTGGTGGCAACAAATATTTTCAATTTTGAACATGGTAGCAGGTAGAAGTAGGTATTTTGTGTGAAATATGAGATACTCTGCTCTTTTGGTGGATGTGTTCCTGGAGTTAGGCCTCATAAACTACATGGCATTTTGTTTTGCCTTGTTTTTTTGGTCTCTCCAAAATTGTCACAAGGTGGTGTTTAAAGCCCTAATTTGTCACAGAAAAACGATTCAAGAAATTTGGGTTACGCACACCTCCAAATTTTGTTACCTGGAGATTGCCATCTGCTCCTGTTTCAGTTCCTTTAAATTCTTCATCTTTGATGGTCAAATATGAAAACAAACTACAGCAAGTATTATGTACATTTTAAAGTTGGTGGTGTTATGTGGCTGAACCAGACATAAGGCAGGTGTTACCACATACATGGTTGTGGGAACCGTTGAATGTCTGGAACAGTAAAGGTGTTCTTCGTTGCCCGATAGTTTCCTTTTTTGACTACTCGTGCTACATCAGAACCCCATACTTCACATCTTTATTTCTTTACGTTCCAAGGATTGTTTATAAATTGGTAACAAATAACCATAATAGCATACTAAAAGAAACGATTTCATAAAATTCATCTCAAAAGGAAGACCACGGATGCATTCAAAATATTTCACCAAGAACGAAAAAATGAACAACTTGTTGCAGTCGATGATGAGAAGTTGAGTCAAGCAACTATTGTCACTATGGCAGAAGTTGCAAATTATAAAGAATTGGATGAGTAAATTCTTTAAAAATATGATTTTAAATTTGCTTAGGTGAAATACATAAACAACTTGTCTCCAACGACTATACAAACACCTCAACTTAATCCATTACCAATTAAACACTCCAAGTATTACCAATTAAACAAAGTGGCTATTAAGTGGATTAAATAAACACTAAGTGTAGCAAATTATGTGTGTGAATTACACTTGCCAATGACATTAAAATGAACCAATTACCAATGACATTAAAATGAACCAATTAAAGGATGACGCTAGTAATTTGTAATAACTAAAACAAAAACAACCATCTGACCTCCTTCCCCACACCTGGTCCCACCTAGCTACCTCATAATATTAGTTCGGCAAAAATGGAGTCTTACCGGAATAACCAAAAAACAGAATTGACAGACAGCTCCAACCACCCAAATACGATACGGGCAAAAGCTCTCTAATCTTGTCAATGCCCATATATGATTAACAAATTTGTTTAGTGAATATATGAGTACTTATTATCAGAACAACTACATACACATTAGAGGATGGCTAAGATGAATACATCATAGTATCTCCATAAATAAATAAAGAATCCAATAGTAATATTCAACAACAAATTGAGTATAGTAAAAACAAATCAATAGCGGTCAAGCCAGTGAATGTCAAAGATTTAAAGCATCAAAGCAGCGGCAAATACAACTACAACAGCTGATCCGGCGACGACAACTCTATTCAAGGAACCAGAATTAGGAGAGTTGGGAGGAGAACCACCAGGAGCGGTGGCGATAGATGGAGGAGAAGCACTGGAAGGAGATGATACCGAAGTATCGACAGTTGGTGGAGCTGGTCGAGACAGATTTTAGATTTGTTTTGCTATGCTTTTTTGTATGTGGTGGAGGCGGCTAAAGCAGTGGTGGAGCGCAGGAGTAGGTGGACGGAGTTCTTATGGTGGTGGCCGTAGCAACGGTGGAGATGGTAGTGTCAGTTTGAGATTGAAAGGAGAAATAAGTACAAAATGAGGTACCAATTTTCCTATATTAGCTTGCTATTTGGGCTGCCATGGAAATTGTTCTTGTCCTCCATTGAAGGTGAAAATTTTGAAGAAGGAAATCGGTGAAATGAATTGAAGTGGGAAAAAATAAAGAAGGTAAGTGGGACCATATAAAGTAAAATTAATTTTTAAAAAGAAGAAAAGGAAAAACTTGATTTTATGGGTTTCAAGTGTATGTGAATATAAAGCACACACTTTGCCATGTTAGCGTAAGGAATTCACGAGGTCGTACTTCAGTCGAGAAGAAAGTGTGTAATTGATAATTGGGTCAGTTGAAGTGTTTGTTTGATCGTTGAGGACAACATAAATGGGCCTTTATGTATTTCGCCATTTGCTTATATGTTTTTTTTTGGTAATTAAAGACATACATTAATAATTAAGTGTCATTACAGACGTGGACAAGTCTCGGCGACATGGTGCCTGCTTTGTCTCTTTCAAAAGAAGATACAACAAAAGAATGTGGATAATAAAACAAGTTTAAATCCCCCAAAACATCAGAGCTGCTCCCTTTCTTAGCCAGCTTGTATGCTACTTCATTTGCCTCCCTAAAGATGTGCTTCAGCGGTGGATCCTCCATCTCCTGTAATAGCCTTCTGCAATCATCAACCAAAATTTGATAATATCCGTCATTGCTATTCATCAATTTAATTAATTCTTTACAGTCAAATTCGATGGTTAAGTGTTGCATTCCTTTCTCTTTGGCCAGTTTTAATCCGTGAAGTAAGGCTAGAGCTTCCATGTAGATATTTGTGGCATGTGGTATGGCCATGCTGAACCCAAGGATCCAATTGGTGTTGTTGTCTCTGAAGACTCCCCCAATCCCCCTTACCTGGGTTTCCCATGCAGGAACCGTTTATGTTGAGTTTGATAAAATTTGGTTCAGGGGGCTCCCATTTGATGAAGGAAATGCGTTTGTCTGGTTTAGTGTGGATGGTTTCTGTCACATATTTGAACTCTATTGCTTTACTGATGATGTGGTTCGCTAACGTGGGGTTTTTATTCTTATTGAATAGAATTTCGTTCCTAGCAACCATAAGTGCCAGAGAATGAAAGGAAGGGCCTTCCTCCAGCTAATGAGATCATTAAACATGCCTTTGGAGTTAATTTGTTTCTTTAGCCATGAGGGAATGGTATAAGTATTGGTGTCAAGGTGTTGGAAGTTATGATTGTAATTAATTCCTTCCCATATATGCTTGGAGTACGTACATTTAAAGAAGATGTGCTCTATGTCCTCCCTCTCTTTGTGACAAATACTACACATATCCGTATCACTCATGTGTTTTTTAAAAGCATGAGGATGGTGAGAAGCCTATTATGGGCTACAAGCCAAAGGAAGGATTTTATCTTATTGATTGTTGGGACTTTCCATATCCATCCATAGTCTGAGTTGTTTTCCGGGTTCTTTTGGGGGTGGGTGATGAGCTCATAAGCTGCTTTGGTGGAGAAGGAGTTATGGTTTAGAGTGTTCCAGCTGGGCTTATCCCTAGATGGACGACCCTTCTTAATATAAGTGTTGTGAACTTTTTGCTTTATGCCGTTAGGCAGATCAAATGAAATGGTATTCAAATTTATGGTACCATTAGCTATGATAGAAGAGAGAGTGAGATTTGCCTCATTCCTCGTTAGTGGCCCCTGAATGAGGTTCCTCAAGGGTTCGGCATTGTTAATGGCTTTCCCATCCCCTATTGTCCAGTGCAACCCTTTGTTACAAATTTCTGTCCCTTCTGCTATATTCTTCCATATATGAGAACCCCTCTTTTTTTTATAAGTTTTGTTAGTCAATTTGTCTTTGTATCGTACTTGTTATGGAGGACCTGAGCCCATAGGGAGTTTTTATCTTTAGAATATCTCCATGCTAATGTTGCTTTAAAGGAGGAATGTTTCCACTGGGATTTATATAACCCCAAACCACCCTCCTTTTTTTGATTTGGTAACTATATCCCATTTAATAAGGTGACATTTTTTCTTTTCGTTTGTACTTCCCCACAGGAAGCTCCTTTGAATAGCATCAATCTTATTGGTAGTGGTCTTTGGGAGATTGCATGACATAGTTGGGAATGACTGCTAGGGTGGTTTTTATCAAGGTGGTTCTACCCGTCATGTTTAGGAAATTCGTTTTCCATCCATGAAGCCTATTGTTGAGCCTGTCTATAATGAATTGAAAATCTTTGCTGGTTATCCTGTGATTTATCATAGGAAATCCCAGATATTTGCCAAAGTTGGTCGCTTGCTTCATAGATAGACTCTGGCTAATGTGATTCTTAATGTCCTAGGGAGTATTGTTGGAAAAAAGGATTCTAGATTTATTGAAATTAATAGTTTGTCCTGATATATTGCAAAATTTATTCAGGGTATCAATGAGGGACTTGCAGTTTTTCTAGTTGTCATCCATCATTAACACTAGTCATGTGCGAAGAAGAGGTGGGATATGGGAGGGCCCTTGGCAGATATTTTAATAGATTCCTACCTGCAGCAGTCGATCTCATGGTTAATGAGTCTCAAGAGCATTTCCATGCAGATAATAAAGAGGTATGGGGATAGGGGGTCCCCTTGCCTTATGCCTCCAAAGGGTGTGAAATAGTCAGTGCGTGAGCCGTTAATAAGGATAGAGGTTGAGGTGGTAAAGATGCATGACATAATGATGTCTATTAGCTTATTAGGAAAGTGTAAATATTTAAGCGAGAACCTAACGAAGGACCACTCTCTTTTGTCAAAAGCTTTTTCTAGGTCGATTTTAATCATCATTTTGGCTTTTTCACCTTTTGTACTTTTGAAATGGTTTAGGACTTCCTGAACGATGATAGTATTGTCAGAAGATCTTCTCCCCTTAATAAAACTAGTTTGAGTAGGATGGATGATATTGGGAAGAGGTTTGATCTTATTTACTATGATTTTTGTGACAATCTTGTAAGTTGTGTTGCACAGGCTAATGGGTCTATACTGTTTAATTGTCTCAGCATTCTGGAACTTATGGCATATATAGGTTTTGTTCATAGTTTCTATCATTTGTCTATTACCAAAGGTACTAATGACGAAGTCTACGAGTTGATTCTTCATCTCGTTCCAATATTTTTGATAGAAAAAGGGATGTAGGCCATCTGGCCCCGACGCTTTAATAGGCTTGAAGGAATTGAGGGCTTGTTTAATTTCTTTCTCATTAGGGGTTAGGCATAGGTCATATTTCTGCGACTCTTTAATAGTAGTGTAGTAGGACATATATGTATTATCTTTGTAGGACATCTCTTGCTTGGTTGAGTAGAGGTCAAACAAGTTTTTAATAATAAGCTCATTAATATCTTTGAGGTTATAATATCAATTTTTCCCTTCGTCTTTGAGGCTTAGGATCCTATTTTTCCTTCTCCTATGCATGGTAGTAGTGTGGAAAAATTTTGTATTTGCATCCCCCTCTTGAAGCCACTGGACTCTGGATTTAAGTTTCAAGAAATCTTCTTCTAATCTGAGAGTATTCTTATATTCTTCCAATAGGTTGATTTCTAGGTCAATCAGGAACTTGCTATTAAGGTAATTGCATGATCTTTAGATACCCTCTAATCTAGCCATGACTTCCCTTTTTTTTAAAGATGTTGCCAAAAGTGTTCTTGTTCCAGTCCGTAACTTTTTCAGTGAATGTTTTAATAGCATTGGTAATATTTTCTTGATTATTCCAAGTTTCTTTAACCAACGGCTTAAAAGTGGGGTGAGACGTCCACATGGATTCAATTCTAAAAATGGTCCCACTTCTACCAAAGTTCTTTGTGAGGTCTAGTCTTCGGGGGCAGTGATCTGAATGAGTGCACGTTAAGTGTGTGACGTGAGCTTCTTGAAATATATTGATCCATTCTAGGTTTGCTATGCATCTATCTAGTCTTTCCATAATTAGGGAATTATTTTTTTTTCCTTTTATTTGTCCATGTGAATTTTGACCCTTTAAACCCTAGGTCTATTAACCCACAGTGACCAAGGCAATTGAGGAATTCAGTGATTCTTCTATTGTTAACAGGCAAGCCTCCAAATTTTTCTGAAGCTCTAGTGACTTCGTTGAAGTCACCTATAACAAGCCATGGTCCTTTAAAATTATTTGTGACTGTTTTTAGGTTTTCCCATAATATTAGTCTTTCTGCTAAAAGATTGCTATCATAAATAATAGAGATAAGCCATGGTTAAGGTTATTAGGGACCTTTATCATGGCATGAACCTCCTGACCCGTGGAACCAATTTGATCAACGATGATGTCTCCATTTTTCCACATGATTGCAATACCTCCTGAGTTTCCTTGTGCAGCAACCTGAATTAGGTTGTCGAAGCCAAAGTCACTCCTGAGTGTATGGTATTCCTCCATTCTTGTTTCCAGCAGTGCCACCAGAACTGGCCTGTTGTAATCCAGCATGGACCTAAAGTCCCTACGAAAGTCAGCATTTCCTGCTACCCTACAGTTCCAGATGATGACGGTCATTGAGTTATTCCTGATGTACAAGCTCTCCCCTAGTTGTGGTTCAAGCTCTGCGTGTTCTCTATTCTTAGCTGGGTCATTTGTGCAGCATTGGCCCAGAAGTGTGTGTACATGGTTGGAACCATCACCACCCCATATTTGAATAGGGTTGGTGCTGATAACATTCTGATGTTCAAGGAGAATTTCCTCAATTCCTATGGGCAACGTAAGATGAACCTTTTTTCTCTTCTTTCCTTGAACGCCAGTGTTTTTGGGTTTCTTAGCATTCCATATTCCACTCTTGCTGTTGTTGATATTCCGTCCTCTTCATCCTCCTCTTCCATCTGTTGGGTTGAGTTGTTCTAATAGTTGTGCTCCATCTGAGCATTGTTGTTGTTGAGGGGGATCGGGTTGGGAGTCAACCCTGGATTCTCCTGTTGAGTTGTTGCCTGCTGTGGGAACTACCATGCTTGGTTTTCCTGCTTCGTGGGGGATGTTGTTTGGGTTCGGGGAGGGTTCCCATTGTAGTAGAAAGGGGTTAGGTTTGGTGTTTGGCTCAGATTGTAGATGAATGGGAGGTTCAAATTGGTTGGGTTTGGGGTGGTGTGAGGATACTGGTTCTGGGAGTTCTATGGGTTGGAGCTCGTTGGGTTGAAAGAGGGGTATGTTGGTGGTGTTTGTGGCATTGGTAGGTCCATCCATGGGTTCATGGCAATGTTGTCCATTCCAATTCGGAGCCCCCTGTTATTATTTGCGCGAGGTAGCTTGGATTTTCTATTTGGATTGTTATGTTTTGGACATTGAGTTGGAGGTTCATGCTCAGTGCATGCCCCGTGAGGCCATATTCCAGCCATGATTGAGGAACATGGTTTGGTGGGAGTGCTGGGGTTGTGAACACGATGGGGTTTTGATTCCTTTGCTTGGGAGGGGCAGTTTGTATTGGGGTGGGAGATTGATATTGCTCCCTTATCCACACATTCTCCTTGCCCTGAAGTATCTCCTGTGGTGATTGTTCGTAGGGAGCCTTGGCATTTTTGTTGTTGATTAACGCAGTATTGTTTGGTTGGGTAGTGTTGTGGCCCATGAAATGTTTAGGCTTGTTTAAATTGTAGGGAGTGTTCCTATTCTTGGGTGTAGCTAGGTTTAGGGTCTTAGGATCCTCTATTAATAAATCTTGCTCATTAATGATGAATTGATTGGTTTTCATGTCTATGGTTTCTTGTACCGTTTATGATGGACTAGGTATATTTTCCAATGGTGCATTTAATAGTGATTGGATATTCCTTTTCATTTTGAGTGTTTTTAGGGCTGCCGTATCGTTAGGGGCTTGTTTGATCTCTATAACGTCCATATTTTGTGCTTCGGATGAGTTGACCGGCGTGGTGTTCTGGGTAGGGGGGTCATTATTGGTTTGTGTCATAAGTGTTTCAAATTTATTATGGCATGTTATAGAGTTAATGAACGAGGCTGCAGGTTCTTTAATGTTATTAATGTGTCTTGGTAAATTGTTCATTGACAATCCTAATTGGTTTTGGTTCTTGTTGCCTAGCGGGGTGCTTTTGTTGTTTTTGTCCGTTGGTTTTTGTGGGGGGCTTTGGTTATTAGGGTTGGTTGGGTAGTTCTCTTGGGAGGTACTTGCTATGATGTCTCTGTTGTGCATTAAATAGGTGCCGACTTGTGTATTGAGGGTGTCAAGGCCTTATTGTTTATCAGTGGGTAATGTGTGGGCTTTACTAAGGAGGCCTTAGTGTCCAGTCGGTCTTTCTATTGGTTCTGTGGCAGTTCATTGCCCTCCATGTTTGATGATGGTGTTCCTGGGTTGCTGCCATTCCCGTGATTTTTTGGATTCCAAAAGCTTGCCGTTGTTTTCCCAGCTCCATGATTTTTGTTTTGAGTACTGGTTTTGGGGTTGGGTTTGTTTGGTCTTTGTTTGTTATGGCTTCCAGAATCTCCTTCTCTCCTACCTGTTTTTTATGGTGAGATACTACCATCCATTACTCAATTTATTTAGTTAGGGAGTGGATTTCTTGTATGTTAATGTATTGGTTGTTTTTGTTTTGGTCCTCTGCCTTAGGTTGGTTAGGGCAGCTTCTATGTACATGTCCCAGTTTCCCACAGTTTGTGCATAGTAGGTTAAACCCTTCGTATTCTATTCTTTGGTAATGTTTGCCTAGTATAACATGGTTTTTAGGGGTTTCTCTATTGGGATTAGGATACACACCCTTGCATATTTCCCTCTTAGTGCCGATGAGGTGCATGCGTCTATGCTAATTAGTTGTCCTAGTTTGTTTCCTATTTTTTCCAGAATCTCGAAGTCATAAAACTCCATAGGGAGTTCTGGGAGTCTATCCCAAATCGCCGAGTAAGTTAGGGAGGCTTCTGAGGCCACGAGTCTGGGCTCCCATTTCCTTACTGTGAGGTATTGGTTTCCTATGAACCATGGTCCCTCATGCAAGGCTTTGTCATAGTTCTCTCTTTTGTTAAATTTAACTAAGTAGTAGTCATTTCCAAAATCAATTAGCGATATTTGTTCTGACAGTTTCCAAATGGTCTGGAGTTTACTTTGAAGGAATAAGTATCCTACTCTTCTTCCAAATTTTTTTATAATAAGGGCATTTGACCAGTTTTTGTACATTCTCTCCTTATCACTGGAAGTGATAGGGATGAAATTATCCGACTCAAGGACGTTGCCCACCTTATCTGAGGCAAAGAGATTTTCGCTCTCATCTAAGGCGTCAAGGGAACCCACGTTACTTTGGACCATAATGTGGTTCATGTCCTGTTGGCTTGGGGTATTGCAGGTAAGTTTGTTCAAGAAGGAACACTCTCTTGTACCTATGGTGTTTTTTGGGTTCTACTGGTATGGAGCTTCTGGTGTTGTATTGTCACCATTTCCTTCCCTTCTGGTTAGTGCCTGGGTCGTATCTATGTCCATAGAAGTGGAAGTTAGTAGGGATTCATTGTTGCTCAGATCTGTGGGCTTGATGGTGTGCATGTGGGGAGTTCTGGTGCAAGGAAAATAGTGTAGGGGCGTGATAACTAGGTATTATGATGCATTTTATACTCCTTCTTATTTGAGTTTTGATTAAAAATGTGTACAAAATAGTCCCAAAGGCTTACATGTTGTACTTGTTGCAGGGTTTGGTCAACAAGGTGACAATTCGTCAAAACCGGCTCAAAAAAGGAGTGAAACATGCACAAGTACCAAGAACAAGTCCAAGCACAGTGCAACAGGTCTAATGCGGCCGTACTCCATTCTGTGCGATCCGCAATGAGGAAGTTCAGAGAGGTGCTCATTTCAGACACTCAAGCAATGCGGCCACAAAGCGGTTTGTGCGGACCGAATTGGCTGCATCGCGGCCGCACTCGATATTGTGCGGTCCGCAAAGCTGGAATTCAGAGAGATGCCAATTTGGGGAATCATTGCCAGTGCAGTCCGTGGTCCTTTTTGTGCGGACTGCAATAGAAGCCACCGCGTTTTGTGCGGCCCCCGGTGGCCAGTTCAGAGAGAAGACTTTTAAACCAAGAAGCCTCATTGCGGCCGCACTCGATTTTGTGTGGTCCGCACTACCCCCGCAGGGGTATTTTTGTCCAGAAAATTCGGCCTAGTATAAATAATTTTTTTTCTCATTTTTAGGTCATCATTTGTATTTTAACGTTGGGTTGCGCTCGTGAACAATGTTCCTTTACCATTTTAAGTAATTTTATCATTGAATCTTCAAGTTTTAGCTTGTAATTAAATATTATGGGTTTTTCTTCATCTATTTCTTTGTTTTCTTCTATTATCATGCGTAGCTAGACCCATTAGCTAGGGTTGTGGCTCAACCCTAGTATGGGTATTTGATGAGTCTTGTATTTTAAGGCTTGAATGTCTATGAGTGTTTGATATTTGGACTAATTTATGATTTCAATGTTGAATTAGTGGTTGCAAATACTAATTTGTGCCTATTTGACTTGGGCTCTTATTAAGAAAGAGAGCCTAAGTCTAGGAAAATTAGTCCAACAAGGAATTGGGGCGTATTCAAGAGATTGCTAGCCCCAATTAAAGGGTTAAACCTAGAGATAGTAATACCCGACTTGAAACTTAATTACTTGCACAAATTATCATACCTAATTGGTCTTGAGAAAGTCAATTAGGGCAAAATCACTCAAACTACCGAGAGGTATAGAGTGAGTAGTATCGTGCAATGGTTATATCGTAATCCCCAATATGACAACCTAGCCTTAGACTCGAGAACCCGTCAAGTGTCCACCTAGGAGAAAGTCACTTCCCTAGTGCCTTCTTAACTATTTAGGCAACCTTCAAGTAGTTTACTCTTAGCTTAACTTAGCTTAATTTAGCATCTTATAGTATAAATTTAGAAGTAATATCAAACCAACTATGATTAGAAGTGCAATTAAGAGCAATTACGCATCTCCAATTTAGATAGAAACTCAATTTCCATTTCTAGCTCCTTGTGAAAATCGATCCCGACCTTTTCGGATAAAAGCTGCTTCGACCACTCTCGCTACTTTGTAGTAGTGCAGGGTTGACACCGATTACTTTTTGGTGCCGTTGACGGGGAATTAACGATTTTGGCTATCTATCTAAATAGTTTTGTGTATTGTTCTTCTTTACTTCTATGTTACTAATTTGTGTGTGTCACAACTTCAGGTACAAAATGACAGCAAACAACCCACCTCTTGGAGATCTTCTGCCAGGGGAGGAGGTAGATGACAATGTTGATGATGAGGTCCCTATTGTGCCTCAAGGACAAAGGAGAGGCCGCCAGGCCAATGATAATATTCCAGACCCTCCCCAGCCACCTCCAAGACTGGCTCCTCGAGTGCTTCCTAACCAAGGATATGAAGTGCAATTGTCTCACCTCAGATCCGGGCAGGAAATTTTCAAATTACCAATGTAATGCTGGCATTGCTGGAGCAGCGTGGGTATTTCACGGGCACTGCCAATCAGAATTCTTACAAACATCTCAAGGGTTTTGTGGATACCTATTGGGGGAGCAAGCAAACTAATGTGGCCGAGGATGCACTTCGATTGAGACTATTCCCTTGCTCACTTAGAGGGAAGGCATTGGATTGGCTTGAGCGACTTCCCAACCATTCCATCACTACTTGGGATGAGTTGGTGGATAAGTTCATTGCAAAGTTTTTCTCACCGGGGCACATGGCAGCATTGAGAGATGAGATCTTAGCCTTCAAGCAGGAGCCCACCGAACCATTACATGAGATTTGGGAGCGATATAGAACCATGGTAAAGGAATTTCCCAACAATGATATGACTAAGGTGATGATCCAACAGACTTTCTACCGGGGCATTAACACAACAAACTAGTGCATATTGAACCAATTTGCTGGGGGCAATTTCATGAAGCTGTTGTATGATGAGGCTTGTGACATTCTTGACGAGATGGCTGACACTTCCTCCGCTTGGCAAAGTAGAGCCAATGTGCCACAGGGTGACCCCACGGTCACTCACTTTCATAAAGAGCTACATGACCATGGGCAGGCTATAGCAGAGCTGACAACTACAATGAACCAGTTAGCAAAGGCACAATTGCGACAAGTTCAAAATCCGCGCCAAGTAAATGCTATGGAGGGTGTCAACATGCTAGTGAACAAAAGAAGACAAAGAGGTCAACAAAACCAAGGGAGTTCAAATCAATTTGACAATGATTGTGGTGGATTCCAAGATGAAGGTTATGATGGGCAGAATGAAGAGGTGCAATACGTGAACAACTATCAAGGCCAAAGGGGCAATTCTTCCAACCAACAACAATGGAGACCCCAAGGCAATTGGGGTAATCAACAACAACAAGGCAATGGTAATTGAGGGAACAACAACAAAAATTTGAATTGGGGCAATCAGAACAATAATCAGAACAATCAGGGTAATTGGAATGGCAACAACAACAACTGGGGTGGTAACAACAATCAGGGAGGTTGGAACAATGGCAATCAAGGAAATCGGGGGTAAGGCTTTCAAAGGCCCCCAATGCATCAACAACCAAACAATCCACCCCCATTTCCATCCCAAGGTCCTAGTTCTTCCAACAACAAAATGGGGAGAATTGAAATGATGTTTGAACAGATGATGAAAAAGAATGCGGACTCTGATGCTCAGTTGGCTTCCCACAATACCTTAATCAGAAACTTAGAGGTTCAATTAGGCCAAATCTCACAGTCTTTGAATACTCGCCCTAAGGGGGCACTACCAAGTGATACAGTAGTTAACCCGAAGGGTGGGAATAATCATATGATGGAGGTGACTACGAGAAGTGGAAGAGGCGGTGATGTGAATGCCTCCAAGCAAAAAGCAGTTTTGAGTGATGAAGTTGAGTTGCAAGAAGATGAAATTCCTTTGGTGGTTGAAAATATGGTTGATGAGAACGTCAATGAAAAAGTAAGGATTGATATTCAAGATGCTAAGGTGGAAACTCAGAATGACGTGAACCCGTCTAGGGAACACGTAATAGACATGCCGGAAACGATTGTGCCTAAAGCCAAGGCTCCTTTGCCAAGACCACCTCCACCTTATCCTCAAAGGCTCACGAAGCAGAAAAATGAGAATCAGTTTAAAAAGTTCATTGACATGATAAAGAGCTTATCCATTAACGTGCCTTTGGTGGAGGCTCTGAAACAAATGCCGGGCTATGCTAAATTCATGAAGGACTTAGTGACAAAGAAAAGATCCATGGATTGTGAAACTATCAAGATGACCCACCAAGTTAGTGTAATTGTACACTCAATGGCCCTGAAGCTTGAAGATCCTGGTGCTTTCACCATTCCTTGCACCATTGGGAGTGCAGACTTTGCTAAAGCTTTATGTGATTTGGGGGCAAATATCAACTTGATGCCCTACTCAGTTTTCAAGACTTTGGGTATTGGGCAACCGAGGCCGACTTCCATGAGATTGCAAATAGCGGATAGAACGATGAAGAGACCATTGGGTATTATTGATGATGTCCTTGTCCGGGTGGACAAATTTATCTTGCCAGCTGATTTTGTGATCTTGGATTGTGAGGTTGATTATGAAGTTCCAATCATATTGGGAAGACCTTTCCTTGCTACTGGGAAGG
The DNA here is from genome assembly GCF_000715075.1 of Nicotiana tabacum. Taxonomy (NCBI): domain Eukaryota; kingdom Viridiplantae; phylum Streptophyta; class Magnoliopsida; order Solanales; family Solanaceae; genus Nicotiana; species Nicotiana tabacum. The sequence continues at coordinate 56,524,829 of NC_134097.1, forward strand.
CTTTAGTTGATGTGGAAGCATGGGAACTCACATTTCGGGTAGGTGATGACAAAGTGGTCTTTCATGTGTGCAAGTCAATGAAGCAGCCCAACAGTTCTGAAGTGTGCTCTTTTGTGGACCTTGTCACCGCAGTGATAGTTGATGATACTAGTGCAATGATCAATGTGGAGGACCCTCTAGAGGTAGTTTCGTTGAATCTTGATGTAAATGATGATGAAGGCCGAGTGGAGTGTGTGAATGCTTTACATGGGATGGGCTCTTACTCTTATGAGCCTAGGAAACTATCTTTGGATCTTGAAAATAGGAAGACTCCTCCAACAAAACCTTCAATTGAGGAACCTCCGGTGTTGGAGTTGAAGCCATTGCCTCCACACCTCAGGTATGAGTTCTTAGGCCCTAGTTCAACTTTGTCAGTTATTCTTTCTTCTTGTCTTACTAACATGCAGGTTGATGCCACATTGGCGGTGCTTCAAAAGCGGAAGAAGGCAATTGGATGGACCTTAGTTGATATTCGGGGGATAAGCCTCGCATTCTGTATGCACAAAATTATTCTGGAAGATGATGCAAAGCCCTTCTTGGAACATCAAATGAGGTTGAACGAGGCAATGCAAGAAGTTGTGAAAAAGGAGGTGATCAAGTGGTTGGATGCCGGGATTGTGTACCCCATCTCTGATAGCTCTTGGACTTCATCAGTGCAATATGTACCGAAGAAGGGTGGCATGACCATGGTTGTGAATTCGCAAAATGAGTTGATTCCTACCAGAATCATCATCGGTTGGAGGGTATGCATGGACTATCGCAAGTTGAATAAAGTGACCCGCAAAGATCATTTTCCATTGCCTTTTCTTGATCAGATTTTAGATCGACTTGCTGGGCATGCCTTCTATTATTTCTTGGATGGGTATTCTGGTTACAACCAAATCTTGATTGCTCCGGAAGATCAGGAGAAGACCACATTCACTTGTCCGTATGGCACCTTTGCCTTTTCTCGGATGCCTTTTGGGTTGTGTAATTCACCGGATACATTTCAGTGATGTATGATGGCCATTTTCACCGATATGGTGGAAGATATCTTGGAGGTGTTCATGGACGACTTTAGTGTTGTGGGTAATTCGTTTGAGGAATGTTTGAAAAATCTTGATAGAGTGTTGGCCCATTGTGAAGAAACCAATCTTGTTCTTAATTGGGAGAAATGCCACTTCATGGTGGAAGAGGGCATAGTTCTTGGGCATAAAATTTCAAAGCATGGTATAGAGGTGGACAAAGAAAAAATTGATGTGATTTCAAGGCTCCCTCCCCTACCTCTGTCAAGGGAGTTCGAAGTTTTCTTGGGCATGCGGGGTTCTACCGGAGATTTATCAAAGACTTTTCGAAGGTAGTGAATCCCTTATGCAAGTTATTGGAAAAAGATGCCAAGTTTGTGTCCGATGAGAGATGTATGCAAGCTTTTGAACTTCTCAAGCACAAGTTTACCATCACTCCTATTATTATCGCACCTAATTGGAGCTTGCCTTTTGAGCTCATGTGTGATGCGAGTGATGTTGCGGTTGGGGCGGTTTTGGGTCAAAGAGTGAACAAAATATTTCATCCGGTGTACTATGTGAGCAAGACAATAAATGATGCTCAAGTGAACTACACGGTGACTGAGAAAGAGCTTTTGGCTACTGTGTTCCTAATGGAGAAATTTCGGCCATATCTTATGAGTGCCAAGGTCATATCCATACCGATCATGCAGCACTCCGGTACTTGATGACGAAGAAGGATTCCAAAGCTAGATTGATGCGATGGGTCTTGTTACTTCAAGAGTTTGATTTGGATATTGTGGACCGGAAGGGTAGTGAAAACCAAGTGGCGGACCACTTGTCCTGCTTGGAGGAGGAGGGGAGGCCTCGTGATGGCCTAGAGATTAATGATTCATTTCCCGACGAACAACTCCTTTCAGTGTCGGTGAATGGTATGCCATGGTTTGGGGATGTTGCTAATTTTCTTGTGAGTGGTATAATCGCGTGTGAGCTCTCTTCTAACTAAAGGAAGAAGCTCAAACAAGATAGTTTGGATTTCTATTGGGATGAGCCGTACTTGTTCAAGATTTGCACGGATGGTGTGATCCGAAGGTGTGTTCCGGAGGAGGAGCAATTGAGTATCTTAGAAGCTTGTCATTCCTCTCCCTATGGTGGACATCATGGCGGGGCGAGGACGGCTTCCAAAGTTCTTAGTTATGAGTTTTATTGGCCAACTTTGTACAAAGATACAAGTGAACTTGTGAAAAGGTGTGACGAATGTCAAAGAGCGGGTGGAATTTCAAAGAAAGACGAGATGCATCTCAACACCATTCTTGAAGTTGATATTTTTGATGTATGTGGCATTGATTTTATGGGCCCCTTTTTTAGCTCGTGTGGGAACAAATACATTCTTGTGGTGGTTGACTATGTTTTAAAGTGGGTTGAAACCGTGGCTTTACCCAACAATGAGGCCCGGAGTGTTGTTACGTTTCTCAAGAAGAGCATTTTTACAAGGTTTGGAACTCCTCGAGCAATCATAAGTGATGGGGGGGGGGGTCTCATTTTTGTAATAGAGCTTTTGATACTTTACTTGCAAAGTATGGTGTCAACCACAAAGTTTTTACTCCTTATCATCCTCAAGCAAGTGGCTAAGTTGAAGTCTCAAACAGGGAAATCAAGAGTATATTGTCAAAGACGGTCAATGAAAATAGGACCGATTAGTCAAAGAAGTTGGATGATGCTCTATGGGCTTATAGGACTACTTACAAGACTCCGATTGGTATGTCTCCGTACCGGTTGGTGTTGGTGTTTGGGAACGCTTTCCATCTACCAGTTGAGTTAGAGCACAAGCCCATGTGGGCTTTGAGGAAGCTGAATCTTGAATGGGATGTGACAGCAAATCTTCGCGTGGATCAGTTTAATGAACTTGATGAATTTCGATTCCATGCCTACTCCAGTTCGTCCTTGTACAAGGATAAGATGAAGTACCTTCATGATAAGTATGCTCGTGGTAAGGAGTTCAAAGTGGGTGATTTGGTTCTCTTGTTCAATTCTCGATTACGTCTGTTTCTAGGAAAGCTTAAGTCGAAATGGAGTGGACCTTTTGAAGTGGCATTTGTGACTCCGTTTGGTGCACTTGACTTGAAGAACAAAAATGGGGAGGTTTTCAGAGTTAATGGGAACAGGGCCAAACACTACCTGGGCAAGATTGACGCCAGCCACGTGGTGGCACTTCTTCATCTAAAGTGATTTGATGGTAACCTGCGTCGTGCCGCGACGTTAAATCAGGCGCTTCTTGGGAGGCAACTCATGTGTCTTTCTTTTTGTTTTTCTTTGATTCTTTTTGTAGTGTAGGATTTCTTTTTGGACTGACTGGTTGTGAGATGTTGTAGGATTATTTTGATGCAGTGCAGGACCAAGTTTGGAAAAATGATCAGTCTCTAAAGTTTGCAATGCGGACCGTACTTCATTTTGTGCGGCCGCAAAGGCCTTTGTGCGGGAGCAAGAATTCAATGCGGACCGCAGAGTGATTTGTCAAAAAATGAGGAGTCTCTTAAGTTTTCCACCGCCGGCCGCATTGGGTTTTGTGCAGTTCGCGGTGGACCACTACGACCGCATTTCATTTCCTGTAGTCCGCAGTGGCTATCCTCCCAGTGCTTCATGTTTCTGAGCACCACGGACCGCATTGCCATTTTGCACGGTCCGCGGTGGGTAGGTGAGATGGGCCCCATGTCCTTTTTCTATAAATAGGACATGAGGCTCTCAGTTTGAACTTTTTGACTTTTTACTCTCAAAGCTTAAAAAAATTACTGTTCACCACTTTAATTGCACGAATTCAGCTGCTTAATCTCGTTAATCAAGCTTGCATCTCACTTCTGGTAACTTTAATTCCTCCTTAGTTATTAATTTTGTCATTTTCTTTTAATTTTTATTGTTCTTAGTGTTCTTCTGTTTTTTCCCGTTTTTCTGTCAATTTTGTAACATATGTTAGTTTATTCCTATTTTAATTAGGACTAATTAGTCAAAACACTGATTCAACACCTAGGGACTCAATAGCTGAAAAATTGGACTAAAAATGTGAAAAACTTGAACCCTAGGTTGGTATTGCTGCTGGGTACTCACCGCGGACCGCAGTGGATTTTGTTCGGTCTGTGGTGCTTCTGTGCGGTCCACAATGCTATTTTGTGCGGACCGCAATGCATTTTATGCGGTCCGCGGTGCATATATTAAGAGAGTGGTTAGTCTGAACCCCACCTCAGTGCGGACCGTAGTGCATTTTGTGTAGTCCACGGTAGTGTCTTTGCGGCCGCACTATTTTGTGCGGTTCGCAGTATGCAACTTCTGAATGTCTGCAATTTTTCTGAAATGTTTCATTGACTCTGCTGATACTAACAAAGTTCAACTGTATTCTCTTTGCAGATCATGGTGAAATCACGAGGCAAAGGTGATAAACAATCAGGGAGAGGAGAGTCCTCCCGGGGTATAGGAAAGGGCATGATCAAATTGACCCCGCAAGCCCGACAAAACATCAAAAACACCTGGAGGCTCATAAAGGCTGCTGATAGAGCCATTGACCAATCTGGGAGTGAATATGAGCCTTACCGGGAGGTATCGTCAGACTCCGTGCCAGAGTATGTTCCTGACTGGACGGAGAGGAACATGTTGAGGGATACATCTCCGGTCTCTCCCACTGCCCAAGCATCAGTGCAAATTTATTCTGAGTCGTCTGAGGGCTCAAATGTAGGCAGTGGCAATGAATATGCCACCTCTTTTACAGCTTCGCTATCCGGGGAGGGGCCCGTAGAAGAAGAAGGGGAAGAAGTAGGAGGGAGTTAGCCCCAAGCAGGAGGGATAGAGAGAACTAGAAATCTGGAGGCATGGCAGGACAGGTTTGTAAGTGAAGTGGCCTACCACAAGTTCAGAGAATGGTGGCCAGAGCGGAAATTGATACCTGAGCATAAATGCATCACCCAGGACCTTTTGCCTCACAACCCCAATGTGTTGAGGTAGTTCAGAGCGAGAGCAGGCTGGGATTATTTCATAGTCCATGTGGAGAATGCCAATTAGCACTTGGTGAAGGAGTTTTACACGAATGTTGCCCACATCAAAAAGGGCACCACAGTGACCAAAGTGCGGAACTTAAAGGTGAAAGTTTATGGCATGACAATAAATGATTGCCTGGGCTTCCCAGAGGAGGATAAGTCATTGTATTTAGAAAAGGTGTCATTAGGTGAGGGTGCTCGTCCTTGGTTGGCAGAGTACTTGGTAGTCCCAGGTACCACCCCAGATTGGTTGACTACGAGAGTGAGGATTCTGAGGAGGACACTGAACTTCGAAGCTAAAGGGTGGAAACATTTGTGTATAGCAGGCTAGACCCCACCACTCACGACAACTCACTTCCTATCTACCGGGCTATATTGGTGGCATCGATCATGGCAGGGTACCCGCTCAACATCGGGAATGTGATGTCCCAAGTAATTACAAGGGTGGTGAATGAAGGTGACAAATCCTATCCCTTCCCCAACTTCCTGACCATGTACTTTGAGGACCTCGATGTGGAGAAGCGAAGATTTGATATGAAAGTAAAATCAAAGGCACCGTTCTACTAGTATAGCACCAAGGGTCCCGACAACCCCAAGGACCCCAAGGGCAAAACCACTAATTCAACTGGCCAATCTGAAGAGCCATTAGTAGTGGCTCCTACTCAGTCTCCTTCCACCACAACAGACATGTCCCCAGGACCATCCACTTCTACAGCTCCAGAGATCCCCTCATCCACTGCATATCCCTTGACTACCCACCGCCTGAGGCAGACCCTCGCCAGTATCAACAACTAGATGAATACATCAACTTCTAAGCTGTCTGTACTATCTACTATGGTGGCAGCCCAGTCAACACCTCCACCTCCACCGCCACAGGTCCTACAGATAGTGGAGGAAACCCTGAAGGAGATTCTGGACAACCAGAAGAAGCTCATAGATGCTGTTGATTCTCATGGAAAGGCATTGAAAGAGCTTGCTAGGGAAGCAAAGAAAATGAGAAAGACTCGGGCTTCAAAAGAGTCGGTGAAGGAGCTAAGGGTGGAGGTAGAGAGGTTGAAAGCGGATCACCTGCCTCTGGATCTATTATTACATGACCCGGCTCCAACTGCCCAACCCCAGCCAGAGCAGGAGTCAGAGAGGCCACCCAAGAGGAAGAGGGTGATTCCCCGTACTGACGACGCTGTCAAAGAGTTGGAGGACCCACATGGAGGATCCTCTAGCCAGCCCCTAATTCCAGTACAGGCCCAGGACTCAGTCCAGGTCCAGGTCCCAGTAGAGACACAGAGTACAGGGAGCCAGTCACAGGTTACCGAGCAGACCGAGGACCCAGACTCAGGACCCTATGCAGACGGATGGCTAATAGGGAGTTTCTTTTTCCGCTCTTTCTTATTTTGTGCTTATTTTGGCTAGTTAGCGTTGAGGACAATCCTAGATTTCATTTGAGGGGGTAGTCCTATTTGGATGACTGTATATATGACAATATTTTTTTCTTTATGCTTTCTTTTTACCTTTGGTATGAATATAACTTTATCATTTTATTGCACTTTTCATACTTTTTACTTTTGGGTATGTATATAAAGTTACGTTCTTATGTATATCTTCATTCTCCCTATTGTATATTCGACTAATTCCCCTCTTGTATATATTTATTTTTTACTTTCCACATTTTTCCTTTCATAGCTTCTTATTTTATTTTAGTAGCTTCTTGTTTTGAGTTTTTACGTGCAATAAGCCTTTGGTTTTCTTAATGCCATGGTTCTTTCCAAATGTGGAGTTTGTGTGAACCGGGTGGCTCTTCCCGATGATGGATGACATACCAACCTTCTTAAGGGTTTGAGTCTGTTTTCTTTTTGCTTTTTAGTAGCTAGTTGGTAAGGGTGCCTCAAGCAAAGCTTCACTTGGGCCTAACACATTTGCCTTTGATCCTATGGTCAAAAACAATTTGTTGTGTATATGATGGTGAGAGAGGTGACCTTGAGACTCTTGTGTTGACCGATAATCATCAAGTAGTTTTTCGGGACCATTGTGTTGCTCAAATCTTAACTAAGGTTGTTGTGGGACCCCGACTCTGTTTTTTTAGCATGCCCATAGCTCGTGTGGTTAGAATTTGAATTGGAAATCCATGTCCCGAGCCATTAGTTTAGAACTTGCCCTGAATGTTTGTCTAGGTAAAATCCTAAGTGTAATTTGACTTGAGATGTGATTATAGGCCCTCCTTGATCCGAATGTTATCTTGAACAATTCCATAACCTACCAATGATAATATCCCTAGTCAAACCTTTTGGGCCATAGACCTTTTTCTTTCAAGAACCATGATACAAGACTTTACCCGTTCTAAAAATACCCTCTCTTGGCACCCTATCTTTCCTTAGCACATGGCAAAAGCATAATTTTTGGGGGAGAGACGAGGAATGCAACAAAGTGGTAAAAGGTACAAAATGAAGAAAAGGAAAGGCAATGAAAAAGAAAGAAAATCAAAAAGACAAAAAGAATAATCAATGTAGAAAAGAATGAAGGGATTCAATAAAAGTAAAAAGATGAAAGGTATGAAAAGTTGAGAAAGGAGAAAAAGTTTGAAATGAACAAGAAAGAGTGACAATGTATCTCTCTAACCCCTTAGAAAGAAGTTAAATGACTTAAAAATTCAAGAGAATATGCGCCAAAATAAAGCAAAAGAAGTGCTAAAGGGAAGATGGAACCTATTTAGACCAAACATTTCCTACCCTGAACCAAAAAACCTTCACTATATCTCCACAAAAGCCCTATATGATCTTGAGTTGAATGAAGCTTACATTAGTGGTGACTTACATAAGGGGCAAGCATATGGTACTTAGAGCCAGACTTGTAACTTTTCTTTGAGAGAGATGAGTGTATTTCCATTAACCTCGTTCTGAGTGCTACAATCCTAAAGGTGAGGTTTGCTTAGGGAGAGTTGAAGATGTGTGAGTTTGGGTTCCACAATGAGCAAGGTAGTAGAAAGAGTTTTTTTGATGTGTTGAGTCAACTCTTGATGCTCTTGTGTCACACTAAATCCATGGTGCTTAAAAGGGTGAATGTTGTTAATGATTCATTTGAATTGAGGGCAATTGTTAGTCCCAATTGATGCTACATAAGGTCACTTTAGGTCAACTGAATTTTCTTGGATTTACTCTTAAGGGGTGGGTCTTATTTTGTTTGCTTGAGGACAAGTAAAAGCTTAAGTTTGGGGGGAGTTGATAACTAGGGATTATGATGTATTTTACACTCCTTCTTACTTAAGTTTTGATTAAAAATGTGTACAAAATAGTCCCAAAGGCTTACATGTTGTACTTGTTGCAGGGTTTGGTCAACAAGGTGACAATTTGTCAAAACCGGCTCAAAATGAAGTGAAACATGCACAAGTACCAAGAACAAGTCCAAGCACAGTGCAACAGGTCCAATGCGGCCGCATTCCATTCTTCACGGTCCGCAGTGAGGAAGTTTAGAGAGGTGCTCATTTCAGACACTCAAGCAATACGGCCGCAAAGCAGTTTGTGCGGACCACATTGGCTTCATCGCGGCCGCATTCGATATTGTGCAGTCTGCAAAGCTGGAGTTCAGAGAGTTGCCAATTTGGGGAATCATTGCCATTGCGGTCCGCGGTACTTTTTGTGGGGACCGCAATAGAAGCCACCGCGGCTGCGGTGCATTTTGTGCGACCCGCGGTGGCCAAGTTCAGAGAGTAGAGTTTAAAGCCAAGAAGCCTCAGTGCGGCCGCCCTCGATTTTGTGCGGACCGCACTATCCTGCAGGGGTATTTTTGTCCAAAAAATTTGGCCTAGTATAAATAGTATCTTTTTCCATTTTTAGGACATCAGTTGTATTTTAACGTTGGGCTGCGCTCGTGAACAATGTTCCTTTACCATTTTAAGTAATTTTAGAGTAATTTTATCATTGAATCTTCAAGTTTTAGCTTGTAATTAAATATTATGGGGTTTTCTTCATCTATTTCTTTGTTTTCTTCTATTATCATGCGTAGCTAGACCTATTAGCTAGGGTTGTGGCTCAACCCTCGTATGGGTATTTGATGGGTCTTGTGTATTAAGGCTTGAATGTCTAGGTGTGTTTGATATTTGGACTAATTTATGGTTTCAATGTTGAATTAGTGGTTGCAAACACTAATTTGTGCCTATTTGACTTGGGCTTTTCGTGAGAAAGAGAGCCTAAGTCTAGGAAAATTAGTCCAATAAGGAATTGTGGCGTATTCAAGAGATTGATAGCCCCAATTAAAAGGTTAAACCTAGAGATAGTAATACCCAACTTGAACCTCAATTGCTTGCACAAATTACCATACCCAATTGGTCTTGAGAAAGTCAATTAGGGCAAAATTACTCAAGCTACCAAGAGGTATCGAGTGTGTAGTATCATGCAATGGTTATATCGTAATCCCCAACATGACAACCTAGCCTTAGACTCGAGAACCCGTCAAGTGTCCACCTAGAAGAAAGTCACTTCCCTAGTGCCATCTTAACTATTTAGACAACCTTCAAGTAGTTTACTCTTAGCTTACTCTTAGCTTCTTAACTTAAATTAGCATCTTATTAGTATATATTTAGAAGTAAACCAACTATGATTAGAAGTGCAATTAAGAGCAATTACGCATATCCAATTTAGATAGAAACTCAATTCCCATTTCTAGCTCCCTGTGGAAATCGATCCCGACCTTCTCGGGTAAAAGCTGCTTCGACCACTCTTGCTACTTTGTAGTAGTGCAGGGTTGGCAACGATCAGGGCGGAGGTTAGGAAAAATGCAAGAGAAGAAACTTAGGTTAAGTTAGAGAGAATTGGGACTCTCTCTAACCCATTCATTTGCTTATATGTTGAAATAGCTCATTTTACAACCTCAAATTGATTATGTTAAGTTATCTCAAGACTAGTGTTCTATCTTTTGTCGGGCATCTATAACCCTTTCCCATTTTTTCGTAATGGCTCTATTTTTTGCCATAATGGAGCTCCAATGCTCCCCTTTTTTGCTCCCAAAATGAGGATGAATAGTATTACTCCAAATATGGAGTCATCTCCTCCATTACTATTTATGTTTATTTTATTAACATTTTTATAATTTTGATAAATTAATTTTCATGCATTTATTATTTTTATGTAAAATTATAAGTTAATTTTATTATAAGTTATAGTAATTGTACAAAAAATATATAATCATCTCAAAAAATGAATGGAACAAATATAAAATATTAGATGTTGCCAAAAGATAATAATATAATATTAAAGAGAGAGAAGAATATAAAATGAAATATTTTTTTTTGGAGAAAAAATAGAGTAATGGTTGGAATAATTTTATTCAATTTTGGAAGAAAAAATGGAGGCAAGGGTTGGAGATGGCCTGAGGCTTGGCTTTCTAAAATTCGCCCTAGCTTTCTTAGGCTATCTCTAACTCTTAGCTTCTATTTTTTCCTTCAAGTTGGAGTAAACTCCAACATTGAGTAAAGTTACTTCAATCATTACTCTATGTTTTACTCAAAAAAAAATATTTTATTTTATATTATTCTTTTTCTTTAATATTATATTATTATCTTTTATTTAAATTTTATTTTCTTATTTATATTAAAGAAATTCTATTTTTTTTTTTACATATTTATCACATATAATTTAATATAAAATTATTTTATACTATAAATTTATAAATAATATAATTTGTAACGAAATATTATAGATTATATATATTAATAGACAATTCAAAAAAGTGAAATCATTGAGATACAATATAATTAAGTATATATAAAGAGATAAATTTAAAAAATTAAATAATAATAAAGTAATGGAGGAGATAAATAGTATCACTCTAAATTTGAAAACACTATTCATCTCTTATTTTGGGGCAAAAATAGGAGAGCATTATAGTCACATTTTGGCAAAAAAATATGGAAAAATGAGGAGGGTTGGAGATGCCCTTAGAGCATTCCAATGCTTTGCATTTCTGCAATCATTTTTTGTCAAAATGTGGCTCAATGCTCTTCTATTTTTAGTTGCAAAATAGGGGATGAATAATGTGCTTCAAATTTGAAGTGGAACTATTCATCTCCTCCATTACTATTCATTCTTTTATTATTATTATTACTATTATTTTTATTATTTAATTTTTTTAATTGATCTCTTTATATGTACCTAATTATGTTTATGTAATATCTTTATAATATTAAGTTTACATCTTAACTTTTTCGGATAATTTTGACAAAACTAATTCGTGCATTTATTATCCGTTTTTATGTAAAATTATAAGTTAATTTAGTATAAGTTATAATTGTACAAAAAATATATAATAATTTCAAAAAATGAATGGTGCAAATATAAAATATTAGATGTTGCTAAAATTGAAAGCTACGAATATAATATAATATTGAAGACATAAAAGAATATAAAATTAAATATTCTTTTTTGGAGTAAAAATTGAAGTAATGGTTGAAGGAACTTTTATTTCATTTTGGAGTTTACTCCATTTTGGAGGGAAAAATGGTGGCAATGGTTGGAATGGCCTTAGGTTTAGCGCAACTGAATATATTATTGTATTTTGTTTATTCCGGATGTAATAATTCTTGGTTTTACCTTATCTTTCTTCTCCTTTGCATGTGTATTGAGCTGCATTGCTGCATGTGATGTAGTTCATTGATCTTTATAGTAAAACACCTTTTCCTTTGGAGTAAAAAAATTCACATGTTTTCTTACCGCTATTTCAAATGGTGTAGTTGCTGTTTGGAGTTTGCAATAGTACAATAGCGTTTCTACCTTCATTTGCCAATGTAAGCTGTTTTACAATTACCTATTGGTTAGGTTCTAATTTACCTAGTGGGATGTTTCATGTGCATTTTTGTAAATATGTTCAAATGAAATAGAACAGGTTTTATAAAGAGTGATGATATGATAAGATGGTGTTCGTAGGAATAAGTTGTATTGGTTTCAAAGACTAGTTTGATAGTGTTCTAAAATAATTTAATGTAACCATTTCTTTTGTTTAATAAGAAATCTAAGGAGGAATCTAAAATCTAATACGACAACGTAATTGTTTCCACAAAAATGTTTAAAGCACCTTTTAAAAATCATATCATCCTAAAGCATAAGCAAAACCAAATCGAAATGTTATTCCAGTGATCTGCCTTCTAGATTAGTAGAGACTTGTAAAAGTTGAATGATGTTCAATTTTAAATATGGCAAAAGGGAATTTGTTGATTTGCCGTGAAATGGGATGTAGAAGAAACATGTTGGTATTAATAGTGCCTTCTCTGGTTAGATTCCTACTTGTGCACTTTCATCTTTTAGACTGATAGATTGGCTAAAGAATACTCATTCAGAATACCAGTCAACAACCCAAACCTACTTGCTGAAGATTAATAGCCCGTTTAGCCAAGCTGTAAAAATCAGCTTATTTTGAGAAGTGTTTTTTTTCAAAAGTGTTTTTCTCAAAAAGTACTTTTGGTGAGAAGCAGTTTGTGTTTGGCTAATTAGTTTGAAAAGCACTTCTGAGCAGCAATTAGTGTTTGGCCAAGCTTTAAAAAACTGCTTCTAAGTGTATTTTTTTCAAAAGTGCTTCTCAAAAAAGTGATTTTGGAGAGAAGCTAGTTTTTTCTGCTTATCTGCTTCTGCTTCTCCTCAAAAACACTTTTTTCCTTCCAAAAGCTTGGCCAAACACCTCAATTTTTGGCCAAAAGTGCTTTTGGCAAAAAAAAGCACTTTTGGCCAAAAAGAAGCTTGGCCAAACAGGCTATAAATAGGCAAAATATTATAAGGCTCAAACGGATGTAAGTATCAACAATAAATCCAGTGAAATCTCACAAGTGGAGTCTAGGAAGAGTATTGTGCGCGCAAATTTTACTTCTATCTTATGAGGATAGAGAAGTTATTTTCGGTATACCCTCAACTCAGGAATAGAAAAGGGAGCAACAAACAAACAATAACAACAACAATGTAATATGACAACAAAAGCAAATTGCCGTGTAATAACAAAGATCAACGACTAGGAAAGTACAAGAACAATGCCAATACTATAGGTAAGAATGACGCATCGTGTACCAACAAGGAACTAGGAATAGTAAACTAAGACTAGTACTAATACTGCTGGTGAAATTAGAAAAAACTCTGGACTACTTGTCAACCCACAACCCTAATACTTGACCTCCACACTTTTCTATCGAGGGTCATGTCTTTGGTAAGCTGAAGTAGTGTCATGTCCTACTTAATCACCTCTTCCCAGTAGTTCTTAGGCCATCCTCTACCTTTCCTCTGACCTGCCATGGTCAACCTGTCACATCTCCTAACTGGGGCATCAATGTCTGTCCTCTTCACATGCCCGAACTATCTCAACCTCGATTCTTGCAACTTGTCTTCCATAGGAGCTACAACCACCTTGTCCCTAATAATTTTATATCCACACATCCATCTTAACATCCTTATTTACGCTATTTTCTTCTTCTGGACATGAGACTTCTTAACTAGCCAGCACTCGGCTCCATACAACATAACCGGTCTAACTTCCGCCTTGTAGAACTTGCCCTTAAGACTTGGTGGTACATTCCTATCACATAAAACACCAGTTATGAGTCTTATTTTATCCACCTTGCTCATATACGATGAGTAACATCTTCGTCAATGTCTCCATTAGGGTATTACAGACCTAAGGTATTTAAAATTATCCCTTGGGGGTGGTGGATTACTTGTGTATGAAGCTTCACTTCCACATCAACTTCATGTATCCCAACATTGAACTCGCACTCCAGTTATTCTATTTTTGTCCTACTCAATTTAAAACCTTTAGACTCTAGGATCTGTTTCCACACCTCCAGCCTAGTGTTAACCCCGCAACACGTCTTGTCAATCAACACTATGTCATTTGCAAATAACATACACCATGGCACCTCCTCCTGAATGTGTTGCGTCAGCACATCCATTGCTAGATCAAATAAAAATGGGCTAAGAGTTAATCCCTGGTGTAACCCCATCACCATTTTGGAAATTATCCAAGTCTCCTCCTACCGTCCTTACCCTAGTCTTAACTCCATCATACATATTGTTGATCACCCTAATGTACGCTACTAGGACTCCTCTAGCCTCCAAACATCTCTATAGAACCTCCCTTGGGACTTTGTCGTAGTCTTTTTCTAGGTCAATGAACACCATATACAAGTCCTTCTTCTTCTCCCTATACTGTTCTATCAATCTCCTCACAAGATGAATAACTTCAATAGTCGACTGTCCCGACACGAGTCTGAACTGATTCTCCAAGATAGACACATACCTCCTCACCCTCCTCTCCACCATCCTCTCCCAACTTACATAGTGTGACTCAGCAACTTAATACCCCTATAGTTATTGCAATTCTGGTCATCTCCCTTGTTCTTGTACAACAGAACCATCAAATTCTGCCTTTATTCTTCGGGCATCTTCTTCATCCTAAAAATGACATTATATAGTCTAATGAGCAACTCCAAACCTGTCCAAACCACGTCCTTCTAAAATTCCATCAGAATCTCGTCGGGCCCAGTCGCCCTACCCTTACTCATCTTGTGCATCACCTCCTTAACCTCATCAACTTTAATGTCCCTACAAAACCCAAAATCACGCTTGTTTTCTGAGTTCTGCAACTCCCCAAGCATGATGTTCCTGTCCCCATCTTCGTTCAAGATTTTATGGAAGTATATCTGACACTTGCACCAAATACATACCTTTTACACCAATACCTTGCCTTCCTAGTCTTTGATGTACCTCACTTGGTCCAGGTCCCAAGCCTTCCTCTCTCTAACCTTGGCTAGCCTAAACAGTTTCTTGTCACCAACTCTGCCCCCAAGTTCCTCATACAAGCGCTCAAACGTTACTATCTTGGACGTCGTGACCGCTAACTTTGCCTCTTTCTTTGCCTTTTTATAACACTCCCTATTCGTCCTCTTCTCCTCCTTGTCGGTGCTCTCCACTAGCTTCACATATGCCACTTTCTTGGCTTTCATTTTTTGTTGGACCTCTCCATTTCACCACCAATCCCCTTTGTGCCCCCTCCCCTCGAGTAACCCTTTATAACCCCTAGCACCTCCCTCGCAGCTTCCCTAATGCAGTCCGTTGTCATGGCCGACATATTACTCGCGTTCCCACTACTCCTCCAGACCCCCATAGCCAACAACTTCTCCCCCAATGCCCGAGCTTTGTCCTCAGTCAAGTCTACCTACTTAATCTTAGGTTTGTTGTATAGTGATCTCTTCTTCCTCTTTCCTTTGATCTCCAAGTCCATTACCAAGAGCCTATGTTGGGTCGAAAGGCACTCGCTCGGTATAACCTCGCAATCAGTGCATAAGACATTATCACTCTTCTTGCAAAGAAGGTAATCAATCTGAGTTTTGGCCACTATATTCTGAAATGTGACTAAATGGTCCTCCCTCTTTTGGAAACATAAGTTAGCTGCCACCAAATAAAAAGCTATAGCGAAATCCAGCAACGAAGTGCCACCCTCATTCCTAAAACTGAACCTGCCATGCACATCATCATAGCCCCTAGACATCTCCCCAATATGACCATTAAAATTTCTTCCTATGAATAACTTCTCGTTGTGCGGAATACCTCGCACCGCCGCATCCAAATCCTCCCAGAAGTGCTTTTTAAGCTCCTCGTCCAAGTCTGCCTGCGGGCGGTAAGCACTAATCACGCTTAAAGTGAGCCCACCAACTACTAGCTTAATAACCATTAATCTATCGTTCACCTTCTTAACATATGCCCCCAGCTCCCTGAGGTCCCTATCTACTAAAATAATTATTGACTTATTGAACATTGCATAATAATATTACAAGAAGGGTTTTTATAGGTGATAAATGAGACATCTATCTCCGAACCCTGAACTATTTTTTGGGGCAAAGAAAAAAATGTTATTACTAATATTAGAGATGCATTATATTAGTTGTAAGGTTAATGAAAGCAGAAGTGTGACCATTAATACTAAGGTCACTAGTAGCCTGTATGGCCAAGCTTCATTTTGGCCAAAGAGATTTTAGTTTGGTTGCCAAAAGTACTTTTTTTTTTCAAAGTTAAGGTATTTGGCCAAGTTTTTAGAAGGAAAAAAGTGCTTTTGAATAGAAGCAAAAATAATTTTTGAAAAGCATAAAAAAGTAGCTTCTCTCTAAAAGAACTTTTAGAAAAAATACACTTAAAAACACTTTTTAAAATCTTGACCAAACACTAACTATTGCTACAAAGTGCTTTTCAAAGTAATTAACAAAACTTAAACTGGTTTCATCAAAAATACTTTTTTGAATAACACTTATAAAAATAAATACTTTTTAAAATAAGTTGATTTTAGAAACCGGTTATAAGTACAAATAGATTATCAAGCTTAGCTAAACTGGTACAAACAAAAGTAGAAACTTGCTTAGTAGGGCCTAATATTTTTTTGTCTTTTTGGAATATTTTTTTGATAGAGTTTGTAGGAGCTGCTTTGATGGACTGGTTGGATAGAGCATTCTAAATTGCTAATTGTGCTAGAGCATGCGCCACCTGCATGTTAGAAGTTATATCACTATAACTAGGATTATTCTGTTCAAGCAAGTGGGTAACTTCCATAGAATTTGTTTCAATTTCTGGAAGGTGGTGTTCCTATACGAAGTGCAGTCCCTGTTTGAGTGCTAGAATTTCCATATATGTATATTCGTATCAAAACATGCATTTGCGGGAATCCACTGTCCAATGACCATGCTCATTTTTTATGACTCCGCCTATGCCACATTTTGTTGGATGTCTGTAAAGGCTCCATCAGTATTTTAACTTATAATGACATGTCGTTGGAGGATAAATTGTTTGACAAGTTGTGAAAAATGTTTACATTTCTTTTGTAGGCGATAGGAAATAAGACATCCCCGGTGGAGAGTTCATTTTGGTGAGGGGCTCGAAGGTCTTTAAGAAGCAGTAACCAATGATTTTGATGTATAGGAAGGGAGGAGATATCTATGCTAATATGATTCCAAAATTGAGTGGCGATGGGAATGTAGATAATACAATTGCGTCAAGAAAATAATCGAGACCGAAAAATATTGCAACAGTCGTAGTATTTGGTTTCAAGTAATATGAGTGGACAATTTTTATGAATCCTCTGATTCTTCTTTTCCAGCGAGAACTTTGATTTGAACTTGTAATCCTTGAACCTTAATATGTTCTTCGTTCGTAAGCTTGAACTTGAACTTGGTTGCTTGAAACTTAAAGTTTGTAGAGAAATTTGTGGCGTTTGATCCACGAGCTCTCTTGCTTCTAGTTATGACTTCTGATGGTCCTTTATGAGTTATGAAGACCCATATTTATAGTTGTGGAAGAGAAGAGTTGTGATGAGAACAAACTCTTTCCGACCAATCAGATTGAAGCGTGACAAAACCACATTTGATTGGCCAGAGCATGTTACTTGCACATATGACACAGTTTCATTGGCCATATAATTTGACTTGGTATGCCTTGTTATTTTGATATGTGGCATGATCATATTGTCTCTTTCATTTGACACGTGGCACCAAACTAGGCCTCTAGGAAGATGGCATCTTCGACTTAATGAAGTGGTCCCGTCACTTGTAGCTATCTAAATGGGCTAACTCAATGGATTTGGACTTATTTATTTAACTCATATATATTGAATTTATATAATTAATCCAATTATATTAGCCCATAATATATATTTGGACAAAACTATATTTAATTGAGATTAAATTCAAATTTCTTATAGATTTAAACTCGATAAAATTTTAATTGCCTATAAATACTCTTTACTTCAAGACCTGTTAGATGTAGACTTTATAGATTAGACTTGAAGTACAAAACATTTTTTTTGGACAAACTTCTACCAAATAATATCTTAAGAGCCATTAATTCTTTATACAACTGAATTATCTCATAGCACATGGATTTGTAACCACCCAATTCATTGAGCATTGCTTCCTAAATAGTTTTTAACTAATGAATAAACTATTTTAAATTAAAAAGCTCCTTCTGCTCTTTAAAATCACGTCCATCTCTTTGCGTTTAAAATTCTCACACGTAACATAGTGTATTTAATTTAACACTTCCAAATGTTTGGTTAATTACTGCATTATTGCTTTTTGTCCACATTAGTGGGGTTTGACTTCCTCAAATGCGGCTAAGGTAACACAGATGAAGGATCAATATCTCTTTTTATTAGTTATATAATTGGTCAAGGAAAAGCTCAAGCCTTTGCCGCCTTAAAACATGCCCAAGTCCTTTTCTAAAACTGATTCTCAGTCGTTCCCACATCTAAATAATTCCTTTTACAACCACCTTTTGAAGTATATAAATACCATATACTCTTTATTCTATTAGCATCACTTTAAGCGTTTGCAAACCACTTTAAGCCTACTTTTGACGGTTTGAAAACATTAACAGAAAAGTAATTTCTTCTACTTTTCTTGTTCTTTCTTCACTCTATCATCTTTTTTTTTGTAGGTCAAACAAGAAAGATATGCTCTTGTTTAACGAGATAATCCACGCAAGAAGACGATAATCCTACGGTGTGAAGAGATGGGTACTCTTCCCCGTCCGAAAACTTGAGGGCCAATCTTAGGGTGTGAATGGATGGATACTCATCTCCATCCGAAAATCGGAGGGCTAATCTTAGGATATGAAGGGAAGGATACTCATCCTCCGAAAATCAGAGGGATAACCTTTAGGTGTAAAGGGAAGGATACTCATCCCCGCCCGCAACATTATCTTAGGGTATGAATGGATGGATATTCATCCCCGCCGTGAAGGGATGTACACTCATCCCTGCCCAAAAGTCGGAGGCCATTTCATCTATCAAGATCTTTGTACTTGTTTCAATACTCTTGATTTAAACGCTGATGAACTCTTTTGTCCTTTGCAACCCGAAGAGATGACAAATTTCAAAGACTATACATCATCCAAACTTAGATATCTCATAATTGAAACTGAAGATGGCATAGAACAAACCAAACTTTTGATTCACACTTCACAAGTTGGCCAGTATGCAGGCTCATGGCCTTCCTCGAGAAACCCACTTCATGTAGAAAACTAGACTTTTGAGCATAAGTCTACTTCTAATCCATTATCCAAGATGTGTCTCTCTAAGCGCCAATCCATCGCCACATAAACATTGCTAGCACCCTTCCGAACTTAGGGAGTCACATAATTCTAGGAGAAATACATTGGGGAAACACGGTAACCATCGAGAGCGAGTATTTTCACAATCCAAGATATTGAGAATGTGATGAATATGTACTTGGTAGAAGCCAACAAACCTTGAGTACAACAAAGATTTATGATGCTATTTTTGCCTCGCTTTTCACTTATGATCGAAACTCGAATATTTTGCAAGCATTTTTTGAGGCTCGGTGCCCCAAGATGAACACACTTCTTACATCAGTCAGAGAGATATCTATCTCTCTTCGGGACTTAAATATTCTTAGAGGTTTTTCCGTTGTGAGTTCTTTGTGCAAGGAAGTGGTACCTGAGATACGGGAACTCACATTTTTAGACGAAAACATATGAGATTTGTTCCTCGATATTGTGAGTACTTATTTGCTGCTCTCCAAAATCTTAAGGAGATACATACATTAACCAAAAGGTCTCCTTGAGCAAGTGGACAAAAGTTTGGTGTAAGAAAGCTTTAGTATATAAACCTACCCCACTATGGAAGAAAAAGAAATCTACATGCCTAAAGTCGACACATAATCCTAACAGAGTTATTCTTGAGACAACTAGATGGTCAAGTGTAACGACCCGGCTGGTCGTTTCATGAGTTACTGCTCTGTTTTCCCCATTTTTGCTTATTATTGCCTTGTTCAGCTGTATTATGTGCTATCGGATTGGTCGGCTCGGGTTCAAAAAGGTTTTAGTAAGGTTTGAGATACTTAGTCTCCTTTGAGTAAGCTTAAGTTGCAAAAGTCAACCGGATATTGACTTATGTGTTAAAGGGATTGGATGTGAGTTCCGATGGTTCAGATAGCTTTGGGAGGTGATTTTATACTTAGAAGCGTGATCCGAATGTGTTTTGGAGGTCCGGAGTGAATTTAGGCTTGAATTGGCGAAAATGGAATTTTGGCGTTTTCCAGTTGATAGGTAAGATTTTGATATAAGGGTTGGAATGGAATTCCGGAAGTTGCAATAGATTCGTTGTGTCATTTGGGATGTATGTAAAAATATCAGGTCATTCGGACGTGGTTTGATAGACTTTTTGATCGAAAGCAGAATTGAGAAGATTTTAGAAGTTCTTAGGCTTGAATCCGATGCGAATTTGGTGTTTTGATGTTATTTTGAGCGTTCTGAAGGTTCGAACAAGTTTGAATGATGTTATGGGATATGTTGGCATGTTTGGTTGAGGTCTCGAGGGCCTCGGGTGAGTTTCGGGTGGTTATACAGACCATTTCAAGTTGTGAAAAGTTGCAGAAATCTGTTGTGACGACCCGACCAGTCGTCTCATGAGTTACCGCTCTGTTACCCCTATTTTTGCTTCTTATTGATTTGTTTATCGGTTCTATGTGTGATCGGGTTGGTTGGCTCGGGTTCGGAAAGATTTTGGTAAGGTTTGAGACACTTAGTCTCTTTTAATGAAGCTTAAGTTGGAAAGTCAACTGGATGTTGACTTATGTGTTAGAGGGCTTGGATGTGAGTTCCGATGGTTCGGATGGATTCGGGAGGTGATTTGGAACTTAGGAGCGTGATCGGAATATGTTTTGGAGGTCTAGAGTAGATTTAAGTTTGAATTGGCGAAATTGGAATTTTGGCGTTTTTCGGTTGATATGTGAGATTTTGATATAGGGGTCGGAATGGAATTCTGGGAGTTGCAGTAGTTCCGTTGTGTCATTTGGGATGTGTGTGCAAAATTTTAGGTCATTCGGACGTGTTTGGTAGACGTTTTGATCAAATGCGTAATTCGGAAGATTTTGGAACCTTAGGCTTGAATTTGTTGTGTTTTGGTTGATTCGATGTTGTTCGAGGTGTTTCGAGGATTGGTACAAGTTTGAGTAGTGGTATATGATGTGTTTGTGCTTTTGGTTGAGGTCCCGAGGGCCTCAGGGTGATTTCGGATGGTTGGCGGAAAGTTTGGAAGTTGATTTTGGCAGCTGAAGATGTTCCATTGCTGTCATAACCGCACCTGTGGCTAGGGGACCGCACAACGAGTCTGGAGACGTAGATGCGGCCAATGGCATAGTGGAGTGAAACCGCAAATGTGGTATGTGAACCGCACCTGCGTGACCGCAGATGCGGAGATAGGGTCGCAGGTGCGGAAGATGACTTAAGTGATGACCGCAGAAGCGGTGCTCGGACCGCAGAAGCGGTTGCGCAGGAGCGTAGAATTGGCCGCAAGTGCGAAATGCCTGGGCCAGAAGGTATAAAAGGATTCCTTTGTGATTTTTGAGTTATTCTTCCCCATTTCAAGTCGGTTTTGGAGCTTTTTGGGAGATTTTGAAGAAGGAATACAGGGATATCATCTGGAGGCAAGATTTTTGAGTCTAATAATCGATCATATGGCATTATTTCACTGATTTGGCCTAAGATTAATGGAAATTAAGGGTTAAAAATTGGAAAACTAGGGCTTGGTATTGGAGACCTTGACTTGAGGATTTGAGCGGCCATTTGTGGTTGGATTTTGGGACTTTTGATATGTATGAACACGTGGGGAGATAAGGATTCTATTGATGTAAGTTTTATCAAATTTTGAGACGTGGGCCTGGGGATTGGGTTTTGGTTAATTTCGGGATTTATGTTGTAAATTGATTATTTTCGCATGGGCTTCGTTCCCTTATCATATTTTGACGTCGCGACTCTGATTTTGGATAGATTCGACACGAGTTGAGGCCGATTCGAAGGCCAAGGGCATCGCGGGATAGAGTTTGGACCGGATTAAGGTGATTAATGATTTTAAATGTTGTCCTGAGGGTATGAAACCCCGGATTACACGTCGTTGTGCTATATTGAGGTGACGCACACGCTAGATGATGAGCGTGGGGTCGTGCACCGTTGGGGATTATGACTTAATCCATCCCGAATGATGGTTTTACCTCGTATTTGATTGAAAACTATTTACTATCATCATGTTTTGGGCTAAAGGCCATATTTGGGCCTCGTGCCAACTATTTGGACCCTTATGGGATTTTTACTAATATTTCCTCACTGTTTTGACTTTATACTTGTACTTAGTCATGTTATATTCTACTGTTTTCGTAACTCAACCATGTTTACTCTACTTTAACATATTAAATGATAATTTGGGTTGAGCATCATGTTTTACTTTTGCCCGAGTGACTTATGAGATTCTGACTGAGTAAGGCCGAGGGCCTGTGTTGTGAGGATACACTGATTTATGATTATGAGGCCGAGGGCCTGAGTTGTACGCCATGAGGTGGCTTGATATGAGGCCGAGAGCCTATTGATTATTCCACGAGATGAATTGATATTGTGATTGGGCCGTAAGGGGCCCCTCTCGGAGTCTGCACACCCCCCAGTAAGCGTGGGTACCCATTGTGATATGAGATATAGCCTGAGGGGCTGGTATTGTTTCATGTGTTGCCGTGGGACTGATTCTGTTGGTATTGTGCCCGAGGGGCGGTTGTTATGTGTTTATCTTTTCTAGTTGCTTGTCATTTACTTGCTTAACTATTAAAAAAGTATTTTAAAGAAGCTTAAACTGAACTAAGGTGACTTTATATGTTTTTCACTGTTTCATTGCTTTTATTGGCTTTATACTACTTCTATATAGCATGTTGATGTGCCTTTGCGTGATTTCTTATCGCTCAATCTTCATTTATTATTGTTACTCACTGAGTTGGAGTACTCACTTTACTCCCTGCACTCTGTGTGCAGATTCAGGCGCTTCAAGTCCTGCTTGCAAGGGTTGAGAGCTTCCAGCAGATTTTGGAGTTCACTAGGTAGCTGGTCGGCGTTCGCAACCTAGTGCTTCTCCCTCTATCTTATTTTTCTCTTGTTTTAGTTCTATAATAGACTATGTAGACTCTTTCTATTTTTAATCCGTTAGTAGAAGCTCATGACTGGTGACACCCCGATGTCGGGCTTTGTCTATTCCGCAAATTGCCTTATTCACTTTTACTTTGGGATTTTTATTATGTTAAGGACTTAATTTGTATTATCTTAACTGCTTAAAATGAATTGGGTGTGTGTCAGCTGGCCTTGTCTTCACGAGAGGCTCTATCACGACCGAGTCCAAATTTAGTGTCGTGACAAGTTGGTATCAAAGCCTAAGTTGCATAGGTCTCACGAGTCATGAGCAGGTTTAGTAGAGTCTCGTGGATAGGTATGGAGACGTCTGTATTTATCCTCGAGAGGCTGCAGAACCTTTAGGAAAAATTTCATATTCTTCAAATCCTTGTTGTGCGAATCTGTCGATCCTAGTACTAAACTTCCGTTATTCTATTCTCTCACAGATGGTGAGGACACGCGCTACTGGTCAAGATGAATGACCACCAGTACCACCAGCTATGGCCACTAGAGGCCGAGGACGCCGTCGTGGTAGGGGCAGGGGTGTGGCCCGCACAGTAGCTAGGGCAGCACCTATAGACCCACCAGTCGCCTAAGTTCAGGATCAGATCCCAGTTGTGGACGCTCCAATAGCACCAGCTCAAGCACCAGCTGTGCCCATTGTGATTCCGCATCTTTAGGAGGCCTTGGCTCAGATTATATCAGTATGCACTGGCCTAGCTCAGGCGGTCTCAGTTACTACAGCCGCAACTACTTCTCTGTCCGGGGGAGGCACTCAGACTCCCGCCGCTCGCACACCTGAGCAGGTCGTGCAGGGACTTCAAACACCAGGGGCACATCCAACCCAGCCGATTGCAGCTGCGCAGGACTATGTAGCTCCTGCCATACCAGAGGACGAGCAGCGTAGGTTGGAGAGGTTTGGTAGACTTGAGCCTCCAACTTTTAGTGGTGCAGATGGCGAGAATGCCCAGGGTTTCTTGGACAAGTGTCAGAGGATTCTTCACACAACGGGTATTTTGGAGACTAGCGGGGTTGCTTTCACTACTTTTCAATTTTTTGGAGCTGCCTTCACTTGGTGGGAGGCTTTTGAGAGGCGTAGGACTATTGGTGCAACACCCCTTGCCTGGCAGCAGTTCTCTGTTCTCTTCTTGGAGAAGTATATGCCGCAGTCTCGTAAAGAGGAGCTACGCAGGCAGTTCGAGTGGTTGCGTTAGGGAGAGATGAATGTGACGCAGTATGAGATGAGGTTCTCTGAGTTAACTCATCATGCTATTTGGTTGGTTCTAACAGATAGAGAGAGGATTAAGAGGTTTGTTGATGGCCTCACTTATCAGCTTCGTATTCTCATGACCAGAGAGAGGGTGACTGGTGCTACTTTTGAGGAGGTTGTAGATATTGCTCATGAGATTGAGTTAGTTCGTGGCCAGGAGCGAGATGAGAGGGAGGCCAAGAGGCCTCGGGGATTTGGTAGTTATGGTGGTGCTCCTTCGAGAGGTCAGTTTCAGCACGGTAGAGGCCGTCCATTCAGGCATGCTCAGCCAGCTCACCCAGGTTATTGTGGGGCGTCATCCAGGTCATGGTTCTCACAGTTCTCATCAGGGCCAGTCATCACTTAGTGCCCTTCCAGCTCAGAGTTCATCCCGTGCTCCATCAGTTCAGGGCTCTTCTATGCCAGGTGCATCTGCTAGTCATTCCGGTGCTAGGGGTTCCCTTTAGTCCCCGTCTCTAGCACCCAGGAGTTGCTATTAGTGTGGAGAGATGGGTTATATGGAGGCAGTGTCCTCGTCATCTTGTGGGTTCATCTCAGCAGAGGAGTCAGCCATCGGCTTCAACGCCAGTTACTTCACCACCACCCACCCAACTAGTTGGGGGTAGAGGTCAGTCAGCTAGAGGCCGTCCTAGAGGGGGAGGTCGATCAGGTGGCGGTCAGGCCCGTTTCTATGCACTTCCAACTAGACCCGATGTTATTGCTTCAGATGTTGTTATTACAGGTATTGTCTCAGTCTGCCATAAAGATGCTTCTGTATTATTTGATCCCGATTACACCTTTTCTTATGTGTTCTCATACTTTGCTTGTTATTTGGATACGCCCCATGAGTCTCTTGTTTCACCTGTTCATGTATCTACTCCAGTGGTCGATACTGTTATTGTAGACCGTGTGTACCGGTCGTGTGTGGTGACTACTGGGGGTCTGGAGACCCGAGTGGATCTGTTATTATTATGTATGGTAGACTTCTATGTTATTTTGGTCATGGATTGACTATCATCGTGTCGTGCTATTTTGGACTATCATGCTAAGACAGTGATATTGTCTATACAGGGTGTGCCACGAATTGAGTGGCGAGGTTTGATTGATTATGTTCCCAGTAGGGTAATCTCATTCTTGAAGGCCCAGCGTATGGTTGGGAAGGGTTGTCTTTCGTATCTAGCCATTGTGAGGGATGTCGGTACAGAGACTCCCAACATTGATTCTGTTCCAGTTGTGAGGGATTTTCCCGATGTGTTTCCTGCAGACCAGCCGAGCATGCCGCCAGACAGGGATATTGATTTTGGTATTAACCTAGTGCCGGACACTCAGCCCATTTCTATTCCGCTATATCGTATGGCACTAGCGGAGTTGAATGAGCAGATTCAGGAACTCCTTGATAAGGGGTTCATTCGGCCTAGTGTGTCGCCTTGGGGTGTGCCGATTCTATTTATGAAGAAGAAGGATGGCACAATGAGGAAGTGCATTGATTATAGGTAGTTGAACAAATTAACTATTAAGAACAAGTATCCTTTGCCTCGCATTGATGATTTATTCGACCAGCTTCTGGGAGCGAGAGTGTTCTCCAAGATTGATCTCCGTTCTGGTTATCACTAGTTGAAGATCAGGGACTCGAATATTCTTAAGACGACTTTCAGGACCCGATATGGTCATTATGAGTTCTTGGTGATGTTTTTTGGGCCAACCAATGCCCCAACAGTATTCATTCATTTGATGAACAACATCTTCCGACCTTATCTTGACTCGTTTATCATAGTCTTTATTGATGATATTCTGGTGTATTCACGTAGTCAGAGGGAGCACGTGAAGCATTTGAGAGTTGTGTTGCAAAGATAGATGGAGGATAAGCTTTATGCAAAGTTCTCCAAGTGTGAGTTTTGCCTCAGTTTAGTGGCTTTCTTGGGGTACATGGTGTCCAGCGAGGGTATTCAGGTTGATCCGAAGAAGATAGAGGTAGTTTAGAGTTGGCCCAGACCATTCTTAGCCACAGAGATTCACAACTTTCTTTGTTTAGCGGGTTATTACTGCCGGTTTATTCAGGGATTTTCATTTATCACATCACCCTTGACCAAGTTGACTCAGAAGGTTGCTTTATTTGTATGGTCGGATGAGTGTGAGGAGAGCTTTCAGAAGCTCAAGATAGCCTTGACCACAACTCTAGTGTTAGTTTTTCCATCAGCTTCAGGTTCATATACCGTATATTGTGATGCTTCGAAAGTTAGTATTGGGTGTGTGTTGATGCAGGAGGGTAGAGTTATTGCTTATGCTTCTCGTCATTTGAAGCCCCATGAGAAGAACTACCCTGTTCATGATTTGGAGTTGGCTGCCATTGTTCACGCGTTGAAGATTTGGAGGCATTATTTGTTTGGTGTGTCTTGTGAGGTGTTTACGGATCATCGTAGCCTCCCGCACTTGTTCAAGCAGAAGGATCTCAATTTGAGGCAGCGAAGATGGTTGGAGTTGCCAAAGGATTATGATATCACTATATTGTACCATTCGAGGAAGGCTAATGTGGTGGCCAATTCTTTAAGCCGAAAGGCGGTGAGTATGGGGGGTTTGGCATATATTCCAGTTGGGGAGAGACTTCTTGTAGTTGATGTTCAGTCCTTGGCCAATCGGTTCGTGAGGTTAGATATTTCGGAGCCTAATTGGGTATTGGCTTGTGTGATTCCTCGGTCTTCCTTATATGATCGCATCAGAGAGTGCCAGTATGGTGATCCTTATTTGCTTGTCCTTAAGGACAGAGTTCATCACGGTGATGCCAGAGATGTGACTATTGGTGATGATAGGGTGTTGAGGATACAAGGCCAGATTTGTGTGCCCAATGTAGATGGGCTTCGGGAGTTGATTCTGGAGGAGGCTCATAGCTCGCAGTATTCCATTCATCCGGGTGCCGCGAAGATGTATCAGGATCTGAGATAGCATCATTGGTGGAGGAGAATGAAGAAAGACATTGTGGGATTTGTAGCTCGGTATCTCAATTGTCAGCAGGTGCAATATGAGCATCAAAGACTGGTTGGGTTGCTTCAGCAGATGGATATTCCAGAGTGAAAGTGGAAGAGGATCACTATGGACTTTGTAGTTTGACTCCCACGGATCTTGAAGAAGTTTGATGCTATTTGGGTGATCGTGGATCGGCTGACCAAGTCCGCGCACTTCATTCCTGTGTGTACTACCTATTCTTCAGAGTGGTTGGCAGAGATCTATATCCGGGAGATTGTTCGTTTACATGGTGTCCCAGTTTCGATTATTTCAGATAGGGGAACTCAGTTTACTTCGCAATTTTGGAGGTCTGTGCAGCGAGAGTTAGGTACTCAGGTTGAGTTGAGCATATCTTTTCACCCTCAGAAGGACAGGCAGTCCAAGCGCACTATTCAGATATTGGAGGACATGTTGCGTACTTGTGTCATTGATTTCGGAGGGTCATGGGATCAGTTTCTTCCACTTGTAAATTCTAACAACAACTACCAGTCGAGTATTAAGATGGCTCCATATGAGGCTTTGTATGAGAGGCGGTGTAGATCTCCAGTTGGTTGGTTTGAGCCGGGTGAGGCTAGGCTATTGGGGACAGA
This sequence comes from Nicotiana tabacum, assembly GCF_000715075.1. Taxonomy (NCBI): domain Eukaryota; kingdom Viridiplantae; phylum Streptophyta; class Magnoliopsida; order Solanales; family Solanaceae; genus Nicotiana; species Nicotiana tabacum. Next base: position 56,552,663 of record NC_134097.1, read on the forward strand.
CTTGGTGCAGGATGCTTTAGAAAAGGTGAAGGTAATTCAGGAAAGGCTTCATACAGCGCAGTCGAGATAAAAGAGTTATGCTGACAAGAAGGTTCGGGATGTGTCCTACATGGTTGGTGAGAAGGTTCTGTTGAAGGTTTCGCCCATGAAGGGTGTTATGAAAATTGGGAAGAAGGGTAAATTGAGTCCTCGGTTCATTGGGCCTTTTGAGGTGCTTCAGAGGATTGGGGAGGTGTCTTATGAGCTTGCTTTGACATCCAGCTTGTCGAGTGTGCATCCGGTATTTCATGTCTCTATGACCCGGAAGTATATTGGGGATCCGTCTCATGTTCTGGATTTCAGCACGGTGCAGTTAGATTGTGATTTGACTTATGATGTGGAGCCAACAACTATTTTGGAGCGTCAGGTTCGAAAGTTGAGATCAAAGGATATAGCTTCAGTAAAAGTGTAGTGGAGAGGTCAGCCCGTGGAGGAGGCTACCTAAGAGACCGAGCGAGAGATGCAGAGTAGATATCCTTACCTGTTTGAGGCTTCGGGTATGTTTCTTGACTCGTTCGAGGACGAACGTTTGTTTAAGAGGGGGAGGATGTGACGACCTGGCCAGCCTTCTCATGAGTTACCGCTGCGTTACCCCCATTTCTACTTCTTATTGATTTGTTTATCAGTTCTATGTGTGATCAGGTTGGTTGGTTCGGGTTCGGAAAGGTTTTGGTAAGGCTTGAGACACTTGGTCTCTTTTGAGGAAGCTTAAGTTGGAAAAGTCAACCAGATGTTGACTTATGTGTTAGAGGGATCGTATGTGAGTTTCGATGGTTCGGATGGCTTCGAGAGGTAATTTGGTACTTAGGAGCGTGATCAGAATGTGTTTTGGAGGTCCAGAGTAGATTTAGGCTTTAATTGGCAAAATTGGAATTTTGGCGTTTTCCGGTTCATGGGTGAGATTTTGATATAGGGTTCAGAATGGAATTTTGGGAGTTGCATTAGTTCAGTTGTATCATTTGGGATGTGTGTGCAAAATTTCAGGTCATTCGGATGTGGTTTGGTAGACTTTTTGATCAAAAGCGTAATTCGGAAGATTTTGGAACCTTAGGCTTGAATCCGATGTGTTTTGGTTGATTCGATGTTGTTCAAGGTGTTTTGAGGATTGGTACAAGTTTGAGTAGTGGTATATGATGTGTTTGTGCTTTTGGATGAGGTCCCGGGGGCCTCGGGGTGATTTCGGATGGTTGGCAGAAAGTTTGGAAGTTGGTTTTGGAAACTGAAGACATTCCATTGCTGTCATAACCGCACCTACGGCTAGGACCACAGGTGCGGTCTCGCAGAAGTGAGTCTGGAGATGTAGATGCGGCCAACGGCATAGTGGAGTGAAACTGCAGATGCGGAAGTAGGGTCGTAGGTGCGGAAGATGACTTAAGTGATGACCGCAGAAGCGGTGCTCGGACCGCAGAGGCGGTTGCACAGGAGCGTGGAATTGGCCGCAGGTGCGAAATGCCTGGGCCAGAAGGTATAAAAGGATTCCTTCGCGATTTTTGAGTTATTCTTCACCATTTCAAGTCGGTTTTGGAGCTTTTTGGGAGATTTTGAAGAGGGAATCAAGGGATATCGTCTGGAGGTAAGATTTTTGAGTCTAATAATCGATCCTATGGCATTATTTCACTGATTTGGCCTAAGATTAATGGAAATTAAGGATTAAAATTGGGAAACTAGGGCTTGGTATTTGCGACCTTGACTTGAGGATTTGAGCGACCATTTATGGTCAGATTTTGGGACTTTTGATATGTATGAACTCGTGGGGAGATAAGGATTCTATTGATGTAAATTTTATCGAATTCTGAGATGTGGGACCCGGGGTCGGGTTTTGGTTAATTTTGGGATTTATATTGTAAATTGATTATTTTCGCATGGGCTTCGTTCCCTTAGCATATTTTAACATTGTGATTCTGATTTTGGATAGATTCGACGCGAGTTGAGGCCGATTCGAGGGGCAAGGGCATCGCGGGCAAGAGTTTGGACCGGATTGAGGTGAGTAATGATTTTAAATGTTGTCCTGAGGGTATGAAACCCCGGATTACACATCGTTGTGCTATATCGAGGTGATGTACACGCTAGATGACGAGTGTGGGGCCGAGTACCGTTGGGGATTGTGACTTAGTCCATCCCAAATGACGGTTTTACCACGTATTTGATTGAAAACTATTTGCTATCATCATGTTTTTGGCTGAATGCCATATTTGGGCCTCGTGCCAACTATTTGTACCCTTATGGGATTTTTATTAATATTTCCTCAATGTTTTGACTTTATACTTGTACTCAGTCATGCTATATTCTACTGTTTTTATAATTCAGCCATGTTTACTCTATTTTAACACATTAAATGATATTTTTTAAATGATAATTTGGGCTGAGCATCATGTTTTACTGTTGCTCGAGTGGGTTATGAGATTCTAACTGAGTAAGACCGAGGGCCTGTGTTGTGAGGATACACTGATTTATGATTATTAGGCCGAGGGCCTGAGTTGTACACCACGAGGTGGCTTGATATAAGTCCGAGAGCCTATTGATTATGCCACATGATGGCTTGATATTGCGCTTGGGCCGTAAGGGGCCCCTCCTGGAGTCTGCATACCCCAGTGAGCGCGAGTACCCATTGTGATATGAGATATAGCCCGAGGGGCTGGTATTGTTCCATATGTTGCCGAGGGGCTGATTCTGTTGGTATTGTGCCCGAGGGGTAGTTCTTATGCGTTTATCTTTTCTACCTGCCTGTTATTTACTTGCTTAACTATTAAAAAGGTATTTTAAAGAAGCTTAACCTGAACTAAGGTGACTTTATATGTTTTTCACTGTTTCATTGCTTTTTCTGGCTTTATACTGCTTCTATATAGCATGTTGATGTTCCTTTACGTGATTTTTTATCACTCAGTCTTCATTTATTATTATTACTCTCTAAGTTGGAGTACTCACTTTACTCCTTGCACCCCGTGTGCAGATTCAGGCGCTTCAGGTCCTACTTGCGAGGGTTGAGAGCTTCTAGCAAATTTTAGAGTTCACTAGGTAGCTGCTCGGCGTTCGCAGCCTAGTGCTTCTCCCTCTATCTTATTTCTTCTCTTGTTTTAGTTCTGTAATAGACTATGTAGACTCTTCCTATTTTTAATCCGTTAGTAGATGCTCATGACTGGTGAAACCCCGATGTCGGGCTATGTCTATTCCGCAAATTGTCTTATTCACCTTTACTTTGGGATTTTTATTATGTTAAGGACATAATTTGTATTATTTTAACTGCTTAAAATGAATTGGGTGTGTGTCGGCTGGCCTTGTCTTCACGAGAGGCGCCATCACGACCTGGTCCGAATTTAGGGTCGTGACATCTACTGTTGAGTGTTGTAGGCTGTTGGCCTTCGCGTTCGTGAGTGGGCTCTCGCATTCGCGAAGGGTTGAGATGTGAGCCTGGAGATTTGGCCTTCGCGTTCGCGAGGGAGGTCCCACATTAACGAAGGGTTGGAGTCAGGACGCATCGCGTTAGTAAGAGAGCAGACGCGTTTGTGATGGTTTGAGCTGCTGAGTCATCGCATTCGCGTAAGAGGAAATTTTGGTCAACCTAAGTTTATGCTTCGCGAACTCGAGGGGTTGACCGCGTTCGCGAAAAAGAATTTGAATGCCTGGGCAGAATGTTTAAATAGCCATTGTCCACGATTTTGGGTCTAACTTTCACCATTTTTGAGCGATTTTGGAGCTTTTAAAGAAGAATTGAAGAGGGAATCAAAGGGAAACACTTGGAGGTAAGATTTATGGACTTAATACTCGATCCTAATGTGATTTATACCTAATTAATCATGGAATTTAAGCCTAATATTGAAGAATAGGGCTTGTGATTAGACCTAAAATTAGGAATTTGAGGGATCATTTGTGGTTGGATTTTGGTGATTTTGATATGAATGAACTCGGTGAGTGATAAGGAGTTTATTGATGTAATTTTTATCGGAATCCGAGACGTGGGACCGAGGGTCGGATTTGGTCAATTTCGGGATTTGTGTTGTAATTTGATTTCTTTCGAGTGGGCTTTGTTCCCTTAGCATGTTTTGATGGTTTTGCACTGATTTTGGTTAGATTTGGAGCATCCGGAGGCCGATTCGAGAGGCAAATGCATCACAGGCTAGAGTTTGGACCGGATAGAGGTGAGTAATGATTGTAAATATTGTTCTGAGGCTATGAAACTCCGGATTTAACATCGTTGTGCTATATTAAGGTGACACACATGCTAGATGACGAGCGTGGGGTCGTGCACCGTTGGGGATTGTGACTTAGTCCATCCCGAATAACAGTTTTACTGCGCATTCGATTGAAAAACTGTTTGCTATCATTATGTTTTGGGCTAAATGACATATTTGGGCCTCGTGCCAACTATTTTTACCCTTAGGGGATTTTTACTGCTATTTCCTCACTGTCTTGATTTTATATCTGTACTCAGTCATGCTATATTCTACTGTTTTCATAACTCAGCCATATTTACTCTATTTTAACACTTTAAATGATATTTTGGGCTGAGCATCATGTTTTACTATGCCCGAGTGGCTTTTAGAGATTTCTAACTGAGTAGGGCCGAGGGCCTGTGTTGTGAGGATTATTATGGGATCGGGCTGCACGTCGCAGTAGTGTTGCACTGATTATAGTTATGAGGCCGAGGGCTTGAGTTGTACGCTACGAGGTGGCTTGATATGAGGCCAAGAGCCTATTGATTATGCCACAAGATGGCTTGATATTGTGCTTGGGCCGTAAGGGGCCCCTCCCAGAGTCTGTACACCCTAGTGAGTGCCGATACCCATTATGATATGAGATATAGCCCAAGGGGCTAGTTTTGTTCTATTGTTATTGCCTGTGGGGTGGATTTTATGTGTTTATCATTTCTAGCTGCTTTTCATTTACTTGTTTAACTGTTAAGAAGATGTTTTAAAGAAGCTTATTCTGAATTAAGGTGTTTTTACAAGGTTTCACTGTTTTACTGCATTTTTTCTGGTTTTACTCTGCCTTTCTATAATAAGTTGTTTTGTTTTTACGTGATTTCTTATCGCTAAGTCTTAATTTATTGTTATGACTCACTGAGTTGGAGTACTCACTTTACTCCCTGCACCCTGTGTGCAGACTCAGGAGCTTCAAGTCCCGCCAGTGAGGGTTGATTGCTCAGCAGGCCATTCGGAGTCCACTAGGTAGCTGCTCGGCACTCGTATCCTAGTGTTTCTCCCTCCTATTTCATTTCCCTTGTTCTAGTTATGTAATAGATTGTATAAACTCTTTCGTACTCTCAGACCATGTTAGATGCTCATGACTGGTGACACCCCGATGTTGGGCTATGTTTGGTTTTCCTCAGTTAATATATTTCATCTATTATGGGATTTATCATTATTAATGACTTAATTATAAAGTAGTATCTTTTAATTTAATTAGGGGTTTTTGTCGGCTGACCTTGTCTTCACGAAAGGCACCATCACGCCCGGGTCTGGGTTTAGGGTCGTGACAAGTTGGTATTAGAGCCTAGGTTGCATAAGTCTCACGAGTTATGAGCAGGTTTAGTAGAGTCTCACAGATCAGTACAGAGACGTCTGTATTTATCCTCGAGAGGCTGTAGAACCTTTAGGAAAAACTTTATGTTTGAAATTCTTGTTGTGCGAATTTGTTGATTCGAGTACTAAAATTCTATTATTCTATTCTCTTACAGATGGTGAGGACACGCGCTACCGGTCAGGATGGACGACCATCAGTACCACCAGTTGTGGCCACTAGAGGCCGAGGACGCGGTCGTGGTCGTGATAGGGGTGTGGCCCACACAGCAACTAGGGTAGCACCTGCAGATCCACCAGTTACCCTAATTCAGGATCAGGTCCCAGTTGTGGATGCTCCAGTAGCACCAGCTCAGGCACCAATTGTGCCCATTATGATTTGGGGTCTTTAGGAGGCCTTGGCTCAGATTCTATCAGTATGCACTAGCCTAGCTCAAGCTGTTTCAGTTAATACAGCCGCAGCTACTTCTTAGGCCGAGGGAGGCACTAAGACTCCCGCCGATCGCACACCTGAGCAGGTCATGCAGGGACTTCAGACACTAGGGGCACATCCAACCCAGCCGGTTACAACTGCTTAGGACTATGTAGGTCCTACCATGCTAGAGGACAAGCAGCGTAGGTTGGAGATGTTTGGTAGACTTCAGCCTCCGACTTTCAGTGGTGCAGAGGGTGAGGGTGCCCAGGGTTTCTTGGACAAGTGTTAGAGGATTATTCATACAGGGGGTATTTTGGAGACCAGCGGGGTCGCTTTCACTACTTTTTAGTTTTCTGGAGCTATCTTCACTTGGTGGGAGGCTTATGAGAGGCGTAGGCTTGTTGGTGCAGCACCCCTTACCTGGTAGTAGTTCTCCGTTCTCTTTTTGGAGAAGTATGTGCCGCAGTCTCGCAAAGAGGAGCTACGCAGGTAGTTCGAGTGGTTGCGTCATGGAGAGATGACCGTGCTGCAGTATGAGATGAGGTTCTCAGAGTTAACTTGTCATGCTATTTGGTTGGTTTCGACAGATAGAGATAGGATTAGGAGGTTTGTTGATGGCCTTACATATCAACTTCGTATTCTCATGACCAGGAAAGGGTGTCTGGTGCTACTTTTGAGGAGGTTGTAGACATTGCTCGTGAGATTGAGTTAGTTCGTCGCCAGGAGCGAGATGAGAGGGAGGCCAAGAAGCCTCGAGGATCTGGTAGTTATGGTGGTGCTCCTTCGAGAGGTCAGTTTCAGCAGGGTAGAGGCCGTCCATTTAGGCATGCTCAGCCAACTCGCACAGGTTATCGTGGGCCATCATCGGGTCATGGTTCTCACAGTTCTCATCAGGGCCAGTCATCACTTAGTGCCCTTCCAGCCTAGAATTTGTACCGTGCTCCATCAGTTCAGAGCTCTTCTATGCCAGGTGCATCTGCTAGTCATTCCGGTGCTAGGGGTTCACTTCAGTCCTTGTCTCTAGCACCCGGGAGTTGCTATGGGTTTGGAGAGATGGGTTATATGTGGAGGCATTATCCTTATCATCTTGCGGGTTCACCTCAGCAGAGGAGTCAGCCATTGGCTTCAGCGCCAGTTACTTCACCACCACCCACCCAGCCAGCTAGGGGTGGAGGTCAGTCAGCTAGGGGTCGCCCTAGAGAGTAAGGTCGATCAGGTGGCTATCAGACCCGTTTCTATGCACTTCCAGCTAGACTCGATGTTGTTGCTTCAGACGCCGTGATCACAAGTATTGTCTCAGTCTGCCACAGAGATGCTTCTGCATTATTTGATCCCGGATCCACTTATTCTTATGTGTCATCATACTTTGCTAGTTATTTGGATATGCCCCGTGAGTGTCTTGTTTCACCTATTCATTTATCTACTCCGATGGGCGATACTGTTGTTGTAGACCATGTGTACCGATCGTATATGGTGACTATTGGGGGTCTGGAGACCCGAGTGGATATTTTGTTGTCATGTATGGTGGATTTTGATGTTATTTTGGGCATGGATTGACTATCTCCATGTTGTGCTATTTTGGACTGTCATGCTAAGACAGTGACATTGGCTATGCCGGGTGTGCCACAGATTGAGTGGCGAGGTTCGACTGATTATGTTCCTAGTTGGGTAATTTCATTCTTGAAGGCCCAGTGTATGGTTGGGAAGGGTTGTCTTTCGTATTTAGCTTTTGTGAGGGATGTCGGTGTAGAGACTCCTAGTATTGATTCTGTTCCAGTTGTGAGGGATTTTCCCGATATGTTTCATACAGACCTGCCGGGCATGCCGCCAGATAGGGATATTGATTTTGGTATTGATCTAGTGTCGGTCACTCAGCCCATTTCTATTCTATTGTATCATATGGCACCAGCAGAGTTGAAGGAGTTAAAGGAGCAGCTTCGAGAACTTCTTGATAAGGGTTTCATTCGGCCTAGTATGTCACCTTGGGGTGCGCCAGTTCTATTGATGATTTGTTTGACCAGCTTCAAGGAGTGAGAGTGTTCTCCAAGATTGATCTCCGTTCAGGTTATCACCAATTAAAGATCAGGGACTCGGATATTCTTAAAACGCTTTTCAGGACCCGATATAGTCATTATGAGTTCTTGGTGATGTCTTTTGGGCTAACCAATGCCCCAACAGTGTTCATGCATTTGATGAACAGCGTGTTACGGCCTTATCTTGACTCGTTCATTATAGTTTTCATTGATGATATTCTGGTGTATTCCCATAGTTAGGAGGAGCACGCGGAGCATTGAGTGTTGTGTTGCAGATATTGAGGGAGAAGAAGCTTTATGCAAAGTTCTCCACTTGTAAGTTTTGGCTCAATTCTGTGGCCTTCTTGGGGCATGTGGTGTCTAGCGAGGGTATTCATGTTGATCCAAAGAAGATAGAGGCGGTTCAGAGTTGGTCCAGACCGTCCTCAGCCACAGAGATTCGCAGTTTTCTTGGTTTGGCGGGTTACTACCGCCGGTTTGTTCAGGAATTCTCATATAACGCATCACCCTTGACCAAGTTTACTCAAAAGGGTGCTCTATTCAGGTGGTCGAATGAGTGTGAGGAGAGCTTTCAGAAGCTCAAGACAGCCTTGACCACAGTTCCAGTGTTAGTTTTTCCATCAGTTTCTGGTTCATAAACCGTGTATTGTGATGCTTCAAGGGTTGGTATTGGGTGTGTGTTGATGTAGGACGGTAGAGTTATTGCTTATGCTTCTTGCCAGTTGAATCCCCATGAGAAGAACTACCCTGTTCATGATTTGGAGTTGGTTGCCATTGTTCACGCATTGAAGATTTGGAAGCATTATTTGTATGTTGTGTCTTGTGAGGTGTTTACTGATCATCGTAGCCTCCAGTACTTGTTCATGCAGAAGGATTTCAATTTGAGGCTGCGGAGATTGTTGGAGTTGCTAAAGGATTATGATATTACTGTTTTGTACCATCCGGGGAAGGCCAATATGGTGGGCGATGCTTTGAGTAGGAAGACGGTGAGTATGGGGAGTTTGGCATATATTCCAGTGGGGGAGAGACCTCTTGCAGTGGATATTCAGGTCTTGGCCAATCATTTCGTGAGGTTGGATATTTCGGAGCCTAGTTAGGTATTAGCTTGTGTGATTCCTCGGTCTTCCTTATATGATCGCATCAGAGTGCACTAGTATGATGATCCTCATTTGCTTGTCTTTAAGGACAGAGTTCAACATGATGATGCCAGAGATGTGACTATTGGTGATGATAGGATGTTGAAGATGTAGGGCCAGATATGTGTGCCCAATGTAGATGGGCTTCGGGAGTTGATTCTGGAGGAGGCCCATAGCTCGCAGTATTCCATTCATGCAGGCACCGCGAAGATGTATCAAGATTTGAGGCAGCATTATTGGTGGAGGAGAATGAAAAAGGACATTGTAGGATTTGTAGCTTGGTGTCTCAATTGTCAACAGGTGAAATATGAGCACCAGAGATCGGATGGCTTGCTTCAGCAGATGGATATTCCAGAGTGGAAGTGGGAGCGGATCACCATGGACTTTGTAGTTGGTTCCCACAGACTTTGAAGAACTTCGATTCTATTTGGGTGATTGTGGATTGGCTGACCAAGTCCGTGCACTTCATTCCTATTTGTACTACCTATTTTTCAGAGCTGTTGGCAGAGATCTATATCCGGGAGATTGTTCATTTGCATGGTGTCCCAGTTTCCATCATTTCAGATAGGGGTACTCAGTTTACTTCACAGTTTTGGAGGTCTGTGCAGCGAGAGTTAGGTGCTCAGGTGGAGTTGAGCATAACTTTTGACCCTTAGACGGACGGGCAGTCCGAGCGCACTATTCAGATATTGGAGGACATGTTGCATGCTTGTGTCATTGATTTCGGAGGGTCATGGGATCAGTTTCTACCGGTTGTAGAGTTTTCTTATAACAATAGCTCCAAGTCAAGTATTTAGATGGCTCCACACGAGGCTTTGTATGGGAGGCGGTGTAGATCTCTAGTTGGTTGGTTTGAGCCGGGTGAGGCTAGGCTATTAGGTACAGACTTGGTGTAGGATGCTTTAGACAAGGTGAAAGTGATTGAGGAGAGGCTTCGTATAGCGCAGTCGAGACAAAAGAGTTATGCTAACAGGAAGGTTCGGGATGGTCCTACATGGTTGGTGAGAAGGTTCTGTTGAAGGTTTCTCCTATGAAGAGTGTTATGAGATTTGGGAAGAAGGGTAAATTTAGTCCTCAGTTCATCGGGCCTTTTGAGGTGCTTCAGAGGATTGGGGAGGTAGCTTATAAGCTTGCTTTGCCACCCAGCTTGTCGAGTGTGCACCAAGTATTTCATGTCTCTATGCTCTGGAAATATATTAGGGATCTGTCTCATGTTCTAGATTTCAGCACGGTTTGGTTAGATGGTGATTTGACTTATGATGTGGAGCCAACAGCTATTTTGGAGCGTCAGGTTCGAAAGTTGAGGTCAAAAGATATAGCTTCAATGAAGGTGCAGTGGAGAGATCGGCCCGTAGAAGAGGCTACCTGGGAGACCGAGCGGGAGATGCAGAACAGATATCCTCACCTGTTTGAGGCTTTAGGTATGTTTCTTGACTCGTTCGAGGATGAACGTTTGCTTCAGAGGGGGAGGTGTAACGACCTGGCCGGTCGTTTCGTGAGTTACCGCTCCGTTTTCCCATTTCTGCTTATTATTGCCTTGTTCAGCTGTATTATGTGCTATCGGATTGATTGGCTCGGGTTCGGAAAGGTTTTGATAAGGTTTGAGACACTTAGTCTCTTTTGAGTGAGCTTAAGTTGGAAAAGTCAACCGGATGTTGACTTATGTGTTAAAGGGCTCGGATGTGAGTTCTAATGGTTCAGATAGCTTCAGGAGGTGATTTGGGACTTAGGAGCGTGATCGGAATTTGTTTTGGAGGTCCAGAGTGGATTTAGGCTTGAATTGGCGAAAACGAAATTTTGGCATTTTTCGGTTGAAGGGTGAGATTTTGATATAGGGGTCAAAATGGAATTCCAGAAGTTGAAGTAGGTCCTCTATGTCATTTGGATGTGTGTGCAAAATTTCAGGTCATTCGGACGTGGTTTGATAGACTTTTTGATCGAAAGCGGAATTTTGAAGATTTTGGAAATTCTTAGGCTTGAATCCGATGCGAATTTGGTGTTTTGATGTTATTTTGAGTGTTCCGAAGGTTGGAACAAATTTGAATGATGTTATGGGATATGTTGGCATGTTTGGTTGTGGTCCCGAGGGCTTCGGGTGAGTTTTGGGTGGTTAAACGGACCATTTCATGTTGTGAAAAGTTGCCGAAATATGTTGTTGAGTGTTACAGACTGTTAGCCTTCGCAATCGTGAGTGGGCCCTCGCATTCGCGAAGTGTTGAGATGTGAGGCTGGAGATTTGGCCTTCGCGTTCGCGAAGGGTTGGGGTCAGGAAGCATCGCGTTCGCGAGAGAGCAGATGCGTTCGCGTTAGTTTGAGCTGCTGAGTCTTCGCGTTTGCGAGGGGGTCATCGCGTTCGCGTAAGAGGAAATTTTGGTCAACTTAAGTTTGTGCTTCGCTAACGCGAGGGGTTGAACGCGTTCGCGAGGAAGGATTTGAATGCCTGGGCAGAATGTTTAAATAGCGATTTTGAGCAATTTTGGAGCTTTTTTAGAATAATTGAAGATGGAATCAAAGGGAAACACTTGGAGGTAAGATTTATGGACTTAATACTCGATCCTAATGTGATTTCTACCTAATTAATCATGGAATTTAAGCCTAATATTGAAGAACTAGGACTTGTAATTAAAGATCAAAAATTAGGGATATGAGGGATCATTTGTGGTTGGATTTTGGTGATTTTGATATGAATGAACTCGGGGAGTGATAAGGAGTTTATTGATGTAATTTTTATCGGAATCCGAGACGTGGGACCGAGGGTCGGATTTGGTCAATTTCGGGATTTGTGTTGTAATTTGATTCTTTCGAGTGGGTTTTGTTCCCTTAGCATATTTTGATGATTTTGCGCTGATTTTGGTTAGATTTGGAGCATCTGGAGGCCGATTTGAGAGGCAAAGGAATTGCGGGCTAGAGTTTGGACCGGATAGAGGTGAGTAATGAATGTAAATGTTGTCTTGAGGGTATGAAACCCCTGATTTAACATCGTTATGCTATATTGAGGTACACACACACTAGATGAAGAGCGTGGGGTCATGCACTGTTGGGGATTGTGACTTAGTCTATCCCAAATGACTGTTTTACTGCACATTTGATTGAAAAACTATTTGCTATCATCATGTTTTGGGCTGAATGCCATATTTTGGCCTCGTGCCTACTATTTGGACCCTTAGAGGATTTTTACTGCTATTTCCTCACTGTTTTAATTTTATATCTGTACTTAGTCATGCTATATTCTACTGTTTTCATAACTCAGCCATGTTTACTCCGTTTTAACACTTTAAATAATATTTTGGGATGAGCATCATGTTTTACTGTGCTCGAGTGGCTTTTAGAGATTTCTGACTGAGTAGGGCTGAGGGCCTGTGTTGTGAGGATTATTATGGGATCGGGCTGCACGTCGCAGTAGTGTTGTACTGATTATGGTTATGAGGCCGAAGGCCTGAGTTATACACCACGAGGTGGCTTGATATAAGGCCGAGAGCCTATTGATTACGCCACGAGATGACTTGATATTTTGCTTGGGACGTAAGGGGCCCCTCTTGAAGTCTGTACACCCCCAGTGAGCGTGGGTACCCATTGTGATATGAGATATAGCCCGAGGGGCTGGTGTTTTACTATTGTTATTGCCCGAGGGGCTGATTCTGTTGGCATTATGCCCGAGGGGAAGATTTTATGTGTTTATCTTTTCTAGTTGCTTTTCATTTACTTGTTTAACTGCTAAGAAGATGTTTTAAAGAAGCTTATTCTGAAATAAGATGTTTTTACAAGGTTTCACTATTTTACTGCATTTTTCTGGTTTTACTCTGCCTTTCTATAGCATGTTGCTGTATTTTTACGTGATTTCTTATCGCTCAGTCTTCATTTATTATCATTACTCACTGAGTTGGAGTACTCACTTTACTCCTTGCACCCTATGTGCAGATTCAGGAGCTTCAGGTCCCGCCAGTAAGGGTTGATTGCTCTGCAGGCCATTCGGAGTCCAATAGGTAGCTGCTCGGCGTTCGCAGCCCAATGTTTCTCCCTCCTATTTTATTTCCATTGTTCTAGTTATGTAATAGATTGTATAAACTCTTTCATACTCTCAAACCATGTTAGATTCTCATGACTGGTGACACCCCGATGTCGGGCTGTGTTTGGTTTTTCGCAGTTAATATATTTCACTCTATTATGGGATTTATCATTATTAATGACTTAATTATAAATTATTATTTGTTAATTTAATTGGGGGTTTGTGTCGGCTAGCCTTGTCTTCATGAGAGGCGCTATCACGACCGGGTCTGGGTTTAAGGTCGTGACATCAAGTGATGAAGAAGCTGTATTTTCGAAGTTTAGGGTGAGGTTTGCCCAGAAGATGAAACATATCTTGCAGCCTTCTTATCATATTTGATATGTGCTTTTGTGTTTCAATATAAGTCAAAAAACTTCATTCATCCCGAGAAATTTAAGATGGCAAGCAGACGGAAGTTTAGCCTTGCGGTCCCATGTAAGGCCCCGTAAAATTTTACCTACAAACCAGGAATTTCATGGTGCTGAGATATGCTTATATGTTAAAAATTGTAGAGCGATACCTTCTTTTTGGGTTGAACAGTGCACTGGGAAGTTGAAGGATAATGTTTGGCAGAATTGGGCATTTCTGCAGTCATTATGCGACTGCATAATCACTCTGCAGGCCGCAAAATGGCCACAACGTGAGGCAATCTTTTGGGTCATTTTTGATGACATTTTTGCGGCCCATTATGCGATGCAAAACCATTTCGCGGGCCGCACTCTGTTCGCATATCCAGTTTTGAAAATTTTTGGATGGAAGTTTTGCGACGCATTGTGCGGCCGCAGGACAAGGCTACGAACCGCAGAGTGAAGTAGAAAATGCTAGTTCTTGAGGGCCATTATGCGGCCCATTTTGCGGACCACAGAAGCATTATGCGGTCGTATATGCAAACACAGATCCTTTTCCGGAGCCTCATTTTTGGGTTTTATAACCCGATCCTACTTCATTAAAATAGATGCAAGGGACCATTTTTGAGCAAAACAAGATACATTTAGAGTGAGAGAGAGAGTTATTAGAGTTGGAGAGTGAACTTCAGCCAATTATTCATCAATTCTTGCTCAAATCATTGAAGATTAACAAGGAAAAATTTACTAAGTCTTCATCCCAGAGGTAATAATCTATACCCTAGCCCTCAATTCCGAAATTTAACTAAAAATAGGTAACTAGAAAGTTAATTCTTGGGTAGGGAAGTTGTTTATCTTGCATGCATGTGTTATCAAAGAGTGTAGGAAGATTATGAGCTAAAAATGGTAAATAATGGGTTGTGGGATGATGAAGTCTTCCATTAAAAGGACCTTAAAACCTTGATGTACACCTAGTGGTTGATAAAATGCTCAAATGAGCTAGAATCATGATCACCTCCCTAATTTTGGTTCAACTTGTTATATTTTTAAAATAAATTGAAGTTGCTAAGAAATTTCGGAATATTTTTGAGTTGAGGAAGCTCAATTGAGGTATGTTGACTAAACTCCCTCTTCTTAGAATTGAATTCCACGGTGTTCATGAAATTGGTGCAAGTCCCTAATTGATCATTATCGAATTGGCTACTTCGAATATGCTTGTGTTGAAGGATATATGACCAATATGTATTCTAACGCTTCATCATGCTATCTTATCATTTGAGAATGTGTTCATAATATGGAATATGTGTCAAAAATGTTAAGACTTCAAGTCAAGTTCGAATGTAGGTTGTTATGCCAAATTGTATGAAAAGTCTCTATGTGCCTAAAATTCCTAAATTTCTCATATGTGTATTTAATGTCTTGAATGGAAAGCCTTATTGTTGTTGATGATGATAATGATGTTGGAATGTGGAAAAGAACTTGAATTATGAAGTACGGCCAAGTGCCAATTGTGGACACTAGTGCCAAATGAATTGAAAAAATGTGAAAGAAGTATGAAGTGAGATGATTGATAGAAAATGATAATGTCTCGGGTGAGACGACCTAGCCGATTGGGCCTTGATCGGACGCCATGCCGCACATATGGTGGTGACTGTGCTGGAAATTATAATTGAAATTGAGAATATGGTGGATGTCTCAAATGAGACAGTCTAGCCGATCAGGTCGTGATTGGACTCCGTGTAAGAATACGTTGGTATTTTGATTGATGGATTATTGGTATTAAAGATCTCCCAACCTAAGATAATGGAAATTTACTTGAAAACTTATGTGATTTTTAACTTGATGTTTTGGTATTGTTTGAGGCTCTTATTAATTTTATGATTGTTCTCCCCTGTATTGTTGTTCATTCTATTGAGATGGTGTTTAGTTATACGTACTAGTACTATTCAACGGTACTAACGTCCTTTATGCCGGGGGCGCTGCATCTTTAAATGGATGCAGGTGGTTCTATAGTAGGCAGTGTTGATCAACGATAGTGGTACACCCTCTTCCTGTCAGGCTTGGTGAGACCCACTTTATCCCGGGGTCATGTGTTGTATCTTTTGTTCATATTATTATCATGTTTTGAGGTATAGCCAGAGCCTTGTTGCCAGCACTATCATAATACTATTTTGTATCTTTTAGAGGCTTCGTAGACATAGTGTGAGTTGTATATGGATGGTGGTAAAGTCAAACAAGTTATGTTGTGTTTTGATCACTTGTTCCACTTCAAACCATAAGAATGGGTGTATTTTGAGACTTTAAAATAAAGTAACTAATGAAATAATTTAGTATTGTATCAATGATCTCCCTATTATCTAATTAAGAAAAATATGTCTTCTCTTTATTCATGAGTGAGTTTGGGTAGAAAGAATCTAATAGGGTTGTTCAGCTGGGTTCAATTGGTTGAGCGTCAGTCGCGCTCCCTAAGTTTGGGGTGTGACATCCCCGTTTTAGCCAGTATCTACCGTGGTTTCAATATGATTTCGTGTTCTTCCCAACTCGATCAAGTCAAGGTTTGTTTTCTCATCCATTATGTTTGCAGTTGACTTGCCCATTACCTCAAAACCCATTACGCACTTGCTAAGGGTCCATCTGTCCCTTTTATGGTGGCATACTCAGGAGAGGGCGCCACGAGGTACTTTGACAAGAAAAATGCAAGAAAATACATCCACAATGAAGAGAATATAGTTTGGCACCAACGGTGTTAACTAATTTTTGTCCTTATTATTATGCGGATAACGAGGTCCTTGAAGAGTTGAAGTCAAATTACTTCATGAGCTAATTTTTAACTACATCCCTTTGAGGTATGATAACTCATTCATTATCGATCCATATAGTCCATTGGTTTGGTCGTCAATTTGGATTTTACCAGAACGTCCCCGGTTTTTTGGAGAATGATATTTGTAGTGTCTCCCTAGATGAAGGACTCAAATTTTGGAGGATCTGCACACTGTATCGGTCTATGTCACGTGCGGCTTTTCCCCCAACGAGAGATCCTGTGGAGAAACTTTTCTCTACCAATTATATGTTTTGGTGGGAGAAAGTGCATGGGAAGTTTCTCGAGGATAATTTATAAGCTCTGGTAGACAATGTTGGGCTAAACTTTACTACTCCTTTAGGATATGAAGATAAAGGTGTTGGAAAGACGCTCTCAAAAGTCAAAGAACCACCTGCTCCAATCTCAAAAGCAGTTGCTCAACATAAGAAAGGGAAGCTTAAATCCTCAAAGGCGGCTATGAAAGGGGTGGTGTACACTTCAACAAATATAGAGAAATACCCTCAAGTTCTTCCATTTAGCAAGCGAGATCCTCAAGATACAAGCCAAAGTACCAATGAAGATCAACACTGGAAAAGGAAAAGGCCTATCCCAATAGAGGTTCCAAGTGTTGATATTCCCTCAAGAACACACATAACATTTAACGAAGAGGTAAAATAAAATAACCTCGTCTATTTCCTTTTTTTTTATGAGCAAATAGCTTTACTAAAAATTACTTTATTTCTTTCCCCTTCCTTGCGCAGCTAAATGCCATTGGGCATCCAATGACATCCCCACATGATAAGCTACAAGTTAGTGATGTATCTATTGTAGGGCCTATGATCCTGGTGTCAATGAGTACATGATCTACTAAGTATCAACATAGTCTGAAACTCTAGTATAACTGTTTGAGAAAAATATAATAGTACTAAAATAAAATGAAAGGAAAGAGAATCAAGGTCTGCGGGAGTCATAGCAGCTACCTCAAAGTCTCTAACCAGGTACTATCACCACTATAGAAATCACCGCGTCCAAATGTACCTGGATCTGCACACAAAGTGTAGAGTATAATATGAATACAACCGACTCAATGTATTCAATAAGTAACATGACTATCCTTGGGCTGAAAGGAGTGACGAGCTCAGAAAGATACATTCCGAATCAAAATAAGTACAACACAAATATAACAATATAATGACAATAATAACTCAGAGAAACTTCCATATTCAACTCGTACACAATACAAAAATTTAGGTATGCTTTCAAGTTCAACAATTTAAGTCCAACACTGATAAAATATGCCAAGTACAGCTAGTATGAGGAATGTTATATCTCTATGCCTACATGTAAAATATGCATGTCAAATGTAGTGTATCAAAGTGATAACCCTAAGTACTCACACTCTCAGAGTACTCAATCTGTCTATATCATTTCTCACTCATCGTTCCTGGCGTCAATGCCCCCACTAAAGCAAGTGTATATAAATCATTATGCATGCACTTACTGTTGGTATGTCAAACTCTGGAGGGGAGGATCCTGTCCAAGCGAAAATATAAAGCCTATAAGGCCTGCTGTGGCGTGCAGCCCGATCCACAATAATAAATTAGCCAATAAGGCCTGCTGCGGCATGCAACCCGATCCATAATAATAATAATAGATATAAAGCCAACATGGTCTTATGTGACATGCAGCCCAATCCACAGTATTACTCACAATCCGGCTCTCAGGCCCCATCTTAGTCATCAATCTCTCTAGTCTCATGAGCTCACAAATCTCATACCACTCAGCCCAAACAATGATAACATGATATAACAGTAATAATAACAAAGACTGAGATATTAGATGCAAATGAATAAACATGATTGAGTACATAGTTGTAGTTTAAGCAAATAACTCAACAGTAGAAATAACCTCAATGGGTCCCAACAGAATAAGCACATAGCCTAAACATGGTTTTTAATATGAATCACAGCTCAATTACTCTAACATATAAGAATTACACGGATAAAACAAGACTAGATAACTACACCGTACCATAGAATCAATCAATTCATAATTACCACGGTGCACGCCCATCACCTAGCATGTGCATCACCTCAACACCAACCGTATAACACGTATTCCAGGAATTCATACCCTTAGTACCAAGTTTAGAAGTATTATTTACCTCAAAGTGCGCAATTCAATGCTCCAACAAATCCTTGCCCCGCGAATTAGCCTCCGAACGACTCGAATCTAGTCATAAACAACTTAATATAATCAATAAAGCTATAGGAATCGATCTCATACGATAAAGCTATTCTTTAACCAAATTCAAAAAGTCAACCTAAAAAATCAACCCCAGGCCCACACCTTGGAACCCGACAAAATTCACAAAATTCGAATCCCCATTCAAACGAGTCCAACCATACCAAAATCATTCAATTACAACCATAAATTGACCCTCAAATCCCCAAATCTTACTCTCCAATACTTAGTCCAAAATTTCCCAAATTCCACCTAAAAAATACGCAATCTAGGTGAAAAAATCAATGGGTATTCAATATTAATGGACAAAAATGATCAAAAGTTGCTTACCTCTTGAAATATAGTGAAACCCCTATCAAAAACGACCACAAGCCGAGCTTTCAAAGTCCAAAAATGAGAGAATTCTCAAAACCCTCGGTTATATCTTTCTGCCAGTCAATCCGCACATGCTGTCAATTAACCGTATCTGCGGAAAAGTGGCCGCATCTACAGCTCCAAACCTTCTAGTCCACTTCCACTTCTGCGGTTAAATATGCGCTTTTGTGCACGCGCACCTACGCCACAATGTTCGCTTCTGCTCAAACCTATGACTATATTGCACTCCACTTCTGCGCTCCACTTCTAGCATCTGCGAGCTTGCAAATACGAACTAACTTTTGCACCTACGCATCCCTCAACCCCCAGCATTTTCCCCACCTACAATAGCCTGATCACTTCTGCAATCTCGCACATGCGACCAAATCCTCGCAGGTGCAATTGCACCAGACTTGCAAATCTTTAGCATTTTCTCAAGTCCAAACATCAATCCGATTTCAATACGAATAAGTCCCGAGGCCCCCGGGACCCCATACAATCATACCAACACATCCTAAAACATCATATGAACTTAGCCAAAGCCTCAAGTCATCCCAAACAACATCAAAAGCACAAATCGCACCCCAATTTATTCCTATTAAAACTAATGGATTTCCAACTTCTTCAATGGATGCCAAAACATATCAAACCAACTCCGATTGCCTCAAATTTTGCATACAAGTCATAAATAACAACATAACTACTCCAACTCCTAGAACCAAAATCCGAGCCCGGTATAAATAAAGTCAACTCTCGATCAAACATCTCAATTCTCCAAACCTTCAATTTTCCAACTTAGGTCAATTCAAGCCAAAATGACCTACAGATCTCTAAATAAATATCCGGACATACTCCTAAGTCCAAAATCACCATATGAAGCTATAGAAATGATGAAAACTCCATTTTGAAGTTGTTTACATATAAATCAACATCCGATCAACTCTTTCGACTTTAGCGTCCAACCTTGAAACTAAGTGTACCAATTCATTTTGAAACATCCCCGGAACCAAACCAAACACCCCAGCAAGTCACATAACCACAAATGCACATAGAATAAGCAAACAATGGGGGAGAGGGACTACAATACTCAAACTGACTGGGCGGATCGTTACACACAAGCACTGCTCGGGTTCCTTGAGACCCTTATGAACTTTGAAGCGCTAAGGATCCAAAGAGTGTCTTGGAAATAAATGGAATTTTGCCTTAAGCCTTTGATTATTGACATTTGCTAACCTCTTTAGGCTTAGTGTTAAATGGAAATGAAGGATTCATTGTAAATTGCTTTACTTAGTTTGACTTTACTTTAATTTCATCTACATTCCTAATTAATGCATGTTATAGTTTTGTCTTAGGCCTTATACTGATTTTACTTGTATATAAGTGTTGTATTGGGACAAATGTCTAATGACATTTTTTTACATGTGTGTCTAAATTGGGCCTGCCGAGTTCTCAAAGAACTTAGGCCTAAATGCCAGATTTGCAAAAGTTGAAAGCCTCTCTTTCTAAAACAAGAAGAAAACCGAAAAACAAGAAATGATTTCCAAAGGCGGGCTATTTCTGAAAATGAAACAAACGCTGCCGCAATCAAAGATCTTCAAATGATTTCTTCAAATTTGAATATAAGATTTGAAATAAACTTTCAAGGTATATCTATACCACACTTTCCCAACAGTTCTTACTTTACACAAATAGCCACTTTGCTTCGAAAAATCAAAATATTTTGAATTAAACCTAATTTATTAGTAAGTATTATAAACCCATTTTTTTCTTAACATTCTTTCAATTGTATAGACACTTTCAAAGGCTTTTCTTCTAAATAAAACTTACGCTTTTCCAATGTACATATATACCACTTCTCTTTCAAAAATGATAAGTTTTCAAAGCATTATATAAGATAAGCCATACACTTTTAAGAACTAATTAAGTAAAATATAGACAATCCCGAACCTATTCTAAGTCCTATGGAGCTACCTTAAGTAGATTCTAGGGGGTGCATAATACCCTCCTCTTAGAAGAACAAGAACCTTTGCCCAAATCTCACAGGTTAGTAGACTAATAGGATAATAATCTTAACAATCAAATAGATACCCTAGTATACCTTTAAATATTAGGTGGCGACTCTCTTTCATCATCAACAGGGAAACCACTAGTTGAATCTTATTTTGACTCATGCAAATAAGGTGCAACAACAGGGCGATATTACTAGGGAAATGACTTAGGTTCTGACCTTAGCAGATTTAGACTAGACCTAAAATTTAGGAACATTTGTTTATATACTGCTTTAACTGTGCTTAATTTGCAAATATGTGCTTACTTACTTATTTGTTCATTATGTGCTTATCTTCTTGCTTTAATGTTATTACAGTGATCCTACTATCTATTACCACTGTATATATATTGTCATCACACTCTTTCCTATCGAGTCTTAGCCGTACACTATCACACACAATGGCACATGATGGTTGTATTTTACACCCCTCCTAACCTTCTTTAAAAATTCTTTAGTTTTAAAGAATGACTTAGTTAGGTCAGCTGACATAACTTCTCGCAATATTCAGTCCAACTCCAAAATTAGGAAACACTCTACTCTAGCAAACATAGGTCATACTACATAAACCTTAGGTGAGTCGATCCTTGGCATCGCTACACAATTAGGAAAACCACCCTAATGTCAACGGGTCATGCACCCGATGACTTGAATTTTGCGGAACGATGAACCAATCATGTTGAGACACTAAATATCCGGAGCAAAACACTTATTAAATCCTTTTCTACCCTCATCAAAAATGGAAATCAACCAGAACATCCCCGAAATCAATATGGTCATGGGAGCGCCACACAAGCTAAAGAAATGGTGGAAGAATATTCGACGAGAGAATGGAGACGAAATCAGGATGCACTTAGGAGCATTGACTGCCTTACTGAACATCCGGGCTGACAAGGTGCACTACACCATTGATAGAATTCTAGGATTGAGCAAAAGTGGTTTTCAAGTTCGTTGAATGTGAATTGGTGCCAATGCTGGAAGAAGTTACCAGCTTCATAGAGTTGTCGTTTACTAGGAGAAAGTTAATACTTCCTGTTACCATGCCCGGCTACAGGTTTCTCGATGCTTTGGGTTTGGCGGAGAGACAATTTAAGGAACATTAAAGACGGTTGGGTAAGTCTAGACCAATTATTTGATAGGTTTGGACATCGAGAGAGCTACAAATGGTACTTGGGAGATTTCCAATGTGATCAGGCAACCTGGAAAAGTATTCGCCCCATAGCCTTCTCTTTGGCACTGCTAGGATTGTTGGTTTTCCCACATATGAGGGGACGAATCAACATCAATTGCTACCTGTGGTCTTGGCAACATACCGAGGTAACCTCAAAGCCACCTTGGTGAATATGATATTGGTAGAAACTCTCAGAGCACTATCCACATGTTCCCGGGGGTACAATTTCTTCAAAGGTTGCCATCTGTTACTCGTTCAACGAAACACTTCATTCAACGAGAGGCCACAATTGACTATTTCGTGGGTGTTAGCAATATGATCAGGTGTCACAATAAGAGAATGAGACACTGGATCTCCCTGCCCGAATAGGAAGAATGGAGAGAAATGCTGACAAACTTGAGCGGAGAATGGATAAACTGGAAGCTTTCGTGGCTGAGCAGCATGGCAATTCTAAGGACCCCCCAGAAATACTTCATAGAGCTAATAGGAATTGAAGGACTTCAACCAAATGCACCCCTACGAGTTCTCAGGTAATTCTCTCTGATCCAGGACCTACCCCTATAGACGAGAAAAACTCTATATGAAGATGAGTACAATAGGCAGATCTCATGATCCCAAAAGTGAGGAAACTTCAGGAGGAGTGGAATGATTTGATTATGATGCCGATGGGACATAATTCATGGTGCACTCCGGAATACTATGTCTGAATCAATGAAGAGGATGAGCTGGACCGACCAAGCAAAGAAGGAGTGGCCTCACTACCTATTGGCTACCTCCATGCACCGCCAAGTAGTCCTAGGGTCAGTTGATCATATGCTGCCACCTCCAGAGGATGATGATCGAGTGGTAGAGTGTATAGAAATTGAGTCTGAGACAGAACCAAAAGAAGATCTTGCAGAAGAACCCGAGTACAATGATGAAGAAAAAGAATAATTTGAAGAAGATCCAGAAGAGGAATTGGAAGAGGAAGAATATATGGGAGATGATTCCAGGGATGGTTGTTAGTAGCTGGTTGATTTCCCCCTTTTCCTACCTTGCATCTTTTATCATGTACCCTTTCATTTCCCCAGGGCAAGTCTGTTAAGCCCATGTAATCTTGTGGATGTTGAAAACAGTGTTGTAATCCTTGTTCCTCCCTATTACAATCAAAATACTATTAATGAAAAACCAAAGTTTGCTTCGGATCTAAACGTGTCAAATCTAGTTGTTTGTCAAATATTTGCAATGTAGGCCCACCTCCAGCAAAGAGAGGTCCCTCACACATTTGGGAACGTGTTTATTTGAATACGCGAACTAACTACTCTATATGCTCATATTTGTGCAAACACTGAAACTGACTTCTACTCTTCTTTTCTTTTCTTTTCTCGCATTACTTCATTGTTATTCCTCGAAGCAAAGGTTGGTTTGTGTTGACTCAAAAAACTGGCTGAACCACCATACAACTTGATCAAAAGGGAAGATGTCTATGACGGATGACCGGATGGGACATACTTTGGTAATAGCTGATAGCCCGGGGCAATTGGGAGAAGAGAATGATACTTGAAATGATGAAGATGTTGCCAAGATGGCACAAGAGATGGAATCACTAGAAAGGAAGTACAACACATTCGGGAATTGGCGCATTTGGCTGTGACAACGCTTACACAACCACCCCGTTTTCCTTCACTAGACTCGATCCCTGATCACTTTCCTTCAAATACCCTCCAAGTAAACAATACCCCGACTTTAGCCACTACAACCCAGGTTGTACCCCCAGTAACCCCTGCAAACCCACGAAATTCTCCTATACATACCTCTTATGTACCAAATTACATTCAAACATCGTAAAACCCACCAATCGCTACTAATATTGTTCATACCCCTCCTCATGACAACGCCGCCTTTGCCAATGATCAAACTAGCACATACCTACAACATATACCGCTGCACACGAGTGATATGTTTTACCCATATATGCCATTTCAGAACCCAACTTCACAGCGCCCGTCACGGTCAGGTTGCCTTATGAAGGTGATCAATATACTAAATAAAGAGAAAGGCAAAGTATAATAAGAGTCAGTATCAGAACAATTACAAGCATTGAAAAAACAAATAAAGAACCTTCAGGCCGCTCGAGGGAGCGAGAGCCTAGATTACAAGGAGCATATACCCTGATGTGGACATGCCGATAGGGTACAAACCTCCAAAGTTTGACATCTTTGATTGGACATGTGATCTCCATGCACACTTGAGGGCCTACTACGATAAGCTGGTTGGAATAGGATGGAATGAAAAGTTAAGAATGAAGCTATTTATAAGGAGTTTGACGGGAGAGGCACTCACTTGGTACACCCGCCAGGATCTCAGGAATTGGAGAGAATGGAAGGATATATCAAAAGACTTCATGAATTGTTTTTAATTTAACACATAAATTACTCCAAATAGGTTCGCCCTGGTAAATTTGCATAAGAAGCCGTCAGAATCATTTTAGGAGTATGCCCATCACTAGAGGTCAGAGTTTGCCAGGACCCACCCCCTGCTAGATGACAATGAGCTAACCAAATACTTCTCAGGGCCTATGAAGGAATCTATTTTGAAAAGATGATGGGCATGATGGGGCAGAAGTTCCACGAACTCGTTAATATGGAAGACTTTTTGGAGGAATGTATTAAATCAGACAAGATACTATCCATGGCCGCGTTGCAAACAACTAGCAAAGCAATTCAGTCTAGTTCGCTAAGTAGTTAAAAGAATGGGGAGGATCGGGAATACAAGACAGTCTCGTGGACATATCAACAGAAAGGGAAAGGCAAGATGATGTTCTTTGCATTGGTTCATGGAATGACCAAGTCAGGAAGGTGTTACGCTCCGAAGGAGGTAAACCGAGGAAATCCAGGAAGAGAACAGATTCAGAGGAGGAATATAACAGATACTGAGGCTGCAGAATTTTGGAAAAAGATGTTAGCTAAAGAATTCTTCGTGGAGGAGCAATTAAAGAAAACCCCTGCACATATATCGATCATGGAATTGCTAGTGAGTTTTGACAGTAATAAAGACGCCCTGATGAAAGTATTAAGTGGAGTGAGCATGCCAAGAAACACTACCAGCGAGGCACTAGCATCAACTATCGCGAGGATGGTTGAGGCGAACATGATCACCTTCCCAAGAGATGAACTTCCAGTAGATGGCGTGGATCACAACAGAGCTTTATGCATTGTTGTCAAGTGCATAGATAAAGTGGTTTCCCGAGTACTTGTTGATGGAGCATCCAGAGTCAATATTTGCCCGCTGTCCACCCTACGAGAGTTGGGTATTCATCTAAGAGAAGTAAAAGAAGGCCATGTGAGGGTGAGAGCCTAGGATGGATCGCAAAAAGATGTCACTGGGGAAATCTACTTAGATCTACAAATTGGACTAGTTGAATTCCCAATACTATTTCAAGTAATGGACATTTCATCCTCATACAACCTGTTGCTGGGAAGACCTTGGATACATATGGCAGGGGCAGTTCCATCCAACCTTCATTAGTGCATGCATTTCGAGTATGGTTGTCAAGAGATTGCAGTTTACGATGAATGAATCCAGTCAGCTTATCTGGAACATGCACTTTTGTTCATAGAAGGATTGGATGGGGTCGTATTTCATGCGATCAAGATCATACAAATCATGGAGGTAGAGAATACTGAGTAGAATCTAGGTATGCAATCACCATACAAATCAAAGATGACTATAAGATAAATGATTAAATACGGATAGCGACCAGGAATCGGGTTGGGAGCCCAATCAGATGAGATAACAGAGCCAATTGAGCCAAATGGACAAAAGGGTAGGGATGGTTTAGGGTATCAGCCTCCGATTGGGAAAACTTACACTGATGGCTTCGGGAAGAAAGCTTTTATGCCAGAGTGTGTTTCAGGTCTGGGTCAGAGCTCGACACCACATGACGAAATCATTGATGGAATGGGAACATGATCAAGGAATGTTGTAACAAAGTTGGTATCAAGACACCGACCATTCGGGATGTTGAACCAGGAGAGGACTTGCAGAAATGGACCGCCGGCCTATCTCTAGTTCGCCAGGAGTCTTGGTAGTATGGAATTGTAAAGCTTTTGAAAAAATGCACGGTCAATTAAGGATTGAACTATTCTCGTACTCTTTTGTTAATTGCCTCACTGAACGCTTAGACGTTTTCCGTTTGATGAAATAAAAAGAATTGCTTCCTTAAATTATTGCAAACTTATTTATCACTTCATTTTTACTTAGATTTTCTTTTTAGTAATCAAACCGATAAAAACTTGTATTTCCGTGATTATGACATGTAACAAAACCCTCGAGCAAAATGATCCAGACTACGAGGAGTACAACGAAAGCATGATGCCAGATAATTTTCCACAAGAGATCGAGCAGTTGGAAAGCCAGAAAAAGCCTAACCTTGAATAGACAGAAGTAATCAACTTGGGAAGTGAAGAAGATGTGAAAGAAACTCGAATAAACATCCATTTAGAAGCAGAGCAGAAAGACAAATTGGTCGAGCTCCTTTGATAATACATCGACATGTTCGCATGGTCATATGACGACAAGCCCAGATTGAGTACTGATATTGTTTCGCATCGATTGCCAATCGATCCTGCCAGACCGCCAGTCAAACAAAAACCCGAAAGCTCAAGACTGATTTGAGTTTAATGATAAAAGAAGAAGTCACCAAGAAGATTGAAGCAAATGCGGTGAGAGTCACCAATTATCCCACATGGTTAGAGAATATCGCACTAGCCCCAAAGAAAGATGGGAAGATTAGAATATGTGTGGACTATTGAGATCTTAACAAGGCTAGTCCAAAAGATGATTTCCCCTTACCAAAAATTCATATCCTCATTAGTAATTGTACAAAACACGAGCTATAGTCATTCATGGATTGTTCCGCTGGGTACCATCAGATTTTGATCCATGAAGAACATGCAAAGAAAACATCATTCACTATGCCTTAAAGAGTGCATTGCTATAGAGTCATGCTATTCAGCCTCAAGAACGTTGGTGCTACTTATATGAGGACCATGACGACCCTCTTTCACGACATGATCCACAAGGAAATTGAGGTATATGTGGTTGGCATCATCACCATATCTCGAAAGAGTACAGAGCATTTGGAGGACCTGAAGAAGTTTTTTGAACGTTTGTAGAGGTACAGTCAGAAGTTGAATCCCTCAAAAAGTGCATTCGGAGTCCCTACCTGGAAACTATTAGGTTTCATCATGAGCAAGAAATGTATAGAATTGGATCCTTCAAAGATCAAAGCCATTCAATACCTACCGCTGCCTAAGAGTAAGGATGACGTGATGAGTTTCCTTGGCAGATTAAATTACATAAGCAGATTCATAGCCTAGCCTACGATAATTTGCGAGCCCATATTCAAGTTGCTGAAAAAGGATGCTACTACGAAATGGACACAATAGTGTTAGAAAGCTTTCAATAAGATCAAGGAGTACTTGTCGAATCTGCTAGTATTGGTTCCTCCCGAGCCCAGAAATCCACTGCTATTATACTTGTTAGTCTGGGACAATGAATTTGGATGCATGTTGGGATAACACGATGAGACCGGGAGGAAAGAGCAGGCTATCTACTATCCGAGCAAGAAGTTTACACCGTGTGAATCCAAATACACTAATAGAGCGGACTTGTTGCACTTTGACTTGGATCGCCCAGAAATTGAGGCACTACATGTTAGTATACACCACACATTTGATATCCTGGCTCGACCCGCTCAAGTTACATCTTCCAGAAGCCAATGCCTACAGGAAAACTAGCTAAATGGAAAATTCGTCACAGCGAGTTCGATATTATATATATAATGCAGTAGGCCATCAAAGGGCAAGCTTTAGCCGACCACCTCGCAGAGAACCCAGTGGACAAGGATTACCAGCCACTCATTACATACTTTTCGGATGAAAAAGTGTTGATTGCCGGAGAAGACATCGTAGAGTCATACCCAGGGGCCATGATAGAGAATGTTCGTTACAAAATTTCAAGGGGAGTGGGAATTTGGGCAGTCTTAATCTCAGAATCATGAAAGCATTTTCCGGCATTAGCAAAGATAAGGTTCCCTTGCACCAATAATATGGTCAAGTATAAAGAATGCATCCTCGTGATTAGGGTGGTAGTCGACATGGATATCAAGGAGCTTCTGGTCATAGGAGATTCTGATCTACGGATACATCAACTTCAAGGAGAATGGACTATCAAGAATGTCAAGATCCTTTAGTACCTGCATTGCATGAAGGAGTTGTGTAAGCAGTTCACCAAGATGGAATTCAAACACATTCCCAGGATCCACAATGAATTTTTCGATGCTCCCGCAACCTTGTCATCAATGATCCAACATCCAGATAAGAATTACATTGATCCTATTAAGATAGAGCTTCGGGATCAGCATTTCCATGTAGATGAAGAGTCGGAAGGTAAGCCATGGTACTACGACATCAAAAGGTTTCTGGAAACAAGAGAGTACCCAAAGAATGCCACCAATGGTCAGAAGTGAGCCCTTAAAAGGCTAGCAAATCACTTTTTCCTTAACAGGGAAGTCCTGTATATGAGGACCACATACTTGGATCTATTAAGATGTGTAGACGCTGTTAAAGCAACCAAATTTCTTGAAGAAGTACATGCAGTGACATGTGGACCTCACATGAATGGCTTCACCTTAGCCTAAAAGATTTTAAGAGCGGGATACTTTTCGATGACTATGGAAAGCTATAGCATTCGCTACGTACAGAAGTGTCACTAGCGCCAGATTCACGGGGATTTTGTCCGAGTTCCACCTAATGAGCTAAATGTAATGGGTTCAACTTGGTCGTTCGCTACTTGGGGCATGGACGTAATCAGACATATAGAGCCCGCATATCAAATGGACAATGTTTCATCTTGGTAGCCATTGAATACTTCACCAAATGGGTTGAAGCTTCTACATACAAGGCTGTCACGAAGAAAAGGTTCGGTCATAACCCTAGGAAACCTGAAAAGGTTCGGTCATAACCCTAGGAAAACCTTTGTAACGCATTCGTATAAATTACGACGCAATCGCAATGGTAAGAAGCTACCTCATCAGGGACACCTCTGAGAATCGACATTACTGAGACAAAGTCTTCTAGAATAACATTCGCATCTAAAGAAATTTCTAAACATGTCATAATACGGAATGACGACATTTGCCATAAAAATGGATGATTTTCAAAAATGTTTTTCTAAAAACTATCATTCCACCTACCGAACTTCATGACACAACCTCACCAGATCCGAGTCGAATCCAGGACTACAGTCAACACAAACCAACACCCCCGGCTAAGAATTTTTCTTTGAATGCAGGACCGTCAAGATATAAGGAAACGCTGGGGCACGCTGGGAAATGACGTATCCGCTACTCTTTCATAACTACCATATATCTTTCATTATTTGAATTATGTTCCCATATGATTGAAGACTAACTTCCAAATCCTTTGCATGTATTCTGGAACTAGGCCTTCGATACGATCGGAGCATATTGTAAAAAGAAAATTGTCTACTCAACCAAGTGGAGCACACTGTATATAGCGAGCCGCTGGCCTCGCCAACCGGAGCCATGTATATAGCAAATCATCAGTTCAATCAATCAGAGCGTCCTGTACAAATCGAGCCATCAACTTTACCAATCAAAGACCTGTATATAGCAAAATGTTCGCTCACTAACGGGAGCGTTCCCCTCTGTCACTCTGCCATATTTGCGATTACAAGTAGATAGTCGCAAACCTTGTCATCGGCATTTTGCCGATCGACGGCTGCAATTAGTTTTGCAGTCAAGAGTATCTCTTGGGCGTGCTCCTTATTTCTTTATTTTATCTTGAATATTTTGACGTTTTGCTCATGCAACTTACATGCATTTTGCATTTCTTTAAATCAGAAACTCCCATTGTGCAGAGATACTTTACATTTCAGTGCAACCACTCCCATCGTATGGAGATATTTTACATTATAAGTCAGTTACTCCCATCACGCGGAGATACATTCTACATTACAAGTCAACTACCCCCATTGCGGAGATACTCCCATCACGAGGAGGCTTAATGTTCCGACAGGTGCGGAACGGTACATAACCTGGCTAACAATCGAGTCAAATCCAAGTATCCCATTGCCGAGATCCCAAATAACGGCTAGTCGGCAACCAGACATTATCATTCCTACATCATCTACATTACATCTTGACATACCTACATTATGATATATGGGTATGTGTATGTTTTTTTTAGGACCAAACATCACAACATAGAACTTCTTTTAAGCAACAAACTAAGCTACAACACGATGAGGGTCAAAAAACTCATAAGTAGGCCAAGAATCCAAACTAAGGGTGGCAAGTGGGACGGTTAGGCCCGGGCCCGGCCGAGGCCTGCAAGCCCATATGAGTAGTGGGCCTAAAAGGGCCTACCTGTTTAAGCCCGGGACCATGGGGTTTGAGGCCCATGTGGGTCGGTTCAAAGAAAGTGCCCGTTAGGACCTGGACCGTTTGGGCCCGGGACCGGCTCCTAAGTGGGCCAATTCAACCGGTCCTAACTGGTCTCAAATATTCCTAAACGGGCCCAACGACTATAATTTAAAAAAAATTCTCTTCTAAAAATCTGACCATTGACTATTGAAAAAATAGCCGTTATGGCTGCCAAAATGGCCGTTGGCTATTTAATAAAATAGCCATTTAACCCTCCCCCCAACTTTGTTTTAACACCAAACTTTTTATAATTACACTTTTTTCCTATTTTCAACTATGAATATCCCCTCATTCTTTTATTTTTCTTCACCAAATCATTAATCTCTCTCTAATTTTCTTCTAAAATTGGTTACTTTGTTGTTGCAACTTGTATGAAAAATTGTGAAGTTGGTGAATTGAAGTTTTCAAGTCTTCAAGTCTTCAATGATAATTAATTTCAACAAGTTGTTCGTCAATTCGCTAAACTCGTTCCAACTCTTTAGTTTTAATATTATATTTTTGTTTTTTATTTGATTACTTTGTATAATTATAATTAAGATGGCATATTCTTAAAAAAATATTTAGTAAAAATAAGGGAAAATCCAAGATTGGTGAATCTAGTGGCCAATCTATTCCTCCTCTAATTCCCCGGCCTCCCCTACCCAAACCCCATACCCGCCCTCCACCTTCTCCTATTCTTGATAGTGATAATACTTTATTACAATTTACAAATAGTCAATATGTGCATAATGTTAGTGGTGGTGAACTCTTAGATGATGAATATATGAACAATCTTTATGGTAATCCAACTATAGATGAACAAGATGAGCAGGAAATAGATTTAGATGAAACGCAACCGGATGATGATACGCCCACTAGTCCTATTGCTCAAGTTAACCCAACTAATCCAAATGATGCCTCGGATGACCCCCTATTACTACCCCTACTTTTTCTAGACAACCTTCTAAACGAGTCGAAACATCTCTTCTTTGGCCTTTTTATTCAAATAAGAGAAAAAAATAAAGCTAAGTGTAAAACTTGTGGCAAAGAGTTAGCCTTTAACTATGTTGATCGGGGGGGGGGGGGGAGTTTGACAGCTTGACCCAGTACCGAGTCAAATCAATTTCAACCGGGAATTAACACTGTTACCGATGGTATTTTATATTATAACCCAAGGAAAGATAGGGAAGAATTGGCAAAAATGGTTACTGTTATATGCTTACCCTATAGTTTTCTATCTAACCCCCAAAATTCTACTTATAAAGGATGGCCTCGCACAACCGTAAAGAGCGATATTTATAAATATAAACATGAATATGAACAATATTTGCTCTATTTATTTACTCATATTAATTTTCATGTTTCTATTACTACTGATATTAGTAGAAGTGGTAATGATTGTGATTATCTTACTATTACAAGTCATTGAATTGATGAGGAGTGGATAATGCAAAAGCGCATGTAACGACCCGACCGGTCGTCTTGAGTATTTGCACTTCGCTCGCCAGTCCTCGGGCATGACTAGCCACGTGTGATGCATTATGACTTATGTAAATAGTTGGTTTTGATTTTCAGGGTAATTGAAATGAATTTAAAAGAACAGTTCTCAGTTTGAAGCTTAAAATTTGAAAGGTTTGACTTGTTAGTAGATGACAACGGATTGGAATTTTTATGATTTGGCTAGCTCAGTTAGGTGATTTGGGACTTAGGAACATGGACGGAATGTGTTTTGGAGGTCCGTGAAAGGTTTAGGCTTGAATTGGCGAAATTGAGATTTTGGCGTTTTTTGGTTGGTAAGTGAGATTTTGATATAGGGGTAGGAATGAAATTCTGGAAGTTGGAGTAGGTCCGTTGTGTCATTTGTGACGTGTGTACAAAATTTCAAGTCATTCGGACAAGGTTTGATAGACTTTTTGATCAAAAGCGGAATTTTAAAGTTTTTGGAATTCTTAGGCTTGAATCCGGTGCAAATTTGGTGTTTTAAAGCTGTTTTGAGAATTCCAAAAGTTGGAACAAGTTTGAATGATATTATGGGATATGTTGGCATGTTTGGTTGAGGTCCCGAGGGCCTCGAGTGTGTTTCAGGTGGTTAACAGATCGATTTTTGGACTTTGGACTTGGCAGATTTTCTGGTATTGTGTTGCAGAAAAATCCTTCTTCGCGTTAGCGAGAGGGTTTGGAATTCGTGAAGGGTTAGTGAGAGGGTTAGTCAAGTTGTTCTTTGCGTTCCCGAGGTAGGTCTCGCATTCGCGAAGGTATACGAGTTTTAGGCTACGCGTCCGTGTATAGGATATCGTGTTCGCATAGAGTCGAGCTAGGAGTTGGGCTGGAGGACCTTTCTTCATCGCGTATGCGAGTCTTGGGCCGCATTCGCGTAGTTCTATATCCAGTGTGTATCGCGCTCGTGAGTCTGGTGCCACGAACGCATAGAGCATTTTTAATGGCTGGTGTTTTTGTTCATCGCGAACGCAATGGTTGTCCCGCGTGTGCGAAAGAGGATGTCTGGGCAGAATGTATAAAAATCCATCTTCGCGATTTTTAGCCCATTTCTCACCATTTTGAACGGTTTTGAAGCTTTTTGAGAGGATTTGAAGAGAGATTCAAGGGATAACACTTGGAGGTAAGAGTTTTGAACTCTATACTCGATCCTGTGTTGATTCTTACTTGTTTAAACATGAAATATGTGGAAATTAAAGCCTAAAATTGGGGAATTAGGGCTTGAATTTGGAGAGTGTAAATTGGGAATTTGAGGGGGCATTTGAGGTCCGATTTTGATGTTCTTGGTATGTATAGACTCGTGAGTGGATGAGGATTCTATTGATGTAACTTTTATCGGATTCCGAGACGTAGGCCTATGGGCAAGGTTTGAGCATATTTCGAGATTTTTGATGTAAATGGGATATTTTTGAGTGGGCTTTGTTCCCTTAGCATATTTTAATTGTTTATGTACAGATTTTGGTTAGATTTGGAGCATTCGGAGGTCGATTTGAGTGGGCAAAGGCATCGCGGGCTAGAGTTTGGACCGGATCGAGGTGATTAATGATTGTAAATGTTGTCCTGAGTGTATGAAACCCTGGATTACACATTGTTCGGCTGTGTTTAGGTGACGCACACGCTAGATGACGAGCGTGGGGTCGTGCACCGTTGGGGACTGTGACTTAGTCCATCCCGAGTGAATGTTTTACCGGGTATTTGATTGAAAACTATTTGTTATCATCATGTTTTGGGCTAAATGCCATATTTGGTCCTCGTGCCAACTATTTGAACCTTTAGGGGATTTTTACTGCTATTTTCTCATTGTTTTGACGTTATACTTGTACTCAGTCATGCTTTATTCTACTGTTTACATAACTCAGCCATGTTTACATTATTTTAACATATTAAATGATATTTTTGGCTGAGCATCATGTTTTACTATTGCCCGAGTGGCTTATGAGATTCTAACTGATTAAGGCCGAGGGACTGTGTTGTGAGGATACTTTGGGTCGGGTTGCACGCCGCATCAGTGATATACTGATTATGATTATTAGGCCAGCCTGAGATTGTACGCCATGAGGTGGCTTGTTGATATGAGGCCGAGAGCCTATTGATTATGCCACGAGATGGCTTGATATTGTGCTTGGGCTGTAAGGGCCCCCTCCCAGAGTCTGTACACCCCCAGTGAGCTCGGGTACCCATTATGATATGAGATATAGCCCGAAGGGCTGGTGTTGTTCCATGATATTGCCTGAGGGGCGGATTCTATTGATATTGTGCCCGAGGGGCGGATTTTATGTGTTTATCTGTTCTGGCTGCTTTCTACTTAATTGTCAAAAAGGTGTTTTAAAGAAGCTTATTATGAACTATGGTGTCTTTATATGTTTTCACCGTTTCATTGCTTTTACTGGTTTTATACTGCTACTTTATAGCATGTTGATGTGCTTTTACGTGATTTCTTATCACTCAGTCTTCAATTATTGTTATTACTCACTGAGTCAGAGTACTCACATTACTCCCTGCACCTTGTGTGCAGATTCATGTATTTCTGAACCCGGCAGCAGGTGTTGGTTGCTCAGAGGCAGAGTCATCGGAGTTTAGCAAGGTAGCTGCCCGACGTTCGCAGAACTGCTTTTCTCCCTCTTGATTTCATTAGACTGTGTTTAGTACATTTTTCAGACTTTCTGTTGTATTTAGACCTTAGTAGATGCTCGTGACTTGTGACACCCCGATGTCGGGTTGTATCTATTTTCGCACTTTTTCTGTTTCGCTTAATTTTGGGATTTATTTCTTATCAATGATTTAAATTTACTTATTAAAATTGTTAAAAATGAATTTTGGAATTGTGCTGGTTGGCCTTATCTTCACAAGAGGCGCCATTATGACCGGGTCTGGTTTAGGGTCGTGACAAGTTGGTATCAGAGCCTAGGTTACATAGGTCTCGCGAGTCATGATCAGGTTCAGTAGAGTCTTACAGATCGGTACGGAGACGTATGTACTTATCCTTGGGAGGCTGCAGAACCTTTAGGAAAAACTTCACATTCTTGAATTCTTATCTTGCGTCCTTGATTTTGCTTGAAGTGTAACTCTTTGAATTCCTTCCACGCGTTCGTATGCGCTCATGAGTGCTCGGTATCGGTTGTGCGTTGACGGATTGTGATTCCCTGATCGAGGGGCGATATGTGATCTCTGTGTGTTGATGTTGGGCCAGTCTATAGGACTTGAGGCCGGATTTTGCCTATAGCTTGAGCTCTGAGGTGTTGATCATGTGAGCATGTGCTTTTGGATCTATATGTCCGATAATGCCCCTATTAGTGGGAGTGATGACTAAATAGCTACGTGACGAGTGTGATGTGACTGCGAGATGTGTTCATATGAATTGAATGAGACAAGAAGGGTCTACCTGAGGTCAGGAAGGACTAATTGGTGCTTGATTTCCATCTTAATTGATGTATAGCCCCGAGCGGATGGGTATAAGGAGATGTTAGTTTGAGGCAAGGCAGGTGGGCAATCTCCTACGGATTGTTCTGAAGGTTGCGTGATCTTTTATGTCGTTTATTGGAAGATCTCCGTTACAAGTGAAATATATGTGTTGCAATTTACATTTGGGTCGCTTAAGAGAGTATGTTTAACTGTTACGAGAGTGAATGTGAAATTTGCAGAAGATTTAAAGTACTAGATGGTCTGTGTTTCACGAGCTTATGAAGGATTGAGTTTAATCTCACTATGGTATAATGGCAGCAATAGAGTATATGCATTATGAGTTATTGTGTGTGTTTTGATCTATGGCTTCGAGCCAAGTGGAGGAGTCTGCTGTTGATTAGTTGATTGCACGATTATGTGCTATGTTGGTTCCAGTTTGAGGCGTGCTAGTGAATCAGTTATGGCTTACGGAGATTGAGACCGAGGATGTCTTAAGTAAAGGAAAATTTTGACAAAGGTTATATTATGCTTCATAGGTGTATGAGAATCACAGAATGTCTTGAGTGGTTATTGGTAAGGGATGTGCGGTGCATAGAGCAGGATGTTGCTTGGTTATAGGTGAGGTTACACCCTGCGGTGTCGGAGTGTTAATGAGGCACAGGTTGTTCAGTTCATTTGATCAGTCTAATTGAGGTTTGAGTAGAATGGATGACTCTCGAGAATTGTTCTAGTGGGTTCAAGATTTTACATGTAATAATTGGAGATTTTCAGGTCGTATGTTTAGCTAGAAATTGAGGTTTGCATTGGAGTGTGTCAAGACTCATGGTATTTCTATATCATTAGGGGATTCTATATAGCAGTATTAAGAAGGTGAAGGTAATGACTTTGGATTCGCAGGAAGTCTCTTCGGGGTAGGTATTTTGCACATGGTGCTTTTGGGAATATTTAAGAGAGTACTCAGCGGCTTATGAGCCTTAGACGGTGTGATTTTAGGCTTGGGTCTCATGTGGTGAGTCTGGGTTGAGGAATTATGGTATTATAGCAAGAAGGAGTATCAAGTTGAAGGTAAATCAGAAGGAAACCCGGATAGATGGGATAACTTGGTAGTAGGGCGGATCAACACGGTAAGAATATGATTAGTTCTTTAGCTACTTATGAGGTATGAGTTTATACAAGTGATTCACAGCAATGCTCTTGGGTTTTAGTGGCCTGCGTATCTTGGTTGATTTAGAAGGATTCAGTCTTGACAGGGTTGGTTTTTGTGCAAAGGGGACTCGGAAAGTTCTTGATAATTACTACCACGGTTTGGAGGTATATATTTTCTACTGGTAGAAAGAGCATGTGGTGTATAGTGATTTTCTTCTAGATGGGATCAAATGGAAAGTTCTTGGCCAGTTCGGTACATAACTGCTTGTGGCTCGGAAGGGATATGAAGTTCTTATGTTCATCCTAGGATGGTATGGTATATGTGGTATGTTGTGGAGGATTGATATTTGTGTGTGTAAGGTTACGGTTCAGTTCTGAAGGGAAGGTCATAAAATTCTTAGGCAGCACGGGCAGCTTCAGATAATTAGGGAAATGATATTGCTAATTGATGTGGCTCGATAAGGGTATATGTTTTAGAAAAAGGGCAATGTGATTGAGTTAATGATACTTCATTAGTATTACAGCACTCTTTTGTTGGATCGACGACTGATATTCGAGTTTTCTTGGTGGTATAGAAGAATTTTCGAAGTACCTCTCATGGGATGACTGGGTATTAGAGGTGTGTTGTATATTCGGATGGTAGAATTGGGATCAAATATGGTGATTTGTGTGCTATATGGATTTGGGAAAGAAACTGGGAGTTATCATAGATAGGTTAGGTCATGGTTGTGGGCCGTGTATATCGGTCTTGTGTGGTAACTATGGGAGGTTTGGAGACTCGAGTGTATCTTTGTTGCTGGTATGTTAGGTTTTGGAAGTGATATTGGGTATAGACTAGTTGTCTCTGTGTTGTTTTATTCTGGACTGTTGCGCTAAGGCAGTGGCGTTGGCAATGCCGGGGATGCTACGGATTGAGTGGCAAAGTTCGACGGATTATGTTCTCCGTAGGGTGGTTTCATTTTGAAGACCCAGCGGATGGCTGGGAAGGGTTGTCTTTCCCATTTGGCCTTCGTGATGGATATCAGTAAAGAGACTCCTACCATTGATTCCGTTCTGATGATGAGGGGTTTCCTGGATATGTATCCTACTGTTGGGCATGTTGCCGGACAAGGTCGTTGATTTCGGTATTGATTTGGGGTCGGGCACCGTATAATATGGCACCGACGGAGTTAAAGGGATTGAAGGAACAACTTTAGGGATTCCTTAATAAGGGGTTCATTGGCAGGCGAATGTGGATGTGAGTTCTAACTTGAGTCAGCTTGGCTGACTCCGAGTTGTATTGTTGAGAGATGTGTTAATCCAATTTTTATTGAGCTTATTAGTGATTTGAGGAGATTTATGAGTAACCTTTCCGTGTTGCGAGGCATTGGGATTAGTTGTTTAGAGGAACTTGTGGTGCGGTTTTATTGGGGTCTCTCAATGGAATTGGAGCGGGAGGAGTATTGAGTATTGCTCGGCGGATGATGTATCGGTTGTGTCCTTTCGGGTTTGTGTAATGTATGTCAATTGCTTTGTAGTGGCTATGATGATTTGCTTTGGTTATAGTCAGCGAATTGCATGTGGTTGTCGATTTTGAGCATAGTGACTTGAGGTGTTTTATGTGGACCAGTGTTTGGATTGGGTCACATATTGCAGCGAAGTTATGTGGAGGTATGACCATTCGGGTTAGATTCGTGTGTTCTGTTTCTACGATGTGTGATGGGTTCTCAGCATTGTGTGTGGTGGTACTGGTGAGCTTGCGGTACAACTCTCTTATTTGAGTCATTTTTCATGATTTGAGTACATTCAGATTGTTGCTTATTGGTGCGCGGGTTGCACGAGTTGTAGCTTTAGATTGTATTAATGTGTCATGTCACTAGAGTAGTTGTGTTGGATTAGATGAGATCGTTGGGATCTAAAATGAATACAAACAGATTCGGTTTCAGTATGTTGGAAGGATAATATCGATGTTCGGCTCAGAAATTTGCTAGGGTCCTTGCCAAAGGAGATGTGGCTCCATGAATAGTTGATCTGAGGAATGGTTATTGACTTTCTACGTGTTTCATTTATCATTGGCAGTATATGAAAGTGTTGGAATGACACTTTAGTTGATAAGAGGTTTACTATCGGTATTCGATTGTTGTGTGCAACTGCTGTGATTATAAGTTATCGCTACAAGTGTTTGAGTAATGTGGTATATCATGTAATTTCACTTGAGGTTGCAGGTATGGGTTATTATAGTTTGTTCGGGCTTATTCGGAGTATCGATGTGAGATTCTGAACTTGTGGATGATTTCAGAAATGGAAATGTAGTTCTAAGGTTTATGGGCTAGGTTGGATTGTGAAATTTTAGTTACATTGTGTTATCGGACCTATATGAGATAGGGTGACATGGGATCACCCCCGGGTATGTGCATGGTAAGGTTATTCAGCGATTGGTTGGCTTTTGGAACAACTCTGGGCACATTAGAGGACGAATATATGTTTAAGTAGGGGAGGATGTAATGACTCGGCCGGTCGTCTTGAGTATCTGCACTTTGCTCGCCAGTCCTCGGGCATGACTAGCCCCGTGTGATGCATTATGACTTATGTAAATCGTTGGTTTTAGTTTTCAGTTTAATCAGAATGAATATGGAAGAACAATTCTAAGTTTGAAGCTTAAAATTTGAAAGGTTTGCCCAAGATTTGACTTGTTAGTAGATGACCTCAGATTGGAATTTTTATGATTTGGCTAGCTCCGTTAGGTGATTTGGGACTTCGGAGCATGGTCAGAATGTGTTTTGGAGGTCCGCGGAAGGTTTAGGCTTGAATTGGCAAAATTGAGATTTTGGCATTTTTCCGGTTGGTAGGTGAGATTTTGATATAGGGGTCAAAATGGAATTTCGGAAGATGGAGTAGGTCCGTTGTGTCATTTGTGACGTGTATGCAAAATTTCAGGTCATTCGGAGGAGGTTTGATAGGCTTTTTGATCAAAAGTGGAATTTGGATGTTTTTGGAATTCTTAGGCTTGAATCCGGTGCAAATTTGGTACTTTAATGTTGTTTTGAGCATTCTGAAGGTCGGAACAAGTTTAAATAATTTTATGGGATATGTTGGCATGTTCGGTTAAGGTCCCGAGGGCCTCGGGTGTGTTTCGGGTGGTTAACGGATCAATTTTTGGACTTTGAACTTGGCAGATTTTCTGGTATTATGTTGTAGAGAAATCCTTCTTCGTGTTTGCAAGAGGGTTTCGTGTTTGCGAAAGGTTAGTGAGCAGGGCAGTCAAGTTGTTCTTTGCGTTCGCGAGGTAGGTCCCACGTTCGCAAAGGTGTACGAGTTTTGGGCTACGAGTTCGCGTATGAGATATCGTGTTCACATAGAGTCGATCTAGGAACTGGGCTGGAGGACCTTTCTTCTTCGCATACGCGAGTCTTGGCCCGCATTCGCGTAGTTCTGTATCCAGTGTGTATCGCGTTCGCGAGGC
Organism: Nicotiana tabacum; assembly: GCF_000715075.1. Classification (NCBI taxonomy): domain Eukaryota; kingdom Viridiplantae; phylum Streptophyta; class Magnoliopsida; order Solanales; family Solanaceae; genus Nicotiana; species Nicotiana tabacum. The sequence goes on from NC_134097.1 coordinate 56,592,761, forward strand.
TGGTGCCGCGAACGCATAGAGCATTTTCGATGGCTGGTGTTTTTGTTCATCGCGAACGTGATGGTTATCCCACGTTCGCGAAAGAGGATGTCTGGGCAGAATGTATAAAAACCTATCTTCGCGATTTTTAGCCCATTTCTCACCATTTTTAAACAGTTTTGAAGCTTTTTGAAGAGGCTTTGAAGAGGGATTCAAGGGATAACACTTGGAAGTAAGATTTTTTAACTCTATACTCGATCCTATGTTGATTCTTACTTGTTTAAACATGAAATATGTGAAAATTAAAGCCTAAAATTGGGGAATTAGGGCTTAAATTTGGAGAGTGTAAATTGGGAATTTGAGGGGGCATTTGAGATCCGATTTTGATGTTCTTGGTATGTATAGACTCGTGAGAGGATGAGGATTTTATTGATATGACTTTTATCGAATTCTGAGATGTGAGCTCGGTGGCCGGATTTGAGCAAATTTTGGGATTTTTGATGTAAATGGGATATTTTCGAGTGGGCTTTTTTCCCTTAGCATATTTTAATGGTTATGTACTGAGTTTGGTTAGATTTGGAGCAACCGGAGGTCGATTCGAGAGGGCAAAGGCATCGCGGGCTAGAGTTTGGACCGGATCGAGGTGAGTAATGATTGTAAATATTGTCCCGAGGGTATGAAACCCCAGATTATACATCGTTGTACTATATTGAGGTGATGCACACGCTAGATGACGAGCGTGGAGTCGTGCACCGTTGGGGATTGTGACTTAGTCCATCCTGAATAACTGTTTTATCGCGTATTTGATTGAAAACTATTTGCTATCATTATGTTTTGGGCTAAATGCCATATTTGGGCCTCGTGCCAACTATCTGGACCCTTAGGGAATTTTTACTGCTATTTCCTCACTGTTTTGACGTTATACTTATACTCAGTCATGTTTTATTCTACTGTTTCTATAACTCAGCTATGTTTACTCTATTTTAACACATTAAATGATATTTTTGGCTGAGCATCATGTTTTACTGTTGCCCGAGTGGCTTATGAGATTTTGACTGAGTAAGGCCGAGGGCCTGTGTTGTGAGGATACTTTGGGTCGGGCTGCACGCAACAACAGTGATACACTGATTATGATTATGAGGCCGAGGGCTGAGATTGTACACCATGAGGTGGCTTGTTGATATGAGGTCGAGAGCCTATTGATTATGCCACGAGATGGCTTGATATTGCACTTAGGCCGTAAGGGGCCCCTCCTGGAGTCTGTATACCCCCAATGAGTGCGGGTACCCATTGTGATATGAGATATAGTTCGGGGGGCTAGTGTTGTTCCATAATATTGCCCGAGGGGCGGATTCTGTTGATATTGTGCCCGAGGGACGGATTTTATGTGTTTATCTGTTCTGGATGCTTTCCATTTAATTGTCAAAAAGGTGTTTTAAAGAAGTTTTATCTGAACTAAGGTGTCTTTATATGTTTTCACTATTTCATTGCTTTTACTGGTTTTATACTGCTACTTTATAGCATGTTGATGTGCTTTTACGTGATTTCTTATCGCTCAGTCTTCATTTATTGTTATTACTCACTGAGTCAGAGTACTTACATTACTCCCTGCACCTTGTGTGCAGATTCAGGTAATTCTGAATCCGGTAGCGGGTGTTGGTTGCTCAGAGGCAGAGCCATCGGAGTTTAGCAAGGTAGTTGCCCAACGTTCGCAGCACTGCTTTTCTCCGTCTTGATTTCATTAGACTGTATTTAGTATATTTTTTAGACTTTTTCGTTGTATTTAGACCTTAGTAGATGCTCGTGACTTGTGACACCCTGATGTCGGGCTGTATCTATTCCCGCACTTGTTCTATTTCGCTTAATTTTGGGATTTATTTCTTATCAATGACTTAAATTGACTTATTAAAATTGTTAAAATGAATTTTGGAATGGTGTCGGCTGGCCTTGTCTTCATGAGAGGCGCCATCACGACCGGGTCCGGTTTGAAGTCATGATAGCGCATTATTGCTTATAGAATAATTAATTCACGTCACACATTGTAGTTTATTTCTAGCATGGTTACGTATATTTGTAGATATTTTTGCATTAGTGATAAAATAATATCAATTTCAATGGATAATGCTGCTACTAACACTAATGCTGTAGTCTTGCTTACTACTAAACTAAATCCTGCATTTAGTAACATTTTTCATGTTAGATGTATTTGTCATATTTACCATTTAATTGTGGGTGATGGTATGAAAATTTTAAATGTTGAAATTGAAAAGGTTGAAATGGCTCTTAATTGGCTTTTTTTATTCAAACCGTAGAAGTAGACTTAGAGAATATTTTAAAAGATGCGATGAATTTGGCCTAAGAGAAAGAAAGGTTCCTAAACCTTGTCCAACTAGATAGAATTACATGTATGACAGTTTAGTTGGTGCATATGAGTATAGAAACCCCATAAACTCAACGTTTAATGCTCATGTAAGTGATAATGATGAACACCTTACAAATGCGGATTGGGCTAATGTTAAAATGCTTGTAGATTTTTTTAGAAACATTTCATGTTGCTACAAATGAATTTTTTGGGCAATATTATCCTACTATTTCGAATGTTTAGTTTATCTTGCAGATCTTGCAAATTTGTTTGCTCATTTTTCAGAGGATGGATAAATTTATGAAGTAGCTATTGATTCTATGAGAAAGAAATTTAAAAAGTATTTTTTCCCTATTCCCCCTATTTATGGTATTGCTGCCTTGTTAAATCCTACTATGAAATTAGGTGGTCCTCAATATTGGTATCGATCTATTTATAATGGTTTAGAACTTACACCTGAGGAGTTCTCTATACTTTCGGATGCACAAGCCTCAATTAAAATAAATGCTCTAACTATTTATAGTGCTTATCAAATTGCACTAGATAATGCTAGACCAGATATTCCAACTCCTTCTTCTTCTAGTTCTCAATCATCTAAAAGAACTGCAGGAGTAAGAGCACTTAGTTCTTGGACCGAGTTCAGGGGTTCTCAAGGTTGTACCACTAGTGATTGTTTACAATTAAATGAGCTTGAAGTTTATTTGTCATAGGGACTTGAGCAGGAGAATCCCGACGCCTCATTTAATCTTTTGGAATTGTGGAAGGGAAAAGAAAAATACTTTTCAGTCCTTTCAAGGATGACCCGAGACATTTTAACCATTCAAACTTCAATAGTGGCATCGGAGAGCGCTTTCAGTCAAGCAAGACTACAACTCGATAATTATAGAGCGTCTATAAGGGAGAGCTTGGAAAAATCAGTACTTTTCAGAGATTGGATCTGTTTGGAACGAAGAAATTTCGGACTTGCTAAATCACAACCAGAGGTAGACGAAGCTTACGAAGAAATGCTAGCTGAACTTGCGGAGGAAGAAGCTTCGCCCGGAAGAGGTGATGAACAAGCTTCTTTTCCACCACCACCAACGGAAGCTCCTCCGAACTTTGATGGATTTATGAAATTTGTAAGAGATACCATGAAAAATTAATATGTAACTTGTATTTTGGCATATCTTGATTAGTTTCTTTTTCTTCTCAACGGCATTCCATTGGGGGGGGGGGGTGGATGCTAAGAAAGATTGGGCCATGTTTTCTTAATGTTATAATAATAAAAATTATAATGCATTCCTTTGAATATCTTTTTACAATATTTTGTGTTTTAAATTTGAATTAAAAAATTTTAAGTCACAATTATATAGTATAATTTACAAGAAAATACCTTAGATAAAAAATTTAAACAAATAAATAGCCCCATATATATATATATATATATATATATATATATATATATATATATGTGTGTGTGTGTGTGTGTGTGTGTGTGTGTGTGGGGGGGGGGTTATTTATTTGTTTACAATTATATAATATAATTTACAAGAAATTGCCTTAAATAAAAAAAATTAAAAAAAATAGTCAAGGCCTGTTTCTTCTTTATTTTAACAGTACAACACAAACACAAACATAGAAACTTAACATAACTTAAATTCAGTACAACTAATGGAAACACATGACACAGGAAACATAAAGATATACTACTACGCTCAACACGTACATGTCATTGTTTAGTCACGACCACCTAGTATTCTCTGCTCCAACCACATAAATTTGTCTTCCAGCTTATTTTTTTCTTCTTCCACCTCTTTGAGTTTCTCCTTCAACTCCGCAACTTCTCATTTGGATTGTCGCTCTCTTTCCCACTGCTTCAAACACAAACAATGAAAATACTGCAACTTTTCTTTGTAGTATTCCTGCTGACAAGGTTCATCAATCCATACCTCAAAATTGCAAACATGTTCGTCGGGAACCCTATAAAGCTTGTTCATACATGCCCAGTAGTGGCGTCCAGCTTCACCATCATGCCAACAGTCTTGCATCATGCATTTTTTGCCGCACTCGCACCTTGGCACATAAAGGGATTCAGACATTTGTTAAAGCATAAAGAAAAACATTGCTTTTATAGAAATAATTGCTATTGGTTATTGTTAAGTGCATAAAATAACTAGAATGCGCCCATTATTTATAGACAAGACAACACACAAAACGTAGTATTATACCGCGCTATACAGATTCACTTTTCTGAAACGAAACAGCTTTTTTGCAGTCGGTCAACTTTTCAGACTGAAAAGACAACACACAAAATGTAGTATTATACCACGCAGTACATATTCACTTTTTCTGAAATGAAACAGCTTTTCCGCAGTCGGTCAGCTTTTCAGACCGATAAGACAACACACAATTTATGCTTTTAAGTTGATTTGAGACAATTTGTGTTATTTTAAAATTATTAGACATATTATGCTTAATGTTTTAGTTTGTTAGATTAATTTGAAGTATTATGTTGAAGGCATTGAACGGTCAGCTGTTCAGACCGACAAGACAACACACAATTTATTCTTTTAAGTTGATTTGAGACAATTTTGTTAAATTATATATATATACGTCTTAATATAGCTAATGTTATATCGAAATTCGAATATAGCTTATATACTATACACTTAGTAGTTAGTATATTGTCGTATATAGTATATTGTCTTATATAAGATTGTATTCTCACAAAATCATCAATCTTTCTCATTTCTCAAACTCAAATTGAAGTATATATAATTTACAAGAAATTGCCTTAGATAAAAAAAAATTTAAAAAAAAAGTCAAGGCCCACTTAGGCCCGTTTAGGACCGGGACCGGCCCACATAGCCGCACACACACACGCACACACACACGTATATATATATATATATATATATATATATATATATATATATATATATATATATATATTAAATATCAAAAACCCTTCCACTTCTTCCAGTACTCTATCTCTTGTTTTGTAGTATATATAGTATACTAGTATAGTATATAATATATATATATATATATATATATATATATATAATTTACAAGAAATTGCCTTAGATAAAAAAAATTAAAAATAATCAAGGCCCATTTAGGCCCGGCCCACATAGCCCGGGACCATTACTACACGGTTCCGCTCCCGGTCCCCCCAAAAGCCCATGAAACCAGGGTCCGTTTAAGCCCGGCCCACGAAGACCCGGTCCGTTTGAGCCCGGCCCACAAAGACCGGGTCCGTTTGAGCCCGAACCATTTAAGCCTGGACCGCGAAGCCCATTTGGGATCGGGCCCATACCGTATGCCAGCCTTAATCCAAACTCAAACTCATATACAATCAGTGGAACTCTATTCATCAAATCTTTCAAATCAAGCCGCAATTCAGAGCTATCATGGGTACAAAAGTCTTCCATCTCGTAGGATCGTCATAATACGATATTGGGCAGTTCTTGCAAGCATCGTCTTCTCCAAATCATCATTACGGAACTACATGAGGTCTGATCCTTGTTAAGCCAAATGTATGTAAGCAATTCAAAGCCAGAAATCGGCCCAATTCTCCAAAATTCTCCCAGAGTCTTCCTTAACTTCTTCCCTAATTCCATGACCCATAATCTTCCTTAAAAATGTCATTCCTTAAATGCATGCGTAAAGTCGGGACAAAATTGGTTTTGGTTCGATTTCTTTGCTCGAAAACTCCTTTATCCTCTTCGGTCAAAGCGGGGCAGTTGTTAACGACCTATTTTGACCCTTCCTTTTATAATTAATTTATTTGCATTTAATCACTTTCAATAAGTATGTTGAAAAATATTTCTGATTAATAAATACTTATTTTTTAGAAAAATTAAGTAATTAATGGTGTTAATTAATAATTTAGTGTTATATAATTATAAATATATTACTCTTATTATTTTTAAAACTATTAAAATAAATTTCATGTTCATTACATAGATTTATAATTAGTTTAATAAAATTATTTATTAATTTTGGTAAAATAACCCATTATTTCAAAACAAACCTAAAATTAGTGTCACAAATAGAAAATAGGATGTTTAATAATTATTTAACTAATTACAGTAATTAGTAGTGTATCTGATAATTGTTATTTTTATTACATTTTGTAAAATTAATTAAATTAATTTTTTTTAAAGACTAAAAGGCTACAGTTGAAATTGCACAATTAAACACAATGTGGCTATTTGTTAAATTCATTTCAGTCCATAAGCACTGGCCAAAGTATTTGACCTAGTCCATGTTCGCCCCTTCCATTCCAACTTGTCAATCCGGGTTACCTTCATTGAGCCAATGAAATTGCGCCGTGAAACCTCTTCGCAACACTCACAAAAGAAACAGAATTAATCCAATCCGTCCATTCTTTAGATCAACAACTCATGTTTTATCTCATTTCCCCTTTAATTTTAACACCGCATCAGGTTGAATCCTAGCCGTCCAAACCCAAAGATCCGACGGTCTCCATAATTCCTCACTTTAATTAGTTAACCCCTGAATTATCAAAGTCGTTGTTTTAAACATCCAACGGCCCAGATTACACCTTTCGTTTTTAACCCTTAGAGACCGGCCCAACTATCCCAAAACCCTAATCATTTCCCCTGACTTGGCTGCCCCCTTTTCCCTTCCTCTCTCTATTCTCTCAACTCACCAGCTCAAATCAGTCACCTCGAATCAATCACAGGCCTTGCACAAATTTGTACAAGGTTACAAATCAAATGCAGAATCATCTCTTTTGTCTTCCCTATCAGCGATTCTCGCCGATTCCTTGCCCGTTTCATCACTTGAAATTCAAATGCCCAAGTCTGAAGCCCTGATTGAATGGTGCAATGTCAAATCTTTAGATATTCTTCTATGCTCTGTTAAATCTGTGGCATGCATGGCCATCTCCCAGTGTTATGATGATTATTCCTGGTCCAGAGGTCAAGCATAGCGACCTCTAGAAATTGGAGCTTTTATTTGGTGGATTTGCCTTCAACAACAATTTCACCACCTCAAGTAAAAATTATAACTGCTCTCACCTCTGTTTCACCCTATTGTGCTCACATCACCAACTCTCTGTCACTCTCCACTATTATTTAAATTATGTTGAACCCGAAGTTATTAAATGCCACTATAAAAGGGAGACTTCAATGCTCTCACAAAAATACACGAAAATCACCTAACAAGCAGAAATACCGACCTAACTACAATATCATTTATGACACTTACATTTTGAGTAGAAAAATCAAGCTAGGGTTTCTAACTAGGTTCTGATTTCTTTCTGGTTTTGAGATTTACATTGATCGGACTTTGAGTTTCTGATTCTTAACGGCTAAGCAAGACTCTCGTTTGGTTTGCTGCCCAAAAGAAGGTCAGTGAACCTCGACCTTCTTTTATTTTAATCATCTAATTGAAAGCATGTTTGTTCTATTGTTTCTTGTTAATTTACTCTGCTTGTCATAACCCCGGTTCGCCCTCCATGAACCATCGTGATGGCACCTAGTCTATACGACTAGGTAAACCTAAACTTGCGAAAGATAACCAAAACTTGTGGAAGTAAAACAATTTAAAAACAGAAATAAGGCAATAACAGTGTTAAATTTGCCTCTCGACATACACCATATTTATATAGATCTCAAAACCAATATCTAAATCCATGACCTAGAAACCCACGAATGACAAGCTAAGAAAAAGAAATACTACATAGTTCTAACTCCCGAATTTTGTCTAACAAGAACAGAAGTACAGAAGGGCTAAATACTAAAAGCATGAATAGAAAGGGACTTCTCGATCTGCGGACGCGGCAGATGTACCTCGAAGTCTCTAAGCAGCCGCCTCTCTCCAGGATGGTAGGCCTGAGTAGCGGTACCTGGATCTGCACATGAAAAACATGCGTAAAAGGGGCATGAGTATACCACAGCGGTACTTAGTAAGTGCCAAGTCTAACCTCGGTTGGGTAGTGACGAGGAAGGTTAGGGCCCTACTGAGGTCAAATAAATATAAAGATAAAAGTATAGAACAAAATAATATAAATAAGTACAGCAGTAAAGTAACACAGGATGTACATGACAACAACAACTATACAGAAAATAAGGTAAACATGGAAAGGAATTACAGCTCAGTACCAATAATAACAATCGGGGATCTCCCAGGATACCGTCCTGTAGTCCCATATGTACATATCCAGTGGAGCTCCTGGGATCCCATCCAGTAGTCCAACTCATAGTGCGCAGGGATCTACCGGAATCCTATTCCATAGTCCCAAATGTAAATACCCAGTACTGGGGGAATCTACCGGGTGCATTCCCATAGTTCCATATAACTGTGCAGAGAGATCTACCAGGAATCTAACCTGTAGTCCCAAAGTAAATGTGCAGGGGGATCTACCAGGAATCTAACCCGTAGTCCCAAAGTAAATGTGAAGGGAGATCTACCAGAAATCTAACCCATAGTCCCAAAGTAAACATACAAGGGGGAGCTACCGGAATCCCACATCCGTAGTCCCAAAATAAATACACAACAGTAGGAAGATATACAGAAATGGCTAAATTTCATATTAAGGCAATAAGCGATTCGAGCCTAGCATGCTGCAGAGAATTCAAGTAAGGCTGGTTGAATCAAATAAAATAATTAAGTCACTTAGACATGCTTTCCTAAGCTAACAACAGGCTTAATAGTACAAGTAATAGAAACAGGAAGGGAAACATACTAGTAATTACTTAAAGAAAACCAGATTTCCAACAATTAGCGTAAGTACGCACTCATCACCTCACGTACAAGGCATTTCAATTACCAAACATACCAATCTTAAGGGGAAGGTCCCCCACATAAGGTTAGACAAGCCACTTACCTCGAACCGGCTCAAAATCAACCCAACACTACGTCTTTGCCACGAGTACTCAACTCCAAATGGCCCAAATCTATTCAATTGCATAATGTAAATAACAATTCAAGTAACTGATTCTACAATTAAATTCAAAGCTAATACGCGAAATTATGTAAAATGACCAAAACGCCCCTCGGGCCCACATCTCAGAATCGGGTGAAATTTACATTTTCAGAAACCTCGTACTCTCATGAGTCTATACATAATAAGAACACTGAAATCGGAGTCCAAATGACCCCTCAAATCCTTATTCAAAGGTCTCTTAAACTCAAGCCCTAATTACCCATTTTTCCCAAATTTTTCACCACCAATTAGGTCCTTAATCACATAAATACGAGTTATGAAGTCAAGGATGTTACCTCCAAGTGATTCCCCTTTATTTTCCTCAAAAATCTCTCTCAAAAGCTTCAAACCTAGATGAAAATGGTGAAAGAAAAGCTCAAATTCACGAAGGTAACTATTTATATGTTCGGCCCAGCGATTTCTGCATTTGCGACCAGATGCGGTCCCGCTTCTGCGAAAACTATGTCGCATCTATGACTTTCATTTAAATGACCAGAAACTGCATCTACGATTACCCTTTCGCAGATGCGCCACCGCTTCTGCGGTATTCCTTCCGCATTTGCGGAACCTAAAGAAAAGACCTAAATCCGCTTCTGCAGTCTCCTGAGCTGCTTCTGCGGTGCCGCATCTGCGGTCCCCAAACCACAAATGCGAAAATACCAGAAGCAGCAAAAATACAGCAGCTGCAATATTTCCTCAACTTCTCGTTAACCATCCTAAATCACCCCGAGGCCCCCGGGACCTCAACCAAAGGCATAAACATATCCTAAAACCTTATTTAAACTTGTACCAATCTTCAAAACACTTCAAACAACATCAAAACAACCAAAACACATCGAATTCAATCCTAAGTTTTCTAAAATCTTTCGAATTTCGCTTTTGATCAAAACCCCAACCAAACCACGTCTGAATGACCTGAAATTTTGCACACACATCCCAAATGACACAACAGAACTATTGTAACTCTCAGAATTCCATTCCGAACCTTAGATAAAAATCTCACTATCGAAATGGAAACTTCAAAATTTAACGTTTCGGCATTTCAAGCCTAAATTAGCTACAAACCTCCAAATCACCATCTGAAGCCGAAATCACCCAATGGAGCTAACGGAATCATCAAATTTCCATTCCGAGGCCGTCTTCATATAGTTCCAACTACAGTCAACTTTCCAACACTTAAGCTCTCATTTATGGACTAAGTGTCCCAAAACTCCCCGAAACTCAAAATCGAACATCCCGGCAAATCAAAATAGTAGAAATAAACTTGGGGAACACAGTTAATAGGGGATCCGGGCGTAAATTCTTAAGACGACCGACCGGGTTGTCACATTCTCCTACACTTAAACATTCATTTGTCCTCGAACGAGCATAAAGACATACCTGAAGTAGGGAAAATATGAGGGTAACGGCTGCGCATATCCTGCTCGGTCTCCCAGGTCGCCTCCTCAATCGGCTGACTCCGCCATTAGACCTTCACTGATGCAATGTTCTTTGTCTAACTGGACTAAACTGAAATCCAACACGTGTGACGGATCATCGTGATACCTCCGGAGCATCGAAACATGAAATACCGGATGAACTCCTGCCAAGCTGGGAGGTAAGGCAAGCCCATAAGCAACCTCCACAACATGTCTCAATATCTCAAAAGGGCCAATAAACCTCAGACTCAACTTCCCTTTCTTCCCAAATCTCATAACGCCCTTCATAGGTGAAACCCGAAGCAGAACCCGCTCTCCAACCATATAGGAAACATCACGAACCTTTCAGTCTGTGTAACTCTTCTATCTGGAATGGGCTGTATAGAGCCTATCATGAATCACTTTAACCTTCTCCAAAGCATTCTGAACTAAGTTCGTGCCCAATAATCTAGCCTCACCCGGCTCAAACCAGCCCGCTGTCACGCCCCCTTTTTCTTGCGAAATCGGGTTTATGACATTTGGGAGGACAACTCGTTCCCTTTTGGGAATTGGGTTTAAATTGAAGAGTCGCCACCTAATGATTAAAGTGCATTAGGACACTAGGAAGGAATTGATCTAGAAAACCAGAGATTTGGTAAGGGCTAGAAATTATCCCGAGGGGAAGGTGTTAGGCACCCCTCAGGATCCACTAGTATGGTTCCGCCCATGCTACAATTGTGACTTTAAGCACAAGTAACAAGTAAGCAAATATATGTTTCAAATATGAGGGGTTGTCACATTATGGCTGCAAATAAATTAAAGTTTGAAGAAACAAAGAAAGCTGAAATTTTGAGGAAATAGTTTGAAAATTCTGAAAAGTAATAAAATACACAAGTAAAGGGAAAGGAGTCCTAGGTTTACAAATAATATGGATCACATCAATGCAATACCCGGTAATCACTCCTTAGAAGAGGGGTTACACGTGGTATTAATGCACCGGTCATCATATTCATATCTACCCTTTCCCACCCCGTTAAGGTATTAAAATGAGGAATAATTTCGTTACCTATTGCATGCTCTTACCCGTCTCAATCCTATCAGTCCCAGAGGTACTTGAGACTATTAATCCTAAAAGGGAAGGGGTATGAGGTTTTGCAGTTTTAAAGGACAAAATTCTAAAGCGACAATCAAAACATATATAGCAAGTATTGGGAAAACATGTAAATAGATACGGCTCAAATAAACCTCCTTAAACCAAAGAAAGCATATAGTTTTAGCATGTTTTACACATACTGATTAGGGTCTGATTAAACTTAAAAAGGTTAAAGCAGGCTGATTTATCACATATTTTCAGATAAGAAGTCCGAATTAGACCTGCCCGCTGGTTGTAATTATCAAAGACTAGCGCAGTTATAGCTTTTACCCTCAAGCTTGCCTAGGTGTTAGGCGAAAACTATAGGCATGCTATCTAAAATGGTGTTTGTTATTAAAACCTGTGAACATGTTTGCCTAGCGATAGATGCATATGTATAATTCAAGAAGTCCTATAGACAGGTTATCTATATGATATGTAGCATTATGAAATGTAGAACCTATAGACATGTTTTCTAGATAATACAGAAATGTAGAAATTTATAGACATGATTTCTATATGAAAATGCAGGACCTGTAAACATGATTGCTATATAAAAATGCAGAACATATAAACAAGATTTCTATATGAAAATGCAGAACCTATAAACAGGATTTCTATATGAAAATGTAGAACCTATAAACATGATTTCTATATGAAAACGCAAAATTGAAAGCAGGACATGATTGCAGAAGTATAATAAATACCTATGAACATGATATCAACCCCTTTTGCATGCATGATTTACCCTCCCCTTTTCACTAAAACCCCATAAGTTATTACAAATTATTATAGCCTAGAATGAATAAGAAAAGCAAATTATATCAGAAATTAAAGTACAACCAAGGGGAGCCTAATTCAGACTCCATGTCTGAAATTTGAAATGAACCAACTCCAAAGATCAAATATCCAAAGCCTTTCTCTTACTTGGGATGTGTCAGAGCTCCCTAAGAGCCTCAAATGGACTCCGGGTAGTGCTCACACCCAAGTATATTGCAGAATATGAGTCATAGTGCAGTGTGGAAGGGCCAGCCCTCAAATGTCCAAGTTCAGAGGGAACTCAAGGTCCCAAAGCAAGGCTCACAAGAGGGGGAAGAACTTAGAAGCTAAGAAAGAGTGCGGGTGCAGGAGTGAAATTCTGAAAGGGGAAAAGGAAGAGGGGAATAACTTGAAATTAGTGTACATAGGGGTATAGGAGAGTAAGGAATTTGCAAGAACACAAGAAAATTAGGCTGATGGGCATACTCATCAATGGGATATGCTGGCACACCCTCCAACCTATTAGAGGTTAGGACCTCATTGATTCAGAACTTAGGTCATGGGCAACAACTCATACCCTAAGTCACCACTTACAAACACATAAGGGTAATGGGATAGGGAGCAAAGATTCACAGTAGAAACAGATAGTAGAACATGGGCATATTAAGTTAAATATTGAACTCTACATAAACAGTAAGGTAGCCATAGATATAAAACTGTAAGCAAACACATTGGGGTGATGCTAAAACTTAAAGTAGGACATACCAGTTTCAGAGAAAACAAACAAAGAGAAAGCAATAGTCTTGTAAGAGCCAAAGTGCAGGAAGACAGAATACTATAAGTGTGAGTAAGAGTTCAGAAAGAGTTGTGAATTATGAAGTGTAGTGTTCTGAATTGAAAAGTGTGTGCTTGTGAAAAAGAGGTCGTGCCTTTTTATAGTGTAGAAAGCAAGCATAAATAGGTAAGAAAATAGTTTGAAAATCAATTACACAAGGTTTTCCTCTAATTAAGGAATTCTGATTTCAAACGGGCAAAACTAATTAAGGAAATGGATTCATCAAACCTTTTTTCGAAACCAGCATAAAAGGGGTAAATACATAAAGGTCTATTTAAGGATAGAGTCTTGACAGCACACGGTGTGTGCAAATGAGGAAAGGAAATCAGTTAATAGCCAGTAAATCACAAGGTCCGAGATTTGGTATGAATGAACCAAGTCAGAAGGATAGGAAAGATTTTAACTTAAGGAAAATCAGCAAACAATCAATTAGACCTATTAAAAAGGAATTTTGAATCAATCATAAGTTTGAAAACCTTTTTGAAGAAAGATCCATCACATATAAAAGCATACAGACACGTTAAACATAAAAGAAACTTGTCATGCATTTGTAAAATCAGTAGAAAGAAAAGGTTCAACATTGTATGAAAACAAAGATATCCAAACTCATTCAGTGGTTTAAAACCAGTCTGAAAGAGCTAATGGGTCCTTGAAATAAATCCCTAGTTCGAACAAACCAGAAAACATAAAGGAGAGGGCAAGCAAGTTAAGTCGAGACATGCGTAGAGGTTTCAGAAGAGAATTGAAGCTTCTAATATTCATCTTTCAGAACTTATGAGAGAACATGATAGCAAAGTAACATGCAAATAGTAGCAGGATTCAGAGGATAGAATGGAAAATACTGATAAGAATAGCAGAGGAAACATGCTTAAGAGGCTCTTTTAGAAGAACTCAAACAAAGTTCAGTAGAAGAAAAGTAGTAAGCACACTTAAGAACGCGGTAGAAAAATACAGTAGAGAGATTCACAGAACATAATGGAAATACTGGTAGGAATAGTAGAAGAAACATGCTTAAGGAGTTTTCTAAAAGGAACTTAAATAGGGCTCAGTAGAAGGCAAACAAAGAACTTTAAGAACTTATTAGGAAAATACAGTAGATGAACACAAAAACATCAGAAAATTATAGCAGAAAAGCACATATAGAATAACACAGTAAGATAGTCATACAAGAGCATGGTAAAAGGAAGAATACAAAAACACAGTAAGAGCAAGTACACGTAAAGGAAAAGGAAAGTCAGAAAATTATTTTTGAAAGAAGAAATTGGGGAAATGGTTTGAAAACTCAAGTAGAGCATAGATATATAACAGATCTAAGATAAATCGGAGAAAACCTCGAAGGGTTAGGGTTTCAGAAGAACCCTAGAATGAGAAAGGCTTTGAAAAGGTCTCTGATCTGAGTCGGAGAAGTCAGAAACAGGCTCATAAGAGCAAGATACGCCGGAGCAAAGCCGGAGATGGCCGTGAAACCTCGAGACGACAAAGATATGAGTGAGAACCTTTGAGGTCAGACCCCGTATCTTCAAGTACCAAGTGTACAAGAGCAAAGGGAGGTGAGTTTAAGACTCTCATAGCCTGAGAAGACATGGATTCCAATGAGTTTAAGGTGGAAGACGGTGAGAGGGGGCTAGGGTTAGGGAAGGTTTGAGAGTGTTTGAGAGAGTTTGAGAGTTCAAAGATGGCAGTTGGTGAGAAATGAAGTAGGGTTGGGGGTGTTTGTGAATTAAAAAGGAAAGGGGAAATCGTGACCGTTAATCAAAATAATCAACGGCCTGGATCAAAAGGAAAGGTCGTGCGAGTTAAATTAGTTGGGTTAGGGGCGGGTTAAATTGAAATTGGGCCGGTCAATTGGGGATTTGAAATTGGGTTAATTGGGGGGTTGATTTGGGCTATAATTAAAATGAAATAGGGTTAGTATTTAAATAGCCGCTTTTCCCCTTTTTATTTTATAAAAATAAGTAAAATGATTTTTGAATCAAGTTAAAGGTACTAAATTAATTAATAATATATAAATATTAAATTAAAAATATTGGAATCAATTTTTGTAATTATAAACGCAATTAAATCTTAAAGTAGGCTAAAATTGCAATTATATGCATTTTAGTTTTAAAATGCTAAATAAATTTATAAAAAATGTGCAAAAAATTATCTTAGCTATATTGTGGTATAAATGTGAGAATAAAATAAATTATTCACCAAAATGATAATTTTGGGAATAATTATTAGTTTTTGTACTACTAAAATGGGCAATAAATTGATTTAAAAATTAAGAAAAAAATACTAAAGCACTTGGGCATACTTATATATGCATATATATGCTATGTTGAAAGTATTTTGCATATATAAAATGCATAGAGAAAAATTGGGTATCAACAGCTGCCCTCTTTACCTAGGAAGGATGAAAGAGTTGGGTAAAGATGTGATGGCCAATTTGACCGAACAAAATGGTTTGAAGAGGTTGATCGTGCTCTGGTTCCTGAGCTACCCACATATCCCTGGTCTTACAAGAATCAGGCCATACGTATTTTAGGATTCGTCGGCGGAATATGCCGATGGAGATGGTCGTTGCTCGCCGGTTTACCTGCAAATAAGCAATACAAGTGTATATTGTGCGCAAATTTAAACATGATGCAAGTTCCCGTTGGACCATGAATGTTGTCTTTGGACGGTTAGGATGACGTCCTTGGACCATGATGTCCTGGGCCATGAAGCGTATAATAAAGGATTCATGGGCCATGAAATGATGCTCTCGATCTATGAGGATGATGCCTCCGAACAATGATGCCTTTGAATAATGATATGCAAAAGATTAAAAGGGATCATCGGGCCATGGCATGGTGTTCTCGGGCTATGAAAATGGTGCCTCTGAACGATGATGCCCTAGGATAATTTGGCGATCTTTCAGTCCATGAGATGCAGTAGGGTGGCAATCTTTCAGCCATGCAAATGTAAATGAGGTGGCAATCTTTCAGCCATGCAAGAAGTAAATGAAGGTGGCGATCTTTCAGCCATGCAAGAAGTAAATGAGGGTGGCGATCTTTCAGCCATGCAAGAAGTAAATGAGGGTGGAGATCTTTCAGCCATGCAAGAAGTAAATGAAGGTGGCGATCTTTCAGCCATGCAAGAAGTAAATAAAGGCGGCGATCTTACAGCCATGCAAGGAGTAAATGAAGGTAGCAATATTTCAGCCATGCGAGATTGAGGTAAAGCTTAACCTCGGGAGGCAGAATGGTAGCCTTATGCAATGCAAGAAATGCAGATAGAGACGGAGCTTAGTCTCAGAAGGCAGAATGTTAGCCTTATGCAATGAAGAGAATGCAAATGGAGGTAGAGCTTAACCTCGGAAGGCAGAATGGTAGCCTTATGCGATGCAGAGAATGCAGATGGAGACAGAGCTTAGTCTCGGAAGGCAGATTGTAGCCTTATGCAATGCAGAGAATGTAGATGGAGGTAGAGCTTAACCTCAGAAGGCAGAATGGTAGCCTTATGCAATGCAGAGAATGCAGATGGAGGTAGATCTTAACCTCGGAAGGCAGAATGGTAGACTTATGCAATGCAGAGAATGCAGATGGAGACAAAGCTTAGTCTTAGAAAGCATAATGGTAGCCTTATGCAACGCAGAGAATGCAGATGGAGGTAGAGCATAACCTCGAAAGGCAGAATGGTAGCCTTATGCAATGCAGAGAATGCAGATGGGGGTATAGCTTAATCTTGGAAGGCAGAATGGTAGCCTTATGCAATGCAGAGAATGCAAATGGAGACAGAGCTTAGTCTCGGAAGGTAGAATGGTAGCCTTATGCAATGCAAAGAATGCAGATGGAGGTAGGGCTTAACCTCGGAAGGTAGAATAGTAGCCTTATGCAATGCAGAGAATGCAGATGGAGGTAGAGCTTAACCTCGGAAGGCATAATGGTAGCCTTATGCAATGTAGAGAATGCAGATGGAGGTAGAGCTTAACTTCGGAAGGCAGAATGGTAGCTTTATGCAATGCAGAGAATGCAGATGGAGACAGAGCTTAGTCTCAGAAGGCAGAATGGTAGCCTTATGCAACACAGAGAATGTAGATGGAGGTAGAGCTTAACCTCGGAAGGCAGAATGGTAGCCTTATGCAAGAAGTAAAAAGGCAAATAATAATAGAATTTTCTTAGCTGATAGCAGATTGCGATATTGCGACTGCTGGGGATACTGTGTCTGCTGGGGACACTGCGTGCGTATAGTAGCTGTGAGAAAGTGCAACGGTTCTGAGAGTAGTATTTCTGAGTAATGTGAGTCTTGTGAGTGTATAGTATATTTGATGATTTTGCAATTCAAGTGCCTGCATCCAAAGAAAATCGTGAGTTTTGTAAAGGGGTGAGGTTAGTTCGTATTCCCGCTGGCTCTGCTTGACCTTCTCGGCTCTGTTTCGGTGATACTGTGTGTATGCGAAGCAACTTTGGTAACAGATATGCATGATTTAGTAAAAAATATAACATAAATACATAATCGGGAATAGTTTTCCTTAGATGAACCTACGACTGCGACGAGGTTCAAGACATTGCAACTTCTCTTGCTCCGGAATTATGAGGGTCCTCCTCAAAATTCTGCCCCAGTTTACTGGGCTGCTGCTTCTAATGGCTACTTGCAGCGAATGGCTGAAATCACTTCCGAATTTTGAGGGTCCTCCTCAAAATTCTGCCCCAGTTTCCAATTGCGGGGGAAATGAAAATTTTATTGAATTGTGACCGAACCCATAGGGCTGCCTACGTATCCCCTCTTAAACAGTAATTAGGTCAGGCGTAGTTTAAATTACATCATAAAGGAAAGCATAAAGGTTACATATAGTATCGCTTCACTACATCTGAATTGATCGGCTTCGACCAAACTTCTCCATCCATTTCTGCAAGTATGAGGGCTCCTCCTATTAGAACCTAGTGGACCATGTACGGACCCTGCCAGTTGGGAGAGAACTTCCCTTTGGCCTCATCCTGATGCGGGAAAATCTTTTTTAGCACCAGCTGCCCCGGTGCGAATTTTCCTGGCTTGACTCTTTTGTTGAAGGCTCTGGCCATTCTGTTATGATAAAGCTGATTGTGGCAAACTGCATTCATTCTCTTTCCGTCTATAAGAGATAGTTGTTCATAACGACTTTTCACCCATTCTGCATTGTCGAGTTCAGCTTCCTGTATGATCCTTAGGGAAGGAATTTCTACCTCAACGGAAATAACAACCTCTATACCGTAAACCAGCATATAGGGGGTTGCCCCGGTTGATGTGCAGACTGTGGTGCGATACCCCAATAAAGCAAGTGATAACTTATCGTGCCACTGCTTATGCTTCTCTATCATTTTCCTTAGTATCTTCTTGATATTCTTATTGGCGACCTCTACGGCTCCGTTCATCTGAGGTCTGTAGGCTGTAAAATTCTTGTGTTGCATCCTGGAGGTTTCACACATGGCTTTTCATCAAGTCACTGTTGAGATTGGAACCATTATCAGTAATGATTGATTCTGGAATTCCGATCCGACAAACGATACGGTCGCGGACGAAGTCTGCTACGACTTTCTTAGTCACTACCTTGTATGATGTTGCTTCAACCCATTTGGTGAAATAATCAATTGCCACTAGGATGAACTTGTGCCCATTTGATGCGACATGTTCGATTGGTCCGATAACATCCATTCCCTAAGCGGCGAACGGCCATGGTGAGCTTGTTGCATTAAGCTCGTTTGGAGGCACCTTTATCATATCTGCATGTATCTGACAGTGGTGGCACTTCCGGACATACTAGATGCAGTCCGTTTCCATAGTCATCCAAAAATAACCAGCTTGGAGTATCTTCTTGGCAAAGACAAAGCCATTCATATGTGGCCCGCAGGTCCCAGCATGGATTTCTTCTAGTAATTTAGATGCTTCCTTTGCATCGACACACCTTAGTAATCCCAAATCAGGAGTCCTCCTATACAGGATTCCTCCGCTGTGAAAGAAATTGTTGGATAACCTCCGAAGCGTGCGCTTCTGAATAGTGTTTGCGAGATCTGGGTATTCTCCTTTCGCCAAGTATTCCTTGATATCATGAAACCAAGGTTTTCCATCCACTTCTTCTTCGACGTGAGCACAGTAAGTTGGCTGATCGTAGATCTTTACTGGAATAGGGTCAATGAAATTCTTATTTGGATGTTGTATCATGGATGATAGGGTAGCCAATGCATCAACAAACTCATTTTGGACTCTGGGAACATGCTGGAACTCTGTCTTTGTGAACCTCTTTCTCAACTCCTGTACGTGATGCAAATAAGGGAGTATCTTGGAGTTCTTGGTCGCCCACTCTTCTTGAACCTGATGTATAAGCAAGTCTGAATCCCCGATCACTAGCAACTCTTGAATGTTCATGTCAATGGCCATCTTGAGTCCCAAGATGTAGGCCTCGTACTCAGCCATGTTATTGGTGCAAGGGAATCTGAGTTTGGAAGACACCGGATAATGCTGACTGGTTTCTGACACTAGGACTGTTCATGTGCCAACTCCTTTGAAATTTTCCGCTCCATCAAAAAACATTCTCCAATCGTCATAGGATTCTGCAATGTCTTCTCCTATGAATGATATCTTTTCATCAAGAATATACGTCTTTAAGGATTCGTATTCTCCATCCACGGGATTCTCGACAAGATGATCTGCCAAAGCCTATCCCTTGATTGCTTTTTGAGTTACGTAGACAATGTCGAATTCACTTAGCAGGACTTGCCACTTGGCTAGCTTACCAGTGGGCATGGGCTTCTGAAATATGTACTTCAACGGATCCATCCTTGATATGAGATACGTGGTATAGGCACAGAAATAGTGCCTCAACTTCTGAGCTACCCAAGTCAAAGCATAACAGGTGCGTTCTAACAGAGAATACTGGGCCTCGTAAGGGGTGAACTTCTTGCTAATATAGTAGATGGCCTGCTCCTTCCTCCCCATTTCATCATGTTTCCCAAGAACACAACCGAACGCTCCATCTAGCACTGCAAGGTAGAGTAATAGGGGTCTACCCGGCTCGGGCAAGACCAAAACTGGCGGTGTGGACATGTACTCCTTGATTCTGTCAAAGGCCCTCTGGCATTCATCAGTCCATTTGGTAGCAGCATCCTTCTTCAACATCTTAAAGATTGGCTCACAGATGATAGTAGATTGAGCTATGAACCGGCCGATGTAGTTGAGTCTCCCCAAGAAACTCATTACTTCTTTCTTGTTCTGTGGCGGTGGCAATTCTTGAATATCTTTGACCTTTGATGGATCCAGTTCTATTCCTCGGCGACTCACAATGAACCCAAGTAGTTTTCCAGCGGGAACCCCAAATGCACATTTCGCGGGATTTAGCTTCAAGTTGTACCTTCTCAGTCTATTGAAGAACCTCCTCAAATCTTCCATGTGATCAGTGGCTTTCTTGGATTTGATGATGACATCATCTACATACATTTTGATCTCTTTATGTATCATATCATGGAAAATGTTAGTCATGACCCTCATGTAGGTGGCCCCAGCATTCTTTAACCCGAACGACATCATCTTGTAACAGTACATTCCCCACGGCGTAATGAAAGCCGTTTTCTCAGTGTCTTCTTCATCCATCCAGATCTGAAAATACCCAGCAAAACAATCCACGAATGACTACAACTCGTGCTTGGCACAATTGTCAATCAGGATGTGTATGTTTGGCAAGGGGAAGTCGTCTTTTGGACTGGCGCAGTTGAGATCCCGGTAGTCGACACAGACTCTGACCTTCCCGTCCTTCTTTGGCACTGGCACGATGTTGTCTAACCATGTCGGATATTCTACTACCCTGAGAACCTTAGCTTTGACTTGCTTAGTGACTTTTTCCTTGATTTTCAAACTCATGTCAGGCTTGAACTTTCTGAGCTTCTGCTTTACCGGTGGACATGTCGGATCAGTTGGCAGTTTGTGAGCCACAATAGATGTACTCAGACCAGTCATGTCATCATACGACCAAGCGAATATGCCTTCATATTCCCTTAGAAATTCTGTGTATTCCTTCTTTTCTGATGGCGATAAGTGGACACTGATTCTCGTTTTTTGATGTTCTCTACATCTCCCAGGTTAACAATCTCAGTCTTATCGAGGTTGGACTTAGGTCTGTTCTCAAAATTTCCAACCTCTTTAATAATCTCTTCTGGTATGTTATCTTCCTCTAGATCTATGTCCACTTTTTGCGTTGTCTCATTGCATGTCACAGTCATTGGTTCATCAAGATAAGTAATAGTTATGTTGTATGAGTGAAGTAATGAGAGAAAAAATAATAAGAGTAATATTTTTAAAGAAAATGTTTTGCTAAATTCCATGATTGTTTTGAATATTGAAGGTCTTATTGCGAAAAATTCAAAAATGCGAAAGGAAAATCAACTAGTAAAAATGAAAGATAGTGCATGATGCTTTGTTCAGCCTTGCTACCCCGAGGCTTTCCGGGCTCTGGTGGTTCTGGTGGTCCAATTGTTGAGGCATGCTCCTCAGCTTACGGCTTGTATAGAAGGGCCTTCCTCCCCCTCCTCCTTGAAAATGACACAGCAATCCATGTCATCATCTTCCACGAATAAATTCCTCATTGCTGCCAGTGCTTCCTTTTTTTCTAACCCATATATAACATCGGGCTGGAAAGTCTATTCTAAATGGGGTATCGGCTGCTCCAATGGGTAGTAAGGGCCGCGCCATGGTGGCGACCAGTTGTTGAACTCTTCCCAAGTGTACTCGTATCCCAGACCGAAAGTGGTGCCATGCTTCTTCAGCTTGATAGGTTTGGCGATTCCTTGGAGGTTTTTGCCAAGTCCCTTGCCAGGCTCATATCCGCTCCAGTTCAATATGCTTTCAATTTTGTTGTCCCACCATTTGTCTTTGTCAACGGCGTTGACTCTCTCGATGTGGTGATAGGTCTCTCTACCTATCTTTCTTCTACCTTCGATCGCTGGGATGGTTTGGCGACTGTATATGGGATTGCTACCGTCGCCGTGAATGATCACCTCTTGGTTATTCCACTCAAACTTCATTCCCTGATGTAGGGTTGATGCTACAGCCCCAGCGGCATGAATCTAAGGCCGTCCCAAAAGCAAGTTGTAAGATGCCGGCACGTCTATTACTTGAAATTCAATATCAAACCAAGTAGGCCCCATCTACAAACACAAGCTAATTTCCCTAATAGTGGACCTTTGGGAATCGTCGAAAGCTTTGACATTGATGGCCCCATCCTTGATCTCATGCAACCCCTTTCCCAATGTCCTGAGCGTTACCAATGGACAAATGTTGAGGTTGGACCCTCCGCCAATTAGGATTCTGGTGATGAAATAATCCTCGTACTGCACAGTGACGCGCAACACCTTGTTGTGACTCAACCCTTCTGGCAGTAACTCATCCTCATGAAAAGTGATCTTATAAATCTCCAATACCTGCCCTACCATGTTTGCCATTTCTCCTCCAGTGATGTTGTTCGTTACATATGCCTCACTCAGCACCTTCAACAAGGCATTCCTATGTGCATCGAAGCTTTGCAACAAAGCTAGTATAGAGATTTGTGCCGGTGTTTTGTTCAACTGATAAATGACTGAGTACTCCTTTGCTTGTATCTTCCTCAAGAGATCATTAGGCCCGGTTTTAGTGATGGTCGGCTAACTAGAGGCCTGATTGCTTGATTCAGCCAAATGTTCCGGGGTGTATACTCTGCCGGTTCTTGTCATACCCTGTGCCATAACTTCTTCTCCGGATTTGGCTTTCCCTTTCCTTCTTGCCTCGGTTGTGTAGTCCCAAGGTATGACATTTGTATGGAATGGCATTATAGCCGACATTGCTACTGGAATGGGCACCTTTACTCCGAATGGAGTCTATATTTTGGAAGGCAAGACCGCAATTTCAAATGGTTCAGGTACATTTGTCGGGGACCCAAACTCGACCTCGATCGGTGCTGGCGTCTTTGCAGAGGATGGTGTTTCAAACTCAAGTGGTATGGACATGTTCACCTCAGCGTCCCCAGAAGGCTGAATCTAGACTACAATCGGATTAAGGGTGACTGTTGGTTTCTTTGGATTGTCACCTTCTGTGATCAAACCTATTGACCCCTTGGGGTCCCAGTCATCCTCTATTTCAATCATGTGAACACCTTCACCCGTGTGTTCTGGTAGAGGGTTATTGCGGACATTTGGAGCGGGCTCCTTTGCCACAATAATCTTGTTATCAATAAGAGTCTGGATCTTATCTTTCAGAGAGCGGCATTCATCAATGGTATGTCCCTTCATGCCGGAGTGGTATGCACATGATTTATTTGGATTGACCCACTAAGAAGGGTTTTCAGGGGTTATACCAGGGATAGGGGTGACATAACCAGCAGTTTTGAGCATTTCGTACAGCTGGTCAATTGGTTCAGCAATGGCGGTATACTGTTTGGGAGGTCTGTGGTCAAAATTTGGTCGAGGTTTAGGAAAGTTTTGGCATGCGGGAGGTGATTGATAGTGGGATGGTTGAGTATTGTAGGCTTGGTATATATGTGCGGGTTGGGAATATCTTGGTGAGGTGGGTTGATATGTGGGAGGTGGAGGTTATTGGTAAGCAGGTGGCGGGGCTTGGTAAGAGGGCGAGGGTGCTTGGTAATTTGGAGCAGGTTGATAATTGAGTAGAGGCATCGGGTAGGTTTGGTATTTGATAGGGGACTTAGTTCTCTGTGTAACCATCATGGCGCCCACTTCCCTTTTCTTGGACGTGCCACCAGACTGTAGAGCCTTATTGGTAGCATGCAAAGCTTCAAAGTTTTTTGGCTTTCAATCAGCATCAACCTTTCATAGTATTGTGGGTCTTAAGCTCGGATGAAAAACTTGTTCATTTGTTCTTCTTCTAAAGCCGGTATGACCTTAGAAGCTTCTGACCTCCAGTAAGTGGCATACTTGCGGAATGTTTCCGTGGGTTTCTTCTTTAGATTCTGGATGTAGAACACATCTGGCGCATTTTCTGTGTTGAACCTAAACATGTCCATGAAATCGGATGCCATGCTTACCCAGTTCGACCACTTCTTCGTATCTTGGCTAATGTACCAAGACAGAGCATCTCCCTTCAGACTCCTCATGAAGAGTTTCATGCGGATCCTTTCGTCCATTCCTACTCCGACCAGTTTGTCGCAGTATGTTCTCAAATGAACTCTCGGATCTCCTGTACCATCAAACATCTCGAACTTTGGAGGTTTGTACCCCTCGGGCAGTTCAACATCGGGTTGTATGGAGAGATCTTCATAGTTTAGCCTTTCAATTCCTTTGCTTCCTTCGACGCCCTAAATTCGGCTAGTCCACTTCTTAAGTTGTTAAGCCAGACTCTTGATGAGTGAGTTTTTATCATCAGACTCGGGTGTGCTTGAAATGGGTTGGGTGGAGTGAGGCATGGTTTCCACGTAGATATGGGTGTTATGAGTATGGAAATGGTCATTTATGGAGTTCAGTGGTTCTGGGATGAGTAGTGGAGTATTGTTGGAAGTATGACAGGTGTTGTAGGGGTGGTGAGGAGCGGGATGGTTTTGTGGTTTTGGGATATTTTGTGGAGGTGTAGGGTTCTGAGCGTTAAAAAATTGACATCTGGGGTGGTGAGGGAAAATGATAAGCTCGCCAAGTTCCGGACCTGATCAAGTTCTTTTTGGAATTTCAGCAGCTTTTGTTCAAGCTGGGATGCACTTTCCTTAGGAACTAGATTACTATGAGTGACCTCTACCCGTTCAGTTGAGTTTTCCTTTCTGGTGTTGTTCAAATCTTCCATCTTTCCTTTGTTCCTGTTTTTGGCGGGGCTAGGAGGAGGAGTGGGTGGAGGGCCCTTGGATCTTGTGGAATATGATGATGATGCCAAAGTGTACGAACTAACCTTGGGGAGGGGAATGAATAAAAAATAAAAACAAAAGGCAACAAGTTAGTGAGGATTATGAAAAGAAACGTTGCGATATTTAAACACGTAGTGCAAGAATGTAAGTCGTGTCCTAATTTGGGAGCCTCGTTGGGCCCGAGGTAGGCCTAGCGACAAGTTGATTTGGAGAACTTATAATGCTAAATGCCTCATTTTATTGATAAAAATAAGACGAATCCCAAAACGACACTAAATAACAGAAGATTAAAATGTCACCAATGGCCATTGGCCTTATTACATTCATAAAACGAAAAGGTAAATTCCTATCTATTTGGTCCTAGACGGACCTTCCCCAGACTCGGCATCTTTGGCTCCATCGAACAACTTCAGCAACTCGTGAAGTCCCAGCAGCAGGTAGGCTCTGGCCAGGTGTCCACCCTCGTTTCCTTCAGCATTCTGGCAGTCCTCGATCCTCTTGAGAAACTTCCTTTCCAGCTCCACTAAACCTCATTCCAGGTATCCTAATTGCTTGTTGGCACTGATAGCCATGTCTTTCCACTCCTCAATCAGTTTTTGGTGGGCTTCTTGAATCTCATAGTGCTCGCTTTCACACTCCCGAATCCTTTTGCGCAATTGGTTGTATTTGACCTGTGCTTCAGCCTTTTCATCGATGATTCTGTGACCTCGAACAAACCTAGGTTGGCCTAGACCATTGTGATTGTCCTCCAGCCATCCTGAATAGTATGGGGGTAGCCAGCATGGTATTTGTCTGGCTTGATAGTATATCTCCCCATTATGATCTTGCAATGCCACATATGCTGAGCTTGGCACTTATAAGGACTATCATCATCTTGGAAATCGGCCCGGAAGTGACTCATCTTGTCGACCCTTGGTATAACATGTTTCCTACCAGTTTGTCTCACAATCCGGAGAGGGACATAAGGGTAGGTTCCTCTCAAACTGATCAGTATCAGAGACAGTACGTCCCTAGATCGGGCGATGAACTCTTCAGTAGGGAACCACTCGAACATCCATTGTATTTGTTCCTCAGTCGGATTTTCAAACAGCTCCACCCATCCCTTGGCATATTCTGGCTAAGCAAACATGTTGGGCATGTAGTTCATTCGCCTTGGTTGATGGAAGGATATATGATCATCCCAGTCTCTACGCTGAATCTCTTACCGATATTCACCCCTTTGGAGATGCTCCATGAGCCAGAGTTGGAGTAGCAAGTTGCAGTCCTCGAAGTGTGGGGCTCCTTGTTGACACTTTTCCAAGGCTCGGTATATCTCTGCGATGTTCATAGGCACTATGCTAAATGGTTGTCCCCCAATTCCCTCCATCAAAGTTTTGGTGACCATGGCTAGCCTGGTGTGGATCCTTGCTTTCTTCATTAGAAACACTATCATCCCTAAGAAACAGAACATGAAGACAAAGATCCTTCGGTGAATATGCCCCAAAGATGTAAGGGCGAACTCATCTGGATAAGTATGGTAGGATTTGCTGTGATAGTACCTCTCATGCAAATACAAAGGGAATGTAGGACTCCTTCAAACATGTCATGTCTGGATTCTTCTTTAGGCCCATCATTTTGAGAAAACCTCTACCCTTGTGATTTTCCGGCAGTAACAAACCCGGGGTATCCCATGGTATACCGTCCATTCCTCCTATTTCCTCTAGCAAGGGTGTCATCTCAATCTCTCCGAAGAGAAACACAGATCTATCACAATCCCAGAACAGAGTAGAAACTTCTATGATTTTGTTGTTGGGTTGGACCTCTAGGAGGGAAGGTAGATTTCCTAGGTATTTCTGGATAAGAGTCTGATCACTGGAATGAAGATCCTCCCACCAGATTAGCAACCTTGGGTGGATGTTTGTGACCATGTCGAATCTGGGGAATTCGTGCCTCATGTTTCTGCAAGATAAAAGGGTTAGGCCCTTGCCCCTACCAGACTCGACTATTAAATACCAAAAATTGGCATAAAAGCATTTAATTCTCCAAATAAATGCACAGAATGTGGTAGTGTCCGTTTGGGTTTTTGGAAAACCAAGTGGACTTTGGACAAGGCTGTCTTAAAGAGTCATTATGCAGACAACATAACTGACTCGGCTAAGTTTGACCATGATGCATGCACAATTAAACCGAGTAAGGTTTCTATGGGGTATTAGACCGGTACCCTTGAGTGGACAACTCAAGAGGGAAAGGCACGGAACCGTCGACTACACCGTTGATCGACTGATTTTACCGCAAATACGCCTTTGCCAGATTTAAAGGGTAGTAATATCGGAAGAGCGCAACAACTCATTATAAGCGTTGTTATGGTATTTGTTTGGCACGAGTGGAATATTATGTTGAAAGAATGCTTATGCAATAATTAAAACAAGTTGTCACGTATTTGCACGTTCATAAAGTGATAATTACAATAATTTAAAACAGTAATACAGGAGTGCAGTAAAGGAAAGTAATGAAAGAAACAAGGGAAAGAAACAAGAGACAAGTTAGTTTTTGCAGTAGAAGAGGGAATTAAATACTTAAAGGTATTAAACAAATAAAGCGCAGAAGAAAGGTAAAGTCACAGTAATAGCTTGAAATGGTAAAAGCCTAAAAGTATCCCCAGCAGAGTCGCCACGCTGTCGCGCCCCCTTTTTCTCGCGAAATCGGGTTTATGACATTTGGGAGGACAACCCGTTCCCTTTTGGGAATTGGGTTTAAATAGAAGAGTCGCCACCTAATGATTAAAGTGCATTAGGACACTAGGAAGGAATTGATCTAGAAAACCTGAGATTGGGTAAGGGCTAGAAATTATCCCGAGGGGAAGGTGTTAGGCACCCCTCAGGATCCACTAGTGTGGTTCTCAGCCATGCTACAATTGTGACTTTAATTACAAGTAACAAGTAAGCAAATAAAGGTTTCAAATATGAGGGGTTGTCACATTATGACTGCAAATAAATTAAAGTTTGAAGAAACAAAGAAAGCTGAAATTTTGAGGAAATAGTTTGAAAATTCTGAAAAGTAATAAAATACACAAGTAAAGGGAAGGGAGTCCTAGGTTTACAAATAACATGGATCACATCAATGCAATACCCGATAATCACTCCTCATAAGAAGGGTTACACGTGGTATTAGCGCATCGGCCATCATATCCATATCTACCCTTTCCCAACCCATTAAGGTATTAAAACGCGGAATAACTTCGTTACCTATTGCATGCTCTTACCCGTCCCAATCCTATCAGTCCCGGAGGTACTTGGGACTACTAATACTAAAAGGGAAGGGGTATGAGGTTTTGCAGTTTTAAAGGACAAAATTCTAAAGCGACAATCAAAACATATATAGCAAGTATTGGGAAAGCATGTAAACAGATATGACTCAAATAAACCTCCTTAAACCAAAGAAAGTATATAGTTTTAGCATGTCTTACACGTACTGATTAGGTTTGATAAAACTTAAAAAGGTTAAAGCAGGCTGATTTATCACATATTTTTAGATAAGAAGTCCGAATTAGACCTGCCCGTTGGTTGTAATTATCAAAGACTAGCGTAGTTATAGCTTTTACCCTCAAGCTTGCCTAGGTGTTAGGCGAAAACTATAGGCATTCTATCTAAAATGTTGTTTGTTATTAAAACCTGTGAACATGTTTGCCTAGTGATAGATGCATATGTAGAATTCAAGAAGTCCTATAGACATGTTATCTATATGATATGTAGCATTATGAAATGTAGAACCTATAGACATGTTTTCAAGATAATACAGAAATACAGAAATTTATAGACATGATTTCTATATGAAAATGCAGGACCTGTAAACATGATTGCTATATAAAACTGCAGAACATATAAACAGGATTTCTATATGAAAATGCAGAACCTATAAAAAGGATTTCTATATGAAAATGTAGAACCTATAAACAGGATTTCTATATGAAAATGCAGAATTGAAAGCAGGACATGATTGCAGAAGTATAATAAATACCTATGAACATGATATCAACCCCTTTTGCATGCATGATTTACCCTCCCCTTTTCACTAAAACCCCATAAGTTATTACAAATTATTACAACCCATAATGAATAAGAAAAGCAAATTACATCAGAAATTAAAGTACAACCAATGGGAGCCTAATTCAGACTCCAGGTCTGAAATATGAAATGAACCAACTCCAAAGATCAAATATCTGAAGCCTTTATCTTACTTGGGATGTGTCAGAGCTCCCTAAGAGCCTCAAATGGACTCCGGATAGTGCTCACACCCAAGTATATTGCAGAATATGAGTCATAGTGTAGTGTGGAAGGGCCAGCCCTCAAATGTCCAAGTTCAGAGGGAATTCAAGGTCCCAAAGCAAGGCTCACAAGAGGGGGCAGAACTTAGAAGCTAAGAAAGAGTGCGGGTGCAGGAGTGAAATTCTAAAAGAGGAAAAGGAAGAGGGTAATAACTTGAAATTAGTGCACATAGTGGTATAGGAGAGTAGGGAATTTGCAAGAACACAAGAAAAGCAGGTTGATGGGCATACTCAACAATGGGATATGTTGGCACACCCTCCAACCTATTAGAGGTTAGGACCTCATTCATGGGCAACAACTCATGTTATCATGCCCTAAGTCACCACTTACAAACACATAGGGGTAATGGGATAGGGAGCAAAGATTCACAGTAGAAACAGATAGTAGAATATGGGCATATTAAGTTAAATATTGAACTCTACATAAACAGTAAGGTAGCCATGGATATAAAACTGTAAGTAAACACATTGGGGTGATGCTAAAACTTAAAGTAGGACATACCAGTTTCAGAGAAAACAAACAAAGAGAAAGCAATTGTCTTGTAAGAGCCAAAGTGCAGGAAGACAGAATACTATAAGTGTGAGTAAGAGTTCATAAAGAGTTGTGAATTGTGAAGTGTAGTGTTGAATTGAAAAGTGTGTGCTTGTGAAAAAGAGGTCGTGCCTTTTTATAGTGTAGAAAGCAAGCATAAATAGGTAAGAAAATAGTTTGAAAATCAATTACACAAGGTTTCCCTCTAATTAAGGGATTCAGATTTCAAACGGGCAAAACTAATTAAGGAAATGGATTCATCAAACCTTTTTCAAAACCAGCATAAAAGGGGTAAATACATAAAGGTCTATTTAAGGACAAGGTCTTGACAGCACACGGTTTGTGCAAATAAGGAAAGCAAATCAGTTAACAGCCAGTAAATCACAAGGTCCGAGATTTGGTATGAATGAACCAAGTCTGAAAGATGGGAAAGATTTTAACTTAAGGAAAATCAGCAAACAATCAATTAGACCTATTAAAAAGGAATTCTGAATCAATCATAAGTTTGAAAACCTTTTTGAAGAAATATTCATCACATATAAAAGCATACAGACACGTTAAACATGAAAGAAACTTGTCATGCCTTTGTAAAATCAGTAGAAAGAAAAGGTTCAACATTGTATGAAAACAAAGATATCCAAACTCATTCAGAGGTTTAAAACCAGTCTGAAAGAGCTAAGGGGTCTTTGAAATAAAGCCCTAGTTCAAACAAACCAGAAAACATAAAGGAGAGGGCAAGCAAGTTAAGTCGAGACATGTGTAGAGGTTTCAGAAGAGAATTGAAGCTTCTAACATGCTTCTTTCAGAACTCATGAGAGAACATGATAGCAAAGTAACATGCAAACAGTAGCAGGATTCAGAGGATAGAATGGAAAATACTGATAAGAATAGCAGAGGAAACATTCTTAAGAGGCTCTTTTAGAAGAACTCAAACAAAGTTCAGTAGAAGAAAAGTAGTAAGCACACTTAAGAACGCGGTAGAAAAATACAGTAGAGAGATTCACAGAACATAATGGAAATACTGGTAGGAATAGTAGAAGAAACATGCTTAAGGAGTTTTCTAAAAGGAACTTAAACAGGGATCAGTAGAAGGCAAACAAATAACTTTAAGGACTTAGTAGGAAAATACAGTAGAAGAACACAAAAACATCAGAAAATTATAGCAGAAAAGCACATATAGAAGAACACAGTAAGATAGTCATACAAGAGCATGGTAAAAGGAAGAATACAAGAACACAGTAGGAGCAAGTACACGTAAAGGAAAAGGAAATTCAAAAATCACTTAAACATTTTTGAAAACCCTAGATCGGAAAAGAAAGACCCTAAAAAAATAATT
Organism: Nicotiana tabacum; assembly: GCF_000715075.1. Taxonomy (NCBI): domain Eukaryota; kingdom Viridiplantae; phylum Streptophyta; class Magnoliopsida; order Solanales; family Solanaceae; genus Nicotiana; species Nicotiana tabacum. The sequence continues at coordinate 56,624,142 of NC_134097.1, forward strand.
TTTGAAAGAAGAAATTGGGGAAATGGTTTGAAAACTCAAGTAGAGCATAGATAAATAACAGATCTAAGAAAAATAAGAGAAAACCTTGAAGGGTTAGGGTTTCAGAAGAACCCTAGAATGAGAAAGGCTTTGAAAAGGTCTCCGATCTGAGTCGGAGAAGTCAAAAACAGGCTCATAAGACCATGATACGCCGGAGCAAAGCCTGAGATGGCCGTGAAATCTCTAGCCGGCAAAGATATGAGTGAGAACCTTCGAGGTCAGACCCCGAATCTTCAAGTACCAAGTGTGTAAGAGCAAAGGGAGGTGAGTTTAAGACTCCCAGGGCCTAAGAAGCCATGGATTCCGATGAGTTTAAGGTGGAAGACGGTGAGGGGAGGCTAGGGTTAGGGAAGGTTCGAGAGTGTTTGAGAGAGTTTGAGAGTTCAGAGGCGACGGTTGGTGAGAAATGAAGTAGGTTTGGGGGGTGTTTGTGAATTAAAAAGGAAAGGGGAAATCCTCACCGTTGAACAAAATGATCAACGGCCTGGATCAAAAGGGAAGGCCGGACGGATTAAATTAGTTGGGTCAGGGGCGGGTTAAATTTAAATTGGGCAAGTCAATTGGGGATTTGAAATTGGGTTAATTGGGTGGTTGATTTGGGCTATAATTGAAATGAAATAGGGCTAGTGTTTAAATAGCCGCTTTTCCTTTTTTTATTTTATAAAAATAAGTAAAATAATTTTTGAAACAAATTAAAGGTACTAAATTAATTAATAATATATAAATATTAAATTAAAAATATTGGAATCAATTTTTGTAATTATAAAAGCAATTAAATCTTAAAATAGGCTAAAATTACAATTATATGTAATTTAGCCTTAAAAATACTAAATAAATTTGTAAAAATGTGTAAAAATTAACTTAGCTATATTTTGGTATACATATGAGAATAAAATAAGTTATTCACCAAAATTATGATTTTGGGAATAATTATTAGTTTTTGTACTGCTAAAATGGGCAATAAATTGATTTAAAAATCTTTTAAAAATTAGGAAAAATACTAAAACACTTGAGATATATATATATATATATATATATATATATATATATATATATATATATATATATATATATATATATATATATATATATATATATATATATATATATATATATATATATATATATATATATATATATATATATATATATATATATATATATATATGCATATATAAAATGCATAGGAAAAAATTGGGTATCAACACCCACCGGAGATTTGCACCGTCTCCCATATAAAGCCTCATACGATGCCATCTGAATGTTGGACTGATAGCTGTTGTTGTAAGCAAACTCTGCCAATGGAAAGAACTGATCCCCAAGACCCTCCAAACTCAATCACACACGCATGGAGCATTTCCTCAAGAATCTGGATAGTGCGCTCGGACTGCCCATCCGTCTGAGGGTGAAATGTTGTACTCAACTCCATCCGAGTACCCAACTCATGCTGAACGACCCTCCAAAACTGTGATGTAAACTGAGTACCCCTATTTGAGATGATGGACACTAGAATACCATGCAAACGGACAATCTCCCGGATATAAATCTCCGCCAACCGCTATGAAGAATAAGTAGTACACACAGGAATAAAATGAGCGGACTTGGCCAGTCGATCCACAATCACCCAGATAGCATCAAACTTCCTCAAAATCCGTGGGAGCCAAACTACAAAGTCCATGGTGATCCGCTCCCACTTCCACTTCGGGATCTCTATCTGCTAAAGCAACCCACTCGGTCTCTGGTGCTCATACTTCACCTGCTGACAGTTGAGGCACCGAGCTACAAATCCAAATATATCCTTCTTCATCTGCCTCCACCAGTAGTGTTGCATCAAATCCTGATGCATCTTCGCGGCACCCGGATGAATGGAATACCATGAGCTATGGGCCTCATCCAAAATCAACTCCCGAAGCCCATCAACATTGGATACACAAATCTGACCCTGCATCCTCAATACCTCATCATCACCAATAGTCACCTCTCAGGCATCACCGTGTGAAACCTTGTCCTTGAGGACAAGCAAGTGAGGGTCATCATACTGTCACTCTCTGATACGATCAAATAAAGACGACCGAGAAACCACGCAAGCTAGAACCCGACTAGGCTTTGAAAGATCCAATCTCACAAACTGGCTGGCTAAAGCCTGAACATCCATCGCCATAGGCCTCTCCGATGCTGGTAAATAAACCAAACTCCCCAAACTCTCTGCCCGGTGACTCAAAGCATCGGCCACCACATTGGCCTTGCCCAGTGATAGAAAATAGTGATATCATAGTCCTTTAGCAACTCTAACCACCTCCTCTAGTGCAAATTTAGATCATTTTGCTTAAACAAGTGCTGCAAACTCCGATGGTCAGTAAAAATCTCACAGGGAACACCGTATAAGTAATGACGCCAAATCTTCAGGGCGTGAACAATGGAAGCTAATTAAAGGTCATGAACAAGGTAGTTCTTCTCATGTATCTTCAACTGTCTGGACGCGTAGGAAATCACCCTACCGTCCTGCATCAACACCGCTTCGAGGCCAACCCTCGAGGCATCACAATAGACTGTATAAGACCCCGAACCTATAGGCAGTATCAAAATTGGGGTTGTGGTCAAAGCTGTCTTGAGCTTCTGAAAGCTCGCCTCACACTCCTTCGTCCACTAAAACGGAGCACCCTTCTGGGTCAACCTGGTCATGGGGGCTGCAATCGATGAAAACCCCTCCACAAAACGACGGTAGTAGCCAGCCAAACCAAGGAAACTGCGGATCTCGGTAGCTGAGGATGGTCTGGGCCAACTCTGCACGGCCTCTATCTTCTTTGAATCCACCTGAATACCCTTACTCGATACCACGTGGCCTAAGAATGCCACTGAATCCAACCAAAACTCACATTTCAAGAATTTAGTATATAACTTCTTCTCTTTCAAAGTCTGAAGCACAGTCCTCAGGTGTTACTCATGATCTTCCCGACTCCTGGAATACACCAGAATATCATCAATAAACACAATGACAAATGAGTCAAGATACGGCCAGAACACACTATGCATCAAATGCATAAAGGATGCTGGGGCATTGATCAGCCCAAATGACATAACAAGGAACTCGTAATGACCATACCGAGTCCTGAAAGCAGTCTTCGGGATATCTGGCTCCCGAATCTTCAACTGATGGTAACCTGAGCGCAAATATATCTTAGAAAACACCCGTGCGCCCTGAAGCTGGTCAAACAGATCATCAATACGAGGAAAAGGATAACGGTTCTTCACTATAACCTTGTTCAACTAGCAATAATCAATACACATACGCATAGAACCATCCTTTTTCTTCACAAACAAGATAGGAGCACCCCAAGGTGATACACTGGGCCGAATAAAACCCTTATCAAGCAATTCCTGTAACTGATCCTTTAACTCAGGAGGAGCCATACGATACGAAGGAATAGAAATGTGTTGAGTGCCCGGCAATAGATCAATGCCAAAATCAATATCTCTATCAGGCGGCATGCCTGGAAGATCAGCTGGAAACATATCGGGAAAATCTTGTACTACTGGAACTGAATCAATTGAAGGGGTATCAATACTGACATCTCTTACATAAGCTAAATACGCGTCACACCCCTTCTCAACCATACGCTGAGCTTTAAGAAAAGAAATAACTCTACTGGGAGTGTGATCTAAAGTGCCCCTCCACTCAACACGTAGTATACCTAGCATAGCCAGCATCACGGTTTTGGCGTGACAATCAAGAATAGCATAATGGGGCGACAACAAGTCCATGCCCAAGATAATAATAAAGTCAACCATACTAAGTAGCAATAAATAGGCTCTGGTCTCAAAACCACTAAGAGCAACCAAACACGACCGATAAACGTGGTCCACAACAAGAGAATCTCTCAAAGGAGTAGAAACATAAACATGGGAACTCAAAGAATCCCGAGATACACCCAAATGTGGAGCATAATAAGAAGACACATAAGAGTAAGTAGAGCTTGGATCGAATAGAACCGATGCATCTCTGTGGTAAACCAATATAATACATGTGATGATAGAATCGGAGGCAACAACCTCGGTATGGGCAGGAAGGGCATAGTATCTGGCCAGGCCTCCCCCTCTAGGGCAACCTCTACCTCCCCAACCTCTACCTCTAGCTGGCTGAGCAGGTGGGGTAGCAACTGGAGCTGTAACCATAGCCTGAGAACTCTGCGGGGCACGTTGTGGCTGAGAAGTCTGTGGAGGTGCACCCCTCCCAAGTCTGGGGAAATCCCTCACCATATGGCGTGTGTCAGCATACTCAAAACAAGCTTTGGGAGGACGTGTTGGCTGTTACTGGCTAGGGCCAGGTCTGCTGGACTGACCTCTGAAAGCACCCCGCGCAGGAGGCGCGCCAGATACTAGTGGTGCATAATAAGGCTCCTGAGGTCTAGGAGGAACTGGAGCACTACTGGCTGCTGGAAGAGCTGAATGAATAGGGCGACTCATATAACCCCTACCATGATGACCTGCAGCTGGGGTACAGGCACCAGAATAATGGCCCGACTCTTGAGACCTCTTGGCCTCCCTTTCCTCTCTCTCCCTAGCATGCATACCCTCGATCCTCCTAGCAATGCTCACCACCTGCTGATAAGAAATATCTATCTCCAACTCACGAGCCATGTTAGATATGATGCTGGGAATAAGGCCCTCAATAAACCGACGAACCCTCTCGCGAATAGTAGAAACCAAGGTTGGCGCATGCCTAGCCAAACTGGTGTAACGGACAGCATACTCTGAGACAATCATAGCGCCCTAGTGCAAATGCTCAAACTCTGCGCGCCATGCATCCCTGAGGCTCTGAGGAACATACTCTCTCAGGAACAGATCTGAAAACTGAGTCCAAGTCAGTGAAGTAGCCTCATCTAGACTGTCTAACTCATAGGTACGCCACCACTCATAGGTATCTCCTTGAAGCTAGAAGGTAGTGAAAGAAACCCCGCTCGATCCTGAGATACCCATAGTACGGAGAATGCGGTAACACTCATCAAGAAATCCTAGAGCATCCTTTGATGCTAGACAACTAAATACATGGGGCTTGTACTTTTTGAACCTCTCAAGCCTCAACTACTCATCCTCGGAAGCCGCTGCCCTATCCTCGGGCTGAACTGGCATTGTAGGCGACACAAGAATAATCTCAGGGACCTACTCCACAAGCACTCGCTGCTCAAGAGTGCGGGTGGCGGGAGTCTGTGCTCCTCCCCCAGCCTGAGACGTAGCTGCATCAAGAGGAAGCAACCCTGCCTGAGCCAAGGTGGTGTACATGCTCATGAATTGTGCCAAAGTCTCCTGAAGAGTTGGAGTGGTAGTAGCAGTGGGCATGTCAGGTGCCTGGACTCTAGCTGGATACGCTGGTGGTACCTTGGCGGTAGCTCGTGCAGGTGCTCTAGCTGCACCACGTGCGCGTCCTCGGCCTCTACCCCGGCCCCGGCCTCTGACGACTGTAGTAGGGGGCACGGGTGCCTAATCATTTCGAGTAGAACGTGTCCTCACCATCTATGAGAAAATAGAAGACAAAAGTTTAGAATTGTGATGTCAAAATATCGCACGACAAGGAAATCAAATGAAGTGGAAATTTTCCTAACAGTTACATAGCCTCTCGTAGATAAGTACAAACGTCTCCGTACCGATCGGCGAGACTCTTATAAATCGGCTTGTGATTCTTGACTCCTATGAACCTAGCTTTGATATCAACTTGTCACGACCCCGGTTCTCCCTCCATGAACCATCTTGACGGCACCTAGTCTCTACGACTAGGTAAGCCTAAACTTGCAAAAGATAACGAAAACTTGCAGAAGTAAAACAATTTAAAAATAGAAATAAGGCAATAACATTGTTAAATGTGCCGCTCGGCATACACCATATTTATATAGATCTCAAAACCAATAGCTAAATCCATGACCCTGAAACCCATGAATCACAAGCTAAGAAAAAGAAATACTACATAGCTCTAATTCCGAAATTTTGTCTAATAAGAACAGAAGTACAGAAAGGCTAAATACTCAAAGCATGAATAGAAAGGGACTTCTCGGTCTGCGGACGCGGCAGATGTACCTCGAGTCTCTAAGCAGTCACCTCTCTCAAGGATAGTAGGCCTGATTAGGGGTACCTGGATCTGCACATAAAAAGCATGCACAAAAGGGGCATGAGTACACCACAGCGGTACTCAATAAGTGTCAAGCCTAACCTTGGTTGGGTAGTAACGAGGAAGGTCATGGCCCTACTGAGGTCAACTAAAATATAAAGATCATTAGTATAGAACAGAACAGTATAAATAAGTACGAATGTAAAGTAACATAAGATATACAGGACAACAACAACTATACAGAAAACAAGGTAAATATGGAAAGGAATTACAGCTCAGTACCAATAATAACAATCGGGAATCTCCTAGGATACCGTCCTGTAGTCCCATATGTACATATCCAGTGGAGCTTCTGGGATCATGTCCCGTAGTCCAACTCATAGTGCGTGGGGATCTACCGGAATCCCATTCCGTAGTCCCAAATGTAAATACCCAGTACTGGGGAAATCTACTGGGTGCATTCCCGTAGTTCCATATAACTGTGCAGGGGGGATCTACCGAGAATCTAACCTATAGTCCCAAAGTAAATGTGCAGAGGAGATCTACCAGGAATCTAACCTATAGTCCCAAAGTAAATGTGCAGGGGGATCTACCGGGAATCTAACCCGTAGTCCCAAAGTAAACAGACAAGGGGGGAGCTACCGGAATCCCACATCCGTAGTCCCAAAATAAATACACAGCAGTAAGAAGATATACAGAAATGGCAAAATTTCATATTAAGGCAATAAGTGATTCTAGCCTAGCATGCTACACAGAATTCAAGTAAGGAAGGTTGAATCAAATAAAATAATTAAGTCACTTAGACATGCTTTCCTAAGCTAACAACAGGCTTAATAGTGCAAGTAATAGAAACAGGAAGGGAAACATACTAGTAATTACTTAAAGAAAACCGGATTTCCAACAATTAGCACAAGTATGCACTCATCACCTCACGTACAAGGCATTTCAATTACCAAACATACCAATCCTAAGGGGAAGGTCCCTCACACAAGGTTAGATAAGCCACTTACCTCGAACTAGCTTAAAATCAACCCAACACCACGTCTTTGCCATGAGTACTCGACTCCAAATGACCCAAATCTATTAAATTTAATTATATAATGTAAATAACACTTCAAGTAACTGATTCTACAATTAAATTCTAAGCTAATACGCGAAATTATGTAAAATGACCAAAACGCCCCTCGGGCCCACATCTCGGAATCGGGTGAAATTTACATTTTCAGAAACCTTGTACTCTCAGACCCTTGAGCCGAGGGTCTCCTGGAAACAGCCTCTCTACCCTTCGGAGTAGGGGTAAGGTCTGCGTACATATTACCCTTCCCAGACCCCACTTGTGGGATTATACTGGGTCGTTGTTGTTGTTGTTGTTGTTGTTGTGTGAGCTATGACTACTTGACTCCGTTGATTACCATGGCCCCTCAAATCCTTAATTAAAAGTCTCTTAAACTCAAGCCTTAATTACCCATTTTTCCCAAAATTTTCACCACCAATTAGGTCCTTAATCACATAAATACAAGTTATGAAGTCAAGGATGTTACCTCTAAGTGATTCTCCTTTGTTTTCCTCAAAAATCTCTCTCAAAAGCTTCAAACCCGAATTAAAATGGTGAAAGAAAAGCTCAAATTCACGAAGGCAACTATTTATATGTTCTGCCCAGCGATTTTCGCATTTGCGACCAGATGCGGTCCCGCTTATGTGGAAACTACGTTGCATCTGCGACTTTAATTTAAATGACTGGAAACCGCATCTGTGATTACCCTTTCACAGATGCGCCACCGCTTCTGCGATTACCCTTTCGCAGATGCGCCACCGCTTCTGCGGTATTCCTTCCGTATCTGCGGAACTTGAAGAAAGGACCTAAATCCGCTTCTGCGGTCTCCTTAGCCGCTTCTGTGGCACCGTATCTGCGGTCCCCAAACTGCAGATGTGAAAATACCAGAAGTAGCAAAAATACAGCAGTTGCAACATTTCCTCAACTTCTCGTTAACCATCTGAAATCACCCCGACGCCCCCGAGACGTCAACCAAAGGCATCGACATATCCTAAAACCTTATTCAAACTTGTATCAATCTTCAAAACACTTCAAACAACATCATAACAACCAAAACACATCGGATTCAAGCCTAAGTTTTCTAAAATCTTCCGAATTCCGCTTTTGATCAAAAACCCAACCAAACCATGTCCGAATGACCTGAAATTTTGTACACACATCCCGAATGATACGATGGAACTACTGTAACTCTCATAATTCCATTCCGACCCTCGGATAAAAATCTCACTATCGAACCGGAAACTTCACAATTCGACCTTTCGGCATTTCAGGCCTAAATTAGCTACGGACCTTCAAATAACTATCCAAACATGCCCCTAAGCCCGAAATCACCCAACGGAGCTAACATAACCATCAGATTTCCATTCTGAGGCCGTCTTCGCACTGTTTCGACTACGGTCAACTTTCCAACACTTAAGCTCTTATTTAGGGACTAAGTATCCCAAAACTCCCTGAAACTCAAAACCGAACATCCCGACAAATAAAAATAGCAAAAATAAACTTGGAAAAAGCAGTTAATAGGGGATCGGGATATAAATTCTTAAGACGAGCGGCCGGGTCGTCACACTGCTTCTGATAATGTTATACTTAATTGTCTTTATGTGTTTGTCATTAGTTCATACTTTATTACCAAACTCTAGGGTTATAAGATTCTTTAATAATCTGAAACTAGAACCATGTACTGATCAATTACTTCCTTGTAATCTTAATGAGCATATCTTTGGGTGGTTTTGTATTGTTTAGTTTCTATGATTAGTAAAACTCCAAATGATTTCCATGTACTTCACACTTGCAAGATGTTCTACTATGGCTCTCATGTATGCTATTGATAATAGGCTAAATTGTTTAATATAGCCTATGTTTTAGCTCAACTTAAGGATGGTTTACTATTGTAAATGTTCAAATAATGCAAAAATTGGCTCTAATCATGACTTTAATGTCTCACAGGAGTTCAATAAACAAATGAGGATTTATGATGGTAATCAAGTGAAAAATGAAGTCAAATGACGAAAAGTTGAGCAGCACATCTTAACAAGAGAAAACCCCACTAGCGCGGGTCATGCGCTCCCGCGCTAGTTCAATTGTTTTGGACAGAAAGAAACCTCACTAGCGCGGGTCATGCGCTGGTCATGGGCTCCCGTGCTAGTCCTGTCCGGGAAATCAATTATTTGGGGGTAAAATTGGAATTCCTTCTTAATCCCACTCAATTTACATAAAGCAAAGACTCCATTATTGGGAGATCAGTTTTTAGAGAAAGAAATAATTTTAGAGAGAGAAAGTGAAGAGAAGACTCAATCTTGAAGTGAAGAAAAGAAGGGGATTACAATCTTGAAGCAAGGATTCAAAGAGTTCTTCTAAACTTTCTTCTATTTGCTTGTTAATATTATGTTTAAAACTTTTATTGTTGATTTTTATGTGAATATGAGTAGCTAAAAACTCTAGTATTCTTGGGTCATGGATGTTAGATAATTATGTTATTTGAAGCTTAGATTGAAGATCTTGAATTTATTGTTATGAGTTGTTTATTTGATTCTGCTTCTAATTATTTTACTGCGTAGCTAACAGTGAAATATTATTTACGAATCTTCAGTTAAACTTGACAAAGGAATTAAGATAGACATATACTTAATTGCCTTGCTTGGTTGAAAAATAGGAGTTGTAAATGCATTTGAGTTAATATTAATACCATAGACATATAGGTATTAATTTAACTCGAATAGGTGCATAAGGACTCGACAGATTCTTATGAGTATTATTAACCCTATAATCAATAACCCGGATAATACAATAAATCAATCTTAAGCTAAAATAGTAGCATGATCTCTAGTAAGTCCATGACCCGGGAATATATTTATCCAAATTGTTATAAACATATTGTGAAATTAGTGTAGTAATTTTGTGTTGAATTATTGTGTAATTATTAAGTAAGTTGTAAATTGATTCTTTAAATATTTTGTAATAATATAGCATAAATTGATAATTGTTTGAGTCTACATCAGTCGATAAGTTGATCACAATTCCTCGTGGGAACGATACTTTACTTACTACTATATTACTTGTCGATCGCGTACACTTGCATGAGTGTTTTGGTCGCAACAAGTTTTTGGTGCCGTTGCCGGGGAATTGAAATTATCTACTTGACTGTTTTAAGATTTTATTAGCTGTTAATAAAAACCTAAATTTTCCATCTACTTTGTTTGTGTTGCGCATGCTCTTCTCTTGAATGCGGAGGAGTAGAAGTACAAACAACCTCTTCCCTTTTGATCCTGAAATTGAACGAACAATTCATAGAACAAGGAAGGAGTGGGAAGCTAGAAACAGAACAGAAAGAGAGTTGGACATTCAAGTTCAACCACAGCCAACAGTGATAGAAGCAGCAAGGCCAAACCTTGCTAATATGACTCAGGCTATTGTGAAGCCTGAAATCACCGGTCACTTTGAGCTTAAACAATACGTGGTGCAGCTGATACAGTCCACTGGGCAATATGTTGGTCTATCTCATGAAGACCCACAAAGGCACATTCAATTTTTTTTGGAAATAACGGATACTTACATTTATCCAAATGTTTCCAAGGATTATGTCAGGCTGACCTTATTTCCCTTTTCATTATTGGGGGATGCTAGGGAATGGTTGCAAAAAGAGCCAGCTAATTCAATCCACAATTGGGATGATTTAGCAAAGAAATTCCTAATCAAGTTTTTCCCCACCAAAAAGACAAAGTTTTTGCGGAGTCAGATTCTTGGGTTTCAACAACGGGATGGTGAAACTCTTCGCCAAGCTTGGGAAATATACAAGAAACTACTTTGGGATTGTCCTCATCATTGTCAAACTGATGAAGTATTGGGCCATACTTTTGTTGATGGATTAGACGAAACTTCCAAAATGAATCTTGATTCAACTTGTGGAGGTAGTTGCATGGCAAAACCATACAGTGAAATACAACTTCTGCTGAATAACTTTACTACTAATGATCATAATTGGAAAGGTGAAGGAGAACCAAGGAGAGCAATGAAACAGAAAGCAGGGTTACTTGAACTGGATGACATTTCCGCCATGAGAGCAGATTTAGCAAAATTGGAAAATCAAATGACCAGAATGACAATGGGACCATCACAACCAATGCAGCAGGTTCAGCAAATGTCGATTTGTTGTGAAATATGTGGCGATAATCACACAAGTTACATGTGCCCAACGAATCCTGAATCTATTTATTATGTGGGGCAACAAATCAGAGGGTCGATGAACCAATAGGCACAATATAAGAACACTTACAATGCAAATTGGAGGAATCATCCTAATTTCTCTTGGGGTCAGAATCAACCCAATCAAAATCAATTTAAACCCCAAGGAAATTTTAATCAACCTCAAAGGCCGCCACAACAAGCAGAAGAAAGTACAAATGATTTGTTGAAAAAATTGTTGCAAGACAATCAACAACTCATAACGGACTTTAGAAATCTTGAAAGACAATTGGGACAACTAGCTGCAAATCAAAATACTAGGCCTGCAGGTGCTATTCCAAGTGATACAGAGAAAAATCCACAAGTTAGTGCAATTACACTTAGAACTGGAAGGGAATTAGAAGAAGTTCCAAAGAAGAGAAAAGACAAGCCTCCGCCTGAGGGTGAATTGATTCCCAAAGCAACACAGGAAGTAAGGAAAGATGATACAATTTCAGCACCTGTGAATGTTCCAAGGCCACCACCACCTTTCCCACAAAGATTGCAGAAAAAGAATGACGATCGCATGTTCAACAAATTTCTCTCTATGTTGAGTCAGATTCAATTGAATATTCCGTTGGTAGATGCGATTCGTGATATTCCAAAATATGCCAAATACATAAAGGACATTGTGGCTAACAAGAGGAGACTAACTGAATTTGAAACAGTTGCACTTACTGAAGAGTGCACTTCAAGGGTCCAAAATAAGCTTCCTCAAAAGCTTAGGGACCCTGGCAGCTTCACTATCCCTGTGAGAATAGGCAATGTTGATGTAGGCCATGCACTTTGTGATTTGGGAGCAAGCATAAATTTGATGCCATTGTCTTTGTACAAACAATTGGGTTTGGGAGCTCCAAAACCCACCACAGTGATGTTGCAACTAGCAGACAGGTCCATAGCTTACCCGGAAGGGGTGATAGAAGATGTGCTACTGAAAATTGGGAAATTTATTTTTCCGGCTGCTTTCATTATCTTAGATTTTCAAGCCGATGAAAAAGTTACTATTATATTGGGAAGACCTCTCTTGCCTATAGGTGATGCTATAATTAAAGTAAGAGAAGGAAAAATGATCATGAGAGTTGACAACGAGGAAGCTGTTTTTAATGTATATAAAGCAATTCAACTTCCTCGGCAGTATGAAGAATTGTCTATGATATCCGTCATGGAGATTGATGAACAACTTATTACCTCAAGTGTATATTTGCAGGATTCTTTAGAAAAAGCAATTGTGTTGTTTGAAAGTTTGGAGATTAATGATGAGGTTGAGGAGATGAAACATACTTTGAATGCAACATGTGAATATATAAAAGGTTTTAATCCCTTTGAACCTTTGAACAGGCCAGATGGTCCTCCTCTGAAGCCCTCAGTTGAAGAAGCTCCCAAATTGGAATTAAAGCCTTTACCTTCTCACCTTCATTATGCTTATTTGGGTAGTTCTGAAACGTTACCTATTATTATTTCTGCTGACTTGTCTGAATTGCAGGAGGAGAAATTGTTAAGAGTACTACGTGAACATAAAAGAGCAATTGGGTGGACAATGTCCGACATAAGAGGTATTAGTCTAGCTTTTTGCATGCATAAAATTCTCATGGAGGAAGGGCACAAGCCAAGCATAGAACAACAATGCCGCCTAAATCCGAACATGAAAGAGGTGGTAAGAAAAAAAGTGATTAAATGGCTTGATGCAGGTATTGTATTTCCAATATCTGATAGCAAATGGGTAAGTCCAGTCCAATGTGTTCCAAAGAAAGGAGGAATGACCGTAGTGACAAATGAAAATAATGATTTGATTCCCATTAGAACTGTTACTGGGTGGAGGATTTGCATAGATTATAGAAAATTGAATAATGCCACCCGAAAAGACCATTTTCCCCTTCCCTTTATTGACCAAATGCTTGATAGATTAGCCGGGCAGGAATACTACTGTTTTTTGGATGGCTACTCGGGATATAATCAAATTGGTATAGCCCTAGAAGACCAAGAAAAGACCACATTTACATGTCTGTATGGGACATATGCATTTAAAAGAATGTCATTTGGTCTTTCCAATGCACCTGCGACTTTTCAAAGGTGTATGATGGCTATTTTCACTGATATGGTTGAAAGATTTGTGGAAGTATTTATGGATGATTTTTCTGTATTTGGATGTTCTTTTGATGAATGTTTAATGAATCTTGATAAAGTCCTTGCTAGGTGTGAAAAAACAAATTTGGTACTAAATTGGAAAAAATGTCATTTCATGGTACGAGAAGGCATAGTCTTAGGGCATAAAGTGTCCAAGAATGGATTGCAGGTGGATAAAGCAAAGGTGGAAGTAATTGAAAAATTACCTCCACCAATATCAGTTAGAGGCATTCGCAGTTTCTTAGGCCATGCGGGTTTTTACCGTCGTTTCATCAAGGATTTTTCAAAAATCTCATCTCCTTTGTGCAGGCTTCTTGAGAAAGATACATCTTTCAAGTTTGATGATGCTTGTCTGAAAGCATTTGATGAGCTGAAACGATGATTAGTTACTGCACCGATTATCATTTCTCTAGATTGGAAACTTCCATTTGAATTGATGTGTGATGCAAGTGATATAGCCATTGGAGCTGTTTTGGGGCAGCGGAAGGAGAAAATATTTTGTTCCATTCACTATGCGAGAAGAACTCTTAATTCATCTCAAATGAATTACACTGTTACTGAAAAAGAGTTGCTCGCAGTAGTATGGGCATTTGATAAGTTTAGATCCTATCTAGTGGGGACAAAAGTCATAGTTTACACAGATCACTCAGTTATAAGGTATTTATTTGCAAAGAAAGATGTCAAGCCAAGGTTAATTCGATGGGTTCTTCTTTTGTAGGAATTTGATTTGGAAATTCGAGATCGAAAGGGAATAGAGAATCAGGTTGCAGATCATTTATCCAGGCTGGAAAATAGAGGCCATGTCACTGAAGGAGAATCAATCAAAGAAACATTCCCTGACAAACATTTGCTAGCCATCACTTCGGATGAAACCCCGTGGTATGTTGATTATGTGAATTTCATTGCAAGTGGGGTGACTCCACCAGAATTCACAGCTGACCATATAAGAAGGTTCTTACATGATGTGAGATTCTACATGTGGGACAAGCCTTTTCTATACAAGCAATGCGCAGATCAATTGGTAAGAAGGTGTGTCCCCGAGGAGGAGATGAATGCAATATTGCATGACTGTCATTCTTCTCTTTATGGAGGTCATCATGGTGGAGACAAAACTGCACAAAAGGTTTTGCAATCAGGTTTTTACTGGACAAAATTATTTAAAGATGCACATGCTTTTGTTAAAAATTGTGACAGGTGCCAAAGAACCGGAACAATCACGAAGAAGCACGAGATGCCTTTACAAAATATTTTGGCAGTAGAACTCTTTGATGTCTGGGGAATAGATTTCATGGGACCATTTCCGTATTCTAATAGGCACATATATATTTTGGTTGCAGTGGATTATGTGTCTAAGTGGGTTGAGGCCATTGCTCTTCCTACTAATGATGCGAAGGTAGTGGTAAGTTTTGTGAAGAAGCACATTTTCACACGCTTTGGAACTCCAAGGGTGTTGATAAGTGATGGAGGAACACACTTTTGCAACAAATTGTTGAAAAATGTTCTAGCAAAATATGGTGTAAGACACAAGGTTGCTACTGCATATCACCCTCAAACGAGTGGTCAAGTTGAAGTGTCAAACAGGGAGGTAAAACAGATTTTGGAGAAAACTATGAGCGCAAATAGGAAAGATTGGTCCGGTAAGTTAGAAGATGCATTGTGGGCTTACCGAACTGCATACAAGACTCCAATAGGTACTTCTCCATACAAGATGGTTTATGGAAAAGCATGTCATTTGCCTGTTGATATAGAACATAAAGCTTATTGGGCAATCAAAAAGCTAAATATGAATATGGACTTAGCTGGAGAAAAAAGACTGCTACAACTCAATGAACTTGATGAGTTTCGGTTGCATGCTTATGAAAATGCCAAGTTATATAAAGAAAAGACCAAGAAGTGGCACGACAAACACATCCAACATCGTGAGTTTGAGCTAGGTCAAGAAGTTCTCTTGTTCAACTCAAGGCTAAAGCTTTTTCCTGGAAAGCTTAAGTCCCGTTGGGCAGGCCCTTTTGTTGTAGTAAGTGTAACTCCTCATGGAACAGTTGAATTGCGAAACATTAATTCAACAGGCACGTTCTTGGTAAATGGGCAACGAATTAAACACTATTGGGGTGGTGACATTCAACGTCACAAAACCTCAGTAGATTTAATTGATGTATAATGCAATATGGCGTCGTGCCGCGACATTAAATCAGGCGCTGTGTGGGAGGCAACCCACAAATGTAGTGTAAATATAGTTTGTAAATGAGAATTTATAACTTGGCCTTCTTGAGAGGCTATATGTTAAAAAAAGGAGAAACGTTCAGTGATTAGCGCGGGTGCGCATGGCGAGCACATAGCCCGTGCTAATTGGGTTTCCGTCTGCCTGACCTTCAGTGATTAGCGCGGGAGCACATGACTAGCGCATAGCCCACGCTAATCAGGTTTTAGACTGCCTCAGGACAAATGGACTAGCGCGGGAGCGCATGACTAGCGCACGACCCGCGCTAGTCACAGGTAACTTCGTTTTAAAAAGTTTTTTTTACTTCTTTAACTTAATAATACCCCCCCAAACCAAAAAACCCTACTCTTTCTCTTCTTCTTCTTCTTCTTCTTCATCAACACCCCACTTCTTCTTCTTCATAAAATCTCCCCACCTCTTCATTCACCCCATACCCCATCTCCTCTAAGGTATGTCTTCTTCATCTTCTTCTTATTAGTTAATTTTTTTTATTTTTCAGATTATTTCGTTTTTTTTTGTGTGAACATAGTTTTAATTTTCTATTTTTTGTTTGATTTTCAATTTCCTTGCATATATGTAGTATAATGTCTTCAATTGTTTCCTTGTTTAGTTTTATTATGTAACATTATTATGTGGTTGTCAAGATTGTATATTTTTAGGATAGTTTCTTAATTTTTTTTCTTATTTAACATTAGAATTTAGCATTTATAGAAGATTTAAACATATGTTTGATGTTTGGTTGGGTTGAGGAAGTGAAAAATTAGGAATATGGTGGTGTAAAGTAGTAATTGGGTTGGTTGATGGTGAATACATTGTGACATAGGGTTGGAAAATGCTTGAAACTCAACATGCTCACAATGTGTTTGAAAAAATGCCTCTTTGGAGGAAGTGATGTAACCAACTATGTGGTGAAGTCTAAGTAGCCCGGTTTGGTTACCCAAGTGAATAGGGGTAACTCTAAACTACTTGCAGGTACCATGGCCCCTTGTAAATGCCCAGCATCAAGTTCCTCATCCGAACGCCCAACTACAGCAAATGTTGGTGGACGACCCAGAAAATCAGTTGATACTAGGCCATCCAATAGTTAAAAGTTTGTGTCAGCCAAGGCACAGGACAGATTTAACAAAAAGGAGGAGAAAACAATAGTGCCTGAACAAGCAATGGATGCAAATGCTTTAGCTATTAATTGTCCAAACATAGCAAACGAGTTGAGGAGGCGTGGGCTTGACATATTCTTCAGGAGCCAATCATGGCGAATGTAATGCTAGTGAGGAAATATTATGCCAACCTTCCCGAACATGATAACTACAATGTTACAGTCCGAAAGCAACAAGTCAATGCATCTATAGAAACAATTCGGGATGTGTACAGGATACCCCCAGTGGAGGAAGATTACATAGATATGTTCCAGGCATATAATAGCAAGCTAATACCATGGTCCACGTTCACCGACATAATTTGTCACCCAGATGCAGATATCCAATGGTATATATATGGGAACAAGTTCCACGCTAATGCCCTGAAGTTCGAGGCAAAATGTTGGTTGTACTTCATCAACAGCCGTCTCTTGCCTTCCAAGAATTTGACTGAAGTAAACATCCCTCGAGCTTGCTTAATATGGTGTTTCATGAATAGGGCATGGTTTGATGTACCATTGTTGATACCTAAAGAAATGTTCCAGAGGGTTAGAATTCAACGCTACGGGTTGTATTACCCATCTCTTGTCACCCTACTGTGCCTTTGAGCCAATGTACCAAACAATCTTGCTGCAGATGGACGACTAGCTAAAGTCAATCCTTTCACGGCTAAAATGGTCACCACAGGTAAGGAAGTTTACATCCAGCTGAATTGGTTGTTGTTGATTCTGATGACAGTGACGATGAGGAAGGAGAGGAGCAACAAGAAGGAGCTGACGATGTGGAGATGGGAGAAGATGCACAACCTGCACAACCACAAGCTTTTGATGCAGCAGGACCGTCTAGGGCTGGTCGGGGACAAAGGATAGATCGCATGGAGCAGGAAATCACTGAAATTAAAACATCAGTGACAGTTCTGGGGAGACATGTTGATGAAATACAAGTTCAGCAGAAAAAAACGGAAAGTCGGCTCATGGGTTGGCTTCGTGCAATTGGTCGGGCATGCAACGTGAATCCGAAACCGTGTCCGATCAAGAGTGACCCCTCGGGGAAGTATCTTTGCTTAATCTCTTGTTTATAATGAAAGGCATGGGGACATGTCTCGCTTTAAGTGTGGGGTGGAGGATTCCCTTAAACATATGTTTAACTGTTCTTAAATGTTTTGGATGGTAGTAATTATTATGGATTTTTAGGTTGTTTTGGATTGTTAGAATGTTTTGGTAGTGTGGTACAATATATAATGTTTTGGGATTGCGTGACTATTTTACTTTTGTTTTTAAATGTTTTGGTGATTTAGTATTGTTGGAGTAATTGTTGTCTGTTCTTAAACATTTTCAGTAGATTTTTTTTAGTAGTTATATTGGCGCGGCCCGATGACGGATTCTTTTAGATAGGATTTCTTGAGGGACTGAGCCCATAGAAAACAACAAAAAGATTTTTGTTTTTATTTTTTTGTATTTTTAGGTAGTATAACAATTCCCCCTTGGTTTTTCTTAAAGCCGCGGTTCTTTTCCAAGGGTTTATCTCGAACCGGGCATAGATAGTTTTAAATTTCTGTTTTTATATTTTTTTTATTTGTAGACTAAAATAAGGAGTTATAAGCTATAGAAAAGTGAACCCATAGCGTTGACACACCTGAACACAATAGACCCTATAGTGTAACGCTTAGTCTTAATTGTTGAATCTCACTGAAAGTGCCTTAATTTGTATGTTTGTACTGAATTGAATGCTCGTAATGGAGTGTCTTGATGAGTTGATCTGGAATGAGTCATATGCCATGTGTGGTGAGTATTTATGTAGTCCATGTGTTGTACTTGTGTCTAGAACTTGCCCGGTATGTGAGTTGAAGCGAAATTTGAGGTGATGCTCGGTTTGAAAAATGATGTTAGGCTTTCTTTGACCTTTTTGAGCTTAATTGCTTATTAAAAATAAAATTTGTCCCTAGTTAACCCTTTTGAGCCTTCAGACTTTTTGTTTGGCACCCGCATTACAAGCCCATACCCTTTTGTTCTTAATTGACATTGTTTTGATCCTTTTACCTCTTAAAGCACTTTAATTGTGAGAAGAGCGCTAAAAGAAGTAAGAAGGAAATAAGTGTGGGGTGGCTTTTGAGTGGAACCAATAAAAGGATGAAAGGTGCACTTATGTTGTAAACGAATACACCACTAGCAGAAATTGAGTGACAAGAAAAATTACATTGTGTTTTGATCTAGCTAGTGGGAATGAATTAATAGAGTGCTTAAAAAAGAAAGGCGTATTTGTGAGATGACATTGTGTATAAATAAGAAGTGGGTTGAAGAATTTATGCTGAAAATTGCTCGTGTGATGTGTTAAAGTGCTTAGGGATTGAGTTACTATTTCTAAATACATCCTACCCGTCCCTTAGCCCACATTACAACCATGAAAAAGTTTTAATTGATTTTGGATTGAGCCAGCCTACATTAGTAGAGATTTACATTAAGGGCAAGCTTATGGTACCAATTGCATGCATGTGACCTCTTTTGTGAGAGTGAGTGATTTCCTTGATATATGTGAATATATGAATTGAATGTGGTGGATTGAACTCAGTTTTTGTTGATGTAATTGTGAGGGCATATGAATCGTGACAGAGAAGCAAGTCTTGATTTCTGTGTAGAGTACTTTGAGGAAGTGTAAATATTGCATGGCACTTGAGAGTTGACTTTGAGGCTAGGATTGTTCACTGCTAGGTGTAATATATGTACAATGTTCTAGGTGTAATGCGTGAGGGGAAATGGTTGAGTGAAGAATTCTCTAAAACGAATATAGTGGATTGCTCGAGGACTAGCAATAAGATAAGTGTGGGGTGATGATAATAGGCTAAATTGTTTAATATAGCCTATGTTTTAGCTCAACTTAAGGATGGTTTACTATTGTAAATGTTCAAATAATGCAAAAATTGGCTCTAATCATGACTTTAATGTCTCACAGGAGTTCAATAAACAAATGAGGATTTATGATGGTAATCAAGTGAAAAATGGAGTCAAATGACGAAAAGTTGAGCAGCACATCTTAACAAGAGAAAACCCCACTAGCGCGGGTCATGCACTCCCGCGCTAGTTCAATTGTTTTGGACAGAAAGAAACCTCACTAGCGCGGGTCATGCGCTGTTCATGCGCTCCTGCGCTAGTCCTGTTCGGGAAATCAATTATTTGGGGGTAAAATTGGAATTCTTTCTTAATCCCACTCAATTTACATAAAGCAAAGACTCCATTATTGGGAGATCAGTTTTTAGAGCAAGAAATAATTTTAGAGAGAGAAAGTGAAGAGAAGACTCAATCTTGAAGTGAAGAAAAGAAGGGGATTACAATCTTGAAGCAAGGATTCAAAGAGTTCTTCTAAACTTTCTTCTATTTGCTTGTTAATATTATGTTTAAAACTTTTATTGTTGATTTTTATGTGAATATGAGTAGCTAAAAACTCTAGTATTCTTGGGTCATGGATATTAGATAATTATGTTATTTGAAGCTTAGATTGAAGATCTTGAATTTATTGTTATGGGTTGTTTATTTGATTCTGCTTCTAATTATTTTACTGCGTAGCTAACAGTGAAATATTATTTACGAATCTTGAGTTAAACTTGACAAAGGAAATTCTTGGTTGCATATAGAATCAAATAGAGCAAGATCTGAATCCTGGGCATCGGGTGAAAGATTCGCAATTAAGATAGACATATACTTAATTGCCTTGCTTGGTTGAAAAATAGGAGTTGTAAATGCATTTGAGTTAATATTAATACCATAGACATATAGGTATTAATTTAACTCGAATAGGTGCATAAGGACTCGACAGATTCTTATGAGTATTATTAACCCTATAATCAATAACCCGGATAATACAATAAATCAATCTTAAGCTAAAATAGTAGCATGATCTCTAGCAAGTCCATGACCCGGGAATATATTTATCCAAATTGTTATAAACATATTGTGAAATTGGTGTAGTAATTTTGTGTTGAATTATTGTGCAATTATTAAGTAAGTTGTAAATTGATTCTTTAAATATTTTGTAATAATATAGCATAAATTGATAATTGTTTGAGTCTACATCAGTCGATAAGTTGATCACAATTCCTCGTGGGAACGATACTTTACTTACTACTATATTACTTGTCGATTGCGTACACTTGCGTGAGTGTTTTGGTCGCAACAGCTATACTAACTTGTCTTAATATTGTTTTGCAATTGGAAAAATTCACCTGATAAACTAGTTTAAATCGATATGAATCTTTAAGAATGAATATATGACTACCACTTTTAGCTTGAGTATATCATGCTCACATCATTTGGAGGAATTCCTCCCCTTCTAATATTCTTCTAACCTTTATGAAAATGTAATCATATCTAGGATCTCACTATATAAACATGTCCTAAACTAACTAGATCCCTATGCTCACCCTTTGTATATTCTGAAGCTGCTCACATTTAGTCTAAGTTATAGAACCTGGTTAAGATACATCTATGGTGTTTGGGTTTCATCTGCTATGCTAAAGTGTTAAATTGAGCTTTATCATGACTAAGTTCCTATACTCAACCTATATAACAGATCTTTAATATAATATTTTCATTGTCTTTTCTGAAACTCATACATGGTGATGTTGTTAATTTGATCTCATGATACTCAACCATGTTAGTCATGTTATGATCTTGTAAGATTGTCATATGTATGTGTTTGAATACTATCTCTGGGATTTCTACACTAAGCTTCTTCTTGAACAAGTTCTTCTTGTCTTACATGCTCATACATGTGTCCTTGATATCACATAATTATGTTTAGTCCATATAAGTTAATTGTAACCCCCTTTGTAAGCTTAGGAGAGATTCTTTGATGCTTGTTTGCCTTATTTGAGTGTGTGACTATGTATTTAACTTCTAATAAGCCTAAAATGAATGAAAGATTTCTTTAGAGGTCATATCACTTGTTAAGTGTAGACAAATGTATTTACTTATCCCTGTATTTTAAGAATTCTGAAGTGGACTGATAATCCCTATACTTAGTAAGAAAGAGTGCTAATCTGTTTGTAGACTTTCATCAAGTGTATACATGGAAAAATAAATGACTGCAGTTGAGAATCCTCATAAGTATGAACCTGCCACTAGGATTAGTGAGGATAATACACATGATATCTCCTCTACCCCTTCGAACTACATGACTTATTTGTTCTGAGTTCTTGTATTAGTATGTTGGTGTTCTCATTACCTACTTGCACCTGTAACTGATTTCATTGAGTACTCTTGAGCCTGTTGAGAATATATGATAGTATACTATATGCATGTATGTAAGCCATTATTTCCCTCTGTATTATTTGTAGCATTTTGAACAACTTTCCACAAGAAGTGTACATGTCCTTGCATCATTGTTAATGTTATATTGGAATCTACATTGAGTACCTCATTAGCATTTAAACCTATAGGGAATAGTAAGTGTGAGTAGTTAAAGGTATTTAGGAGTAGAATTTAGTTCTTGGTTGAGATACTCTCCCTCACACAAGCACTACTCTTGGTCCTTGAGAGTCTTGTAAACTTTGAAGTGCCAGGTATCCAAAGGGTGTCTTCGCCATGAATGGAGGTTTGCCTTAAGCCTTTAATTATTGACATTTGCTAATCTCATTAGGCGTAGTGTTAAATGAAAACGAATGCTTCATTGTAAATTTCTTTACTTTGTTTGACTTTACATTACTTTTATCTACATTCCTAATTAATGCATGTTATAGTTATGTCTTGGGCCTTACATTGATGTTACTTGTATATAAGTGTTGTATTGGACCAAATGTCTAATGAACTTATTTTTTTTTTTAAATGTGTGTATGAATTGGGCTGCGAAGTTCTCAAAGAACTCATGCCCAAATTTCAGCCTGAACTTGGTGTCTTCTGAAGTCGTCGTTCTTTATTATTTTGTCTACTAGGCCCAATTTCCTTCAGGACCAAACCATGAGTCTATTTCTTTTACTCTATCCCTTTCATAGTTTGTTGTGTTCTTATATGTATACAATACTGACAATATTAGATTGAATGTTTTACTTTTATTTCTTTGAGTTATATTAATAACCTAGGCAAGCCCTAAAGACGTAGGTAAAAATAAAGGTACTGCAACTTAATAATAAATAGTTCTAATTGTTAATCACTTATGTTATTATTCCTATTCTCACTAATAATTTTCAAGAATTTTTTTCCTGAAACTAAGAAAGTTTTGCAAATGTCAACAATCTCTCTTTCTAAAACAAGAAGAAAACCGAAAAACCAAAAATGATTTTCAAAAGCGGGCTATTTCTGCAAATCAAACAAAAACTGGTGCTGTCAAAGATCTTCAAATGATTTCTTCAAATTTGAATATAAGATTTGAAATTAACTTTCAAGGTATATCCAAACCCCACTTTCCAACAATTCTTACTTTACACAAATATCCACTTTGTTTGGAAAAATCAAAATATTTTGAACTTAACCTCATTTATTAGTAAGCAAGTATTATAAGCCCATTCTTTCTAAACACAATTTCAATTGTATAGACACTTTCAAAGGATTTTCTTCTAAATAAAACTTATGTTTTTCCAATGTACATATATACCACTTCTTTTTCAAAAATGATAAGTTTTCAAAGCGTAATATAAAGTAAGTCATACACTTTTAAGCACTAACTAAGATTATAGACATTTAATTTCTTGAATATAGTCTAAGTCTTATGGAGCTAGCTTAGGTAGATTCTAGGTGGTTCCAAACACCTTTTCCTTAGAAGAAAAAGAACCCTTGCCCAATTCTCACTAGTTAGCAGACTAATAGGATAATAACCTTAACAATCAAATAGGTAGTATACCTTTAAATATTAGGTGGCAACTCTCTTTTATCTTAAATAGGGAAACTACTAGGTGAATCTTTTTTTGACTCATGCAAAATAGGGTGCAACACTCTCGATCGGAGGCAGAGCACGCAGACCAATTGCGAAAGGTCCTACACACCCTCTGAGATCAAAGTTGTACACCAAATCTTCCAAGTGCGAGTTTTGACTAAACTCAGTAGCTTTTCTTGGGCATGTAGTATTGGGTAAGAGAATCAAAGTTAATAGTCAAAAGATCGAAGCAGTTAAGAATTGTCCAAGGCCTATAACTCCTACCGAGGTACATAGCTGTGATGACCCAAAAGGCCATCACTTGTTTTAGAAATAAATTTGGTGTTCTGAGGCCTAAATACCTCTCTCTGCATCACCTCGATTTATGTGTGCAGTCCGGGCATGTAGCCGGAAAACCATTATGTGAAAAATCTGTGAAAATGATAAAATTTGCCTTTAAAATGAATTTAAGTTGACTTTGGTCAACATTTTGGGTAAATAGACCTGGACTCGTGATTCGACGGTCCCAGAGGGTCCGTAGAAAAAAAGGGACTTGGGCATATGCCCGGAATCAAATTCCAAGGTCCCAATCTCGAGAAATGAATTTATAAAGAAAATTATTTTCTGGAATATTTATGAGTTTTTGAAAATGAAATGCATTTGAAATTTAATGGTATCTGGCCCGTATTCTGGTTCCGGAGCCTGATATAGGTCTTATATATGATTTAAGTTGAGTCTATGAAACTTGGTAAGAAACGGACTTGAAATGACGTGAATCGAACCCTCGGTTGTGAAATTTAGAACTTAAGTATTCTTGAGATTTTTCTTTGATTTTGATGTTAAATTCATTGTTAAAGGTGTTAGTTTGGCGATTTGATCGCACGAATTAGTTCATATGATATTTTTGAGTTAGTATGCACGTTTGGTTTGGAGCCCCGAGGGCTCGGGTGAGTTTCGGGTAGGTTCCGGGGTGTTTAGACTTAGGAAAAACATTGTTGTTGCATCAGTTCTGGTGTAACTGCACCTGCGAGTCAAGCACCGCAGGTGCAAGCTCGCAGGTGCGCATATAGGGCTGCAGGTGCGGTCTAGCCCTCTCGCAGATGAGGACAAGCTTCCACATAAGGGATTCCGCAGGAGCGGATCCCCTATCGCAGAAGCGGTCAATCTTTCTGCACGTGCGCTTGCGCATGTGCGACCCAAGCACCGCAAGTGCGAGATTCAGGCAGTAAAGTCTTTTAAAATAAACTTCAGCATTTTCTCTTTCAAATTTTCACCAAAAATAGAAGGCCTAGGGCGATTTTCACAAGAGATTTTCTTCCCAAATCATAAGTGTTCACTAACTGATTTCTTTCAACTCTCTAATGTATTTCATCAACTTTTATCTAAAATTCTAGGGTTCTAATGGTAGAAAATTGGGAATTTGGGAAGAGTTAGTGCTTTTTGAATAATTGGAATTTAGACCTCATTTTGGGGTCGGATTCCAGAACTAATTACATATTCGGGCTCGTAGGTGAATGGGTGATCGGGTTTTGGTATGAACTTCGTGTTTTGACCAAGCGGGCCCATGGTCAATTTTTGACCTTTTGGGAAAAATGATAGAAAATCTATAATTAAGCATTGGGTATGAATTCTTTAGCATTTATTGATGTTGTTAAATCAATTTGGACTAGATACGAGTTATTTGGAGGCGAATTCTAAAGGAAAAGAGGTGTTTGAGGCTTGAGTTGGTCGTGGAAGTTTGAGGTAAGTGTTTGGTCTAACCTTAGTTTGAGGGATTATAAGTTGTGTCCTATTTGCTATGTGGTATTGTTGAGTACGACGTACAGGCATGGTGACGAGTATCTATATGTTGGTGTCAACCATGCCCGTGAGTCTTAAGTTGAAATCGTTGTGTTCTTAATAAGTACTACAAATACCTAAGTTGTTGATTCTCTGTGTTGGGAAAGGATTATGTTTACTCTTGTGGAAATTACTTATGGTTGAGTATTGGTTCTAGATGAGGATTCTTTGTAAAGTTAAATGTTGGAACAAGTTTGATTATAGTTGATTCCCTTGCCGGGACGTATTTACTTCTTACTGTCGATTCCCTTGCCGGGATATTGTTGTTTCCTTATTGCTCCCTTGCTAGGACTCTTTTATGATTGGTGTTGAATTGTATATTGGGATCGGGTTGCACACCACAACAATATTGTATTTGGATCGGGTTGCATGCCGCAACAATATTATATTTGGATCGGGTTGCACGCCGCAATAGTGATATATGATTTGGATCGGGTTGCGCGCCGCAACAATAAAGGATAAAAGTGGATATTGATTTGTTCTGTTTCTTTATTCCTTCTGCTGTGAATTTTAAATTGTTCTTCATGTTTTCCTCCTGAGTTATTGTTGGCAAATGATATTCTCCCACAACATGTCCCCTTCCCATCTTTAACTGATAGTTTCCTTTATTATTACTTGCTATATATATATATATATGCTTTAACTGCACAAGTTTAGTTAGTAGACTTGTCCTAGCCTCGTCACTACTTCGTCGGGGTTAGGCTAGGCACTTACCAACACATGGAGTCGGTTGTGCTGATACTACACTCTGCACTGTGTGCAGATCCCGGAGCAACAGCTTTTGAACCTTAGCTTGGGTGGCTGCCTTCAGTCCATACGGAGATCCAAGGTAGTCCTACAAGCGTCCGCAAGACCTGGCGTCTCCTTCTACCTTTTCTTCCTATTTCACTCATGTAATTCAAAAACAGTGTTGCATTTATTTTTTCACACCTTGTTTGTAGAATTCTTAGACCGTTTGTGGAGGTATGACACCAGTCTTGGGTAGTTTTTATTTAAGAAATCATGTTGGAATTATTTAAATGGTTTAATCATTTCTTCCGCTTGTTTAAATTTTCGTTGTTTATAAACTATTTATTCACATTTGTTAAAGAATTAAAATGGGAAAAAGGTAATTTTTTCAAATGGTCGGCTTACCTAACTTTCACTAGTAGGCGCCATCACGACTCCTGAGGGTGGAAAAATCCGGATCATGACAGTAACATTTTCGGCCTAACCGGTTACTATCAAAGATTTGTGGAGAATTCTCATCCATAGCTGCTCGTTTGACAAAATTGACGCATAAGACAACGAAATTCCAATGGAGCGATATCTGCAAGGAGAGCTTCTAAGAGTTAAAGATAGGCTAGCCTCCGCGCCAGTTCTCACTCTTCCTGAAGGACCTGAAGGCACATTATATATTGTAATGCCTCTAGAGTAGGCTTGGGTAGTGTTCTAATGCAACATGGGAAGGTCGTTGCTTATGCGTTGAGGCAACTAAGGAAACACAAGCAGAACTACCCCATTCATGATCTGGAGCAAGCAATCATTATATTTGCCTTGAAAATATAGCGTCGCTATCTGCATGGGGTTCATATTTAAATATTTACCAATCACAAGAGCTTGCAGTACATATTCAAGCAAAAATAATTAAATTTGAGGTGATATAGATGGCTTGAATTATTAAAAGACTACAATGTTAATATCCTATACCACCCCGGGAAGGCAAACGTTGTTATTGATACCTTAAGTCAGAAATCCACGGGCAGTATACGACATGTGGAAAATTACAAGTTGAAAATGATTAAAGACTTGTACTTGTTGGCTAACTTAAGTGTACGATTGATCAATACCAGTAGCAGAGGAGCCACAATTCAAAATGTTGTCGAATCTTTGCTGGTGGCCGAAGTAAAATCACAGCAATTTGACGATCCAGCCTTGGTGAAAATATGAGAGAGCGCTCCCTTTCAAAAGAAGCAAGTGTTCAATCACATACCTTGCATAAATTTGTGCAAGGTCACAAATCAAATACAGAATCATCTCTTTTGTCTTCCCTATCAGCGATTCTCGCCGATTCCTTGCCCGTTTCATCACTTGAAATTCAAATTCCCAAGTCTGAAGCCCTGATTCAACGATGCAATGTCAAATCTTCAGATATTCTTCTATGCTCTGTTAAATCTGTGGCATGCATGGCCATCTCCTAATGTTATTATGATTATTCCTGGTCCAGAGGTCAAGCATAGCGACCTCTAGAAATTGGAGCTTTTATCTGGTGGATTTGCCTTCAACGGACAATTTCACCACCTCAAGTAAAAATTATAACTGCTCTCACCTTTGTTTCACCCGATTGTGCTCACATCACCAACTCTCTGTCACTCTCCACTATTATTTAAATTATGTTGAACCCTAAGGCATTGAATGCCACTATAAAAGAGAGCCCTCAATTATCTCACAAAAATACGCGAAAATCACCTAACAAGCAGAAACATCGACCTAACTATAATATCATTTACTACACTTAAGTTTTGAGTAGAAAAATCAAGGTATGGTTTCTAACTAGGCTCTGATTTCTTTCTGGTTTTGAGCTTTACATTGATCAGACTTTGAGTTTCTGATTCTTAATGGCTAAGCAAGACTCTCGTTTGGTTTGTTGCCCAAAAGAAGGTCAGTAAAACTCGACCTTTCTTTTCTTTTAATCATCTAATTGAAAGCATGTTTGTTCTATTATTTCTTGTTAATTTACTCTGCTTCTGATAATGTTATACTTAATTGTATCTATGTGTTTGTCATTATTTCATAATTTATCACCAAACTCTAAGGTTATAAGATTCTGTAATAATCTGAAATTAGAATTATGTACTGATCAATTACTTCCTTGTAATCTTAATGAGCATATCTTTGGGTGGTTTTTGTATTGTTTAGTTTCTATGATTAGTAACACTTCAAATGATTTCCATGTACTTCACACTTGCCAGATGTTCTACTGTGGCTCTCATGTATGCTATACTAACTTGTCTTAATATTGTTTTGCAATTGGACCGATTCACCTGATAAACTAGTTTAAATCGATATGAATCTTTAAGAATGAAGATAGGACTGCCACTTTTAGCTTGGATATATTATGCTCTCATTATTTGGAGGAATTCCTCCACTTCTAATATTCTTCTATGATTCTTCTAACCTTTATAACAATGTAATCATATTTAGGATCTCACTATATAAACATGTCCTAAACTAACTAGACCCCTATACTCACCCTTTGTATATTCTGAAGTTGCTCCACATTTAGTCTAAGTTATAGAACCTGGTTAAGATATATCTATGATGTTTGGGTTTCATCTGCTGTGCAAAAGTGTCAAATTGAGCTTCATAATGACTAAGTTCCTATACTTAACCTGTATAACAGATCTTTAATATAATATTTTCATTGTCTTTTCTGAAACTCATACATGGTGATGTTGTTAATTTGATCTCATGATACTCAACCATGTTAGTCATGTTATGATCTTGTAAGATTGTCATATGTATGTGTTTGAATACTATCTCTGGGATTTCTACACTAAGCTTCTTCTTGAACAAGTTCTTCTTATCTTACATGCTCATACATGTGTCCTTGATATCACATAATTATGTTTAGTCCATATAAGTTAATTGTAACCCCCTTTGTAAGCTTAAGAGAGATTTTTGTCTGCCTTATTTGAGTGTAGGACTGTGTATTTAACTTCTAATAAGCCTAGAATGAATGAAAGATTTCTTTAGAGGTCATATCACTTGTTAAGTATAGACAAATGTATTTACTTATCCCTGTATTTTAAGAATTCTGAAGTGGACTGATAATCCCTATACTTAGTAATAAATGGAGTGTTGATCTGTTTGTAGACTTTTATCAAGTGTATAAATGGAAAAATAAATGACTGCAATTGAGAATCCTTATAAGTATGAACCTGCCAGTAGGATTAGTGAGGTTAATACACATGATATCTCATCTACCCCTTCGAACTACATGACTTATTTGTTCTAAGTTCTTGTATTAGCATGTTGGTGTTCTCATTACCAGCTTGCACTTATAACTGATTTCATTGAGTACTCTTGAGCCTATTGAGAATATATAACAGTATACTATATGCCTGTATGTATGCCATTATTTCCCTTGGTATTATTTGTAGCATTCTGAACAACTATCTACAAGAAGTGTACGTGTCATTGTATCATTGTTAATGTTATATTGGAATTTACATTGAGTACCTCATTAGCATTTAAACCTATAGGGAATAGTAAGTGTGAGTAGTTAAAGGTATTTAGGAGTAGAATTTAGTTCTTGGTTGAGATAATCTCCTTGACACAAGTACTACTCTTGGTCCTTGAGACCCTTGTAAACTTTGAAGTGTCAGGGATCCAAAGAGTGTCTTGGCCATGAATGGAAGTTTGCCTTAAGCCTTTAATTATTGACATTTGCTAATCTCATTAGGCTTAGTGTTAAATGAAAATGAATGCTTCATTGTAAATTTCTTTACTTTGTTTGACTTTACATTACTTTTATCTACATTCCTAATTAATGCCTGTTGTAGTTATGTCTTGGGCCTTACATTGATGTTTCTTATATATAAGTGTTGTATTGGACCAAATGTATCAAGAACTTTTTATTTTTTTAAATGTGTGTATGAATTGGGCTGCGAAGTTCTCAAAGAACTCAGGCCCAAATTCCTGCCTGAACTTGGAGTCTTCTGAAGCCGTCGCTCTTTGTTATTTTGTCTACTGGGCCAAATTTTCTTCTGGCCCAAACCATGAGTCTATTTCTTTTACTCTATCCCTTTAATAGTTTGTTGTTGTTCTTATATGTATACAATACTGACAATATTAGATTGAATGTTTTACTTTTATTTCTTTGAGTTATATTAATAACCTAGGCAAGCCCTAAAGACGTAAGTAAAAATAAAGGTATTGCGACTTAATAGTAAATAGTTCTAATTGTTAATTATTTCTGTTATTATTCTTATTCTCACTAACAATTTTCACGAAGTTTTTTCTTGAAACTAAGAAATATTTGCAAAAGTCGACAATCTCTCTTTCTAAAACAAGAAGAAAACCGAAAAACCAAAAATGATTTCCAAAAGCAGACTATTTTTGCAAATCAAACAAAAACTGGTGCAATCAAAGATCTTCAAATGATTTCTTCAAATTTGAATATAAAATTTGAAATCAACTTTCAAGGCATATTTAAACCCCACTTTCCCAACAATTCTTACTTTACACAAATAGCCACTTTGTTTCGAAAAATCAAAATATTTTGAACTTAACCTCATTTATTAGTAAGCAAGTATTATAAGCCCATTCTTTCTAAACACAATTTCAATTGTATAGACACTTTCAAAGTCTTTTCTTCTAAATAAAACTTGTGTTTTTCCAATGTACATATATATTACTTCTCTTTCAAAAATGATAAGTTTTCAAAGCGTAATATAAAGTAAGCCATAAACTTTTAAGCACTAACTAAGATATAGATATTTAATTTCCTGAACCTAGTCTAAGTCTTATGGAGCTAGCTTAGGTAGATTCTAGGTGGTGCCAAATACCTTCCCCTTAGAAGAACAAGAACCCTTGCCCAAATCTCACTGTTTAGCATACTAATAGGATAATAACCTTAACAATCAAATAGGTAGTATACCTTTAAATATTAGGTGGAAACTCTCTTTTATTATCAATAGGAAAACCACTAGCTGAATCTTTTTTTGACTCATTGAAAATAGGGTGCAACACTCTCGATTGGGGGCAGAGCACGCAGACCAATTGCAAAAGGTCCTACACACCCCCTGAGATCAAAGTTGTACACCAAATCTTCCAAGCGCGAGTTCTGACTAAACTCACTAGATTTTCTTGGGCATGTAGTGTCGGGTAAGGGCATCAAAGTTGATAGTCAAAAGATCGTAGCAGTTAAGAATTGTCCAAGGCCCACAACTCCTACCGAGGTACGTAGCTTCTTGGGCCTAGCCGGTTACTATCAAACATTCGTGGAGAATTTCTCATCCATAGTTGCTCCTTTGACAAAATTGACGCATAAGACAACAAAATTCCAATGGAGCGATATCTGTGAGTAGAGCTTCCAAAAGTTAAAGATAGGCTAATCTCGGCGCCAGTTCTCACTCTTCCTGAAGGACCTGAAGGCACGTTATGTATTGTAATGTCTCTAGAGTAGGCTTGTGCAGTGTTCTAATGCAACATGGGAAGGTCGTTGCTTATGCGTTGAGGCAACTAAGGAAACACGAGTAGAACTACCCCACTTATGATCGCGAGTAAGCAATCATTATATTTGCCTTGAAAATATGGCGTCGCTATCTGCATAGGGTTCATATTTACATATTTACCGATCACAAGAGCTTGCAGTACATATTTAATAAAAAAGAATTAAATTTGAGGTGACATAGATGGCTTGAATTATTAAAAGGCTATAAAGTTAATATCCTATACCACCCGGGAAGGCAAATGTTGTTGTTGATATCTTAAGTCAGAAATCCATGGGTAGTATACGACATGTGGAAAATTACAAGTTGAAAATGATTAAAGACTTGTACTTGTTGGCTAACTTAAGTGTATGATTGATCAATACCGGTAGTGGAGGAGCCACAGTTCAAAATGCTGTCGAATCCTTGCTAGTGGCCGAAGTAAAAACACAACAATTTGACGATCCAACCTTGGCAAAAATATGAGAGAACTCTCCCTTTCAAAAGAAGCAAGTGTTCGAGATATCCGAAGACAGAGTCTTTAGATACAAGGACCGGTTGTGTGTGCCAGATGTCGGGGGACTCCAAGAGCAGATCATGGCGGAGACTCATTGGTCCCAGTATTCTATTCATCTAGGGTCAACCAAGATATACCACGATCTTTGACAACTATACTGGTGGAACGACATGAGTGGAGCATTGTTAAATACGTTGCTTGGTGTCCAAATTACCAACAAGTTACGTTGAATATCAAAAATCGGGAGTTTTTCTACAAAATAGGAGATTCTAAACTTGAAATGGGAGGGAATCAACATGGATTTCATTACCGAGTTACCACGATCACGCTAATGATTTGATTCCATATGGGTCATTGTAGATCAATGCACCAAGTCAGCTCATTTTCTACTAGTTCAACTGAAAATTATGCTAAGTTATACGTAAAGGAAATAGTTCAACTCCATGGATTTTCGATCTCTATCATATCATACCTAGGTGCTCAGTTTACGGCTAACTTTTGGATATCATTCCAAAAAGAGTTGGGTACAAGGATCAACCTTAGTATCATTTTCCATCCACAACAGATTACCAGGCCGATCGCACTATTCAAATGCTCGAGGACAAGTTACGAGCATATGTTCTTTACTTCAAAGGAAGTTGTGACGATCACCTACCACTCATCTAGTTTGCTTACAACAATAGCTATCATGCTAGAATTCAGATGACACCATATGAGGCCACATACGGGCAAAAGTGTAGATCTCTTATTGGTTGGTTCGAAGTTTGTGAAATAAAGTTATTGGTCCTGAGTTGATACAACATGCCGTAGAAAAAGTGAAGGTAATTCGAAATCAATTGTTGGCTGCCCAAAGCAGGCAAAAATCTTACTCTGATAACTAACAACAAGATTTGGAATTTTTCGTGGGAGACTGGGTACTCCTAAGAGTATCACCCATGAAAGGCATAATGAGGTTTGGTAAGAAGGACAAACTCAGTCCCGATATGTTCAACCATATAGAACTATTCAGAAAGTCAGTCAAGTGGCTTATAAGGTTGAACTGCCCCCGAAACTGGAAGTAGTCCATCCAATGTTCCATGTGTCTAGGCTTTGAAAGTG
The DNA here is from genome assembly GCF_000715075.1 of Nicotiana tabacum. Classification (NCBI taxonomy): domain Eukaryota; kingdom Viridiplantae; phylum Streptophyta; class Magnoliopsida; order Solanales; family Solanaceae; genus Nicotiana; species Nicotiana tabacum. The sequence continues at coordinate 56,657,525 of NC_134097.1, forward strand.
CTTAAGCGATCCATCTCGCATTATCCCTATTGAAGACATTCAAGTCACAGAGGACCTATATTACAAAGAAATTTTAGTATCCATCTTAGATTGTCATGTGCGTAAGCTGCGAACCATGGAGGTGGCTTCTGTTAAAGTACTAATGAGGAAAAACAATGTAGGAGAAATGACATGGGAATATGAAGAAGATATGAAATCTAGGTACCCCCACTTGTTTAGTGATGCGGAGACAACAAAGATACTACCATGGTAAGCGTGACTTTAGGACTAAAGAAATTTGCAAGAAGTAACTACGATTCAACATTCAAGGATGAATGTTTCAAAGGGGGGATGATGTTACACCCCACACCTGAAAATTTAAAAGTTGTGAGTTTGGTTTTAGCTCAACCAATTGGCCGGTGTCACGTGTGAATGCAAAGGGGATTGCATGCTTCAGCAAGCTTGCGCCAGCTGTCCCGCCCGTTATTGTAACCGGGGGCGACCCATTTTTCATGTGGAAGTGGTGGAAATTTCTATGCTTGGAATTGAATAAAAAGGGCATTAAAACTCTTTCTCTTTCATTCTAGAAGATATCACCAATATTTGTTCTCCCAAAATGCTCAACACCCAATTAGAATTCTTAAACAGTTTAAGACAAGGTCGAAGGCGAATTTTGGAGAATCTGGTATCAAGGAGCTTGATCGTCGTTGTTATATCTATCATCTTGTAGTATTGATTTTAGAGATTTGTTGGAGGCAGAATTTATCATCTTAGGAGTATAGCTAATTCTTCGACAAGGTATGTAGGGATACTTTCTTTCTTGGGATGAGTTAGTGTAAGTCTCCATTTCCTTCTAAATGATCCCTGCACTATAAGGTTTGGTAGTTTTAAGCCCCTCTCAATGACATTGTTCTATTCTTGTACATTCTTGCTGGTAACATTCAATTCAAAGTCTATAATAATTCCAGCTGATATCTTGAGGTCGGAACATATGGTGCATTTTGAGTCTAATCTTAATAACTCTTAAAATTGATTCTACATTGCACCTACATGTTTGTGTATCTATTTTTACTTTACCGATCTGCTCTATAGATGGTCGGATACGACACCTATTGTGCAACCACTGATTAATTTAGCACAAAGAGACACAATGTGATACACTACCAAGCCCTTGTGTGGCCGAGTACGACCAAGCCCTTGTGTGGTCGGGTATGACCGAGCTCTTTATGGGGACGAGTATGGAATGATGTGATAATAGACACTAGCGAGCCCTTACATGGCCGGGTATGACCGAGATCTCTTGAGGCCAAGTACAACTAGGACCACCTAAGGCCGGGTACGATGTGACAAAAGAAATAAACTTTATCGAGTCCTCTGCGAGGCCGAGTACGATATGAAGTAATATACCCCTATAACGACCCGAACGGTCGTTTTGAGCTTTTGCACTTTGCTCGCTAGTTCTCGGGCATGACTTGCTCTGTGTGATGTATTATGACTTATGTAAATTGTTGGTTTTGGTTTTTAGGGTAACCAGAATGAATTTGGAAGACCAGTTCTCAGTTTGAAGCTTGAAATTAAAAAAGTTTGATCAAGATTTGACTTGTTGGTATATGATCTCGGATCGAAATTTTTATGATTTGGTTATCTTCGTTAGGTGCTTTGGTACGTATTAGCGTGATCGGAATGCATTTTTGAAGTCCGTGGAAAGTTTAGGCTTGAATTGGTGAAAATTAGATTTTGGCATTTTTCGGTTGATAGGTAAGTTTTGATATAGGGGGCAAAATGGAATTTCGAGAGTTGCAGTACTTCCGTTGTATCATTTGTGACGTGTGCGCAAAATTTCAGGTCATTCGGACGAGGTTTGATAGACTTTTTGATCGAAAGCGGAATTTGGAAGTTCTTGAAGCCCTTAGGCTTGAATCCTATGTGATTTTGGTGTTTTAATATTATTTTGAGCATTCTGAAGGTTGGAATAAGTTTGAATGAGGTTATGGGATATGTTGGCATGTTTGGTTGAGGTCCCGAGGGTGTCGAGTGAGTTTCGGGTGGTTAAACGGATCAATTTAGGACTTTGGACTTGGCAGTTTTTGCTGGTTTTTGTTGCAGACAAATTGTTCTTCGCGTTCACGGTCAGGGACTCGTGTTCGCGAAGGTGTTTTGTGTGATGATATTTTTGTTCTACGTGTTCGCGAGGATGAGAACGCGAACGCGAACGTGAAGGTAGAGGATTCATGTGCATCGCGGACGTGAGACTGGGCTCGCGTTCGTGTAGAGGAGTAAGGTCGTTGGGCACCCAGGCCCATGTGCTATGCGTTCGCAAGAGTTGCATCGCGTTCGCGAAAGCCTGGTATGGCAAAGCATTGCATTCGCGTGGAATTGTCCGTGTTCGCGAAGGGAAAAGTGGAGAGGCAATGAATTTGATCTATGCGAACGCGGGAGGCCGGTCTTGTTTGCGAAGAAGGTAATTTTTTCTAGGGCAGAATGTTTAAAAGTGAGTTTCGCGATTTTTGGTCTATTTTCTCCATTGTTGAGCGATATTTGGAGCTTTTGAGAAGGATTGAAGAGGGAATCGAAGGGGAACACTTGGAGGTAAGATTTTTGAACTCCATACTTGATCCTATGTTGATTCTTACTTGTTTAATCATCAAAAATGTGGAAATTAAAGCCTAAAAATTGGGGAATTAGGTCTTGGATTTGGAGAGTGTAAATTGGGAATTTGAAGGGGCAATTGAGGTCCGATTTTGATGTTCTTGGTATGTAAAGACTCGTGAGAGGATGAGAATTCTATTGATATAACTTTTATTGGATTCTGATACGTGGGCCCGGGGGCTGGGTTTGAGAAATTTCGGGATTGTTGATGTAAATTGGATATTTTCGAGTGGGCTTTGTTCCCTTAGCATATTTTAATAGTTATGTACTGATTGTGGCTAGATTTGGAGCATCTAGTGGTCGATTCGTGAGGGCAAAGGCATCGCAGACTAGAGTTTGGACCAGATCGAGGTAAATAATGATTGTAAATACTGTCCTGAGGGTTTGAAACCCTGGATTTCACATCGTTGTGCTACTTTGAGGTGACACACACGCTAGATGACGAGCATGGAGTTGTGAACCGTTGGGGATTGTGACTTGGTCCATCCCGTACGACTGATAAGTCGCGTATTTGATTTGAAATATTTTGATATTCCATATTTTAGAGATTGATATTATATTTTGGGTTGTATGCCATGTTTGGGGCCTTGTGCCGACCTGTTGAGACCCTTAGGGGAACTTTTACTATTTTTCCTCGCTCTATTTGTTTTGAAAGCATATCCTCAGTCATGTTTTACCTGTTTATTGTTTAAATCTGGTTTTATCACATTACTTCTTAAAATGTGAAAACTGTTTGGGCTGAGTTCCCTGTTTTACTGATGGTCCAAGTGATTGTGAGGTTGATGACTAAGATAGATCGAGGGTCTGATTGTGAAGTTGATGACTGATATAGACCGAGGGTCTAATTGTGAGGTTAATGACTGAGAGAGGCCGAGAGCCTGGTTGTGAGGATTATACATTTATGGATCGGGTTGCACGCCGCAACAATATATATATATATATATAGGGCTGCATGCCGCATCGATATGTTGGATTGGGATGCATGCCACAGCGATATAGCGCTTGGGCTGTAGGAGCCCCTCCGGAGTCTGCACACCCCCAATGAGCGCAGTCGACTATATATATGGATCGGGCTGCATGCCGCAACAATATATGGATCGGGTTGTACGCTGCAGCAATATATGGATCGGGTTATACACTGCAGTGGTTGCTATATGGTACATATTGAGTGTGAGTGCTGAGTGTGAGCGTTGATTGGTAAGAGTTGAGTCACGAGTGAATGAGAGGCTTGCCCGAGGGGCTATCTATATACATGTACACGAGTGATGCTCGCCTGAGGGGCCTCGTTTTGAGCTTAGTGTTTTTCACTCCTCCTTAAAGTGAGTTTCTATCGAATATGTTGATTTAATTATTGCTTTCACTCATCTTTAGACCGAGCCTCTATTGAAAATGTTGAACAACTGCTTTAAACAACTTTCATTTAAACTGAAGTTTTAAGTTATGAAATGGGTATGAATTTCTGTTTTGCCGAGAAGCTGTATATGAACTATGTTTCGCCCGAGGGGCCGATTATGATTTTCATCACTTTCACTATATATATATATATATATATATATATATATATATATATATATATATATATATATATATATATATATATATATTTCATTAAACCTATATTGAAAAGGATAGAAATATCATTTTAAAGGATTTTACGAAAGTGGGAGTTTAACGAAATGATTTAAGTGGTATCCTGATTTGGAAACAGGTTGTAATCACTGTGGTGCTATGACGTGGTTGACGCATTTTCTTACTACTCAGTCTTTATTTACTCTTATTATTTACTGGGTTGGAGTACTCATATTACTCCCTGCACCTCGTGTGCAGATTCAGGTATTTCAGAACCCGGTAGCGGGTGTTGATTGCTCATAGGCGGAGTCATCGGAGTTAGCAAGGTGGCTGCACGACGTTCGCAGCACTGCTTTCCTTCCCCTCATTTTCATTACTGTATTTAGTACATTTTTGGATTTTTGTTGTATTCAGACCTTGGTAGATGCTCATGACTAATGGCACCCCAATGTCGGGCTTGTGTAATTATTCCTCACTTTTCTTTTAAATTTTCATTATAAGATTATTGGTTTATAAATGGTATAAAATAACTTTTATTGGAAAATGGTTGATTCCGGAGTTGTGTCAGCTAGCCTAGTTTCACGATAGGCGCCATCACGACCGGGTCGGTTTTTGGGTCGTGACAACCACAAAGAAGGGCTAAGTAACATTATGTTGCATGTATTGTGTAGCCTCCATGAGTGGCTCAACCTTACATAAAGGTTGCATATTTTCTTAATTTATAGTTGTTACAGTTTATGCCCCCAGTGGCTTGTCTACGGAATACAGGTTGAAAGAAGTACACATATTTTTTAAGTTATGCCACTAATTTTGCATGCTTTCTTAGCCTTACATACTCGATACTTTTTCCATATTGATTCCCCTTTCTTTTGGGCGTTGTATTCATACCCATAGATACAGATAGGCCTGGTGACATCCCTCCCCCATAGGGTGTTTACTCTAGTTGATTGGTCGTTGCGCTCCACTACTTTAGAGCAGCTATTCGAAAGTAGTTAGGTATCAAAGAACATGTTCTAGTCATTTCTGGTATGAAGGGGCCCTGTCCCGACCAAGTCTAGCATATGTAATTTCTTTTGGTACTTTTAGAGGCTTGTTGTGACGACCCTGCCGATCATTTTGAGTATTATTGCCCCTTTCCCCCAATTATTTCTTTTTTATGTTGATTTATGGTTAGGTGACTTGTCAGGGTGGTTGGTTTGGTTCCGGGGATATTTCAGAGTGAATTGGGAAACTTAGTCCTAAGGTTGGAAGCTTGAGCTAAAAGAGTTGACCGGAGTTTGACTTTTGTTCGACGACTCCAAAATGGAGTTTAAATGGTTTTGATTTTTTTTATGGTGATTTTGAATTTCAGCGTATGTCTGGATATTGATTTGGAGGTCCGCAAGTCATTTTGGCTTGAATTGTAGGAAATTAGAAAGTTGAAGGTTTGAAAGGTTGAGAAGTTCGATTGAGAGTTAATTTTGCTGATAGCATGCTTGGATTTTGGTTTCGGAAGTTAAAATAGGAGTTGGTTTGATATGACTCGACATTGTTTTAGAAGTTGGAAATTCTTTAGTTTCATTAGGCTTGAATTGGGGTGGGATTCGTGATTTCAATGTTGGTTGATGTGATTTAAAGCTTCAATTAAGTTCGTGTCATGTTTTAGGACTTGTTGGTATGTTTGGTTGAGGTCCCGGGGGCATCGGGTGAGTTTCGGACTGTTAACAGATCGATATTTGGACTTAGAGCATGGCTGAAGCGTTTTGGAGTTGCTGGTGTAATCGCACCTGCGGTGGGCTTTGCCGCAGGTGCGACTAGAAGGATGTAGGAGCGGAATTTGGCTTTGGCGGAGGAACTTCGCAGGTGTGAGCAGTATTTCTGCAGAAGCGAAGGTGCTTCTGCGAAGGGAGTTCAACATAAGCAGATTTTGGACTTGAGGGGCTAGGACCGCAAATGCGGATAGTTTCCATAGGTGCGCATGCGCAAAAGCGTGAGGTTGACCGTAAAAGTAGACCCGCAAAAACGGTATTTTTGACCGCAGAAGCGGCAGGTCGGGAGTTTAATGGACTTTGAATAAATGAAGCTTTTTCCGCAAAAGCAGATGCGCAGGTGCGCAGATTTGGTTCGTAGAAGCGAAATCGCTGGCAGTGATTTAAAATCGAGGGTTTGACTCTTTCTTTCATTTTGGGAATTTTGGAGTTCGGACTAAGGTGATTTTTGGGGAGGTTTTAAACTAGATTGAAGAGGTAAGTGACTTTTTAATCACTTTTGTCCATAAATATTGAATACCCATCGATTATTTCACGTATTTCTCATGAATCTAAGTTAGAATTTGGGAATTTTTGGATTATACTATTGGAGAGTAAAATTTAAGGATTTGAGGGTCAATTTATGGTTGGAATTAGATGATTTTGGTATGGTTGTACCCGTAATTGAATAGGTGTCCGAAATTTATGAATTAAGTAGCGACCCGAGGTGCGGGCCCGGGGGTTGACTGTTTGACTTGAGTTAAAGATCTTAGATTTATCTTTTGGAATCACTTCCTTTGGCTTTTATTGATAGTATTACGTTTTTGGCTAGATTGGAGCCTTTCGGAGGTTGATACTCATGGGAAAGGCTTGTTAGCGGAGTGATTTGGTTTGCTTGAGGTAAGTATCTTATCTAAACTTGATTGAAGCACTAGTTGCCTGAGCTATTTGTGATAGCTATGTGCTACGAGTGCGCACATGTATGGGGGTTGAGCCCATGTGCTAACACCGATTGCTTATCCATAGTCGGGGTAGTGTATAGGCTATGTTATGCCTTGAATTGATTGTTAAGTTTCAAACTGAGTTGTTTCTCCTATGTGTACCCTTTGTGAGTTGTTTGTACCACGTTGAGGTTTCATTGAAGTTAGTTTCCCGTTGGAACTGATAAAAATGCTATTCCATGGTGAAATTATTTGTTTTAGTTGTGATAGCACACGTTGCAAGTGCCTATACTATAGCATGCTAGATATACCAGTCGAGGAGTATAAAATTGGTAATCATTGATCATGTACATATACTCTCGTATAAGTGTTTTCTCTATGTTATGAGCTGGACTGGTAGCTTGTGACCAGTTGGGCGGATTGTGATTATTGTCACGTGAGTTGTTAGTGCGGATGATATTATTGGGATGTGAGTTATCCTTGCAGGTCATATTATTAACACATGAGTTGGCTATGCAACACTGAGTTGTCCGTGTAGCTTGTGGATACAGATCTATCCCCTAGGGTCACCCTCTCATGTTTCTCTCTTGATGGTGTACACGCAGATATTGAGGAAAACTAATCAGTTGTATAGTACATATATGGAAAGGTAGAGAAAATCTGGCTAGTGTTTGTTTTGATTTTGCATTTCATCTTTACTTATAATTTACATGGTTAATTACATGATTTAGCTGCATATCATCTCTATATGCTGAACGTTGATTGAATTGCATATTTGAGTAACTGTACACATACACACAGAGATGTTTCATCTTGTGCTTTATGACCTGATTTCATTATTGTTCTATATATGTTTAAATGATGAAACTGTATAGGTTATCGCTAGTATCATTTATAATTCCTGCTTCTTTACCTCACCAAGGTTAATTACGATACTTATTGTGTATATTGGGTCAAATGTACTCATACTACACTCTTCACTTAATTGTGCATATCCAGGTAGGAGGACAAGTTATCAGCAGTAGGCTTGTTTGTTGTACTGAGTTCGAGAGGCGAGGTAGAGCTGCATCCTTGGCTGCAGTTTTGACTTGTAATTTCCTGTAGAAGCGACAGGTCGGGAGTTTAATGAACTTTGATTAAATGAATCTTTTTCTGCAAAAGCAAAAAAGTAGTTGCGCGGGTTTGGTCCGTCAAAGCGAAATCGCTAGTAGTGATTTAAAATCGAGGGTTTGAGTCTTTCTTTCATTTTGGGAATTTTGGAGTTCGGACTATGGCGATATTTAGAGAGGTTTTCACCTAGATTGAGGATGTAAGTGACTTTTAATCACTCTTGTCCATAAATATTGAATATCAATTGATTATTTAACCTATTTCTCATGAATCTAATTTAGAATTTACGGATTTTTGGACTTTGTTATTGGAGAGTGAAATCTAAGGATTTTACGGTCAATTTGTGGTTGGAATGAGATGATTTTGGTATGGTTAGACTAGTAATTGAATGGGTGTTCAGATTTTGTGAATTTTATCAGGTTCCTAGGTGCGGGCTCAGGGGTTGAATTTTTGGGTTAATTTTTTGACTTGATTTAAAGCTTAGCTTTATCTTTAGGAATTACTTCCTATGGCTTTTATTGATAGTATTATATTATTTTGGCTAGATTCGAGCCTTTTGAAGGTTGATACACGCGAGAAGGGCTTATTAGCGGAGTGATTTGGTTTGCTTGAAGTAAGTATCTTATCTAAACTTGGTTGAAGCACTAGTTTCTTGAATTATTCATGATAGCTACTTGCTATAGGTGCGCATATGTGTGGGGGTTTGAGACCATGTGCTAACACCTGGGTATTTATCCTGGTCGTGATGGTGCCTCTCGTGAAGACAAGGCCAGCCGACACTTCACACTTCAATTTTTAACAGTTAAACCATATAGAATAAGTTTAAAGCATAATAAATAAAATCTCAAAGTAGCAAATAATAGCATAATTTGCGGAATACAACCCAACACAACCCGATACCGGGGTGTCACTAGTCATGAGCATCTAAAAATCCGGAATACTCAGAAAAGTCTACAAAGTTTAATACAAAAACTAAAACAAGGAGAAATAAGATAGGGAAGAAACTCTGGGCTGCGAACATCAGTAGCTACTAGAGAATCTTCGGAACCGCCTGAGCTGGAAAGATCAACACTCGTGAGCGGGACCAGATACACCTGAATCTGCACATAGGGTGCAGAAAGTAAAGTGAGTACTCCAACTCAGTGAGTAATAATCATAAATAAACGACTGAGAGCATGAAATCACGTAAGGCACATTATAGGCTATAATGAAGCAGTAAAACTGGTAAGAAAAGTGATTCAGCAAAGATATGTAAAATCATATAACTTTAGTTTAAACTTCAAGAAATGCCTATTTAACAATTAAATAGGTAAATGACAGACAAATAAGACAGATAAGCACATAAAGGATTGCCTCTCGAGCTACGATGTCAACTATACCAGCCCCTCAAGCTATCTCTCACGTTACAATAGGTACCCGCGCTCACTGGGGGTGTGCAGACTCCTGGAGGGGCCCCTTTCGGCCCAAGTGCAATATTAAGCCATCTCATGGCATCATCACTAGGCCCTCGGCCTCATATCAACAAGCCACATCGTGGCGTATATATCTCAGGCCCTCGGCCTCATAATCATAATTAGTGTTTCCTCACAACATAGGTCATCGGCCTTAGTCAGTCAAAATCTCATAGCCACTCGGGCAATAGTAAAACATAGTGCTCAGCCCAAAATATCATTTAAAATGTCATTTAAGTGTTAAAGTAGAGTTAACATGGTTGAGTTATGAAAAATATTAGGATGTAGCATGACTGAGTTCAAGTATAAAGTCAAAACAGTGAGGAAATATCAATAAAAATCCTCTAAGGGTTTAAATAGTTGGCACGAAGCCCAAATATGGCATTCAGCCCAAAACATGATGATAGCAAATAGTTTTCAGTCAAAACGCAGTAAAACACTCATTTGGGATGGACAAAGTCACATTCCCCAACAGTGCACGACCCTACGCTCGTTATCTAGAGTGTGCGTCACCTCAATATAGCACAACGATGTGCAATCCGAGGTTTCATACCCTCAGGACATCATTTACAATCATTACTCAACTCAATCCAGTCAAATCTCTAGCCTGCGATGCCTTTGCCCCTCGAATCGGCCTCCACTTGCGTCGAATCTATCCAAAATCAGAATCACAACGTCGAAATATGCTAAGGGAATGAAGCCCAAGCGAAAATAATCAATATACGATGCAAATCCCGAAATTACCAAAACCCGACCCCTAGGCCCACATCTCAGAATTCGATAAAATTCACATCAATGGATTCCTTATCTCCCCACGAGTTCATACATATCAAAAGTACCAAAATCTGACCACAATAGGTCCCTCAAATCCTCAAGTCTAGGTCTTCAATGCGAAGCCCTAGTTTCCCCAAATTTTAACACTTAAGTTCCATTATTATAGCTCTAATCCGTGAAATAATACCATAGGAACGAGTTTTAGGTCCAAAATCCTTACCTCAATGAAGTTCCCTTGAACTCCCTCTTCAAAGTCGTCGAAAAAGCTCCAAAGCCGACTTAGAAATGGTAAAATAGCTCAAAAATCGCGAAGGATACAATTTATACCTTTTGGCACAGGCATTTTCGCATTTGTGGCTATATACCTACTTCTGCGGTACCACATTTGCGGCCAAAGAACCGCTTCTGCGATTCCCACTTATTCTACCTAGATCCGCATTTGTGATGCACCAGCCGCACCTGCACTATCGCAGGTGCGGTCCACTAACCGCTTCTGGGGTTACCTACCTCCCTAGCTCCATTCCGCTTCTGCGTCTCCTTTTCATGCATCTGCTAGATCGCACCTGCGGTCCCCAATCTGCAGGTGCGGAAATACCAGAAGCAGCAAAAATCTACAGCTCACCAAAATTCCAAACTTCTCCGTCAACCATCCGAAATCACCTCGAGGCCCTCGGGACCTCAACCAAAATCACCAACATATTCCAAAACCTTATTCAAACTTGTACCCAATCTTCAAAACACCTCAAACAACATCGATTCAACCAAAACATATCGGATTCAAGCATAAGTTTCCAAAATCTTCCGAATTACGCTTTTGATCAAAAGCCCAACTAAACCACGTCCGAATGACCTGAATTTTTGCACAAACATCCCAAATGAACCATGGAACTACTGCAACTCTCGAAATTCCATTCTGACCCCTATATCAAAATCTCACATACCAACTGAAAATCGCCAAAATATCAACTTCGCCAATTCAAGCCTAAATCTCCTCCGAACCTCCAAAGCTCATTTCTATCACGCTCCTAAGCCACAAATCACTTCCCGAAGCTATCCGAACCATTGGAACTCATATCCGAGACCTCTAACACATAAGTCAATATTCGGTTGACTTTTCCAATTTAAGCTTCCTCAAAAGAGACTAAGTGTCTCAAACCTTACCAAATCCTTTCCGAACCGAGCCAACCAACCCGATCACATATAGAACCGATAGACAAAGTAATAAGAAGCAGAAATAGGGAAAACAAAGCGGTAACTCATGTGACGACTGGTTAAGTCGTCATACCATGTGCTAACACCAGGTTATTTATCCATGCTCGGGGTAGTATACAGGCTATGTCATGCCTTGAATTGATTGTTAAGTTTTAAACTTTGTTGTTTCTCCTATGTGTACCCTCAATGAGCTATTTGTAACATGTTAAGGTTTCATTGAAGTTACTTTTCCAATTGGAATTCATAAAATTGCTATTCCATGATAAAATTATTTATTTTAGCTGTGATAGCACACATTGCACATGCTTACACTATAGCATGCTAGATATACCAGTCCAGGAGTATAAAATTAGTAATAATTGATCATGTACATGTATTCTCGTATAATTGCTTTCTCTGTGTTATGAGCTGGGCTGGTAGCCTGTGATCGCGCCGGGCGGATTATGATTGTTGGCACGTGAGTTTTCCATGGAGTTGAGATTATTGGCACGTGAGTTGTCCGTGCGGATCCAAATATTTATATTATTAGCACGTGAGTTGTCCGTGCGGGTTATATTATTAACACGTGAGTTGTTCGTGCAACACATGAATTGTGTGTCTAGCGTATGGATACAGATCCATCCCATAGGGTCACCCTCTCATATTTCTCTTTTGATGATGTAACGTAGATATTGAGGAAAATTGATCAGTGGTTTGGTACGGATATGGAAAGGTTGGGAAAATCTGGCCAGTATTTGTTTGGATTTAGCATTTCATCTTTACTTGCAATCCATGGTTAATTACCTGATTTGGCTGCATATCTTCTCTATATACTAAACATTGATTGAACACCGTATTTGAGTAACTGTACACTTACACATAGATGTTTCTTCATGTGCTTTATGACCTGATTTCATTATTGTTCTATATTTGTTTAAATGATAAAACTATATAGGTTATCGCTAGTTTCATTTACAATTCTTGTTTTTTTACCTCACCGAGGCTAATTACGATACTTATTAAGTACATTGGGTCAAATATACTCATACTACACTTTGTACTTAATTGTGCATATCCAGGTATGAGGACAAGTTAACAACAGTAGGCTTGCTCGTTGTACTAAGTTCAAGAGGCGAGGTAGAGCTGCATCCTTGGTTGCAGTTTTGACTTGTATTTTCCTTACGTATTGTTGTTACAGTTTAGAAAGTGTTATTATTGTTCAATTTCAGACTTGTATTCCGTTATAGAGCTCATGACTTCGTATTTATCAATTTCTAAGGGATTTACCTTGTATTGGTATTAATTTATTGCATTGAGGTTTTAGACTTATGTTATTTCTGTAATTATTGTTGTTCTGGTTCTTTATCGTTATGTTCTGGATTTCCTAACTGGTGTATTAGGCGTCATCACGACAGGTTAGGATTGTGGGTCGTGACACTTGTAACACCCCATAAATTTGATTTAGTTGTGGATGCATTAAATGAGTATTAATGTGATGGTTATCAACTGGATATGATAATAAGTGTATGAGGCATATCATAAGTGATTTGGGATCCAAGAAGAGGCCTAAGTCTAAGTCAAGTTTGAAAATTTCATGATAGACTAAAATTCCAAATAACCACACACAAGACCAAACTTTGCACGAGCATATCTACATTTATATAAGGTGTCAAGTGATTCACAACCTATCAAATGAAAGATCTTGTAGTCTAGTTTCTAACACTTCAAACCGTTCGTCGTTTGGACACTCCTACCAGAAGTTATGACCAAATTACCAAAAGTTGGTAGAATTTTACACTACCGCGCCGCCCCATGCTGCGCGGCTGTGTAGATTTACAGAACACTTCCAAATTTCGTTTCTAGACACATTTTTCATTACCTGGTGCCCCATGCGCCGCGGCTGTGCAAATCTTGTTTTTTTTCAACCCGACCCTATTTTGATATAAGACCTTCGGGGGTTATTTTCCCCACTTCATTTGGACGAATTTTAGGGTTTTCCTCCACTCTCTCAAGACCTCCAACCCTCCTATCTTCAAGGTAAGAAATCCCCATTATCTTGGTGTGAATTCCATCATTTCTACACTAGTATTTATGAAATCTACACATAAAATACTTAGATCTTCAAGAGATTTCTTCAAGAACTCAAACGAGGGTTTTGCAAGATTTCTTCCAAAAGGTAATCCTACACCCTTAGACATACATGTATGGATTTACTAAGGGAATATGAGTATAAGTAAATATTGAAACTCTTGGTATGATGATTGGAAGCCATAAGTTCCCAATTTAATTACACAACAATTGTAGAGATTGAAAGATGATTATTTAGTGGAACTTTGTTGGTTGTGTGTGGATAGATGGTCATATATGTGATGCTGGAATTAAGTTATAAATTGATTAATCATGATGGTGGGATAAATTGTTGATGAATGGTGGTAGTTAGATGAACTAATTATATGGTGATGAGATGTAGAGATTTATGCCTTCAAGGTGGTTGATAATATGCCTAAATGACTTTAGTTATGGAATTTGTTGCTAATATTGGGTTCCATTTGATGTTGCTATTGTAGATTGAAGGTTCTTAGTATTGTGGATCATTATAGTATCACTAAGGGGCGAAATTGAGGTATGTGAGGCTAACTCTCTTTACGTTTGGGAATGTCTAAGATTCTCCCTACGTCCCATTCAATATGACTATTACTAGTTTCCTCAGAAAGTAATTATGCCTTAGTTCCATGAATAGTCGAAGAACTTCTATTTTCTAGCTTCGTAACTTATTCATGACTTTCATTCTAAACGTTGCGAAATCAGTGCATAATCAATATAGACTTGGGTTTGATGCCCATGAGTCTCAGTCTAGATTACTCAGCATGTCATAAACAGTTGAAGTTTCAGTTTTCATAATTAGTTCATGAATACATGTCTCAGTCTAGTTCTATTTATCATTCGAGTATCGTGTAACTCAATATGATTCATTATTTCAGTATCATGTATTGTAGTATGATTCTTAGTTCTTGATTTTAAATCCCTGAATGTTGAACCCCTGTATTTGGGCCTGAGCCTGCAGTTTATGCTTTATGCATCTTTGGGCCTTAGGCCACAGTTATGTATACGTATATTTGGGCCCGATGTTGCAGTTTGTGCACATATATATTGGGCCTGAGGCCGTAGTTTAATATTCAGATAAACAAGTTGTTCATCATTCAGAAGAGGGAGTATTCATATCCTTACTTCCTTTGTTCAGTTCAATTATTAGTTATCATTTCAGTTACCAATTATCAGTTCAGTTATCAATTATCAGCTATCAATTCAGTTATCAGTTATCAGTTATCAGTTATCATTTCAGTTTCAATAGTTATCATTTCAGTTATCAATTATCAATTCTCAGTTATCAGCTTAGTTTCAGTTTCAGCATTTATAATTCTTTCCTTCAGTTGCTTTACATACCAGTGCAATTCAAATGTACTGACGTCCCTTTTGCCCGGGGCCTGCATCTCACGATGCATGTAATGATTTACAGGTTGACGGTTCAGAGCGCTAGGATTCTAGTACCAACTATTTGGTGATCCCAGTTCTTTCGGGCCATTATCATTACCTTACAGCCTTCAGTATTTTCAGACAGTCAGTGTTTTCAGTACTTCATTAGAGGCTTCATAGACTAGAGTAATAGTTAGACAGAGTCGCAGGCTTTTCATATTAAGCTATTTTGGCTACAAATATATTTCAGAATTGTACTAGTATTTTCGCACTTTGATTTTTATCATTTAGACTTTCAGTATATCAACATGTGTTAGTTTATCTTCCGCATTTAGTCTGTTATGATATCACATGTTGATTCAGCCAGCTAGTTAGTTCGTTCGGTCACACGTAGTCAGGCACCGAGTGTCGTGTTACGTCCAGGCCCAGATTTGGGGCATGACAACACTTGTAGACTAGAGTTTGGTTGTATGTACAAGAATGGGTTGTAATCTGCTCGAGTTTAATGATTACATTCCCTCATCTTCTCTTCCTTTTAATCCCATGTATGAGCTCTTGAGCTACCAAAATTTTTTTGGTTATCAACCTTCCATGAACAAATCCTCCTGATTTTAGAGATAAGCTTCGGAAGGATAGAGGCTAATCTGGAGCTCATAATCGTAGACATGATCTTACTAGAATAATTACTTAGACTGATTGGCCTGAACTCACAAAAGCACGAAGGACTTTTCACCCTTGGAATTACAACTAAACAAGTGCTAGTGTAAAACTTAGAAAGTCCAGAGCCACTGAATAATTACTGTACCATATTAGCTAGGGCAAAATTTATAATTCCTGAGTAGCTTTAAAAGAATGCCCCTCCATATCCATCTGGCTGGGAGCACTGTTGGGATCCATGTAAAAAAATAGCTCTTTTAATTTTCTCTTCATCATGGATTGCTGTCAGAACATCATTATTTGCTTGAGTTACAATCTGGTTAATGCAGTGTAGGTGTTGAAGATGAGAAACTCCTAAAGAAAAAAGCGTCTCAAAGTAGTTAACTGCTTCCCCTGCTCCCCGTAATCCAATCCCCATTCTAATTCTTGATTCTGTATATAGTTAGTTTTATCCTCTTTACCTTTCACCTTGATAATGTCATGAAAAGTTTTCTTGTTAGAATCTTCCTCTTCATGTCATTTACGAGAGAGAGATATTTTCTATGACAAAGGGATCGATAACTTGGTATTCTCACCATAAAATTTAATGATCACAATGCATAGAGAATTTGTCACCAATCGCTGATTTTGATCAAGTGTGATGATTTTCTTTTGTTGCAACATAAATATCTCTTCATATATCTTAAGGCTTATCTTAATTTTCATATCGCCAAATTAAATTGTTTACCATGATAGTTTTGACTATGGAGATTTCATGGACGGTCTAAGTGATGAATTAAAAAGAAACTTGTATGAGAAGTGTTATGACTACAAAATAGAATTAAAGACATGACGCAAGTAGAACCGCAAAACCAGGTTCTACTTTCTCAACTTCATTATTATCTTTTATTGCTTTTTCTATATTACCTTTTATATAGTCCAACTTCTATAAATGATAGGATAGACGTTCCATTAAAGTGAGGATCATCTTCAAAATACGCTTCATACATATTTGTACCTTATTAAATTAAAATAAGTAAAAAAATTACATATATCTTATAAAAATTTGATTGTTCATTTTCGTAATCTCAGATGATATTGATCCATCTTGATAATTCGTAAAAGCTTATACTTTATTATTTTTTCATGTATATATCATTATCTAAAGTTTTATTTAATAATATTAATATTAATTTACAAAATATATATTATATAAATCAATAAACACGTACCGAGAGACTAATTTTTATTAAAATCTTTTTAAAAGAGAAACAAAATTTAAAAAGTAGCCCCAAGAAAGGGCTAGTTCAAGAAATGAGCAGGAGAAGAATTGCCTCCAAAACAAGGTGCATATGTTCAGTCAGCAAAATAGGAAGAGACATATACGGGCGACGTGTCAGCAAAACAATAAGAAAAGGTCTCCCCAGGGATGCTCCGTTAAAGTTGGCGTTTGTCTTTCTTCTTTGCTTGACTTTCGGTTTTTCGTTACCAAAAAGTCCTCCCAATGCGACGTCGTTGTCACTTCATTTACACACCAAAAAAAATAAGGCCAAATTGAATATTTTAAATTCAAAGCAAGTAAGAAAGTACGCATGTATTATTTCTCGTTCATCGCTGCAGGAAAAAAGTAATATCTTCATTTCGTTTAATATGGGTTTGAATGTGCTTGTCCTCAATGCAGGATAATTTGTGTTGTTGATAGCGAATGCGAACCTTATTCACGCCGAGACCATGACTAATCAAAATGCTGACGCTCCCCAGGTAATAATCATTTTTTCAGTATTTCATAATTGGAATTTTTATGGATATTATGATTCTTCTTTGATTTGGGTTAACACACATTTTTCTGTTTTCAGGTAGAAGTGGGTCGTCAGCCACCTGCACCACCTGGGGCGAATGATCAAGCACAGTTGCATTCTGGGAATAAGGTAACTCTGGTCTGTTTACAACTCTTAATACATTTCCACTCTGTGCTTAACAGTTCATATACTAGACAAGACTCTATTTTCTTGTTCTGGATTTTCTGGATCAAAGTGATTATAAGCATAATTAGTCCTTGCTACTCGTTCAGTGTTTGCGTAAAGCCTAGTCCATTTGATGGTAGCTCTCTTGCACAACAAAGAATGTAATGAGAGCAATCAGTGCATCTTCTAAGTTATTGTTCTGTCATTATGTCACGGGCATTACTTTTTATGAAAGAGATAATTTCTTTTATAAGTCTGTATCAATTAATCATAGGGAGAATTGCTGTTTTTCTATCGAGCCTAAATAGCTTTTACTTCACTTTATAATGTTCTTATTACTAATATTCAACCACTGGTAGAATTTATAGTTGATATACCTTGTATGGATGACAACAACGGGATTCGTTGGAACTTTTTTTTTTTTTTTTGATGAAGTTAAATTTATTGAAATGAAATTTCTCTTGGCAGGTTTACAAGAGTGGCCCTCTATTTTTATCATCAAAAGGTCAGTCTTCCATCTTCTATGCTGAATTTTGGCATAAACTTAGGAAATGGTCTTGATCTCTCCTCTCTTCTTCTTGCGTCTAGCTTTTGCTTATGATTTAGAAGTCATATTCTTCATTTTCCTCTTGCTCTCTGATGCTAAAATGTTAAATGTTGTCTATATAGTTAAAATCTAAAACATATTATGGGGTTTGTCTCTTGGCATCCAATTGAGTTGGAGTTAGAATGCAAGGTGAAAGGGTGCTGTTGAGGGTTGTGGATAGTGGATAATTCCTATGTTTCAGCTCTATATCTGAAAGCTTCCGTAAGTATTCATATTTTTAAAAGACTAACACACTTTTATAGGATTTGAATACACATCTTTTTCTATAATTGGTTGATCTGGGCACTTTTCAAAGAGACCATATATTAAAAAAAGGGAAAAGGACCAAATAAACCCCCAGTACTATAAGAAAAGGTTTAAATTTATCCCTCGTTATACTTTGAGTCCAAATATACCTGTTGTTGTACTATTGGTTCAAAGTTTGTCCAAATTGGACATCCAATCATATGTGGCACTGACATTTGATGAGGTGGATGCTACATGGCTTGCCACCTCAGCGCCCCTAACCATTTTTTCCCTCCCTTCTATTTTTTTTCCACCACTAAAATTTTCTTCCCCTCCACCACTATTACCACTACCATGAAAAATATTGTATTTCAAATTTTTGTCTTTTATATATGGATTAAGGGCGCTGAAGTGGCATGCCATGTGGCAATAGTGTCACGTAAGATTGGATGTTCACCTTAGACAAACTCAACAGAAGAGGGGAACTTAACAGAAGAGGGGTATATTTGAACCAATAGTATCACAATAAGGGTACATTTAGATCCAAAATATAACGAAGGGTATATTTAAACATTTTCTCATAGTTCAGGGGTATATTTCGCCATTTGCAGTTAAAAAAATTAAGAAAAAAGATGGATTGAACCCAGTGCTGCAAACTAAATGGAGTCCGTAAAAATGGGGCAATAGATGAAGAAGGAAAATTTTGAGGGTTAATGATCTCTGTCTTAACTATATGGACTTCCTGAATTTGCTTGCTTTACAGCCTTCACTTTGTTTTATTGCTTGTGTGGTGCACGATCTACTCTTGGCTGCACAAATAACATGGTCTTGCTACCTTTTTATTTGACACAACCTACTATGGTGACCCATAATAATGCTTTCAGTCATGTTTCATCAACAAAAAGTGAAAAAATAAAAGAAAAAGAAACCATGATAAGTTCAGTTTCTGTTGTTCTTCCTTGAGAACCAAAAGAAAGCATCTTCCACAAGAAGGTCTTTGTATTTAAACCTCCCATGCCATGCTTGAAGTCTACCCTCTTGTAGTAATAGTTTTGAGTGATATATTTTTTGACAACAAGAAATGGTAGTGCCATATATATCATTTATTTTGATATATATTATTTTGATTTATCTACAGATACGTTCAGCGGTATATCATTTAATGCAGATTTCTCTTTTACTTTTGAGGATGGCGTCTCAGTTCTTTTCTCATTAGCTAAAATATCATTGTTATTTTATTTTTCTGCATGCTGTCTTATTAAATATCTTTGGACTATAAAACCTTTTTTTTCATTGTTTTAATATTTCCACTTTCCTTTTTTCTTTATTGACAAGCAAAGTATTTATATTTCATTAAGTTGTATTTCTAGATAGATAGCTGCTTTTGTGTTTCCTGTCTTATGCTTTCTTTTGTTCTATATGATTTAAAGTCTTGTATCACATTATCTCAAGTGAGTACTTTGTAATGTTTATGCTTAAAATATGTGTCACGAGGTTCGTGTGAATGTATATTTGATAATTAGGTTTATGTGAACATTGACAAATGTTCTATATTTTTATTAGAAAGCAAGAAAAGTAAGAGAGATTTTTCATTATCATAAAATTAGATGTTTCTGATTTCTTTTGCAATAGGAATTGGTTGGACATCATGGAAGAAGAGGTGGTTCACTCTAACAGAAAACTCGTTGGTCTTTTATAGAAGTGATCCAGTGAGTTTCCTCTCTTATAACTGTACCCATGATTGTTTGTTACTACTATGCTTCAGACTCTGTTGGTTACTAGCTTTATAAGGCATTGCCATTTGTAATCCATACCATAATTGTCTTAGTAAGCTTTCTGGATCACTTCTGTTATACCAATTCATTGTGGGAAGGAATCTGAATATGAACTCTTTATATATATATATATTACATGGGTTAATAGTTAGAAAATTATTAGTTTGGGGTTGTTTCCCTGTATGAAGCTATATAGAAGGTTCAAAAAGACAACAATATTCCAAAAAAATAATAAATAAAAACTAAAAAGGAAAAAAGGGACGAGTTACTGTAAGATAGTTCAGTTTCCCAACCAATCTCCTATATTTCTCTGGATCTTCGAATAACTCACCGTCTTCTTTTACGAGTTGTGTGTTAGGAACCATTGGCATGCTGCATAGTTTAGATCCCAACTTTCCAGTTTCAGCTAACAAGTCAAGAGTATATTTCCTTTGGGACAAGAAGATGCCTTTCTTGCTCCGTGTAACTTTAACTCCCAAAAAATACTTTAGTTGCCCTAAATCTTTCGTCTGAAATTGAGTGTGAAGGAAAGACTTTAGAGTTGAAATTCTTGTAATATCACTTCCAGTAATAACGATGTCATCAACATATACTACCAATAAAAGAATACCATCATCAGACTTTTTATAAAACACCGTATGATCGCAATTGCTTTTCTTCATCCCATATTCTAGAACAGCCTCACTAAATCTGCCAAACCAAGCACGAGGACTCTGTTTCAGCCCATAAAGAGATTTTCGAAGACGACATACCTTTCCACACTCCCCCTGAGCAACAAACCTAGGTGGTTGCTCCATATATACTTCTTCCTGAAGATCTCCATGTAGAAAAACATTCTTTATATCAAGCTGATGCAGAGGCCAATCATAAGTAGCTGCCATGGAAATGAATAATCGAACAGAAGCTAACTTGGCGACCGGGGAAAAAGTATCCAAATAGTCGACTCCATAGGTCTGTGCATACCCTTTTGCAACAAGGCGTGCCTTAAGGCGAGCTACTGTCCCATCGGAGTTAAACTTAACAGCAAATACCCACTTGCACCCAATAGCCTTTTTGTTAGTGGGCAGATCGGCCAACTCCCAAGTACCCTTCTCATCTAAAGCCATCATCTCTTCTATCATTGCATCATGCCAACCTGGGTGGGACAATGCTTCACGAACAGTTTTAGGTATCCTAGCAGAATCTAGTGATTCAATAAACGAGCTAGAAGAAGTAGACAAATGGTCATAAGACACAAAAGAAGAAATAGGATAAGTACATTGTCGTGTACCTTTGCGAATGGCAATAGGAAGATCCAAACTAGGATCTGAAACACAGGAGGTTGGATCTACCGACGAAGCAGAAGTAGGTAAAGGATCGAGTTCTGATGTTTGTTGCCACCTGGTATACACACGAAGAACAGGTGGCTGCTCGGATGGTCGATCGAGGGAAACGGGTGACTGAGGAAGAGGTGTTGGAGAACTAACTGGATGTGTGACAGTGTAGACGAAAGTATCATCTTCTTCCTCAGGACTGTTATAAACATATGAAGAAAGGAACGGATAATTTTCATGGAATGTGACATCGGCAGACACTAAGTACCTTTTGAGATCTGGAGAATAACACCGATAACCTTTCTGAAGACGTGAGTACCCTAAGAACACACACTTAAGGGCCTTTGGATCTAATTTAGTTACTTGTGGACGAACATCACGAACAAAACAAGTACAACCAAATATTTTGGGTTCAATAGGAAATAATGGCTTAGAGGAAAAAGAATGTTGTAAGGAATATTACCATGAAGTACAGAAGATGACATACGATTTATCAAAAAACAAGCTGTAGAGACGACATCAGCCTAAAAACATTTTGGCACTTTCATTTGAAAGAGGAGTGCTCGGCCTACTTCAAGAAGATGTCTATTTTTTCGTTCCGCAACCCCATTTTGAGAAGGGGTGTCAACACAAGAAGATTGATGTAGAATACCATTTGTAGCCATATAATCTTTAAACAAATCCGAAAATATTCTTTTGCATTGTCACTCCTTAAATTACGAACGGAAACATTAAAATGAGTTTTTATTT
Organism: Nicotiana tabacum; assembly: GCF_000715075.1. Taxonomy (NCBI): domain Eukaryota; kingdom Viridiplantae; phylum Streptophyta; class Magnoliopsida; order Solanales; family Solanaceae; genus Nicotiana; species Nicotiana tabacum. Next base: position 56,679,660 of record NC_134097.1, read on the forward strand.
CAGCACAAAAAGCACAAAAAATTGAAAACAACTCCGAACGATTTTTCATTAAATATAACCAAGTAACACGAGAATGATCATCCACAAAGGTAACAAAATATCTAAACCAGTTTTAGAGATAATAGGACATGGACCCCAAACATCGGTGTGAACTAACTCAAAAGGTAAGTCGACCTGTTTTTGGAAGGCGATGGTGTTTAGCAAACTGACATGACTCACAATCTAAAGAGGAAATACTCTGAACTGAGGATATAACTTCTTCAAACTAGACAAGGATGGATGACCCAATCGACAGTGTACATCAAAGGGAGACAACACAGTTGAACAAGAAATGGATTTCGGCACCTGTGATTCAAGAACATAGAGACCCCCAGACTCAGAACCTTTACCAATAATCTGCTTCGTCGTAAGATCCTGAAAAAGACAATAATTGGGAAAAAATAAGACACAACAATTTAGAGTACGAGTAAGTTTACGGACAGATATTAGATTGAAAGAAAAATCAGGCAAATTTAAGACGGAACTAAGGGAAAGAGAAGATGTTGGGTTAACAGTGCCAGACCCTAAAACATATGAGGTAGACCCATCGGCTAAAGTAACTGTGGAACATTGGGTATGTGACTGAAAAGTGGAAAAGAGTTTAGAGTTACCTGTCATATGATCTGTGGCACCAGAATCAATGACCCATTTGGATGACGAAGAGAGGAGACACTTAGTGGTTTTACCTGACTCGGGGATAGTATTGATAGGAGGAGATGATGACTGAGATGGTGAAATAGTCTCGGAAGTGGCGATGTTGGCATACTGAGATCTTTTGTTCTTATTCTGAAGCTTCACACAATAACGTATGGTATGACCGAGGTCATGACAATAAAAACATTCAACTTCCCCTTGCTTTAGGTCTCGACTATCGCTACTTCGATTGTGATTACTATGACTCCTATTCTTTTGGACGCGGCTAAGCAGAGCACCACTATCGATCGTGGCTGTCGGACCTGGATGAGACTTTTCAGTACGCAACACTCTTGTAAAGGCCTCTTTCAAGGAAGAGATAGCAGTCCCAGATAAAATCTGCGATTTGGCCCCTTCGAATTCGGGAGAAAGACCAGAAAGGAAACTCATGACCGCCAGTTGTTCACGCTGAGCCTGTTGTACCTTCACATCTGGACTAAACGGCAATATAACATTAAGCTCATCATACACCTTCTTAAACTCTGAGAAGTAAGTGGTGAGAGAGCGATCTTGCATGGATGGATGGTAAAATGCCTGGCACACATCATACATGCGAGACAAGTTTCCTTTGCCAGAGTACAAAAAATCTAAATAATCCATTAGATCCTTCACATAATCACAATGAGAAACAAGATCATTTACCTCACTGTGCATCGAATTCTTGATTTGGAGAAACAATTTTGCATCCTCCTTTAACCAGACTGATTTAGTCTCATCCTTGGGTGGATCATCAACCAAGTGGTTCTCTTTGTCGATGCTCCGCAAATAGAGACGGATCGTCTTACTCCAATCCATGTAATTGGAACCCATGAACTTATTCTCCGTAAGTTTGGACATAACCGGAATGACATCAACGGTAGGTTTCGTTTCAGTCATCTTGCACCCGAATAATAGCAGAATCAAATAGTCAAGAACAATGCAGTGAAATTTGAACAGTGCAGTGAACAGTGAATAGTAATATTTGAACAGTGAACAGTGAACAGTGAACATTGCCGGAACAGTGATCTTGGAAAATGAAAGTTGTCAGGAAAAAAAAATTCTGACAGTACCACTTTGGTCGGAATAGTGAATAGAAAAATCTGTAAAGAAGTGGTCGGGGCAAAAAATGACCGGAAATAGTGAAATAGAATCAAAGCAGCGAAAGACTGTTCTGAACAAAAATAATTTGAACGGGGAAAAAAAAATTCCCAACAACAAACTGATGAAAAAACTTCAATGCTCTGATACCATGTTAGAAACCAAAGAAGTTCTATATTTCATATCTAGAAGAGAAGATTACAAGGCCTATTTATAATACTAATTCACCTAATCTATTAGTTGCCATATACCTAATTACACCTACTATACAACTCATATACATGTGCTAGCTATGATGTAGTACATGTGTATACATGTGGTACACAACTTGTATTACACCTACTATACAACTCATATACATGTGCTAGCTATGATGTAGTACATGTGCTAGACAACTTGTATGTCAACACCTACTACCAAATTATGAGAAAGTTCAGGCAGTGCCAGCCCTCTATTTGGTCAACTTTACCATTTGAGTTTTGTTGCTGATGGCTAATATGTTATGATGCAATCGAAGAGTAAAAACTTTTTGGTGCTTAGAGTGAGAATCATGATTGACAAGGTGGGTTGCTCTGATGGTAAGCACCCTCCACTTCCAACCAAGAGGTTGTGAGATCGAGTCACCCCAAGAGCAAGGTAGGGAGTTCTTGGAGGGAAGGATGCCGAGGGTCTATTGGAAATAACCTCTCTACCCCCAGGGTAGAGGTAAGGTTTGCGTACACTACCCTCCCCAAACCCCACTAGTGGGATTATACTGGGTTATTGTTGTTGTTGTAGTGAGAACCATGATTCTTGTACTAGTGATGTTGCCATGGCCTGAAAGCATCTTCTATCTCAACTGGTAGTATCAATCTTAGCTAAAACTTTGTGTTAATTAAACAATCATTACTCTTTATGTCTTCTATCTGAGAACGATGTCTTGACCTGCTCTAATATCCATGTTGTTTTTAGTGAGTTAATTTGGTCAAGGATTGGAAAAATATATGATCTAGAAGTTTAACACATAATCTGTTACACTTGATAATGAAATCTGTATGCCTGCTAAGAAGATTGAACAAGCAGCCTCTATATGAACTAGTGAAGTTTGAATCTCATTTTAAAGAGTATATGGTTACGGTACATTAGCTTTTCCCTTTCTTTTTGTTACATCATTTTTTCTTTAATGTGGGATCTGACAAGTGTGTTCTTTTCAACCTATGTCAAAGGTAGGTAAGCCGGTTTCTATTACTATATTTTAAGGATGCTTCCAGGCAGAAGAAATTCCTTCTCCCGAGTCTTCTTTTTTATTTGTCATGTAATTTGTATGGGTCTTCCAAGCTTCAGAGTAATCCAGCTAACACCTACTATTGTACTGTTTACCTAAGAGCTGATTCCCCATTGAATGTTTATTGATCACCTTTCCTCTTCTTGAGAAGAGGAAAGGCTTAATGTGAATAATCGCAGTCAAAGGGCTTAATGTGAATAATCGAGTAGTTAAATGGTTTCAGAAACGCCTCTCACTTGCAATTTAATTATGTAAAATCCTCCGAAATTTTCTAGGTTCATTTAAAGAACAAAAAGTTAAAACTGAACTTCGAAATGCTTTGCCTCATATAGTTTCTTGACATGGGGTTAAACTAATATCGAAATATACAGTTGATTTGCCTCATTCAGGCCTAAAGTTTGTCATTTACTCATGAAAATTCCCATTGGCTACACAAAATCGCAGAGACCAGATTCTTGATACATTTGTATTACTCTGTTCAATTTCTTGCTTTGACTTTGTAGTAGTATCAGTTGTTCCACAAATCCTATTTGTTAGTGTTCATCTTATGCACCAAAATGCAATATCTTCACTGGTGAAGAATTTGTTGATTTATTAGAAATTATTCTGTGTTACTTCATCTCTTTGGCTGATTCTTTTCAGAATGCTGCTCCGCAAAAGGGAGGTGAAGTGAATTTAACCCTTGGAGGTATTGATCTCAACAATTCAGGCAGGTTGGCTAATTATTTCTTGCTATGATTCATATAGTTACTAGTGTGGCTTTCTTTTCTCAAGTGACACCAGAGTGGTAAATGATGCTATTTTTCCTCTGATTTTTCAGCGTGGTTGTCAAAGAAGATAAAAAGCTGTTGACTGTGCTCTTTCCTGATGGCCGTGATGGACGATCTGTCACACTTAAGGTGCCCATATTTTTGGTTGCTTCTTTTTAGCTTTAATATTGTTTTCATATTCCTGTTAAACTTTGATATTCATTCTCTCATGCTGTTATACATGCAAATAGAATTTGCTCTATATTGCATTGATTTGCGGTCTAGGAAGGGAAAGGAAAGACAGAAAATATGCGCTTACACACTTGCCATTCATGTGTGCTTTCGGTCCGGAGTTGCGGTGCTACTTCCCATTCTCGTTCTTGACTTTTAGCTGCATTACTATTTAGGGTGTTAAATTTAGCCCACAAAAAGTGGGCAAGCCTAAGGAGAGGTAGAGGTAGATCGAGGAAGAATTGGGGAGAGGTGATTGGACAGGATATGACACATCTCCAGCTCACCGAGGACATGACCCTAGATAGGATAGCGTGGAGGTCGAAGATTAGGATAGAAGATTAGTACGTAGTCGAGCGATTTCTCTCTTTTCTGTAGGAGATCATGGTTCTAGTTTAGAGCACTTCATCTGGTCCCTCTTTTCTTTATCAGTATTTTTGTTATTATTCTATTATTATATTATTCTCCAGATTTATTACTATTATTGGTTTTTTTACTTTGGTTATCTTTACTATTTTGCGGTCAATACTTTTTTACCCTGGTATTTTTTAAACCTGTTCCAAAAATATTTCTCTTGAGCAGAGGGTCTAACGAAAACAGCCTCTCTACCTCTCACAAGGTAGGGTTAAGGTCTGCATACACCCTACTGTATGAGGTAAAATTAGTTAGCGATATGTGAATGAATGACAAGGAGACACGTGTAACCGGAGACAGGTATTATGTGAGTCAGCTAATAGTTGACATCTTATACAAACATGAGTCCGGTACCGTGTAAATTCCGAAGGCATGGGAACCAATAACAAAGATTTGAAAGAAAGATATCGTTTGAGAAAAACAACATTCAATGAACAGCCGTTACAAAGAATCTCTGTATTAATAGCCAACCGTTATGCAGCCATCAATGGCAGTTTTATTCTCATTCAAGAGGAGCTTGATTTCGGGATCTTGTCTCTCTAAATAGAGCTATAAATAGGAGAATCGGTATCCATTGTAAGGCACGAAAAATCATCTATACTCAAAGACTGTAACTTGCTATCATTCTATAAAAATACCTGCTTTTTTTGTTCCTAACATTGTTCTTATTATCGCTTCCGAAGAGGCTCGTCATACAGCCAGGCTTGTATTTCCTTTAAGTTATTTTATAATCTTATTTTTTTTCTTACTTATTTCATATTTCTAGATCAAATCAATTCACATGTCTATAAACCACGTTACAAATTCAACTGTACCGTTTCACGGGTAAACAGTTTGGCGTCCACCATGGGACATATACAATTGTGTAATTACTTTGATCCATTCATGTGTCTCTAACAAAGTTTGATTCTTTCCTATTAGCAAAAGAAAAATCAGATATGGCAGCTAACAATGTAAACAATTCCTACAATATTGGAGCACAAATCGAACGTGAGGATGTGTTCCAACGTGATGATTCAACTAGCAAAACTCGCAACGAAGAAGATGAAACAACTCAAGTTCGCGAAAGTCAAAATCTGGCATGTAAGAAGTCCAACTCCTGATGATGCGGATGATGAACACGTTGTTCGAAACGGTCAAAATTCTGAGGGACCAACAAAGAGAAATTATGAATCACCTCTCAAGGCAAGACCGGGTGATGGCAGAATTGAAGCAGGACCTTTCGGTTGCTTCCAATAAATCAAATGGAGGAGTTCGGATTCCTCCCAGCGTTCCTGCAAATCAAACAGTTCAAAGAACCGGTAATGACGCTCCAAAGGAGGAGTTCAGTTTTAACGAAGCAGGTGGTACAGATAGTGGATCTAGGAATGACAATAATGATAGTGATCCTTTCAAAACCGAGCTCATGAGATTCATGAGGGAAATGAATGAACGAATGGACCAAAATGCTAAAGAATTTCATGCTCGAGTGGATTAGATCCTGGGAGCGGCATCAGTGCTAAAGGGACCGGATTCCAAGAAGTATACACTGTTGCCGTTCAAACCAAGTTCGGCCCTAGAGTTGATTCTAAAAAGATTTAAGATGTTGGATATTTCGAAGTATGATGGGACTTCGGATCCATAGGAGCATATCACGACGTATACTACGATTGTAAAGGGAAATGACTTGGCCCAACACGAGATTGAATCTGTCTTGTTGAAAACATTTGGTGAAACCCTGACGAAGGGTGCTTTAACTTGGTATTCTCTTTTACCTGAGTATTCCATTGATTTTTTTGAAATGCTTGCAAGCTCATGCTGGGGCAAGAAAAGTCCAAGCAAGGAACGCGGAAATATTCAGAATAGCCCAAGGAGAATTCGAACTATTGCAAGAGTTCGTGTTCCGGTTGATGTTGTTGCTAGCAGTACCGGATGAGTTGGCAGCTGAAGAGTTTACAAAGGGTCTCAACCCATTGAGCTCCAATGCCTCCAGGAAATTGAAGGAAAGCTTGTAAGAATTTCAGGCAACCACATATCGCTATGAGTCAAAGATTAGAATAGAAGATGATCAACTGAGTTCCTCGGTATCTTCCAAAGAACGTAATCGTGATCAGAATCAGGAAAGGTTTAAAGCTGATGTTGATGCAGATCGGAGATCTTCCACAGGTCGGTTTCAGCCTTACAAAAGGGCTGATGGGCGAAAAAATAAAGGTTTTCAGTCATCGGATAGGTTTGCTTCCGATAGAAGAATGCATCGTGGTCGAAGTAGCAGAACTTTACAAGAGAAAGTAGCATCGGAGTCCTGAGATTTAGCGTATCCTCGGTTATCCGACTACAACTTTAACATTAGTTTAGTAGAGTTAGTGTCGGCTATGAGAAACATTAAGGAGGCTAGGTTTCGAAACCAATTCGATCGGATCCTAGTCAAAGGGATCCTAATCTATGATGTGAGTTTCATGGAACACATGGTCATATGATTGGGTACTGCCAGCACCTTCGTGAAGAGGTTGCAGCGTTGTTGAAGAATGGTCACCTTAGAGAATTTCTAAGTGATCGGGCCAAAAATAATTATGGAAAAAATCGAGACACTGGGGAGCCATCTAAACCGGCTGCAGGGTCACCTCGTAGGACGATAAACATGATTTTTGGCGGTGACAAGGTAAATGGGGTCACATTTTCAGCAGTAAAGAAGACGAAGATATCGATAACTCATGGCAACAGGATCCGAGAAGCTTTAGAAGATGACATCACTTTCACAGAAGATGATTGATAGACTTCTTCCACTGTACAATGATGCTCTAGCAATATCTCTTAATGTTTTATATTTCAAAATTAATCATGTGTAAGTTGATCCAGGTAGTTCAGCCAATATCATACAATGGAGAGTTTTAGAGAAGCAAAGTTAATAGGGGACACATAGTTCCGGCAACAAAGCTTCTGGCCGGGTTTAACTTAACAAATGTAACGACCCCGGGATAGATTCTACTGCCTACACATGCGGAAGGCGTAACGAAGATCACACGTAACGGCGGATCGAATTAGAGGCTTCCCAGCATGTCTATTTTCAGATAAGCCACAGGATCTTCATAGCAATAAAAGAGGGTACGAGCACTACACTTTGGATCTCAGATACGGAAAGATTGTGACTAGAGCAGATTCTAAATTGGGTGACCAATTTAATCTCCTATACAAATACCAAGTTTCACTTAATCACTCCCCTATTGGATCTAAGATGCTGTTATTGAAGATAATGAAATCTTCTTCAATGCACACTTATGTATATTACCAAAGAGGACAGTAATTATGCAACAAATATTTTGAGCTATGGATTCCCGTTTTAGAGCTTAATCCTTCTTATATTGATATAGCACGTGTAGGCCTAGCCAACAATCTTTCATGGAGTAGTTTCAAAATAAATACTAGTATTATAATTAAGTAACCAAATTGGTTGCCAGCTAATCATAAATGACCAAGAATCATTTGTTTGTTTGGTGTCTTGCTACCACGTGGGGGTGGGGAGGGGCTTTAATCTTATCCCATAACCAATTAATTAATTAGGTAATATTCTGTTACCCAGTAATTAACCAATTACCCGTATAATTAAGAATTATCTCAAATTACTTAAAATACTACTCACTTTTAACACACTTTATACCTCTTACTATCATGGTCATGTGATACCATATAAAATTAATACACACACTATTATTTTATTAAAACATCCATGTAAAAATACACATATTTTCTTAAATTCTAAATTTCCTAATCTCAAATAAAGAGTACAAATTTTCGTACACTTAATTCTTAAAATGGTAAAAAGATAACCTTCTTTTCTTATGAGAAAATAATTTTTATTTTTACAATAAAGAAAATCTCATAAACTATAACATATTATGTGTACAATTTAAAGCATATTCGGAAGTAGTAATATTAATAACTATATAAAATTATATATATATAAAGGTTATTAAACTTGCGAGGTGTAACATCCTTCCCACTTTAGAACATTCGTCCTCGAATGTAACTCTTAGAGATTTTCAAAATTTTCACTAGGGTCTCCTCTGTAACTAAACTAAAACCAAATCTATATCCGAAGTCTCGACTATTAACAACCTTTTGTACTAGAGTATCTTGTATCTTCCTAACCTTTACCTTACTTACCCTTCAATCTCGCATCGTATCTTCTGTTTCTTTCATAACCTCCCTTTAACATAGGTGAAAATTACGCCTTAAAGCTCTACTGTAATACCTGCACCTCTAGTGCATACAAAACCTGGCGCAAACTTCATATTGACTTCTTGCGGCTCAGCTCAATGGCACGATCTGAAAACAAAAGAAGGGTAACATTTCCTAAATGCCCTATAGCCTCTCAATTATAAATGTGGTGTGCAACACACCCATAAGTGAGACTCTACTAGGCACGGCTTTGTAGACTCCCTAAGACACGACCCGCTCTGATACCACTTTGTCACGCCCCAAACTTGGGGAGGCGTGGCTGGCACCTGGTGCCGTACTCGCCCGAGCGAACCACTCTGTAACTCTTTGTTTTTTTTTTCTTCTAACTATCATAGGCCAACATGGCTACAACTTGTAATGTATAACTATAAGTGGGCCACAACTCGTATCAATGAACCATAGTTCTTATAACATGAATACATATGGGCCGTCAAGGCCTCTGACATACTGTACATAATGAACCTTTATCTACAAAGCCTCGAAGATTATTTGACATCAAATGGGACAAGGTGCCGGCCTACCTACAAGTCTGTAGCAAACTCTGACACGATGATTCATAGACTCGGCTGCACTCCGAATGAGGTGGAGTCTTACCGATCCTTTGGTGAATGCCAATCTCGTCTACTATGAGGGCTCGTCAAACTGATTATTTATACCTGCATGCATGAATGCAACATCCCCAACAAAAGGACGTCAGTACGAATAATGTACTGAGTATGTAAGGCGGAACTGAAACACAATAATAAGTCAACATTAATTAAGGACATATAAGAATCAACCTGAATCTCCGAAGTGCCACCGCATATGCATACTTATTATACTTACATATATATAATGCTTCTCTTTGAGACTATTATCCATATCGTATGATGCATGACTGCCCAACTGATCAGTGGTAACTGCCCAACCGGCCGTAGCACGGTGGTAAATGTATGACTGCCCGACCGGCCGTAGCTCGGTGGTAAATGTGTAACTGCCCAACCGGCCGTAACTCGGTGGTAAATGCATGACTGCCCAACCGGTGGTAAACAATGATACATAACTGCCCAACAGGTAGTAACTGCCCGACCGACCGCAGCCCGGTGATAAATGCATGTTTGTCCAACCGGCCGTAGCACGGTGGTAAATGTATAACTGCCTAACCGGCCATAGCACGGTGGTAAATGCATGAAGATGCACGTATCACTTATATTATGAACATTAATATCTTTATCATATACCTCAATAGGGAACTAGATACGTACTTAGACATGCTTGAATATCACTTTACGAGAATGAATAACATAGACATCCTTAACTGCTAAGAACAGAACCACCTATGGAATATCATTACGTTTACGTATCGTTACTTGGATCATGCAAAAGAAAGAAGGATTAACCTTAACATACCTGAGCCGATTCTCTTGACAATCGCTCTAACACACGTCTTTACGAAAAACAAGTAACGGCGGATCGAATTAGAGGCTTCTCAGCATATCTATTTTCAGATAAGCCACAGGATCTTCATAGCAATAAAAGAGGGTACAAGCACTACACTTTGGATCTCAGAAACGGAAAGATTGTGACTAGAGCAGATTATAAATTGGGTGACCAATTTAATCTCCTATACAAGTACCAAGTTTCACTTAATCACTCCCTTATTGGATCTAAGATGCTGTTATTGAAGACCATGAAATCTTCTTCAATGCACACTTACGTATACTACCAAAGAGGACAGTAACTATGCAACAAATATTTTGAGCTATGGATCCCCTCAGTAGAGCTCAATCCTTCTTATATTGATATAGCACGTGTAGGCCTAGCTAGCAATCTTTCATGGGGTAGTTTCAAAATAAATACTAGTATTATAACTAAGTAACCAAATTGGTTGCCACCTAATCATAAATGACCAGGAGTCATTTGTTTGGTTTGTGTCTCGCTGCCACGTGGGTGTGGGGAGGGGCTTTAATCTTATTCCATATCCAATTAATTAATTAGGTAATATTCCGTTACCTGGTAATTAACCAATTACCTGTATAATTAAAAGTTATCTCAAATTACTTAAAATACTACTCACTTTTAACACACTTTATACCTCTTACTATCATGGTCATGTGGTACCATATAAAATTAATACATACGCTATTATTTCATTAAAACATCCATGTAAAAATACACATATTTTCTTAACTTCTAATTTTCCTAATCTCATATAAAGAGTACAAATTTTCATACGCGTAATTCTTAAAATGGTAAAAAGATAACCTTCATTTCTTGTGAGAAAATAATTTTTATCTTTACAATAAAGAAAATCTCACAAACATATTAAGTGTACAATTTAAAGTATATTCGGAAGTAGTAGTATTAATAACTATATAAAATCATATTTTTCAAAAAAAATTACAAAAATGTTCCACTTAAAATACCATATCAAATATATATATATAACGGTATCAAGGTTATTAAACTTACGACGTGTAATAATTTCACAAGGTTCTGTTGCAATGGACGATGATACAACAACAACGATAACAACAACAACAAAAAACCAACAACAACAAAAAACCAAGTATAATCCCACAAGTGGGGTCTGGGGAGGGTAGTGTGTACGCAGACCTTACCCCTACCTTAAGGATAGAGAGGTGGTTTCCAATAGACCTTACCCCTACCTTGATGATACTGCCTCAAAAAGTGCCATTTGCACCAATAGTTCCACAAGTGGGGTCTGGGGAGGGTAGTGTGTACGCAGACCTTACCCCTACCTTAAGGATAGAGAGGTGGTTTCCAATAGACCTTACCCCTACCTTGATGATACTGCCTCAAAAAGTGCCATTTGCACCAATAGTACTGTGAGAAGGCACGGGAGAAAATATGATATATTGATATTGTGTGTGATGCAATACAAGAGGTGCTATTTATAGCTACTCTATACAAAGGGGATACTACTCCTATTCCAATGTGGGACAATTACATAGCTATCTCTAACACTCCCCTCAAGCCGGAGCATATAAATCATATGTACCGAGCTTGTTACATATATAATCAATGCGAGGACTAGTGAGGGACTTGGTGAAAATATCTGCAAGTTGATCATTCGATCTCACAAACTTCGTAGTAATATCTCCTGAGAGTATCTTTTCTCTGACGAAGTGACAATCAATCTCAATGTGTTTAGTTCTCTCATGAAACACCGGATTTGATGCAATATGAAGTGCAGCTTGATTATCGCACACAAGTTCCATCCGACTGATTTCACCAAATTTCAACTCCTTGAGCAATTGTTTGGTCCAGACTAGTTCACATGTTGCCATAGCCATTGCTCGGTATTCTGCTTCTGCACTAGACCGAGCAACTACATTCTGTTTCTTACTTTTCCAGGACACCAAATTTCCTCCTACTAAAACACAATATCCAGATGTAGAACGTCTATCAGAAGGTGATCCTGCCCAATCAGCATCCGAGTACCCAATGATCTGCTCATGACCTCGATCCTCAAACCGTAATCCTTTACCTGGAGCCGATTTTATATACCGGATAATGCGGGCAACTGCATCCCAATGACTATCACAGGGAGAATTCATAAACTGACTTACAACACTCACAGGATAAGAAATGTCGGGCCTAGTCACTGTGAGATAATTTAATTTACCAACAGCCGCCTATAGCTTGCAGGATCGCTAAGCGGCTCCCCCTGTCCAGGCAGAAGTTTAGAATTCGGATCCATCGGAGTGTCAACAGGTCTGCAACCTGTCATCCCTGTTTCCGCAAGAATGTCTAACACATATTTCCTTTGAGAAATAACAATACCTGAGCTAGATTGAGCAACCTCAATACCTAGAAAGTACTTCAATCTGCCTAGATCCTTAGTTTGAAAGTGCTGGAAGAGATGCTGCTTCAAATTAGTAATACCATCCTGATCATTGCCCGTAATAACAATATCATCAACATAGACTACCAGATAAATACATAGACTTGAAGCAGAGTGGCAATAAAACACAGAGTGATCAGCTTCACTACGAGTCATGCCAAACTCCTGGATAACCGTGCTGAACTTACCAAACCAGGCTCGAGGAGACTGCTTTAGACCATAAAGTGACCGACGCAAGCGACATACAAGGCCACGAGACTCCCCCTGAGCAATAAAACCAGGTGGTTGCTCCATATAAACCTCATCCCCAATATCACCATGAAGAAAGACATTCTTAATGTCCAACTGATAGAGAGGCCAATGACGAACTGCAGCCATGGATAGAAAAAGGCGAACTGATGCCACTTTAGCCACTGGAGAGAAGGTATCACTGTAATCTAGCCCAAATATTTGAGTGTATCCTTTGGCAACAAGACGTGCCTTAAGTCGATCAATCTGGCCATTGGGACCAACTTTGACTGCATAAATCCAACGACAACCAACGGTAGATTTACCTGAAGGAAGAGGAACAAGCTCCCATGTACCACTTGTATGTAAAGCAGACATCTCGTCACTCATAGCCTGTCGCCATCCTGGATGAGACAATGCTTCACCTGTAGACTTAGGGATGGAAACCGAGGACAATGAAGATATAAAAGCATAATGGGGAGATGACAGACGATGATAACTCAAACCAACATAATGAGGATTAGGGTTTAGTGTGGTCCGTATACCTTTTCGAAGTGCAATCGGTGTACTAGGAGCAGGATCCGCAGTAGGAGCCGTGTCAGGTGCAGGACGAGAACCAGATGGGCCTGATGTAGGGCGCAAACGACGATGATAAGTCAAGAGTGGTGTTCCTGTGGCTGGGGAACTAGGAGGGATAACACTGGACTCCTCAAAAGTTGGTATGGGTGAAACCTCTGTGGTTGAAGGTGGAGGAGGATTACTAAACTCCTCAAAAGTCGGTATAGGTAAGACCTCAGATATGTCATGGTGGTCAGCAGAAGTGACATCAGTTGTGAAGAAAGGTTTAGACTCGAAAAATGTGACGTCAGCTGACATAAGGTACCTATGAAGATCAGGTGAATAACAACGATATCCCTTCTGAACACGAGAATAACCAAGGAAGACACACTTGAGAGCACGAGGAGTTAACTTATCTTTCCCTGGGGCTAAGTTATGAACAAAACATGTGCTCCCAAAAACCCGAGGTGGAAGAGGGTATAAGGCTGACTAGGGAAACAATATTGAATGTGGAACCTGACCCTTGATGGGAGATGAAGGCATCCTATTAATCAAATAACAAGCTGTGAGAACTGCATCGCCCCAAAAACGCAGCGGAACACGAGACTCAATTAGAAGTGTGCGAGCAATCTCAATAAGGTGCCTATTCTTTCTTTCTGCAACCCCATTTTGCTGAGGGGTATAAGGACAAGATGTCTGATGAATAATTCCATGAGAAGACATAAACTGCTGAAACTGAGAAGATACATATTCTAAGGCATTATCACTGCGAAAAATGCGGATAGAGACACCAAATTGGTTTTTGATTTCAGCACAAAAACTCTGGAATATAGAGAATAACTCAGAACGATCTTTCATTAAGAAAAGCCAAGTACATCTTGAGTAATCATCAATAAAGCTAACAAAATAAAGATATCCCAAGGTTGAACTGACTCTACATGACTCTCAACACTACGCGTAAAGGAAGCTCGAGTATGTTTCCCAAGCTAACACGACTCACAATCTAATCTAGACAAACTGGATAAACTAGGCACCATCTTTTGAAGTTTGGATAAACTCGAATGTCCTAAACGTCTGTGGATTAGATCTGGAGGATCTGTAACTAGACATGTTGTGGAAGGACTGAGCGAGTTAAGGTAGTAAAGACCTTCTGATTCACGACCTGTACCAATTGTCCGTCCCGTACTGCGGTCCTGCATAATAAAAGAATCATCAATAAAATATATACCACAATTGAGGGCACGAGTCAAACGACTAACAGATGCAAGACTAAAAGGACAACCAGGAACATAAAGAACGGAATCTAGGGTGATAGAAGACAATGGGTTGGCTTGTCCAACTCCTTGTGCCTTAGTTTGACATCCATTGGCTAAAGTAACAGTAGGAAGAGACTGTGAATATACAATATTCGACAAAAGTGATTTATTACCAGAGATATGATCAGAAGCGCCTGAGTCCATGACCCATGGTCCAAGAGTACTAGACTGGGAAACACAAGCAAAAGAATTACCAGCAATAGGAGTGTCAGTCTGGGCAACTGAGGCTACTTGTGGAGATGTTTGCTTACTTGCTCGATACTGAAGGAGCTCATTATATTCTTCTTTAGATACAGAAAAGCCCTGGTTACCTGTAGTTCTCGCTTTGAGCAACGTAGGCATTTTTGGGTGGACGGCCATTTAAGGAATAACACATTTCGCGAGTGTGTCCAAGTTTGTGACAATAAGAACACTTGGGTCTAGATCTCCCAAAACGACCGCCTCCTCGTCTATTCTCCATAGCTTGAGATGCCCGAACATCCACTGTCTGGGATGCAAGAACAGAGGAATCAAGTATCTGTGATGAAATCACTGGGTGACTTGGTGCTGCAGCAAGGCGAAGTAATCGAGAGAATAATTCATCAACTGTAGGGACAGTCGGACTCGCCAAAATCTGGTCTCGTACTGAATCAAGATCATGAGGAAGTCCAGCGAGTGTAAGAACTAGAAACATTTTCTGTCGCTGCTCTTGTTGTTTTGACACACTAGCAGAAACTGACATCAATGTCTCAAATTCCTCCATGACTGTCTGTACCTGACCCAAGTAAGTAGACATATCTAATTCTTGCTTCTTTAAGTTTGTCATCCGTGATATCACATCATAGAAGCAAGATATATCATTAGTGTATAACGTACGAGCCTTTGCCCAAACCAAATAACATGTCTGGAATGGCCGAAACAAAGACATCAACTTAGAATCAATAGAACGCCACAAGATGCTACATAATTGAGCATCAATTTTTGCCCAAAGCGCTATCGCCTTTTCATCTCCTTCGCTAGACTGTTTAATCAGATGATTTTGCACACCTTGACCTTTACACCACAACTCGACAGATGAAGCCCAAGCTAAGTAGTTTGAACCTCCCATTAAAGGTTCCGAGGTAATCATAACATTAGAGTTTCCAGAACTCATGCTTTTAGACCCAAAAACATCAATTCCCAAAGACATCTTGTAAATTATTACCAAATAAGAGAAATAATCAACTGTAATCCACTGAAAATAGAGTAAGGAACACTGAACCAGAATAGTAAACTACTGTAGCAGTTGGAAAGTTACTGTTGCAGCCGGAAAATATTCAAAGTGGTCGGAATGAAATAAAACAGTAGGGGTAGGATCGGAATTACCAGAAGACCCAACTGTTCTGAAGGAACTTTTTCAAAAAATGGCCGGAAGTCAACCTTTTGAAATCACTATTCACGCCGGAAAAATAAAAAAGTGGTCGGAATTTGGTGTAACCTGGATGGGTAGGCTCGGAATTGCAAGGGAAACAATCTGTCTTGAAGAGTCGTCGCCAAAAAATGGCCGGAAGGTGGCCCACGCTACGTTGGAACTGCGCCGGAAAATTTTCTTTGGACAGCTACAGTACCGCCGGAGATTTTCACTGGGATTTGGTCGCCGGACAGTAACTACTCTTGTGGTAGTGTTGGATTTTGTGCACAACACTGACCGAGACAAAGCAGACGCAAAACAACTTTGAAAGTTGCCGGAAAAAAAGGGTTCCGGTGACTGATTTTACTTTCCGGAATCGCTGGAATTTATGCACAGCGATAAATCTCTCACGATAGCTCTGATACCATGTGAGAAGGCACGGGATAAAATATGATATATTGATATTGTGTGTGATGCAATACAAGAGGTGCTATTTATAGCTACTCTATACAAGAGGGATACTACTCCTATCCTAATGTGGGACAATTACATAGCTATCTCTAACATTTACATAGCTATCTCTAACAAGTACATTGTGAAAACTGTAGGCTAATGGTCTACATTTATTTTCATGTTTAGTCAGTCACGTCCTTGCGCCCTTGGTTTTTATGGTGGCAATTATCTTCTGTTACCATGACAGCAATGAATTCATGACAGTAAAACTTCTTTTGCCATTTCTAACAGGGTTCTCTCAACTTTCTGTTTATGCTTTACATTGTTGTCATTTCATCATCATTAGTACTATCATTGCTCTGGGTATGTGCTTCTAGAAATATATGAAGCTTGCTTGATTAAGTTCTAAGAGGTTCCCTGCCACAGGCTGAAACACTAGAGGATTTGCTTGAGTGGAAAGCAGCACTTGAGGAGGCTTTGGCAAGTGCACCAAGTGCTGATCCTGTAACTACCCAAAATGGAGTATCTAGGAATGATCAGGGAAATGCAGTTGACCATTCATCAGAGCAGTGTAAGCTTCTCATTCATATGGTTATAAATGATGTGAACCTTTGACGTATATCTGTCAGTTATAAGAACAAATTGTGGGGAAAATCTGCCTATTATATAGCCTTCCTTACATTTGATTTACAAGACAATTCTTTTGCGAGAAAACAGAATTTCATTCTGCTTGTGCTTTTTTGATTTTTAAGCTATAACATTCATCATTTTGTCTAAATGTGTCTGTGTGTTTGGTTGTGAATATCTATTTCTTTTGCATTATTAAAATCGGTGAAGGGCTGGCAACAGTTCGGTTACATTTAGGGGATGCCAAACTCTTTGAAGGGGATGTCATTAAATCTCAGCATCACAATGTCTAACTATAATCTACTCGTCCACAGTGCAACTGTACAACCACTTCATTGAGATTTTGCTGCTCATCTGGCCTGAAATGATTATCACATATCAACAGAGTTATTTCAAGGGCTTATGCCCGATGAGGTTTTCTGAATGTTGCAACTGCATTGACCTAACCTGCATGGCTTTAAGGGTTAAAAGATAATCATTTGGTTACCCATTCGAGTTGCCAAATAAATATTGCTGAGATTATCTATTAACCCTTAAAGCTGAGATCTTTTAACTTA
Source organism: Nicotiana tabacum (assembly GCF_000715075.1). Taxonomy (NCBI): domain Eukaryota; kingdom Viridiplantae; phylum Streptophyta; class Magnoliopsida; order Solanales; family Solanaceae; genus Nicotiana; species Nicotiana tabacum. Next base: position 56,697,297 of record NC_134097.1, read on the forward strand.
CATGGGAATGTATTTATTATTTTGTGTTGGGATACAATGTGGAGTATAAGAACTCATAAACTAGCAATGCCTAGAAAACAATACCTAAGATGAAAATAACTCCCTTAAAGTTAAAAAGCAAGCATTTCAAAGTAGGCGTGTGCTGTAGCAACTAAAGAGAAACATCTTTTTCTATAAAAATAGAAGTCATCAACAGTATTATGTAGTAAGAAATCGTAATAATTTTGAACTAAAATTCTTTTTTGTAAAGCTAAACTAGCTCTTGTATACCAATTAGTAAAGCTATGTCTTAAAATTTGGTAAGACAGTTCCTGTATAACAATCTTTTTTTATTATGCACCACATGATAATCCTTTCATAACTTGTCCGTAAAGGTGTTTTAATGATTTTTCTCATGGATCTAACTTTTAATTTCATGGTTTTGATTCTGTAGCAAATGAAAGAGAGCCTGTGAAGTCCTTGGTCCTTGGTCAGCCAGTTTTACTTGCTTTGGAAGATATTGATGGAACCCCATCATTCTTGGAGAAGGCCCTTAGGTTCATAGAAGAGCATGGTGAGCTTCTCCTCCTACTGTATCAAATTAATATTAAACGTTGATGTCTGGATGTATTAGTTCTTCTAGATTCTGAGCTTCATATTCCTGAAATATTTATTTCTCCTCTTAAAGGTAAGTGCAACATATTCCCTATCAGTATTGTCAAAAGCAAAAAGCTCTAAAAGCGCTCCATGTCGATTGGGGCTTTAAGCCCAAACCGCAACTAAAGTGCGGGCTTAAGTAAAAAAGATGCAACTAAGGAAAAAAATTAAAAATTCATATGTCATTTATGATAAAAGAAACAAATTCATTCTTAATATTTTCCTTAACAACTACTCCCTCTGTTCCAGTTTATCTGAACCTATTTCTTTTTTGGTCTGTTCTAAAAAAAATGACCTCTTTCTAAATTTGGAAACAATTTAACTTAAACTTCTAGTTCTACCCTTATTGATAAGCTTTTATAGCCACACAAATACTTTGGCATGTTTAATATCACAAGTTTTAAAAGAATTATAGTCACACAAATATTAGGATAACCACAAGTTTTGAAAGTCTTATTTCTTTCTTAAACTCCGTGCCCAGTCAAACAGGTTCAAATAAATTGGAACGAGGGAGTAATAAACTTATTTGCCGATAATATTTGTTGTTTAGTACCACTCGATTCAATATAGAGCTCATTGGCGATGAGGCACACACCTTAGTGCCTTGCATATACTAGAGTGCAGCAAAAGCAAGGCGAAGCACCCTCCCTAAGCTTTTCTGAGCTTCAGGGCTTAAACGCACCTTAAATGAGCCTTTGATAACAATGTTCCCTATTAATAACTTCTGTTCTGTTGAGGTCTTGCTCTAAGAATGGATTAACAATGTACAAGAAGAGCTCATCACTTACGAGTCTTAGCAATAGTATGGTAACCAATTATTTCCTACTCCTAATATGGTAAGCAAATATTTTACTACTAATATAGAGAATATGTAGAATATTCTACTACTAATTACAGTGTATATGCAGAACATTTTATGGAATCTTAAAAAAAAATATTCTAACGAATCTGGTCAATATTATTAGACTCCCAAAATGGAGTATAGTGATCTTAGACTCTAAGTTTGCCACCACATATATTTGATCCTTGATCCTTACACCGCTTTCAGTGAATTTGTCTGCCAAGTGATTGTTTGAGCCAACAAAACTAGAGGAGATAAGTTTTATATTTTATAGATAAAATGACAATCAATCTATAAGTTGGTCCTCTCATGAATATTAGATCAAGAGCAACAAGTGCAATGCTTATTGCAGCTTTGTTGTCACAAATGAATTTAATTTGCGTTGCCTCTCTGAAGTTAACTCCTCAAATAAATGTTATAGCTATATAAGTTCACATGTTGCTGGAGCTATGGCTCTATGGAGTTAACATTTGTACTTGACATGAGAACCATATCTTGATTCTTACCTTTTCTAGAAAAATTTCAAAAATGCGATTGATAGGACTAGCATTAGTAGGTTGTATTTGACCCAAAGTACCATAAATGAATTTACTTGGGTGGTTGGATTTATCCTTGGGAGGAAGTCCCTCTTTTGGAACCAAGCCCTAACTCAAAGACTCAATACCCGAACTTGCTCTATTCATATGTGTTGGCTGACCGGGCTTTTCACACGTTACTTACATGACACGAGAATATTTTGCGGCCTGGTGGCTTGCCAAGGAATGGCTTTTGCGATACTCACGCAACAAGGCGTAGCTGTGCTTCCTCACTCTTTCCCAACCTCACCTAAATATCGTTTGCGTGTTAGCTGCGTTACGCGAGTGTACTTTTTCTCGTGCAATTCTTGGGGACGCAACACCAATACTCGCCCCTGCCCTGCCTTCCATCTTGGCCTTTGCGTTACTCACACGATTTCTCCCTACTGCTCCGCTTGGTCCCTTGCTAGGCCTAGAAAAATCATGGTTCACGCTAACTTGCTTGATGCGAGGTTATGGCGTGAACATATTTTTCGGCTACTTCAACCTTTGCTTGTTACTTGCATTTATCGTGAGTGCAGGGAAGGATCCTTGTGTTCGAATCCTTGTCTAACTCCAAAAACTTTCCTTTTGGCTACCATATCACTTCGAGACAACTCCAAACTATTTAAGGCACACGTCATGATTTTGAACCTTACCGCAAACAAAAGGTCTGTTATTTAAGTGGAGAAGAGTAGAGGGGCAATGCCTATTATCCATCGAATTTCAAACCTTGTGCTACTGGCCATTGGAGATTTCTTGGTGATAAAAAAAGATAATTTATTGGAGACTCTTGTGATGGTGTACACTTCAAAATGTACACCATACGAGTAGTGACGCCAAATTTTAAAGCGATCACCACCGTGGCTAATTCCAAATCACGATGGGGTAGTTCTGTTCATGGTTCTTCAATAGCCTTGTAGCGTAGGCAATGACCTTACCATTTTCCAATACACATCCCAACCCAACTGTTTGAGCATCACCATGCACGGCGAGACCACCCGAACCTGTCAGCAAGGTTAACACCGGTGCTGAGTCAAAACTCTTAGACACTCTTTTCACCAGTGTCGAACCACTGAAACTTTGCGTCTTTCTTCATTGTCAACCTTATCAATGACGCAGCAAGAGTAAAAAAACCCTTAAATGAACCTATAATACCTGGCCAATTCCATGAAACTCTAAATTTTTGTTGGTATCATCGGTCTTAGTCAACTCTGGACTGCTTCTACTTTCTATGGACAAGGGCCGGTGTACAATTTGAAGTACGGGTTTGATAGAGCTCAGTAGCTTAAAACCTGTATTTGTCTTAAGAAATACATTTACTATGTACAAATTATTAATTTAGAACCCATTAACTCAAAAGGGCTAAAATCTCAACCCATAACTTCAAATTTCGGATCCAGCTCTCTCTATGGATCGACTTTAATAACTTCACTTGCAACAATATGGCCCAAGAATGGCACTACCTCGAGCCAAAACTTACACTTGGAGAATCTAGCATACAACTTATGCTCCCTAAGTGCTTGGAAAGTCGTTCTGCAAGTTCTCGTTCTCAACACATCACCAAGTCATCTCCAACACTTATGTTACCATCCCGAACACATTTCAACATCATACACACTCATCTGCACATACACTATCCATCTAATTTAGAACTGAGCATAATTTAAGCTTAAACAAGTTCCAAGTTTTGGGGGGGGGGGGAGTACAGGTTCATAGAATAGAAGTTCTGTTGGCTAAATACATGTGTATTTTGTTTGACACATAAATAGGTGTCTTGTATTAATCAGGTCATTATTACGCCTTTTTCTGCTCTTCATTCTCACAGAACCAATGTTCCTGTGAACCATGAGGAACAAAAATTGATTCTTCCCGTTTATTGCGGTCGCTGAGAAGGTATAACTCAGCTCAGTATGCATTTTATCCTTCTTCATGAACTAGTTGAGGAAGAAAGAGTCAGTTCTTTATGAAGATGTTAAAGGAGATTGAATCATTTTAAAGACAATAATTTTTAGAAGTTGAATGCATCATCATCTGCCTGTTAAAGAAAATGATTAATGTGGTGCACTTACAATGTCTTTCGATAAATCCTACCTACGCTCTACAAGAACTTCCTACTCATTTCTTAAATTCCTTTTTCCTCCCTGCTTGTTGTTGACCTACATCTGATCAGTTTGTTGCTCCTAATTATAGATTTATGGCAATTTTTTTCTAGAAAGTGAAATTATTGGAACTAATGAATTCAAATAGGTAAATTACATGTACATATATAAAACAGTGAATGGAGGTATCAGTGAGTTGCTGCTTAAACAATAAAGTAGGAGGCTATTCTGAGACCCTTTTACTTTGACATTTTCTGGAACTCGGATTACATTATTTTGTGTAGTCAAGGATTATAAATAAAGCATTTACTTCAACCAGAAGATGAACTACATCCTCTCTCTGCTTTGGTGTTCTAAGTGCAGTATTTCTGGGTACACAATATGCCAAAGTTCTATTGAGCTATAATCTTCAACTAATGCTTCTCATTAGTTGTAAAGTTTATTTAGTTATTTAATGTCTGTGAATTCTCATTTCATGATGCTGATTTATAATATTTTCCAGGAGTGAGAGTTGAAGGTATCTTGCGGCAAGCAGCAGATGTTGAAAATGTCGAACGTCGGATACGGGAATATGAACAGGGTTTGCTTACTGCAATTCAGTTTCTTTCCTCTTTGAATCTTCTATTGCCAGTATACCATATCTATCTTGTTCAATGTTTGCGTTGTGGTCACTTAATGCTTGCCAAAATGTGTTTACCTTGGAAATTGAGGATGTTAGATAGTTATGTATAAATAGTCCTAGTCTCATATGTAGTAGGAGTAGAATATGTCCTAGTCTTATATGTAGTAAGAGTATATAGGTATTATATATAGGGATCATTGTATAATTGTTAATAAATAGATTTTTCTCCCGTACATTCTCACATGGTATCAGAGCTTCAGTGAGAAAATTATCGTTGTGCGTCATTCCAGTGACATCCGGGAAGAAAGATCTCATCGCCGTGCAATTTTCCGGCAACTTTGTCTTGTTCGCAGGGTTCATTATTGCTACAGTGGTACTGTACATATACCAGTACCACCATTAAATTCGAAACCCTTGTGCGACCAAACCCCAGAAATTCCAGTCTCATCGGAACAAAAAAATTCAGTCACCTTGTGTCTTTCCGGTAGACGAATCAAGATTGATTTGCGTTGTTTCCTCATCGGTGAGTGTTGTGTGAAAACCAACACTACTATCTTGTTCGGAAAAGTCAGGCGATAAAACCCTAGTCATTCGCTCCCGCAGAAAGTCCCTCACGCACCTCTGCGCGCCGCCCGAACTAGGGTTCCTACGAGCTACAGTAACTTTTTCGGCGCTTGTGAACCATTCCGGTCACTTTTTGACAAAACTTCTTCAAGACAACTTACTCGTCCAGTGATTCCGAGCCTACCCATATAAATTATATCAAATTCTGACAACCTTTATTTTTTTCCGGCGTGAACAATGCACTTTTTCCAGCGTGAACAATGCACCTTAACGTGGAAAATCCTTCAAATCGAAGGTAAAAACTACGGGATGACAAAGATCCAAAAGGCTCCAGTACAACAATAAGAGGGTTAGAAAGTTCTCCAAATTGGCTACACAACAAGTGCCAAACACGGAGCAACAATAGCAAAAACAATTCAATTGAAGAAAGAGGAGAAACCACAAAAACGGAATTGTTGTTCAAGGCTCAATATTAGATGCTACGGGCCTCCAAATTCGATCTCCACTGTTCAAATCAAAGACCAAGATGTTAGGAACACTTAGTCATATTTTAGCCCGATCTAACGATGAATGAATCTGAAAACGTGATTTGAAGCTGGCTGGTTGGAATAAACTCTGCAGCAAAACGAATACTTTTTCTTCTCTCTTCTCTCTTGATGGAAGCTCTCTAAAAAACCACTCTTATGTGCTAAAGTTTTTCAAAGACTTATATCAATAAGCATAGAGCAATTCTCCAATGCACTATTTATAGATAATGAGTGGTGTTTTCTCTTAAAGCCAAAACCAACTTCAATTAGGAATAAAAATCGAATCCAATTCCGAATAGGAATGGAAACCAGAAGAGAATAGGATTAGGCCATTGGGCCTTTGGCTGAATGACATGGACATGGCCCAACACATTCCATATACCTCTAAGAACTAGAGAGTGGAGGTGGCTTTTTATATGTTTATTTTAAGTTATTCGGTGAATATGATCTTATCTGGGTCAGATGCTATACAATTGCTTGTCATATAACCTTTGTAGCTTTTTTTTTCTTTTGATAAACTAATCTTTGTAGGTTATAACCCGAATATATAACTTTCTAATCCGTGGTGTACACTTTCTGCTGGACATTAAGGCACAAAGAGTTTATTTACCCATCATTTTCTTTTTTTCTTTCTTTTCATTTGAATATTGCTCTCTGAATTTTCTGAATTTAAGTGAAAAAATATTAATGTCTCATGTTTTTTCTGTACCATCTTGGTACCAATTTAATAATATTCTTTACCTTATCAAAAATGAAATATTTATATCTCACTTGTCCCCTTGGACCATTAATGTGATGCATCAAATTTTAGGAATTATTTTCTCAATTTAACAAAACATTCTAGCCCCGTGTTGCATATACCTGAGCTTGCCACTACCAAAACACAACTTCAAATCCGCAGTACCTTTCAGATACCTTAATATCCATTTTATTGCATCCCAATGTTCTGTTCCATTATTAGAAAAAAATCTACTAATAGTACCAATGACATATGCAATATCTGGTCTAGTGCAAACCATAGCATACATTAAACTACCAACAACAAAAGAGAAAGGAATACGAGACATCTCATTTTCTCTTCATCAGTTGATAGGCTCTAACTAATACTCAATTTAAAGTGTATATCATTAAAGTGTATAGCAAGAGGAGTACTAACTATATTTGCATCTGTCAAATTGAACCTCTTGAGTACCTTCTCAATGTATTGCTTTTGGGACAAAATAACTCCTTTCTATCTCCGTGTCAGTGGATTTGAATGCCCAAGATTTTCTTTGTTGGCCCTAAGTCCTTCATCGCAAATGATTTGCTCAACTGCTTCTTAAGGGCTTCAATTCTGGATTTATTCTTGCCAATAATAAGCATATCCTCCACATAAAGCAATAAGATAATAAAATCATCATCGTAGAACTTCTGGAAGAATACATAGTGATTTGAAGAAATTTTCTTATACCCTTATTTTTGTATGACAGATTCAAACTTCAAATACCATTGCCTTGGAGCTTGTTTCAATCCATACATGCTCTTTTTCAATTTGCAAACATAGTTTTCGTTTCCCTTAGTTACAAAACCCTCAGGTTGCTCCATATAAATCTCTTCATCTAAATTACCATGAAGAAAAACAGTCTTTACATCCATCCGCTCAACCTCTAAATCTAGACTCGTGGCTAAGCTTAGAATCACACGAATAGAAGACATCTTCACAACAGGGGAGAAAATTTCCTCAAAGTCAACTCTCTTCTTCTGGCCAAAACCTTTAACATCTAATCTCACCTTGTACCTAGGCGCAAAGGTATGTTGATGTTGCTTTATTCTGAATATCCATTTGTTTGATAAGCTCTCCTACCTTTCGGTAATTTCACTAACTCATATATGCCATTTTCATGGAGTAACTTCATCTCATCTTTCATTGCTTCTATCTACTGATCTTTGTGAGTATCCTGCATGACTTTTTCATAACTCAGATATAGATGTTGTGAGAAGGCACGGGAGAAAATATGATATATATTGATATGTTGTGTGTGATGCAATACAAGAGGTGCTATTTATAGCTACTCTATACAAAGGGGATACTACTCCTATTCCAATGTGGGACAATTACATAGCTATCTCTAACACTCCCCCTCAAGTCGGAGCATATAAATCATATGTACCGAGCTTGTTACATATATAATCAATGCGAGGACTAGTGAGGGACTTGGTGAAAATATCTGCAAGTTGATCATTCGATCTCACAAACTTCGTAGTAATATCTCCTGAGAGTATCTTTTCTCTGACGAAGTGACAATCAATCTCAATGTGTTTAGTTCTCTCATGAAACACCGGATTTGCTGCAATATGAAGTGCAGCTTGATTATCGCACACAAGTTCCATCCGACTGATTTCACCAAATTCGGATCCATCGGAGTGTCAACAGGTCTGCAACCTGTCATCCCTGTTTCCGCAAGAATGTCTAACACATATTTCCTTTGAGAAATAACAATACCTGAGCTAGATTGAGCAACCTCAATACCTAGAAAGTACTTCAATCTGCCTAGATCCTTAGTTTGAAAGTGCTGGAAGAGATGCTGCTTCAAATTAGTAATACCATCCTGATCATTGCCCGTAATAACAATATCATCAACATAGACTACCAGATAAATACATAGACTTGAAGCAGGGTGGCAATAAAACACAGAGTGATCAGCTTTACTACGAGTCATGCCAAACTCCTGGATAACCGCGTTGAACTTACCAAACCAGGCTCGAGGAGACTGCTTTAGACCATAAAGTGACCGACGCAAGCGACATACAACGCCACGAGACTCCCCCTGAGTAATAAAACCAGGTGGTTGCTCCATATAAACCTCATTCCTCAAGATCACCATGAAGAAAGACATTCTTAATGTCCAACTGATAGAGGGGCCAATGACGAACTGCAGCCATGGATAGAAAAAGGCGAACTGATGCCACTTTAGCCACTGGAGAGAAGGTATCACTGTAATCTAGCCCAAATATTTGAGTGTATCCTTTGGCAACAAGACGTGCCTTAAGTCGATCAATCTGGCCATCGGGACCAACTTTGACTGCATAAATCCAACGACAACCAACGGTAGATTTACCTGAAGGAAGAGGAACAAACTCCCATGTACCACTTGTATGTAAAGCAGACATCTCGTCACTCATAGCCTGTCGCCATCCTGGATGAGACAATGCTTAACCTGTAGACTTAGGGATGGAAACCGAGGACAATGAAGATATAAAAGCATAATGGGGAGATGAAACACGTTGATAACTCAAACCAACATAATGAGGATTAGGGTTTAGTGTGGTCCGTATACCTTTTCGAAGTGCAATCAGTGTACTAGGAGCAGGATCCGCAGTAGGAGCCGTGTCAGGTGCAGGACGAGAACCAGATGGGCCTGATGTAGGGCGCGAACGACGATGATAAGTCAAGAGTGGTGTTCCTGTGGCTGGGGAACTAGGAGGGATAACACTGGACTCATCAAAAGTTGGTATGGGTGAAACCTCTGTGGTTAAAGGTGGAGGAGGATTACTAAACTCCTCAAAAGTCGGTATAGGTAAGACCTCAGATATGTCATGGTGGTCAGCAGAAGTGACATCAGTTGTGAAGAAAGGTTTAGACTCGAAAAATGTGACGTCAGCTGACATAAGGTACCTATGAAGATCGGGTGAATAACAACGATATCCCTTCTGAACACGAGAATAACCAAGGAAGACACACTTGAGAGCACGAGGAGCTAACTTATCTTTCCCCGGGGCTAAGTTATGAACAAAACATGTGCTCCCAAAAACCCGAGGTGGAAGACGGTATAAGGCTGACTAGGGAAACAATATTGAATGTGGAATCTGACCCTTGATGGGAGATGAAGGCATCCTATTAATCAAATAACAAGCTGTGAGAACTGCATCGCCCCAAAAACGCAGCGGAACACGAGACTCAATTAGAAGTGTGCGAGCAGTCTCAATAAGGTGCCTATTCTTTCTTTCTGCAACCCCATTTTGCTGAGGGGTATAAGGACAAGATGTCTGATGAATAATTCCATGAGAAGACATAAACTGCTGAAACTGAGAAGATACATATTCTTAGGCATTATCACTGCGAAAAAATGCTGATAGAGACACCAAATTGGTTTTTGATTTCAGCACAAAAACTCTGGAATATAGAGAATAACTCAGAACGATCTTTCATTAAGAAAAGTCAAGTACATCTTGAGTAATCATCAATAAAGCTAACAAAATAACGAAATCCCAAGGTTGAACTGACTCTACTAGGACCTCATATATCAGAATGAACCAAGGAGAAAACAGACTCTGCATGACTCTCAACACTACGCGTAAAGGAAGCTCGGGTATGTTTCCCAAGCTGACACGACTCACAATCTAATCTAGACAAACTGGATAAACTAGGCACCATCTTTTGAAGTTTGGATAAACTCGGATGTCCTAAACGTCTGTGGATTAGATCTGGAGGATCTGTAACTAGACATGTTGTGGAAGGACTGAGCGAGTTAAGGTAGTAAAGACCTTCTGATTCACGACCTGTACCAATTGTCCGTCCCGTACTGCGGTCCTGCATAATAAAAGAATCATTAATAAAATATATACCACAATTGAGGGCACGAGTCAAACGACTAACAGATGCAAGACTAAAAGGACAACCAGGAACATAAAGAACGGAATCTAGGGTGATAGAAGACAATGGGTTGGCTTGTCCAACTCCTTGTGCCTTAGTTTGACATCCATTGGCTAAAGTAACAGTAGGAAGAGACTATGAATATACAATATTCGACAAAAGTGATTTATTACCAGAGATATGATCAGAAGCGCCTGAGTCCATGACCCATGGTCCAAGAGTACTAGACTGGGAAACACAAGCAAAAGAATTACCAGCAATAGGAGTGTCAGTCTGGGCAACTGAGGCTACTTGTGGAGATGTTTGCTTACTTGCTCGATACTGAAGGAGCTCATTATATTCTTCTTTAGATACAGAAAAGCCCTGGTTACCTGTAGTCTCGCTTTGAGCAACGTAGGCATTTTTGGGTGGACGGCCATTTAAGGGAATAACACATTTCGCGAGTGTGTCCAAGTTTGTGACAATAAGAACACTTGGGTCTAGATCTCCCAAAACGACCGCCTCCTCGTCTATTCTCCATAGCTTGAGATGCCCGAACATCCACTGTCTGGGATGCAAGAACAGAGGAATCAAGTATCTGTGATGAAATCACTGGGTGACTTGGTGCTGCAGCAAGGCGAAGTAATCGAGAGAATAATTCATCAACTGTAGGGACAGTCGGACTCGCCAAAATCTGGTCTCGTACTGAATCAAGATCATGAGGAAGTCCAGCGAGTGTAAGAACTAGAAACATTTTCTGTCGCTGCTCTTGTTGTTTTGACACACTAGCAGAAACTGGCATCAATGTCTCAAATTCCTCCATGACTGTCTGTACCTGACCCAAGTAAGTAGACATATCTAATTCTTGCTTCTTTAAGTTTGTCATCCGTGATATCACATCATAGAAGCGAGATATATCATTAGTGTATAACGTACGAGCCTTTGCCCAAACCAAATAACATGTCTGGAATGGCCGAGACAAAGGCATCAACTTAGAATCAATAGAACGCCACAAGATGCTACATAATTGAGCATCAATTTTTGCCCAAAGCGCTATCGCCTTTTCATCTCCTTCGCTAGACTGTTTAATCAGATGATTTTGCACACCTTGACCTTTACACCACAACTCGACAGATGAAGCCCAAGCTAAGTAGTTTGAACCTCCCATTAAAGGTTCCGAGGTAATCATAACATTAGAGTTTCCAGAACTCATGCTTTTAGACCCAAAAACATCAATTCCCATCTTGTAAATTATTACCAAATAAGAGAAATAATCAACTGTAATCCACTGAAAATAGAGTAAGGAACACTGAACCAGAATAGTAAACTACTGTTGCAGTTGGAAAGTTACTGTTGCAGCCGGAAAATATTCAAAGTGGTCGGAATGAAATAAAAATAGTAGGGGTAGGATCGGAATTACCAGAAGACCCAACTGTTCTGAAGGAACTTTTTCAAAAAAATGGCCGAAAGTCAACTTTTTGAAATCACTATTCACGCCGGAAAAATATAAAAGTGGTCGGAATTTGGTGTAACCTGGATGGGTAGGCTCGGAATTGCAAGGGAAATAATCTGTCCTGAAGAGTCGTCGCCAAAAAATAGCCGGAAAGTGGCCCACGCAACGTTGGAACTTCGTCGGAAAATTTTCTTTGGACAGCTACAGTACCGCCGGAGATTTTCACTGGGATTTGGTCGCCGGACAGTGACTACTCTTGTGGTAGTGTTGGATTTTGTGCACAACACTAACCGAGACAAAGCAGACGCAAAACAACTTTGAAAGTCGCCGGAAAAAAAGGGTTCCGGTGACTGATTTTACTTCCCGGAATCGCTGGAATTTATGCACAGCGATAAATCTCTCACGATAGCTCTGATACCATGTGAGAAGGCACGGGAGAAAATATGATATATTGATATTGTATGTGATGCAATACAAGAGGTGCTATTTATAGCTACTCTATGCAAAGGGGATACTACTCCTATTCCAATGTGGGACAATTACATAGCTATTTCTAACATCAATTAAAAGTGCATACTCATCAGGAGGATAGCGCATGGATTTTTGCTTCTCCCTTGTAGATTTTCTAAGTGAGGTTTCAGTAGCATTCGAAGTAGTTATTTGAGCAGAAATTGATTGCTGATCAACCACAACTTCATTAATTGGAGCATCCATAACATCTACACCATGATGATCGTTTTGATCTTGATCATTATCTTCATTATTGTCTTGTGTTCCTTCATGTGCAATAGGTGCCTTAGCAATAAAACTGGATCAATATCAACTCAGCTCTCATTATTCTGAGAATCTATCTTCTCAGCTTTGTCAAAATCGTCAATAGTCTAGTTTTCAAAGAATATTGCATCACGACTTCTAATAAGTTTATCATCAATCGGATCATAAAAACAATATCCAAACTCATCTTGACCATAACCAATAAAGATGCACTGCTTAGTTTTGACATCCAGCTTCGATCTCTTATCTTTAGGAACATGCACACAAGCTTTACATCCAAAAACTCTTAGGTGATCATAAGAAACATCTGGGCAAACCAGGACATCACTATCCAAAGCAACAACATGAGACAAATTGATAACATAAGCAACTGTGTTAGGTGTTTCCGCCCAAAATTTATTTGGAAGTTTAGCCTCTGAAAGCAAGTATCTAACTCTCTCAACTAGAGTTCTATTCATCCTCTCTGCCAAATCATTCAATTGAGGCGTCTTGGGCGAAGTTTTCTGATGATGAATTTCTTGTTCTCTACAATAGTTATCAAAGAGACCACAATATTCGCCACCATTGATAGTGCGAATATATTTTTCTTTCTTCTCTGTCTCTCAGCTAAGGCCTAAATTTCCTTAAACACGTCAAGTGCTTATCTTTGGATTTCAAAGGATACACCAGAGCTTGCGAGGATGATCATCAATGAAGGTCACAAAGTAAAGTGCACCACTTTTGACTTTACTTTAAAAGGACCACACAAATTAAAGTGTACTAGCTCCAATAATTCAGGCTTTCTTGAAGGAGGATGGCTATGAAAGGAACCCTTTTCTGTTTGCAAACTAAACAATGAACACACCTTTTCAGCTTTGCTTGTTTCACTCCAGAAAGCAAACTTTTCTTAGCTAAACACGTAATCCCCCTCTCGCTTATATGATGCAGTCTTCTGTGCCACAATTCTAATAAAGTTTTACTTTCCACCAGATTTATGGAGTCATTAAGAATAGAGCCTTGTGTCACATATAAATGAGAAGACTTGACTCCTCGAGCCACTACTAATAAGCCTTTTGTGAGCTTCCATTGGCACCATTAAAGAGGGCATTATGGTACATTCATCTTCTAATCTTCCTCCGGAGATTAAATTGAAAGAAAAATCTGGAGTATGCTTGACATTTTGAAGAACTACCGTTGAACCCTTATTAGTTTTCAAATAAATTATGCCAATACCAAACACCTTAACCTCACTAGTATTGCCCATCTTTAACACTCCAGAGTCAATAAGAGTATTAGATGAGAAAAAGTCTTTTCTTGGTGTGACATGTGAGGTAGCTCCAAAATCTACTATCTAGCTCGTCTCATGGGATACCAAATTGATGACGTTTTCATCATAAGCAAAAAGAAGGTCATCTCGAATAATAGCAGTAACATTGTTCTCGTTATTTTTAACTTTCTTTCCTTCTCTACCGTCTTGCTTCAACTTTTGGCAGAATCTTTTGATTTGTCCTTTCTTGCCACAGTGGTTGCACGAATAATTATGATGTTTGGACCTTGACTTACTTCTGCTTTTACCTTTGTTCCTCGAACATCTTGTTCTAACTCTCCCCCGGTCATAACATCATCTTGTGAGGATGAATCCTAAAATTTTCTCCTTACTTCCTCGTTCAACACACCACTCTTGGCATATTCCATGGTCACCTTGCCACTAGGAGCTGAATTTGTCAAAAAAACACAAAGTGTTTCCCAAGAATTTGCACAGTATTAACAAGCCAAAGTCCTTGTATCTCATCTTCAAAATTAACTCCCATTCCAGATAGCTGATCAAGGACACTCTAAAAATCATTTATATGATCAAAGGATAGGGCTGCCCTCCTTGTATTTAAAGGTCATCAATTGCTTTAGCAGGAACAACTTGTTGTTCCCAGTTTTTGAAGCATAAAGAGTCTCTAGCTTTTCCCATAATGATCTCGCATGTGTCTCATTCACAATATGGTTGCGAACATTATCTTCAACCAATTGTCATATATATCCACATACTTGTTGGTTCTTGGAATTCCAATCTTCATCAGATATACTCTCGGGTTTATAAGCTGCAAAAATGGGTAGATGCATCTTCTTCACAAACAACAAATGATTCTCCAAATATTATAATTGCCCTCATTTACACATACCATCTTGTTCATCTTTGCCTCCATTACGTAAAACCCCAGATAAATAGCCAAGACTCTGATACCATTGTTATGTCGAGGAAGAAGCAAACCCGAAAATAAAAGCGATAATGAACACCAAATTTTAACGTGGAAAATCCTTCAAATCGAAGGTAAAAACCATGTGACCACAAAGATCCAAAAGGCTCTACTATAACAATAAAAGGGTTAAAAAGTTCTCCAAATTGGCTACACAACAAGTGCCAGATACGGAGCAACAATAGCAACAATAAATCAATTGAAGAAAGAGGAGAAATAAAAAAAACGGAGTAGCTATCAAGGCTCAAAATCGGTTGCTACATGCCTCCAAATCCGATCTCCGCCATTCAAATCAAAAACCAAGATGTTAGGAACACTCTGTCAAAATTTCAGCCTGATCCAACAGTGAACGAATCGAAAAACATAATTTGAAGCTGGCTAGTCGGAATAAACTCTGCAGCAAAACGAATTCTTTTTCTTTTTTCGTCTCTCTAGATGGAAGTTCTCTCAAAAACCACTCTTATGTGCTAAAATCTTTCAAAGACTTATATTAATGATCATAGAGCAATTCTCCAAGGTTGCTCTATTTATCGATGATGAGCGGTGTTTTTTCTTGTAGCCAAAACGAACTTCAAATAGGAATAAAAATCAAATCTAATTCTGAATAGGAATGGAAACTAAAAGAGAATAGGATTAGGCCATTAGGCCTTTGGCTGGACAACATGGGCATGGCCCAATACATTCCATACACCTCTGTGAGCTAGTGAGTGAAGGTGGCTTTTTATATGTTTATTTTACGTTATTCCGTGAATATGATCTTAGCTGGGTTAGATGCTATACAATTGCTAGTCATATAGCCGTTGTTTTTTTTTCCTTTTGATAAACTAATCTTTGTAGCTTATAACCCGAATATATACTTGTTAATCCCTGGTGTACACTTTCTGCTGGACATTAAGGCACAAAGAGTTCTTTTACCCATAATTTTCTTTTTTTCTTTCTTTTCATTTGAGTATTGTTGTCTGAATTTTCTGAATTTAAGTGAAAAAATATTAATGTCTCATGTTTTTTCTGTACCATCTTGGTACCAGTTTAATAAAATCTTTTACCTTATCAAAAACAAAAGATTAATATCTCACATGTTCCCCTGGACCATTGATGTGATGCATCAAATTTTAGGAATTATTTTCTCAATTTAACAAAACATTCTAGCCCATGTTGCATATACAACTGAAATGAAATTTACTTAAATCATTTTTTTAACTCAGGGAATAGTGAGTTTTCTCCTGATGAGGATGCACATGTTATTGCTGATTGTGTCAAGGTATATCCTTCTAAACCTAAGTAAATAGGGAAACTCTTAGGTTAGATATTTGTAGCCATTTCCTTCTACAATTGCTAACTTCTCTGCTAAATTTCTTCAGTACATTCTGCGGGAGTTACCGTCATCTCCAGTTCCTGCATCTTGCTGCAATGCCCTCCTGGAAGCATTTCGTAAGTTTTTCTTTTTTATCTCAATGCTGGGTTCCTTTGGACCCTTTATTTCCTTCTTGATGTAACCGAGATCATATAGAAGAAAGAAGAAGAAATGTTTTTCATACTCCCTCCATCACATTTTATATGACATTGTTTAACTAGGCTTTAAGATGCTAATATGAATTATACATTGTATTAGTGATAGTGGAACAAAATATTAAATCGTAATGTTTGTTTGATACAGAAGACATCACATAAAATTTTGAAATTGTTTACTTGAATTCTTGAAATTTGGTAAAAGTTGTATAGTAATAGGATGGTGTCAAACATTTTGAGGCGTTCCAGAAAAACAAAAGTGTCATAAATTTGAAACTTGTATATATCACTACTTGACTACTGTCTAGGCTTATTGTAAAGGTTCTGCATAATAATACTCTCTTCATTGAATATATCAGTTCTAGGCTAATATGCTTTCTCTGTTGATTAAATTATTTCAAGATATTTTGAGGATTCATCATGTATTGGCTAGTTTTATGCTGGTATTTAGCCTATCGCAACCCTCCTCTTTTATTCTGGCGTGAGCAAGCTCACACTGGCAGAGTTTATGATCATTTTCAGGAACTGAGCGTGTCAATCGAGTCAATAGCATGCGGTCAGCCATATGTGAGACGTTTCCAGAGCCAAATCGTCGCTTGCTGCAGAGGTTCTTATTACATCTTATCGATTTTATCTGATATTTTCATCTGATGCTTCACGGTTTGTTGGTTCCCATATACCTCATTCTATTATAATTTTTGGTGATGTCACCATAACTGCTCCTCCTTCTGACTATTTCATTTTCAAGTACGTAACTTTGAGTTTCCAGTCGAGCTTTATGCATGTAGATATTTATAGAATTGCTAGATACATGTTTAGATATCTATGCTCTTCTCAATGCTGTTAGATTTGCAATCTTTTTTTGCTTTGATTCTTTTGAATCAATTGATTGAACAACTCTTATGGGACTGTGAGAAAGCACGGGAGAAAAATATATTATTGATGTTTTAACTATATTACAATGAACCCTATTTATAAGTATACATAATACATAACCTACTCCTATTACATAATACAGGACTAGGACTGATTATATACATTCACATAACTATCTAACATTCCCCCTCAAGCTGGTATATATAAATTATATGTACCGAGCTTGTTACATATGTAACTAATACGAGGACCAGTAAGGGACTTGGTGAAAATATCTGCAAGCTGATCATTCGACTTCACAAACTATGTAGCATTATCTCTCGAGAGTATCTTTTCTGTGACAAAGTGACAGTCAATCTCAATGTGTTTAGTTCTCTCATGGAACACTAGATTTGATGCAACACTATCTGTTTCTTCTCAATGTGTTTACCTACCTCAGCTAACATGCCATATATCCTATATGTTAGCACCAGGTACACTTCTCAGTTTCTTGTTAGTCCACATGTCATCATCCACATTAGCTATTACGTCAACACTATCTGCTTAGTCAGCTTGTCATGTCAGCCTCTTGGCGTCTTGAGCAACAACAACAATAACAGATACTGTCTCAATCCCAAACTAGTTGAGGTCGGTTGGAATGAATCCTCAATGACCATGTTTCTCCATTTAAATTAATATCAGGCCATCAGTATACAAAACAAGAAAAATAAAAAGTGCTAGAAGTTCTCTTTGCCGTCCACATTAGCTATTACGTCAACGCTATCTGCTTAGTCAGCTTGTCATGTCAGCCTCTTTGCCTCTTGAGCAACAACAACAATAACAAATACTGTCTCAATCCCTAACTAGTTGAGATCGGTTATAATGAATCCTCAATGACCATGTTTCTCCATTTAAATTAATATCAGGCCATCAGTATACAAAACAAGAAAAATAAAAAGTGCTAGAAGTTCTCTTTGCCTTATCAACAATCAAAATTTTACAGTAAGTCATTAGAAAGGGTATTTGCTCCACTTAAAATCATCATCCCATTTTATAGCTTCCTCATCACCTCGTCGCTACTGTTTTTCATTGACTACCTTGATATACTTTGTTCTTCCCAAGACCCCTAATAAAGGATTAGCTGATGCGGCACAACACCAAACAGTAGCCGAAAACTGCCACTTTCTTTTTCTTGTAGAACTTAAGGATTGGTGACCTGTTGGAATATCCCAATTCATTGTCACTAGGTCTGAAAATCAAACATTTTACTTGTCAAGCTCAGAACCTAAATTACTTGATTTTGTTCACAATTGGCATGCATCACAATCTAACCCTCGATCTATGGCCATAGGGTCAGTCAAATTGAATAGACAGGAACAATTAATTAAATGCCAATTAGCACGGTCCTCTCAGAAGCAGAGGTTAGGGCTTGGTGCTAATGTCAAAGACTCGTATGCTCAGGGGTGCGTCAAGAATATGTCCGGGTAGGATATTCTAGAACATTGTATTTTAATTAGGATATTGCTTTGAAGCAAATAGTTTGAAAATAATGTAACATACTTATTAGAGTAGTCTAACAACTACTACACTTGAACTGAGTTTATTCGTCAAGAAAGCAGTTTTTCTCTCTCCTCATTCAACAATCCTATTTCAGTTCAATCTGAATCATAAGTGACTGTAGACAATGAACGATTTTGTCTTTATAGGCGAAATGCAGGTTAAGTTTGACATGTTAGCAAAACTCAAGCTAGTATTGTTCCTCTATTATCAAGCTTGCTAACTGGTGAACTGAAGTTTTGGATATTTTAACTTGTAAAAAGAAAAGAATAGTTTTGGACTTTCAGCTTCTCCTGGATTATTGTATACTTTGTAAGTCTTACATGATGTTTTTCCATGTGTGCATCAGGATTCTTATGATGATGCAGACTGTGGTTTCTCACAAAACTAAGAATAGAATGAGCACACCAGCAGTGGCAGCTTGCATGGCACCTTTACTTCTTCGCCCACTTCTAGCTGGAGAATGTGAGATGGAAAGTGATTTTGCAATGGGCAGTGACGGCTCTGTTCAACTTATACAGGCAGCTGCTGCAGCCAACCATGCTCAAGCTATTGTTATCACATTGCTAGAGGAGTATGAAAAATTGTTTGCGGTAAAGTTTATTTTCTCATCTTCATTTCTGTAGTGAGAAGTATAACACGGAAAAGTTTTATTAATTATGTCTAAAGTATTGTACAATGCCCTCTTTATATACAGTGATTACATAATAATAGGTATCTACTTCCCGATGTGGGACACTATACATTACTAGCTATTTAACACTCCCCCTCAAGCCGGTGCATATAAATCATATGTACCGAGCTTGTTACAACAACAACTAATAGGAGAACCTGTATGAGACTTGGTAAAAATATCTCCAAGCTGATCATTCGACTTCACAAACTTTGTAATAATATCTCTTGAGAGTATCTTTTCTCTGACAAAGTGACAGTCGATCTCAATGTGCTTAGTCCTCTCATGGAACACCAGATTTGATGCAATATGAAGAGCGGCTTGATTATCACACGCCAGTTCCATCTGGCTCATTTTTCCGAACTTCAACTCCTTGAGCAACTGCTTGATCCAAACTAACTCACACGTTGCCATAGCCATTGCCCGATCAGAAGGTGATCCTGTCTAATCAACATTTGTTTATTCAACAATCTGCTCATGGCCTCGATCCTCGAATAGTAATACTTTCCCTGGAGCTGATTTTATATATCAAAGAATGCGAACAACTGCATCCCAATGACTATTACAGGGAGAATCCATAAACTGACTTACAACACTCATAGGAAAAGAAATCTCAGGTCTAGCCACTGTGAGGTAATTCAATTTGCCAACCAACCTCCTATATATCGTAAGATCACTAAAAGGCTTCCTGGCAGATGATTCGGATCCATAGGAGTGTCCACAGGTCTACAGCCATTCATTCATGTCTCCTCAAGAATGTCTAAGGCATACTTTCGTTGAGAGATCATAATACCTGAGCTAGACTAAGCGACCTCACTATCCAGAAAATACTTTAATCTGCCCAGATCCTTAGTCTGAAAGTGCTGAAAGAGATGTTGCGTCAACTTAGTAATACCATTTGATCATTGCCGATAATAACAATATCATCAACATAAACCACAAGATAAATATAGAGATTGGAAGTAGAGTGTCGATAAGACACAGAGTGATCAACTTCACTATGAGTCATGCTGAACTTACCAAACCAAGCTCGGGGAGAATGTTTCAAACCATAGAGTGACCTGCGCAATCGGCATACAAGACCACTGGACTCCCTTTGAGCAACAAAACTAGGTGGTTGCTCCATATAAACTTATTCCTTAAGATCACCGTGGAGAAAAACATTCTTAATGTCTAACTGATAAAGAGACCAATGACGAACATCAGTCATGGACCAAAAGAGGCGAACAAATGCTACTTTAGCCACGGGAGAGTAAGTGTCGCTATAATGAAGCCTCAATACCTGTGTGTATCCTTTTGCAATAAAACGAGCCTTAAGCTGCCCAACCTGACCATTCAGGACATACTCGAAGGAAGAGGAATAAGCTCCCAAGTGCCATTCGCATGTAAAAGAGACGTCTCTTCAACCATAGCATGTCGCCATCCTGGATGAGATAGTGCCTCACCTGTAGACTTAGGGATGGAAGAAGTGGACAAAGATGATACAAATGCATAATGAGGCGATGACAAACGATGATAACTTAAACCGACATAATGGGATTAGGATTAAGTGTGGATCGTACACCTTTTCGAAGTGCAATTGGTGGATAGGAGGAGACGAATCCGTAGTAGGTGCAGAATCTGATGCAGGACGTGAATCATCTGGGCTTGATGCTGGACGTGGACGACGATGATAAATCAAGAGTGGTGGTCTTGTGGCTGGGGATGTAGGAGGAGCAACTATAGACTCCTCAAAAATCTGTATAGGTAGTCGTGGTTGTGGTGGTGCTATGGATGTGGATTCCTCACAAGTAGGTACAGGTAAGACCTCAGATATATTAAGATGATCAGAAGAAGTAAAGTAAGATTGAAACTCAGAAAATGTGACATCAGCTGACATAAGATAGCTACGAAGGTCAAGTGAGTAGCAGCGATACCCTTTTGAACCCAATAATAACGAAGGAGCAAACACGTAAGAGCACGAGGAGCTAAGTTATCTTTTCCGGGAGCTAAGTTGTGAATAAAACATGTACTCCCAAAAACACGAGAAGAAATAGAGTATAAGGGTGATTTAAAGAATAATACTGAATGTGGAATCTGATTTTGGATAACAGATAAAGGCATCCGATTAATCAAGTAAGCTATAAGAACTGCATCGCCCCAAAAACACAGCAGAACATGGGACTGAACTAGAAGTGTGCAAGCGGTTTTAATGAGATGCCTATTCTTTCAATGCTACCCGATTCTGCCGAGGGGTATACAGACAAGATATTTGATGGATAATTGTTTGAGAGGTCATAAACTACTGAAACTGAGAGGACAAGTATTCTAAAGTATTATCACCACGAAAAGTGTGAATAGAAACACCTAATTTGTTTTTAATTTTAGCAAAAAAAATCTTGAAGATAGAAAACAACTCGGAACGATCTTTCATTAGGAAAATACAAGTACATCTTGCATAATCAT
This sequence comes from Nicotiana tabacum, assembly GCF_000715075.1. Lineage (NCBI taxonomy): Eukaryota > Viridiplantae > Streptophyta > Magnoliopsida > Solanales > Solanaceae > Nicotiana > Nicotiana tabacum. Next base: position 56,719,249 of record NC_134097.1, read on the forward strand.
CAATGAACTAACTCTACTAAGCCCCCATATATTAGAATGAACTAAAGAAAAAATTGAATCTGAACGACTCTCAACACTACGCGGAAAGATGGCTAGGCTATGTTTCCTGTGAGAATGCATGGGAGAAAAATATTATATATTGATTAAAGTGTTGTACAACCCTGTTTATATACAGTAATTACATAATAATAGGTATCTACTTCCCGATGTGGGACACTAAACATGACTAACTACTTAACACTCCCCCTAAAGCCGGTACATATAAATCATATGTACCTAGCTTGTTACAGATGTAACTAATACGAGAACCAGTAAGAGACTTAGTGAAAATATCTGCTAGTTGATCATTCGACTTTACAAACTTTGTAATAATATCTCCTGAGAGTATCTTTCTCTAACAAAGTGACAGTTGATCTCAATGTGTTTAGTCCTCTCATGGAACACTGGATTTGACGCAATATGAAGAGCAGCTTGATTATCACACACCAGTTCCATCTTGCTGATTTCTCCGAACTTTAACTCCTTGAGCAACTTCTTGATCCAAACTAGCTCACACGTTGCCATAGCCATGGCCCGATATTCGGCTTCGGCGCTAGATCGAGCAATTACATTCTGTTTTTCGCTCTTCCAAGAGATCAAATTACCTCCTACTAGAACACAATATCCAGATGTAGAACGTCTATCAGAAGGTGATCCTGCCCAATCACTATCTGTGTACCCAACAATCTGCTCGTGGCCTCGATCCTCGAATAGTAACCCTTTGCCTAGAGCTGACTTTATATATCGAAGAATGCGAACAACTGCATCCCAATGACTATCACAAGGAGAATCCATAAACTGACTTAAAATACTTACAGTAAAAGAAATGTCAGGTCTAGTCAGTGTGAGGTAATTCAATTTGTCAACCAACCTCCTATTTCTAGTAGGATCTCTAAGAGGCTCCCCCTGTCCAGGCAGAAGCTTAGCATTCGGATTCATAGGAGTGTCAACAGGTCTACAACCCATCATTCCAGTCTCCTCAAGAATGACTAAGGCATAAATAACAATACCTGAGCTAGACTGAGCGACTTCAATACCTAGAAAATACTTCAATCTGCCCAGATCCTTAGTTTGAAAGTGCTGAAAGAGATATTGCTTCAGATTAGTAATACCATCCTGATCATTGCCAGTAATAACAATATTATCAACATAAACCACCAGATAAATACACAGATTAGGAGCAGAATGTCGATAAAACACAGAGTGATCAACTTCACTACGAGTCATGCCGAACTCCTGAATAACTATGTTGAACTTACCAAACCAAGCTCGAGGGGATTGTTTCAAACCATATAGTGACCTTCGCAATCGGCATACAAGACCACTAGACTCCCCCTGAGCAACAAAACTAGGTGGTTGCTCCATATAAACTTCTTCCTCAAGATCACCGTAGAGGAAAGCATTCTTAATGTCTAACTGATAAAGAGGCCAATGACGTACTGCAACCATGGACAAGAGAAGACGAACAAATGCTACTTTAGCCACGGCAGAGAAAGTGTCACTATAATCAAGCCCAAAAATTTGAGTGTATCCTTTGGCAACAAGACGAGCCTTAAGACGATCAACCTGGCCATTCGGGCCGACTTTGTCTACATAAACCCAACGGCAACCAACAGTAGACTTACCCGAAGGAAGAGGAACAAGCTCTCAAGTGCCACTCGCATGTAAAGCAGACATCTCCTCAATCATAGCCTATCGCCATCCTGGATGAGATAGTGCCTCACCTGTAGACTTTGGGATAGAAACAGTGGGCAAAGATGATATAAAAGCATAATGAGGTGATGACAGACGATGATAACTTAAACCGACATAATGGGGATTAGGATTATTGGTGGATTGTACACCTTTGCGGAATGCAATTGGTTGACTAAGAGGAGACAAGTCCGCAGTAGGTGCAGAATCTGATGCAAGACGTGAATCACCTGGGCCTGATGCTGGACGTGGACGACGGTGATAAGTCAAGAGTGGTGGAGCTGCAGAAGGTTGAACTGGACTAGGTGGTTGAACTAGACTAGGTGGTGGAGTGGCAACTGGAGCAGTAGGTGGTAGAGCTGGAGTTGTAGAGGAAGATGAATGGGAGATAGTGACTGAATCTCCAAAAGATGAACTCGTAGCACCTCAGAAATATCTATGTGATTATCTAGACCTCTGAAGTATGATTGGGTTTCAAAGAAGGTAACATCAGCAGACATAAGGTACCAGAGGTCAGGAGAATAGCATCGATACCCCTTTTGCTTTCTCGAGTAACCCAGAAATACACACTTAAGAGCACGAAGAGCTAACTTATCTTTTCCTGGAGTAAGGTTATGAACAAAACACATACTTCCAAAGACACGGGGTAGAAGAGAGAACAAAGGTAAGTGGGGAAACAAGACAGAATGGAACTTGATTCTGGATAGCTGAAGATGGCATACGATTAATAAGATAGCAAGATGTAAGAACTGCATCCCCCTAAAAACGCAATGGAGCATGAGATTGTATGAGTAGGGTACGAGCAATTTCAATAAGATGTTTATTCTTTCTTGAGCTACCCCATTTTGTTGAGATGTGTACGGACAAGATGTTTGATGAATAACCCCATGAGAGTTCATAAACTGCTGAAATGGGGAAGACAGATACTCTAGGGCATTATCACTACAAAATGTGCGGATAGAAACTACAAATTGATTTTGAATTTCAGCGTGGAAGGTCTGGAAAATAGAAAATAACTCAGGCTGATTTTTCATCAAAAATATCCAAGTGCACCTGGAATATTCATCAAATGAAACTGACAAAGCAGCGAAATCCTAAGGTAGAACTGACCCGACTAGGACCCCAAACATCTAAATGGACTAAAGTAAAATGTGACTCTGCTCTATTATCAAGACGCCGAGGGAAATGTGAGCGGGTATGCTTACCGAGCTGACATGACTCACACTCTAGAGTGGACAAGTGAGATAAGCCAGGTACTATTTTCTGAAGTTTTGACAAACTGGGATGTCCCAACCGTTTATACAATAAATCTGGTGACTCGGTAAAGGGACAAGTTATTGAAGGAAGACTAGATGTGAGTCCATGTGATTTTGCAAGGATAAGGTAATAAAGTCCATCTGATTCACGTCCGGTACCAATGATTCGCCTCGTACTGCATTCTTGTATAAAAACAAGGTCATCAACAAATAAAACAGCAGATTTAAGTGATATGGCTAAGCGACTAACGGTTATGAGATTAAAAGGACTACCGAGAACATAAAGAACAGAATCTAAAGGTAAGGAAGGAAGTGGACTTGTTTGACCTATTGCAGTTGTCATGGTTTGAGACCCATTGGCTATTGTAACTGTTGGAAGCAATTGAAAATATGAAATACTAGTGAAAAGAGATTTGTTACCAAAAATATGATCAGATACACCTGAATCAATGACCCAAGACTCAGAAGTTGAAGATTGGAAGACACAAGTCACACTACTATCTGTTTGAACAGCGGAAGCTATCCCTGAAAATGTGTGTCTACATGTTTTGTACTGAAGGAACTCAATATAATCCGGTAAAGAAACCATCTGGATTGGATTCAATGCATTGGATCCAATGGATTGTGAGTTAAAGGCTTCAGATATGAGTGCCATTATAATGTTGCACTAGAAAAAGCAAATTTTTTCTGAAAAGTACTGCTCACGACCGAAAAATCACTATTCACGCTGGATAAATATAAAAGTCGTCAGAATTTGATTTAAATTGGATGGGTAGGCTCGGAATTGCAAGGTGAACAAGCTGTCCTGAAGAGTTGTTGCCAAAAAATGGCTAGAAGGTGCCCCACGAGCCGGCGCGTGACGTCGGAACTTCGCCGGAATTTTTTTTCGGGCGGCGCGTGGGAGCGCGTGAAGGATTTTCTGACTGAGAATTTTTTATGGGTTGGTTGCCGGAGGCCGATCTACTTTGTGGTGGTGTTGGTTTTTGCACAACACTGACCAAAAGTGTATTTTTAGTTGCGGTAGACCTGTGTTTGCCGGAAAAGACTTCCGGTTGACTGATTTCTCTTTTCGGAGTTGCTGGAATTTATGCACAATGATAAATCTCTCACGATTGCTCTGATACCATGTGAGAATGCACGGGAGAAAAATATTATATATTGATTAAAGTGTTGTACAACCCTATTTATATACAGTATTTACATAATAATAGGTATCTACTTCCCGATGTGGGACACTAAACATGACTAACTACTTAACATTTCCCAAGTTGACATGACCCATGATCTAATGTAGACAAACTAGGCACCATCTTCTGAAGCTTGGATAAACTCGGATGTCCTAAATGTTTGTGAATTAGGTCCGGAGGATCTGTAACTGGACATGCTGTGGAGGGATTGAGTGAGTTTAGGTAGTAAAGGCTTTGTGATACACGCCTTGTGCCAATTGTCTGCCTCGTATTAAGTCCTGCATAATTAAAGGAATCATCAATAAAATATATACCACAATGAAGGGCACGAGTCAAATGACTAACAAATGCAAGACTAAAAGGACAGTCAGGGATATAAAGAATGGAATCTAGAGTGGCAAAAGATGGGGGATTAGCTTGTCCAGCTCCTTTTGCCTTAGTTTGGAACCCATTGGCTAAAGTAACCTTAGGAAGAGACTGTGAATACAAAATATTCGACAAAAGTGATTTATTACCAGAGATATGATCAGAAGCTCCCGAGTCCATGACCTACGGTTTAAGAGTACTAGAATGAGAAATACAAGCAAAAGAATTACCCGCAACAGGAACATCAATCTAAGCATCCGAGGCTACTTGTGGAGACGTTTGCTTACTTGCTTGATACTGAAGAAACTTATTATACTCCACTTCAGATAAAGAAAATTCCTGGTTACCTATAGTCTCGGTCTGAGCAACATGAACGTTTCTGGGTGGTCGACCATGTAAAGAATAACATACTTCACGAATGTGTCCAAGTTTATTACAATAAGAACACTTGGGTCGAGATCTCCCAAAACGACCTCCTCCTCGTCGATTCTCCATAGCCTGAGATGTCTGATTTTCCCATTGTCTGAGATGTGAGAATAGATGAGTCAATAGTTAGTAGTGAGACCACTATGTGACTGGGTGGCGCTACAAGACGAAGTAATCGAGAGAGTAGTTCATCAACTATAGGGACTGAAGGACTAGCCAAAATTTGGTCTCTCATCTAGTCAAGGTCATTAGGCAATCCAGCAAGTGTAAGAACTAGAAACATTTTCTCTCGTTGCTCTTGTTGTTTTTCAACACTAGCAGTGACTGGCATCAACTTCTCAACTTCCTCCATAACTGCCTGCACCTGTCCCAAGTAAGTTGACATATCCAATTCCTGTTTCTTTAAGTTTGTGATCCAAGATATCACATCGTAAAAGCGAGAAATGTCATTAGTGTATAAAGCACGATCCTTCTCCCAAACTGAATAACATGTCTGGAATTGATGAAACAAGGGCATTATCTTGGAATCAATCGATCGCCACAACAAACTATATAATTGAGCATCAACTTTCTCCCAAAGTCCTTTGGCTTTTTCATCTCCATCATTAGTCTTCTTGGCTAGGTGATCTTGAACACCTTGACCCTTGCACCACAACTCACCAGAAGAAGCCCAGGCTAAGGAGTTTGAACTTCCCATTATGTGTTCTGAAGTAATCATCAAACTTGAATTTCCAGAATCCATGCTTTTAAAACCAAAAACATCAAGTCCCAAAGAAATTGTTGGACCAAGCAGCATAGACTATCAAGAACAATAAAAAATCACAGGAACAGTGAAGGAAAAACATTGTCTCTCACCAGAAACTGAACAGTCGCCGAAAATTTCATCGGAGAATAAAAAGGTCATCAAAATTTGGTGTAACTTGGATGAATAGACTCGGAATAGCCTCGTGAGTAAGCTTTCCAAAAGAAGTTTTGTCACCAAATGCCAGATGGTAGCTCATGCGGCACGTGAGGAGATCTTGCCGGACTTTTTCTTCTTCTGGCTAGCGCGTGCGGGGTTATTTTCCGGCGAGGTTTGCTGGGGTCCGGTCGTCGAAGAGTGTAGGACACTGTGGTTGTGTTGGTTTTACTACAACACTGAGGGAAACATAGGTAACCCAATAACAACCCTAGAAGTCGCCGAAAATTGACGCGCGACGACTGTCTGGCGGAGTTTTCTTTCCCGAATGTTTCTCACCAATGCTCTGATGCCATGTGAGAAGTATAGCACGAAAGCGTTTTATTAATTATGCCTAAAGTATTGTATAATGCCTTATTTATATACAGTGATTACATAATAATAGGTATCTACTTCCCGATGTGGGACACTATACATTACCAACTATTTAACATCCATTACTAGTCTTCTTGGCTAGGTGATTTTGAACACCTTAACCTTTGCACCACAACTCAACAGAAGAAGCCCAGGCTAAGTAGTTTGAACTTCCCATTGAGGGTTCCGAAGTAATCATCAAACTTGAATTTTCAGAACCCGTATTTTTAGAACCAAATACATCAAATCCCAAAGGCATCGTTGGATTGGAGAGAGGCCTAGAAACAAATAATAAAAATAATCAACTGTATCTCGCTAAAATAGGGAAGGAAAAAGTGTTTTTGCCAGAAAATCACTATTTCTGCAGCAAATCACTATACCTGCCAGAACAAATTTAAAGTAATTGGAATAAAAAGAAAATATGATGGGTAGGCTCGAAATTGATAGGCGAACACATTGTCCAAAAGAACTTTCGTCAAAACCTGGCCGGAACAGGGTCCACATGCCGACGCGTGTGACAGACGCTTCGCCGGCATTAGAACTTCTTGCCGAGCGTGACGGTGCGTGGGAAGGTTTCTGCCGAACTTGTTTCTTGGGGTTTGGTGGCCGGAGCTTTCCGAGTATGTTAGTAGTGTTGGTTTTAGCACAACACTCAACAACAGAGAGGTGATGCAATCTAATCTTGAAAAAGTCGCTTAAATTTGATGCACAACGACTTTTCGACCTTTCCAGAGTTTCTCACCGATGCTCTGATACCATGTGAGAAGTATAACACGGAAATCTTTTATTAATTATGTCTAAAGTGTAGTACATTGCCCTATATATATACAGTGATTGCATAATAATAGGTATCTACTTCCTGATGTGGGACACTATACATTACTAGTTATTTAACATCTGTATTTTCATACTAACCGACATCGCTTTTGTATTGAGAACTTCTGTTTATTTGGAACCTCAGTTTGATGATATATCACTTTTTAATCTGCCATTGGATATTTGTATATTGAATGTTATGGGCATTTTCATTGACTCCTGCGTTATGGATACATGGGGCCTTTTGTCAACCTCCATGACTTGATCATTATACCTTGCAAAAAAGTAGAAGATAAAAGAATTGCTTTAGAAGTGAACTACAATCTTTTCAGATTGTGAAGCTTAATTCGCTAATCCACATGTTGAAAATATTAAACTTCTCCACAAATCCCTCCTTTACCACTTTAGCTGATTTCCAGTAGCCGTTGGATGCAATTCCTGCAACCCTATGTTATATAGTTCTAGTCAACCGTAGGTTAACCATATGAAAAGTCCTGCCTTTGCTACTTTACCCATCTTCGTGTGGTTTGCGGAGCATGAAAATAAGTTTACTATCCTTAATAGTGTGAGAATGCACAGGAGAAAATATTATTGATATTATTCTCTTATGTTAAACACAATACAATGAGCCCTATATATATATATATATACATGATACAATGAGCCCTATATATATACATAACACGTCTTACTCCTAATACATATGGGATTAGGGTTATTTACTACTATTTACATAACTATTCTAACACTCCCCCTCAAGCTGGTGCATATAAATCATATGTACCGAGCTTGTTACATATGTAGTTAATACGAGGACCAGTGAGGGACTTGGTGAAAATATCTGCAAGCTGATCATTCGACTTCACAAACTTTGTAGCAATATCTCCCGAGAGTATCTTTTCTCTGACAAAGTGACAGTCAATCTCAATGTGTTTAGTTCTCTCATGGAACACTGGATTTGACGCAATATGAAGAGCAGCTTGATTATCACACACAAGTCCCATCTGACTAATCTCACCAAATTTCAACTCCTTGAGCAACTGTTTGATCCAAATTAGCTGACATGTCGCCATAGCCATCGCTCGATATTCTGCTTCTGCACTAGACCGAGCAACCACATTCTGTTTCTTGCACTTCCAGAACACCAAATTTCCTCCTACTAAGATGCAATATCCAGACATAGAACGCCTATCAGAAGGTGATCCTGCCCAATTAGCATCTGAGTATCCAACGATCTGTTTATGGCCTCGATCCTCAAACAATAAACCTTTGCCTAGAGCTGATTTTATATACCGAAGAATGCGAACAACTGCATCCCAATGACTATCACACGGAGAATCCATAAACTGACTCACAACACTCACATAAAAGGAAACGTCGGGTCTTGTCACTGTAAGGTAATTTAATTTACCAACCAACTGTCTATATCTTGCAGGATTGTTAAGAGGCTCCCCCTGTCCTGGCAGAAGTTTAGAATTCGGATCCATCGGAGTGTCAACAGGTCTACAACCTGTCATTCCTATCTCCTCAAGAATATTTAAGGCATACTTTCGTTGTGAGATTACAATACCTGAGCTAGACTGAGCGACCTCAATACCCAGAAAATACTTTAGTTTGCCCAGATCCTTAGTCTGAAAGTGTTGAAAGAGATGTTGCTTCAATTTAGTAATACCATCCTGGTCATTGCCGGTAATAACAATGTCGTCAACATAGACCACCAGATAAATGCAGAGACTCGAAGCAGAATGCCGATAGAATACAAAGTGATCAGCTTCACTCCGAATCATGTCAAATTCCTGGATAACTGTGCTGAACTTACCAAACCAGGCTCGAGGAGACTGCTTTAGACCATAAAGTGACTGGCGCAAGCGACATACAAGGCCACGAGACTCCCCCTGAGCAACAAACCCAGGTGGTTGCTCCATATAAACTTCATCCACAAGGTCACAGTGTAAAAAAGCAATCTTAATGTCCAGCTGATAGAGGGGCCAATGGCGAACAACAACCATGGATAGAAAAAGGCGGACTGATGCTATCTTAGCCACAGGAGAGAAGGTATCACTGTAATCGAGCCCAAATATCTGAGTATATCCCTTGGCAACAAGACGAGCCTTAAGATGATCAACCTTACCATCCGGACCAACCTTGACTGCATACAACCAATGACAACCAACAATAGATTTACCTGAAGGAAGAGGGACGAGCTCCCAAGTACCACTCGTATGTAAAGCACACATCTCGTCAATTATAGCCTGTCGCCATCCTGGATTAGACAATGCTTCACCTGTAGACTTAGGGACGGAAACAGAGGACAAAGAAGATAGAAAAGCATAATAGGGTGATGACAAACGATGATAACTCAAACCGACATAATGGGGATTAGGATTAAGGATGGTCTGTATACCTTTCCGAAGTGCAATCGATGTACTAGGAAGAGACAAGTCCGTAGGAGGAGCAAGGTCAGGTGTAGGACGTGAATCAGCTGGGCCTGATGTTGGGTGCGGACGACGATGATATGTCAAGAGTGGTGTTCCTGTGGCAGAGAGTCTAGGAGGAGCCACACTAGACTCCCCAACGGTTGGAATGGGTAAGACTTCTATAGCGGAAGGTGAAGGAGGAGCTATAGTAGACTCGGGTAAGACTTTTGTGGCGGAAGGTGAAGGAGGAGCTATAGTAGACTCCTTAAAGGTCGGTATAGGTAAGACCTCAGATATAGCAAGGTGGTCAGAACGGTCAGAAGAGGTAAAGAGAGGTTTAGATTCAAAAAATGTAACGTCAGAGGATATAAAGTACCTACGAAGATCAGGTGAGTAACAATGATATCCCTTCTGAACACGAGAATAACCAAGGAAGACACTTGAAAGCATGAGGAACTAACTTATCTTTCCCAAGGGCTAAGTTATGAACGAAACAAGTTCTCCCAAAAACACGAGTGGGAACAAAGTAAGGGTGATTGGGGAAACAATACTGCATACGGTATCTGGTTCTGATGGGAGAGGAAGGCATCCGATTAACTAAATAACAAGATGTGAGAACTGCATCGCCCCAAAAACGCAACGGAACATGAGATTCAATGAGAAGTGTGCGAGCAGTCTCAATGATGTGCCTATTCTTTCTCTCTGCAACCCCATTTTGCTGAGGGGTATAAGGACAAGAGGTCTGATGAATAATTCCTTGAGAAGTCATAAACTGCTGAAATTGAGAGGATAAATATTCTAAGGCATTATCATTGCGACGAATAGAAACACCAAATTGATTTTTAATTTCAGCACAAAAATTCTGGAATATAGAAAACAACTCAGAACGATCTTTCATTAAGAAAATCCAAGTACATCTTGAATGATCATCAATGAAACTAACAAAATAATGAAATCCCAAGGTTGAACTGACTCTACTAGGACCCCATATATCATAATGAACTAAAGAAAAAACATACTCTGCATGACTCTCAATACTACGAGGAAAGGAGGCTCGGGTATGTTTCCCGAGCTGACATAACTCACACTCTAATGTAGATAAACTAGACAAACTAGGCACCCTCTTCTGAAGCTTGGATAAGCTTGGATATCCTAAACGTCTGTGAATTAGGTCCGGAGTATCTGTAACTAGACATGCCTTGGAGGAATTGAGTGAGTTAAGGTAGTAAATGCCTTCTGATTCAAGTCCTGTTCCAATCGTCTGCCCCGTACTGCGGTCCTGCATAATAAAGGAATCATCAATAAAATATATACCACAATGGAGGGCACGAGTCAAATGACTAACAGATGCAAGATTAGAAGAACAGCCAGGGACATAGAGAACAGAATCTAGAGTGACAGAGGGTAGGGGATTCGCTTGTCCAACTCCTTTTGCTTTGGTTTGAGATCCATTGGCTAAAGAGTAACAGTGGGAAGAGACTGTGAATACGCAATATTTGACAAAAGTGATTTATTACCAGATATATAATCAGAAGCGGCTGAGTCCACAACCCATTGTCCAAGAGTACTAGACTGGGAAACACAAGCAAAAGAATTACCAGCAACAGAAGTATCACTCTGAGCAACAGAGGCTATTTGTGGAGATGTCTGCTTACTTGCTCGATACTGAAGGAACTCATTATACTCCCCTTCAGATAAAGAAAAACCCTGGTTACCTGTAGTCTCAGTCTGAGCAACATAAGCATTTTTGGGTGGGTGACCATGTAAAGAATAGCACACGTCACGAGTGTGTCCAAGTTTATGACAATAAGAGCACTTGGGTCTAGATCTTCCAAAACGACTTCCTCCTCGTCTATTCTCCATAGTATGAGATGCCCGATTGTCCACTGACTGGGATACGAGGATAGATGAGTCAAGTGTCTGTGATGAGCTCACTGGGTGACTTGGTGCTGCAGCAAGGCCAAGTAATCAAGAGAATAATTCATCAACTGTGGGGACAGTCGGACTAGCCAAAATCTGGTCACGTACTGAATCAAGGTCATTAGGGAGTCCAGCGAGTGTAAGAAATAGAAACATCTTCTGTCGTTGCTCTTGTTGCTTTTCTATATTAGCAGAAACTGGCATCAATGTCTCAAATTCTTCCATGACTGCCTGTACTTGTCCAAGTAAGTAGACATATCCAATTCCTGTTTCTTCAAGCTTGTCATTCGCGATATTACATCATAGAAACGAGATATGTCATTAGTGTATAAATTACGAGGCTTTTCCCAAACTAAATAACATGTCTCGAATGGACGGAACAAGGGCTGGAATCAATAGATTGCCACAGGATACTACATAACTGAGCATCGACCTTCTCCCACAGTGTTTTGGCCTTTTCATCACCTTCGCTAGCCTTTTTTGTTAAATGATCTTGAACTCCTTAACCTTTACACCACAACTCGACAGACGAAGCCCAAGCTAAGTAGTTTGAACCACCCATTAAAGGTTCTGAGGTAATCATAACACCAGAACTGCCAAAACCCGGGTTTTTAGACCCGAAAGAATTGACTCCCAAAGACATCGTGAAAACTCGCTGAAACAGATGAAGGAAACACTGTTTTTGCCGGGAAATTACTGTAGCTGCGGGAAAAAATCAGTGTAGATGCGGGAAAAAACTCAAAGTGGTCGGAATCAAACGAAAACAGGATGGGTAGGGTCGGAATTAGTAGCCGACCCAACTGTTCTGAAGATCCGTTGTCAAAAAATGGCCGGAAAGGGCTCCACGCGCCGGCGCGTGAAGCAGATCTCGCCGGAAAAAAATCCGTCGGGCGGCGCGTGGCGGCGCATGAGAGGTTGTCTGCCGGAGGTGTTTGATGGGGTTTGGTCGCCGGGGGTTGGGGGATGTTGTGGTGGTGTTGGTTTTTGCATAACACCGATGGAAATTGATTTTTTCCGAAAAACAGCCCTAAAAGGTCACCGGAATTGATACACGACGACTCTTTTGGGTGGGTTTTCTTTCCCGGATGTTTTCTCACTGCTGCTTTGATACCATGTGAGAATGCACGGGAGAAAATATTATTGATATTATTCTCTTATGTTAAACACAATACAATGAGCCCTATATATCTCTATATATATATATACATAACATGTCTTACTCCTAATACATATAGGATTAGGTTATTTACTCCTATTTACATAACTATTCTAACAAATAGAAACACAGCAATATAAATCATTAACTAACAGAAATATAGCATAAGCAATACTTCCATGCCTAATGTGGTTATTCCTTAGGATCAGTTTCCAAAAAAATTGCAGAAAGAGTATTATAGGTAAATGCTTGAATAACCTGGATTAGGAAATTTCTGCAGAAAATGAAGTTTTCTATGTTGATTTCCAGTCCCCTTCTGTTCACGTAGCAGTTGAAACTCTTTGCAGGAAGGCTCTGTATCGCCTGAACTATACTCCGACTCGGACGGTAGTGGAAGCGAGAGTGAAGAACTTACTGATGATGATGAAAGCTATGAGGATGATTCACAGGAGGGATCTGATGCTGATACTGATGATGATTTTGAACGTGAGTCCAGCCCAACAACCAGTGAGGTTGGTGAATGTGAAGATAGTAACAAGGTTCTTTCCTATTCCCTTCATTATCCTATTGTCAGCCTTATTATTGTTATCTCGTGCGTTTCCGCTGATCCTGTGTGATGCTAAGGACTTTTTAAATCAACCCCATCCCTTCACGCCCTTCAGGGGCTGCATGCTGCTTGTATATCTGTCCTTGAAAACTTGTGGTTTGCTTGTCAATTTGTAATTTCCTCTTTCCCATTTTATGTGCACGCTTTCCTGTTTAGTCTGTCCCAAAAAGAATGACACATTTCTCTTTTGGAAACTATTTAGTCGTAGCATCCCCATTTTATCCTTAAGGACATGACTTGTTGGGAACCGTTTAGTATAAAAGTTGGGAACTCTCACCACCACTCATTTAAAAATCTTCTTTAATTTCTTAAACTCCATGCCCAATCAAACACCTTCATGTAAGATGGGTCGGAGGGAGTAGTATTTAGTGGATATGAAGATCAACAAAAATTGATCCCACCATGACCCAGATGTTTAACCAATTTGTATTGCATGATTTCGATGTGCAAAATGATATTGATTACCTGAATATAGTCGAAAACTATTTTGAGGAAATGGAAAATCTCTAAAAAAGCTTGCTGATAATGTTAGTTATCCCTCTGCTTTCATGCAGTCCTCTTGAACTATTTTTAGTACATATTTGCTCCTCCGCACGTCAACTTCTGTCACTTCTCCCTAAGGATATAGATTAATGTCGCAGAGCTCTCAAGTTTCTAAATCTGGTTCCAAGTCTCCCGAAGCAGACAGCGAAGCCAGTAGGTGCTTGCCTAGAAGTCCACCTCATACTTCTATTCAGCATGATCCAGTGGAAGGAAGCAAGAGTGTTCCAGTTCAAAGTAATGAAAATTCAAGGACACAAGGAAATGAATGTGGTGAACAATTGGGAGCTGAACTGGCAAAGACATCTACTTCCCAAAAGTCAATAGATATACAAAGTAGAGTTGCCCAAAGCATTCAGCGCCCTGCTCTGTGGGGGCGCTCTCCTGTAAGTATAATTGAATGCTTTTGGCTGACAATTACCTTTTCAAAATAAACTGTGTAGTCTATTTTTCTGGTATGCCACCATGTTATCACTTTTCCATATGGACTTTCACATATATTTATTCCTTAAGCTTAGCATTGTGAGATTAAATTAAATGTGGTATTCGGCGTTATTACATCTGTTTTGACTATAGTACTTGGGTGTAAATTTTTGATACTTCTATTATTGTTTTTTCTTTTCTGAGTCTAGGCCAAGAAGAACCTCTCGATGGAATCTATCAATGTCCCTCTTGATGACGTGTAAGTGATAAAATTATCAGAAGTTGATTTTACGTTGAAGATAGGGTTAAACCAAGGTATAATATAAAAGAAAATTAGTACTCACTCCATCCATTTTGAGTGATGGTGTTTGACTAGGAATGAAATTTAAGAAAAAACCTTGCAAAATTTGTGGTCTAAAATAAGCCATAGACATTTGTATGTCTATATATCATCTCATTAAAAATAAATTGAGAAGATTAAAGTTAAATTTTTAAAATATAGAAGTCAAAGGTGTCATTCTTTTTGGGACAGAGAGTGTCACATAAATTGAGACAGAGGCAGTAAGTAAAAGTAAGTTCTTGAACAACGAGGAACCAACTTATAAGAGAAATTTTGGACTAAGTAGAGAAAGAAAAATAAGAACACCCAATATGATCAAACGCTATAGTGTAAACAGCATTCATGCAACAAGTGTAATCAGCAATGAACAGAAAAATCCCCTACCCTGCCTTAAATTTCTTACATTTATATACATATGATTAAATTTCTCATTTTTGGTATCTTTGCATTTGGACTTGCTTTAGGACTGAAGTCCAAAGGCTTGAGGTCACTAAAACTGACTTGCAATCCAAAATTGCAGAGCAGGTACCTCTTATGAGATTCTCATTCTTACGGAATGCATTACTTTTCCTTTTGTTATTTTTCTATAATTTGTTTATTTAAGTATTGAAAATTGGTCTTGGTGTGACACATCTCTTCTTTGTAGGCCAAGGGGAATGCCCTTCTGCAAGAAAGTATGGAGAATCGAAAGAATGCATTGCGCGAGCGTCGTCTGGCACTTGAGAAGGATGTATGCACCTGACACTTTCCTTTTGCTTTTATTATTGTTCTTCTTATGACATTGAGTGCAGGTGAATGTTTTACTTTCCATCTTTTCTTAACAAGTGTTCTCCGTTCTCCATGCTCTGCACGTGTATGGCTTTATGAGCTTGCTACATAATTAAACTATATTTTCCATGAGGTCTGACTGAGATTTCAGATCTTTACCCATGCACTCTTGTTATTGTGTCATTACCTAGGATTTATTTGCATATCTACTTTCTTCAACAAAAAACTTTGAAGATCAATTTTGAATTTAGATCATTTATGAAGAAATAATGGGTAATTCAACTACTAGTATCCAGTTAGACAATTTGCTATTTGTTTGCTTTAACTTCTAAAATCTCTATGGGCACATACTAGTAAATATTTTCAATACCTTGTCATAATTAAGTTAATTTTAATTTTTAAAATCTCTATGGGCACATATTAGTAAATGTTTTCAATACCTTGGCATAATTAAGTTAATTGATACCAACTTTATCATGACCCAGAATGCCACCAACGGTCGTGATGGCACCTATCCTCTATGGCTAGGTAAGCCAACATCCATTATAGAGCAAACCAACATAATCAAGGTAAATATACTCTCTCCGTTTCAATTTAGATAAGGTAGTTTGACTCGGCACGGAGTTTAAGAAAAAAAAAAGAAGACTTTTGAAACTTTTGGTCTTAAAAGCTTAAGGGGTAAAAGCTTTGTGGGGCCATGACATTTGTATGGTTATAAAAGCTTCTCATTAATGGTAAAATGAAAAGTTTAAAGTTGAATTATTTCCAAATTTAGAAATGTGTCATTTATTTTGAAACGGACTAAAAAGGAAAGTACCTCATCTAATTTGAAACGGAGGGGTAACTGAAATAGCATAACTAGCGGATTAAGACTTCAACAATAGATAGCATATGGACACTACAACATCAAATCCCCATAACCTGGTAGTATGAAGTCATAGGCTCTAAAACAGAATACTATGAAATCTCTCAAAAATACAATATTGTCCGAATGCATAAATAAAAATACGAAAGATCAGGGAATGGGACTCCAAGGGTCTGCGAGCAATCATGCAGCACTACCTCGAGTCTCCTCTGACGACTACAAGGCTCACTCCTGAAGTCCGCTATTGCCAATGCCTGGATCTGCTCAAAAATGTGCAGAAATGTAGTATGAGTATGGGACAACATATACTTAGTAAGTATCAAAACTAACCTCGGTAAAGTAGTGACGAAGTTCAAGTCATGTGACATTTACTTAATCAAATAAACATGTATAGTTCATAATTATTTACAGCAAGACTATGAAAAGAGATACAATATCATCATATATCAAATCAAAAAATATCAACTCAACATGGATAATTCTATCTCAACTAACAAGTCAAAAACAAATAATAGCGACATCAAGTAGAATGTTAGAATTCAACATATAAAGCTTATAAAATGCAAGATAAGGCATAGGTGATTCACTTAAATGATCAAAGTTTCTGTTAGAATAGCTATGTGAATATATATGTAATTAGTCCTAGTCCCATAAGTAATAGGAGTAGGTTATATATTATGTGTACTTATAAATATGGTTCATTGTATTACAATTAACATCAATAATATAATTTTTCGTGTATTATTCCTCACATGGTATCAGAGCGGCAGTGAGAAAACATCCGGGAAAGAAAACCCAGCTGAAAGTGTCGCCACGCTTAAATTCCGGCGATCCTTTTAGGGTTGTTTTTCGTCAAACCAATTTCCATCGGTGTTGTGCAAAAACCAACACCATCACAAGGTCCCCCAACCTCCGCCGACCAAACCCCAACAAATAGCTTCGGCAACTGACATCTCACGTGCTGCCACACGCCAATCAGCGGTTTGCTTTTCCAGCGAGATCTACTCTACGCGTCGGCGCATAGAGCACTTTCCGGCCACTTTTTGACGAAATTTCTTCAGAATAGATGGATCGCCTTCAAATTCCGAGCCTACCCATAATTTTATTTTTAAATTCCGAGCACTTTAAAAAAAATTCCGGCAGCTACAGTACTTTTCCGGAAGTGCATTGTTTCTCCGGCAACTACAGTTGATTCTTTATTTTATTTGGTGCTAATTTGCTGAACCTCTTTTCTATCTAACAATGTCTTTTGGCAGTTGATGCTTTTGGGGTCTAAAAACACGGGTTCCGGAAGTTCCGGTATTATGATTACCTCAGAACCTTTAATGGGAAGTTCAAACTATTTAGCTTGGGCTTTGTCTGTCGAATTGTGGTGTAAAGGTCAAGGTGTTCAAGATCATTTAACAAAAAGGGCTAGTGAAGGAGATGAAAAGGTCGATGCTCAGTTATGTAGTACCCCATGGCGATCTATTGATTCCAAGTTGATGCCCTTCTTCCGTCCATTCCAGACATGTTATTTAGTTTTGGAAAAGGCTCGTACTTTATACACTAATGACATATCTCGTTTCTATGATGTGATATCGCGAATGACAAGCTTGAAGAAACAGGAATTGAATATGTTTACTTACTTGTGACAAGTACAGGCAGTCATGGAAGAATTTGAGAAGTTGATGCCAGTTTCTACTAGTATTGAAAAGCAACAAGAGCAACGATAGAAGATGTTTCTAGTTCTTACACTCGCAGGACTTCCTAATGACCTTGATTTAGTACTTGACCAGATTTTGGCTAGTCCGACTGTCCCTACAGTTGATGAATTATTCTCTCGATTACTTCGCCTTGCTGCAGCACCAAGTCACCCAGTGATTTCATCACAGATACTTGATTCCTCTGTCCTTGCATCCCAGTCAGTGGACAATCGGACATCTCAAACTATGGAGAATAGACAAGGAGGAGGTCGTTTTGGAAGATCTAGACCCAAGTGTTCTTATTGTCATAAACTTGGACACACTCGTGAAGTGCTCTATTCTTTATATGGAGCAACCACCTGGGTTTGTTGCTCAGGGGGAGTCTCGTGGCCTTGTATGTCGCTTGCGCCGGTCACTTTATGGTCTAAAGCAGTCTCCTCGAGCCTAATTTGGTAAGTTCAGTACAATTATCCAGGAGTTTGGCATGACTCGTAGAGAAGCTGATCACTTGGTATTACTAAGTTGAAGCAACATCTCTTTCAGCACTTTCAGACTAAGGATCTGAGCAGATTAAAGTATTTTCTAGGTATTGAGGTCGATCAGTCTAGCTTAGGTGTTGAGATCTCTTAACGAAAGTATGCCTTATACATTCTTGAGGAGACAGGAATGGCAAGTTGTAGACATGTTGACACTCCTACGGATCCGAATTCCAAACTTCTGCCAGGGCAGGGGGGAGACGCTTAGCGATCCTACAAGATATAGGCGGCTCGTTAGTAAATTAAATTACCTCACAGTGACTAGACTTGACATTTCCTTTCCTGTGAGTGTTGTAAGTCAGTTTATGGATTCTTCCTGTGATAGTCATTGGGATGTAGTTGTCCGCATTCTTCTGTATATAAAATCAACTCCAGGAAAAGGACTATTGTTTGAGGATCAAGGCCATGAGCAAATCGTTGGATACCCAGATGCTAATTGGGCAGGATCACCGTCTGATAAACGTTCTTTTTATGGAGATTGTGTTTTAGTAGGAGGTAAATTGGTGTCTTGAAAGAGAAAGAAACAAAATGTCGTGCAGGTGACAGTACAGGTAATAGCGCCCTCGCTGCCGTGTTAAAAAGAATGGAGGAGATGGAGAACGTGAACAAAGAACTCAAGGAACAAATGAAAGAGCATCAAGAACGGGTAGACAAATGACTTACCCTGAGAGTAAGGCCGACGATGCTCTTGGAAAGAGTACTGCCACTCAACTCCCCGAGAGTCTGGTGCTTAGCATCGGAGCAGAAGGGGCCGAATGCCTGAATCACATCCTCGGTATTTTTAAGCAGGTCGTGATTCACCGGGATTGTGATGTTCCTCGAACCCCCTTCTGCTCTCACCTTGATGTGAGTCGTCCCGCTATCGATCATCTCATGCTCTTCGGGATCAAAGTCAGAATCGAACTCATCACCAATGGGCTCAGCCTGCTCATCACATTGTTCGGCTAGCAATTTTCCCTTTCCCTTATCGGCCGGGGAAACTGCATGGGCTAGTTCGGTGGGCGGAGCCTCTTCGCGCCTAGGAAGCGCAGGATCTTCATAAAAGGCATTCATGGTGGCCTCATCCCCTTCGGACCGCAAAGAAGCTGCAATGTCGGCTTCCTCCAACCAAGGCACCTCTGGGGCCGCCCCAACATCTCCCTCGGCCGAGGTCGTCACAACATCTTGCACCTCGACCTCGGAGGAGACTTCAGATAAGTTAACCACCACTGGTACACCAGCTCCCCCATCTACGACCCTCCTCTTCCGGGGCCTCAAGTCCGTGCCGCGCGGGGAAACCTCATCGTCGTCAACCCGGGAAAGAGCCGAAGGGAGAACAGACATAGTAGTCGAAACGGCGGCAGGAGTAGAGGAGGCAACGCCCCTCCTCCTAAAAGAAGGTGTCAGCGCCAGGTTCCTTTTGACAACCTCCTTGGCGAGGCCTAGAAAGAAACACAAAGATAAACACAATAAGACCGACGGATACGAATACAACACCATCCAAAAACAACGCATCGATGTTACCTTTCTGGGGGGAGCCGGTTTGTACTTTTGCCAGAAGCTAGGCCAATCTCGGATTCCCACAGTACAAGGAAGGACCTGCCTGACCAAATTGAGATGCGTCACCAATTGGAGGCTCCGAGCAGTAGCTACAAGATGAGAAGAGTCAATCCACAAAGTCAAATATGTATGATCACATGAAAGAACGTAGACAAGTAAAAGTACTTACTAGCGTGGTTTTAAGACTCCGGGAAGTCCGTGACATCAGCCACAATGGACTCAGTCTTGACAAAAAAGAAGTTGAGCCAAAACTGTCGACTACCCTTGTTGTCTGTATTGAGAGAGAAACACTGCTTGGATTATTCCCTCATGCTATTTGAGTTTACATAGTAACGTCTATGTGTTCTACGAAAGCAAAGAGAATCAAAAGTACATAATTGTAGGAAAGGAATCAATCTGAATGAGCCTAACTGATGTATATATATAAAATCCTAACAATGTTTACCAGATCCTAACAACATATCATTCCTAATGTGGAAGTATTGATTCAGAATGATGGTCTCGTTAAAGTTCCATGAAGATTCTTCCATTAAATAGCTAAACTGAGACTATTAATTTTTATGTATTTATTTTTCATTTAGTGATTACTGTCTTAGAATAGTAAATATAGTGTTAGCCTTTCCCTTAAACATACTGACATTGTTGGTATGGGCAGGTGGCACAGCTTCAGGAGCAACTGCAGAAGGAAATGGAGTTAAAGAAACTTCTGGAAGCTGGAGTCAACATGCCTCTGGTCATGTCACCCGCCTCTTCCGATATTGATGGAATGGTCAGTTTATACTAAACTAGTCACTTCTGGTGAATGGCTGGCTTATGCTGGAAGTGATCATTTTGTTTGTGGTATGGTTGAAGGAAGAGATTGTGGAGATTGGTCAAGCAGAGGAAGATATCAATTCCAAACAGAGGGATAATGATCTTAGACTGCAGCGTAATGAACAAGGTGAACAAAATTCCACACTTTGTCGTGATGAGAGAAACCAACCTCAGCAAAGACTAAATTATCAAGGAAAAAAGTAAGGCTCACATCATTTCCTCCTTGTTTCAGATTTGCTTCATGACCTTACTGTTTCTGGTCAAACTTTGTTTATCTCTACTTATTGTGGCTATCTAACTTCCTACTTCTGCAAGCTTGCTAATTAATCTTTCATTATAAAAGAAAAGGAAAGAAAATGCAAGGACAGAATGATGCATGCGTTAAAGTTAAATTTGTCTCCATTATGAACATTTTTTTTTCTGGATGCTTGTGCACAAAGCCTTTTAGCATGTAGGTTTTAGTTTCAAGGGCATTTTGATGCTTCAAAATCATGAGACCACTTAGCATTTTCATTTCAACATATCCTGCTTTATTTTG
The DNA here is from genome assembly GCF_000715075.1 of Nicotiana tabacum. Lineage (NCBI taxonomy): Eukaryota > Viridiplantae > Streptophyta > Magnoliopsida > Solanales > Solanaceae > Nicotiana > Nicotiana tabacum. The sequence goes on from NC_134097.1 coordinate 56,740,490, forward strand.
GTTTCTTATTTTTCATCAACGTGACATTGGTGCAGCAGCGATAAACAGAAGGATGTGGAAACTAATGCTACTTCACAAAATCTTGAGAAGTCAACCAGAGATGAGGTACATGTTTTTCATTGTCTTTTGACCAAAGCAGATTACTTTGGCTTAGCAATAATGTAAGGTAGAAAACTGCAAAATCATGCTAATCAGCTGAATTGGTCGAGTATGGCAAATTTGGATGGTTGATATTTTATTGAATCTCTGTACTACATCATCAAGCTCTCCATTAATCATTACTATGTCTTGTCAGAAAAATGGGTACAAACTGTTTAACCATGCAATTGAAAACGATAATCATCTTACTCTTCTGATATTTCTTTATCAGAGGGATATTGTCATACTACTGCAGCATCTTGACTCTTTATGTGTAAATGGTTTAGAATGTACCACCCCATATGCTGTATGTGTGACCTGTCAATTCTTCTCATAATTGATGTTTGAAGTACGGAATGTAGTCCCAGAACCAAGGTCTGAACCTCATTCAGAGGATCTTTGTCATTTCCTTTGACAAAGATTTCCACAGCGAATTCATTTCCATGAAATGGTCGATAAAACGGAAAGGAAGATGCTCCTTGCCTATTTTTCTTATCATCTCCTCATGTCAAAGGAAAATCATTTTTGCACAATACAAACTTTGTGCTCAATGTGTGACATGTCTTAACATTCAAATCTTTTCCAAAAGGAAGTGGATAAAATATCAGTTATATCTATCCGAAAATTGAATATTTACTGAATTGAAAAGGAAAACGACATAGTTTCTATATGAACATGGGCAAAAACTTCGTGAACTTTCTATACTGTTGAGGTGTACTAGAGAGCTATGTTGTTTGGACTCTCTGAAAACGTCGTCGGGTGCGTGTTGGAACCTCCAAAAGTAGTACATTGTTGGAGAATCTGACACGGGTGCAGCAGCATTTTGGAGAGTCTGCACAACATAGCTAGAGAGTTTTTCATTTGCAGATATGTATTTGTACTTCTTGCATATTCTTGAAACAATGCCGTTTACAGTTCCAGACATGTGTGTGTCTATTTGAACACATGCCTGAATTCCTGTGAGCATTTCAATGTGTTGCTATTTTTAACACCTCTCCTGTCTTCAAAAAAACTTGGTCCACTTTTAGTCAAAAGATGCCAATAGAATGGAAAAAACTTAATCTCAAGCACACTTAGTTTCACTATCTATTTTGGACTGTAGGTAGTATAAATATTGGTAATGTTTTAGCTTGACTTTTTTTAATATACCTTATGTGAATTTGGAATCATTACTTGAGTTTATTGTGATTTTTTTCATGTTTAAGTTAGTATGCCTTTGTTCCGCTTGATATAGATGCCTAAAAAAATTTCCTTTAATATTTCATGGATTATCAATGTATTAAGGTTTATGACCAATGTAGTTGTAAATAAAACATCTTCAGCATCAGACTTGTTCAAACAAGGCAGATTGTGACAAGGACAAGAAGCATGAATCTCAGTTATCAGGAAATAAACACCTACCTCAGAGTACGCAATCAGATTCATCAAGCAGTCCCAAATCTTCTGTGGCTTTGGTCACTTCCTCGTCTCTGGAAGCGGGAATGGGCAAGGGGCCTTCGACCAGTGCCAGAAAATCTGGTTCCACAAATGAGGTAAGTTTTACTATTCATTTGAGGAAGTTAGGATTTTGTCTTTATTTGGTGGATATGAGCTGAAAGCCTGATAAATCTTTGGTTGAGGAACTTGGTGTAATTTCATAGGATAGAATAACTTCTGCTTAGCAAACTGGACAAAAGCCTGCCTTTTCTTCTCATATCCCTGGATCAAATATTATATTTTTCAGACTGCCTTGGTTAGACACTTTAAATCATTGAACATTAACTTTTGGTTGGGGAGGAAGATGAACAGGAAGATTCATCTATTTTTTGTGCATATGGCAAGATCTTGTTTCTCTTAACATTGGTATTTTACATAAGAAAGCATGCCTACAAATAAACGTTGTATTGTATTTATATATATTGTGTACCTTTTCTAATAAGATCTAGTCATCCTTCATATCTTTTGCTTGCGAAGAATTTGCTCCTTTACATTTCTGAATGACCCAATGCTACAATATCTGTATTATCAAAGCTAACAAACAGGCTCTACTTGAAGGAACATCGAACTCCAGCTACAAATGAGCTCCTAAATCTTGACAAAGGAAATTTTGATCAGCCTGTCCACAACTTTGAAAGAAGTGAAGGGTCTGAATCTCACCACTCTCTGGACAAATCTCCAAGTCAAACATCTGACAAGAGTGGATCAGATAGCCATCAAGTTCTTCGTGAACCAGATCAAGGAACAAAATCTTAAGTCCTTCCAAATTCTGAAAGAGGAAAACCAGAGAGTTTTCCCAAGTGGGGTTGAACTCTGCTTCCTTCAAGGACATATTTGAGACGATCACATGATTATCAGATAGATGCTTGTGGACCAGATAAGAAGACGATGAGCATGCTTTTTGCATACGATCTTGATTGGTCCGTTGAGAACTGATTGTGATGCCAATGTTGCCACAGTCGAAGTTCTGAGAATTTGCCTCAGTCGAAGTTCTGAGAATTTGCTGGGCCAAATATGTACAGGTCATCCATCAGCTGAGGTGTAATGCATTTGTTGCAGTGCCACTAAACCAAATTTTGCTTGATCTGACACAAAGCTGATACTTTTGTTATAGTTGTATGTCCGGTAGAGAACGAAACAACTATGCCTACTGGATTAAGGTGTAAAATTTTCTTGCAACACTTCTTTCGAGTGTCAATTAGAGGAATGGTGTCCCTGAAGTACCTAAGATAAGATAGTTTTGTTTCCATTCAACTGTAAAGAAAGTTGGATGCTTCCACACTAGAGAATTTTTGGAAGACATGATTAGTTAGGTTCCTGGTTATTGCCTCAAATTTATTGTTTCAAGCCGTTTAAGTTTGCCAATCCTGTTCACCTTTCTAGGTTGTTTTGGGACATCCAAGGTCGACACAGGGACTTATTTTGCACCTTTTGTGTTAGAAAGAAAAAGAATACCTTCTTATATAGATAATTCAGTACGTTTGATAGGAGATAAGAAGAGTCCATAAACACATTATGCATGTTCTTAAGCATCTTGACGATTTAATGAAATGATTATCTGACATAAAAATCCAATTTAATTTACTGCATCCGATCACTGCTCAGAAAGTGAAGGGGACATTGGAAAAACTCCATAGCTCAGAAATATCAATTGGTGGTTACTTGGGTTCTTCGCTCCTCTTTCTCTGTTGCTAGGATAGGATAGTTCTATAAACTGCTCTTGCATACTGCCTCCACGCCTCCACCCCACAAACCTAGCAGTAAAGCTCGATATGAACCATGGCTACATTAGTTGTGTTCCCAATACCCGCGCCAATGCCACCTGCTAGTTGTGGGGTCCATCCCATTGGTTGGCAATAGCCTTATGCCTATTGTGCCTATACTATAACAGAGATCTTTGGTCAAAGATCTTACTTGGAGCCAAAGTTTAGATAAGTGGACGAGATTAAAAATGCTTTTGTAGCACACTTGGAGCGAACGACTCTTTTTTCTTATAAAAGGAGGACCTCTTTCACTTCTTTAGTCACACCAACAAAGAGAGAAAGAAAGACTGAGGCATCACAGACATGATAAAAGAAAATAGTGTGTGAAGAAAATAAAAAGTGTGAGCGATATAGTAGTGAGGTGAAAATATCAAAAGAGGGTTATTTTTTTTTGAGTATTGTAGTGGTTTTTATAGTATTTTACTCGGGCTTACAAAGTATAAAATTCCTTATTATAGTGATATCAGTTGCTCCTCTCAAGGTCGTGGTTTTTTTTCCTTATTCGGAAGGGTTTTTCACGTAAAAATCTTGGTGTTGTTATCGCTCTTTTATTATTGTTGATAACTGTATCTCGGTGCTACGTTATTATACCGCTTTATTACCATGAATATTACTTCTGTGTGGGGTTTAATCCCAACACTAGTAACCCTGCAGCTATCTTGCGTCCCATCTTCTTTTGTTTGAAAACATCCAAGTCTGGTAGTGGAGTATAATGTTTCGCGTACGACTGTGGAGGATAGGAACACCTTCTGTTTGGTTATTCCAACAGAGTTAAACGGGTCCAGTCCTAACAGATAGTTGCGGCTCTGATTGAGATTTCTTAATGTTGTATTGTTGATAGTTGGACTATTGAAAGCGAGAGCAAGACGAAGAGCGTAAACTTGTGGATTGATGATTGGTTTAGGAACATGGTTTTCTCCTTGAGCTGATAGCAACTAATGAAGCAATACCACCTTCAATAAATCCTTTCAAACCCATGATTAAAATTCAGTGTTCTAATAAATTTCAACTTTTTTCTTGTAATAAGGAACACGGGTTTTGCAGTAAAAGAATGTGTATACGGTCAAAATCGTATGCCTCCGATTTATAGGCTCGAGGGTTTGCCCTAGGCCCGAGTCCGGACGAGGTCGAGTTCGAGACCGGCTGACCAGACTTGAGCTCGAAGACAGAGAGCGATGCCCGGAGATAGGAGTGCGAGGAATACCGGGGCCAAGTGTGCTCGACCCCGAAATAGTACCGTTATGGATTTGTACCAGAACGGGCTATATTTCTGCCTCGTCCCCAAAGTCATGGCACAAATCCCGGAATAGGATTGTACAATTCTGTACTAGGCTGTACCAAGAATATTCCTTACTGTAAATAGAAATATACCTTATTTAGGAGTTCCCCTATTATATAAAGGGGACCCCAATCATTTTTAACATCATCTAATCATTGAGAAAAAAATATACTCTCTACCTTTTTGCCTACTGTCCATTAGAATTGTCCTTAGCTTTACTGCTCTTACTTTACTTTTCTTACTTAATTGTTCTTATTGCTCTAAGCCCATCTCGAGGTCACTAAGCTCGAGGCCACCACTGTCAAGTAACATTGGTTTGATTCGCTTGTCTCTTTCATTTCTATTTCATGTTTCTTGATTATTAATTGGTATTAAACTAAATCACATATCTTTAAAACCACAAATCAAATTTAATTGTTCCTTGTATTTTCGAGGTAAACAGTTTGGCGCCCACCGTGGGGCTAAAGATAATAGTGATTATTTCTTTACTGATTTTCGTTACACACATTGCTTTTACACTTTTTCTTGTCAAGATTTTTTGATTTTCAGGCTGAAACATGTCTAGCTCACAAAACGCACCCCTATGACAACAAAGGTCTTGGAGAAAACAACAACGCAGGAGTCGGTGTACCACAAATAAACCCAGGGAAGTGCTAAATGTGAAACCTGTTGATGTTAATTCGCGCATTGCTCTGAATGCAGATCTAGGCACGGACCCTGAAGGAAATATACGCTGGGAAGCCCGGTCCAATGGCCAAAGAACGCAAGGAATGGGAGATGGGGGAATCAGCCTCCAAAGTGATATTTGAGATGCTGCAGGCTCAGCAAGTCAACATCGCTCAACTTTAGAGTCAGAATAAGACTCCGAATACAGTCGAACCAGTAAACACTCGGTGTACTGAACCAGCGGCAGAAAGGCCCAATGAAAGTGGCTCGGAGACTGACCCCACGATTATGAGAATGCTCGAGGAGTTTACCAAGAGGATCGAGTCCGGAGAAAAAATAAGAAGGTGGAAACTTAGAACTCCCGTGTTGACCAAATACCGAGGGCACCTCCAGTTTTGAAAGGTTTAGACGCCAAAAAGTTCATACAAAAACCATTCCCCCCAAATGCGGCTCTGATGCCCATTCCCAAGAAGTTTCGCATGCCTGATATACCCAAATATAACGGGACAACCGACCCTAACGAGCATATTACTTCATACACTTGCAGAATCAAAGGAATGATTAGAATGACGATGAGATTAAATCGGTCTTGTTGAAAAAGTTTGGAGAAACGCTGTCGAAAAGCGCTATGATTTGGTACCACAACTTAGCCCCTAACTGTTACACCCTGCAATATTACATCAATATTACGTCCCGAAGTATTATATTACGAAAATGTTACCTTTTGCAGTAATATATTACGATTGATGTTACGTCCTGCAATATTAAGTTACGACAGTGTTGTACCCAACAATATTACATTACGGTGATGTTACGCTTCGCAGTAATAAGTTACGACAATGTTTCACCCTGCAATATTTTAAGTCGACTTTATCGTAAGGTAATTGACATCAATCCAATGAAAAATTATTTCGGAGATTATAAGGATTGTAAGGGATGAATAAATTCGTGAAGGTGAGAGGGGAAGAAAGTCAAAGAAAATGAATTTCGTTGAAATTTGATATTTTGGGATAAAATACGGCTCAAGCTAAAATACTCAGTATTTATGGACTAGTACCATACAAGGTACCGCATGACCATAATAGTAAGGCGTATAAGGTATGTGAAAAATGAGTAATATTTCAAGTAAGTGAGAATAATTCTCAAATTTTCGGGTAATTGGTTAAATACCAGGTAACGGGACATTACCCGATTAACTAATAAGTGGAAAAATTTAATAAACTAATCACCCCACCCACGTGGCACAAGGCCACTAATTAAAGAGGATAACTCATAAACAATTGAAATAGGTGTCTAATCGTATCCCTACAAGGAATCTGATAAACCCACTAATATGACACATCAAATTAGTATCAAGTCCATTAAAAACCAAAAAAATAGAAGCAAACTTCATTCTTGGCTGTCTTTAACATCTCATGACTTTAGCCTCAATTTGTTCTTGGTTTGAAACCAAGAATGTGACTGCTATTTCGTCCAAACAATTTCACCCTTTAGCCAAAAATATTTCGATAGAAATTTCAAAAGGCCACCACAATTTCGTTCAAAATTTCAAAGGGATTCAGGCAGAATTTCGTTCAACACAGTTCACGGAAGCAGAAGCTTCATTCCGTTCAAATAACTCCAGGAACAGGTATGTTAAGGCTATCCCTTCTTTCTTTTGGCATGGTCCAAATTATACTAAAGAAACGAGCAAATACATAGTTTTCTATAAATTATTCTATTCACAAAAATAGTAGGGGTGTCTATATTCTTGATTCCCCATGAGAATTATTATTATCTTCTGTTCATGGGTCTCAGAATAATATGTAGTTGAAATAGTTTATCCGAAAGGAATATTAAGATTATTATGTATTTTCATGCATTTCACCCATTTATACATGTGTATGGACCCATGATCAGATGGCGTTATATAAACATATATATGTATATTATATTTATATGGGATACGGGAAAAAGGTTACGGCGTTATATACGCACCACTACCTGATCAGCTGGTATATGATGATGATGTTGCCCATAGTGGCTGAAATATGATTCAAACGGCGTTATATACGTGTATATATGTATGTATATATATATATGTATATGGGATATGGAAAAAGGTTACGACGTTATATACGCACCACCACCTGATCAGCTGGTATACGATGATGATGTTGCCCGCAGTGGCTGAAATATGATTCAAACGATGTTCTCAAAGGTTGATGATGTTATGAAACATATACCTATGCACGACATGACATTCATACGTAAATGCATGACGCTAAAAGTAATTTATGATTTACAAAGTTATTTAGACTTATAAGTTCAGTCATGTACTCTATATTTCTCTCATGTCTCTTATGTACTTACTTATGTGCCTTACATACTCGGTACATTATTCGTACTTACGTCCCTTTTGCCTGGGGATGCTGTTTTTCATGCCCGCAGGTCCCGATAGATAGGTCGAGAGCCCTCCAAGTAGGCTATCAGCTTAGCGGAAGATGTTGGTGCGCTCCATTTGCTTCGGAGTTGCTTGTTTGGTTAGTATGATTTAGATGTGTATTGTTTGGTATGGCGGGACTCTATCCCGACCTTTATGATATTTATGTACTCTTAGAGGCTTGTAGACATATGTCATATATGTGAAAGATTGTACCACCTTGTCGGCCTATGTTTTGAGTTTATAAATGATTATGTTGGCCTATTAGGCCTGTATGTCACGTGTATGTGATGATGTAATAAGAAAGATACGTTACATTGGCACTCGGTCGAGTAAGGTACCGGGTGCCCGTCGCGGCTCATCGGTTTGGGTCGTGACAAAAGTGGTATCAGAGCAGTTCAGTCCTAGGGAGTCTACAAGCCATGTCTAGTAGTCTTATTTATGGGTATGTCGTGCACCACACTTATAAGCAGGAGGCTATAGGGCATTTGGGATTGTCACTATTTCTTCTTACTCTAGATCAAGTGGTAGAGCTCACTTATAAGAATTCAAATTTCGAAATTCTATTTTGTTCATAATCAAACGATGCCTACATTCAGAAAGACGGTCGATAAGGGATATAACTGTGGAAGTGTTGAGTTAGAGGAACTCGATTTTGCATCTTGATTATGATGAATAAATGTGAGGTCTTCGACAAATCATGCGTGTACTAAAAGGTGTAAGGTTCTTGATAAGGAGCCTTAAGGAAAGAATACTTATCCACTCTTACGGTAAAAAGGAATAACAGAATCGAAAGTTAGACACAAGTTTCAGCAAGTAAAAGAAGCAAGGTGAAGAAAGGTACGAGGTACCTAGTTAATAAAGATTATCATTATTTATCATTTACTATTTTAGAGTGCACCATCTATTTTCACTCGGTATAAGCATTTTGAGTTACCTTTAACAATAACAGATGTACGTACAATCGGCCACACCTATCTTAGTCATGCCCTATGAGAGCTAACAGATATGGTTTAAGAGAAGGATATGATAGCATGATCCGGGTGGGGTTAGAGTAACCAAAATGATGGATGGATAGTTTGCGCTAATTTACATTTCGAAAGGATATTAAAAAGGTGAAAATAGATCTCCTTATGAGATACCTAGATGGTGCACTCTAAAATAGTACAGCTATACATGAGTACTACAAAGGCAGGCACTGAAAGCCTGAAAAGGATAAATATTATCTCAGTATGGCTCCCGTCCCTAGTAGAGAGATAATGCTAGGCAACCCAAAGAGCTAGTGGATGGTGCAGAGGGGAACTAAAAGCAAAAGAATATCTTGTTGAAGTATTCAGAATAAAGTGATAAACAGAAATGTTAGCAGGAAATAAGAAGAGAGCTAATGAAGCATTAAGAGTAAGATGTGATACATGGATGACAATGGTAGGCCAAAAAGATGACAGTATTCCAGAGTTCATAGTCAAGTGAAGGAAAAGACGAGAAGTGACAGGCCTTGAGGTAACAAAAGAATATAGGCCATAAAGTCGTATCCTCACTTCGAGAAACAAGTTCACGACGCTAAAGTGATTCAGAAGAAAAAGTTAGACCGTAGAGTAATAGAAGTCAGCTTGGAATGGTGGAAAAAGATAAACTAAACATGAATTAGGGACTGAGTGATTTGATGGTGGTCGGCATCATGAGAACTTCATATTGCGTTCCGGCGATAATAGAATGGACCATAGAGGAAGATTCATGAGAAATTCAGAGAATGGTTATTCAGGAAGACGCTTCCCTAAAGCAAGCAATGTGAGCAAAGTTAAGCTTAAGGGATTGTATGTGCCAGTTACACTAAGTATCACCCTCGTGAGTGAGGAATTTTGTTATCTTTGATACAGAAGGATTGCCGCAAGGCGAGTAAGGGTCATCGATGATGTGAAAAGACGCCAAAGATGAAGAGGTAACACATCTATAGGTAGATCCTCGTGGCTTCAACTCTTAGTACTCCCCTAAAGGGGGGAATGTGGAGTGATGTGGTGTTAAGTCAGAATTAAGTGGTTCTAGTAGCTACGAATTGGTAAAGAAAAAATGCAATAAAAATAAGAAAGAGATGAGATTGCACTATTCAAAACCTACAGATAGACTACGATCCCAGAACATTATGAAAACACGACGTCAAGGAGAAGAAGTGAGGCCTTCCTGCCTGGAATGTTATAGATAAATAAGGAGCTAGTGCGAGACGTAAGTTAAGACAAAGTAAATAACCCAAGAAAGATTATGTGGAATATTTATGTGATAATGGACCAACGAGTAGTTAGCAGTTGATTAAGGATGAGCCTAGTTACGGCTAGACAGGAGGTTACAGACAAATCAATAGATCGTGCAAGATAAACATAGTAAAACCCAATATATTGAATTTAGCTTCACAGTAATGTTATTGTAATACTTGAAATATATTCAGATAGGAGTCAAGGTAGTTAAAGGTACCGTATGAATGTTACGGGAATAAAAGAGAGTGTCACTGGGGAGACAGTTAAAATATCAGTTCAGAAGCAACCCTACAAGCACAAAGGCACGGAGGTAAGCAACTATGGATAATTATAGGCAAGGAAGGACATCAAAAGGTTCATAATAAGCTCACAACTTTATAGGAATCAAGGGTTCTCCCTAAGTACTATAACGAAATACTTGCTGAGGAAATAAGGAAGAAGGCTTCAACCTAAGCACAATGACCTAAAAAGGAAAGGGTCGTGTAACAACAGTCTCACAACAACATTGTAAGCACTCCAAAGGAAAGTGGCCCCTACCGTGGATAATGAACGAGAAGAAAAATTAAAAGTAATATTCAAAAGTCGTATGAGTTGCACGAAAAGTCTAGCATGCGTGAGAACTAAGATAAGCTACGTATGCACGCAACAAGGGGGCAGAAAGACCAGGAAAGGTAATAGCTTACATTGAAGAAAGCTAAGAAGAAACGAAAGAGATTATTCGATCAATGGTCCCAAGTTGGTAACGTTATGAACGCACTTAAGAGTTTGGAGTTTTATACATGCATCATATACAGCCGTAGAAGATTCTGGTATATGTTAAAAGAAAGAATTTAGCTCAGGTCATAGATGAAGGATTGAATTGTTAAAGGATTTTATCATAAATATCCCTCAGCGCCTATGAAAGGCTAAAGTAATAGCTAATACCAGAAGCCGCAGGTCGGAAGATATCTTAAGCCTACATAGAGGCTGATCAGAAAGAAGAGGAGACTAAAGAGTTACATCGACTAAGCAAAAAAGGAGGGACCAAGAGAATTATAGACCTCAGGATCACTCTTAAGTAGCAGAGGTATAAGAAAGATAGTGCAGTAGCCATATTTTATAATAGCTTTATGATGAAGCCAACTGAAGAGTACCATCCTCATAAGAAGTCAGTACGAAGCTCCCACCGGATTGTGTATGCACCAGAGGTGTAAGAATTATAATAGAGCTTCAAGTTATGGACGTGAATTATACCTATGTAGAAGGGAGGTCATGAAAGAGATAGAAGATACAATGCGAGATTTTAAGGTAAGTAAGGTAAAGGTGAACAGGGTACGAGATACTCAAAGGTAGAATATGTGAATAGTCCATACTTCGGATAAAAGGCTAGAAATGCTAGGATTCAATATCCAAGAATGATAGTGGCATAGTCAGTGGCATATCTCATAGCCTATGGTTTCTAGGTATCGAGGAGGCTAATTAAGACAGTAAAGAAGAGTTAGAGACAATGTGATGTCTCGCTTGATGTCCCATAATGACATAAGAAAATCTATGATGCAAGCAAGTTGAAAGGTTGCAAGTAATATAAATAGAGTTGTGTAGGTCGCAAGCCATTGTATGGTGAAGCGACAAGGTTCTAGAAGACAAGAGTAAGGATAAGAAAGGGCGAGTGAGAAGGTAATAAAAATGGATAAGTCCTCAGGATTAAGCCCATGAAAACAAGAAGAGTAGATGGTTTCTCTAAATTATACAAAGCTCACTATAGCCTGAATGAACTCAAATGAGTCTAAAACTATTAGCATTGAGAATGCCACCCTGGTAATAGATTGGGGGTGTAATTGTGATAGATAAAAGATGACATTTGGGCCTTCAATTGAGTAATGATTCAACGAAGAAAAGAAACGGATCTTATGAAATTGGACAGGATTAAAGTACCCATGCAAGGTGAATCGCATTGGGATGCTGTGAGGTACAGCTATGAAAGCAGGGTATCGCCCCAGGTGGATCAATCTAATCATTTCAGATGTTCCCCAATAAAACGTGAATCCTAGCAGCAATATTACATAAAAGGTTAAATTATCAGTGGTATATTGTAGATCAATATTGAGGTGAATCAATAATGGATGGACAAAAGTTACAAAGTATGAGATAAGATTAGGCCGTCATTCTAAGGATGAACAGTAATGAGGAAGCATTAAAGGACTTAAATTTATACATATGGAATGAGAAACGAGAGTAAGCTGGGATTTGGTAGCAGACCTCAGCAATAATAAATTAAAGTAAGAGTTATGGAAGTAAATTCATACGAATGGTTAAACAGACCTATGCGATGAGATATAACAATATTTGTGAATTCAACCAAGTACCGGGCGAAGAACTTCAGTATACTCATAAATACCCAAAGGGACATCTTATCAAGCTCTACATGTGAAGCCTAGAGATTGAAGACACTTATGAGATCAAAACTATACAGGTTGCATGCTGAAAGGTAGCAATAGTTACAAGATTGGAAGGATTCCGACTACAAGTTATAGTGTGAGAAGGAGGCCTAAGGGGGGATGCCCTAGACTTTGAACTTATTCACAGAACAGTCGCCTAGATGGAAAGGAAAGTTCTAAAGTATTCGGAAGATATAAGTTATGAAAATGATAAGAGCATTAGACAACATTCAAGTACGAATGTTCCAAAGGGGGGAATGATGTTACACCCCGCAATATTACATCAATATTACGTCCTGCAGTATTATATTACGACAATGTTACCCTCTGCAGTAATATATTACGATGATGTTATGTCCAATAGTATTAAGTTACGATAGTGTTCTACCGAGCAGTATTACATTACGGTGATGCTACGCTTCGCAGTAATAAGTTACGACAGTGTTGCACCTTGTAGTATTGTACGTTGAATTTTACGTAAGGTAATTGACATCAGTCCAAGGAAAAGATTATTTGGAGATTATAAGGATTGTAAGTGATGAATAAATTCGTGAAGGTGAGCGGGGAAGCAAGTCGAAGAAAATGAATTTCGTTGAAATTTGGTATTTTGGAATAAAATACGGCTCAAGCTAAAATACTCGATATTTATGAACTAGTACCATACAAGGTACCGCATGACCATAATAGTAAGGCGTATAAGGTATGTGAAAAATGAGTAATATTTCAAGTAAGTGAGAATAATTCTCAAATTTTCGGGTAATTGGTTAATTACCGGGTAACGGGACATTACCCGATTAACTAAGTGGGTAAAATTTAATAAACTAACCACCCCACCCACGTGGCACAAGGCCACTAATTAAAAAGGATAACTCATAAACAATTGAAATAAGTGTCTAATCTTATCCCTACAAGGAATCTGATAAACCCACTAATATGATACATCAAATTAATATCAAGTCCATTAAAAACCAAGAAAACGGAAGCAAACTTCATTCTTGGCTGTCTTTAACATCTCATGACTTTAGCTTCAATTTGTTCTTGGTTTGAAACCAAGAATGTGACTGCTATTTTGTCCAAACAATTCCACCCTTTAGCCAAAAATATTTCTATAGAAATTTCAAAAGGCCACCACAATTTCGTTCAAAATTTAAAAGGGATTCAGGCAGAATTTCATTCAACACAGTTCACGGAAGCAGAAGCTTCACTCCGTTCAAATAACTCCAGGAACAGGTATGTTAAGGCTATCCCTTCTTTCTTTTGGCATGGTCCAAATTATACTAAAGAAACGAGCAAATACACAGGTTTCTATAAATTATTCTATTCATAGAAATAGTAGGGGTGTCTATATTCTTGATTCCCCATGAGAATTATTATTATCTTCTGTTCATGGGTCTCACAATAATACGTAGTTGAAATAGTTTATCCGAAAGGAATATTAAGATTATCACGTATTTTTCATACATTTCACCCATTTATACATGTGCATTGACCTATGACCAGATGGCGTTATATACGTGTATATATGTGTATTATATTTATATGGGATACGGGAAAAAGGTTACGGCGTTATATACGCACAACCACCTGATCAGCTGGTATATAATGATGATGTTGCCCATAATGTAAATATGATTCAAAGGCGTTATATACGCGTATATATGTATGTATATATGTATATGGGATATGGGAAAGGTTATGGCGTTATATACGCACCACCACCTGATCAGCTGGTATACGATGATGATTTTGCCCACAGTGGCCGATATGATATGATGGGATGCCCTCAGAGGCTGATGATGTTATGAAACATGTACATATGCACGACATGACATTCATACACATATGCATGACGCTAAAAGTAATTTATGATTTACAAAAGTTATTCAGACTTACAGGTTGAGTCATGTACTCTATATTTCTTCCATGTCTCTTATGTACTTATTTATGTGTCTTACATACTCGGTACATTATTCGTATTGACGTCTCTTTTTCTTGGGGACGATGCGTTTCATGCCCGCAGGTCCTGATAGACAGGTCGAGAGCCCTCCAAGTAGGCTATCAGCTCAGCGGAAGATGTTGGTGCGCTCCATTTGCTTCGGAGTTGCTTGTTTGGTTAGTATGATTTAGATGTGTATTGTTTGGTATGGCGGGACTCTATCCCGACCTTTATGACATATATGTACTCTTAGAGGCTTGTAGACATATGTCGTATACGTGAAAGATTGTACGGCCTTGTCGGCCTATGTTTTGAGTTTATAAATGATAATGTTAGCCTATTAGGCCTGTATGTCACATGTATATGATGATGTAATAAGAAAGATACGTTACGTTGGTACTCGGTCAAGTAAGGTACCAGGTTCCCGCCACGGCCCATCGGTTTGGGTCGTGACACTAACTCTATTGATTCGTTTGACGCTGGGGCCATAAAGGTGGTCCACGAGAAAATTGGACGTCTTCAAGATAAAATAGAGGAACGACGAGATGTTAAGGGAATTCGTATCTAGGTTCCAGATGGAACGAATAGAGTTACCACCGGTCTCGGATGACTGGGAAGTACAAGTTTTCATGCAGGGTTTGAATGAAAGAAGCTCGATTGCATCTCGACAATTAAAGTAGAACTTGATCGAATATCCATCTGTGACATGGTCAGATGTGCACAATCGTTACTAGTCAAAAATTAGGGTCGAGGATGACCAGTTGGGAGCCCCCTCGGGTTCAGTTCATCCTAACATATTCGCAGCCAAGCCCTCGAGGGACACAGACCGGGAATCAAGATTCAACAAAGAACAGTATCAGCCATATGCTGATCGAAGGAACATCGACCCAAGCCGTAACACTCCTCGGAGCAATCGGAGAAACAATCGAGGTCAAAGTTCTTGGGTACTCATGAGTAAGAGCGGGTTCGATAAACATACCGGCCCCGTAGAGGCTCCTCGATTATCAGAGTACAACTTCAGCATAGATGCGTCAGGGATTGTCTTAGCTATTGGGAGAATCAAAGACACCAAGTGGCCCAGGCTAATACAAACCGATCCTTCTCAAAGAAACCCGAACTTGATGTGCAAATATCATGGCACACATGGTCATAGAACAGAAGACTGCATGTAGCTAAGGGAAGAAGTGGCCCGGTTGTTCAACGAGGGCCACCTTCAAGAATTCCTAAGTGATCAAGCTAAGAATCACTTTAGGGAGAGAGATGCAAGGAAAAATGAACAAGAACAACCACAACATGTAATCCACATGATCATTGGCGGAGTTGATGTGTTACACCTTGTGTATTCGGCGTTATCATGCTGTAAATGGGCTAATTCGATAGGAAGATAATTTCTATGAAATATTTAAAAGATGTGATAGTTATACATTAAGATCGGAAGTCATTTGAGTTGTGATTAAAAATTCGACAAAGATCGCGCGCAAGTTACGGGTTTAAATTTTACTGAAATTTGGATAAAATGTTGATGAGCGTTTCTCTCAATATACTGGGAGTTATGGTGTGTTCTACCTACCGAATCAAAGGTCTATGAGTCTAGTTTCCAACTCAACAAACCGTTCATTAATACGACTTCGGAGTAGAGAGATATTAATATTTTCGTACAGGGGTGCACACTGTTACGGGAACAGTGTGCCTAGTCGGGTTTAGTCAAAATTTCCTTATTTAAGTCAATTTTTAAAACAGAACCCCTGCGTTTTATCCTCTCCAAAACAGAACCAAAAACCTAGGGATTTTCTCTCAAACTTCTCCCATCCATCTAGCCAAGCATAACAACAATTTAGTCATCCTCAAGATGGAGAACACCATGGTAGCTTCGGAATCGTGAATTCTTCGGTGTTTCACTTTTCATAGCAAGACTCCGCCTTGAAGTAATTTCGAATTTTGAGTAATTCTGGTCACGTAAGGTATGATTTAACTTCTCTTTGATCTTTGTAAACTTCTACCGTAAGAATTCTTAAGAAATAGTTGAAACCTCTATAGAAATATTCTTGATTTTTCTTAAGAAACCTCTATTAATATGGCTTGATTGTTGGGGCTGTTCTATATGGTTTTATTGTGTTGTTTTGATCTGTGAAGACATGGATGGAATTCTGTTGATGAGGAGATGTAGTAAAGAAAAATTTGGTGGTGTGTTGGGGGGAAATTAATCTACAAAAGAGTCTACAAATTCATGGCCACAAGTTGTTCGCGTAAATGTCTAAATGAAGAATTATTTAAGCTATGAGCTTGAATTTGATTTTTTAATGGTTTGTATTATGTAGGAAATCATTCCTAAGGCTTTTGAGGTCTTGGAAACAGTATATAACCCCATCGACAAGGTATGTGGGGCTTTCGCTATACTTTTCGGCATGACTAGAATTCGAATAAACGTTTATCGAATTGTCTCGTCGGATTCGAGTTATTTCACCTTCAGCTTATAAAGATGCTTAGACCTGATCTTTTCTCATAGATTGCTTACTCTAGAGGATATCTATGAATTCTCGGATTTCCTTGTTCCTTGCTTAAAAAGAACTAGAGCCTTTTTACTCGTTCTCATTTCGACATTCATATAAATCATGAATAAGGAACACTTACTTCAAAGGTATTCATAATACATAACTCTCATG
The DNA here is from genome assembly GCF_000715075.1 of Nicotiana tabacum. Taxonomy (NCBI): domain Eukaryota; kingdom Viridiplantae; phylum Streptophyta; class Magnoliopsida; order Solanales; family Solanaceae; genus Nicotiana; species Nicotiana tabacum. The sequence continues at coordinate 56,757,499 of NC_134097.1, forward strand.
TTCTTAGTACTTGTTGGCTCGTAGTTGAAAAATTATATATTTTAGCAACAACCATGATAGTTGAGGAATAATGATGATAGGCCACTTCGACTCTTCTTAGAATACGTCTTTTAAGGTTGGTTTCGCATTGCACCTATATAATTCATGATTTAGTACATGTATGTATTTACTTTCATTACCGAGCCGCACTATAGACGGCCGGGTATGACACATATTGTGTAACCACTGATCAGTTGGGATTACCGAGCTTCACGTGGCCGGGTACGATTCTACCGAGCCTTTATTATGGCCGGGTATGTTATGGATATTATAGCCCCACAGAGGGATTTATTATTATATAATGTGATATATTATAAGTAGCGATAGTGAACGACGGTGTCACGAGCATACATTTATATCCATGTTGAATTTTAGTTTCCTACCGAGGCTAGTTTCAGAATTCAAATTATCTCTATGTCTCTTCTATTGTTAATTACATTTTTCATGTTACACTTGTCGCCCTACATATTCAGTACATATTTCGTACTGACGCATTTTTATGCGCTGTGTTCATGCCCACAGGTTCGAATAGACAGAGTGGCGTGCCTCCTCAGTAGGACCCCCAGGATCAGCGTTGGGTTTCGCACTCCACTTCTTCGGAGTTGCTGACTTTGAGTCCATAGGTACTATTACAGATGTATATGTGTGGTTTTGGGCATGTCGGGGGCTTTGTCCCGCCCTGTTGAGATTGTCTTACACTCTTAGAGGCTTGCAGACTAGCGGTCATTGTATATATATATTTTTCGCATCGCCCTATCGACCTTCTGGATAGCTGTTATACTGTTGTTACAGCCTTGTTGGCCTAGTTTATATATATATATATATATGTCGTGTTGGGCTCTTCTGCCTGTAGGTTATTATATTTCAGATCATATCTCATGGTTGGTTCGCTCGGGCCTTCGGGCATCGGGTGCCAGCCACACCTCCCAATGTTGGGGTGTGACAAACTTGGTATCAGAGCAGGTCAGTCCTAGGGAGTCTACAAGCCGTGTCTAGTAGAGTCTTGTTTATGGTGTGTTGTGCACCACACTTATAAACATGAGGCTATTGGGCATTTAGGATTATTACTTTCTTCTTGATCTAGATCGTGCAATAGAGCCTAATCATAAGTGTTCATTCCTAATTCTCTTTTTGTTTACCTTCTCAGTGATGCCTAACACTAGGAGACGACAAGTGGCTATGAAATTTATTCAGAGGTTGGATGAGGAGGCGGGAGAGGGCACAAGTCAGGTGCCACCTGCTAATGTAGATCAACATGAGCCACAGAATGAGGTTGATTCTCAGGCTTCCGGGGCAGTACCCCCACCACCCCCGGAAGAGCGTAGAGGAGCTAACATACCTCCAGGCCCTCTCCCAGTTGTTCCTGATCAGGACCTAGACATGCGGAGTGCTGTACAATTGCTGACTCGAATAGTGGCCTCCCAGGCCCAACACCAGACCTTCGGTATTGCTGATAGGTCCGTGAGTGCAAGAGTTCGAGACTTTATCAACTTGGATCCTCCAGTATTTACAGGGGTTGATCATAATGCTGACCCACAGGATTTTCTGGATCTTATGCAATGGACCTTACAAATTATACATGCCACGGATGTTGAGTCAGTGGAGTTTACTTCTTATAGACTACGTGATGTTGCTGTGACATGGTATGAGACTTGGAAGCAAACTCGGGGGCCTAATGTGCCACCAGTGACATGGAAGGAGTTCTCTGAGGCATTTTTACAGCAATATTTGCCAATCGAGCTTCGAAGAGCCCGACGAGATAGGTTCTTACACTTAGAACAGGGTAATATGAGCGTTCGGGAATATAGCATGCAGTTCAACTCTTTGGCTAGGTATGCTCCTACGATTGTTGCTGATATGAGTGATCGGGTACACCAGTTTGTTAGTGGTTTGGGGGCACACTTGATAAATGAGTGCACTACAGCTTCTCTAAATCAAGGAATGGATATTGCCCGTATTCAAGCATATGCACAGGGTCTAGAGGATCGCAAGAGGCAACAACGAGCCAATCGAGAGCATGATAGAGGGCAACAGAAGAGGGCGCGGTTCGCAGGTAACATAGGAGAGTTTCGAGGTGGATTTAGGCCACAGTTTCCCCGGCGCCAGTCTTATCCGGCAGCCAGTGCACCGCCACAGTTTCAGGGACAGCGTCAGGATCGGACCACTTATTCTGGTCCAGGTCAGAGTTCACGGACCCCAGGTCCACAGTTTAGAGGCGAGTTCAGTCAGATGAGGCCTCAGTTTCTTAGATGTGATCGATGTGGCCGAAATCATTTTGGACCATGTCGCCAGGGTTCTGATGCATGTTATACATGTGGACAGCCAGGTCATATTATGAGACATTGTCCGATGACATGTGGAGGGGGTATGGCTCAGCCGACGGCATCTGCAGGGGCTTCTTCTTCCTCGGTACGTCCTCCTAGACAGAGTATGCAGACATCAGCTGGCAGGGGTAGGGGAAGATTTGGAGCTTCTGGTTCAGGAGGTCAGCAGAATCGCATATATGCTTTATTGAGTCGTCAGGATTTAGAGTCATCTCCGGACGTGGTTACAGGTATACTATCTGTCTTTTCTATCGATATGTATGCCTTGATAGATCCTGGTTCTACATTGTCGTATATCTCCCCCTTAGTTGCTAGTAAATGGGATAGAGAGCCTGAATTGTTGCAAAAGTCCTTTGAGGTATCTACGCCAATGGGTGAGTCTGTTGTAGTTAGACGGGTATATCGAAGTTGTGACGTGAAGATTCATGACCGCCATACGTTAGCTGATTTGCATGAGCTAGAAATGGTTGATTTTGATATCATTATGGGTATGGATTGGTTGGCTTCTTGTTATGCCAATGTAGATTGCTCGACAAAGATTGTTCGTTTTAATTTTCCAAGTGAGCCTATTATTGAATGGAAAGGTGATGTTGCAGCGCCTAAGGGAAAGTTTATTTCTTACCTTAAAGCTCGAAGATGATTTTGAAAGGGTACATCTATCATTTGGTACGAGTGCATGATATGGAGGTGAAATCTCCAACCCTTCAATCGGTTCCCGTCGTGAATGAATTTCCTGATGTATTTCCTGATGAACTTCCTGGTCTTCCTCCAGAAAGAGAAATCGACTTTGCTATTGATATGCTTCCAGATACTCAACCAATATCTATTCCTCCATACAGAATGGCTCTTGCTGAGTTAAAAGAATTGAAAGCCCAGTTGAAGGATCTTCTAAATAAGGGCTTTATCAGGCCCATCACATCTCCCTGGGGTGCACCAGTATTGTTTGTTCGTAAGAAGGATGGTTCGTTAAGAATGTGTATTGACTATCGCCAGCTCAACAAAGTGACTATCAAAAACAAGTACCCTTTACCCAAAATTGATGATTTGTTTGATCAGTTGCAAGGTGCCAAATATTTCTCAAAGATTGACCTTCGATCCGGCTAGCACCAATTGCGAGTTAAGGAGAGAGATATTCCGAAAACGGCTTTCCGGACTAGATATGGCCATTATGAATTTCTTGTGATGTCTTTCGGTCTTACTAATGCGCCAGCAGCTTTTATGGATTTAATGAATCGGGTTTTCAAGCCATTTCTAGATATATTTGTAATTGTTTTCATTGATGATATTCTGGTATATTCTCAATCAGAAGCAGAACATGAGGATCATTTGCGTGTGGTGTTGCAGACTTTGAAAAATCAGAAATTATATGCTAAATTCTCCAAATGTGAATTTTGGTTGAATTCAGTGGTTTTCCTTGGGCATATCGTTTCCGATAAAGGTATTAAGGTAGATGGTCAGAAAATTGAAGCAGTACAAAACTGGCCTAGACCCACAACTCCTACGGAAGTTCGTAGTTTCTTGGGCTTAGCTGGTTATTATCGGAGATTTGTTGAGAACTTCTCTTCTATTGCTGCTCCCATGACAAAATTGACACACAAAGCCGTTAAGTTCCAATGGTCTGATGCATGTGAAAGGAGCTTTTATGAGTTGAAGAAACGCTTAACATCAGCACCTGTTCTAGCACTTCCTGAAGGATCTGAAGGTTATGTGGTATATTGTGATGCATCCAGGGTTGGATTGGGATGTGTTCTAATGCAGCATGGAAAAGTTATTGCATATGCTTCAAGGCAGTTGCGGAAGCACGAATACAATTATCCGACTCACGATATTGAGTTAGCAGTCATTATATTTGCCTTGAAAATATGGCGTCATTATCTTTATGGTGTTCATGTGGATATCTATACAGATCACAAAAGTTTACAATATATATTTAAGCAGAAAGACTTGAACTTGAGACAAAGAAGATGGCTTGAATTGCTGAAGGACTATGATGTGGATATTTTGTACCATCCGGGCAAAGCGAATGTGGTAGCTGATGCATTGAGTCGCAAATCCATGGGCAGCTTGAAGCATGTAAAAGCTGGGAAATTAGAAATGACTAAAGAGATATATCAATTGGCTAACCTGAGTGTACGGCTACATGATACAGGTGACCAGGGTGTAGTAGTCCAAAATATTGCGGGGTCATCACTGGTAGCTGAGGTAGAAATGCGTCAATTTGAGGATCCGGAGTTACTCAAAATTAAAGAGAGCATCCCTTTTCAGAAGAAGCAGTTGTTCGAGCAATCTGATAATGGAATTCTAAAATATAAAGGTCGATGGTGTGTACCTAATGTTGGGGAGCTTCGTAAGCAAATTATGACAGAGATGCACCAGTCTCGGTACTCAGTTCATCCTGGTTCAACCAAAATGTATCACGATCTTCGTCAGCTATACTGGTGGAACGGCATGAAGAAAGATATAGCCACATTTGTGGCTCAGTGTCCTAACTGCCAGCAGGTTAAAGCTGAACACCAGAAACCTGGAGGGCTACTTCAAAATATTGAGATTCCAGCTTGGAAATGGGAATCGATTAATATGGATTTCATTACAGGATTGCCCAATTCTCGCCGTAAGTTCAATTCTATTTGGGTCATTATGGATAGGCTGACGAAATCAGCTCACTTTCACCCAGTTAGGACCACCTATTCAGCTGAAGACTATGCGAGCCTGTATATCAAGGAAATAGTTCGGCTACATGGAGTTCCGTTTTCTATTATATCTGACAGAGGTTCCCAATTTACAGCTAATTTCTGGAGGTCTTTTCAAGAAGGTTTGGGTACTCTTGTTAACCTTAGTACAACATTTCATCCGTAGACCGACGGACAAGCCGAACGCACTATTCAGACACTCGAAGATATGTTGCGAGCTTGTGTCTTAGACTTCAAGGGAAGTTGGGAAGATCATTTACCGCTTATTGAGTTTGCCTACAATAATAGTTATCATGCAGGTATTCAGATGGCACCTTATGAGGCACTATATGGGAGGAAATGCAGATCTCCTATTGGCTGGTTTGATGTTGGCGAGACAAAGTTGCTAGGACCTGAATTGGTACAGCAAGCTGTAGAAAAGGTAAAGTTGATCCAGGAAAGGTTGCGTACAGCTCAAAGTCGACAGAAATCATATTCAGATAACCGACGTCGAGACTTGGAATTTGCTGTGGGAGACTGGGTATTCTTGAAAGTGTCGCCTATGAAGGGTGTAATGAGATTTGGTAAAAAAGGAGAACTCAGCCCTAGATATGTTGGGCCATATCAGATTGTTCAGAGAATTGGGTGAGTAGCCTACAAACTTGACCTGCCACCAGAATTAGAAGCAATCCATCCGGTATTTCACATTTCCATGCTTCGGAAATTCTTAGGTGATCCTTCTTGCATCAGCCCTATCGAGGATATTGAAGTTTCTGAGAACTTGTCATATGAAGAAATACCTGTTGCCATTCTTGACCGTCAAATCCGTAAGCTACGGACTAAAGAGGTAGCCTCAGTAAAAGTACTTTGGAGGAGCAATAATGTAGAGGAAATGACATGGGAGGCCGAGGAGGACATGAAGTCCAGATACCCCTATTTATTTGAGTCTTCAGGCGATATGCTTGAGACAAATATGGCAGGTGTTGCACATATATCAACCAGTGACAGTTGAGGTAATTAAGTTATGGCTAACCTTCTTATTATCATTATTGTATAAGTAAATGGTCGTGTGAGGCCAAGTTGATGTTATTATTATGATGTGTAGCCCTGTGTGGCCTTAGATATGTATGTTTGGGCTGATGACAGGTTTTGGATATTTCTATTTATAGGGGAAACTCTGGTGAAATTTTTTTTAAAAAAAAATTCAGAAGTTAGGTTAACCGTTAACATTCGAGGACGAATGTTCTTAAGGAGGGGAGAATGTTACACCTTGTGTATTCGGCGTTATCATGCTGTAAATGGGCTAATTCGATAGGAAGATAATTTCTATGAGATATTTAAATGATGCGATAGTTATACGTTAAGATCGGAAGTCATTTGAGTTGTGATTAAAAATTCGACAAAGATCGCGCGCAAGTTACGGGTTTAAATTTTACTGAAATTTGGATAAAATGTTGATGAGTGTTTCTCTCAATATACTGGGAGTTATGGTGTGTTCTACCTACCTAATCGAAGTTCTATGAGTCTAGTTTCCAACGCAACAAACCGTTCATTAATACGACTTCGGAGTAGAGAGATATTAACATTTTCGTACAGGGGTGCACACTATTACGGGAACAGTGTGCCTAGTCGGGTTTAGTCAAAATTTCCTTATTTAAGTCAATTTTTAAAACAGAACCCCTGCGTTTTATCCTCTCCAAAACAGAACCAAAAACCTAGGGATTTTCTCTCAAACTTCTCCCATCCATCTAGCCAAGAATAACAACAATTTAGTCATCCTCAAGATGGAGAACACCATGGTAGCTTCGGAATCGTGAATTCTTCGGTGTTTCACTTTTCATAGCAAGACTCCGCCTTGAAGTAATTTCGAATTTTGAGTAATTCTGGTCACGTAAGGTATGATTTAACTTCTCTTTGATCTTTGTAAACTTCTACCATAAGAATTCTTAAGAAATAGTTGAAACCTCTATAGAAATATTCTTGATTTTTCTTAAGAAACCTCTATTAATATGGCTTGATTGTTGGGGCTGTTCTATATGGTTTTATTGTGTTGTTTTGATCTGTGAAGACATGGATGGAATTCTGTTGATGAGGAGATGTAGTAAAGAAAAATTTGGTGGTGTGTTGGGGGGAAATTAATCTACAAAAGAGTCTACAAATTCATGGCCACAAGTTGTTCGCGTAAATGTCTAAATGAAGAATTATTTAAGCTATGAGCTTGAATTTGATTTTTTAATGGTTTGTATTATGTAGGAAATCATTCCTAAGGCTTTTGAGGTCTTGGAAACAGTATATAACCCCATCGACAAGGTATGTGGGGCTTTCGCTATACTTTTCGGCATGACTAGAATTCGAATAAACGTTTATCGAATTGTCTCGTCGGATTCGAGTTATTTCACCTTCAGCTTATAAAGATGCTTAGACCTGATCTTTTCTCATAGATTGCTTACTCTAGAGGATATCTATGAATTCTCGGATTTCCTTGTTCCTTGCTTAAAAAGAACTAGAGCCTTTTTACTCGTTCTCATTTCGACATTCATATAAATCATGAATAAGGAACACTTACTTCAAAGGTATTCATAATACATAACTCTCATGTTCTTAGTACTTGTTGGCTCGTAGTTGAAAAATTATATATTTTAGCAACAACCATGATAGTTGAGGAATAATGATGATAGGCCACTTCGACTCTTCTTAGAATACGTCTTTTAAGGTTGGTTTCGCATTGCACCTATATAATTCATGATTTAGTACATGTATGTATTTACTTTCATTACCGAGCCGCACTATAGACGGCCGGGTATGACACATATTGTGTAACCACTGATCAGTTGGGATTACCGAGCTTCACGTGGCCGGGTACGATTCTACCGAGCCTTTATTATGGCCGGGTATGTTATGGATATTATAGCCCCACAGAGGGATTTATTATTATATAATGTGATATATTATAAGTAGCGATAGTGAACGACGGTGTCACGAGCATACATTTATATCCATGTTGAATTTTAGTTTCCTACCGAGGCTAGTTTCAAAATTCAAATTATCTCTATGTCTCTTCTATTGTTAATTACATTTTTCATGTTACACTTGTCGCCCTACATATTCAGTACATATTTCGTACTGACGCATTTTTATGCGCTGTGTTCATGCCCACAGGTTCGAATAGACAGAGTGGCGTGCCTCCTCAGTAGGACCCCCAGGATCAGCATTGGGTTTCGCACTCCACTTCTTCGGAGTTGCTGACTTTGAGTCCATAGGTACTATTACAGATGTATATGTGTGGTTTTGGGCATGTCGGGGGCTTTGTCCCGCCCTGTTGAGATTGTCTTACACTCTTAGAGGCTTGCAGACTAGCGGTCATTGTATATATATATTTTTCGTATCGCCCTATCGACCTTCTGGATAGCTGTTATACTGTTGTTACAGCCTTGTTGGCCTAGTTTTTATATATATATATGTCGTGTTGGGCTCTTCTGCCTGCAGGTTATTATATTTCAGATCATATCTCATGGTTGATTCGCTCGGGCCTTCGGGCATCGGGTGCCAGCCACACCTCCCAATGTTGGGGTGTGACATGATGTCTCTCAACGACCTGTGTTCAAGCGCACCAAAGTACCAATCACTAGAGAAAAATGGACTCGGGGCTATGTGCCCGAGGACATCTTATTATTCTGTGACGACGAAGTAGAAGGCATATCTTAGCCTCACAATGAAGCCCTGGTAATCTCTATCCTTTTGAATAAAATTTAAGTTAAACGTGTTTTAGTGGATTCAGGTAGCTCAGCAAACATAATCAGATTGAGGGTCGTGGAACAACTTGGCCTACAAGATCAGATTGTACCTGTATCCTCGGTCTTGAATGGCTTCAACATGGCAAGCGAAACAATAAAGGGAGAAACTATCTTTCCACTAAATGTAGCCGAGACCATATAAGGTACAAAGTTCTATGTCATCGAAGGTGACATGAGGTATAACGCACTCCTCGGGAGATTGTGGATACACAATATGAGGGCAGTGCCTTCAACTCTTCACTAGATGATGAAGTTCCCAACAGAGGAAGGAGTAAAAACAGTCTACATGGAGCAACATGCTACAAAGGAGATGTTTCAATCGAGGAAGTGGTGCCGACTCTAGAGCCTTCGACCTCGAAGAAGTCGAGCACTAAAGATAAGCAGGAGGCCAAATAGCAATCACCGCCTCCAGCCTCGATGGAGTCGGAGCAACAGGTAATTGAAGATGAAGATGAGGATTTCCTTACTCCTCAAACCTTCGTCGTTCCCGAAGAATCTGATGCAACCAAATCAACTATCGAGGAGCTAGAACATGTCATTTTGATAAAGTACATGCCCGAGAGAAAGGTATACCTACGAACGGAATTGACCCCCGAACTCAGGAAAAGACTCATTCAATTTCTTATTGATAATATGGATTTCTTTGCTTGGTCCCATTTAGATATGACAGGAATTCCACCGGAAATCACCATACATCGGCTAAGTAAAGATCCCAGGTTCAAACCGGTAAAACAAAAAAGGAGGCCTCAATCCGAGGTAAAGCATGCTTTCATAAAGGACGAGGTAACCAAACTTCTTAAAATAGGGTCTATTCGGGAGGTAAATTACCCTGAGTGGCTAGCCAACTTAGTTGTAGTTCCTAAAAAAGGAAACAAACTTAGAATGTGCGTAGATTATAAGGACTTGAACAAGGCATGTCCAAAAGATTCTTTCCCCTTGCTAAACATCGATCGTATGATCGATGCCACGGCTAGCCACGAGATCCTAACTTTTCTCGATGCCTACTCCAGGTACAATCAGATTTAGATGAACCTAGAGGACCAGGAAAAGACTTCGTTTATGTCACGACCCAAACTGATAGGCCGCGACGGGCACCCGGTACCTTACTCAACCGAGTACCAATGTAATGTATCCTTCATATCATTCTATCATAGGTAAATAGACCGGAGTAAAGCATGCAGGAATACAAACTTATACATATGAAGTACGGGCCTATAAGACTAAAATAGCCACTCGGGTACTGAACATGGGCCGACAAGGTCATACAACTTTTTACGAACATGACATTTGTCTACAAGCCTCTAAGAATACATAATTTTCATAAAGGCTAGGACAGAGTCCCGCCATACCAAACAATACACGTCTAAATCATACTAACCAAATAAGCAACTCCGGAGCAAATGGAGCACACCAACACCTTCCGCTGAGCTGACATCCTACTTTGAGGACTCTTAACCTGTCTATCGGGACCTACAAGCATGAAACGCAGCGTCCCTAGGCAAAAGGGACGTCAGTACAAATAATGTACCGAGTATGTAAGGAATGAAAATTAGTAAACAGTAGACATGAGAGAAACATGGAGTAAAAGACTCAACATGTGTATCTGAATATCTCTGTGAATCATTTAATATTATAATGTCATGCATATGCATATAAATGTCATACCATGCATGGGTATATGCGTTCATAACATCATCAAGCCTCTAAGGGCATCCCATCATATCATCTCGGCAATTGTGGGCAAATCATCAACGTGTACCAGCTGATCAGGTGGTGGTGTGTATATAACGCCGTAACCTTTTCCCAAATCCTATGTACATATATATACATATATACGCGTATATAACGCCATCTGGTCCTGGGTCAATGTAAATGAATGCAATGTATGAGAAGTACATCAATAAAATCTTTTGGAGTGTCATAAGATCATTATGTTTTTGATTAATATCATGAAATAAACTTTACCAATTTACGTATTTTTTTAGACCCATGAACAGATGATAGAATAATATGGCACATGGGGAATAAAGAACATAAGCATCTCTAGTATTTCTAGGAATAAAGTTATTTATGGAAGTTGTGTATTTGCTCGTTTCGTTCGTGTCGTATAGATCATGCCAAAAGGAAAGAAGGGATAGACTTAACATACCTGAACCGATTCGCTTTTGCAGAAACACGTAACAGCGGATCGAAGTAAGGAAAAATCCGTATAATATTCTTGAGAAAGATTATACCGGGCTTTTTTTTGAATTAGCATAACACGTTGGAACAAATTATAAGCAACAAAGGTGATACAAGAAAGAGATGTGGCAAAAAATAATGTTATAATGTAAGGTTCTGGACATTCACAGAACGAAAAGGAAATTCCTCCAAAACTGAGTATTTTAACTCTTGATTTTGACTTTCACTTTTGGAATCCATTTGGTAGAAGGGATCATAAATGGTTGATAGTTAAGTCTTTAAGAATGGTAACGTTTCCCTCCCCCCACTCTTCTTATGGTAACCTTTGATATGGAAAATGTTTTTGTCACGACCCAAACCGATGGGCCACGACGGGTACTTGAGTCCTATCTGTCAAACACCCCTAAGCATGCGTCTAAGATATGAACCTGTTAACATCTGTTGTATTATGAAAATAACATACGTGAAGGAAACCTACCATCAAGGAATATGTACGTACACGTGCAGAATACAGTGGGCAAGCCAACAAGGCTGCTATAGAAAATTATACATCCAAAACTGAAAGCCGACAAGACCACATACAACCCAACTAGACATACTGTCTACAGACCTCTAATAGAAATATAACTGTATAAAGATGGGACTGAGCCACGTCATACCCCTATATATATATATATATATATATATATATATATATATATATATATATATATATATATATATATGTATCGTACCAAAATACAAAGCAACTTCGGATCAAGTGGAGCACGCCAAATCTTGCTGATCAAGAATCCTAAGAAGGGGGACCGTCAGCTTGCCTACCTGCACCTACGGGCATGAGACGCAGGCCCCATGAAATATTGTGTCAGTAAGAAAAATGTACGGAGTATGTAAGGCATGAATATAAGCACGTAAAAGACATAAATAAAACATGGAATACATAAATACCTTTAAATCTGAATAACTCTGTAAATTTTGAAACGTTTATAATATCATGCAGATGCGTATAAATGTCATGCCAATCATAGCTATGGGTGCACATAATATCATCAAGCCATTGAGGCATCCCATCATATCATCTCGGCCACTGTGGGCAACATCATCAACATATACCAGCTGATCAGGTGGTGGTGCGTATATAACACCGTAACCTTTTCCCATATGCCATATACATATACATACATATATACGCATATATAACGCCGTTTGAATCATATTTCAGCCACTGTGGGCAACATCATCATCATATACCAGTTGATCAGGTGGTGGTGCGTATATAATGTCGTAACCTTTTCCCATATCCCATATACATATACATACATATATACGCGTATATAACGCCGTTTGAATCATATTTCAGCCACTGTGGGCAACATCATCATCATATACCAGTTGATCAGGTGGTGGTGCGTATATAACGCCGTAACCTTTTCCCATATCCCATATATATATATTTACATATATACGCGTATATAACTGTTTACCGTGAAAATGGTAACAACAATTAAATTTGTAAATGGGATTATAAAAATATGTGATCTATTCCCGAGCTAGTTTTTAGAGAAGTTGATGCTAAGAATGTTAAGTTTAACGATGGAGCTCGAGCTAAAAAGAGTCAGTAACCAAACCAAAGGGGGTTGTTGCCCGGGTGCATAGATGGTCGATGGGACCTCGGGGCCGGCGCTAATATCGATCTTGAACTATCGGGGGCAGTCGGAAATGGGATAACAGGCAGAGATATGATCGAGCAAGGCTCTATGTTACCAATATTGAGCAAAGTAATGAGGAACAAATAAGAGAATTATAAATACTAAAGCGGCCTCGAGCCAGTGAGAGCGAACAACTTAGAAGAAAAGAGAGAGAGAGAGATATTATTACACTTGTGGAGAGAATGGAGCATCATCAGCCCTTTACAAAGTAGGGTGAGTCCCCTTTATATAGGAGGAGAGACTCAGCTACAATCAAGTGGAGATTAATTACAAAGTACGACGATCAGATGGCTTGACGTGATGTCTCAGCATAGGCTCTGAATAAGCAGGGCCTATCAGGAGGCTTCCTCCTCTGTCCTGACTTCATTCTTTGTTTCCTTCGAGTCGGGCTTCGACGAGCCCCGAGTCCGAGAACTCGGTCACGGCCTCCCGCTCTCGGGGTCCCAAGGCATGCTTCCGAAATGTCTTGATAGCGAGAAATCACGTCTTTTGATTTTGCCGCATACAAATAGTCTTCGCGTTTCCCATAACGAAGTGATGGGAAATGATTCTAACACTTGACTCCTCGAGCTTCTTTCGGCGACGCCATATCGATGATGCGACCCCTAGTGTAAGATTCGCGGTGATTGGACATCCACGGTCTCGTGCTTTTTGACCTCATTCGTTGCACTCCCTGATTCTTTCTTCCCAAGGTGCAGGTACCGCCATCGGTTCGGTTTTCTATGGATGCATTAACTGTGCCCGTCGGTCAGTCTTCCAAAGCCTAGATGACCGTGTCGTAATCCCTTATAAATGGGGGTACCTTGGCTTTTTTTTCCTATCCTGGTGCCTTCATTGGCTTGCTTGCCTTTTCCTTCTTATCATCTTCTTTCACCCTTGAACATCATGACAGGGGCTTATGATCTTAAGGACCGTTTGGAGGAGTTCCCTCAGACTGTGTTGTGGCCTTCTACCGGGGCTTCCCTTCATCGAACATAAACGTGTTGTCCCGCTATTGCTGTGGGCGACGGTATGCTAGACCTTGCTGCTTCTTCTGGCCCAAGGTGATGAGGGACGGGGAGTCGGTTCCTCCCTTACGTAGATAGTCGTTCGGGTTATGCACCGCTACTCCCTCTCCTACCCAGGCCTAGTGTGACACTTCAACCCTAGGGTTTTTTCTTTCCCAAGGGATAAAGTGGCGCTACCGGCCGTTGAGGTTGGGGCTCTTCGAATCTTCAACCTTTGGCTTCGGCGGGCCATGTCTCTTTTCTCTGCCTCCTCTACGTCCCCTCCTTTTGTTCTTCTTCATCTTCTCCGGTGGGTATCCCTCGGGGGATTGAGCTGGGAACCTATGGGAGGTGAAGGTCGAAGGAATCACCCTCGAGGATACGTGCTCGAGGGTGCAGCGCCCGAGGATGCTGATACCGGAGATGGACTCTCGAGGGCAGACTGGGCGTCCGAGTTTCATCACATATACATCCTTTCGTTCCTCCGCTTTAGGTGTAGACTCCTGTAGGATTTTGTAATTGTATGTAACGACCCCTCGAGGGCTGCTTGTACGCAAATTTTTATGAATAAGAATATACTTTGCTGACTTCTGCTTTCCTTACTTTGCTTTGTTTCTATATGCTCTCATGCCCTTCGAGGCTCTTTGAATGCCTTCCTTTACTCATTGACTGCTGATATCTGACTTGACGCGAGCGTTTACTCTGATCTTTTACTGATCGACATGGCTCTCCTCCGAACCCATCGTCGTGCTTCGGACCAATCTTGGATTGATATGATAGGTCTGGGCCATCAAGGCCCTCCAAGTTGTTTGGAGATCATGCGTCGAATTTCGGGGCCATGGGAATGTTATCCTAGATGAAGGCCATCTTTGGGTACCCAGGGGTCCCTATTGATCTTGATGTAGATAACCCTTTTAGAATGTATAAGATTGACTTGTGCTGAGGAGTTTACTTATTTTTGGGCACTTCCTCAGACCTTCGTGGAGCTTTCGCGATCGAAGCTTCCTGTGTTTATTCCTATTTTCAGAAAAAGGGGATCACGAGACCAGGTGCTTGCCTTACGTCGAGTGTCAGCATTTAAAACTTATCGAGGTCTGACTTCTTTGGGCCGGGGGTTCTTGATATACAGTGCTGCCTCAAGCTTGGAGATAATATGAACGGCCCTTCGAGTCTTGACTCCTCATTGAAGGGTGCTTTCCAGATCAGGTATCGATCTATTGATCTGTTTCGAGGTTGTTGGCTTCCCGGGGCTTGCCTCGAGCAGGCGAATCGTCGCTACTTCTCACATATACGTGGGGCGACTTCAGCTCCTTTGCAAGACTTCAGTATTTTTAGATAGCCGCCTTTTTGCTTTAGCGTGGGGTACTTCATCACTTTAGGCGCAAAAAGTGTTGGTGCGCGCCCTTGCCTTGACCTGTTAGTTTCACCATAGTCATGGAAACCACTTCGGGGCCAATCCGGCAGGGGACAGGGGGCGCTGCTCCTGATGCTCACGAACCGAGGAATTTTTCTCTGGAGACGGCATCCTTGATAAGAGAGGAACACCTGGAGATGGCAAAGAGGTACTGCGGGTGGAGCGAGGGGATAACACTGTAGGTGCTTTCCCCAGATGAGGGCATTGCAGACTCTACTGATAGATTCTTGAGTGTATACCTATACCCTTTCGTATCTGGCCCCCTGATAGGGTTGTGCTTGATTTTTGCTCGAAGTATCGAGTTACCCTAGCACAGATTCATCCGTCATTTTGGTGAACGGGGTTGATGATGAGATTCTTCGCGGAGAAAGCCGGGCTTGAATTCACGCTTGACCATCTTGTCAGGCTATATCGACCCTTTCATCATCGAGGCCTGCTAACTCTGAGGTGTCGTTCGTCCACGCCCTTTGTTGTTAATGATGAGGAAGGAGGGGATCGAGAGTGGGCCAGTTGGTTTATCCGGGTCCGAACGACCGATATTATCCCTGTGGAGTTTTTGCCATTTCCCGAAGGGTGGAACCATGCACGTGAGTGAGGCATTTGGCGCTTTTTCAAATTCCGCATATAGCGAAAACCAGCTGAGTAATAATGTTGTCTCCCTTGTTGCAGCAACTTCGTGGATGCCAGGTGAAGTCCATGACCTGTCCAGCTGGGTCCGGAGGCTGGTGACCCATTCATCCTCCGACGAGCATAGGTGGCGAGTTGTGCTTTATACCAAACGGGGAGCGCAATACCAAGGTATGTGTGTATGCTGACTTTTCCTTCGTATACCCGAGGTAACACTTTCCCTTTTTAATTGCACTAGGTTCGCCGTTTGCAGATATCGAGCGGTTCCTTGGGATGAGGCAATGTTTTTCTGAAGAAAGGAGGGGATCAATGGCTTCCGGACCAAGGGACAACGACAATAAGAGGGATCAGCACCCGCAGTGCGACAGAGCCTTTAGCGGTGCTAGTCGGGCTCACATTTCTGAGGAAGGGGCGTCGCCCGAGTCTGCTGCTCCCGGAGTGCCCGACTCCCGGCCAATGATTCCTTTGAGCGATCATGCCATGCCCGAGGTCGGTTCTTTTGGGGCCGCATGGGCAGGATCAATAGGAGTGTGCTCTGACTTTGAGGAAGTTCATCAGCTTCATTTTGTGGTGAGTTTATGCACAGTTTCCTTGTATCCCGTGTCCTCCTCCCTCTGTTGAACCTTTCTTGTGCAGGCCTATGATAGGCTTAGGTCTGAGCTGTTTCGTCAAGGGGCCAAGCTCCAGAAGATTCTGGATGAGGGCGAAACCCTTAGGCTTCTTAGCAAGGAGAAGGAAATTGAGTTGCAGCATTGGCGATATAAGGCGTACCTGAGATCAAACTATGAGAGTTATTTGATGGAGCAGGTAACTTCCTGTAGTACGTGCTTCGCTCCTTTATAACCTCAAGGCTAACTTCCTTTTGCCGTATCAAATGCAGAAAAAGGAGGAGGTCTTGGAGTGCCTCAAAGGCGACGTCAACCGCATCAGTTGCTTGCGAGGAGCTAAGAGCTCAAGTGCAGGCTCGAGCTTTAGAGGAGATGAGCGCCTCGGCTAAGGTCCATGCCTTCAAGGTCCAACTCAGCTTGACTCATGACAATGCCAAAGTTCAAGCGGATATGATTGGGAAACTTGAATCTTTCACGAAGGTCAGAGCCGAGATAATTGATGCCCGGGCAGAAGCGACATTAAGTCGAACCAAGGCTGATCGTGAGATGGAGATTCGTATGAAAGATGCTGCTAATGCCCAAGCTGAGCTGAAGTGAGCCCTCGACCGGGAGAAGAGGAGCAAGGAATATGTTCGCTGTAGATCCCGGAGAGAGATACTCGAGGAGGTAGGTGCAAGGGGCTTCGTTCTCTCAGAGGAGTTGGCTCGAACAAGGGCGGACGAGCGTGATGCTCAATCACTTCTTGTTGATGATGCGGAGGGTGAATGTGACAAGCTTTAGCCCTTTAGCGCAGAGTGTAGATTTTGTCGCTTTGTTTCTGATATACGTAGGTCATGCCTATAGGTGGAGAATGCGCTTTTTCGCGCATGTAATATATAAGAAGAAACTTGAAGCTTTATTTCTCCTGTACCTTTTTTCTATCGTTGCTTTCAATCGGGCATATTGGTTTTGGTGTTTGGCGAGATCCTCATAGGTCCGAAACTGATCGGACAGATCCGGGGGCTCTTAAGCGTGATTCTTGACGTGAGCAGGTGCTGGGGCCTCCATGCTTGGCCTGGCTATTTAGGCTTATTTTCTGAGTCAGGCTCCGACTCGAGCCTTCTTCTCCTCGAATTTTTTGTGCCCGTGTGGGCAGGTAGTAGTCATTTTTATCTCTTGCCCTTGGGCATTTTCCATTCCAACTATTTTGGGTCCAGTCTCCGAGTCGCATTGTGGTTCGAGCTTCAATTGACCCTCAAGCTCTTTCCTGCCTTCATGGGCGAATGATGATGGCCCTTTGTGCTCTAGGCTGAAGTGACCGTACGGGCGCGTGGCCTGGAGGTTTACTCGGTCGTCGACAGTGGCACTTATGCCATGCCCTTAGGCATATTGCAGCTTCCGAGTCCAGTCTCCGAGTCGCATTGCGATTCAAGCTATAATCGACCCTTAAATTTTGTTGATTTCCTCGTCGGCGATAATGGCACTTATACCGTGCCCTTAGGCATATTGCAGCTTTCGGGTCTAGTCTCCGAGTTACGTTGCGATTCGAGCTGTAATCGACCCTTAAATTTCCTTGATTTCCTGGCCGGCGATAGTGGCACTTATGTCGTTCCCTTAGGCATATTGCAATTTCCAGGTCCAGTCTTTGAGTCACGTTGCGATTTGAGCTGTAATCGACCCTTAAATTCCCTTGAGTTTCTGGCTGGCGACAGTGGCACTTGTGCCGTTTGGTCGTTGAGACCTTTTAGTATGTGGATGTCACGACCCAAACCGAAGGGCCGCGACGGGCACCCGGTGCTTTACTCAACCGAGTACTAATGTAACATATCTTTCTTATTATGTTATCATGAGTAAATGAGCCAGAAAACCCGTCATGAGATAAAAAGAATAAAACATAAGGGAATACTCAACATATGAAGACCCAACATGATATACAAACTAATATATGTGACATATGGGCCTATAAGGCCGACATTACCATTAGTAAACTCAAAACATAGGCCGACAAGGCCATATCCATACACCTAACATCTGTCTACAAGCCTCTAAGAGTACATAAAATCATAAAGGTCGGGACAGGGCCCCGCCATACCAATCAATACATATCCAAAGCATACTGACCAAATAGGCAACTCCGGAGCAAGTGGAGTGTACCAACACCTTTGTCACACCTCCTTTTTCCGTACCCGAGGGGGTACAAGGGAGTTTTTTCCAATTAAAGGACAATCGAAACGGGATTGGTTTAATTATTTCAGAGTCGCCACTTGGGAGATTTAGGGTGTCCCAAGTCACCAATTTTAATCCCGAATCGAGGAAAACAGTGACTCTATATTACAGTCCGCGTACCAGAAATTCGGATAAGGAATTCTGTTAACCCGGGAGAAGGTGTTAAGCATTCCCGAGTTCCGTGGTTCTAGCACGGTCGCTCAACTGTTACATTCGGCTTGATTATCTGATTTTATACAAGTGTGAACTTATGTGCAAAATTTAACTTTTAACCGCTTTTATCATTTACTGTTATTTTATAAGACTTGCAACGTCGTGAAAACATATCTCGAACCATGTTACATCAATGCACCCGTGGTTGTTGACATATCTCGACTCGGTTGAGATTTGGATTTGGGTCACATAAATGTGCACCCGAATTAAGGAGAATAAATTATTAAGACGCGCCTAAAGCAACTAGCGTATTGTTGTTTTGGGGAAGGCCGAAAAATTCGCTAAACGGCCTGTCCCGAATTCTAAGTGTTTTAATATATATACAGTTAGAGGGCCCCGCAGCTGTGTACATTTTTTGTTTGACGAGGCTCGTCTCATTCTACTTTTAAAAGGAATTTGCGACGTCATGGACATGCATCTCGAACCACGTCACAATCAATGTACCCGTGATTAGAAATACATTTCGAATCCGTCGAGATTTGGATTTGGGTCACATAAATGCGCACCCGATTTTAAGAAGGTAAAATTATTAAATACGCGCTTAAAGAGGCTATCGCGTTATTATTCTGGGAGGGCCGTGAGGTTTGCTAAACGACCCATCCTGGAAAACTGAATGCTTCGATAATATACATTTAGCGAGGGCCCCGTAGCTTGTGCGTTTCTATTTGTCGAGGCTCATCTCGTTTTTATTTTAAAAGGATATCCTATAGCAACTACGTTTCTTGCCGCATTTGTCTCCATTAGTTGAGAATAAAAAATGACCCTACTCAATTACATGCTTGCAGGTTATTATAACGGAATTCCGAGTGCCTTTGCAGAGTAAGAAAACATGGCCATGCACATGGACAGCTAATCGAGCATTGGGGGCCCAAACCCAGCCCACACAGTATCGGCTGGACCTGGGCCGATGCCTTTCTGATGAAAGCCTGCTGGGTTCGTTTGATCCGGGATCGACCTTCGTGAGGTTGAGAAGTGCAGGTTTGCGCCGTTTATTTTAAGGCAATGGTTTGCCAATTATAGGGGGACAATTTATCAAAAGGACACAAAATTAACTAACATGGATAGTTCTATGTGTTTAAGGACATGCTAACCTTATAAAACCTAAGATACAACCTACTGCATTGGGGACCCTTTTATCTATCAGCCTACATATACAAACTAACATTCAATCACCATATATTGATATCTACTGGGCACACAGGCTACCTTCAGTATCTAAACAAGAATGTAAACTATTATACATTAAATGAGGTTCAATATAACAGTCTATGTACGAAATAAACAACTTCAGCTCTTCTCTTTTATATTCATGCTTAAACTCTCAAGTTACATTGGCACTGTTAATCGCGTACCTGGTATAGCAAAGCAGAAGAAGAAGGAGAATTGTCAGCTGAGAGGTATGCGGCAAATACAACAACAGCAGATAAACAGCAATAACACAGCAACAATCCAACAACCACAAATGTTTTCCACAGCCCACAAACAACCAGCGATATTTCCCAGAACAAAGAAAACCAGCAAATAGTCGAGCACCAAATGAGCAATCCCAGGAAAGAGTGATGAAACAACAGCAATACCAGAGTATTCAATGCAGCAACACCAATAGTTCAACAATCACAAGCAGCTCAGTCAATGCAAACCACAGAACTTGGCCGAGACAGCTTGACCAATATGAACTCTTATACAACTTTTCAGACAGTGTTTGGTTACAGTGTTTACTGGAAATTAACTTATGTTTTCAGTCTTTTTCTTTAAACTCACAAGACCTCTCCTCAGACTAAAAATTTTCCAGCCTTTTGTTTTCTCTTTTTCTGAAGACTAAAAGTCCAGCCCCCTTATGTTCTAAAACAGCTTCTTTATAAGCTAATCGACCTAGTGCAGCTAAGCTGCCTGCATCCTCAACTTTGCAGTCTGCCCATCCCTATTAAGCCCATCCTTAAGCATCTTTTGATGCCAGCCCTTTTGTTCCCCACGCCTGGCTTTCTTTAATCAAGAGTTATGGGTTCATTTTAGTATTCATTTTAAATTCCCATGCTCTTATGTCTTGTTCCCCATTGGCATTAATTTAATCCCAAATTAGTACCCTATTTGTCAGCTCATTTAAACTAATCATTTTTGTTCTTTTCAAACCCCAGACTACCCTTGCTAGCCCTTGATTATCACTGCCCTGCCCATTGCAGTATCAGGGCACTTTGGGCTTTAACCATTCGATTTCAGAATTGCCCCAGCCTGGCTTTTTTAATTGCTTACAAGGTAGTTACAAACTAATATTCATAGGCAATGCCCAATTCAAACCACAATACAGGCTTATTAGTCATGCGACATTATTAGTTCGTTCGTTTCATTAGTTATAGAAAACTAATCGACGACATTTATCGAGTCGACTATACTAATTATAGCAGGTAATAATCAATCGCTCACATAAACAATACATTTAGGGACCTAAAGGGCATCAGTCAATTTTTGTTCAATTACTGGGGCCTATATGAGTTAACTTATCTGACGATTAAACTAATCGACGATCATGTTTATCACAGAGTACATTCAGAATCATACACAGAACACAATCGACCAAATAAAAAGGTCTTTACAGAGATGAAAGAAATCCGAATGAAAAAAATAACAAAATAACAACCAAACACAAAGAGATATGCTGACAACTTATTTAGAAATAAAACAAAAGAAAGGAAAACTTACCAAAATGTTTAAATCAAACAGACCCAAATCTGATTCAACTTCGAATTTTTGAGGCCGGACAAACTTTAATCAGGGTGTTCTCACATGAGAACACCTTGATTAAGGTCTATTAGACCTCAAACCCATGTCAAAACTGGCCGGGTTCCCCAGGTGCATGTGTTTCAAGTTCTGGATTTCCAGATCTGGATTTTTAGGAGTTGTGGGTAGATTCGGACCAAACCAAGCTTGGTTTGGTCACGAGGAAGGTCAGGGGAGTGTCTGGTATGAAGATGGGATGGTTTGGCATAGATCCGGGTTCGACTCAAATCTTCAAATGAAGATTCGAGACGAACGGAAGTGATTCGAGGCTCGTGGTTAGTGGATTTGTGTTCAGGACAGTGAGGTGGTCCTAGGGTGTTCAGGAGGTGGCCACCGGCGTCCATGCCGCCGGGTTCTGGTGAAAGGGAAGCTAGGGCGGCTGCTAGGGTTTGGGGGGGCTTCAGTGTTTGGATGAAGACGATGAGTGGGGGGGGTTAGAATAGGGGGCGTGGGGTGTGATAGGAGGCTTATATACGGGGAGGCTGATTCAATCCTGGCCGTTGGATTGATTAAAATTGATGGCCAGGATTGGGGAGGCTAGACCATACGGTGCCGTTTGGTTAATCAAGGGGTCGGTCAAAAACGGGAATGGGTCGGGTCATGAGGGCTAATAAGGGCCATCGGATCACTGGAAATGAACGGCTCAGATTAATCATCCCTGAAACGACGTAGTTTTGGTGTTGAACTACGTCGTTTTGATGGCCTGGGGAATGGGTCGCTTGGGCTGCTGATTTGGGCTGCTTTTGGGCTTAGAATATTCAAAACAAATAGGCCCAAGTCCGGTTAATCTTGCACTATTTTCTTTTTGTTCTTTTTTCCTAATTTTAAAATTAAATAAATAGAAATTAAAACAATTATTAATTTAAACCTTTAACACAGTTATCACTCGCATATTGAAATGTTCAAGTAGGTTTAAATCACCACCTAGATGCATTTCATATTTTTTGTGGATTTTCTTTTAACGACCGAATTTAATTACCCTGACATACACGCTTTGTATTTTGATCGGTAGGACTAAATGCAAAATGGACAGACCCACACATGATTAACAACACATGTAACGGAAAACTTGAAACATTGTATAGCGCAGTCATTTGTCGCTATTTTTTATTTTCTTTTTGGAGCGATTGCCGGTAAAGCAAAAATCACGTGCTTACAACTGCCCCTCTTTGCCCGAAGACACGAAGGTTTTCGCGCAAAGATAAAGCGAGCGATTTTTGCCCGTCCGAATACTCCGTGTGAAGCATTTTTTTTGAAAAGGATTTGACCGAACCTTTGCTTCAGAGGTTTCCTACATATCCTGGGCTGAACAGGAATCAGGTCAATGTAGTTCGGGAAATTTTGGCAGCTGGGACTACCGTGCGACTGTAGTGTTTGCTGTCGTTGTGCGCTGTTGTATGCTGCTGTAGGATGCTACTGTTCAACCGATCTCCCTATTACATTGCTCAAAGGAAAACAAGAAGCTAAGCTAAACTGAGGATCCTGAAATCTCATCCATCTTCAACTTGTTCTTGTTGCCTTGCTTTCTTGTCGGCTACCACTTTCCTCCGATGCCTTTATCTTGTGACTTTGGGAGATGATGCTGGTCCTTTGCTGACGTTTGAATGCCAGTTTCATCACTTTGCTTGATCCGCTGGGGACACGACTTTCTTCTTTAAATTTTCCAATGGTTTCTTCAGTGGTATGTTTCTTCATCAGCATCGTCATACTGGGCATGCTACAACGCTCCCAAACTGCTTCTTTTGAGATGCGTTCCTTTTTCCTTTTGAATTGCGCGCTTGCCTCTGCAGTTGTCTGCTTCTTGGTGCTGGGGATTTTATGGTTTCCTGCTTGGGGATCTTTGTTGTAACCTTCCGTCTTCAGGTGGGGCTACTGATTCCAAATTCTAGAGCTAAAATATATTCCCGCATTATATTGGTGGGTGACCTAGAACTTAAAATGTATTCCCGCATTATACTGGTGGGCGACCTAGAACTTAAAAGTATTCCCGCATTATACTGGTGGGCGACCTAGAACTTAAAAGTATTCCCGCATTATACTGGTGGGCGACCTAGAACTTAAAATGTATTCCCGCATTATACTGGTGGGCGACCTAGAACTTAAAAGTATTCCCGCATTATACTGGTGGGCGACCTAGAACTTAAAATGTATTCCCGCATTATACTGGTGGGCGACCTAGAACTTAAAAGTATTCCCGCATTATACTGGTGGGCGACCTAGAACTTAAAAGTATTCCCGCATTATACTGGTGGGCGACCTAGAACTTAAAAGTATTCCCGCATTATACTGGTGGGCGACCTAGAACTTAAAAATATTCCCGCATTATACTGGTGGGCGACCTAGAACTTAAAATGTATTCCCGCATTATACTGGTGGGCGACCTAGAACTTAAAAGTATTCCCGCATTATACTGGTGGGCGACCTAGAACTTAAAAGTATTCCCGCATTATACTGGTGGGCGACCTAGAACTTAAATGTATTCCTGCATTATACTGGTGGGCGACCTAGAACTTAAATGTATTCCCGCATTATACTGGTGGGCGACCTAGAACTTAAAATGTATTGAAATTGCTTCCCCGTTTTTTCGAGAAAATTTTCGACAATCGGCTGAAAATTTTCTGCCCCGGTTTTTGGTAACTTCCATGGCGTTGCATCTTGCTGCCATCATCAATTCTTTGCTCTCCTGCAACAGACAAAAGGATTTAGTCAGTTTTAATCGTGGTGGTGCCTTTCTGGCGAGCCATTTTTCTCTCTTCCCCCTTTCTTGCTCTTTGTCCCCATAATTGGTTGGTGGGCAAGGTTGCCTGTTGGGGGTCTCTAGCCTGCTGGGGATTGGTTTTCAATTTATCCCCTTTTCTGCTTTCTCTTTAAACACATGATGTGGGAGTCTGCTTCTAACCCCCGAAACCACTCCCTTTTGGAGCTTACTTCTTTCAAAATTTCCGAGCACAATCCCTGTATTGCCCGGGGCCGGCCTTTAAGACTGTTTGTATTCTCCTGCATTGGATGAATTCCCCTTCGATTTCTGGTAGTAAGCTTTAAAAAATCCTTTAAAGACACATTTTAGGAAAAGAAATAAAGATATGGAAAGGAGAAAATCTTTCTGAACCAATATTTTGTGGGAGGAGACAATCAAAAGAACTTATCTGGAGGACACAATTGGTCCCCGTGATCATGGCGTGCACCATAGATTCCGACCCAGTCTATTTGTATCAATTGATTTGCCCGATGGTCTGACTTGCGGGGGATGATAAAGGAGTGTCCGTTTTGGATGTTGTAGCTTTTGCCGATCTGTCTTGTCGCCTCATAGTGCCCTTCGAGGGGTTTTCACTAATGAGACTCTCTCGTTTCTCTCATCTCCCGGCGCCTTATGGTGCCTGTGAAGGTTTTCACCGATAAGACTCTCTCATTTCATATCCCTCATCTTACATCGCCTTTCGGTGCCTGTGAAGGTTTTCACCGGATAAGACTCTCTCATTTTATTTCTTTCGATGAATCGGGGCGTTGTAGATACGACCCTCTCTTCTGGAGATTCCTTTGACTATCAATTCATTCTCAGTCTCACGATCCTCTTCTTTGCTGGGGATCAGTGTATTATTCTCGGTCTTATTTGCCGGATTTGGCATCTCTCGAACATTGATCGGGAGGTCTTTTGGATGTTGACGTTGGTTTTGGTGTGGGATTGAAGAAGGGCTATAAAAATGAAAACAACTTGAAGGGTGATGTGCTACAACTTTTGGAATCAGACCTTTGTTGGAATTTAAAACATAACCTCTGCCCCGGTTTTCTTGCTTGGGGAATTTATTTTTTACGCTTATGTTGAGTTACGTGCGTTGCGCACATTGTGCTATATTGTGCACACTATGTACATTATGCATCCTATATTTTCTATGATGCATACTATGACCGAGCCGTGAGGCGCCTACGTATCCTCTTTGAGGAATCAGGTCAAACGTAGTTCCCAATTCCTCTTTTTCATTTGATTTTCTTTTTTTTTATTTTTCATGTTTTTTTTTATTTTCTTTTCTTTTCTTTCTTTTTCATATCTTTCCCATTAGTGATTCCAAAAGAGGGGTATTGAAAGAATTTGCTTAAGGCTCAAAGGGGGAAGCGAGGGTTAAAAGTGTTTGGATAGAAGAAAGAATTGCCTCCGTCATCTCATTATTCAATAAATGCCAAATACAAACAAATAAACCAAAAATTGCCATAATTAAAGAAATTACGCATAATATCTCTTGACTGCATCTGAATTGATAGCCATGTCGACACATCTACCCTCGACATCTGTCAAACACAAAGCACCGTTGGACAATATTCTGGTCACGATATAAGGCCCTTGCCAATTTGGGGCGAATTTGCCTTTCGCCTCGACCTGATGTGGGAGGATCTTCTTCAATACCTGCTGCCCTACTTCAAACTTCCTGGGGCGCACCTTTTTATTATACGCTCTTGCCATTCTCTTCTGGTACAGCTGACCATGGCACACTGCTGCCAATCTTTTCTCATCTATCAGGCTCAACTGTTCCAAGCGAGCTTTGATCCATTCATCATCATCAATTCCGGCTTCAGTGACAATTCGGAGGGACGGAATTTCGACCTCCGCTGGTATCACGGCCTCAGTTCCATACACCAACAAATAAGGAGTTGTGCCTATGGAAGTTCGGACGGTAGTGCGGTAACCCAACAAAGCAAAGGGTAATTTCTCGTGCCATTGTCTGGACCCTTCCACCATTTTTTGCAGTATCTTCTTGATGTTCTTATTGGCTGCTTCGACTGCTCCATTCGCCTTGGGACGATATGGGGTGGAATTGCGGTGTGTAATCTTAAATTGTTGGCATACCTCTCTCATCAAGCTGCTATTAAGATTCGTACCGTTATCCGTGATGATCACTTTTGGGATCCCAAATCTACAGATGATATGGGAGTGAACAAAGTCCACCACTGCCTTCTTAGTTACTGATTTGAAGGTTTTAGCCTCAACCCATTTGGTGAAGTAATCAATGGTCACTAGAATGAACCTATGACCGTTGGGCGCTGCTGGCTCGATGGGCCCAATGACATCCATGCCCCATGCTACAAACGGCCAGGGTGCTGACATCGTATGCAACTCTGTTGGCGGAGAGTGAATCAAGTCTCCATGTATTTGGCACTGATGGAATTTCCTCACGAAAGTGATACAGTCGTGTTCCATGGTTAGCCAATAACACCCTGTTCGAAGGATCTTTCTTGCCAATACATATCCGCTCATGTGCGGCCCACAAACTCCAGCATGTACTTCTGCCATAACCGTTGTTGCCTGCCTGGCGTCTATGCATCTCAACAATCCCAGATCCGGGGTTCTTTTGTACAATATTCCCCCACTGAGGAAGAAACCATTCGACAAACGCCGGAGGGCTCTTTTTTGGTCTCCAGAGGTATGTTCTGGATATGCCCCCATCCTGAGGTATTCCTTGATATCATGAAACCAGGGTTCGCCATCTGCTTCTTCTTCTATGGCGTTGCAGTAGGCGTGCTGATCACGGACCTGGATGTGTAGAGGATCAACATACATTTTGTCAGGGTGGTGCAGCATTGATGCCAAGGTGGCCAAGGCATCCGCAACCTCATTGTGAACTCTCGGGATGTGTTTGAACTTCACCGATCGAAATTGCTTGCTCAGATCATGCAAGCATTGTCGGTATGGTATGAGCTTTAGATCTCGTGTTTCCCATTCGCCCTGAATTTGATGTACCAAGAGGTCCGAGTCTCCCAAGACCAAGACGTCTTGGACATCCATGTCGGCAGCCAGGCGCAGACCCAGAATGCAAGCCTCATATTCGGCCATATTGTTGGTGCAATAGAAGCGCAGTTGAGCCGTAACAGGATAATGCCGTCCTGTTTCAGAAATGAGTACTGCTCCTATTCCAACCCCTTTTGCGTTCGCAGCTCCATCGAAGAAAAGCTTCCAACCCGGTTCCTCAGGTAATTCCAACTCATTCGTATGCATCACCTCTTCGTCAGGAAAATACGTTCTTAAGGGCTCGTATTTTTCATCAACGGGATTCTCTGCCAAATGGTCTGCCAGTGCCTGGGCTTTCATGGCCGTCCTCGTTACGTAGATGATATCAAATTCTGTGAGCAGAATTTGCCATTTTGCCAACCTTCCCGTGGGCATAGGTTTCTGAAAGATATACTTCAACGGGTCCAAACGGGATATGAGATAAGTAGTATACGAAGACAGGTAGTGCTTCAATTTCTGAGCTACCCAAGTTAGGGCGCAACACGTTTTCTCGAGTTGAGTGTACTTGACCTCATGCACTGTGAATTTCTTGCTAAGATAGTAGATGGCCTGCTCCTTCCTTCCTGTGTCATCATGTTGCCCCAGTACACAACCAAATGAATTTTCTAAAACCATCAGGTAAAGGATTAGAGGTTTCCCGGGCTTAGGCGGGACCAATACGGGTGGATTAGACAGATACCCTTTGATTTGGTCGAAAGCCTCCTGACACTCTGCCGTCCAACCTACTGCAGCATCCTTTCTCAGTAGCCGAAATATGGGCTCACAAGTTGCTGTGAGTTGAGCGATGAACCTGCTGATGTAATTGAGTCTACCCAGCAAACTCATTACCTCTGTTTTGTTCCTTGGCGGTGGCAAGTCTCGGATGGATTCAATTTTGGATGGGTCTAACTCAATCCCCCGTCGACTGACGATGAATCCTAGCAACTTTCCTGATGGAACCCCGAATGCGCATTTGGCCGGGTTAAGCTTGATATCATACCTCCGGAGTCTTTGGAAAAATCTCCTTAGGTCTACCACATGGTCCTCCTGACGCCAAGATTTGATGATCACATCATCGACGTACACCTCTATTTCTTTGTGTATCATGTTATGAAACACAGCAGTCATTGCTCGCATGTACGTTGCCCCGGCGTTCTTTAACCCGAACGGCATTACCCGATAGCAGTAGGTTCCCCATGGCGTAATAAACGCTGTCTTCTCAGCATCCTCTTCGTCCATTAGGATCTGATGATAACCCGCATAGCAATCCACAAAGGATCCGATCTCGTGCCCAGCGCAATTATCGATCAGGATATGAATGTTGGGTAACGGGAAATTGTCCTTGGGACTTGCTTTGTTGAGGTTGCGGTAGTCGACGCACACCCTGATTTTTCCATCCTTCTTTGGGACTGGTACCACATTGGCCAGCCACTCGGGATATCGAGTGACCCGAATGACCTTCGATTGCAACTGCTTGATCACTTCTTCTTTGATTTTCACACTCATTTCTGTTTTAAATTTCCTTAGTTTTTGCTTGACCGGAGGGTATGCCGGGTCAGTGGGTAGTTTGTGAACCACTAAATTGGTGCTCAATCCAGGCATATCATCATATGACCATGCAAAAACATCTTTGAATTCCCTGAGAGTTTCGATCAATTCTGCTTTGACATTCGGCTCAATGTGGACGCTAATTTTGGTCTCTTGGATGTTAACAGCGTCTCCTAGGTTCACAGCCTCAGTGTCATTTAGGTTAGGCTTGGGTTTCTCTTCAAATTGGCACAGTTCTCGGTTTATTTCTTCGAAGGCTTCCCCTTCGTCACATTCGGATTCATTATCACAAACGACCTCTTGCATCATTGAGTCAGATTCAGATTGATTTATTAGACTAGGTCGAGGATCCGCTGTGCATGCCATGTCATTAGGACCAGTAAAAGGAGAACAAGACTCCCCTCGGACAGGAAGAGGAGTAACCGTCCAATTGTTGGTCTTGGCCTCAGGCCCCACGAATTGTATCTCTACTCTGCTGGAACCCTCTCCAGCTTCCACCATACTGACATCCGCGAATAGTCTCTCAAAACTCTGATTCAGGTCTTCACTTATGCCGATCAAAGGTCCTCGAATCTTTGGGATCGCTGACCCCTTGGTACTAGCTTTAACAAAAGACCTTGAGAGGCGTGGCACTGGTTTAGGCAGAAACCAAACTCTCTTCTTCATTTTTCGCGCTTGCTTCCTGTCTGCTGCAGTTGGTTTGAACCCCAACCCGAAAGTTTCCAGATTCTTAGGAAGGGAGACAGGTTGGACTATCCCTTGAAGTTCAACTCCCAGGCCTTTGCCCGGCACAAACCCATTACCCAGCATTTCTGATATCATCATGACTGTTGCGGCAGCTACCCTAGGGTGCGGGATGATTTCTCCTTCAGAAATTTTGTTGGCCGACCCTGTATCGAGAATCTGGTAGACCCAGGGACCCTTGTCATCAGTGGTCTCTATGAAAGGCACAATGGTTCCGCCCATGGTGCATGTTGTATCCTCGCCGTGCAACACGACCTCTTGTCTTTCCCATTCGAACTTCACTGTCTGATGTAGGGTGGAAGGCACCGCTTTAGCTGCATGAATCCAAGGTCGTCCTAACAGCAAGTTGTAAGATACCGTGGCGTCCAATACCTGGAATTCCATGGTAAACAGGACCGGGCCAATGGTCAGTTCAAGTACAACATCCCCCACAGTGGCTGTTCCGTTTCCGTCAAACCCCCGGACACAGATGCTATTCTCCCGGATTCTTCCACGGTCAATCTTTAACTGGTCCAGGGTGGATAATGGACAAATATTGGCGCTTGAGCCGTTATCCACCAATACTCGGGTTACCACCGAGTCTTCACATTTGACAGCTAGGTATAGAGCTTTGTTATGCTCCGTACCTTCCACCGGCAGGTCATCATCTGAGAATGTCACTCTGTTCACCTCGAAAATCTTGCTAGCAATGGTTTCCAGGTGGTTTACAGAAATCTCACTGGGTACATGGGCCTCGTTCAATATCTTTAACAGGGCCCGACGATGTTCCTCGGAATGGAGGAGTAATGACAATAGTGAGATCTGGGCAGGTGTTTTTCTCAGCTGCTCAACCACAGAATAGTCTTGTACTTTCATCTTCCTCAGGAAGTCTTCAGCCTCTTCTTCTGACACTGGCTTCTTGGTTGCCACTGGGTTGGTTTTTCTTAACTCCACCGGAGCAAAGCATCGACCTGATCGAGTCAGCCCTTGCGCTTCACAACTGACTTCTTCCACCTGTTTTCCTTGGTATGTCACCACTGCTTTTTCATATTTCCAGGGCACAGCCCTGCTGTCAAGCATTGGCAGTTGGACCACCGGCTTTATGGTCACCCGTTCTCTACATACCCCTTTCAACATGACTGCCGGTGTGGGCAGGATCCCTGGTATTACCAACTTGCTTGGCTCGGGTTTGCTTGCTATGACGGACGGGCTCTTCCCCCATATTACTACCGGCTTGACGCCTTCTCCCTGCGACTGTACATTTGTTTCTCCACTGGTTAAGACTTCTTTTGGGGCAGCTTGGATCATCATCACTGTTTGTGAGGGTTTTCTTAATTCTCCTCCCTCACACACCAACTCAATCATGTGAGTTTCGTGGTGCGCTGGCAGTGGGTTTTGGTTGATGTTAGGAGCCTCTGGTGTCTGGACCTCGATCTTATTGGTGTCAATAAGATCCTGTATGGCATGCCTTAACTTCCAGCACTTCTCGGTATCGTGCCCGAGCATCCCTGAACAGTATTCACAACTGATTGAACGATCCAAATTCTGAGGCGGGGGATTTGGTTCCCGAGTATGGACAGGACTAACCAAACCCAATTGCCGCAGCTTGTGGAACACAGCGGTGTAGGTTTCTCCCAATTCGGTGAAGGTTCTTTGCTTCCGCAACCTGTCATTCCTAGCATCTGGATTTCCCCGGAAACCTGCCCCTGAAGGATTTCTATATGCCCTTGGTGGAGGGTAAGTGTTTTGTGGTGGTGCACATATGTTCTGGGGAGCCGGTGCGCGCCATTGTGGGAGAACCGGAGGCTGAGTGTATACCTGGGCTTGGTGTACGGAACAATGTGGTTCTCGAGGTGGATAGAAATTTTGTGGTGGGTTGTATGGGTAGTTTGACCTGTGAGGCCTGGGTTGGTTGTAGTGTGGACTACTAGCCCTGGACCAACTGCCTGCCTCGATCGTGGCAACCTCTTCTTTCTTTCTTCTTAATGCACCTCCCGTGCCGCTTTGAATAGCCTGGGTTGTGGCCTTAAGTGCCGAATAGTTTAAGATCTTGTCCGACCTCAAACCTTCTTCTATCATGACCCCTATTTTGACCACCTCGTTGAAAGATTTTCCAACCGTTGTCACCAAGTGACCAAAGTAGGTTGGATCCAATGTCTGCAAAAAGTAGTCTACCATCTCTCCCTCTCTCATGGGAGGATCGACCCTAGCTGCTTATTCTCTCCAGCGGAACCCGAACTCGCGAAAACTTTCCCCGGGTTTCTTCCCAGTTCTCAGTAACGTGAGACGGTCAGGAACTATCTCCATATTGTACTGGAAATGACCTGCAAAAGCCTGCGCCAGGTCATCCCACGTGTACCACCTGCTGAAATCCTGCCTGGTATACCATTCCAGTGCAGATCCGCTCAGACTTTGGCCGAAATAAGCTATCAAAAGCTCATCCTTGCCTCCTGCCCCTCTCATTTTGCTACAGAATCCCCGCAAATGTGCCATGGGATCACCGTGCCCTTCATATAAATCAAACTTGGGCATCTTGAACCCAGCCGGGAGTTGGACATCTGGGAAAGGGCACAGATCTTTGTATGCCACGCTGACTTGATTGCCCAGCCCGTGCAAGTTCCTGAAGGATTGCTCCAGGCTTTTGAACTTTCTTAACACTTCATCCTGTTCAGGGGCCTTAACCGGCTTCTCAACCTCTGCCGGTACTTCCAAATGGGGATTGTAAGCCTGTGGTTCCGGTGCGTGGAATGTAGGCTCAGGGGGATAGTATTGTGTATCGTGAGCCTGAAACAATGGCTCACTGGTCGTTCGCTGCAAAGGGGCTGATGCAGGTCCCACAAAAATGGGAATATTGGGTGTTGGGAGAGGTTGATGGGGTGGTGGAGCTTGGGAGTCATGAGGGCTTCTTTCTTGATGATAGAGGGGATTTGGGCGGCTTGTGGAAGGGCCAGAGTGAGGGTACTCCGGCACGTGTCCCAGTGTCTCGGGGCTCTTTTGCGTTTTGGCCAGGGCTAGCTGCATTGCATGCATCTCTAGTCCCATCCTTTCAATCTTTTCCATTGCCTCTTTTAGCAACTGGCTCATCGGCCTTTCTTCCTCATTACTATTCTCTGAAGTAGTCATGCTTGTTGCTACCGGTCCATTGGATCTGGTTTGGTATGAATGTGTTGCCAGAATTCTTTAACAACTAACTGTCTGGTATCAGACAACAACAAACTTTGTTAGTGTTAGAGCTTAACAGATTTGATCATAACACATAGAGGATGCAATGCACCTAAGCAGTTAACCGTTTCTACATGCTTTGCTTCAATCCACATGCGTCATCCCGGTTTGTTCATTCGTCTCTTTAAAGTATTTTGCGAAACCCTGCGTTTTATTCTATTTACATTTTCTCTTTTTTTTTTTTTTTTTTTTTTGAAAGCGGTCGAATCTTATGGGGATTGCCTACGTATCACGTCCCCGCGTGAATCAGACCAGGCGTAGTTCTGCCTTAAAGTAAAGAAACACACAATTCTTGTGAAATCATTGAATTCATTCTCAAAATTTTGCTATTACAAATTACATCAAGCAAGGAATAGCAATAGTACAGACTCCACGGTTTTAAACTCGATTTAACAAAAAAGAAAACAACATATGGAAAAACAACCAAAGCCAAATAAACAGGACTTGACCAAAACTAATTCTCCAATTTAAGGGGCCGCGAGGCATCATCCGGCCTTTTCGCGGCTCTAGGTGTAAGGTCTCTTTGCAAGCTCTTCAACTCGTTCATAATCCGGCGGACGCAGCCCATGATGGAAACAAGGAGGGTCTTCCGAGGTGTTCGCTCATATGCCAAGCATTTCATGTAGATGTAATGCCCTATTTCATCAATCCTTCCCCGGATGTTGTCCCTTTCTGTGAACAAATGCCTTATCTGTTGGTTCTTCAATCCCAGTGTTTGCGCATTGTTGGCAAGCTGATCCTGGAACATCTCCATTTGCCTTTCCATTCTGGTCATTGCATCGTAATATTGCCTTCTGTCGGCTTGGGCATTTCGTGTTTGCTTGAGGATCCTTTCTCGAAGAGAGGCATTCATTTCCCTTAATGTCCCGATGCTCAGTTCATACTCCCTTATGACTTGTTGCAGGCGCTGCCTCCGAGCCATCGCACCCTTTGCCCACTTGGTTCGCAATTTTGCTGTGCTGGCCCTGGCTTTTTCCAAATCTTCCTGGCATTCCGCAACCTGATCTTTTAACCCTGCTATCAATCTTTTATCTGCCCGGCTTCCTAGCTGGCTATTAGCCTCTTTTTTCATTCTCCGGATCTGAGCTTTGAGGATCTCGCCTTCTCTGATTAACTTGTTCTTTTCTCCCTTGTGGGCAGCAGACTGTAATTGTCACTCAAACTTCATATCCTGAACTTGTTGCTTCAGTTTGCCTGCTTTGACAAGATATTCCTGCTCTTTGGTCAACCAGCCCCACTGTTCTTGTGAAGATTTGGCAAATTCTTGCAGGTGAGGTCTTTTGGTCGGTCTTCCAGATAATGTCTCCCCTTTGTACCAGGCCTGATACCCGGGCGAAACTTCCCCTTTTGCCCGATTCATTACACAAGTATTTGCTTCTAAGTATTGACATTGGCTCCAAATTTGACGAACCCTTGCTTCAGGAAACTGGCCGTCGGGACTGATCTCGATTACCTGGATGCTCAGATCCTCGTCTTTCGGCACTATCTGATACCTCCCAAGTTGCCTTAAAACCCGATGCGGCGCGTATGGTTGAATACTTTTAAGTCCCATTAAGAGAAAATGGGGCCTGGCTGCTGGCATGTATATGACTTCGTCGATCGGTAGCCACCCTAGCGCCCACTGTATTTGACTGGCGTTGAGGGTATGAAAATATGAGGTCCATGCTATAACTCCTTCTGGTAGGTAGGTTTCATCAACTCTGGTATAGAACTCCTCTATGCAGGTCTTTCCAGCGGATCCATGGCTCAGAAACTGGGCTCGGTGACATAGGTGTTCGATCATCCACATTTGCAACAACAAATTGCAACCCTCGAAAAAGCTTCCTCCGGCTTTGCAAGAAGTGAGTGCCCGGAATATATCAGATACTATCATGGGCGCCAACGTACTATCACTCTGTGTGAGCAACGTACTGACGACCCCTGCTATCTTTATGTCAATATTCCCGTCTTTTCTTGGGAATACTAGTAGTCCTAAGAAAGCTATCATGAAAGCAATCCGTCTATGTTCTTCCCACTTTTGGCGATTACCTTTGCTGCACAACTGGTTTTCTGGCTTGTCGAATCCTCCTATGTGACCATATCTTTGATATATGAAACTCATGCTGCAAAAACCTTTTGCCAAGTCAGGGTTATGGATTGTTCTGACTATCTTTAAGGAATCCAGGAACCGGTGTATTGCTACAGCTCTTGGAGCAATCAGATATTTGTGCCTCAAAGGAGTCTCAGTGCTGCCGATATACCCTGCTATTTCTTCTAAAGTTGGGGTAAGTTCAAAATCTGAGAAACGGAAGACATTGTGCGCAGGATCCCAGTGGGGGACTAGTGCCCTTATGATATCTCCTCGTGGCCTGATATCCAACAAACTCGTGAGGCCTTTCAGATACTTCTTGATTTCGTCATGACCTTCTTTGCCCAAATCATTCCACCAGAGCCGCAATTGGAGGGGAACTTTGCTCATGATTAAAAAGGGTTCATTCGGCATCGTGCTCATTCTGCACATTTATTAATAAGATTTTAACAGACGACACTTATCCTGATAAAAACAAAATATATGCGATTTTTGTGAATTTTGAATTTTCGTATATATATATAAAATACTTTCTAAAGAAGTTAATAACGGAAAATATTTTGGATTTTTGTTTCGAAAACTGGGAGCCTGAAAGGACTTTTTCTAGACCTTTAGCAAGACAAATACTTTTGCCACAAATAAAGATATATATACATTTTGAAGTAAAGAAAAACTTTTGAAATTTTTACTTATATATATACATATATTTGCAATAAATAATAAAAGTTAAGACAAAATAAGACTTTTTTTTTTACGACAAGACAAACTATATATTTCTATTGATATTTTATTTTTTGAAAGACAGAACAACGACTTTTCAAAATTTTGGCAGAGTTTTGACAGTATTTGTTTTTTTTCTTTTTTTTTCAACAATAAACAATCAATTCCTAACCGTTATTTCCCTTTTTTTCACAATATTCCAAATATTCAAACACCGGTCAGCATGCGGGCATGAGACAAATAAATGCACGGAAAACAATGGGATGTACCAGAATGGTCTTTTCATATCAGGTTGCTAGTCCTAGACGGACCCAACCCCTGTGTTGAGTCCCCTAAGTCATATGCAACGTGATGCAAATAAGCGTTCCTACTAGGGATCCGGCATGAAGTCACGTTATTCTATGTTCAAAACATGGGTCGGTGTTCTAGACAGTGTACCCGAGCGGACAACTCGAGTTGAGGAAGGAGCTCCTTTCCGGGAACCAAAAGGCCAGCCGGTTTAGAAACTTTCCGAGCCTCTTTTATTTAGGGTATGACACTAACAGAATAAGGAGTCTCAACCAGTGAGCACATCCCCGGAGGTAAGAAGAGAAAGGTTTCGACACAGTTTATATACAGTTCAAATAATATCAAAGCGGTAACAGCAGCATTCAGCACATTAGTCTCAAAAACATGTAATAATCAGATAACAAATAAAGCCAAATAATAACAATTATTCTAAGCTCGAATTCTTAACCCTGAACCATTGGTTCTGGGTTATACAGTCCCCAGCAGAGTCGCCAGAGCTGTCACACCTCCTTTTTCCGTACCCGAGGGGGTACAAGGGAGTTTTTTCCAATTAAAGGACAATCGAAACGGGATTGGTTTAATTATTTCAGAGTCGCCACTTGGGAGATTTAGGGTGTCCCAAGTCACCAATTTTAATCCCGAATCGAGGAAAACAGTGACTCTATATTACAGTCCGCGTACCAGAAATCCGGATAAGGAATTCTGTTAACCCGGGAGAAGGTGTTAGGCATTCCCGAGTTCCGTGGTTCTAGCACGGTCGCTCAACTGTTACATTCGGCTTGATTATCTGATTTTATACAAGTGTGAACTTATGTGCAAAATTTAACTTTAAACCGCTTTTATCATTTACTGTTATTTTATAAGACTTGCAACGTCGTGAAAACATATCTCGAACCATGTTACATCAATGCACCCGTGGTTGTTGACATATCTCGACTCGGTTGAGATTTGGATTTGGGTCACATAAATGTGCACCCGAATTAAGGAGAATAAATTATTAAGACGCGCCTAAAGCAACTAGCGTATTGTTGTTTTGGGGAAGGCCGAAAAATTCGCTAAACGGCCTGTCCCGAATTCTAAGTGTTTTAATATATATACAGTTAGAGGGCCCCGCAGCTGTGTACATTTTTTGTTTGACGAGGCTCGTCTCATTCTACTTTTAAAAGGAATTTGCGATGTCATGGACATGAATCTCGAACCACGTCACAATCAATGTACCCGTGATTAGAAATACATTTCGAATCCGTCGAGATTTGGATTTGGGTCACATAAATGCGCACCCGATTTTAAGAAGGTAAAATTATTAAATACGCGCTTAAAGAGGCTATCGCGTTATTATTCTGGGAGGGCCGTGAGGTTTGCTAAACGACCCATCCTGGAAAACTGAATGCTTCGATAATATACATTTAGCGAGGGCCCCGTAGCTTGTGCGTTTCTATTTGTCGAGGCTCATCTCGTTTTTATTTTAAAAGGATATCCTATAGCAACTACGTTTCTTGCCGCATTTGTCTCCATTAGTTGAGAATAAAAAATGACCCTACTCAATTACATGCTTGCAGGTTATTATAACGGAATTCCGAGTGCCTTTGCAGAGTAAGAAAACATGGCCATGCACATGGACAGCTAATCGAGCATTGGGGGCCCAAACCCAGCCCACACAGTATCGGCTGGACCTGGGCCGATGCCTTTCTGATGAAAGCCTGCTGGGTTCGTTTGATCCGAGATCGACCTTCGTGAGGTTGAGAAGTGCAGGCTTGCGCCGTTTATTTTAAGGCAATGGTTTGCCAATTATAGGTGGACAATTTATCAAAAGGACACAAAATTAACTAACATGGATAGTTCTATGTGTTTAAGGACATGCTAACCTTATAAAACCTAAGATACAACCTACTGCATTAGGGACCCTTTTATCTATCAGCCTACATATACAAACTAACATTCAATCACCATATATTGATATCTACTGGGCACACAGGCTACCTTCAGTATCTAAACAAGAATGTAAACTATTATACATTAAATGAGGTTCAATATAACAGTCTATGTACGAAATAAACAACTTCAGCTCTTCTCTTTTATATTCATGCTTAAACTCTCAAGTTACATTGGCACTGTTAATCGCGTACCTGGTATAGCAAAGCAGAAGAAGAAGGAGAATTGTCAGCTGAGAGGTATGCGGCAAATACAACAACAGCAGATAAACAGCAATAACATAGCAACAATCCAACAACCACAAATGTTTTCCACAGCCCACAAACAACCAGCGATATTTCCCAGAACAAAGAAAACCAGCAAATAGTCGAGCACCAAATGAGCAATCCCAGGAAAGAGTGATGAAACAACAGCAATACCAGAGTATTCAATGCAGCAACACCAACAGTTCAACAATCACAAGCAGCTCAGTCAATGCAAACCACAGAACTTGGCCGAGACAGCTTGACCAATATGAACTCTTATACAACTTTTCAGACAGTGTTTGGTTACAGTGTTTACTGGAAATTAACTTATGTTTTCAGTCTTTTTCTTTAAACTCACAAGACCTCTCCTCAGACTAAAAATTTTCCAGCCTTTTGTTTTCTCTTTTTCTGAAGACTAAAAGTCCAGCCCCCTTATGTTCTAAAACAGCTTCTTTATAAGCTAATCGACCTAGTGCAGCTAAGCTGCCTGCTTCCTGCAACTTGCAGTCTGCCCATCCCTATTAAGCCCATCCTTAAGCATCTTTTGATGCCAGCCCTTTTGTTCCCCACGCCTGGCTTTCTTTAATCAAGAGTTATGGGTTCATTTTAGTATTCATTTTAAATTCCCATGCTCTTATGTCTTGTTCCCCATTGGCATTAATTTAATCCCAAATTAGTACCCTACTTGTCAGCTCATTTAAACTAATCATTTTTTTTCTTTTCAAACCCCAGACTACCCTTGCTAGCCCTTGATTATCACTGCCCTGCCCATTGCAGTATCAGGGCACTTTGGGCTTTAACCATTCGATTTCAGAATTGCCCCAGCCTGGCTTTTTTAATTGCTTACAAGGTAGTTACAAACTAATATTCATAGGCAATGCCCAATTCAAACCACAATACAGGCTTATTAGTCATGCGACATTATTAGTTCGTTCGTTTCATTAGTTATAGAAAACTAATCGACGACATTTATCGAGTCGACTATACTAATTATAGCAGGTAATAATCAATCGCTCACATAAACAATACATTTAGGGACCTAAAGGGCATCAGTCAATTTTTGTTCAATTACTGGGGCCTATATGAGTTAACTTATCTGACGATTAAACTAATCGACGATCATGTTTATCACAGAGTACATTCAGAATCATACACAGAACACAATCGACCAAATAAAAAGGTCTTTACAGAGATGAAAGAAATCCGAATGAAAAAAATAACAAAATAACAACCAAACACAAAGAGATATGCTGACAACTTATTTAGAAATAAAACAAAAGAAAGGAAAACTTACCAAAATGTTTAAATCAAACAGACCCAAATCTGATTCAACTTCGAATTTTTGAGGCCGGACAAACTTTAATCAGGGTGTTCTCACATGAGAACACCTTGATTAAGGTCTATTAGACCTCAAACCCATGTCAAAACTGGCCGGGTTCCCCAGGTGCATGTGTTTCAAGTTCTGGATTTCCAGATCTGGATTTTTAGGAGTTGTGGGTAGATTCGGACCAAACCAAGCTTGGTTTGGTCACGAGGAAGGTCAGGGGAGTGTCTGGTATGAAGATGGGATGGTTTGGCATAGATCCGGGTTCGACTCAAATATTCAAATGAAGATTCGAGATGAACGGAAGTGATTCGAGGCTCGTGGTTAGTGGATTTGTGTTCAGGACAGTGAGGTGGTCCTAGGGTGTTCAGGAGGTGGCCACCGGCGTCCATGCCGCCGGGTTCTGGTGAAAGGGAAGCTAGGGCGGCTGCTAGGGTTTGGGGGGCTTCAGTGTTTGGATGAAGACGATGAGTGGGGGGGGTTAGAATAGGGGGCGTGGGGTGTGATAGGAGGCTTATATACGGGGAGGCTGATTCAATCCTGGCCGTTGGATTGATTAAAATTGATGGCCAGGATTGGGGAGGCTAGACCATACGGTGCCGTTTGGTTAATCAAGGGGTCGGTCAAAAACGGGAATGGGTCGGGTCATGAGGGCTAATAAGGGCCATCGGATCACTGGAAATGAACGGCTCAGATTAATCATCCCTGAAACGACGTAGTTTTGGTGTTGAACTACGTCGTTTTGATGGCCTGGGGAATGGGTCGCTTGGGCTGCTGATTTGGGCTGCTTTTGGGCTTAGAATATTCAAAACAAATAGGCCCAAGTCCGGTTAATCTTGCACTATTTTCTTTTTGTTCTTTTTTCCTAATTTTAAAATTAAATAAATAGAAATTAAAACAATTATTAATTTAAACCTTTAACACAGTTATCACTCGCATATTGAAATGTTCAAGTAGGTTTAAATCACCACCTAGATGCATTTCATATTTTTTGTGGATTTTCTTTTAACGACCGAATTTAATTACCCTGACATACACGCTTTGTATTTTGATCGGTAGGACTAAATGCAAAATGGACAGACCCGCACATGATTAACAACACATGTAACGGAAAACTTGAAACATTGTATAGCGCAGTCATTTGTCGCTATTTTTTATTTTCTTTTTGGAGCGATTGCCGGTAAAGCAAAAATCACGTGCTTACAACCTTCGCTGAGCTGATAGCCTACTGGAGGACTGTCAACCTATCAATCGAGACCTGCGGGCATGAAATGCAGCATCCCCAGGCAAAAGGGACGTCAGTACGAATAAAGTACCGAGTATGTTAGGCAGGAAAGCATAAACAAGAATGGTAATGTAAAGAGAGAGATAGAGGAGATACAACCTGTAACATCAGAGTGCCTCTGGGGGTTACTGATATGAAATGCATAATACATATATATACATAAACTTTTTAAAACATTCGCCTCTGTGGGCATCATCATCATCATATCGTACCCGGCCTCAAAAAGGACTCGGTAAAAGTGTACCCGACCATCATAAGGTTCGGTAGAATCGTACCCGGCCATGTGGAGCTCGGTAAACCAACTGATCAGTGGTTGCACAATAGGTGTCGTACCCGGCCGACTATAGCGCGGCTCGGTAGAGTAAAATAGATACATATATATAATGCATGCTCAACTCATGGAATCACCTTCTAAACCTTTTGGAGTGACTTAAGAGCACTATGGACATCCATGCCCTCAATATGAACCTTAGTAGGATTCAAGGATCATACACACTTGCTTAGAATAATTTTATGAGGAAAGAACAACATGGACAACCTTAGTTGCTAGGAGTAGATCCGTTATGAAGTAGCGTATTCATTTCGCTTTAGATCATGCCAAAAGAAAGAAGAAAGTGCCTTAACATACCTTAAACCCGTTGAGTCCCTAATCCCTTCCAAGTAACTCTTTAAACAAGTCAACTCAATCTATCATAGTATTAGGAGATTCAAAATCAGTGCTGAGCAAAGGCTAAGTCTATAACTTAAGCTAGTAGCTCGTTTACGTAAATTTGGGCAGCATCTCCCTTGTAACAAGGGCCTCCTCCAATATCATATACCAACAACAATTACCAGATCAATCCATCAATACATAATTATCAATATCAAGACACCATATAACAACAACAAGTCACAACTACATTACGACGAGC
This sequence comes from Nicotiana tabacum, assembly GCF_000715075.1. Lineage (NCBI taxonomy): Eukaryota > Viridiplantae > Streptophyta > Magnoliopsida > Solanales > Solanaceae > Nicotiana > Nicotiana tabacum. The sequence goes on from NC_134097.1 coordinate 56,799,067, forward strand.
GGCAAGCTCCGATTGGAATCTGTATACCCCTTATCAATCCTTATAGACTTCTTACTTCAACATAAAAGTATCATTAACATGATAATGAAGTCATTAATCAATGATTCCATCCTTATACCATATATTTATAACAACAAAAATAATCCACAACTTCAACTATCCTTAGTTAGCAACTTTATTCACTAGTTCATGTCTAGCCCATCCATTTAACTTAATCAACATCGAGATAACCTTAGGCACAAGCAAGATCACAATATACATACCTTATACAGTAACATCAAGTTAAAATCCAAGTTATATTCAGTTTACAACAACCCTTAATAGCAATACAACACCATAGAAGTGACTTAAGCTAATCCAAGTATTATCTTGTAGTTTATCATCCTAACAACTTAACCAACATACAAGAAAGCTTAAGCACAATTAGTAGGCTGTTATAATCACCTTAGACAGCAGCAACAACTTGTAATTTCATCCAAATATAGCCCACAACAATCCTCAATGACAACACAACCTCAAAGAGGTGTTGTTCTTCACTAGAACTAAGTTTTGATGTTGAAATATGGTGTAATCACTTTGGAATCACTTCAAACCCTTGTGGTATATGTTTAGGAGGGTTAGGAGAAGTTTGGAGACGAATTTTAGTTGAAAAATGAGCAAAAATAGGCGTCCAAATCGTTTATAAATTGAAGTAGGTCAACCACCGCCTAAGTGGGTCCCATTGGGAGCTGCTTGCGCGGTCTCGCGAAAATGCAAATATCTCTATACTCTGATGTCGTATTGACAAACAGTTTAATGCGTTAGAAACGAGACTCGTAGAACTTCAATTTGGTAGGTAGAACACCCCATGATTCCAAGTATATTTGGAGAAATTCTCAGATACATTTGACCTAAATTTCAGCAAATTTATGAATGTAACTTGTGATGACCTTTGCCAACTCTTGTTCCACAACTTGCTTGCCTTCCAAATGTAGAAAGTGAATATTATACGACTAAAATAACTCATATAATAACCTCCTTATCATGTTAAGAACCCTAGTCTCACCCCAAAGTACATGTTATAACATTCCAAACTTATCGACTTTTGACGAAACTTATTTTCTTCAATTGGTTTAGCTTCTAAGATTTCCAACCCTCTTGGTACTTGTTATTCATGATCTTAAATATTTGTAACCTCCAAGGTAACATGATTAACTTACTTTATTTTCTTCCAAATATAATCTCTTTTCCGAGCTTACATCAATGACTTACGACGTACTCTCATGTATGAAAACTTGGGGTGTAACAGTGGCCCGGAGGCTTGCATAGTTAACTATTTTGGATATGGTCTCCGAATCGAGTTACAATTCAAGCTCATTTTAATCCTCAAGTTGTCAAGATTTTTTAACTAGCGATAATGGCTCTTACGCTATTTTTGCCCGTGGGCTTTTTTGTAGGATTTGTTTCCGCTCGTTAAGGTCTTTTAGAGTATTTTTGCCTGACCCGTTGTCGATTCCAAAGGAACCTCGATTTCAAGTCATTGTTGGTGATGTTTCGAGCACCTCGTAAGGTTCATAGCTCGTAGGTCGAGTAGATCGACACTCTTGCATTTTGGAGCCAACATGGTCAGAGCTCGTTTTTGCCTGTTGAGGGAAGCCTGTTTTAACCGGTTATTTTCGAAGTATATTCGGTGTAGTGGCCTGCGATTTTTAGCGACAGTCGGGCATCCCCGAGCCGTGTTATTTTGGTTGTATCAGTCATTTTGACCGTAGTCATATTCATTTGGCCGTAGCCATTTTTGATCCCAAGTGAGAGCTTAGGCGTCTATGTCGAGGGTATACCTTTTAGGGATTCTTACAAATGCGACGTAGAGCCTAAACTTCGGGATTTTCATGCATGTTGAGGTCTTACGGTTTGTCATGCCTATTGAGGTCTTATAGTTTGCCATGCCTATTGAGGTCTTATAGTTTGTCATGCCTATTGAGGTCTTACATTTTGTCATGCCTATTGAGGTCTTATAGTTTGTTTGTCATGTAGAATAGATCTGGTTACGCCGAGGCTGCCCGCTAGGGGTCTTACAGTTTTGGGTTTTCCAGTCGTATGGCGATCAACGGCAGTATCCGAGTCATCGAGTTTGTTTAAGCTTGAAGACTGCTTCTCGTGAGCTCGGAGTTACCTTCTAGGGGCTTGATGAGCCCGGAGTTGCCTTATAGGGGCTTGATGAACCCGGAGTTCCGACCCTGGATTCTTGTGGGTGCTGAATTGTTTAAGTCTCCGAGTATCTCGGGACGTATTTGGCGGAGAGGCCTTGAATATGCCGAAATAGCCTTTTTCAAAGTATGAAATGCCGAAAAGGTATTCTTTATTGCTTGGCATAAATATATGCTGCAAATACATGTTGTCCCGTTGTTGTGAGCTCGGCCCACATGGGCGCTGCTCCTCCGATCATCTGATCCGTTCACATGATTCCGTTTTGAAGCCCGCCATTTATTGGCCCTTCCGAAAGGACGGTGTCCTTAAGAGGAGGTCATCGCACGTTGTCTATCTATAGAATAAAGGACTGTGATCTCGTCGGATCCTTTTTTGGGGGGTACGCTGCTCAACTAATAATCTTACTGGTGGGACCTTCTTTAGGTTGGAAACCCGGTCGAGGAAAAAGAGCTCGGCAGGTCCCGCAGAGGCCTTGGATCTCCGAGTGGATTTCAGTACTTCTGAATACCTCGGTTGACTGCCTGCATATAGGTTAGTCAAAGAAAAGAAACAGCAAAGGAGCGGAGTAGTTCTTCCTTGCTGCGGGATGCGTAGGCGACGTTTCGAGGCACGAGCCCTGATACAGCCTTCGACTATGTTCAACCATCCTTGGCCGAAGATATGGTTCTACTTACCCTTTGATCCCTTCGAGGGCGGAGGCATTGATGCCGACGATGGGTCATGTGGTGAGGGATTTCCTCTCTTCGCGTGTAGCTCCTTGTCGAATGCTTTAGTGTCACCTCTGTCGGGGAGTTTCATCCCTTTGGCGAAATGGGGTCAAAGTCTCCTCCGGGTGATATGCCCGCTGTCACTTGAATGAAACATCTGTGTTTCACGGGCTCAGCGTTCCAGTACAAACTCAAGCGGGCTGTATAGAGGGAGCGGCATTCCTGATTGTAGTGGCATCGACGTCTGGAATCCATCAAAGATGCGAGGTGTGGGAGTGATTAGGTTCGTTAGTCTGAACTGCCCTATTGGCTTAGGCCTGACATCATCGGTATAATTGATCGAACCATCTGTATTCATGAAAACAAGTTTTATTTGAAATAGGTCAAATGAAGGAAGGGGTTACCAATGCGTTAATATAAGGCCGAGGTGAAATCTCGGTATCTCTTTCCTTGGATGCAAGGGTGTCCTTCGGGTGTATTCCTCGGACCCGTCTTTTCCCGATGATGAGCACTTTTACTCTACACTTTATGGATATTTGAAGGGTGCTGCCGCCCCTTTACCGTCGTGGCAATACGTTGTGGCTTGTCAGCTTCATTTTTCCCGATCTCCTTCCTCCCTCGGAGATAGACTCGAGCCTGACTGCTCGATGATACTTAGTGGCGATCTCTATCGAATAGTATGGTTGTCGTTCTTTTGAGCCGGTGCCCCCGCACGCCCCACGGTTCTTGCGCCGGGCCATGGTTCTTTTGTAGGGGTCTTGGTCGAATAGGTTTGAGCCGCCTGGCATTCCTGGTTTCACTTATGGTGATCACGATGTTTGGTATAGAAATGCTGAAATCGTACTCGGCTGGGCGGGGTTTCCCTGCCAGCTGTGCCTTGTTGAATCTGGTTCTATTGGAGGTTCTTCGAGGGTGTGGCCCTCGGGCTATTTCCCTATTGTTGCGAGGTAGGTTGCATCTCAAGTAGTTCCTTCCATTTGCGGCGTATGGATGATACCTCCATTTGTCTGGCATCAGCTTCTTTGCCGGGAGTCTGCTTGGATATATCGGACCCGAGGAGGTTCTCGGACGGTTTTCCACGGTGCCGATTTGGGGCTTGTGCCGGGTGTGGGCATCCAACCAGACTTTGGCTGGGTATCTGATCAGGCTTCACTTGCAATGTCCTGGAGTTGTTGGGTATGCTTCGTTTAAGCTTCGGGTGAATGCCTGTGTTTCCTGATCATCCAAAACTGGGAGCGATCTCATTCGTCCAATCAGGGAATGGGGTGCGGCTTCCCGCAACATTTCATTTCTTCTTCGTTCGGCCTCAGGTGTATCGAGCCCTCTCAATAATAATTTGATGGCATCGGCGCATGCTTTCGTAGAGGACCACGCTGGTATGGTAAGCGAGTCTGTGAGGTCAGGTGTCAGGCAGTAGCGTTGCGTCATGGTTTCTTTCGAGAGAGTTTCTTCAAACTTCCTTAGCGAGACGGGCTCGAACTCATCATCTTGGAGGTCGCTACCTCTGAACGAGCACGCGCAAGTGGTGGTGCGCCCATAGGGATCCGAGGTCCTGTCGCACCTAGGGAGTTTCGGCATTCCGGATTTCTGTGAAGCGAGTTCTGGGATCGTTTCCTCGGGAGACGGTTGTTGTAAGAGCTTCCACGAACCTGATTCGATTCTTTTGGAAGAGATTTCTAAGCATCCTCACTGCGGCGGGGTCGGTTACCAATCCGTCATTACTTGATCTCTCGGGTACTAGCTCGACGTAAGGAGATGTTCCCGACGCTACTGCATTGGGAGTCTCTAGGCAACTTTGCAGTGGTGCGATAGCCAACTGTCGTGCCTACAACATTTCAAAAATAATATGAATATTAACTTCCTGTTCTATCCAGGCCTGGGTTTTTTGAGCTTCCTGTTGGTCAACACGCTGTGTGCTACCATTGGTGTGCGAGGATTTGTTGACCTGTTGAGCGCCTTGCAAGCCTGCGTCCTCTTGAATCGATCCAAATGTGTTATCAGGGTCCTGCGGTGTCGCGCCAACCTTTGGAGCAGCCATACTATCTTCGTTGTGACTTTCGGGGTAGTCATTCTCGATTTTGCTTACCGAGCTGTGCGTTATCCTGAAATAAAGATCTTGGGCAAGGAAAAATGTGAAAGATAACATGCGTTTGTGTGACAAAACCGGCAAGAAAATAATCACTATTATTTTAGCCCCACGGTGGGTGACAAACTGTTTACCGTGAAAATGGTAACAACAATTAAATTTGTAAATGGGATTCTAAAAATACGTGATCTATTCCCAAGCTAGTTTTTAGAGCAGTTGATGCTAAGAATGTTAAGTTTAACGATGGAGCTCGAGTTAAAAAGAGGCAGTAACCAAACCGAAGGGGGGCTGTTGCCCGGGTGCATATATGGTCGATGGGACCTCAGCGTCGGCGTTAATATCGATCTCGAACTATCAGGGGCAGTCAAAAATGGGCTAACAGTCAGAGATATGATCGATCAAGGCTCTATGTTTCCAATATTGAGCAAAGTAGTGAGGAACAAATAAGAGAATGATAAATACTAAAACGGCCTCGGGCCAGTGAGAGCGAACAACTTAGAAGAAAAGAGAGAGAGAGAGAGATATTATTGCACTTGTGGAGAGAATGGAGTAACATCAGCCCTTTACAAGGTAGGGCGAGTCTCTTTTATATAGGAGGGGAGACTCGGGTACAAGCAAGTGGAGATTAATTACAAAGTACGGCGATGGGATGGCTTGACGTGATGCCTCAGCATAGGCTCCAAATAGGCCGATCCTGTGAGATGTAGCCATGTGCCTAGGGGGCTTCCCCCTCTGTCCTGACTTTGTTCTTTGTTTCCTTCGAGTCGTGCTTCGACGAGTCCCAAGGTCTAGAACTCGATCACGGCCTCCCACCCTCGGGGTCCCGGGGCATGCTTCTGAAATGTCTTGACAGTGAGAAATCAAGTCTTCTAATTTCGCCGTATACAATTATACCATCTGGTCATGGGTCAATGCACATGTATAAATGAGTAAAATGCATGAAAAATACGTAATAATCTCGATATTCCTTCAGGATAAACTTTTCCAACTGCCTATTATTCTGAGACCCATGAACAGAAGATAATAATAATTCTTATGGGGAATCAAGAATATAGACACCCCTACTATTTCTATGAATAGAGAAATTTATAGAAACTGTGTATTTGCTCGTTTCTTCAGTATAATTTGGAACATGCCAAAAGAAAGAAGGGAAGACCTTAACATACCTGGAATAGAGAAAACTCCATATAATATTCTTGGTGAAGATTGCACCGTACTCTTTTAGAACCGCAAAATTTTACGTTGCTATTATTTCAACAAATTTTCGTTGGAAGTTTTCAGAATCTAATTTTTGCTTCTGCTCCAAACTTATTTGAACTTAAGAAGGAATTGATTTTTCTCCAAACATATTTGAATTTTAAGAAATTGCTTCTGCTCTATAGCGTTTTTGAACTTGAAGAAGGGATTGAATTTGCTCTCTAATGTATATGACTAAATTTGACTAAGACCAAAATGATTTACACTTTTCATCATACCAAGCACATATGACTGTGGTCTACTGCCACATTTCTTTATGGATATAATTAATTAAGTTTTATCCACTTATTAGTTAATCGGGTGATGTTCTGTTACCCGGTAATTAATCAATTACCCGCATAATTTAAAAATTACCACAAATTACTTAAAATTCTATTTATTTTTAAAATACTTCATATATACTTTATATATTATACTATCGTGGTCGTACCTTGCATGGTACTAGTTCAAAAATATCGGGTATTATCGCTCGACCTGTATTTTATTCCAAATTGTCTACTTTCAATGAAACTCGTTTTCGTTAATCCGTGTACCCCTTTATCCTTCATAACATTTATTCATCGCTTGTTATAAATAGCGTAAGTACGTTAACGTCAAGATGACCTCATCCCCGAGTCTACATCAATTAACTGAAGACAAAACTTTTAACGTACGAAAACGCGAGATGTAACAGTTTTGAAATGAAATGAATGTGTAAACTTTCTCATTATTTTGCCACTTCATACTCCTTAATGTGACACATATACCAAATGACTAATGAGTCATTGTCCAAGAATTGGCTCACTGCCACGTTGGGTGGATTTAAGGTTATCCAAACTTTATCCACCCATTTCCTTAATTACATGGTTAATCTTCCACCAAAAATCCGCAATTAACCAAATATCCACATAATTAAGAACTATCTCCACTTACTTAAAATATTACTCACTTTTCACATACCTTATACACCTTACTATCATGGCCATGTGGTACCTTGTATGGTACTAGTCCATAAGTGTTGGGTATTTTAGCTCGGGCCGTATTTTATCCCAACATGCCAAACTTGGACGAAAATTCATTTTTTTACTTGCTTCTCCTCTCACCTTCACGAATTTAATTATCACTTCTTTGAAATAGCATAATACTTATAATTTCTAAATAATCTTTTCCTTGGACTGATGTCAATTACTTTACGACAAATTCAACGTACAATACTACAAGGTGCAACATCGTCGTAATTTAATACTGCAAGGCGTAACATCATCATAATATAATACTACGAGACGTAATATCGACGTAATATTGCGGGGTGTAACATCATTCCCCCTTTGGAACATTCGTCCTCAAATGTTGACTGATGTTGTTATCATTTTCATCTTATAGCTCTTGTGAATACCTTAATACTCTCCTTGCCATTTAGGCCTCTTTCTCACGCCATGATTTATGATCGAATTCCTTCCAATATCGTAATTGTTGCTACCTTCTATCATGTAGCCTCTACGATATTGACCTTGTAAGTGTGCCTATGTAACTCTTCTCTCCTTTTTCTTCTTAGCTTTTAGTCAATCTCTAGGACTTACTTTGTAAATATATACAAGGTTTAATAGGAAGCCTTCTCTGGGCATCTATAGATGTACTGAAGTTCTTCGCTCGATACTTTGTAAAATTGCAAATATGGCTATATCTTATTCCATCGACCTGATTATCCATTCGTATGACTTTACTGCCTCTACGTAGGTCATACTATATCATAACTCTTACTTCAATTTATCGTTACTGAGGTCTGCAACCAACTCCAGGTTACTCTAGTTGCTTATCCTTAAGACTGATGGTGTAATCTCACCTCATATTGTTAGACTTTTATCCATCTATTGTTGATTCACCTTAATGTTGATTCATCATCTACCACTGATAACTTGATCTTTTATGTAACACTGCCGCTAGGGTTCATGTCTCATCAGGGACATCTAGAGTAATTAGATTGATCCACCTCAGGGTGATACTATACTTCCATAACCGTACTTTATAGCATCCCAATGTGACTCACCTTATATGGGTATTTAGTCCCTTACAATTCATGAACCCCTCTTCCTTTTTTTTAAATCATTACTTAAGCGAAGTCCCAAATGTCATTCTTTATTTATCACAATTACACCCTCATTATGTTATTAGGGCAGCATCCTATCTCTTCTGAATACTACTAGTCTCAGACTCCTTTTAGTTCATTCAGGCTATATTGAACTTTCTATAACTTAGAGGAACCATCAGCCTCTTTATTTTCACGGGCTTAATCCCGAGGACTTATCCATTTTCGTCACCTTTTCGCTTGCCTTCTTCTTATCCTTACTCTTGTCTTTCTAAAACCTTGTTGTTCTATCATACTTTAGCTTGCGATCGATTCCCTTATATTTTTTTTCTTTTTCCGGAATATCAAGCGAGACATCGCATCATCTCTAACTCTTCTTTTACTCTCTAATTAGACCTTTTGGTACTTAGAAACCATAGGTTGGAAGGTATGCCACTGATGACGCTGCTATCATTCCTGGATACTGAATCTTAGCACTTCTAGTCTTTTACCTAAAGTATGGACCACTCTCATCCTTCTATACTTGAGTATTTCCTACGTTTTTTACTTTTACCTTACTTACTTTAAAATATCACCTCACATTCTTCTATTTCTTTCATAACCTCCCTCCCACATAGGTATAAATCACATCCACCATTTAAAACTTTATTATAATACTTGCACCTCTGGTGCCTATACAATTCGGTGGGAGCTCCATACTAAATTCTTATGAGGCTGATAGTCTTCAATTGGCTTCATCGTAAAGCCATTATAAAATATGGTGACTGTACCATCTCTCTTATACCTTTGCTATTTAAGAGTGATCTTGAGGCTATAATTCTCTTGGTCCGCTCCTGTTTTACTTAGTCGATGTAACTCTTTAGTTTCCCCTTCTTTCTAATCAGCCTTTATGTAGGCTTAAGCTATCTTCCGATCTGCGACTCCTGGCATTAGTTATTACTTTAGCCTTTCATGGGCGCTGAGGAATATCCATGATACAATCCTTTAATAATTCAATCCTTCATCTATGACCTGGGCTCAATTCTTTCTTTTAACGTATACCAGAATCTTCTACGGTTGTATATGTTGTATGTATAAAACTTCGAACCCTTAAGTGAGTTCATAACGTAACCAACTCTGGATCATTGATCGAATAATTCCTTTCTTTCCATCTTAGCTTTCTTTAAATGTAAGCTATTACTTTTCTTGGTCCTTCTACCCCTTGTTGCGTCCATACTTAGCTTATCTTAGTGCCCACACATATTGAAATTCCATACAATTCATATGATCTTGAATATTACTTCTGATTTTACTCCTTGTTCATTAGCCACAGTAGGTGCCACTTTCTTAGGGAGTGCATACAATGTTGTTTGGAAACTGCTGTCATATGTCCATTTCTTCTTTAGGTTGTTGTGCTTAGATTGAAGCCTTCTTCCTTGTTTCCTCAGCCAGTCTTTCATTGTAGTACTTAAGGAAGACCCTCTAACTCTTGTAAAGTTGTGAGCCTATTACATTGTATACTCGACGGGCCTTCTAATGTCCTTCCTTACCTATACTTATCCGTAGTTACTTACCTCCAATCCCTTGTGATTGTAGGGTTGCTTCTAAACTAATATTTTAAATGTCTTCCCAGTGCCACTCTTTTTTATTTCTGTAACACTCATACGGTACCTTTAACTATCCTGACTCTTATTTGAATATATCTCCAGTATTATAATGACATTACTGCGAGGCTAAATTCTCCATGTTGGGGTTTACTAAGTAATTCTCCATGTTGGGGTTTACTAAGTTTATCTTATACAATCTACTGACTCGTCTGTAACCTACTGTTTAGCCATAAATGGGCTCTTCCTGATCAATTACTAATTACTCGTTGACCCATTATTATATAAATATTCCGCATAATCTTTCTTGGGTTATTTCCTTTGTCTTAACTTACGTCTCATACTGGCTCCTTATTTATTAATAACAGCTCAGGCAGGAACCTTTACTTTCTCTCCTTGACGTTGTTCTTGCACAATATTCCGGAATCTTAGCATATCTGTAGGATTTTGGATAAGTGCCATCTCATTCCTTTTTCATTTTTATCGTATTCTTCCTTTACCATTTCATAGTCACTAGAACAACTTAATTCCGATTTAATGCCATATCACTCCACATATTCCCCCCTTTAGGGGAGTACTAAGAGCTGAAGCCACGAGAATCTACCTATAGATGTTTTACCTCTTCATCTTTGGCGTCGTTTCACAATATTAATGATCCTTACTTGCCTTGCGACAATCATTCTGTACCAAGGATAACAAATTACCTTACTCGAGATGATGACACTTAGCGCAACTGGCACATACAGTCCCTTAAGCTTAACTTTTCTCACATTGCTTGCTTTAGGGAAGTGTCTTCCTGAATGACCTTTCTCTGAATTTCTTATGAATCTTCTTCTGTTGTCCATCCTATTATGGCCGAAACGCAATCTGAAATTATCATGATGCCGATCATTATCAAATCACTCATTCCTTAATTCATGTTTAGTTTACCTTGTTCACCAGTCTATACTGATTTCTATTACTCTGGGTCTAACCTTTCCTTCTGGTAGTCGCATTGGAGTCACAAACTTATTTCTCGAAATGAGGATATGACCTTATGGCCTATATTCTTTTGTTACCTCAAGGCCTGTCACATCTCGTCTTTTTTTCTTCATTTGACTATAGATTCTGTAACACTCTACCGTTTTCACCCATGTATCACATCTCACTCATAATTTTTCCTTATCTCTCTTCTCAGTACTCTGCTAATATTTTAGCCTATCCCTTTCTTGTGAAAACTTCAATAAGACATTCTTTCGCTTTTATCTCTCCTTGCTTCATTCATCGGCTCTTCGGGTTGCTCAACGTCCTTGCTCTACTAGGGACGAAAGTCACACTAAGGTAATATTTATCCTTTCCAAGCATTTTAGTGCCTACTTTCGGAATTTTTTAAATTTTTTTATCATGCTAGTATTCATATATAATGGTAATATTCTAGATTGCATCACCTGGGTGCCTTACAAGGAGATCTATTAGTACATCTGTAATATCCTTTGGAAATGTCAACTAATACAAATAATCCATTCACCATTTTGGGTTACTCTAACCCCAACCGGATTCTGATGTTCTGTCCTTTTCTTAAACTACAAACCCCCATAGGGCATAGCTGAGATGGTGTGGTCAATTGTACATACCTCTGTTATTAATGAAGGTATCTCAAAATGCTTATATTTCTCTTCCTTTATTGTATGTAATGTTCACCTCTACTAATTAGGTACCTCATACCCTTCTTCACCTTGTTTCTTCTATTTGTTGAAACTTGTATCTACCTTCTGATTCTCTTATTCCTTACCATAAGAGTGGATAGACATTCTTGCCTTAGGGATCCTTATCAAGAAGCTTGCATGTCTTAGTATCATCATGTTCTGCTAGATACCTTATATACATCATAAGCATGATGCAAAATTGAGTTCCTCTAACTCAATTCTTCCACAGCTATATTCAATCCCTTACTAAACGTCTTTCTAGATGTAGGCATCGTCGTATTATGAATAAAATAGAATTTAGGAAATTGAGTTCTTACAACCGAGCTCTACCACACGATCTAGAGTAAGAAGAAAGAGTGACAGTCCTAAATGCCATGTATCCTCCTGCTTATAAGTGTGGTGCATGATACACCCATAAATAAGAATCTACTAGACACGGCTTGTAGAATCCCTATGACAGAACTGCTATGATACAACTTTTGTCAAGACCCAAACCGATGGGCCGCGACAGGCACCCGGTATCTTACTCAACTGAGTACCAATGTAACGTATCTTTCATATCATTCTATCATAGGTAAATGGACCGGAGTAAAGCATGAGGGAATACAAACTTAAACATATGAAGTACGGGCCTATAAGACAAAAATGGCCACTCGGGTACTGAACATGGGCCGACAAGGCCATACAATCTTTTATGTACATGACAGCTGTCTACAAGCCTCTAAGAATACATAATTTTCATAAAGGTCAGGACAGAGTCCCGCCATACCAAACAATACATATCTAAATCATACTAACCAAATAAGCAACTCCGAAGCAAATGGAGCGCACCAACACCTTCTACTAAGCTGACATCCTACTTGGAGGACTCTCAACCTGTCTATCGGGACCTGCGGGCATGAAACGCAGCGTCCCCAAGCAAAAGGAACATCACTACAAATAATGTACCGAGTATGTAAGGAATGAAAATCAGTAAAGAGTAGACATGACAGAAACATGGAGTAAAAGACTCAACATGCGTATCTGAATATCTCTGTGAATCATTTAATATTATAATGTCATGCATATATGTATAAATGTCATACCATGCATGGGTATATGCGTTCATAACATCATCAAGCCTCTGAGGTCATCCCATTATATCATTTCGGCCACTGTGGGCAAATCATCAACGTCTACCAGCTGATCAGGTGGTGGTGTGTATATAACGCCGTAACCTTTTCCCAAATCCCATATACATATATACGTGTATATAATGCCATCTGGTCCTGGGTCAATGTAAATGAATGTAATGCATGAGAAGTACGTCAATAAAATCTTTCAGAGTGTCATAAGACCATTATGCTTTCGATTAATATCATGAAATAAACTTTACCAATTTAGGTATTTTTTGAGACACATGAACAGATGATAGAATAATATGACACATATGGAATAAAGAACGTAAGCATCTCTAGTATTTCTATGAATAGAGTCATTTATGTAAGTTGTGTATTTGCTCATTTCGTTCGTGTCGTATAGATCATGCCAAAAGGAAAGAAGTGATAGCTTTAACATACCTGAACCGATTTGCTTTTGCGAAAATACGTAACGGCGGATCGAAGTAAGGAAAAATCCATATAATATTCTTGAGAAAGATTGTACTGGGCTTTTTTTTTGAATTAGCATAACACGTTGGAACAAATTATAAGCAACAAAGGCGATACAAGAAGATGTGGCAAAACATGTTATAATGTAAGGTTCTGGACATTCACAGAAAGAAAAGGATATTCCTCCAAAACTGAGTATTTTAACTCTTGATTTTGACTTTTACTTTTGGAATCCATTTGTTAGAAGGGATCATAAATGGTTGATAGTTATGTCTTTAAGAACTCTAACGTTTCCCTCCCCCACACTTCTGATGGTAACCTTTGATATGGAAATGTTTTGAAATGAAATGAATGTGTAAACTTTCTCATTAGTTTGCCACTTCATACTCCTTAATGTGACACATATACCAAATTACTAATGAGTCATTGTCCAAGAATTGGCTCACTACCACATATGGTGTATTTAAGGTTATCCAAATTTTATCCACCCATTTCCTTAATTACATGGTTAATCTTCCACCAAAAATCCGCAATTAACCAAATATCTACATAATTAAGAATTATCTCAACTTACTTAAAATATTACTCACTTTTTACATACCTTATACTCCTTACTATCATGACCATGTGATACCTTGTATGGTACTAGTAACTAGTCCATAAACATCGGGTATTTGCTCGGACCGTATTTTATCCCAACATGCCAAACTTGGACGAAAATTCATTTTCTTTGACTTGTTTCTCCTCTCACCTTCACGAATTTACTTTACACTTCTTTAAAATAGTATAATGCTTATAATTTTCAAATAATCTTTTTCTTGGACTGATATCAATTACCTTACGACAAATTCAACGTACAATACTACAAGGTGCAACATCGTCGTAATTTAATATTGCAAGGTGTAACATCATCGCAATATAATACGACGAGATGTAATATTGCAGGGTGTAATAGTTTATTACTAAGTTTGTAACTTATTGTTAGAACGTAATGCCCTTCGGGCTAAAAACGCAGGAGCTACATACCAACGCCTAGTTAACAAAATGTTCGAAGAACAAATAGGTAAAACAATGGAAGTCATTATTGATGATATGTTGGTTAAGTGCCTGTGCGTAGAGGACAATTTAGTTCATTTGCAGGAAACATTTGCAATTTTGAGGAAATACAACATAAAGCTTAACCCGGAGAAATGTGCCTTCGGAGTTGTCTTGGGTAAGTTCCTCGGCTTCATGGTGTCAAATCGAGGTATCGAAATCCACCCCGATAAGATCAAGGCTATCGAGGATATCACGATCGTGGATAGAATGAAGGTCGTGCAAAGGCTAATAGGGGAATAACTGCCTTTGGTCGAATTATTTCGAGGTCGTCGGATCGGAGTCACCGGTTTTTTCCTTGCTCAATAAGAAAAAGGATTTCGTGTGGACCGTGAATGCCAGCAAGCCTTAGAAGAATTAAAGAGATATCTATCGAGCTCGCCTTTGCTTCACACCCCAAAGGTAGATGAAGGGCTTTATCTATACTTGGCAGTGTCCAAAATAGCGATAAGTGGGTACTAGTTAGAGAAGAGCAAGGTACGCAATTTCCTGTTTATTACATTAGACGAACTCTAGGAGATGTTGAAACTAGGTACCCTCACTTAGAAAAATTAGCACTTGCATTGATAAGCGCATCTCGAAAGTTAAAACCATATTTTCAATGTCATCATATATGTGTATTAACCACTTAACCCCTTCGAAATGTTTTGCATAAGCCCCAGCTATCGGGTCGATTGGCCAAATGGGCCGTCGAACTTAGCAGGTATGATATCAAATATCAACCCTAAACGGCCATCAAGTCTCAAATCCTAGATGACTTCATGGCCGATTTTTTACGCCGACCCTCGTACCCGAAGTGGAGAAAGAACTCCTGTTAAGCTCAGGTAAAACATCGGGGGTATGGACCTTCTTCATGGACGGTGCCTCAAATGTGAAAGGGTCCGGGCTTGGCATTGTCTTGAAGCCCCCGTGGGTAATACTATTAGGCAATCTATCAAAACTCCAAGATTAACTAATAATAAGGCCGAGTACGAGGCCAAGATTGTAGGTCTCGAGCTAGCTAAAAGCTTGGGGGCAGAAATCATCGAGGCCAAGTGCGATTCTCTATTGGTGGTAAACTAAGTAAATAAAAGCTTCAAGGTTCGAGAGGATAGAATGCAACGGTACTTGGATAAGTTACAGGTAACTTTGCACCGCTTCAAGGATTGGACTCTGGATCATGTGCCTCGAGAGCAAAATAGCGAGACCGATGCACTTGCCAATCTGGGATCCTCAGTCGATGAAGATGACACTGTCCCGGGGGTTGTTGTCCAATTAACAAGGTCTATGGTTGAAGAGGGCCATGACGAGATAAATTCAACAAGTCTAATGTGGTACTGGAGGAATAAGTATATTGACTATTTGAAGAATGAAAAACTCCCATCGGACCCCAAAGAATCGATGGCCCTACGAGCCAAGGCTGCTAGGTTTGCATTGGATAAAGATGGAACAATTGTATAGGAGAACGTTCGATGGGCCATTGGCGGTATGTTTGGCGCTAGGGGACACCGATTATGTCCTTCAAGAAATCCACAAAGGCACTTGTGGGAATCACTCCGGTGTCGAGTCTTTGGTCTGCAAAGTTATCAGAGCAGGTTACTACTGGGATAGCATGGAAAAAGATACTAAGGAATTTGTCAGAAAATGTGATAAGTGTCAACGATTTGCACCGATGATCCATCAGCCTGGAGAACAACTCCATTCGGTCCTATCCATGTGGCCTTTCATAAAGTGGGGAATGGATATAGTCGGCCCTCTGCCAGCGGCCCCAGGTAAAGCTAAATTTATTCTGTTTATGACTGATTATTTTTCTAAGTGGGTGGAAGCACATGCCTTCGAGAAGGTCAGGAAAAAATCAGTTATTGACTTCATTTGGGATCACATCATATGCTGGTTCGGGATACCTTCCGAGATTGTATGTGACAATGGAAAACAATTCATCGGCAGCAAGGTGACGGAGTTCCTCGAGGCACACAAAATCAAGAGGATCTTATCGACACCAAACCATCCAACTGAAAACGGACAGGCCGAGTCAACAAATAAAACTATCATTCAAAACTTGAAGAAAAGATTGGACGGTGGGAAAGGGAAATGGAGAGAAATTTTACCCGAGGTCCTTTGGGAATATCGGACGACATCAAAGTCTAGAACGTGGGTCACCCCGTTTTCTCAAGTATATGGCTCTGAGGCCCTCATCCTCGTCGAGGTTGGAGAACCAAGCACCAGGCTTTGACATGCATCGGAGGATTCAAATCATGAGGCCATGAATGCTAGCCTCGAGTTATTAGATGAAAAGCGAGAAGCAACACTTATTCGGATAGCCGCGCAGAAGCAAAGGATCGAAAGATACTACAATAGAAGGACCGACCTTCGACACTTTGAAATCGGGGACATAGTTCTACGAAGGGTCACCCTCAATACTCGAGACCCGAATGAAGGGAAACTAGGCCCGAATTGGGAAGGACCGTACCGAGTCCTTGGAGTTGTCGGTAAATGATCTTACAAACTTAGCACAATGGGAGGTGAACAACTACAAAACAATTGGAACATATCATTACTCAAACGATACTATTGCTAAGGTATAACTTTATCCTTTTTGTCCATTTGAGTTTAAAACTAACTTATTATAGATTTTCGATCGAAGCTATCAAAGGCACGCGATCTCGAAGACACCTTGTTTACATGAAGGCCTTAGGTTATAAATCATGCGTTGCACTATTTTTCCCTTAGATCGAATTTTGTCCCAAATGGGTTTTACCGGTAAGGTTTTTAACGAGGCAACAAATATGTGCTACCTAAGGAGAACTTAACAGTATCTCAGGCTTCTTTTCAATCAAACTCGAATACTATAGGGCATAACCCTCGGAGGTTATAGTTTGAAGGAAAATACTTCACGCCTAAGAGGGCCTCGATAGGAAAACTTTTTAATGGACCAAACGGTCAGATGAACCGTGTCGATATAAAATAGTCGAGCCCGATGGCAAAGCATGTACGCATGTATCAATTATTTGAAGAAGCATTCTATTAATATCAAAAACACTTTGTGTCTCAAAGAAGTCTACTATTGTACGAGCGCTACACTTATAATCCTACGGGAAATGGCTCAAGAGCCAAAGCATAAAAGCACCCCCCGAATACTCGGGGACTGTCATCGATAGTCAATACATCCGAGTTATCGAAAACGCGGACTCATAAGACCTCAAAGAGGCACCCCCACAACTCAAAGGCCAAGGTCAATATACTCAGGGACTAACTTTTCGAACAAGTTCAAAAAGTTATCCGGAAACAAGTCCAAGTGACATACCCGAAGGCTACAGCCATATTAAAGACTATGGTTATATAAAGGCTACGGCCAAAATAATGCAGCTCGAAGATGTCCGACTTCCACCATAAATTAAAGGCCTTCAAATATTGAAAAACCAGTTAAATCAGGATACCCTTGGCAAAAGCAAAATATAAAGGGCTTCGATAAATTTAGCCCTCGAATAATTTAAAGGGCTTCGATAAATTGAACCCTCGAATAATTTAAAGGCTTCGATAAACATCAGCCTTCAGAAAAACCTCAAGAGGTATTCGATTATTATTACACAAATAAGTTACTAATAAGGTTTTGATACGTCGAACCCTCACAAAACCCAACGGGTACAAAAAACACATGCTAAGGCATACAAAATTTTTACTAAATCTTTTAGCCGGACATATAAAATTTTTACTAAGTCTTTTAGCCAAAAGGAGGGAAAGAGTATAGCCACTTTAAAAGCCGAATTGGCCTAACCTAAAGAGCCTAAGAGCCGACTTAAAGAGTCTAAGGGCCGATATATAAGAGCCAAAGGGCCAACTTAAAAGAGCTTAAGGGCCAAAATATATAGAGTTCGAGACCTCGGTCTCACTCAACTCGGACTCAAGAGTCCCATTATTCCTAGCTCATATTGAATTGATTTAAGCTTAGCTCGAGGATTAACAAAACCTTAAGGGGTATTATATTGATCAATAAAAACCTAAGGGTTTATTATGTTCTGAGTTTCAATCATTACTTGGACTAATTGTTTGAATTATCGAAATCTTCCGCAAATGAAAACAAAATAAAATTTGGCACAAGTTGAGGATAGAGAGAAAAGATACTTTATATTCATGAGGGTTGTTTTAAAAAACATATTTACAATGCCCACAAGGGGCCATTGCACAGAAAAAGAAAAGAGAATCTAATCTATTTTCAGGGTCATATCCCTGGGAGCGCCATCCAAAGGAACTGCCCCTTCGGCAGCTCTATCTTCGGGAGCCTCCTCTCCCTCGGGAACATATTCTTCACCTTCACCTTCACCGTCCCCGTCCCCAGAGCCACTCGCTACATCCTCATCATCAGAAGAGACAAGAAACCTGGCATCGGTTTCCCACGCCTTTGCCTCGGCTATCTTCTCGGCAAGGTCGAACCCTCGGGCATGGATTTCTTCGAGAGTCTCCCTCTAGGCTTGGCACTTGGCCAAATCATTGCTCTATTTTTCTCGGTCGGAGGCCTCCCTCAACTCAGCTTGAACGACCTTAGCGTCCCTTAAGTATACGACAATGGATTTATCAGCCGCAGTCTTCGTCTTCTTAGCTTCAGTCTTAGCATATACAACTACGGCCCGGGCTCTAGCGAGCTATGCCTCTAACTCTTCAATTTTCTTGGCCGGGGCCAGACCCTTCGTTTTAATACCTCGGAGTTGAGTTTTAGCCGAGGCCAATTGGGATGTAACAGCTTCCTTATCTGCAGCGAGCTGATCCATGCTCTCCTTCCATCGATGGTAATCAGCTTTAACTTGATCAACCTCGCCTCGGAGCTACCCAATCATCTCTAAATTTTGCTGCAACTGAGATATCGAAGTGATAGCCTCAAAAGTAGGGCCAAGAAGGCCATGCTCTGTTAAAATAACAGTTACCTGCTCATCTAGCTCAGACTCATTTTTCCGAGCTTTGGCCAATTCAGCCCGGCGGTCCTTAAGCTCCTCTTCCTTTTGGCTACAGAGGATCCTCAAGGCCTTCTATTTGCCTGAAACTTTCCTAAGCTCGGCCTCACATTGGCTCAACTCAGCTCTAAACTTGACGATGGCCTATACATGAAATGAAGATATATCAATCAAAGGAAAAGGAAGAAAGGAAAAATTATAACAATGAAAGTTAGTATTTACCCAAGAGAGGAGATGTTGAGCCTCTTCTAAAATGGTGGATGCATCATTGAGGTCAGTAGTATCCTCGACCCCAATGAATCAACTCTGAAAGGGATCTTCTTTGAGTACCTTGCTTGGATCAGGCATACGCAAAGCGTTAGCTTCTTCGATTGCCTCCTAAGAATAAGTTGCCAAATAAAGGGAGTGACCTATTGTCATGGCCCAGAGCTCTTCACTCGGGGTGCTCTCATTAGCTTCAGGGGTCTCCACATTTTCCCCTTCCGGTATATTTGTTCAAGGCGGAGGAACAATCTCAACCTCCGGAGACACGGGGGCCTTGCCCGTATCTTTCTTTGGGGTTCCCTCACCACGGGATGAGGTCTCTAGTTCGGAGGGCTTGGTGGCCTCGATTGGTTTCCTGGCTCGAGGCACCAACACCGACTCTTCACCATTATTTTCTTCGCCATCCGGGGAATTGTGGTCCGAATCTGCGCTCGCTTGAGCAAATATTTTCTACAGCCTTCGAGCAGGGGTTTTCTTGCCTTGAGGGTCTTCAGGCTTCGAAACCCTTTTTCTTTTGTTGTCCTTTTCAGACTTCAGGATCAAAGACTTGGTCCCTTCCCCAGGTGGGGCTGGTCTCATTTCGGAGACATCTCCGATGCCTGCACAAGTAAATGTGAAAACGTTGATGCCACCAACGAATGGAAAACATCTAAAACTTGAGAAGAAAATTTACCATGATGTTTGGCCTCCCATTTGCCCCTCGATAGATCATGCCATTTGCGCTCTTCATACGAGGAGGTCGCGGCCAACTTTCGGACCCAGTCCTCGAAATCGGGGATAGCGTGAGGTGTCTCAGCAACAGTTGCAGAAAAGATAAAAATATTATTATGGGATGTGGAAGTTGACTATATATATATAGATATTAGGGAGAAGGACTCTACTTACGATTATAATTCCATCTCTCCGAGAATGGTATTTTGTCCCGGGGAATGACGTCCGAAGTCCTTACTCTGACAAACCAGCTCATCCAGCCCCGATCCTTGGCTTCGTCGTTACTAGCAAAGAAGGCTTTCTTCGTGCGACGTTGCAACTTGACAAGCCCTCGAAACAGCTGGGGCTGGTACAGTCGAATCAGGTGGTTGAGGGTGAATTCCAACCCCTCGGCCTTTTCGGAAAAGTAGCGCAACATAATCACGATGCGCCAAAAAGAGGGGTGTATCTGGCCGAGGGTGATTTTGTACATTTTGTAGAAGTCGATCACCACCGGATCAAGGGGACCTAGTGTGAAGGGATAAGTGTAAACACTTAAAAACCCCTCCACATGGGTAGTAATGCTTTCCACGGGGCTCGGGATCTGAACCATGAACTCATCTCCCCAGCCACAGTCCTTCTGCATATCTTAAGGCGCTTCTCCGATATCAAGATAAGATATAGAGATTCATGCTCGCATCGGCCTGGGACGTTAGGGGGGATTTTCAATACTAAAATCCTTCTTAATCATACAAGGGTCAGGGTGATTTCTTCAAGAGTCAGCGGCACCACCGGTTTAGCTGACCGGGAGGTAGAAGAAGACGACACTTTATCTTTTTTAGGGACTGTTTTGGAAGTTTTAGCCATGATTTCAAGCTAAAGAATAAAGACTGTATTGGAATGTGGTATTTTTACAAGAACCATGCGTTTTTCGGCGCTTAAGAAGGCGGTGGAAACAGGTGATTAGAGAAAGAGATAAAGAAGGAAAAGATGTAATGAAAGGGTAAAGTTCTTTACTCAAAGGAATAGCCTTCATATTTATAGAAGGGCAATGACGGTTCAGCGGCGCTAGTGGCCAACCAATACTGGCGTGTATTCAATGTTTTGGGGAAGTAGACCGACGGGACTTTTCAGTCACTTCGAATGTCTGCATCACGAAAATGACATCATCACTAAAGACTTAGGGAAAATGAGGATCAAATCGTTTCTTATCATCTTATTCTAAGAAATGCGGGGACTATCTGTATACAGTCAAAATTGTATGCCTCAGATTTATAGGCTCGAGGGTCCGTCCTAGGCCCGAGTCCAGGCGAGGTCGAGATCGAGACCGGCTGACCAGACTTGAGCTCGAATATAGAGAGTGATTCCCCGAGATAGGAGTGCGAACGAATATCGGGGCCAAGTGTGCTAGACCCCAAAATAGTACTGTTATGGATTTGTACCAGAATGAGCTATATTACTGCCACGTCCCCAAAGTCATGACGCAAATACCGAAATAGGATTGTACGATTCCGCACTAGGCGGTTAGACAACTGTACTATTTACCGTGAAAATGGTAATAAAAATTAAATTTGATTTTGTGGTTCTCAAAATACGTGATCTATTTTTATGCTAGTTGTTAGGCAGTGGGTGCTAAGTAAAAGACTATAAAGCAAGATTAAAGCTTAGAGACGATGTGATAATCGAACCGAGCGGCTAGAGCTCAGGGCCTCGAGTTGCCGTATATGAAGACTTGAGGTTAAGTTTGGAGGTCGGCTCAAGGCAACCATGGGAAGACTAACATTTATGAGAGCTTAAATGATAGCTCTTTATGATCAATGATAAGCAATAAATGATGAACAATAAATAGAACGCAATGAATGTAAGCAATAAATGGAAGCAATGAGATCGAGGGAATATGTTAGAGAACAGAGAGAATGTTCTTGTGTTTTTGGTATTGAGCAACAAGTGTCTACAAAATGTCAAGGATCCCCTTTATATATGAGGGGGAATCCCAACATAGTACAAATGCATTGATTACAAAGATTTGTGGCTGGTACAGCCATTTAACGCCTTGATTCGCTTTTTTGACTAGTCCACTAGACTTGGCCAACTATATGTACGCGCCATGGGAACTTCACCTTGATCCACCAAAACTACTAATTTACATTGCCTCGAGGCTGGTCGTTACTTACATGACCTCAAAGTCGATCACCGAGAACACTTGAAGTCGATCACTAAAATTCTTGAGATGCCTTGATTATCGTAAAATTGAACCTTCAATTTCTACCGTATACAGATAGACCCCGCGTTTCCTAGAACAAAGTAATAGGAAACGATTTTGAACTCCTACTCCTTAAGCATCATCATCATGACGTCAGTCCATCAGAGCATTAAATGCCATAACTCAAAAGCTACACAAGGGTCGCTGTCAAATGCGACTATCGAGAAGCCCATGAACCACTATTGGTTCATCCTTTCCGCTGCCCATATGGATTCTATAAATGCATTAGTCGTTTGATAATTCACACTTTTACAACATCTTCAAGTTTTCAAGGCCAAATCCATCCCCCTTCACATTCTTTCTTCTTCCGTTCTTGATTATTTTCCTACTTTCTCAGAAAAGCCTTTCCACCACCATGGCTAGAACCTCTAAAACAGTGCCTCAAAAAGAGGATACCGCCTCATCCTCTTGAACATCCAAAGGAAATCGCAAAGTGATACCCACCATAGAACAGTGTACCCTTATCGAGTTCAATACGGCGAAGGTTTTTTCCGTCGATAGACCCTCGTCTACACCGGGCCGATGAGAACATGTGTCACGGTATATTAGCATCGTGACCGATATAGGGAAAGTGAAGGTAGACTGTCAATGGAAGGAGGCAGTGGTGGTTGAGATCCCCCATTCAATTGAGAGCATAACGGACCACAAGGCTGGCTTCCTTTATATACATACATACCCATTCACTTTAAGTCTGATCGATTCTTCAAACCCTTCTTCCCCGGTGATAGATCCGATTATTCTCGACTTCTACGACAAGTACCGAGTGACGCTCGGCCAAATCTATCCATCTTTCTGGAGGATAGTCTACATGCTCTGCCACTTCTCCAACAAGGTCAAGTGCACGACCTTTACCCTTGACCATTTGATTAGATTGCATAGCCCTCGATTTTATCGAGGTTTGATTAAGCTTCACCCTTGGTCCAAGAAGCCATTTTTCTCGAGCATTGATAAGGACAAAGATCGAGGGTGGATGAGTAGGTTTTTCCGAGTAGGGACCTTGGACATCATCCCGGTCGAAAGGATGCCATTCCCGGAGGAGTGGAACACATAGCGTATGTACCTCTCCTTCGAACATGCTTTATTGTTACCTTTCTTCCAAAAAATTATCTCCCCTTGGTTTTTGCAGCTACCGTTTGGTATCCTGAAGCGGTTCAGGATCTGTCGGGATGGATTAGGCAATTGGATGCTTCGTTTCCATTTCTCGGGCGGTCTTGGCCCGAACTGGCTAAAACGTGGTAGGTGGCCAAGAATCATGGTAAAATCCTTCTTGCCACCTATATCATATTTTTATATTTTTTCCCCATATCCTCCGGGCTGATAAATTTTGGCCATTATATTTGTGCGGGCCTTGGCGACAGAGTGCAGATGAGACTGCCTCCCAACAGCGAGGTGGAGACTTCGAGCCTGATAAGGTCAAGAAGAGGAAGAAAAAGGCAGCTGCTGATTCTCCTGTGGCAAAGAAACCTAAACCACGCATGCCTCGAGTTGTTGCCAGGACCTCGGCTTCAGCTTCCGGAGCAAGCCCCAGTATTGGGGATAAAGATGATGATGAGGATGAGTACCATTTGGTACAAAGGACGAGGTCGGGCACGGATGTCCCCCAAGTGACCGTGCCGATGGTCATCGAGTCGGGAATAGCTGATTCGACAACTCAAGCTTTGGAGGATCTCGAGGAGGGCGCAGATACGGTCCACAAGCCCCTGGCCGCGCATGACACAGCCCCTTCCGAGAAGACCGTTGTTGCTGGTTCCAAAGGGCCCAGACCCAGAGCTTCTCATGGACGGAGCTTGCCCCTTAGCGATATCGATGCCCTGGGCGGCCTTAATTTGGGTCCTCGATTCTCAGACGGGGAACTCAGGGATGCTCAAGACCCAAAGACTACCAATGTGGAAGGTCCTTCCGAGGGGGGAGATGGGCTTGACAACTTTCCTGATGGTATTGATGATGTTAGTGATGACATTGATCTCGACGCTCCCAACGCTATCGAGGAAGCGGAGAAGTTCCAACAGAAGGTGATAGCTTTTTATGTGCACTTTTCTAGATTCAAGTTCCTTTCCTCATTTTTCTGACTCTTCTGTTTTGTTCTAGGCCAAGAAGATGTATGATCATGCCTTCTCTAGTCTCCAAGACGAGCTTTCATGTGGTGAAAAGGAGCTCGAGAATCTCACCTCAGGACTGCAGGAGTCGGAGGCCTCCTCTGCCCGAAAGGAGAAGGAGTTAAGCGAGCTTCGGGCGAATTTGGAGGGAGTGCTCTGAGAAAAGGCTGACCTTGTTGAGCAGGTAACTTGTTATTTATAAATCCATTCGTCATTATCATAATTTGATGTTCACTGATTTATCTTTTCCTTTGCAAATTAGGCAGAAGAATGCGAAGATCCTTGAGCTGAGGAGGCGAAACAAGGTCGTGACCTCGGAATTGGCATCGACCCAGGGTCTTCTCTAAAATGCTCGAGAAGAGATTGTTGCGCTATCTGCGGCCAAGTCTGAGGTCGAAGAAAAATCCGCTACTTATCTAAGAGATACCGCCACTGCGAATCAAATAGCCCGAGATATATCGAGGCCGAGCAAAAGCCAACTCGATTGTTGCTCACGCTAGTGCAAAGGTGAGGAGGCAAGCCTTAGAGGAAGCTAGTGCTAAAGGTGCCGATCTCTCAACTGAGATCAAGGAGGCCCGAGAGTCGAAGGGAGAATTGGCGCTCTTAGTCATTTTGGACGAAGGTCCCGCAGATGGTTCAGAGGGCAGTGACGATGGAGAGTAGGCTTGCTTCGCCTTTCCTTCTCTTTTTTCTTTTTGTGTATGTATTCCTGGGGAAACAGGTCATGTAAAAACGCCCCTTGTAAATATATTTTTTGGCAATGCAAGAAACTTTTTCTGCTTCAAGTCTTTGAATTCCTTATATTCCACCGTTCATATGGAGTTAGCCTTTGAATTTTGATGTTGGCTCTTCGGAGTCCATACTCGGAGTAATCGGGGCCCTCGAGATCGGGCACCATCTCAAGGTTAGGTTGATGACTTCTTTGGAGCCGATGCTTGTAATAGCAGAAATCCTCGGGGTCTCAATATTTCCCGAGCACCACGTGACAACATTATTCATGCGACACGGTAGTGGGACCCCCGTCCCACTAGTACATTTCCAAAAAGCGGTGATGTCATGTTCAGACCTAATTGGTCTTTTGGATAGCCGAACAGTAGCCTCTTGCCTCTATATATGCATTTGCTCATTTCTTAACTGGAGATTCTGCTATTCTGGGTAATAATCCCTCTCATTGAGCTTTTGTTCTTTGTGCTAGCTCTTTCGTCATTTCAACTCACAGTTATTGCCCAAATTTTCATCCTCCTCTTCCTATTTTATCGTAGCCATGGCTGCTACTTCAAAACCCTTTCATTAATGGGAGGAGAGTTCTGCCTCTATTTTGCGTGTGGTTGGTGGTACACTGCCGGTATCCGGTGAGCTGACCTCGAGGTGCTTTATCTCGAGAAGAGACTTTACGTTGGAGATACCTCTCAATGTTCAAGGGAATCGGGAGCATGCATCGAGGTTCATCTCCTCAATATGGGAGGAACACCTCAAGATGACTAGGAAAGACTGCGGATGGGGAGAAGGAGTAGTACTACAGGTACCTTCCCCGGAGGAGAGCATTATGACCCATGTCGAGGGGTTTTTGCGCGTGTATATCCTTTTACGTTGGGACCCCCTAACAGGGTCGTGCTTGAATTCTATAGGAGGTATCAGGTTACCCTGGCATAGCTCACTCATCCCTTTGGAAGATAGTGCTGATGATAAGGTACTTTGCGGATAAGGTTGGGCTCGAATTCACCCTTAGCCATCTCATTATGTTATATCGGTCTCTGCATTACTGGGGCTTGATTACTCTGCGACGTTGATCCACCCAGTCCCCTGCTGTTAATGATGAAAAGGACAAGTACCAAGGGTGGATGAGCCGATTTTTCGAGCACGGATAGTCGATATTATCCCTGAGAGAGTTTTTTCCATTTCTTGAGAAATGGAATTTCACATGTAAGTGGTATACTTGTATTTTTATCACTTTTTTCATAGTGTAGGCGGGCTCCGTAAGATATGAAAGTGAACCAATCATACCCCTATACAACTTCTGATCAACAGATGAACCAGGTTCGTCTATGTCTAATTTAGTGGCAGTTGCAATGGGGGTGTCTATTTCCTTTGATTCATCCATTTTAAAATTTTTGATTAACTCTTTTGCATATTTCTGTTGATGGATCATGGTTCCATTTGGGTTTTTTTGATCTGTAAGCCTAAGAAAAAGTTAAGCTCACCCATTATACTCATTTCAAACTCACTCCCCATTAATTTGGCAAAATCCTTACTTAGTTTGTCAGTGGTTGCCCAAAAAATTATGCCATCAACATATATTTGTACCACAAGAAGATCCTTACCTTTTTCCCTCAAGAATAGAGTACTATCAATTTTACCTCTTTTGTAGCCATGTTAAAGCAAGAATTTGGACAATCATTCATACCATGCTCTAGGAGCCTGCTTGAGTACATAGAGAGCCTTGTCTAATTTGTACACATATTCAGGACATTCCTTGCTCTCAAACCTTGGAAGTTGTTTAACAAACATTTCTTCCTTTAGGTAGCCATTCAGGAAGGCACTTTTGACATCCATCTGATGAAGAGTGAATTCCATGTGTGTTGTAGAGGCTATGAGGAGTCTTATTCCCTCCAGTCTTGCAACTGGAGCAAAGGTCTCATCATAATCTATACCCTCCTCTTGGTTTTAACCTTGGACCACCAGTCTTGCCTTGTTTCTTGTAACTGTTCCATCTTCATCAAGCTTGTCTGTCCTTGGGTCTTTGGAACTAGATGCAAAACTTGACTTTTCTCTAACTAATTGAGTTCATCCTGCATTGCATTTATTCAATCTGCATCCTGCAAAGCCTCAACAACATTTTTAGATCCAATAAGAGATAGGAAAGCATCAAGGCACACAGATTCTTTAATTGTGATCTAGTTTTAACACCAGAGGTTGGATCAGTAATTATGTTCTCAATGGGATGAGAACTTTGATACTTGTAAGGTTTCACAACCAACTGATTTCTGCTTTATGTTTCTCCTATGTTCTGTTGCTGAGGAATAGGGCCATGAACAGGTTCCTTTAGGGGATTGGTTTCAGTTCCTCCTTAGTCAGTTCCTCCTGTCAGGTTGCCTTGGATGGAAGAACCTATTCCATCTCATGTTCCTTATTTTGGTGCCACTTTAGTTTGAGCTAAGACTTCACTCAAATCTTTTACTAGCCCAATAGCTTCATCTTCATGTTCGTGTCTCTCAGAGAGAATGTTA
Organism: Nicotiana tabacum; assembly: GCF_000715075.1. Classification (NCBI taxonomy): domain Eukaryota; kingdom Viridiplantae; phylum Streptophyta; class Magnoliopsida; order Solanales; family Solanaceae; genus Nicotiana; species Nicotiana tabacum. The sequence continues at coordinate 56,826,789 of NC_134097.1, forward strand.
GTTTCATCAAAAACTATATATACACTTTCTTCTACACACAAGGTTCTTTTATTGAAAACTTTATAAGCTTTGCTATGTAAAGAATATCCCAAGAATACTCCCATCATCACTTATGGGATCAAACTTACCTAGGGAGTCCTTTCCATTATTGTGCACAAAGCACTTGCATCCAAATGCCCTAAGATGGGATATATTTGGTTTTCTCCCTTTAAGTAACTCATAGGGAGTCTTCTCTACAAGAGGTCTAGTCATGCATCTATTAATGATATAACATGCAGTGTTCACAACCTCTGCCCAGAAGCTATGGGGCAGTTTACTAGAAAGAAGCATAGTCCTAGCCATATCTTCAAGAGTCTTTTTCTTTCTTTCAACTAATCCATTTTGTTGAGGAGTCCTAGGAGCAGAGAAATTATGATCTATACCATGCTCATTACAAAATTTAGCAAACTTAGCATTTTCAAATTCAGTTCCATGATCAGACCTGATTGATACAAGTTGATTACCTAGTTATTTCTGAGTTTTTCTAACAAAGGCAGTAAACATGTCAAATGCTTCATCCTTAGATGTTAAGAATAGTACCTAAGTAAATCTAGAATAATCACCAACAAGTACCATCACATATTTCTTACCACATCTGCTCAATGTTCTCATTGGACCACAGAGATCCATATGAACCAGTTCCAACGTCCTAGTTGTGCTTACCATTTTCTTGCTTTTAAAGGATGATCTTACCTGCTTCTCCCTTGCACAAACCTCACAAACTTTGTCTTCCTTGAACTTGATGTTAGGTAACCCTATCACCAAGTCCTTGGAGACTAATTTGTTGAGTTGATTCAGACTTATATGACCAAGTCTCTTGTACCACAGGAGGGGATCATTGTCCAACACACTCAAGCAAGTGAGTTCATTTTCTGAAAGAGTGGACAAATCTACAATGTAAATATTGCTAACTCTTTTTCCCTGCAAAACAATCTTGTTAGTGGTAAGATTAATCATAAAGCACTTGGTAGAGGTAAATGCTACAAGGTTACCTCTGTCACACAGTTGTGATACACTGATTAGGCTATATTTCAAGCCATCTATCAAGTAGACATTCTCAATGGAGTGTGAGTCTGTCTTACCTACCTTTCCAACCCCAATAATCTCACCATTCTTCCCATTCCCAAAGGAGACATTACCTCCTTTTAAGTCCTCAAGTGAAAGCAACTGGTTCCTGCTTCTAGTCATATGTCTTAAGTAGCCACTATCCATGTACCATATTTGGCTACTTCCCTTCACTTAGACCTATAAAAAGAAATCAGGGGTTAGTCTTAGGAACCCAAACTAGTTTGGGTCCCTTTCTATAGGCAAAGGGGTAAATTAAATTCCTTTTGGCCCACCTAGGCAACCTATTTTTCTCTTGAACAAAGGTTTTGTTCTTTTGACTAGCCTTTTCTTTTGCATTACATTTATTTTTGTAATGACCAGTCTTGCCACAGGGTGTGTAGATTTTGTTTTCAGGAAGAGTAAGGTACTTGCTTTTGGGGTCCCACTTAGGTGTTTGGGCCCCATAGCCAAGTCCTCTCTTGTTGCTACTGTGATGTTCTTTTAGCCAGGATAGTGCATTAGAAGCCTTATTCCATTTGCAAGTTCTGTATAGTTCATGTTTTACCTTCTCTAGGTCTTCTTTTAACTCTTATCTGCTCATCTTTCCAGTACAACTCATCCTTCATTTTTCCTAGGTTCTCTTCTAAGGTGAGATGTATGTGATCAGCTTTCTTCTCACCTGTTCCTAATTTCAGTTTTAAATTTTCAGACCTAAGTTCTAGGACACTGGTGTCGAGTTTAAGAACCTGGTTCTTTAACTCAGCATTTTTACCGTCACTCTCATTAGCTCTAGATTCTAGATTTTTGCACTTTGCTTTAAAGATCACACACTCCCTAGACAGCTCTTCCTTCTCATTGTTAATTATCTCAGACTCATCGATGAAGTCTAGCAATAGTTCAGACAACCTTTCTTTAGACAGAAATTTAATCTTGTCTTTGAGATGAAGCACACTTACCTCTTATTCATCATCTAATTCTCTGATGGCCATAAGTGCTTGTTCATCTCCAGCTTCATCTTTTGAATCCTCGTCTGATGTTTCTCCCCAAGCAGCAACCATAGCCTTTGTTGATCCTTCGTTCCTTTTGAGTTGAACCTGTTCCTTCTTCCTGTTCCTTCGTTCAGCCTTTTCCTTCTTCCATTCAATTTCCCACTAAGGATAGTTCTTGATCATGTGATTAGTCTTGCCACATTTGTAGTAACCCTCGTTGGTCTGTTTATCAGGAGCCCTTGGTTTGTTGAAGGTTGTACCTCTTGAAGAACCCTTTCCTCTCATTAGATACTTTTTGAAATCCCTTGTGATCATGGCCATTTCATCATCCTCCAGACCTATACCTTCAGCTATTCTGAGAGCTCTGAATAGCAGTGATTTTGCTTTCCCAAGTCACTAGTAAGATCATTGTCAAGATTTTCTCAACCTTGTCTTCTTCAAAGATAATTCTCCCAAGAGATTTAAGTTAATTTGTTAGTGTTGTGAACCTTGTGTATATCTCCTAGATAGTTTCTCCTTCCTTCATAGTGAAATTCTCATATTGAGAATATAGCAGTGTTACTCTTGATCTCTTTACTTGAGGAGTTCCTTCATGAGCCACTTATAAAGTGTCCCATATCTCCTTAGCAGTGGTACAACATTGAATCCTGTTGTACTCGTCTGGACCCAGTCCACACACAAGCCATTTCTTGGCCTAGGCATTCTTTTCCCATTTCTTCAAGTCTTCAGCAGTGCAGTCAGCTCTTGTCTTTGGCATGTCCACTCCTTGAGCATTCTTCTTTGTAGTAGCCAGGGGACCATCAGTGACTATGTCCCAAAGTTCATAGTTTTCTCCTATGATGTGATCTCTCATCCTGTTCTTCCACCAAGAATAGTACTGACCATTAAAGAGTGGAGGCCTAGCAGTGGATTGCCCTTCCCAGTTTCCAGGTGGTGCACTCATCTTGATCTTTCCCTAAGGTGTTAAACTCTTCAAGGATAATCCGCTCTGATACCAATTGATATTTTAAACGTCAATACCACATAAGAGGGGGGTGATTTGTGTGGTACCCAATTTGCACTTAATTGAACTATAGAAGGACCTAGTTCTTCTATGTGTTCCAACTACTACTATTTGTGGAATAATAAGTAAAGAAAATAAAGAACACAGAGATTTTTACGTGGAAAATACCTGGATCAAAAGGTTAAAAAACCACGACCTACTACTCAGTAAGATTTTCCCAAACTTCCACTAAAATCACTGATTCAAAATAGCATTTACAAAACTCTTTGTAAACCTAAGGATTAACTCTAATCCCGTTGTAGCACACAGCCTCAACTATTGCGAAAACGTCAAGTTAACTCTAACTTGAACACTCTAGGTACCTATTAAAATTGCTTCTATGAAAGCTGAAAGGTACAATGTAAAATCACCTACTACAATTGAACTAGAATAAAAGATAGACGCTTGGAACTGGTTCTTTTATCTTGTTCAAGTAGCTTCAGGATTGCACACTCGAATCACACATAAATTGCTTGCAAAATCGCCTTACTCTTTTGCTCTCAATTTAAGTTTAACGTATGCTTATGTGCATTACCTGTAAAAGAGAACAATACTGATATTTAATGGGTTAGTAATTAGAGATTGACTGGGATTCAACTGCTACTCTTCTATCGTAGAAGAGGTCAAGTTGATCTCAAACTCTAACACTATCTTCTTCCTAAACTGTGTTCTCTTCATGTAGGGAGTCTTTCTCTCCTTATCCAATATGCAACTTTTTCTATCAGATCAGGAGATATTACTTCTTGATAAGTTACATTTATCTCCTTCACGTGTATCTCATATGTACAAGTTGATCATGACTGTGCTTCACAAGATGGACCTGGTCCATGTCTGAGTTCTTTTGTCAATCTTCAAAACTTCACCTATTCTTGGGCCAACACAAAGCTTGAGTCTGAGATTTTGAAGGCGAAGGCTGAGTTGTGGATGCCCGGACCGAGGCTGTAATGGGTCGTACTAAGGCTGACCAGAAAGTGGCGGTCTATTTGAAGGGCGCTGTTGATGCTAGAGCTGAGCTAAGAAGGGCTCTTGGCCGTGAGAATAGTAATAAAGAGTATGTGAGGTGTAAATCTCAAAGGGAGACCCTCGAGGAGATTCATGTCAGGGGCTTCGACCTCTTGAAAGAGATAAAGCAGGCGAAGGCAGAAGAATATGATGCTAAATTCCTTCTGTCTGATGTCGGGGATACCGATGATGAGGCCGACGGGCCATAGTCCCCAAGGGGAACGTAAATTTCCTTTTCTGTTTTTGTATATAGTACTTTCAAAGTATGTTGTAAATGCAGCTTGTATTTTCTCGCATATATGTATAAAAGGAAACCTTGCGGTTTTATTTCTCCTGCATTTCTTTTTGCCTTGATTTTATCCAGATGAACTGGTCTTTAAGTTAAAAGTAATCCTTAGATTCATAGCATGGCCCTGAGGCTCACTAAGCTGGCCCGTAGGCTCTTACGCGCTTGGTCGATACGACCTTTTAGTATAAGTCGGCGTTCGAGCTCTTATGCTTGTGCTCTAAGGCATGTTTGGTCAACTTTTTTGGGTTCAGTCTCCGAATCGGGTATCGACTCGAGCTCATTCGACCCTCAAGTTTTTGAATTTCAAGTTGGCCCTTAGGCTCTTACGCGTTGGGTCGGTACGACCTTTTGTGTGGGCTGGCGACAGTGGCTCTTACGCTTTGGGTCGATGCGACATTTTATATGAGCTAGCGTCAGTGGCTCTTACGCTTTGGGTCGATGCGACCTTTTATATAGGATTTATTTTTCCCTCGTTAAGGATTTTTGAAATTGTGCTTGCCTGACTCTTCGACGGTTTGATAAAAACCTCGATTGTGAGTCGTTTATATGGCGATGATCGAGCACCTCGGGAGGTTTGGCTCGGCGGCTGAGTATCTCGAAGCTTGTATTTAGGAGCTGACATGGTCGAAGCTCATTTTCCTATGTCGAGGTAGCCTATTTAGCTAGTTCTTTTCGAAGTATATTTGAGGTAATTGAAGGCCTTTGATTTTATAGTGACGGTGGGGCATCCCCGAGTTGCGTTAGTTTGGCTGGTATAGCCTTGTGACCGTAGTCATTGTGTTTGACCGGAGCCTTTCAGTTCCCGAGTGAAGTAGTTTCGGCATCTATATCGAGGGTATGCCTTTTTAGGGGTCTTATAAGTTCGATATATAGCCTTAACTTTAAGATCGGTATTATGCCTTTTGTAAGGTCTTACAAGTTTTACATGCCTTTGAGGTCTTATAGTTTTTCATGCCTTTGAGGTCTTACAGTTTTGCATGCCTTTGAGGTCTTACAGTTTTTGATAAGTCGAGGGAGATGGCGATTGACGGCAGTCCCCGAGTCATCGAGGATTTCTCGGCTCGGGAGCCATTACTTGTAAACATGGTATTGCCTCATTGAGGGCTTACGATTTCGGAGTTTCCGACCTGGAGGTCATGTGGCCTTAAGTTTTCGACGCCAGTCCCTGAATGTTCGGGATGTTTTTGGCTTTGGAGTTGTTTTGTGATCTTGTTGGTGTTGCCTCATTGAGGGTTTACAGGTTTGAAGCTCCGACCCAGGGGTCGTATTGTTTCGAGTTGTTGACGCCATTCCCCGAGTATTTGGGGCATTTTTTTGTCTTTGGGGCCATTTTTGCAAAAATATCGAGCTTCCTTAAAACGCAAAATGCTTTTGGGAAGTATTCATTGATTACTTGGTACAAGTATACATGTCTTTGTTGTTAAGGGCTCAGTTGTTCTATACGGACACGATTTGTTCGACTGTTTGGCCCGGTACATTATTTTCCTATCGAAACCCCATTTGGCGTATCTTGTCTTCTCCGAGCAGGTGACCTTCCGGGGGATGCCCCCCAATATTCGAAGTTGATTGCAAAAGAAGCCTTGAATACTTTTTGAGTCTTCCTTAGGTAGCATATGGATGTTGCCTTGTTAAAAACCTTGCCAGTAAAACCCTTTTCCGGATAAAAACTCGGTAGAAGGAAAAGAGTGCAACGTGTGCTTTAAAACCGTAAGGTCTTCGAGTTGGACTAGTGCTTCGACTGTCTCGGTCAGACACCTGCATAAAGGTTAGTATGAGGTGTAAATTAAAAGGGAGATGGTTATACCTTTGTGATGATGGCGCTTTGAGCCTTGGTAAGCCTCCAGTATTTGCTTTGAGGACACGATACGGCCCTTTGTTTGTTCATTCGGTTATAGCCGAGAACATGCCTCGTGGCCACTATTTCACTGTTTGTTTATACTTTAGTTCCTTTGATAGTGGAGATATTGGCGTTTTGGGTCATGCCGACCGTATTGATTGGTAGGATGGTTTCCCCTTTCGTTGTTTCGCTCGCCGTGTTAAATCCATTGATGACTCGAGAGGCGGGTATAATTTGGTCAATTATTCTCAACTGATCTGTTGCCCTTGACCTGATAATATTGGCTTAGCTACCTGGATCCACAAGCACAGGTTTAATTTGAAATGTATTCACAAGAAAAGAAGTTACCAGTGCGTCGTTATGGGGCTGAGATAGAGCCTCGAGTTCGCTTTTTCCTGGTTAGGGATGTTTTCGTTCTCTTGACCGTGGGTTCCTGCATGACCGACACCTTAAAAGATCGTATGGAGGACATGTTGTGGCTCATTTGCTTCATTCTTTTTGGTCGCCTCTCTTTCCTGGAACTGATTTTTGGCTCAGTCGCTGAGGAATTCCCAAAGGTGACCTTTGCTGAGTAGTCGGGCTACTTCTTCCCGGAGTTGCCGACAATCTTCGGTTCTGTGAACGTGTGTGTTGTGAAATTCACACACTAAGTTATGGTTCCTTTTTTCACAACACACACTAAGTTATGGTTCCTTTGTGAAGGATCTGACTGTACAGGCCTTGGCCACCTGGTGTCTCTGATTTTACTGATGGCAAACACGATATCTGAAATATCGATGTTGAAACTGTATTCCGACAAGCGGGTGCCTCCATCAGCCCTGCGTGCCTATCGAACCCGGCTCTGCTGACGAGTCCCTGAGGGTTTTACCCTTGGTCCGTTCTTCGATCATTGCGGGGAATGTTGCATCTCGGGGCGTTTCTTCTATCTTCAGTGTAGGGTTAGTATCTTTTCTTGTTTGGCTTTGGCTCCTTTGCCGAAAGCCTGCTGGGATATACCAAGCCCGAGAGGGCTCTTAGTTGGTCATTCTCGACCCTGATTTTTGATTGATATCGGTTGTGAATGTACGACCAGGTCATAGCGGGGTATTCAACCAGATTCTGCTTCAGTTGCTTCGAAGCCACCGAGCTTTGTTCATTCAGACCTTGAGTGAAGTCCTGTACTGCCCAGTCATCGGAGACTTGTGGTAGTTCCATTCATTCCATTTGAAAGCGAGATACGAACTCTCGCAACATCTCATTCGCCATCTGCTTGATCTTGAAGACGTCGGATTTCCTTGTTGCTACTTTGATGGCACCGATATGTGCCTTTATGAAAGAATCTGCCAGTATGGCAAATGAGTCTATAGAGTTAGGAGCTAGGTTGTGATACCACATCATGGCCCCTTTCGAGAGTGTTTCCCCGAACTTCTTTAGCAGGACGGACTCGATCTTGTCGTCCTTTAGGTCGTTGCCCTTCACTGCGCAAGTGTAGGCAGTGACGTGCTCGTTTGGGTCCGAGGTTCTGTTATACTTCGGAAGCTCGAGCATTCTGAACTTCTTTGGAATGGGTTTTGGGGCCACTTCCTGCGGAAAAGGATTTTGCACGAGCTTCTTCGAGTCTACCCCTTTTAGAATCGGGGGTGCGCCCGGAATTTGATCGACCTTGGAATTGTAGGTCTCTACCTTCTTGTCGTTGGCTTCTATCTTCTTCTCGCCCGACTTGATCCTCTTTGTGAGTTCCTCGAGCATCTTTACGATGGCGGGGTCGGCTGCCGACCCGTTGTTGCTTGATCTCTCTGGTACTTGCTCGGCTGGGGGGGCATCCCCGGTGCTACTGTGCTGGGAGTTTTCTGGTGACTTTGCAGCTGAGTAATCGCCAGCTATTGTGCCTGTAACATTTCAAAAATAACGTGAAGGCTAACCTCCCGTTCTTTCCTAGTTGGGGTTTTCTGAGCTTCTTGTTGGTCTCCTTGCTGCATGCTCCTGTTAGTGTGGGAGCTTATATCGACGTGTTGGGCATTGCGTGAGACCGCGTCCACGGGAATTGGTTCTGGTGCGTTCTCAGGGTTTTGTGGTGGTACACCAACACCTGGAACATCCACACCATTCTCTCCATGGTTCTCAAGATTGTTGTTTACTGAGTCAGACATTTTGACTTGAAATCAAAGATCTTGGGTAAGAAAAAGTGTGAAATATAACTTGCGTTATGTAGTAAAACCAGCAAGAAAATAATCACTATTATTTTTAGCCCCACGGTGGGCACCAAACTATTTACCGTGAAAATGGTAATAACAATTAAATTTGATTTTGTGGTTCTAAAAATATGTGATCTATTTTTATGCTAGTTGTTAGGCAATGGGTGCTAAGTAAATGACTAGAAATCAAGATTAAATCTTAGAGACGATGTGATAATCGAACCGAGCGGCTGGAGGTCGGGGCCTTGAGCTGCCGTATATGAGGCCTCGAGGTTGAGTCTAGAGGCCGGCTCAAGGCAACCGTGGGAAGACTAACAGTTATGAGAGCTAAAATGATAGCTCCTTATGATCAATGATAAGTAATAAATGATGAACAATAAATAGAACACAATGAATGTAAGCAATAAATGGAAGTAATGAGATCGAGGGAACATGTTAGAGGGCAGCGAGAATGTTCTTATGTATTTAGTATTGAGCAAAAGGTGTCTACAAAATGACAAGGATCCCTTTTATATATGAGGGGGAATTCCAACATAGTACAAATGCATTGATTACAAAGATATGGGGCTGGTACAGCTATTTAATGCCTTGATTCGCTTTTTTGACTAGTCCACTAGACTTGGCCAGCTATATGTACGCGCCTTGGGTACTTCACTTTGATCCACCAAGACCACTAATTTACATTGCCTCGAGGTCGGTCGTTACTTACACTACCTCGATGTCGATCACTGAGAACCCTCGAAGTTGATCACTAAAAATCCTCGTGATGCCTTGATGATCGTAAAATCGAACCGCCGATTTCTACCGTATACATGTACCAAGAAAATTCCTTATTGTAAATAGAAATATACCTTATTTAGAGGTTCCCCTATTATATAAAGGGACATCAATCATTTCTAACATCATCTAATCATTGAGAAAAGAATATATATACTCTCTCCCTTTTGCCTACTGCCATCAGAATTGTCCTTAGCTTTACTGCTCTTACTTTACTTTTCTTACTTAATTGTTCTTATTGCTCTATGCCCATCTCGAGGTCACTAAGCTCGAAGCCACCGCTGTTAAGTAACATTGGTTTGATTCGCTTGTCTCTTTTATTTCTACTTCATATTTCTTGATTATTAATTGGTATTGAACTAAATCACATATCTTTAAAATCACAAATCAAATTTAATTGTTACTCGTATTTTCGAGGTAAATACACTGAAAGAATTAATAAACTAGTGCTTAGAAGTGGATCATTGAAGTGAATGAAGAGAGAGTAGAGGGGAAATGAGAATTTATAAGAAAAGGGAAAAGGGAAAAGAGAATGAGGCCCAGTTGACTTAGGGAGTCAGCTCTGGAGTGAGAGAACAATACGCGTTGAGATGGTCCAAAAAGGCAAACAAAACTAAGTAGTTTCGTTTCAATTTATATGAACTTATTTGATTAGGTACAGAGTTTAAGAAAAGATAGAGACTTTTGAACTTATGGTGTAAAATGAGGCACATATATTTTGTGTGGCTATAAATCATTGCATAAAGGTAAATTATTTCTAAATAAGAAAAAAGATCATTCTTTTTGGCATAGACTAAAAAGGAAATTGATTCTGATAAATTGAAACAGAGGGAGTATTTGTTTTTAAGTGTTTACTGGTGGCCCAACTAATAAAAAAATACTTGGCCAACTAGAGCATTTGTAAAGCTTTAGTTGAAAAAAGTCCTTCCTCCAACCTTTTTTCTGTGTGTTTGCTGAACTCAATCAAAATTTGTTATAGTACTCAGCTGAGTTAAATTTGGATCAATCAAATTAAGCTTTATTACACACCAAATTGAACCAAGTGAAAAGGAGTTATGCAACCGAGTCCTAGTCGAGTTTGAGTTTGCTTAGCTCTTCTATTTTTCTTTCTAATGCAGAATTCAGAAATTCGGCAAAAACCGTCCGTACATTATCGATCAAGTCGGTTGGAAAACTCAAAAATTATATTTTTCTTTAGAAAAATAAATAAATCGATCGATAGCACTAAAAGCAAGAACAATAATTTCTGACATAATTTTCAAAAAATTGACCGATATCAGATGGTAAGTTAGTCAAACTTTGACCAAAGATGGTCAAACTTGAGTTTTGCAATGAAATTTAACAATAAACCATCCAATTTTGGCCGGTTACTAAAATCTAAAAAACAATTAAGGTAATTGTTCGCTTTCAGTCGATTAACAAGTCAATCCTTTGGACAAAAAGGTCGGTTCTTTTTTTATATATATACATTAGTATTTATTAATTCTTAGTTTACCGATCGATATTGGTTGGAAATTTAATTAATTTAATGTTGAGTAAACCGACCGATTTTAGTCGGTTTATCGGTCAAACATGGTTAAAAACTCATATTACATTGAAATTTACATTCTACTTAATATAATTTATATTCTAAATAAAAATATAGCACTCTTATTTTGTAATACTAATTTTAAAAGTACTTAAAAACCTTCATCTTTAAATAATGCAAATAATTTGTTAGTGTTTAGGCGTCTTAGAGACAGACACTCAATCGCGTAGACATTTGATCTCAAGATTTACTAATGAACTCAATAATCCGAATCATCTAGTCACTTAAACTCAAGAATGAGTCATAGTCTAAATCAAAATAAAGTGATTGGATATGTTATCCTATGTTCGAGTAGAATTGTTTTGACAAGATCCACTCAAGTTCTCAAACAGACTACTGACCAAGTGAGAATAAGACATGCATGTGCGTCATACGAGAACGTAAAATTCTATAAGTGGAAGAAAATGATATGCAATAAGAGTTTACTCGAACTTGCTACTCTTTAGCGGTTATATTGATCGATGGAAGTAATAGAATATTTCAAAATATTGTTGTTGGTGAATACTGTTCAAGATTCTAGATTTCATGATATGGTTGTGTATGCTTTTGTGATGGAATCCTTGTTTGAACCCGATGAAAGTGTTGAACAAGATTCAAATGAAGAAGCAAAGCGTTTTTATAAACAATTAGAGGTTGCTAGTCGCCTACTAAGTGTAGAGAGTACGCACTTTGAGTTTTCTGTTGCAGTTAGATTACTAAGTATAAAATCACTAGAATATTTCTCAAGCGGCACATGAACTCTTTTATTGGCCTTATAAGTGAACTAGTTGAACCAAATATTAACTTACATGTTGGTCTCTACAAGGAAAAACAATTGATTTCTAAGTTAGGACTATCGCCTGAGAATTGAATGTTGTGAAGATGGTTGCATATTATACTATAAAGATGATGTAGAGTTAGAAAGTTGTAAATTTTTTGAGTAGATATTTAGTTAGAAGAAGCATTTTGATAGGACGTATTGGGATTTTGCTAGTGAATCAAGGAACATTCGGTTAGGTTTGTGTACCGATGGATTCACATTGTTTCCTGTCTTTGCGACACCTTACACTTCGTAATCTTCCCCCTAAGATGTGTATGGCAAGTCCATATATATTTTTAAATTGTATTATACCCGGTCTCCATAATCTAAAATTTTGGTTGATGTATATTTCAATCTTTGATCGATGATCTAAAATAGTTGTGGTATGATGGTGTAGAAATATATGACATATCAACTAAGCAAAATTTTAACTTGTGTACTTCTTTAGTATGGACTATTAATGATTTTTCTATATATGAAATATTGTCTGGGTGGATGACGGTTGGAAAGTTAGTCTGCCCTTACTGTATGAAAAATAGTAAAGCGTTCACTTTAAAATATGGTCGCAAGCAATAATGGTTTAATTGTCACCGCCGGTTCTTGCTAGAGGATCATGACTTCTGTTACATGAAGAATGCATTCAGAAAGAATAAAGTTAGAATATAATTTTTCATCTCCAATATTATTAGGTGAGGCAATCTGGAAGAGGGTTCAGAACTTCATTAAGGTTACTGATAATAGGCTATATAGTTGTTATGTACACCATAATTGCCCATGCTTTGTGGTTGTTTTATAATGTAAGTTGCCAATAAAATGCTTTAATTAATGCTATTTGGTTTCGCAGGGAATATAAGATGTGAGGAAGCAACATGAAGTGTTTAGAGGCAATAACGTGAAGAAAACACCCACTCAAGAAGTACCCAAACACAAAAAGAGCAAAAAGAGAAGTAACGCGGAGAACAAAAGGCCCAGCATACTCACCGCAGTTGCCGCCGCGATTGGAGTCAGTGTCCTCCGCGGTCAGCGCCGCGGTCGTGCCGCGGCCGTGGTAGCATGTTCACAGTCCAGAAATTTAAGGGGCCAAAGTGTCAATTCGGGAAAGATTTTATAAAACCCTTATAAGATGTAGGAAACTCGCCCAAGAAAGGGGGATTATTATTTTTGTGAGAGTACCTTTGCAAGAAGAAGAAGTGTGAGAGATCACCCAAAAACATCATAGTTCTTATTCTCTTCTATCTTTCTTGCAATTTTCCATTATGAATATTTTCATAGTTTATTCTTACGTTGTCATGAGTAGCTAAATACTTTAATCTAAGGTTTTGGTGAAACCCGTTGGGGATGACTTGGTTGTGATAGTAATATAGTTTGAATTGGTTGTTAATCTCTATTTGTTCATCTACGTTTTGATTGTGGTTAGTTGAAAGGGCCATCAATTATCCGTTCCTATTTATTATGTATCTTCTTGAGAGAGAGTGCATATTTAGGTAGTTTTTTGAACAATATCACTCCCGGAGTATAGACGAGAGTCATAACCGAGGGTTTAGAGGTTGGATTAGAGATAACGATACCTCGGGTGCAATATAAAAGAATGTTAATGTGAATCTATCTAGCGTAGCTTGAGAGAGTGTGTCTAGTAAATGATCATAATTACTCGAGAGAGATTTATGATAACTGGAGAGTTCTTGATTGATAGAGCCAACTAAGGCATGGCTATAAGAACATACAACCAAGGAAATCACCAACGGGAGAAACCATTACCTTAGACCATATTCTAACTGTTTACACATCAAGCATAGTTAATTTTCAGCTGTTAATTATTTTCAATTTTTAGTTGTTAGAAATATCATCAATCGTGAATTATAAAGTTTGGGGGAATTGATTATGTGAATTTAGTAAATCCGACAAAAGTAATTGATAGGTTAATTCTCTGTGGTTCGACTCTGGGCAAAAATTACTTAGATTATATTTGCTACGTCCGTGTGTGTCCTTATATAAGGCATAGTTTGGCGTTGTCAAATTTTGGCACCGTTACCGGGGAATTAACGGTGTTATCAATTACAATTGAGAGAAGTACAAAATAAAATTCTAAGTGTAGTCAGTTTTCTCTATACCCAATCTTTTCATTAAAATTTTAACGTTTTAACTCTTGTGGAAACCAGGTGTATGCCTAGAAGTTCTTCGAGACTGGAGAACTGCTAGAAGGACTCTCAGACCCTGAGATAACATTCAGGGCATTGAACCGTGCCAACAAAAGACTTCAACAATCTCAACAATCACACCAACTCGAATTTGACATGGGTGACGTAGATAACGTTAACGGAAACGTCAGGAATGAGCCAGCTGACTTAAATGTCAGAGGGGTGGCACCTCTTATGCCCGAAGCTGCACTTTATGACTGGTCACAGCCCACAGCTGATAATCTGGCCACTACCATAGCTGTGCCCGCAATTCAAGCGGAGACATTCCAGATCACCAACAACATGTTGCATCTGCTGCAAAATAAGGGACTGTTCTCCGGTTCACACATTGAAGACCCATAACAACACTTAAAAAATTTTTTGTCAATTTGTATGACCCAAAGGCAGCCAAATGCGACTCCGGAAGCTATCAAGCTGCTACTGTTTTCATTCTCGGTAACCGGGGAAGCTCAGACTTGGCTAAATTCACTCCCTATCAACTCTATTACCACCTGGGAGGAATTAGTCAAGCAGTTCCTGAACAAGTTCTATCCGCCTAACAAGACTGCAAAACAGATTGATGACATATTGCAGTATAGGCAACAGCCTACTGAGTCCTTGCAAGAAACTTGGGAAAGATTTAAAGGGATGTTAGTGAAGTGCCCTCACCATGGCATTCCAGACCAGATGCTCGGCCAGAGATTCTACCTGGGGCTAGCTGACAATTTGAAAGCAAATGTGGATGCTTCAGCTGGAGGTGAATTTTAAGTAAAACATGCACTGAGTGCAAAATCCTTCTTGATAAGATGTCACAAAATTCGGGGTGGATGACCAGAGGTACAACACTGGCACCCATAGTGCATTCAGTTCCTCTTGACCCAAATAATTTGCATGCAGAGAACATGGCCACACTCATGACCTAGATGAGCATATTGACAAAGAAGATTGATGAGATGGGTACAAAACAGGTGCACATTGTTGATACAACAAATGGGGTACTGTGTACACCTTGTATTAATCAGTCTTATGTGTGTTCATGGAGCGGAGAAGGTGAAAATCAAGGGACAAGGGAAGATATGAATTATGTCACCAACTATGGGGGTCAGAGGCAAGGAGCACAGCAGTGGAGACCGCAGTAAAATCAGCAGTACAGGCCTAATATGCAGCAACCTGGGGGTATGCACCCTCAAAACCAATTGGTGCCAGTACCATATCAAAAACCACAGGGCTATCCACAGCAAAATCAGCAACAATTGACGTACCAACCACCCCCTCAGCAGCAAGATAACAATGGTGGAAATCAGGGGTATGCTTCAGCAACTCATTGGGACAAATAATAAAGTGCAGGAAAAATTGGCAGTGCATGATTCAGCCATAAAGAATATTGAAACGTAGTTGGGTCAGCTGTCCATGGCTTTGAACAACCGTCCTCAGGGAACTTTGCCTGCAGACACAAACATAAACCCCAAGGACCAAAACCCGAATCAGCTGATGGCAGTAAGTCTCCGGAATGGGAGAGATTTAGACAGAGAGCAGGAAATTGCACAAGCCAGCAAGGATACTACACCATCCACTCCAGTTCAATTAGAGGTAGAGGAACCAACAGAACTTACTGAAGTGGTGGTTGAGCAGAGTCAGGAGGAAAAAGGCAAAGAAAAGATGAATGAGCAAGTTGCAGAATTGGTGGCACCTCTTGTGCCAGAAAATTCTAATAGAGAGAAGCCAGTAAGCAATGCACAGATGGTGATACCTGCACACTTCCCTCAAAGACTGGTCAAACAAAAGAAGGCAGACCAATATAAGAAGTTCATGGAGATGCTGCGTCAAATTCAGTTGAATATTCCTTTGATGGATGCCTTGAGGGAGATGCCCGGTTATGCTAAGATGATGAAAGATCTAATGTCATGAAAGTTTGATTTTCAGGATCTATCCACTGTAACTCTGACACAGACCTGCAGCGCAGTGGTGGAAAAACCAATGGCTCAAAAGATGTCGAACCTAGGTAGCTTCACTATTCCATGCACAATTGGAAGTTATGCCTTTGCAAAGGCGTTGTGTGATTTGGGAGCCAGCATAAATCTGATGCCACTGGCTGTGTACACCAAACTGGGCATTGGTAGAGCTAGGCCAACTTCGATGCTGCTACAGCTGGCTGACCGCATAGTGAAGAGGCCCAATGGTATTCTTGATGATGTGTTGGTGCAAGTGGGGAAGTTCGTGTTCCCTGAAGACTTTGTTATCTTGGATTGTCAGGTGGATGAGGAGATACCCCTTATTTTAGGGAGACCATTTTTAGCCACTAGGAGAGCACTGATCGACTGTGAAACTGGGGAATTAAAAATGAGATTGAACGATGAAGAAGTCATATTCAATGTTCAACAATCTATGAGGAGACCCAGTGAATATGCTAATTGCTCTCTAGTGGAAGCAGTGGATGTAATCCTACAAGAAGATGATATGACCCTAACTGTAAAAGATCCATTGGAGGCATGTCTGACAAATTTAGAAGAAATGAATGGTGAAGGGTTAGCTGAATGGGTCATGGCACTGGAAGGCCGAGGATTTTGGTCAAGGGAACATCAATTCGAGTCCCTTGAGCTAGAAAAAAGGGCCACTCCTCTAGCAAAGCCATCAATAGAGGAACCACCCAAGTTGGAACTGAAGCCACTCCCAGATCACATCAGGTATGTGTTCTTAGGCTCTGATTCGACCTTGCCTATTAACATATCATCCGGTTTGCTAGATGTGCAGGTAGAACGGCTCGTACAGGTACTGCAGGAAAACAAGATTGTCATTGGCTGGACCATGGCAGACATAAAGGGTATCAGCCCAGCCTTCTATATGCATAAGATTCTCCTGGAAGAGGGGCACATACCTTCCAGGGAACACCAGCGAAGGCTGAACCCAAACATGAAAGAGGTTGTAAAGAAATAAGTAATCAAATGGTTAGATGTGGGAATCATCTTCCCCATCTCTGAAAGTAATTGGGTCAGCCCTATCCAATGTGTACCGAAAAAGGGGGAATGACTGTTGTAAAAAATGAGAACAATGAGTTGATCTCAACTCGTACAGTCACAGGGTGGCGTATCTGCATGGATTACAGGAAATTGAACACAGCCACCCGGAAGGACCATTTCCCCTTACCTTTCATTGACCAAATGTTGGACAGGCTAGTTGGGTGATCGCACTTTTGTTCTTGGATGGATATTCGGGGTACAATCAGATATCAATAGCCCCCGAAAATAGAGAGAAAACATCATTCACCTATCCATATGGCATCTTTGCCTTTTGGAGAATGCCTTTTGGGCTTTGCAATGCACCCGCGACTTTTCAACGGTGCATGTTAGCCATCTTCACAGACATGGTGGAGGATATTATGGAGGTCTTTATGGATGATTTCTCCGTGGTAGGAGATTCATTCGAAGACTGTCTTCACAACTTAAGGAGAGTGCTTAAAATATGTGTGGAGACAAACTTAGTGCTAAACTGGGAGAAGTGCCATTTTATGGTACAAGGAGGTATAGTCCTGGGGCATCGAGTGTCCAGTAAAGGAATTGAGGTTGACCATGCTAAGGTTGACGTGATTGAGAAGCTACCACTGCCCACTTCAGTCAAGGCGGTGAGAAGTTTTCTTGGCCACGTCGGGTTCTACTGACGTTTCATAAAAGATTTTTCTAAAATTGCTAACCCATTATGCAAACTCCTTGAAAAGGATCAGCCCTTTGTATTTTCTAATGATTGCAGGTTGGCATTTGAGGAACTGAAGAAGAGATTGATAACGGCACCCATCATTGTTGCACCCAACTGGGAGCAACCATTTGAGCTCATGTGTGATGCCAGCGACTATGCTATATGAGCATTCTTGGGGCAGTAAAAAGATAAGTTTATGCACCCGATTTACTACGCAAGTAGAATGCTAAGCGATGCATAGCTCAATTACATAGTGACGGAGAAGGAGATGTTGGCAGTGGTGTTTGCTTTTGACAAGTTCCGATCATATCTGATTGGTTCCAAGGTAATTGTATATACTGACCATGCAGCTCTCAGGTACCTAATTGAGAAAAAGGAGTCTAAGCCACACCTGATTCGTTGGGTGCTACTGTTGCAAGAATTCGACCTCGAAATTCATGACCGTAAGGGCACAAAAAATGAAGTCGCTGATCATCTATCATGACTTGAAGGAGCTGAAAAATCAGTCGAGGTCGAAGAGATCCTGGAAACCTTTCCAGACGAGCAGCTGCTCGCAGCCAGTCTTGAGGATGCGCCATGGTATGCAGATTTTGCAAACTACCTGGCCTGCGGTATTATTCCCTATGACCTTTCATCTGTCCAAAAGAAAATTTTTTATCGTGATTGTCGCATGTATTATTGGGACGAGCCTTATTTGTTTCGAATCTGTATTGATAATATGATCCGGAGGTGTGTCCCCGAGATAGAACAATCTTCTGTTTTGCAGGCTTGTCACGCATCAGCATATGGAGGACATTTTGGAGGAGCCAAGACAGCTGCGAAAGTTCTAGAGGCCGGGTTCTTTTAGCCAACAGTGTTTAGAGATGCACACCTATGGGTGAAGTGATGCGATGAATGTCAGCGAACCGGGAACATTTCCCGTTGCCATGAGATGCCCTTGAACCCGATTCAAGAGGTAGAGGTATTTGATGTTTGGGGGATTGACTTCATGGGCCCCTTCGTCAGCTCATTTGGCAATAAATACATACTTGTTGTTGTGGATTATGTGTCTAAATGGGTGGAAGCTGCAGCATTGCCCACTAATGATGCAAGAATGGTGATAGGTTTTGTGAAAAAGAATATATTCACCCGATTTGGGATACCAAGAGCGATCATCAGTGATGGAGGCACTCACTTCTGTAACAGAGCCTTCGAGAAATTGCTTGCAAAGTATGATGTACGCCACAAGGTGGCTACCCCTTACCATCCGCAAACCAGTGGGCAGGTTGAAGTGTCTAACAGGGAGATAAAAAGTGTACTAACCAAGACGGTGAATGCCACACAAACTGATTGGGCAAAAAAGCTTGATAACGCACTCTGGGCCTATAGAACTGCGTTCAAAATACCAATAGGTATGTCACCATACAAGTTGGTATTTGGGAAGGCCTGTCACCTGCCTGTGGAGCTAGAACATCGAGCTTGGTGGACACTGAAACAATTGAACATGGATCTCGAAGCAGCTGGACAAAATCGATTGACAGAGTTGCATGAGCTGGAAGAATTTAGATATCAAGCCTTTGAAAGCATGAGGCTCTACAAGGAAAGAATGAAGAAGATGCATGACAAGCACATTGTGGACAGAAATTTCAAACCCGGTAACAAGGTATTATTGTATAATTCAAGGCTGAGATTGTTTTCGGGTAAGTTAAAGTCCCGATGGTCAGGGCCATTTAGAGTGGTGCAAATGTTTGCAAGTGGAGCTGTTGAGATTGAGTCAGAAGATGTGACAAACAAGTTCTCAGTAAATGGGCAAAGGTTGAAACATTACCTTGGAATAGCTGAAGAAAAAGGGAATACAATGGTGATCAATTTGAAAGAACCCCAGTACGCGAATGAGGAGTGAAGGCTCAACCACTTGCGTCGTGTCACGACGTTAAATCAGGCACTGCGTGGGAGGCAACCCACGAATGTGTTGTAAGTGTAGTATGTAACTTCATGTTTAGAAGACAAAAAAAATTGCCAGTCGCAACCGCGGACCGCGGCGAGAACCGCGGAAATCACTGAACGTTGAATTTCTCACCGCGGTCACGGCTCTGACCACGGTGACTACCGCGGGAGACTCTGTCTCAGACCGCAGCGTCGACCGCGGCGACAACCGCTGATATTTTTTTTTCTTTTTCCCACTCTTCTTTTAATTTTAAAACCCTTCCCTATATCAAAATAAACAATCCCCTCCATACTCTCTTCTTCTTCTTCCTCCTTCACAATACCCCTTATCTTCTTCCCCCCAAGGTATGATTCCTACCCCCCCCCCCCCTTCTCCTTTTCTTCTATTTTTTTGTTGTATTATGCTTGTTAGTGTTGTTCTAATGTAGTGTTAGTGATAGGATTTTGTTTTGTTTAGTTTTTCTTCTTCTTTTTAGTGTAATTTCATTTTTAGCATATGTTTGGTGAAGGGGATGTGTTTTGAATATGTGGAATGGTGTTGTTGGTGGGTGATGGTTGTTAAAAGAAAGAAGTATGGAATGTGTGGGTGTAGTGAATTGGGGAAGTCTTCTTGATTCCCTTGGGCCATGAATATGAAATAAAAAATGCCTTGCCCACAATGTGTTTGTGAAATCGCCTCAATGGAGATATAAGGAGATGTTGTGACATGGTAGTGGTGAAGTCTGAGTAACCACCCATAGTCACCATTTTATGCTCATCCTAATACGTGTTTCTCTGTTTTGACAGGCATTATGAGTTCAACCCGTAAGAGATGAAACACCGGGTCCTCTGCGAGTGGCCCAGGAGGTTCCTCACGAGCTAGGGCCCAATCCAGCACACCACGGTTTGATAGATCTCGGTTTGTCTCTGAAGAAGCAAAGGCGAGGTACAATCATAAACTTGCCAAGAAGCTACTCCATGAGGTCCATATTGACAGGAAGGCATTGGTGAAGGAATGCCCCAATATGTTTGATGAGCTACGGAGGTGTCAACTGCACATCTTCTTTGAGGCTCCTGAGGAAGCCAATATTTAGCTAGTGAGGGAGTTCTATGCAAACCTGCCAGAACACGAGGACAAGGTTGTGACTCTGCGCAACACCCCGGTTAATGCTTCTATATAGGTCATCCGTAGAGTGTATCGCCTCCCCGCATTCACGGGTGATGATCATTACATCAGGGCTAGCCGCCCGATGGTTGACTGGGACAGAATTCTGGAGGTCATTTGTATACCTGGCAGACAGCCCAAATGGGTAGCACAACCTACGACTCTACACTCTAAGTCGCTTACTTGGGAGGCCAAATGTTGGCTCACTGCCATCACCACTCGGTTGCTACCATCCAGCAATACCACCGATGTAAATGGGCCATGGGCCACTATGATCTACTACTTTATGACTCACCAAGGGTTTGATGTCGCCCGAGTCCTCTCTGAAGAAATGTTCATCCGATCGCCCGAACTAAGCAAAGGCCACTATTCCCTTCGCTTGTCACCCGTCTATGCCGCCTTGCTATGGTTCCTGAGAACTCCCGAGTTGATGGGAAATTACCTATAAAAACCCCTTTCCGGGCGAGAAAAATTGGGCAAGAGGGAAGAGAGCCAGTACGACGCAATGATGACTCGTCTGTTGAGTCTGAGTCTGAGCATCACGACGCAATGATGACTCGTCTGTTGAGTCTGAGTCTGAGGATGATTCTGATGCTGCTGAAGCTACTGAGATCACAGCCCCTCCTAGAGGGGACGAGGCAGGATCATCACAGCCACGCCGGAGCACTCGGATGGATGCTCTGGAGCAGGAAATGACTGGACTGCGGACCTCCATCACTGACTTGGGGTCCCGCATGGATGTTGTGGCTGACCAACAGGTGAAGTTGGAAAAAAAGTTCATCGGCTGGTTGAGAGCACTGGGTCGCGCCTGCAACGTGAACCCAGATACAGTTTCGGATCAAGAGTGACCCTTCAGGGAAGTTTCTTTACCTTACTGTTTTTTATATTGTCAAGCCATGGGGACATGTCTTAATTTTAAGTGTGGGGTGAGGGACTTTGTTGTATGTTGTACTTGTGAATATTATCTAATTGTTGTTCTTGGTTGTGTTTTGTGTTAGTGACTTTAGAAATAGAGTAACAGTTTTTTTTAGGAAGTTAAAATAGAAGCGACTTGTCCCGACGATGGATCTCTTTCGGCGGGGTTCTTGAGGGACCAAGTCGAGAAAAAAAAATTATGTCTTAGGTAGTGTAGTAACTCCCCCTTGGTTTTCTTTGGGCCACGGTTCTTTTCCAAGGGTTTTAACTTGAACCGGGTATAGGTAGATTTTTTGTTTTAGGTTAGGATTAATGGGCGACGAGCTTAAAATTGAAGAAAAAAAACCCTTAGCGTTCTTACACCTGAACACGATAGACGCTAGAGTGTAGCGCTTAGCTTCAAGGGTTGAATCTTGTTTAAGTGCCTTAAAAATTGTATGTTTGTATCTAACTTGAACACTCAAAAGAGAATGTTTTGATAAACTAATCCGGAGTGAGTCATGTGCCATGTGGGTGTGAGTATCATTGTATTCCATGTTGTACATTTGATGCCTAGAACTTGCCCTGTGTGTTTGCAAAGCGAAATAGTAGCTTCATTCGGTTTTAGAAGTGATATAGATATTTCTTTGTTGAGTTAGACATATAAAGTGAACCCACCTGAATGCATTACATCTTAGTTAACCCTGTTGAGCCTATAAGCCTGTTTCTTTGGCAACCACAATGTGAACCTTAACCACTTGTTTGAATAGCCTGCTGTTTGAACTAATTTTCTTCCACTAAGCACTAGATTGGTATTGAGATTATGTAAAAACAAAAGTGTGGGGTGGTAGTTTGGTTTTTGAAGTGGAACCATGGAAATAGAGAAAAGGTGCAGAATGTGGAGCGTAAAAAGAAAAGCACCACGAAAAAAAAAAGTTCATATATTTTGTAGTGATTAATAAGTGGTAGCTTGTACAAATTGCACATAATGTATGGGGATGTTTAAATAAATGTGGTGGAGTGTTGGCTTACAAAATGATGATTTTTTAAGTTCAACGTAATTGTATTAAAAGTGCTTAGGGAGGTTAGTCACTATATCCAAATGTATCATACCCGTCTCTTAGCCTACATTACAACCAAATAAAGTCCTATTAATCTTAGACTGAGTGGGGCTCGATTTGTTGAGTACTACACTAGGGGCAAGCCAATGGTGCATCTTTGTGGCATGTGAATGTTCTTTTTGGAGAGTGAGCGAATTATGTCTATTTGAGTTCCTAATTGTTATCACTATCATTATATATATGGAACTACTCTTTTGTGTGATGTGAGGGCATATGATTCACAAAGGAAAGGTGCATCTTGACTATTGTGTAGAGTGGTTTGAGTAAGTGCAAATGTTACAGGGTACGAAAAACTTGATTCTTGAGGTAAAAGATGCTCACTACTAGGTGTAACTCTGTGAAATGTTCTTGGCGTGAGTCGTTGAGGGAAAAGCATAGGGAATGAATTTTTATGGAGTGTGGTGAATTGCTCGAGGACTAGCAATAATTTAAGTGTGGGGTGTTGATAATAGGCTATATAGTTGTTATGTACACCATAATTGCCCATGTTTTGTGGTTGTTTTATAATGTAAGTTGCCAATAAAATGCTTTAATTAATGCTATTTGGTTTCGCAGGGAATATAAGATGTGAGGAAGCAACATGAAGTATTTAGAGGCAATAACGTGAAGAAAACACCCACTCAAGAAGTACCCAGACACAAAAAGAGCAAAAAGAGAAGTAACGCGGAGACAAAAAGGCCCAGCATACTTACCGCGGTTGCCACTGCGGTCCGCGCCGCGGTTGGAGTCAGTGTCCTCCGCGGTCAGCGCCGCGGTTGACGCCGCGGCCGCGGCAGCATATTCACAGTCCAGAAATTTAAGGGGCCAAAGTGTCAATTCGGGAAAGATTTTGTAAAACCCTTATAAGATGTAGGAAACTCGCCCAAGAAAGGGGGCTTATTATTTTTTTGAGAGTACCTTTGCAAGAGAAGTGTGAGATATCACCCAAAAACATCATAGTTCTTATTCTCTTCTATCTTTCTTGCAATTTTCCATTATGAATATTTTCGTAGTTTATTCTTACGTTGTCATGAGTAGCTAAATACTTTAATCTAAGGTTTTGGTGAAACCCGTTGGGGATGACTTGGTTGTGATAGTAATATAGTTTGAATTGGTTGTTAATCTTTATTTGTTCATCTACGTTTTGATTGTGGTTAGTTGAAAGGGCCCTCAATTATCCGTTCCTATTTATTATGTATCTTCTTGAGAGAGAGTGCATATTTAGGTAGTTGTTTGAACAACATCACTCCCGGAGTATAGACGAGAGTCATAACCGAGGGTTTAGAGGTTGGATTAGAGATAACGATACCTCGGGTGCAATCTAAAAGAACGGTAATGTGAATCTAGCTAGCGTAGCTTGAGAGAGTGCGTCTAGTAAATTATCATAATTGCTTGAGAGAGATTTATGATAGCTGGAGAGTTCTTGATTGATAGAGTCAACTAAGGCATCGCTATAAGAACATACAACCAAGGAAATCACCAACGGGGGAAACCATTACCTTATACCTTATTCCAACTGTTTACACATCAAGCATAGTTAATTTTCAGTTGTTAATTATTTTCAGTTTTTAGTTGTTAGAAATATCATCAATCGTGAATTACAAAGTTTGGGGGAATTGATTCTGTGAATTTAGTAAATCCGACAAAAGTAATTGATAGGTTAATTTTCTGTGGTTTGATTCTAGGCAAAAATTACTCAGATTATATTTGCTACGTCCGTGTGTGTCTGTGTATAAGGCATAGTTTGGCGTTATCAGTTACAGAAGCTCCACCTTCCAAAGAATTCATTTCGCCTCTACACGTATGGATTGCAAGGTATTGGGACTTTCGTACTGGTCGAGTCACTTGATAGGAGGCCCTTTCATCTGTGGAGAAGAAGGTCGTACAGCTAGCAGCCGAGCTTGAAGCGGCAAAGCCCAGAGAGAGG
The DNA here is from genome assembly GCF_000715075.1 of Nicotiana tabacum. Taxonomy (NCBI): domain Eukaryota; kingdom Viridiplantae; phylum Streptophyta; class Magnoliopsida; order Solanales; family Solanaceae; genus Nicotiana; species Nicotiana tabacum. Next base: position 56,851,230 of record NC_134097.1, read on the forward strand.
CGTAACGATAAACGATTTTATTGTCTTCAAGCTCAATTAGCAGCTATCCTTCTTTTATTTTTCCAGTCTCGCGAGTCATCCCCGGATGCTCCTCCTCCACGTTATCTTTTTGCCCTTGCGGAAGATGAGGGTTCTTCAGATAGTGGAGGAGATGAATTACAAAACACTCTTTGAATAGTGGGGTTTGTATTGCTAACATTTTATTGACTTGTTTTAGTTCTAATGTTTTGGTGAGTTCTTGTTGAATATTATAGTTTATTTGTGAATATTAATATTGTAGTAATGGGAGTTTTGGTTGAAAATTGAATATAGTCTGATTATTGTAGTGGGTGTTATGTTTTGGTTGGCGGATTAAGTTGTGCATGCTGTAATCGTGTTGGAGATTGTTTTATATGTTTATTTTGGTTGATTGGCAGCATTTTGACACTGAATTTAGGCTTTTGGCAGATGGTGCAGCTTTAAAACAAGTATTACCTGCCAGATTTTTTCATATACTTTTAAAAAAAATATAAATTGTAATTTAGCGACCTAAACCAATCGGTAAGTGCCAAAAAAATTCCTAAAAATTGTTAATCTCCAATCGAAGGCAATCCGTAAACAGTAAAAAAATTCAGAGATTATAATTTATTGACCAATATCGGTTGGTATCTTTATTTTTACCGAAAATGTATTAATATACCGACCGACATCGGTCGAAATTATAATTTTATTTTTTATATAATTACCGATCAACTTTGGTTAGTTATATTATTTTACATGAAAAAATTGTTTTATCTTTTCGAACGATAATATTGGTCGAAAAATATAACTGTATTTTAAAAAGAATATATATTTACTGACCGAAATTGTTAGAATTTAGACTAAAAAAGGTTTACTTTTCCAATAGGTTGCGGTCGGTATTATCGACCGCAGACTGTTGCTAACTTTGACCGACCAATCCTATACTGTTCACTTTGTTTCTATTGGTTTTCGGTCATTGGATCGATTATCATGTTAAATTTTAGAAGTGGAAAATGATTAAATTAAGAATGCCATTACGATAGGAGTAATATACAGTTCAAATGCGATTACGTGATAAGTAGGTCTACTATATGAACTATGATTTGGATGCATGGTTTTTTCTTTCCACTCTAATTGTTGTTTTGTAAGATGAAGATACTTCTTGCGTTCCTTGTACTAGGCGCTTCTATGATAATGCTTTAATTTCACATGGTGAACATTACACTTGCATTATAGATTCACCAAATTTGTGGATGTGAAACAAGACAAATAAAATGGAAGAAAAAAAAAGAGAAAAAAGTAACGGTTAAAAATAGCAGATTTTGCTCTTCGAAAGCTTGACTTTGTTCATGAAAAAAATGTGTGTGTTTCTTAATACTTGCTGTTTCATGCTTAGTGAATTTTCTTTTAATTAAACTTCACTTGAACTCGTTTCTTATCTTCTCATATTGGTGCTAGCAATGAATTCTGTCCTCAAAAACTTTCTTCTTATATTTATAGTTCTTGTTTCATGCAATGGCGAAGATAGAAAAATATATTTAGTTCTAATGGAAGGTGATCCTGTCGCATTTCATCAGGTTAAAACATCTTCAGAAAAAGGGAACAAACTTGATCCAAACAGGTATTTACAAAATTTAAATACCCTTTTCAAGTTGATTGCTTGAGGTGTGTTTACATTGGCCCAAAAAAATATTGCTTGCTACTTATATGAATTCAAAAAATAGTGTTTATGCCTAACATTCGATGAAAGTACTCATTCTTATTTTTAATTGTTTTTTCTTTTAAATATGTGATGCGTAATTTAGGATAGCTAGATATACTTTATTAATGGATGTGACAAGTAAAATTGCATACATAAAAGCCATAAGTGAGGATTATTTGTTTACATATAGTGAAGCATATGCAAATGAGTTGACAAAATCCCATGATGAGTTTCTACAAAGTAATTTGGAGAGAGGGAGCTATCACAAGCTTTACAGCTTCAAACACATCGTCAACGGCGTTGCAATCCACACTACTCCATCTCAGGTGCTTCCCATCTTCAAACTAGTAGTATTATTAATTATCTAATTCTACATGATCTTCACTTACCACTTCATTGAAGAAAGCCATATTTACCAAACTAAATATGGTAGTAGCAACAAATCTTTACCATCAACTATTGTTAGAAAAATATTACTACGGAGACGAAATAATCAGTGTAGTCATGGTTCTTAAGGAATTTAAGCTCTCATTATTGCTACTGCAGGAATTATGGCAGAATTCTTCCAGGATTCTATAAAGTCTATGAAATTCAAGTACCACCAACTAACTCAAATTTCCACTAGAATGAACTCTGTGAATTTTAAATAGTAGCAAGAGAACTTTATGTGTTGTGTTTTATTTTGGAAAGGTAAGGGGTATTTATAAACCCTTTAGGTTTATGTTAGAATTACCCTTGCCAACATGTACCTTTTAAAAATCAATAGTCACCTTTTCAATTCGAAATAAAACTGTTAAAAATGTTTTAATAATTAATCTTTTTTAAATAAAAATAATAGGTGACTGAAAATATTAATTTCGGACTACTTAATTTCCCCCAAGACCCAATCTTGACTATAAATAATATAGCTGAATTCTAGTTTCCCTCCAAAATATTCTTCAAAATATTCAAACCATATAAGACAGAGAAACAGTCTCTGTGCCCTATCAGGTAGGGGTAAGATCTGCGTACACACTACCCTTCCCAGACCCCACTTAGTGGGACTTTACTGGTTGTTGTTCTTCTTCTTCATATGACAAAGAAGTGTTTATAAGCACTTCTTTCTTTCTTTATTTTTCCAATGAGGAATAAGTTTCCTCTTCTTAAAAGCTAAGTGCTAACCCATCAATACTAACTAATTTAACAACTATAAATTGGTTTATTTCAATAAATGGCAATAACTTATATTTACTGTTGGTATATAGTAAAACTTTTTAGCAAACATCTCAATCTTGTTGCCAAAAATATTTTAATCGTTGGTAAAGTAAACAGATTTTCTCAACAGCTTGTTTGATTTGTGGCCCAAAATTTGTTTAATACTGAAATTGCATGTGTTGAAGAGTGATGAGACAAGAGAGTTTTCCTCTTGGCACGACTTGAGAGGTGGTGTTTAGAATTTGTCCTTGAAGATAATGGAAAATACATGGATTCAAATTCAGGAAGAGAGAAGGAAATCATTTTGTAACAGGCCAACAAAGATCACATGAGCCATCTCTCATGAATTTAGCGTGATCATCACATCTGTTGGTTCACAAGCCAAGGAAGTTTACTACAACTATGGTTTTGAGTCTATGAGACTAACAAGGATATTATTGTAAATAGTATTCATATACACACGTTGTAGTTAGTTTTATATTTGTTCGTCAGTTACATCTTTAATTTTGTATTTTGTATAAATACGACTTCATTCTAGCCTTTGTAACTTATGAGCCTTTGCAATTTACTGGCTTTGTAGTTCTACACTCTAAACTTCAACTTGGTATCAAGAGCACCAATGGCTTCCCAAACTTCTTCTCCAAATCAAATCAGTTCCTCTCAGTCCTCCTTGGGTCTTCCGAACCTCCTACAACTATTTCAAATATTAAAGGTTATGTACCCATTGAATTAACATATCTTAATTACCTTACATGGAAAAAGGTTTTTTCACTATTCTAAAAAGTCACAACCTTCTTCCATTGGTTGATGGCTCTATTCCATGTCCACCATCAACCCATGATGAGTATGGCTTGTGGATTCAATGTGATACTGTAACTCTCAGTTGGATCAATGTCAGTCTTTCACCTCCAGTTTTTGATTCCCTTCTTAACTGTGCTTGCGAAACATCCAAAGAGGCATGGGATGTTCTTGCTTCCCTCTACCTTGATCAAGTTTCATCTTCATCAATTCATCTGAAATCAAAATTTCATAATTTTAAGAAAAAATCGCTTTCCATGGAGGATTATCTCCAACAACTGCACTCTCTTGCTTGTTCACTTGGAGCAGTTGGCAAACCAGTTTCAGAAGACGATTTAGTGGCCCAAGCATTGCAAGGATTGCCAACTATAAGATGAAAAGGAGGAGAAAGAAGATGCTAACTATGAATTGGTTGCTCGAAAGAGGGGGAGCCCCGAAGCCTCAAAGGCAACTGAGCCGGTGATGGTCGAGGAGGCTCAGCTTCGGACCGAGGAGATCTCGGAAGATGGTCTGAGCAAAGTCCCCGAGTCATCACAGGCTGAAGATGTCTCCTGTCGTGACAAACAATTGGCGGGTGTGCTGGAAGGGTCGGGTTCCGAGGCCCTCCGAAAAAGAGAGAACGCCCCAAGTGCCTTGCTTGGGGTAATCGATATTGGTGATTCACCGCCCCTCCCCACATTTTCTGAGGGGAAAATTCAGGAGGCCCAGGCTCTGGAGACCCTCGACGTGGGAACGACCCACGAAGGGGAGGACTTATTCTGTGGTTGCTTCACAGGGGTCGGAGATGTTTCCGATATGGATGCATCGATCATTTTCGATGAGGCTTAGTGAATCCTGAACCAGGTAGACTTCAGCTCCCGTTATTAGTTTTATGTTTGCCTTTATTTCCTTTTGCCTTATTTACTTTCTTTCTCCATAGGCCATGACGCTTCATCGGGATGCGTTTTCTAAATCCCAGGCCGAGCTAAACCTGTGTGAAGACGATCTCAAAAGGCTCTCAGAGAAGAGAGATGCCCTTAAACTCTTCAGTGGGCAAAAAGAAGAGGAAATCAAAGACCTCCAAGTTGAACTGGCCAAAGCTCACAAAGAGCAGACCGACCTGATCGAACAGTTGATGAAAAGTTTTCTTAGAAGTTCGATGTATCGATTCGGGGATGATGACTAATACTTTCATCCTGCAGGTTCAGCAGAACGCCGAAAAGATCAAGCAGCTTTGCGAGGAGGCCAAGATGAAGGAGGCAGAGACATTGGGGTGGAAATAGAACATTGACCGCCTCGCCTCAGAGAAAGATACTGTTCGAGCCCAACTATCTTCGTCTGAGCGTCAACGCCAAAGCATGAAGGAGGAGAGTGTGGCCCGAGACTAGGGATGTGCATTTGATTTATCGATTCGATTTTGACCCTTATCGATTATCGATTTGTACATATGCTTATCGTTATCGTTTCAATAAGTTTTCGATTTTTTCGATTTATCGATTTTTGGGGCTTATCGATTCGGTTATCGATTACACCAATAAGAAAATTTGCGGGATTCCACGAAAAGTATATCGCTATAAACGCGCCTAACTAATATGGATAAAAAGAAGCTAAAATAAGACGAACACTGTTTATGACATAAAAATTATGTCAACAAGTACATGCAACGAAACTAAAGTAAGGGATCAAATGTATGCCACCAACTCTCCAACGGTATAAAAAACAAAATACATCATCACGGCTAATTCTGTTTTTCATTAATTAGAACTTCATTCCCTTGAGCTTTAAATATGATCATTCCTTAAATGTGGTAGAGGAAATAATAGGGTTAGGGACTTAGGGTAAAGGAAAGGGTATTATAGAATAAGGGTAAAAAAAATTCTTTTTAGTATCTTATTGGTTTATCGATAAACCGATAACTGAAGAGGACAAAATCGAAATCGAAATCGATAACTCGATAAGAAAAATCGAAATTGATAAATCGATAAACCGATAACAAATAATCGATTCGATTTATTGATAAACCAATTCAAATGCACACCTCTACCCGAGACAAAAAAAATTGAGGAGCTCGAGACTCGGTTGGCCGCTGAGCTTGCAAAGGCCACATCTGTGGCAGGAAGAATAAAGGATGAAGCTGAGGCGATGGTGGCTTTCTATCGAGCTGATGCTGAAGCTGCTCAAGTTCAAGCAAAGGCAGCGGCTGACACAGCCTAGAATCGATCATAATGGTCGTTGAGCATGCCAAGTTTCAATCTCGAAGAGAGACTCTCGAGGAGATTCATGCTCGTGGCTTCGACCTTGCCGCCGATATCGAGAACACAAAAAATACTTAAGGCCAATGCTGGTATGCTACTTTCTTTCGATGATGATGACTCCGGGAGCGTGAGCGAGTCTGAGAGTAGAGAATATGAAGATGAGGCTCCTCGGAAATATTAGGTACTTAGAACTTTTTCTTCTTTTTTTGGATTTTTATGTAAGACCCTGAGTGGTCTTTGTAAATATTTTTGTATATATGAAAGATCCCTTTTCTTTCCGATTTTTCTTTGATTTATGTTTTATGAAAACTCTGTTTTGCTTTTGCCTTATGATAATTCTGATATACTTCAGATCTTGTGAGAATTTTGACTCACTTCGTTGCCTTGCGAAAATTTCGACGAAATTAGATTGGTATAGTCTCTATAATAGAGTGAGTATTTGATCGAACTCGGAGAAGAGAAAAACCCTTAGGTTTTGGTTGAGCGAAGGTGAATCCTCGAACTTAACAATATAATGGCCTTTAGGCTCTTGAATCGGGCCGATATGGCCTTAAAAGAGTGGCTTTTTCCCTTTTTCAGCTTAAAAAGTTTTAATCATATAAAAAGTCGTTGTGCCTTAGCATGAAATAAATCTGTACCTATTAGGATTCAGTGTTATCGAAAAACTTTGTTATGCCTTAGAATAAGTTTGTTCGGGAGTTCGAACAATTTGGTACCTCTTAAGGTTTTTGAGGGTTGATGTTATCGAAGCTATTTGTAACTTTGCCGAGGGTGGCCTTTCTAACCAGTTTTATGAAAATATTTTAAGGCCTATTTGATTATGGAATTGGACGTCTCCAAACTGGGTTAGTTTGGTCGTAGCCTTTAACTTGAGATTTGCCCTTTGGGCTTATTTTTCGATTATACTTCGAACTTGTTCGAGGTGTCAGTCCCCGATTAGGTTGGTCGTGGCCTATAATTGCCTTTTTAAGGTCTTATGAGTTAGAAGTTTAATAATTCGAGCATGTCAATTTTCGGATGGTAGTCTCTGAGTGCGGGAATAATTGCTCGAGCTTTAGTTGCGATTGGCTCTGGAGCTGGTTACCGCAATAGATCGTAAGTATGAAATTGTAAAGTAGAAATTTCACTAAGGCATGGAACATTTGGTGGGGAAAAGATACTTCTTTTAATAGATTGTTCATGCGTATATGTTTTGCCATTAGGGCTCGAGTAATCTACGCAGACACGGTTCATTTGACCATTTAGCCCTTTACAAAATTTACATATCGAGACCCTGTCAACACGAAATATTTTTCTTGAAAACATAACATCCAAGGGTGATGCCCCCCAGTATTTGAGGTTGATTATAAAGAAGCCTCGGATTTTATTGAATTGTCCCCAGGTAGCACATATAATTGTTGCCTCGTTATAAACCTCGCCGGAAAAACCCATTTGGGACAAAAATCGATCTAAGGAAAAAAAGTGCAATGCGTGCTTTAAAACCTAAGGTCTTCGTGTTGAAGAATTTCCCGATGTCTTCGATCAAACACCTGTAATAAGTTAGTGTCAAATATAAATGAAAAAGGAAAGAGTCATACCTTAGCAATAGTACCGTTTGAGGAGTGATATGTTCCAATTATTTGGTAATTGCTAGCCGTTCATCGTGCCAAGTTTGTAAGATCCCTTTCCGATGATACCGAGGACCTGATATGGTCCCTCCCAATTTGGGCCGAGTTTCCCCTCGTTTGGATCTCGAGCGTTGATGGTGACTTTTCTCAGAACTAAGTCCCCTATTTTGAAGTTTCTAAGATTGGCTCTTCGATTATAATATCTTTCGATTCATTGTTTCTGGGTGGCCATCCGAACAAGGGCGGCTTCCCGTTTTTCGTCTAGCAATTCGAGCCTTGGGTTCATAGCCTCGTGATTTAATTCTTCCGTTGTGTATCAAAACCTAACGCTTGGTTTCCCGACTTCGATCGGGATCAGAGCTTCGGCGCCATATACTAAGGAGAATGGCGTTGCCCCCGTACTAGATTTTGTCTTTGTCCGATATGCCCAGAGGACTTCAGGCAAAATTTCTCTCCATTTCCCTTTAGCGTTGTTCAACCTTTTCTTTATGTTTTGAATGATGGTCTTGTTTGTTGATTCGGCTTGTCCGTTCCCACTAGGATGATACGGCGCCTATAATATCCTTTTTATTTTGTGATCCTCGAGGAACTTTGTTATTTTTCTGCAGATAAATTATTTTCCATTGTCACATACTATCTTGGCATGTATCCCGAATAGACATATGATGTGATCCCAGATGAAGTCTATAACTTCTTTTTCTCTGACTTTCTCGAAGGCATGTGCTTCAACCTACTTAGAGAAATAGTCAGTCATAAACAAAATAAACTTAGATTTACATGGGGCCGACGGCAGAGGGCCGAAGATATCCATTCCTCATTTCATGAATGACCATGGGGATAAGACTGAATGAAGCCGCTCCCCGGGCTGGTGGATCATTAATGCATGTCTTTGGCATTTGTCGCATTTCGAATGAACTCCTTAGTATATTTTTCCATGCTGTCCCAATAATACCCTGCTCTAATGACTTTTTGAACCACTGATTCGGCACCGGAATGGTTCCCGCAAGTACCCTCGTGAATTTTTTGTAGGACATAGTCGGTGTCTTCTAGACCTAAATATACTGCCAACGGCCCATCGAACATCCTTCTGTACAATGTTCCATCTTCGGCCAATGTGAATCGTGCAACTTTCGTTCGCAGAGTCCTCGATTCATTAGGGTCCGACGGAAACTTTTCATTTTTTAGATAATCTATATATTTGTTCCTCCAATCCCAAGTCAGGCTTGTGGAGTTTATTTCGGCATAACCTTCTTCGACTACCGACTTTGAAAGTTGTATGACAATCCCGAGCTAATTTCGTCATCTTCGACTGATGACCCTAAATTTGCGAGGGCATCGGCCTCACTGTTCTGCTCTCGAGGTACATGCTGTAGGGTCCATTCTTTGAACAAGTGTAGGGTTACCTGCAATTTGTCCAAGTGCCTCTGCATCCGATCTTCTCGAACCTTGAAGGTTTTGTTAACTTGGTTACCCACGAGTAAGGAATCACACTTGGCCTCAATGACCTCTGCTTCCAAACTTTTAGCCAGCTCAGGACCTGCAATCATGGCCTCATACTCGGCCTCATTGTTAGTCAACTTAGGGGTTTTGATAAATTGTCTAATTGTATTGCCTGTGGGTGGATTCAAAACGATACCTAGACCGGACCCCTTCACATTCAAAGCTCTATCTATGAAAAGGGTCCACAACCCCCAAGGATGTACCCGATTTTAGTAATAGTTCCCTTTCAACCTCGGGTACGAGGGTTGGCGTGAAATTGGCCACGAAATCTGCTAAGATTTGAGACTTTTAAGGTTGTTCGAGTTTGATACTCGATATCGTACCCACTGATTTCGATGGCCTATTTGGCAAGGCATCCCGAGAATTCGAGCTTGTGCAAAATATTGCAAAGGGGGTAAGTGGTTATAACACAAATTGGGTAACATTAAAAATACGGTTTTAATTTTCTAGAGGCACTTATTAGAGCAAGAGCAAATTTTTCTAATTGTGGGTACCGAGTTTCGGCTTCACCTAAAGTTTGGCTAACATAGTAAAATGGAAATTGCATACCTTGCTCTTCTCAAACTAGGACACCACTTACCGCGACCTCTGAGACTGCCAAATATAAGTAGAGTTGCTTGTCCGCTTTCGGAGTATGAAGCAATGGCGGGCTCGAAAGATACCGCTTTAATTTTTCCAATGTTGGTTGGCATTTCGGGGTCCAGGCAAAATTGTTCTTCTTCTTGAGCAGTGATAAGAACCTATGACTTCGATCCGAAGACCTCGAGATAAACAGGCCTAAGGTGGCTATCCGCCCTATTAATCTTTGTACGACCTTAATGCTGTCCACGACTGTGATGTTTTTGATTGCCTTGATTTTATTGGGGTTGATCTCGATTCCCCAATTTGACACCATAAAGCCGAGGAACTTACCTGAACCGACCCCGAATGCACATTTCTCGGGGTTGAGCTTCATGTTGTATTTTCTCAATATGTTGAAGGTTTCCTGCAAATGTGTCAAATGGTCCTCTGCGCTACGCGCAGGAACTTAACTAGCATGTCATCAATATAAACTTCCACTGTTTTACCTATTTATTCTTCAAACATTCAGTTTACTATGCGTTGATAAGTAGCACCAGTATTTTTTAGCCCAAATGGCATTATATTATAGTAATAAGTATCGTACTTAGTAATAAACGAAGTCTTTTCCTGATCCTCCGGGCTCATTTGTATTTGGTTGTACCCGGAGTAGGCATCGAGAAAATTGAGGATCTCGCGGCCAGCCGTGGCATCGATCATGCGATCGATATTTGGCAGAGGAAATGAGTCCTTAGGGCATGCTTTGTTTAAGTCTTTGTAGTCTATGCACATTCTAAGTTTATTCCCCTTCTTGGGGACTACAACTACGTTTGCTAACCATTCGGGATATTTTACTTCCTGGATGGATCCTATTTTGAGAAGTTTGGTTACCTCATCCTTGATGAATTCATGCTTTACCTCAGACTGTGGCCTTCTTTTTTGCTTTACTGGTTTGAACTTTGGGTCCAAGCTCAATCGATGAGTGGTAATCTCTGGTGGGATCCCTGTCATGTCAAGGTGGGACTAAGAAAAATAATCCATATTTTTAACAAGGAATTTAATGCGTTTTTCCCTGAGCTCGGGAGTTAACCCCGTGCCCAGGTATACCTTTCGATCGGACAGATGCTCGATCAGTATGACTTGCTCCATCTCTTCGACCGTTTACTTTGTGGCATCGGAATCATCGGGGATTATGAAGGTTTGATGTATCATAGAATCATCATCCTCGATAATTTCCTGTTGTTCCGATCAAATCGAGGCCGACGATTGTGGTTGCTATTTGACTTCTTGATTTTCCTTAGATTCTGGTCCCTTTATTGATATTAGTGCTGATACTAGTATTACTTCATCAATTGCAAACATCTTTTTGGCTGCCGGCTGTTTGCCGTACACCATTTTGACTCTTTTCGGTGTTGGGAATTTCAAGACTTGATGAAGCCTTGAAGGTATTGCCCTTATATTATGGATCCAAGATCTTCCGAGCAGCGCATTGTACCTCTTATCACATTCGATCACGTGGAACTTCGTTTCCTGGATAGTTCCGGCCACGTTTATTGGCAACATAATTTCCCATTTGGTGGTTTTACTTTCCATGTTGAAGCCGTTGAGTAATCAAGCTGAGGCACGATCTGATCCTGGAAGCCGAGTTGTTCTACGACCCTCGATCGGATAATGCTTGCCGAGCTACTGGATCAACTAACACACGTTTAACTTGAATTTTATTCATAAGGATAGATATTACCAGTGAGTCGTTGTGAGGCTGTTCGATCCCTTCCGCATCCTCATCGTTGAAAGATAAGGTATCCTCTAGTAAGTAGTCTGGGGTATGCTTCTCCCATGTGAATGTCACTTTGGTGCATTTGAATATCGGGCCTTGGGGAATATCGACCCCACCAACGATCATATGGATCACGTGTTGTGGTTCTTCCTGTTTGCATCCCTATCTCTGAAATGATTTTTAGCTCGATCACTTAGGAACTCTCGAAAGTGACCCTTGTTGAATAAACGAGCTACCTCCTCCCTTAAATATCTGCGGTCTTCGGTCCTGTGACCATGGGTTCCATGGTACTTGCACATTCGATTCGGATTCCTTTGAGCTGGATTGGTCTGTAGGGGTTTGGGCCACCTAGTATCCTTGATTCGTCCAATGGCTGACACAATACCTGAAGCATCGACGTTGAAGTTGTATTCCGACAACCGTGGTGTTTCTTTAGGCTCGACATGTTTATCGAAGCCACTCTTACTCATAAGCCCTCGAGAATTTTAACCTCAATCATTCCTTAGATCATTTTGAACGGGATTACGTCTCGGTCCATTATTTCTACGATCTGCACTATAGGGTTGGTACCAATCTTTGTTCGATCGGGGCTCTCGGTCGATGTCTCTTTGAATCCTACCTTCAGATCTATTTGGGTAAACAAAACTGGAAGGGGCTCCCAACTGATCATCCTCGACTCTAATCTTTGACTGATATCGATTATGCATATCAGCCTAGGTCACCACTAGATATTCAATCAAATTCTGCTTTAGTTGACGTGATGCTACCGAACTTCGCTCGTTCAAACCCTGAGTAAAGGCTTAGATATCCCAATAATCGGTAATCGGGGGTATGTCCATGCTTTCCATTTGAAACCGAGATACAAATTCCCTTAGCATTTCATTGTCCTTTTGTCTCACTTTGAAGAGGTCCGACTTCCTAGTCGCGACCTTTATTACTCCGGCGTGTGCCTTTACGAACAAATCGGCAAGCATCGCGAAAGAATCGATGGAATTGGGCGGCAAATTGTGGTACCATATCATTTCCCCCTTCGATAAAGTTTCTCCAAATTATTTCAACAGAACAGATTCAATTTCATCATCTTCTAAGTCATTTCCTTTTATTGCGCATGTATATTGCGCATGTATAAGAAGTGACATGCTCATTAGGATTAGTGGTTCTATTGTACTTGGAAATTTCTAGCATGCGAAATTTCTTTGGAGTGGGCTTCAGATCCGCACTTGGTGGGAAAGGCTTCTGCACGAACTTCTTCGAATCCAAACCCTTCAAAATTGGGGGTGCCCCCGGTATTTGATCAACCCGTGAGTTGTACGTTTCTACCTTTTTATCATTAGCCTCGATTTTCTTTTCTCCTGATTCAATCCGTTTAGTGAGCTCCTCGAGCATCTTCATGATGGCGGGGTCAATTCCCGATCCATTGTCATTCAATTTCTCCTGTACATGATCGACCCTATGAGCAACATCCTATGATGTATCAAGTTTGATTCTGCTTGGTGCCCAATTTTGATTTTAGAGTTGCGCTATCGCATCCTGCTAAGTTTGTAACATGTCAAATATCATTCGAAGGCTAATCCCGCCCTCTTCACCACTCTGTGCGTTCTGATCGGCTGCCCGAGCATCTTTGTGGATGTTATTTTCAAAGTCGGCGCCTAAATCTTCACGAATGGCAACACGAGAACTGACATCGACCAGATCTACAGCTTTTGGCACGTCGGGATTGATTGGAGGTACTCTGTTTCCCGGGGCGACCACATGTTCGTTCTCTCCATGAAGACCAAGGCCGGTATCTGTGTGAGTGGATACTGCTTGAGAGTTCGACATGTCGATTCCTGAAATCAAAAACACTTACGAGAACAAGCGTAAAAGCAGTGTGTGTTGTGAGGATTAATACTAGGCAATCACTATTATCCTTAGCCCCATGGTGGGCACCAAATTGTTTACCCTAAAAATTGGATAACAATTAAATTTATAATGTGGTTTTAAGGATATGTGATTTCGCCTAATACCAATTAATAAACGTAAAGATAAGTGATGCAAATTGACAATAATACAAAGCAAACCAGCGTTTGGACAGAGCTTTCGAGCTCAGATACCCTCGAGCTAGTTATGCAAGAATAGTTAAAGGCACAATAGGTTGAAGAACAAGAAAGTAAGCTGAGAAATATTATATTGCTTTGATATTCGTGAATGTAAGTTGTTTACAAGATGATTAGGACCCCCTTTATATATTAGAGGAATCATATTTAAGATACAATTACAATTATGGAAGTAAATCCCATGATTAACTAGATAACCGTTCTTGATTTGATCTGTTCCGAAATTTGCAACATGATCATTTCTGTTACTACACGCTGTTTGAAGTCTATCACATTTGGTCTTGGTTGTTGTTGGCCTCGATCTCAGCATGTACCTTGATCCTCGGACTCGATGTCTCGTCTTCGTGCTTTAATCCGATTCATTACGAGGCTATTCTGCGATGAAGTTTCCTTGTCTTGATCAAATAGCATAATCAGGTAGGCCGATTTTAACCGCCTAAAGAGTATAAAGGCGCTACTGCTACAATATTGTAATGATAATTCTGAATTTGTATCTCCTCCCGTCTCTCTCAAACCTCTTTTCTCTGTCTCTATCCCTTGAAATTCTTTCTCCTCTGATCTCCTTCCCCTCTGCTTCTTATCCTTGTTCTTCGATATCAATAATTTGGTATCAATTGGTATAGAGCCAGGTTGCTCTCGGCATGTGGACTGAATATTAACAAAGCATTAGTTGAAGATTCTACAATAGAAAACATATCGCATTTATGCGACGCATCAGCCGACCAAACAATGACTCTATTGGCTGAGATTCAAAGGCTTTTTCAGAAAATTTAAAGACAAATTGAGCTAAAATCTGAAGAGCCATGCAAATACTACTGCATGCCATGCTATGTTGTTTGCTCTAGTGGGAGGTACTATTGCCTAAACATGAAGATCTCTGCTTGTGTACAAAAATGGTAAGTTTAACCTCGAAACTTCTCCTTTAGGTTCCGTCCTTATAGAAAGTGCTGAAGTTCTGGAAGATATGTTCTTAAATGTACTTTTTATGGAAAACGAGAGTGATAATGATATAGATGCTTTGGGAGACACATTCCTAGCTAAACATTTTGTGGAAGATGAACGCGAGAATAATGCTCACAATGTGCTTGGTAAAATGCCAAAGCTAGATTATAATTCTGATGAGAGTGATTTGGATGCTTTAGAAGACATGTATCTACATGCACTATATTTCAGCATCTCTACAACTCCATGAATAGTGCAGCATGGGTTTTTAAGTTACAAAGGACATCTCTTATCCATGGATTCTAGTGGTAGTGTGAAACTATGAGATAGCATTCGAGGGACTACTAATCAACACTACAAAGAGGTTATAACTGACAAGGAGGTGGAAGAAGTACATGTTTGCAAGCTTTGGAGACTGGTTATTTGATTTTATCTTTCCTGTTGCAATGTGTTCTGGTGCTCTTAACTTCTCTGGTTCTGCCAGTCTAAGGAATGGAGCTGCAAAAGTCAGAGATATGGTGAATAATTTGCAATTCACTTTTGACTCAGGTGGTATATTTATTGGCTTGGAGAACCAAGCTATTGAGTTGCATTTTCAAAACCTGAACCACTTAAAAAATTTGCACCAGCAAACATGCAACTTCAAGGGATATGTGTCATCATTCTTCTCTACTCAATTATGGAGTCCAGCATATGGAAGCAAATTCAGCTCTAATGATGTTCATGCGATTATCATTCCTCTCTTGGTGGAGGAACGTGCACCACACCTTCTACATAATCAACTAGACAACTGTTGGTATATGCTTAGTACTAATGAAGTGGAGTGTTGTCTTCTTGCTATGAAATTGAGTTACTTGTTTGTTGTATTATCCTGAAATTCAAGGTGTTCCACATCAATTTCCATTTGTTCCAGGCGGCTCCTTAATGAAGTTCTGTTACTTGAGTGATATATTCTAGAGCAACTTTGATGTTTCTACACCAAATGATTATATAAATGAGCTGGAAGGTATATTCATATCACCAAGAGGTGCACTTTACTGTTGAGATAACCATTAAGGAGTGGAGCATAGCTTTTAGATGGAACACATATTATCCATTCTCCTTGTTACAAGATATAACCAGAAATATTGACTTCTGTGTGCTATGCTTGGAGAACATCTTTTGAAATTTCCTTTTGATCCTGGTGGCTCCAGTTCTACATTTACCATCCTTGAGGACAAGAATGTTGTTTAACAGGAGCGTATTGATATAAAAATTAGGGACTTAGTTCGAAAGTAGCTTAAGTGAGTGGGAGCCATTCTGGCGGAAAAGTTTGTTAGACTTCGATTTAATTTCCAATTCCTTTTTTTTTTTGGCATATTTCACATGAAACTAGTTAGGAGTATAAGGCTACTACTACTAAATTGTAATTTCATTGAGTAATGATAAATATGAATTTTTCCTCTTGTATCTCCTCTCTTCTCTGTCTCTATCCCTATCCCCTGAATTTGTCTTCTCCTCTGACCTCCCCCTCTTATTCTCTTCCCTTTTCTTTGATACCAATAATTTGGTATCAATCATAGATATGTAGTGAAAAATTACTAGAATTTCAATAAACTAATATTAAATTATGAATTCGATAAATTTTCAGATTGAAAACCTGAAGAATGCTCCAAGAGTGAAGTTGGTGGAGGAAGACAGGAGGGTTAAACTGATGACTACTTACACTCCGCAGTTTCTGGGGATACCGGCGGTATGGACGCAAGAAGGAGGGGATAGAAACATCGGGGAAGGAATTGTGATTGGCTTTGTTGATTCTGGCATTAACCCAGACCACCCCAGCTTTTCTTATGATCCCACAACTACTACAAATTATACTTCTCAACATTTTTCTGGAGCATGTGAGGAAGGTCCTTTATTTCCTGAAACTTCCTGCAATGGTAAGATAGTATCTGCTAGGTTTTTCTCAAATGGAGCTCAAGCTACTGCTATTCTTAATGCCTCTGTGGATATTCTCTCACCCTTTGATGCTGTTGGACATGGCAGGTAAAATTCATAATACTCTGGTGGTCAAACTTATCAAATTCTCCACCCATCATATACGTACTTCCTTAGTATTTATCTAGTATATTATTCTGTAGATTGGTCGATTGAACTTTACATGTTTATTTAGGTTAACTTAAATCAGTTGTAAGTATCAATTTTAATACTTCTCTATCGTGCTAGCAATCTGTTAATCAATCAGTAGTTAAATTTCAGGCAAATGGTCATTTTCTAATCCCCAAAGAAATAAACCTCGTGCTACCTATGGGGCTTATGTTAATGAATTTTTAGATATAGTTTATGGAAAATAAATTAACTTTAGGAAAAGATATTCCTCGAGAAAGCAGAAAAGAGAAAGGAAAGGAAATTTTAGTTTGAGATGTCTAGAGTATGATTTTGTCTTCAAGTTTATGTTAGCCTATACCTTTTTATTATATTTTTGATTTTTCCTTTCCAGTCATGTAGCTTCAATTGCAGCTGGAAATTTTGGAGTTCCGGTGGTAGTGAATGGCTTGTACTACGGACGAGCAACTGGAATGGCGCCGCGGGCAAGGTAGGTACATATAGAAAAACATACACAGAGGCAAAGGACTACACACACATACACACACACACACACACACACACACACACACATATATATATATATATATGATGACAAGTGGGTCTTCACTAAAGGAATGCTATGCAATTGCTTATGACAAACAGGATTGCAGTTTATAAAGCTATTTATCCAAGCATAGGAACTCTTTCAGATGTATTAGCGGCAATTGATCAAGTAAGTATTACTTGCACTTTGCACCGGTCACTACACAATTCTCAAAGGTTGCAACCGCCACTTAGCGAGCATATATCCGGCCAAGTGAACTGGATAATTTATCATCACAACAAATCATAAGCAGTTAGTATAAGATAAAGCTTTAATATCCAAACGCACATCAATAATAATAATAATAATAATCGAGAAACACGCTGCTCCACCCCTCGAATCACTGAGATAATCAGGAGAGAAGAATCAAGGGAGAAACAAAATTATCTATATCTATACTATATTAAAAGTACGAAGGCCCTTAGCGAAATATCGTTCGCCTTTTTTGCCCTTTAAAATTTAATTTTACAATGAACAAAATAGTAATTTAAGTTACTTTTCTAATATTTAGGACTTTAAAATCAATAAATTTTGGTTATTATATCTTTCCTTATTGAATTAGGTCCTGATATTTAGGAGTTTAAATTCAATTGAGATTTTACTTCAAATAAGGAAATGATCCCTTTTATTTTAAAATAGTACCATTTCATATTATTCTACGGACACTAAAAGATCTAATATCTAAGGTTTCTTTACAATGCAATATAACTAAATAATCATCGGCAAAATACAAACAACTCTACAAAATACAAATAAAATATATAAACATATGTAATAGGAAAAACTCTAAGTACCTGCTACTAATATTTTTAGGAGGTGCGTGTATGGCCAATCTTTTCATTCCCAATCTTTAAAAGACCAAAATATTTGATTTTTTATTTGTATTGTTTGATAAATATTTAAAAATCATGCTAAAAGCATTTTTATTTTTTGTTTTCAAGTCATATGAACAATATAATTTTTGTAAAATATTCCGACAGATGTCCCCTTAAATTACATTTAGGCATCTAAAAACTTTGGTGAGACATAATTTTTTCATTTATTGAGCTAATTAATGAGAACAATATCCATTTTTAGGAATTTTTCTTTGAATTTCATTTTATAAGCCTATATAACTCAATACATAGTCTAATATTTACGTGATTCTTAAGAAGTATGGGTACACGCGCAAAGCGCGTACCCTGAGACTAGTAAATATAAGAGTACAAATGAGTTGTAGGGACATAACCTTAAATCATACTCCCTCTGTTTCAGTTTATGTGAACCTATTTCTTCTTTTTTGGTCCGTTCCAAAAAGAATGACCCTTTTCTAAATTTGGTAACAGTTTAGCTTAAACTTACAATTCTACCCTTAATGAGAAGCTTTTGTAACCACACAAATACTCTGGGCCCCTTTTTGACTTGTTTAGGACCACAAATTCCAAAAGTCTTCATTTTTTCTTAAACTCCGTGCCCAATCAAACAGGTTCACATAAATTGGAACGGAGAGAGTATACTGCAGGAAAAAGAGGATGAAGTGTACTAGTAACCACTTTTAAGCATGCATTTAAAATATGTTTACAATTTATAATAGATTTAAGTATCATGAATTTTTGAGCTGTTAATTTAAAATTCAGGACTTAGTGTCCTAAATTTTTGAGCTGCTAATTTGAAATTCAGGATTAAGTGTCATGAATTTCTAAACTGCTAATTTGAAATTCAGGACTAAGTGTCATATATTTCTAAACTGCTAATTAAAATTTGGTACATAAAATTCGAGTTTCTGAACACAATTTTAGAACTTTACGATATGATGTCCTGAAGTTTGGATTTTGAGGGTTAAACTTCAGGTTCTGAAATTTAAGCAAATTGACTAATCTTTAAATACATTGTATACTGCTAATATATTTTAAATAGTATCCTTAAAAATGGCTACCTGGTGTCATTTCCAAAAAAGAAATCCCTAGCCTTCACGGACCGAGTGGATGGCCCACCAAAGCTGATTGCGTGGAAAGATCAACTAATCCTCAAGTTTTGTTAGCTGCGATATCTACAAGAAGCATTGAGTTGTGAGCCATGAGGACCTAATAAGATCATCAACTCACCCCCTTTCATGCCCATGGGGACAAGTCTTTTAAAAGTTTACTGTGCATAATTATACGCAAAATAAACTTACGTGCAAGTATAAAAAGCATACACACATCCACGACATTCACAAGAGTATCCACAGTACAAATGAAACCATAGAACTCATCACGATGCATGCATATAATAGTAACTCATTAAGGTCCGCTAATCCTACATGTTTTACCCGCATAGCCATAGCTTTGTAAATGTGCAATAAAAAGCCACATGTCTTATATTCAAAGCAAGTCAATGCCAAGTGCTAGGAGTGCAGGATCCTAAAATCACACACATCTTAAGGTAAATCATAATATAGCTGTAAAATGCTATATTTAGCACTTGCTCATCCCTACACCAACTAGGCATTTAAAATTATTTCAATGCATTTGTGCAACTCTTACGAAACATGTCTTTAGAAAAACAAGCAATTAAAAAGTTAAAAAATTCACCTACTTCAAAAGCAGTCAAAGCACAAAGCATCTCTATTGAATTTTGTGTTCCTTTTCGAATGAACACCTCATATCTATACAAATATGCAATAACGTAATCAACTACCCAATAGGAGTCACTTTAATATTTTTGGGTTTAGTCAAAGTCAATGGTCAAAATTAACTCTCGGCTAAAAATATTAAATCCTAGGACCTGATAAATTTTTTAACTAAACATAATCCATGGAGTCTAATAATGTAATTAGTTCTCAATCGGGCTTCATTTATCCATCCAATTTCTTACTTTTTCATTTGGGGCTTTTAGGGCTAAGTTCCGTATAGTTCATGCTAAGTTCCATGTTTTGGAAGCCTAAATTTGTATATAATCATGTAAAGAACTCAATAAAAGGTTTAGGATCATTACCTTAATAATTCTCAATGATCCTCCTTCAAAACCAGGTTATGATATGTGCGTTTTGTACCCCAAAAGTGAGAAATAAAGTATGAAATTTTGTATTTACTATTCCTCACCCAATGAACGTGTCATGTTGAGGAAGAGGCAAACCCAAAAATAGAAAGGATAAAGAATACTAAATTTTAACGTGAAAAATCTTTCAAATTAAAGGTAAAAATCATGGGATCATAAAAATCCAAAAAGCTCCATTATAACAGTAAGAGTATTACAAAAGTTCTCCAAATTGGATACATAACAAATACCAAACACGGAGCGACAATAGCAATAAAAGACAACAAATCAATTGAAGAAAGATGAGAAATCGCAAAAACGAAGCTGTTGTTCAGGGCTCTAAATTGGATACTACAGGCCTCCAAATCCGGTCTCCACCGTTCAAATCAAAGACTAAGATGTTAGGAACACTCAATGAAAATTTCAGCCCGATCCAACGGTGAATGAATCGGAATACGTGATTTGGAGCTGGTTGGTCGGAATAAAATCTGCTAAAGTCTCAAAAATGAGTGGTGCTAAAGTCTTATGTGCTAAAGTCTTTCAAAGACTAATATCAATGAGCAAAGAACAATTCTCCAAGTTTGCTCTATTTATAGATAATGAGTGGTGCTTTCTCTCAAAGCCAAAACCAACTCCAAATAGGAATGGAAACCAAAAGAGAATAGAATTAGGCTATTGAGCCTTTGGTTGAACAACGTGGGCATGAGTCCAACAAACTCCCCCTCTAACCAAGGAGCCAAATATGTCTTCAAGTAAATGAACTGTTGACAGGCTTCATTAAACCAGTTTTCTGCAAAACTCATGCTTATTTGCAACCACCGCTCCTCAAATAATTTCTCTTCCATGACCATTTTTATCCAATGATACTTTCTATTTATATGTTTGGTCTTAGAATAAAAAGTGAAGTGCGGCGGATAACATTCTGATTAGCACAAAATAAGATGTATCTATGGGTATGGTGGTGCCCATCCAATGGTCTCTCCCATGTATAAGTTGCGGTCTGTATCTGGCTTGTTCTCTAGGCCTACTCCCACCTCGTGGGAAATACTGCACCTCCAGTGCAACATCATTAGCTCGTGTCTAAACAAGAATACAAGAAAGAACTTGCACATAAATGTTCATCAAATCTTCATCAAGTTCATAATGATGATACAATATTTGAAGAGAATAAATATCAACAAGAAGTAGTCCAAGATACTAACATTCATATCCCAGGTGCCAAGAAAGCTTCCCAAAGTTATTTCATCAAGTCCGTCAATTAGTTAATTTCTTCCAACATATATGTCATGCAATCACATCAAACATGATCAATTAACAAGAAGGACTGAGGCCCTAAATCAAGTAGGGTCGAACCCCAATAATCAAGAGAATCAAAAACCATTTTGAAAGTGGCTTTTCTATTCATACTTAAAATGGACAAAGGTCCATAATAAGATGAAATGTGAATCCAAAGTCTAAGATGGGCAAGATCCGGACAATATCAAGAGGCAATGCCAAAATTAGTGACAAAGTCACTATCACAAGAAGACAAAATCCTAACAAGAATGCAATAATGTTCATGCAATTCATATATGTGGGCAAACTAAAGCATTTAAAAAAATATGTATTACTTAACTAATATCCATAAGAATTTAACATGTTGTTGACCCAAGTATATTGTATCCTCCATGGCAACCAAATAAATCCGAGTATACCAAAACATACTTCCTCAATTAGTAAGCAAATAGGGTACTGAAGTAACAACAACCAATATAACCACAACTTAAATTAAAAGAAATTTTAACAAGGCTTAAACTATTTAAAGTATCCCAAGAAAATAAATTAGATAAATAGTTTTAAAGATTATGTGCAAACCTTAGAGTGTTTCTAAAACTCAAACAACCACAAGGACGTAAAAATCCTCTAAGCCAAGAATCAAAACTTTTTCCTGAATTGTTCTTCTTAGCTTGAACGAATGTCTATTGTACCTTAAACACGTAATCAAACAATCACTTAAGGTCTGAAATTTAAAGATGTTTAAAGCAAATCATGATCAATACCAAAAGGCGGACAAAATAGGGTCACAACTATTCTAATAAAAATTTGGCAGGAACTCTACACTGCATTTCAGCCCCCTTTTCACATAGTAGATAGAAAAACTGGATATTGTGGTCGTCATAACAATTGTAGGTCTATGTCTTAGCTTTCTACAGAATTTTGAAGCACTACAATCCGAAGTTTAGACAAAACGTTATGCTCAAAATACTAACTGCTATCCAGCTCAAAAATGTAATCAATTTCTTTATTTCAGTGACTTAAATTTACCATCCAAAAGCTAAGTAATTCACATATAGATAGAGCAAGAAGCTTGCCACAACAGCAAGAAACAAACCTTCTCAAACTAAAACTTAGGGTTTCAAGCAAATCCTTAACCCCTTTTGACTTTTGAAAATAAAATACACACCTTTCTTCGAGGGGTAGAAAATAAGTTTTCTTTGCAATAAAACTTGGGTTTAATGAGAAAAGAAAAGTGGCATATTAGTATAGGTGTTGGGCTTCTTCAATGAAGAGTTAGAGGAAAAAAGAAAAAAGAGGTAGGCTTGGAGAAAATGAAGGGTTGCCAAACCTAAATGGTAGGTATCACGACCCGAAATTCCAGTTGTAGAGCCGTGATGGCACCTAACATCCACTTGTTAGGCAAGCCAATATTAGTTACTCTACTATTCATTTTAACAATTTTAAAAATGCATATTAATAAGAAGGTAAAGTTGTAAAACTTCAAATATATAATAAGCTCCAAACTCGCTGTCTAGTCTAATCCCGGAATCAGGCGTCACAAGTGCATGAGCTGCTAAAAGTGCTATAATCAAAGGCCGAAATAAAAATACAACTGTCTGAATAAAATAAACAATAATAAGATAAGAAGGGGACTTCAGGGCCTTCGATCGTCATGCAGCTCTACCTCAAGTCTCTAGCTAATAATTGTCCGAAGCAGGCCTCCACTAGACACCGCTAGGACCAACACCAGAATCTGCACAAGAAGTGAAAACTGTAATATGAGTACAACCAACCCCATGTACTCCCTAAGTACCGAGCCTAACCTCGACAAAGTAGTACCGAAGCTATAACAAGGCACTCACTATAAACAAGAATTAGTATAAGAAAAAACAATAATAGAATAGGGAAGTAACGACTAACATGAAAATCAGAACAAAAAATACATAACAAAGGGCCTCAGAATATCATCTATGCTCAAACTCACAATACTGCATGGGTGCAGAACCAACAGTCAAGAACAGTCATAACATATCTTCTCCGTTGCGACACGCAACCCGATCCACACATATATGTATACCAACACCGTTGCAGCGTGCAACCCAATCCCAATAACATATCAATATCTATTGTGGTGTGCAACCCAATCCCAAACAACATATCAATATCCATTGTGGTGTGCAACCCGATCCCCAAACAACATATCAATGTTACAAACAACTACGATGTAGATCTCAACATATGAGAAAGGAACCAAAACAAGTAAATACTCTAAAGCAAACCAACATAACAAACCGGAGCGAATAGAAACAAGGGAAGGAAAATAGATAATTAAAGGCATAACACAGCTAAAATGGACAACAAGTAAAAATTGGGTGCATGGGATATGTAATTAACAAATAAGGACAAGTAACAATGAAGGCATGACATGAATAGTAGAACAAAGTAAAAAAGACATAATATAGTTAAAATACGCAGTTAAAAGCCCACTTCTGCATGCTTAACCCATGACAATGTATGTACACTCGTCACCTTGTACATAGGCTGTCCTCACACATAAAATCAAGTAGCAAATGGACCAATCAAGTCCTAATTCCCTCAAGTCAAGGTTAACCATGATACTTGCCTCTTCGCGGAATCAATAAAATAATCAACCATGGCCTTTCCCTTGGAACAAGCCTCAAACCAACCAAATCTGGCATATTATCAACCAAACAACCCAAAATAAGTTTTAGAAGCTACCCACGAATGAAAAAGGTTCAATTTTGATCATTTTTGAAAAAGTCAACCCCGGACTTGCTTGGTCATAATTCGAGATTCGGACCAAATCCCGATTACGCATTCATCCCAAGCCCGATTATGTGATTTATTTCGAAATCCGGCCTTTGAAGTCTAAATCTCATTTTTGTAAAATCCTGAAATTCTACCTAAAACCCCTAATTTCTACCTTGAAATTTATGAATTTGATGTTAAAATTCATGGAAAAGTATTGGGGATTGATGGAATAAAAAATTAAAGTTACTTGTCAATGAATTTGTAAAGAAAAGCTCTCAAGAAAATCGCCTCTATGGTGTCTAGGGTTGAAAAATGGTTTAAAATGAGCTTAATCCCGAAAGTTCCACATTTTACACAGCTGCAGATGTCGCAATTGCGATGTCTGCAAATACGAACCACTGATCGCAATTGCAATCAGCATCACACAGTGTGCAAAAGTCGCAAATGCGACAAAATTATCGCATTTGCGAATAACCCCCCAATCGCAAATGCGGGCAATACTCTACAAATGTGACACTGTGATCGCAAATGCGATCCCGACTCTGTTCACAAAAGAGAACTTTGCTTCACAATTGCAAAGTCCCAAACCCAGCCCATGTTCGCATTTGTGAGCCTTACATCGCAAATGCGATGCTCGCAATTGCGATACTTGCAAGTTTACACCAGTAACAACTATGCATCAACTGTTCCAAATCAATCCACAATGCATTAGAGACTCACCTGAGCCTCTCGGGCCCCAAACCGAACATGCACACAAGTGTAATAATATCATACAAACTTATCTCGCTACCGCAAATCGTCAAAATAACATCTAATAACAAGAATCGTTCATCAAAACAAATTTCAACCTTAAAATTCATTTTTCCAAATATTTTACATAATGTGCCAAAATCCGCTTGGCTCACCCGAGACCCCAACCAAACGTCCGTACAAGTCCAAAAACATCATACGAATCTATCGAAATCGTCAAAATACCGATCTGAGGTCGTTTATCTAAAACGTTGACCGTTGTCAACTCAAACCTCACTTTAAGTCAAAAATCACCTTTTCTTCAAAATTTTACATAAAAGCTTTCTGAAAAACGATGCAGACCATGCACGCAAACTAATAAACGTCAAATGAAGCTATGAGAGATCTTGGAACATGGAAATTAAGGCTAGTACTCAAAACGACCTATTGGGTCGTCACATTCTCCACCTCTAAAAGAAACGTTCTTCCTCGAACGGACATAGAAATGTACCTGGACTAGTAAAAATATGTGGATATCTACTCCTTATATCGGAATTGGACTCCCACGTAGCCTCCTCAATCGGTTGACCTCCCTATTGCACTTCCACATAAGGAAAGCTCTTGGATCTCAACTTTCGAACTTGTCGGTCTAGAATAGCCACCGGCTCTTCCTCATAGGTAAGTTCTCATCAAGCTGTACCATGCTGAAGTCTAAAACTTTGACCTATTCTCATGGTACTTCCGAAGCAAGAAACGTGAAATACCGGATGTACCTCTGCTAGGTTAGAAGGCTATGCAAGCCTATAAGCAACCTTCCCAACTCTCTCCAAGATCTCAAACGGTCCAATAAACCTCAGGCTCAACTTGCCCTTCTTCCCAAATCAACTCACGCATTTCATAAGCGACACTCGGAGAAGAACCTTCTCGCCCACATGTAAGCCACATCTCGAACCTTCCGGTATGCATAACTCTTTTTCCTGGACTGAGCTATACGAAGTTGCTCCTAGATCACCTTAAACTTTTCCAAAGCATCACAGACCAAATCAGTACCCAATAATCTAACCTCACCGGGCTTTAACCATCCAATCGGCAAAAGACATCGCCTCCCATATAAGGCCTCGTACGGAGCCATCTAGATGCTCGACTGATAGCTGTTGTTATAGGCGAACTCCGCTAGAGGTAGAAACTGGTCCCACTGACCCCCGAAATCCATAGAACATGCCCACAACATGTCCTCCAAAATCTAAATTGTGCACTCGGACTGTCTATCCATTTGAAGATGAAACACGATACTCAGCTTGACTCGCGTACCCAACTCATGCTATACGACTCTCCAATAATGCGATGTGAACTGCGTGCCTCGGTCAAAAACGATGGAAATGGGCACGCCGTGCAAGCGAATAATCTCCCTAATGTAAATCTGAGCCAACAACTCTAAAGAATAGGAAGTCATCACCGGAAAAAAGTGTGCAAACTTAGTTAATCGGTCCATAATAACCTAGACTGCGTCATATTTCCTCAAGGTCCATGGTAAGCCTACCAAAAAAATAAAAATCCATAGTGATGCGCTCCTACTTTCACTCCGGTATCTCCAATCTCTCAGTCAATCCACCCGGTTTCTGATGCTCATACTTAACCTGTTGACAATTCAAATATCGAGAGACATAATCAATAATATCTCTCTTTATCCTCCGCCACCAATACTGTTGTTTCAAGTCACAGTACATCTTCGTGACACCTGGATGAATGGAATAGCGAGAACTATGAGCCTCCTCAAGGATCAACTCTCTCAACCCATCAACATTTGGAATACAAATCCGGCCTTGAGGCCTCATAACACCATCATCTCCAATCACAAACTCCTTAGCACCACCCCGTTGCACCGTGTATTTCAACACCAACAAGTGAGGATCATTAAACTGGCGAGGCTTGATACGCTCCAACAACGATGACTGTGCCACGACACAAGCAAAAACCCTGCTAGGCTCCGAAACATCCAACCTCACGAACTGACTGGCCAAATTTTGAACATCCATGGCTAGTGGCCTCTCCACTACCGGTAAATATGCCAAACTGCCCATGCTCTCTACCTTCCTACTTGATGCATCGTCCACGACATTGTCCTTTCCGGGATGATACAGAATAGTGATATCATAGTCTTTCAGCAACTCTAACCATCTCTGTTGCCACAAATTAAAGTCCTTCTGCTATAATGAACATATGTTGGAGACTTCGATGGTCGGTATAGACCTCAAATTGAAAACCGTACAGATAATGCCTCCAAATCTTTAGCGCATGAACAATGGTTGCCAAGTCTGAATCATGCACAAGGTAATTCTTCTCATGAACCTTCAACTGCCGAGACGCGTATGCAATCACCCTACCGTCCTGCATCAACACCATGCCAAGCCCAATATGTGATGCATCACAATACTCAATGTTAGATTCCGATCTTGTAGGCAACACCAATATTAGGGCTGTAGTCAATGCATTCTTGAGCTTCTGAAAGCTCACCTCACACTCGTCGGACCATCTGAAAAGGACACCCTTCTGGGTCAACTTGGTTAATGGGGTTGAGATAGATGAAAATTCATTCATGAATCGGCGATAATACCCCGCCAAACCTAGGAAGCTCCGAATCTCTATAGCTAAAGTAGGTCTAGACCAGTTTTGAACCGCCTCAATCTTCTTAGGATCCACCTTGATGCCCTCAGAAGATACGATATGCCCTAAAAAGGCAACCGTGTCAACTTGAACTCGCACTTCGAAAATATGGCATATAACGGATGATCCTTCAAAGTCTGAAGTACGATCCGTAGGTGCTGCTCATGCTCCTCTTGACTGCATGAGTAAACCAAAATATTATCGATGAATACAATCACGAAGGAATCCAGATATGGCTTGAACACCCGATTCATCAAATCCATGAAGGTTGCTGGGGCATTAGTCAAGCCAAATGACATCACCAAGAAATCGTAGTGACCATACTGAGTTCGAAAAGCGGTCTTGGGACATCCGATGCCATAATCTTTACCTGATGCTAGCGAGACCTCAAATCAATCTTGGAAAACACCTTGGCCCCCTGAAGCCGGTCAAGATTTTCGGGAACGGATACTTGTTCTTGATAGTGACCTTGTTCAACTGCCGATAATCTATGCACATCCACATCGATCCGTCCTTCTTCTTCACAAACAACACCGGTGCACCCCAAGGCGAGACACTAGGTCTAATGAATCCCTTATCAATGAAATCCTGCAACTGTTCCTTCAATTTTTTTAATCCCAATTGGGGCTATACGGTATGGTGGAATAGAAATGGGCTGAGTGCCCAGAACCAAGTAAAATGCAAAAGTCGATATCTCTGTCGGGTGGTATGCCCCGAAATCTGTAGGAAACACCTCTGGGAGCTCACGCACAACCGGAACCGAATCCATGGAAGGAAACTCCGCACTAGAATCACGGATATAAGCCAAATACGCCAAACACCCCTTCTCGACCATACGCCGAGCCTTCACATATGACATGAGCCTGCTAGTGGATTGACCAAGAGTCACTCTCCACTCCAATCAAGGCAACATAAGCATGGCTATCGCCACAGTCTTGGCGTGACAATCCAAAATAGCATGATATGGTGACAACTAATATCCATGCCCAGAATCACATCAAAATCTACCATATCAAGTAATAGAAGGTCAACTCTAGTCTCATAGCTTCCAATAGCGACCAAACAACAGCGATAGACCCGGCCCACCATAATAGAATCCCCAACAAGCATAGACACATAAACAGGGGCACTCAAAGAATCACGAGATATATCCAAATATGAAAAAAAATAGGATGACACATATGAATAAGTGGAACTCGGATCAAATAAAATTAATTCATCTTTATGGCAAACTAGAACAATACCTGTGATGACCGCATCAGACGACTCCGCCTTAGTTCTAGCTGAAAATGCATAGCAACGTGGTTGAGCCCTACCAATCTGACCTCCACTTCTCGGATGGCCTCTCCCTGGCAGGACTCCGCCTTTAATGGCCTGACCGCCACCCCGGACTTATCGAGTTGTTACAATAGGCCTCCGTGTACACTAGCATGATGCACACTGGAATATGAGGCGATTGTAAACCGTGACTCATGTGGATGATCAATCCACCCGAGGGTTCCTTGCCTCAGAAGTCTCAAAATTGATTCTTCAATTCGTTTCTAGGGTTTAAATACCTAAGTTGCTCCGACATGGCAGTTTAGGTGCCGCACCCGTGTCGACACGGCACTAGTATGGGTGTGGGTATGGGATCCATACCGGATATGGTCAAACAATTTTGGGTACTTTTACCACGATGGACGGAAAAATTTGAGGCGAGATACAATTTGATTCCCGAAATTAAAACCAAACTTGGGGTAAAGTTGAAGAAAATAGCATACCTTATCTAGGAAATCAATCATTTACTTATCTACAATTTAAGAATAAAAAAGAAATCCATACTTTACAAGCTATACTTAAGTATTCCACAAAATTTCTCATAAAGTAGAGATATTTTTATTTTTTTGAATTATTTTTAGCCGGATCCTCGCACCCGTATCCGTACTAGGATCCGTATTCCTGAATCTTAGAATTTACATCTCGAAAGATCCGACCTCTAGATCCGCACCCGTGTCGGACACCCGCACCCGTGTCCGAGCAACTTAGTTAAATACTAAAGCCCTTTGTGATCGCAATATCTCTTCCGAAATTGCGGACTCCATTGGGCTTGAACATCGCGGATAAATCCTCACAATAGCGTAACTGCATTTGTGAATCCTTCTTCACGATCACTACTAGCTCCTTTGCAATTGTACAAGTCAATCCGGTCGATCATGATCACTAGAAAATTACTGGTGTAATTCCTCTAACTTAAAACTGATTTGGAACATGCTTTGACACCTCGAGTCTCAACCTAAACAATACCAACAAGTCATAAGTAGTATTAGCAACTTATACACATGCTCAAAACATTATTTGGAAAGAAATACATAATTTAAGAGGTTGGGTTTTCAAAATCCTTTAGAAGTATTACTCCCTCCTGTCCGAAAAAGAATGATACTTTTCGGATCTTGAGAGTCAAACCTCTTAAATTTGGCGATGAATTTAGACATAGAATCTTTATGTTTTTTTATGTAAAATTTAAATATTATATAAATTATACTGTGAATCACAATATTTAACGATTCAAAATATTTGAAAGGTATATGAAAAAGTCGTGGTCAAAGAACTACTCATTTGACTCTCGAAGTTCGAAAAGTGTCATCTTTTTTTGGGACAGAGGGAGTAGTTATTTTTCCTTTGCAATTTCACCCTTATTATATAAGTAATTATTGTTTTAGTATAATGCGTGCAAGTTGACTCGAACACCACGACTATTAGAAAGAAGTAATTAATATCGTTTTAGCATTTCTCATTCAACCAAATTCTAAAATTTTCAAGAGGTTGACCCAGTTTGACAAATTAATTTGCAGGCAGTATTAGATGGGGTTGATATCTTGACTCTGTCAATAGGACCAGATGAACCACCAGAAGGCACACTGACTTTCTTGAGCCTGTTTGAGATATTCATGTTAGCTGCACACAAGGCTGGAACGTTTGTTGTTCAAGCAGCTGGGAACCAGGGTCCTTCTCCTTACTCTGTCATCTCTTATAGTCCATGGGCTGTAGGTGTTGCTGCTTGTGACATTGATAGAACCTATCCTGCCACTCTTATTCTTGGTAACGGTCTCAAAATTGGGGGTGTAGGATTATCAGGTTAGTTTTGCTACATAATTATTATTTAAAAGTCTATATTACTTTTATGGCATTTTTGTCGAAGTAACTCGTTATTTCAATCATTTTACGAAAATAATACAACTTTTTAAATAATTTCCGAACTAGTATAAACGTATTTCTTAGGAATTATTTTATTCAAAAATTTCACCAGGCAAAAGCTAACCGCTAACGAAGTTTAGTAAAATGTTCACGCAGTCATTGGAACGATTATTAATTAAACGTGATTGAGAAAAATGATTTTAGCTTATCGCTTTATTTTTTAAAATATATTACGGCATTACTGAGAGTAATGTTTTAAGGCTAGGGCATAAACAAGGGTTATGTCAGTAGTTGTCCCCGCGACCGATCAGGTTAAGTTTGATGATGTCTTTATAAACTTGTTGTTTCCACGAATTACAGTTTATTCTTTTATTTTTACTGTTGGTAACGTAAATAATTTTTAACGAACTAAACCTCAGATCACACTGAAATCAGATGAGAAAGAAATATTGGTCGATGTATCCCAACCAACACCGTAGCAGCATTGCATATAGTCCGGAATCCAGTCTTTCATGAACGGACCAAACATCTTGAAGTAGATTGCCATTTTGTTAGAGATGAGCTAGTCGCCAGCAGTATACATCCCAGTTATGTTCCTTCTCATGATCAGTTGACAGATATCTTTACGAAGGCATTAGGAAATCATAGTATGAACACTTTTGGGCATTCGAAATCATCATTACACAACATGAGGAGGGGTATTGACCGTATATAGCAAATACGGTAAATAAATGTTGTAATATGTGTAGGCCTATTTTCTAGGAACTTGAAGAGAAAGTTAGGGTTATGTTATGATTTTATATATATAGATGTGAGATCCCACATACCGGCCCGGCCACCTTTACAGCAAGAAAAAGAAGAAACTAGGATTGAAATAGGAGACTGGCTAATTCGAGAAAACTTCAACAAGGCAGATGGAGCCTATGTGCTTCACTATGGGTACAATTAAATTTAGTTTTTGCAACACCGTATATGAGATTCTTTAACTCATAATTTCGTACAAGTTTAATATTAAGAACTTTAAAGATCATATATTTATGTTCCAAATACGGAATATGCCTCTACTTGTAGACATAGTGATTGCTCTAAAAAAGTTGGATAGTCTATATTTGGTCACTTCAGCGACGTACTTGATACTTAAAAAAGAAAAATTAGTGGGATAGCTTATTTAACGTTGGAATATATAATTCGAAGATGATTAAAGAGAAAAAGTATGATTTTTGTTTGAGGGCTTGTAAACAATATGTTTTCACATTAACTAGTATGTATTTTTGTAGGACCAACATTTGGAGGTGGGTTGATTCAGTATAAGCTGGTTTTGGCTAAGGATGCAGTAAAAAAAAATAGCACATTTCCAAGAATTTTCAATGCGGATGAATGCCAATACCCAGAGGCATTTGACCCTCTTGTTGTGCAAGACAGTGTTGTGATTTGCACGTTTTCAGCTGGTTTCTACAATGGGAATTCCAGTCTTATGGGCATCATACATACTGCCAATCTTCTTCGATTCAAAGCATTTGTTTTTGTTGCAAATCCAAGTTATGGAGATTTCATAGCGGAGCCTATTCCTTTCGCTACTCCTGGCATTATGATACCAACAACTATTGATACCCAGGTCTGTCTGTCTGTACCTACCTAAATTTCCCTCATATTTTCAAATATATATATATATATATATATATATATAACTTCATCTATTGTATTTGCAGAATATATTGCAGTACTATGAAAGAGAAACTGTAAGGGACAAGAATGGTTTTGTGGTAAGATATGGTGGTAGAGCAGCCATAAGTGAAGGAAGAATTGCTTCTTACAAGGGTAGAGCTCCTATAGTTAGCAGATTTTCATCAAGGGGTCCTGATTACATTGATCAAAGTAAAAATCCTACTGATGTACTCAAGCCTGATATTTTGGCTCCTGGACACCAAATTTGGGCAGCTTGGAGTCCCATGAGTGTTTTAAATCCCATTCTTTCGGGTATATATATATATGTTTCTAGCTAAATTTTTTTATAACTACTCTTCTAGTATAAAGTTAATAATCATATATGCAGGACATAATTTTGCCCTATTGTCTGGTACAAGCATGGCAACACCTCATATTGCTGGAGTAGCTGCACTAATAAAGCAATATAATCCATCATGGACACCATCAATGGTAGCTTCAGCAATGTCAACCACAGCCACCACTTATGACAATCTTGGGGACCCCATTATGGCTCATGGATTTGATCTCTACACCTTATACACTTCTGCTCCTTTTGGTTTTGGTGCTGGCCTTGTCAATCCCTCTCATGCTCTCGATCCCGGTCTCATCTTTTCAGCAGGTATAAGTGTAGTACTTTATTCATTTCCATCTGAAGAAAGCAAATGGTAAATTTCTACCGTTATTAACTGGTTAGTAAAGAGTTTGATAAAAACGGTTATGCTATTCCATTACACTATCGTAAAGCTGCTCAAGATAGAAAAGACAAATACAGATCCTAATCACTAATTGACAAAAGAAAAATGCAATTCCCGATCACTAATTGTCTGAAGATCGGGAATTACAGATTGCAGAAAATAATGTTGAGAAAAAGAATCTGCAGGTGATTATGGTTCCTTATTATGCCCCCTGCAAGATACGCGGTGAGGGAACGACGCCTATCTTGGACCGATCACAACGAAAATCTGTTGTAGGCACCACTTTGGTAAGAGAATCAGCAAGTTGTGAGAAAGAAGGAACATGTCGTACAACAAGTGTTTTGTCCCTGACTTGCTCCCGAACAAGATGCTTCATGCGACTGTGGAAGATTTGGTTTGAGACAAAAGGTTGCACCTAATTTGTCACAGCAGACCATGGGAATGTTTGAAATGGAGAAGTGTTGTTCTTTCAGGAGATTAACAATCCAATTGGTTTCACCTGCAGCATTTGCAAGCGCCTTATATTCGGCTTCAGTAGAGGAACGAGCTACTGTAGTTGCTTCTTGGATGACCATATAAATGGAAAACCCCCAAGAAACACGATATAAGCTCGATCCGGTGGAGCACCAGCCATCTGGATCAACTCCCTAGTCAGAGTCAGAGAATGCTACTAGATTGAGAGGTTTATGAGGTGCTAGTAGCAGACTATAAGAATCAGTTGCTTTCAGATAGCACAGAACCCTCTTGCTAGCTTGCCAATGTGAATGAGTGGGACGATGCATAAACTGAGATAGGCGATTTACTGCAAAGGATATACCTGGACGAGTAATAGAAAGATACTGAAGAGCACCAACAACTTGACGATAATGCTTTTGATCCGTGGGTGCAGTGCCATCATCAAGTGTGAGTGGAGCGATGCTGCAAGTGGAATTTACTCCTTTGCCATCAAGCATATTGAATCGATGAAGAAGATAAGCAATATACTTTCTTTGCGAGAGGAGAAGACCAGCAGATGTATGACAAACCTTAACACAAAGTAGTTAAGAGGCTGTAGATCTTTCAGAGAAAACCGGGCTGCTAGAGCTGTATTCACTTCAAGTACGTTTGCATCAGAAGAACCTGTCAATATAATATCATATACATAGAGAAGTAGAAACACAACATAGGTCAGACCATGCATTGTAAAAAGTGAAGTATCCGACTTAGAACCAACAAACCCACTCGAGCAAATAAATTTCTTGAATTCATTGTAACATGCACTAGGGACTTGGCGAAGAACATAAATTGCCTTATGGTGTTTGCAAACATAAGTAAGATACTTAGAGTTGACAAAACTAGGGGGTTGCTCCATGTAAACCTCATCCTCTAGTTTACCTTGGAGAGATGCATTATTCACATCAAGTTGATAAAGAAACCATTTGGAGTATGTGGCCAAAGTGAGAATCAGACGGATAGTAGTTGATTTTACCACTGGACAGAAAGTTGAGGTGAAGTCAATACCAGAGGGCTGATGAAATCCTTTTGGAACTAGCCAACCTTTGAATCGATCTAGATTTCATCTGATTTTTGTTTGACCCGAAAACCCACTTGTAGCCAATGATATTTCGGTTTGCAGATGGAGGAACGAGGGACCAAGTCTTGTTGCGGACAAGGGCATCAATTTCTTCATGCATTGGATCTTTCCATGCTGGACTACGTACTTCTGTATATGTGCGAGGAGCCACAATAGTGTTGGGATCTAAATAACATGACGCATGCGGAAGCTAACAATGCAAACTAGTATAAAAATATAAAAACTATTGAGAGAAAAATCTCCCCTAAACAAGACTCTTTAATGACTACATTGTGGATGCTATTGTTGTTGTTCTTGTTGTGAGAAGAAAACGTCAATTTGTAGAAGTACAAAACTTCTTCTCCAAGAAAAGAATAATGCATATGAATGAGATTTATTCCTTCTAGGAGTTTTTTTTCCTTCCTTCAAGAAAGGGAATCCTAATAGATTAGAAATTTAGGGCAAAATCCTAACAAATAGGATCTGCTGATTCTAAGAGAGCTGAATAATTAAGTGGTTTCTTCAGTTTGAAGATATTGTGCTGGGACCGAGTGACTACATGAGCTGGCGGATGAAGTGGACTATTTACCTGTTGCAAAGAATAGTTTGAGGCATCTTCGCTCAATTTCAAAATAGGAGCAGTTGGACATGAGACTGTTGATATTGTTGTAGTGAGCGGAGCTGGAGTAGTGGGTGGTGAAATTATGACATCCAATGGCATGGATACGGGAGTAGATATTACGGGAACTGGGGAGATATCAAGAGTGGGTATAGGTGTAGTGGTGTTTGATGATGAGGGTGGAGTGTGGTCAATAGGTATAACATCAAGTGAAGAATGAAGAGTGGATTCGGAAACCCGAGGTAGGAGAAGAAACATGGTAGAGAAGGGAAAATTATTTTCTATAAAAACAACATAGCGAGATAAGAAAAAACTTTGGAAGTGGATGGATCAAAATACTAGTAATTTTGTGGAATACCCAAAGAACACATGGCTTGGACATAAGATCAAGATTATGACTAGAATAGGGACGTAGCCAAGGATAGCACAAATAGCCGAATGTACAAAGTGTACTATAATGTGGTGAGGTATGAAAAAGGGACTCGTATGACTTTCCTTTCATGATGGGAGTGATCATTCTATTGATTAGGTACAGGTGAAGAATGAAGAGTGGATTCGGAAACCCGAGGTAGGAGAAGAAACATGGTAGAGAAGGGAAAATTATTTTCTATAAAAACAACATAGCGAGATAAGAAAAAACTTTGGAAGTGGATGGATCAAAACACTGGTAATTTTGTGGAATACCCAAAGAACACATGGCTTGGACATAAGATCAGGATTATGACTAGAATAGGGACGTAGCCAAGGATAGCACAAATAGCCGAATGTACAAAGTGTACTATAATGTGGTGAGGTATGAAAAAGGGACTCGTATGACTTTCCTTTCATGATGGGAGTGATCATTCTATTGATTAGGTACACGGCCGTAGAGCAAGCATAAGGCCAGTAAATTAGGGGTACTGAGGCTTCATGCATGAGGGTTAAGGCCGTTTCCATGATATGACAATGACGTCTTTTTGCCAGTTGCGTAGCCAGGAATTTCGTCAAGGGTGTTCAAACTTTAAACAAGTCAATAATTTTTTGTCGATGAATGGTGTACCAAAGTTTTAAGATCAAACTACGCAATATTTAGCTAAACAATAAAAAAAACTTTACACAGCATTAGAAATTTTACTAATAAAAGTAAGCATAAAACCAAAGAAAAGAGAGAGTCGAGGGGATTTTGTGTAGAGAGCTTTTGTTGAAGAAATTTTTGTAGAACTTTATAAAATTTATTTAAGAAATAACTTTTAGTTAAAAGATTACTTTTAAGATTAGTTGTTTATTTCTACACAAGTTTTAAGTTTTAACATTTATTTTATTAAAAAAAAACTATAGTGAAAAAGAATCAAATAGACCATATATGGTGGTCTCCGTTTATTTTGGCAAATAAAATGAGTTGTAATTTAAACCCGTGAACAACACGTCACTTTGAACACCCTGAGCGTTGGACTCACTCAACTGTGTTAAGGGTGTTTAAAATATAATATATAGCCATATAAAGTAATATTCAACTTATATACACAATATAATTTTTCGGCGAACGGTGTACGCTTGACCATCCTTGGTATAGGGTGGCTATGGCACTACTTTCTGCAACACTCACCCTTTGAGGCGTGTGGTGTTGAGAAGAGATGCTGAATTCCCATTGATAGAAAGTGTCTTTGTAAAGCTCTAATATTCGCCACCGCCATTTGAATATAAACTAGTGATTAAACAATTAAAAAACTTTTTAACAAGCAATATAATTTGAAGGCAGCAAGGATGGAGACAACATTAGATTTCTTTTTCAATGAGAAAATCCATGTATATTTTGTGAAGTGATGAAGAAAGATGGCATAGTAGTGATACCTTTCGGTGGAATTGACGGGATAGGATCCCCATACATGAGTATATTAAAGTTCTAATGGTCTTGAACTTCTTATTGTAGATTGATTGAATGGCAAACGATGTCTTTTATTACAAAGACATGAGTTACAATGATCTTGATAGAAATCGAAAACTAGTAATCAAAATTGTGAAATAACAAACTTCAGAATTTTTAAATTAGGATGTCTGAGACGACGATGCCAAAGTGTAAATGAAGGACGAGTGGATGTATAAGCAAGGTAGGCTGCATGTGGTGAGGATCCAGTCCATTTCTAAGCTTGAGCTGTAAAAATTGCACGGGGCGCCCTATTTGATCGCCCCCGTTTAACCTATACCCATTTTTTTTAAACTTTTAACTTGTACCCACTTTTTAAATAACTCCAGCCCCCTTTCTCCTCCTCCTTCTCCTCCTTCGTTTTCTTCTTCAAGTTACAAAACAAACTGGTATTTATCTCCAGAAGCAACGGTGCTTTAGTTATAAGGTCAATTTTTTTTAATTGAACAGTTCGGCAGTTGTACTTCTGCTCCAAATTTACAGCAAATTAGTCTTAGGAAAAAGTTTAAGTTACCAGTAAGATGAGCTTTAAAATTTTGGAGTTTTTGTATGTTTATTCGTGTTTGAGTTGAGAAGATGTACACTATTTTTCTTAAAAAATCACTGCTAATTGTGGTGCTTCAGCTCTAGAGCTGAAGTTCGCCAGTTACAAAATAAAAACTTCAGCTCTACAAACAAAACCTTCAGCTCTAGAGCTGAAGTTCGTCAGTTACAAAACAAAAACTCTTCAGGCCCGGCTACTAGAATGCTGAAGTTTTGCGTGATTGTCTTTGCTACTTCAGCCCCGTATGCTAAAGTTATGCGAAAAACGGGTACGCTTGCAATTTTTTTTACAAAGCAGGCACAAGTTAAAACGTGACACAAAAAGCGGGTATAGATGCAAATGCCCCGCTTGAGCTTTATTCGGGCCTTGAGCTAGAGGTGCTTCTGTTCTCAAATCAGCAATGGCTAGTTCATCAATAGTGTGGATCTCATTGAGATATTGAGCTATTGACCTGGTAAGGCGAGCAAGAGAGTTTTGAAATCTATAGACTTGTGATTGGCACTTATTTGCGTATTGTTGAGCAAGTTTCGTCCAAGCTGCATGAGCAGTGGCTGGATTAATGGTGACCAACTGTCCACCTTGAGTGATATGATTGATCACGCCATGGCTGGTTGGGGCTGAGGTCTTGACTGCGGAAGTTTCGTCAATAGTCATGATAACAGACAGGGATGGTACGAGCGAAGCTGCTCAAGATAGAAAAGGACAATACAGATTCTAAGTACTAATTTGCAAAAGAAAATTACAATTCACAACCACTAATTGGCTGAAGATGAGGGATCAAATATTACAGAAATAATTATGTTGTCTTATTAGTTAGAACGTAAACAATTTGAAGTTGATGGTTTTTTTTTAAGGAACATTTTGACATGACAAATTCTAAGTTGAGTTACCAAAAGTGCTAATCTTTCATCTCATTTATTTATTCTTATTGAGACAGGGTACGAGGATTACATCAGTTTCCTGTGTTCTTTACCAAATATTGATACTGCAATAGTCAAAAGTGCAACAGGAGGAGTTTGTGGTGAGTTATTTGTCAATCCATCGGACCTAAATTTGCCTTCGATTACAATAACATCCCTTAATGGATCGCGACTAGTACGTCGGACAGTCATGAATGTTGGAAGCAAAGCAGAGACGTATGTTAGTGCAGTGTTGGCACCGAAAGGAGTGATGGTTGATATACAACCATCTTGGTTTAAAATAGCTCCACAAGAAACCCAACATTTGCACATTACACTCAATGTCACCCAACCTCTTGATGAATTTACTTTTGGTGAAATTGTTTTAACGGGATCTTTAGATCACGTCGTCAAGATGCCACTATCAATTTTCCCCAACGTCATATGAGAAGAGGCAATGACTAACTTGATAGTCGATCATATAGTTATATACTCTTATCTTGTGCCAAGTACCTTTGTAGTTTGCCTCTCATTGTCGACATTACCTATGTACTTTCAAAAATAAGACATTGTATTAAGCCTTTCTATTACTAGTATTTTCCAGTTATTGACCATTAGGAGATGCAATTCATTGAGTGAAACAGTCAAATCGATAATTGATGAATTGCCGTCTGTCCAACTTCATATCGGTTCTTTGTTGGAATTAAAAGTTATAATATAGTTTATAATATAAAAATATATATAATGTAAGTCATACAATAATATCAACTATACCCAATTAAAGTAAGTCGGGGAAAAGTACTAAAGAAGTTGGAAAATAAAATGTTTGAGCACTAATTAAATACATATGCAAAAAATAAGCATTGCCTTTTGAATATTTTAGTAACTAGTTAATAGGTGCGATCAAATATTCTTTGATTAAATTTAGTAATTAAAAGTTATAATATAGTTTATAATATAAAAAATTATATAATGTTAGTCATACAACAATATCAACTATACCCAATTAAAGTAAGTCGGGGAAAAGTACTAAAGAAGTTGGAAAATAAAATGTTTAAGCACTAATTAAATACATATGCAAAAAATAAGCATTGCCTCGCAATGAGGAGTCATTTCAATTGGAAAGGCTCATCATATAGTGATCAGAATTAGAAGTAAATATTATTCATAATTAGAAACTGTATGTGGTAAAATTAGTTAATGCCAGTTGGAGGAATAAAGAGGTGACACATGGAACTGAAGATAAGTAGGACGTGAGTCAGCAAATAGTAAATACCAGTTTGCAAGCAAGTGACCGATGTTAGATGAATCCCGAAGACAGTGTAGCCGATGATAAAGATTCAAAGAATGGACATCGATTAGCATTTAATGAGCAGCCGTTACAGAGAATATTTGCATTTATAACCAATTGTTATGCATTCATCAGTGACGGTTTTATTCTCATTTAAGAGGAGCTTGATTAGGAGATCTTGTCTCCCAAAATAAAGCTATAAATAGGAGAATTAGCATCCATTGTGGACACAAAATATTCGGTACACAAAAGCTTAAGTCAGCTCTCATCTCATAATACTATTTT
The DNA here is from genome assembly GCF_000715075.1 of Nicotiana tabacum. NCBI lineage: Eukaryota > Viridiplantae > Streptophyta > Magnoliopsida > Solanales > Solanaceae > Nicotiana > Nicotiana tabacum. The sequence continues at coordinate 56,891,397 of NC_134097.1, forward strand.
TCATCTTTATTCTTGAATATTGTTCTCACTTCTGTTAACGGAGAGGCTAAGTTCATAGTCAGACTTGTATTTTCTTTAAATTTAATTCATAATCTTACTTCTTTTCTTGTTTATTTCATATTTCTGGGTCAAATTAATTCACGCGTCTATAAACCACGTTAAAACGTTTATGCTTTCCGTCAATTGTTGCTAACAAATAATGTCATATTATTACAAGTAATAGTATTTATGAGCAAGGAAAAAGAAAATGGGTGAAAATAATTTATAATCTCGAACTTTGCTTTAATACATAAACCCTCGCTCCAAATTTGAATAATAGACAATTGGTTTTTTGACTTTTTACAAACTTGTTTTTAGTTTTATGAGCCTATTTTTTTTTTACACATGAGAGATTTACTTTTACACGTAAGAAATTTGTCTTTTACACATAAGAGATTTAAAAGAGTCATTTTCTTAAATTCAAAATTGTAAAGGGTCATGATGTACAAATAGCACCATTATTCCCCTCCTATCTCAATTGCGTTTTTTAAAATGCTTATTTTACACCTTTATATTCTCAACGTTCGTATCTTTCTTGACTTTTTTTTAATATCATGTACTATTTCTCAGTTTTAAATTTGGGTTCATAGACTTACTATATAACAAATAAATCTAATTGAAAAAAAAAGTATCATTAATCAAGCATACAAATTAATAAGATTGAATAATGAAAGAGACGATCGATCAGAATAAAAAATTAAAATAAAAAATGTTAGTATCAATAATTTTTTTAGTAACAGACAAAACTAAAAAAATGCACTTGCACAATTTGTCACGATCCAAATTCCGCCAAGCCATGATGACACTTAATTCAACTCGCTAGGTAAGCCAAAAAACAAATAACACAACTCAAATGGAATATCATCAATAAGCAATGAATAAAATAGTTGAATACCTCATGTGTAAGTGCGACTTCGCATCTACGACCAATCCTCCGCAGATGCGGTGTACCAGAACCAACAATTAATGCAAACTCCGAAATAGCAATAAACCACTCCCAAAAATGACCCGAGCCCTACAAGACCCAGTCTAATTATACCAACCAATATAAATACATATTCCAAACTTATCCAAAGGCTAAAAATACTAAAAATAACATCAAAACAAAGAATCGTCGATGAAGAACAATATCTTAAGTTCAATCTTTCAATTTCAAACCAAGCATCCGATTCAAGCCTAACCAATCCAGAATGAACTCGAATTTTGCATACAAATACCAAATGATGAAATGACCTATTCCAATTCCCAGAACAATAACCCCCAGGTAGCCCCAAAGTCAACCCCCAGTCAAACTTGTGAACTGTCACGATCCCAAATTTTCACTTTAGGATGTCATGATGGCACCTAGTTTCTAAGATTAGGCAAGCCTAATTCATGAAGAGATCTAACAGAAATAACCAATTCAACTATATAAGAAGTAAACTGATAAATAAAATAACGTAAGTAAAGCCGAACAATAGTTATACAATCCTCAAAACCGGTAGTACAGAGTCATAAGCTATACTGAGATACACTAGAATCTACAATACTGCTTTGGAACGAAGATAAATAGTAGCAAAGATAATATCAGGAGGTGACTCCGAGGTCTGCGAATGAAACGATAAGTATATCTTGAAGTCTCCAACCGCGCAGACACAACTCTTAAATCCAACACGATTCGAAGTACCTGGATCTGCAAAAAAAATGCAGAAGTGTAGCATGAGTACACCATAACGGTACCCAATAAGTATCAAGTCTAACCTTATTAGAGTAGTGACGAGGCCAGGTTAAGACATCTACTAGACATAGAAACTTAAACAAGATATTAACATAAAGCTAACAATGGAAATAACATCAATGTAAGGCTAACATTGGAAATATTATTGATATACAATCAATAATGGAATAATAGAAACACAAATGGCAGCAAGAAGTAGACGAGTAATAAAGCGACAACATAATCATAATGCAGATGAAATATGAATGAACTCAATTAAGGGAGCAAATGACTGTTCAAGTAACCAAATCCTTCTCAAAACATGACTTACAACAAGAATTACCCCGGGGCACCACACCTCATAATCATATATCATAAGCCACAATTCCGAATCATACACACATGGCATATCGTGCCCAAATTATCAGTCACCTTCGCATGGCAAAGTTCATGTGCAACCATGTTCATTGTATCCATGTCAAATACCAAATAAAATGTTCGAGAGATTTATTTAAATACAATAAGGCATAAAAACAATCTTGAATAAAGTAAGGCGTGAGATAATGAGTTTATTTTAAAATTAGATAAAGTAAAATAAAGTATAATTTATACAAAAATAGAATATCAAATGAGTTTAGTTTAGAAATCAATCAGGCAAAGTGAAATAACGTTTTAAAAATAAAGTAAAATATCAAATGAGTTAATGAATTAAATATACAATTTATTAACGTAAAGCGTGATAACAATTTTAGGTAAAGTAAAACATCAAATGGGGTAGTGAATTTAATTTGAGAACTCAATTAAGGTAAAATATGATAACCATTTAAAAATAGTAAAGCATCGAGAGAGATAATGAGTTCTATATTAAGAGTCACATAAAATAAAGCATATTAATAATTCTTTTATTTAAAGTCATTATGCTACCAACAACTCAATAGAATATGCGATAATGACTCCACGCAAGTAAATTTATCTTGACAATCGATTTACCAAGTAACAACTGAGGCACAAATTGGCATATTAAAGAAACACAACAAATCACATTGAATGCATAACTCGCACAAGAAGTCACAATGGTTCCAACACAAGAATATCAACAAAGAAACAAATACAATCAAAATAAAGTGAAATATTTTAAGGAAAAACAATAACCATCCAATCAACGAGTCGTTCCAATATAGAATGTACAATAAGAATCACAACCGAGGTACCATGCCTCAAAATCACATTTCACAAGTCACAATCACAATCTTTCTTATGTCGTCGGGTGAGCCTTGCATTTATTTTTAAAAACATCTTTTCCGAAATAGCTACACGCGTTTTAGCCCTCTTATCTCACCATGTGGCTTCAAGTAATTCCCTTGCTAGCAACACGCGTATAAATCTCACCTTATATTACCGTATGCACATCAACTCCTATTCATATACCGCCGCATGTGCATCAATATCACATTACAATAATCAATTGTTGGGTACAAACGTACACACAAGTATACGCGATCGACAAATAATAAAGTGATGAGAAAGTATCGTTTCCACTAGGATTTATCATCACTATTGTCCAATCTAAACTATTTATAAATTTATTACTTAAGTGGTTGTGAAGAAGGTGATTTTGATTTTTATGGCTAAAAATTAATACGAAATTACTAAACAAGCTAACAATTAAAGGTGCAAAACAAACAAACAAACACATAGAAAGAATTCAATGAGATGTGAATATTCTGGGGTTATGGGATTAATGTCTCTCTTATTGCATTCTCATATTGATTTAATCACTTGATTTATCTTATTTGTTAATTAACATGGTTTGTTTTACTCGTGAAGTTCTTTCGACGCTTCACTCGCCTTTTCTAGACAACCTAAGATTATATGTATACAAAATTAGAATTAATGTGAATGCATGTGTATTTCCTGCAAAAGTAACCAAGGCAACTAGAATATATTTATCCTAATCGTGAATCCGTTCTCCAATGCCCGGATTCAAGAACTTACTCTATTCAATCTTATATGCAATCTATAGTTTTCACTTTCGAGTTCAATTATAAATTCGTAGATAGTAATTTATTGCTAGCTATGCAATAGAATAATTAAGTACAAGACTGAATAAACAAATTCATATGCTAAGTCAAGCAAAACAATCAACCATCAAATTACAATAGTCAATAACGACTCATAGCCCAAAAATAATGAGGTACTTAGCCACTCATGTTCATGACAATAATCAAAATATTATTTTAAACATAAAAGCTATGAATACTAGATGAAATATGGAAAAATCGATAAATTCCGTGCTCCTTTTGTGTTTCTTTGCCTTTTTTCGCCTCCAAAATTGACTAGCCTCTCAATAATCACGTTTGGGGGGGTATTTATTGGTTAAGGTCGGGATCCCTAAGTCCAATTCCAAGTAGAAAATATTTAATTCATGGACTGGCAAGGGACCAGACCTTAGAGCTCGCGAGGCCTGGTGTGGAGCACACCTGGGAGCTGGTGTCGCCCACTCTGTTGCCTGGTGGAGCACGCCTGGGACTTGGCGTCGCCCACTCTGACGCTCGGTCCGACTTTTTGCCTTTTGTTCTCTTTTTGTGTATCTTTGACATCCATGTGTACAATCTTCACGCATTTTCATCATTCAACAATCCTACACATAAAAATGACACAATTAAGCTCACATGTTGCATATTTAATAATTAAAACATTAAAATGTAAGGTAATCAATGCACTAAAGATATACATTTATAGCCAAATATCACTACCCTACACTTAAACATTGCTCGTCCTCGAGTCAACCAATAGATTATACTATTCTTGAGTACTTTACATTTACACAATTGAAGCACACTACACAAATGACCACAGTTGATAGCAACAATTAAGCTAGAGCATATGCAATCACATACACTTCCCTTTTACTTATGCCATTCTTCAAAAGAAATATTCACAATGAAAATAACATGTTCATAACAATCCTAGCCTCTAAAACTGACTTAATATCATAATGCACTCATGGCTTGAACACCCAACGTCACAGAGTATGATGACCCAAAATGTCATCACTTATTTTAGAACTAAATTCTGTATTATGAGGTCTTAAAACCTCCTTTTTGTCTCACCTCGATTTGCATGCGCAGTCCGGACGTATATCCGAGAAGCCATTATGTGAAAATCTGTGAAAAATGATGAATTTTGCTTTTAAAATAAATTTAGGTTGACTTTGGTCACTATTTTTGGGTAAACAGACCCAGATCCATGATATGGTGGTCCCGGAAGATCCGTAGGAAAATATGGGACTTGGGTATATGCTCAGAATCGAATTTCGAGGTCCCAAGCCCGAGAAATAAATTTTTGAAGAAAATTATTTAACTGAAAATTTTAGAATTTTTGGAAATTTGAACGTAATTAAATTTGATGGTATCATGACCGTATTTTAGTTTTGGAGCCTGGTACATGTCTTATATATGACTTAGTTGAGCCTGTAAAATTTGGTAAGAAACGGACTTGAAATGACGTGAATCGGATCCTCGATTGTGAAATTTGAAACTTAAGTGGTCTTGAGATTTTCCTTTGATTTTGATGCTAAATTCGTTGTTGAAGGTGCTAATTTGGCGATTTGATCGCACGAATAAGTCCATATAATATTTTTGGGTTAGTATGCATGTTTGGTTTGGAGCCCCGAAGGCTCGGGTGAGTTTCGGACGGGTTTCGGGATGTTTTTAAACTTAGAAAAGTTGCAGGTTTTGCTGTCTCAGGTGCACAGAGATTTTGTTCTTTGCGTTCGCATGGTTCCACTTGCGAACGCATAAGGCAAACTTCCTCAGGTGCCAGTTTGTTCTTCGCGAACACGGAGCTTAGGACACGAATGCGAAGCTGTGAGGGGAGTACGCTTCGCGAACGCGTTCAGGCACTCGCGAACGCGTAAGGTTAGTGGCCTGGGGGAGGGATTTCACATTTGTTCTACGCGAATGCGGCCATCTAACCACGAATGCGAGTCATTGAACGCGAACGCGATAGTCAGCTGAGCCTGATCCATCGCAAATGCGGTGAAGGCCTGCCCAGTCATTTTTAAAACAGTAGCAAAAACGGGCAGAACCCATTTACTTCATATTTTCAAAATTTGGGAGCATTGAGGCGATTTTCAAATAACAAGTTCTTCCCCAAAGCATTGGTATATGATTCTAAACCTTTTTCTTTCGATTTCCCATTGCATTTCATCAATTTTCATCCATAAATCTAGGGGTTTTATGGTAGAAAATAGGAATTTGGGTAGAGTTAGGGCTTTTTGATTAATTGGAATTTAGACCTCGTTTTGGGGTCGGATTTCAAAACTAATTGCATATTTGGGCTCGTGGGTGAATGGGTGATCGAGTTTTGGTCCGAATCTTGAGTTTTGACCAAGCAGGCCCGGGGCCGATTTTTGACTTTTTGGGAAAAATGATAGAAAACCTATAATTATGCATTGAGTATGAATTCTTTAGCATTTATTTATGTTATTAAATTAATTTGGGCTAGATACAAGTAATTTGGAGGTAAATTCTAAAGGAAAAGCGGTGTTTGAGGCTTGAGTTGACCGTGGAAGTTTGAGGTAAGTGTTTGGTCTAACCTTAGCTTGAGGGATTAAGAGTTATGTCTTATTTGCTATGTGTTAATTGTGGAGTACGACGTATAGTCATGGTAACGAGTATCTATACATCGGTGTCAAGAATGCTCGTGGGTCTACTATTGTAATTGTGTGACTCTATTGAGATTTATTCATGCTTAATATGTTGATTATGATATTGTCTCCCTTGCCAGGATATTATTATTATGAAATTGTCTCCCTTGCCGGGATATTATTATTTACGATATTGTCTCCCTTGCCGGGATGTTATTGTTATACTCTTGTTCCCTTGTCGGGATTCTTTTGTGATGTCGTCACGGAAATATATGAAATAGGATCGGGTGGCACGCCGCCACGAAAATGGGATCGGGTGACACGCCGCCACGAAAATATATGAAATGAGAGCGGGTTGCGTGCCTGCGACGAGATATATGAAATGGGAGCGGGTTACACGCCTGCAACGAGATATGTGAAATGAGATCAGGTTGCACACCTGCAACAAGGAAGAAATGAAAGTGAATTCTGTGTTTGTTTTCCTTATCCTTGTTAGCAATTGGATTTTGGTTTCTATACATTCCTCTTGAGTATTATGTTGTTATCTGTTACTCCCTGCAGCATGTTTCCCCCGCCCAGCTTTACTGTGATTATCTGCTTTTACTTTCTGTTGAATATGATTTAACTGCACAGGTTTATTTGATAGTCTGGTCCTAGCCTCGTCACTACTTCGCCGAGGTTAGGCTAGGGACTTACCAGCACATGGGATCGGTTGTGTTGATACTACACTCTGCACTTTGTGCAGATACTGGTACCGGAGCGTTTGGACCGTAGTGAGGTTGTTGTCTTCAGTCCAACAGGCGACCCAAGGTACTCCTGCAGGCGTCCGCGGGACTTAGCGTCTCCTTCTATCATTTCTTTTCTATTTTTACTTATTCAGAGACAGATTCGTGTATTTATATTCAGACCTTATTTGTAGTAATCTTAGACAGTCTGTGGAATTGTGACACCAAATTCTAGGTAGAGTTGTATTTAGACCTCCACAGTTTGTATTATGTTAAATTATCAGATTTCGTCTTCCGCTTTGTTATTGATATTACTATTTTGATATGTTGTTTTGAAATTATAAAGACTTAATGACTTGAAAAGGGTAATTAAAACGGAATAGTTGGCTTGCCTAGCTTTCACTAGTAGGCGCCATCACGACTCCCAAGAGTGGGAAATCCGGGTCGTGACAAGTTGATGTTGATACCCAATTTTTCCCTATATATTTTTATAGATATATATACTTTCAAAATAGCATATATATGCATATACAAGCATGCACAGGATTTTTATAGTTTTTTCTATAATTTTAAAGGCTTTAAAATGATTTAATTCTTCCCCTTTTACTTATAAAATTTCCAATAATTATTCTTCAAATTATTGTTGTAGTAATTTAGCCATCTAAATCCTATATTTAGGCCAACAGTGCTTAAGTATGTTTTGTGCATTTTTTATAATTGCATTTGCATTTTTAAAAACTAATTTGCATATATTTTCAATACTAGCCCTATTAACGCATAATTATGTTTATATGCATAAAATGATCTTCTATATTTTTAAAATATTAAATATCTATTTTAAATCATTTTAGTACACGAAATTATTTTTTAGAAATCATATATTATTTATTATAAATTTATAGGGTTAATTGGCTATTTAAAACTTAGCCAAATTGTATTTCAATTTTAGCCTAAATTCAACCCAATACGCCAACCCAATTCCTAATTAAATTACCCGACCCAGGCCACAAACACATCTTACCCGACCCAAAACCCATCAGATCCTGGCCGTTGATCTAAAAGATCAACGACCCTCATTTGTTCTTTCCTTTTTAATTCCAAACGAACCCCTAACCCTAATCATTTCTCCACATCCGCCGCCTTAAGATCCTCTCCTCTCTCAAAACACTTTCAACCTAACCCTAATCTTCAACCACCGACCTCCCATCTCCGGTCATCTCCGGTGACCTCTCATCGTATCTTAAGCCTCCAATGGCTTCTCTCATGTTATGCTTGCCTTCTCTAAGGTCTTCAAGGGCCCAAGGCCATGCCGACTTGCATCTAGGGTTCATCTCCTTCATGTTTTTGGCTATTCCAGTGTGATTTCAAGCAAAATTATTCTATATTTACTACGATCTTTGAGTTTCTGGACAGGTTTCTTCATCTCTATATGGGTTCTTCCGAAACCCTAATTTCTTTTCTATGCCTCCTAGATCTGTACAGATCTAGAACGATCTGAGTTTGTTTCTTTAATTCTTTACACTGTCCTTGAGGTTCTTTACAAGAATCATGTGGTTTCAAGTATTTTTCATCTTCTTCCAAAACTAGGGTTTTCAGAACTTCTTTTTAAAAAACTTTGTTTAACTGATTTTTTGTGTTTAAACTTCTATTTCTCACACATCTTGACTGATTCTATGAGGTTACTACATCTTTAACTTATCTATGTGGAAAGTCCTAATTTTTTTAGGGTTCTTTGTTTGGTTCTGTGCATCGGCATGACTGACCGATTCTCGTTTTTGAGTTTCTGTGATTTCTCGTGACTATCTTGCCTTGATATGTTTCTATTGAGTTTCTTAGCCTGAATTTACATTGATTCTATATGCTTATGTTCATCATGACTGTTCACATCAAGACTTGCAGCTTTCTCATTGAATTAGTATTGTTCGACTCTCATGTTTGCTAGAGTTGTATGTCGACTCTTGACTATCCATGTTTTACTTTATTTATATGCTATATGCTAACTCTTTTCATGACTTTCTCTTTGATTGATTCTAAATTCCCTATTTCTTGGTCTGATTTGAACACTTTCATTTAAACGTTCGATTCCTGCCTTTTTTCTCAATTTGATTGATTCTCTTACCTTGTCTACATTGTTACTTGATTCTTACGGACTATCTCCTTAATTAGAATTTTCTAAACCTGGCCCTAATTGTTTACTCTATGCCTACTATGTTTGAATTATTTCCTTGTCTGATATACTCCATTTACACATTGATTTCTTTCCTTATTTGCTACCTGCTCTTACCGTTTGAACTAATTCCCTTAATTAAGGGAGTATTTGTACTGATTTTGCTCTAATTGGTTCTGAATTCCATAATTACTGTACAATTGTGATTCTTGCCTTATTTTATCTAGTTTCAAGCTACTATTATATATACTCTCTTCTCCATTCATTACAGACACGAACACATTAGTTCAAAACTCTCTCACACTCAAAACTTTTCTGCTCTCTCTCTCTCTTTGGTTATTTGCTATAATTCTGAGTTAGTCGGCTGCAAGCCAAGGCTAACTATTGTGCTCTCCTATTCCTCACTTTGTGTTTACTATCTCTCTACTGGTATGTCCTGATTTCAATTCAAGTCCCAAAACCAATATGTTTCTTTTATTGCTTCGGTTTATCATGTTTCTAATTTGTTTCTATCTTTGATTCTGTTGTTCAACATGCAATTGACATGATTATATTACTACTTCATCTAGCATGCTATTCTAACCTTCTTAGGGCCTTTCAGAACATGTTGTTATACCCCCTAGTGGTCTGTCTCAACATGACTCTACCCTGTTTTGAATGCTTGTCTACTTATTATCCAGTTTTGATATGCATTTACTCTGTCACTTTAAATCGCTAATTCTATGATTATTTCTGAAATTCCTACTGTGTTGGTACCAATAGCTATCCCATAATCCCTTAAACCCCCACAAGAACTGCTATACTCCTGTATACTATGTGCTTTATGTGTCCCCAATTCTCATTCCCCTGTGTGAAGGACTGTTATTTGAGTGTTGCTGAACTTGTTTTATTGACCTGTTGTTTGTTTAATTACACAACTGTTTACAAAAGCTGTTTTACTAAACAACTCTCTTGTTTACAAAATTATTTCAACTAAGTCTCTTTTTACACTGCTTTCTTGCTAAAACCTTTTCAAAACTATGTCAAGCACTCTCACTCCATTCTTAGATCCTTAAGTTCTGCCCCTCCAGTGTGTGACTTCCTTGGGATCCCTATGAGATTCCTCTGAACTCTGATGCACTGTATGTCATGACCCAATTCCCGAACCCGGTCGTGATGAGACCTCTCGTGAAGACAAGGCCAGCCAAACCAAAACAGAACACCTCTTTTAAACAGTTAATTATCATAAACAGTAATAAAACATGATATAATATCCATAAATTACAGAATTTAACGATAACAACTGTAGAAACCATCCCGACACAGCCCAAATCGGGGTGTTATAAGTCATGAGCAACTAATAAATCCGGATACCAGTCTACTAGATACGAAATCCGATACAAAAGTTCAAGAACATGAAAATAGCAGGATAAGGGAGGCACGGGAGCTGCGGACGCCAACAACTACCTCGTGGTCTTCGAAAATACTGCCTGGACTGGGAGGATCAGCACTCAGGAGCGGACTCTGCGATGCCTGAATCTGCACACATGGTGCAGGGAGTAATGTGAGTACTCCGACTCGGTAAGTAATAATCATAAATAATGGCTGAAAGCAAGAAAACACGTAAATGCACAAGGCAATTCTATATCAAGCAGTAAAATCACTTAAAGCAGTAAATCAGTGAGGAAGTCAAATGAAATCCCTTTAAACCAAGTAAAACAGGTAATTTAGCAGGTAAATAACAAGTAGAAATCTGCCCCTCGGGCACAGTATTAATCACTCAGACCAGTATCAGCCCCTCGGGCTCACTCTCAGTATAGTATCAGCCCTTCGGGCTCACTCTCAGATCAAATGGGTACCCGCGCTCACTGTGGGTGTGCAGACTCCGGAGGGGCCCCCTTACGGCCCAAGCGCTATATCAAACCACCTCGTGGCATCATCTCTTGGCACTCGGCCTCATATCCCTCGGCACTCGGCCTCACGTCACTCAAGCCACCTCGTGGCATATAAAGTATCTCAAGCCCTCGGCACTCGGCCTCACGTCACTCAAGCCACCTCGTGGCATATAAAGTATCTCAGGCCCTCGGCACTCGGCCTCAAGTCACTCAAGCCACCTCGTGGCATATAAAGTATCTCAGGCCCTCGGCCACATATCACTCAGCATATCCTCACATATGGCCCTCGGCCTCACTTAGTCCGAAAATCATCACAAACCCCTCGGGCATTAGTAAAACAGTAGTTCTTAGCCCAAAACATCATGTAGAAATATCATTTAAGTTTCAATCAAATACGCGGTAAAATCACCAATCGGGACGGACCAAGTCACAATCCCTAGTAGTAAAAGACCCCACGCTCATCATCCAGCGCGTGCCTTACCTCAATATAGCATTACGATGTGCAATCCGGGGTTTCAAACCCTCAAGACATCATTTACAATCATTACTCACCTCGAACCAGCGAAATCTCTAGCTCGCGATGCCTTTGCCCCTCAAATTGGCCTCCACGTGCGTCAAATCTATCCAAAATCAGAACGAATACATCACAATATGCTAAGGGAACAAAGCCCAAGCGAAAACAATCGAAAAATATCAAAAATCCCAAAATTAGCAAAACCTGAGCCTCGGGCCCACTTCTCGAAACTGAAAAATTTTCACATCAACGGGTTCCTTATCCTTCCACGAGTCCATACATATCAAGAGTTCTCAAATCCGACCTCAAATGGCCCTTCAAATCCCAATTTAAAATCTCAAAATCCCAAGCCCTAGTTCTTCCATTTTTAGCTAAATTTCCATGAATTTCTAGGTTAATTTCACAATAGAATCACGTTTTAGGTTCAAAAATCTTACCTCCAATCAATTCTCCTTGAATCCCTCTTCAATCTCCCTCAAAGAGCTCTCAAAATGATCAACTATGGTGGAAAAATGGCTCAACATCGCGAATGAAATGTTTTATAAAATTACTGCCCAATTCTGATATTCCTTGTTCGCGAACGCGGTCAACCTCTCGTGTTCATGAAGCACAAGTTCGCGTTGACCAACTTTTCCTCTTCGCAAACGCGACTCACCCATTGCGAAAGCGATGCTTCTTCCTCATATACCTTCACGAACGCGAACCCCTTACGCAAATGCGGTGAACAAAAAGGCCTTAATCTCAAATTACACTACGCGATCGCGAGTACCCTCTCGCGAACGCGATGCCCAACCTGCCAACCCTCCGCGAACGCGAAGTTCCACCCTCGAACGCGAAGGCTTAACCCTGGCCTTCCATAATTCCTTCTTCACGAACGCGAAGAGATAAATCCCTGCAACACTTAACCAGCATTTCTGCAATTTCCCAAACTCCAAAATGGTCCGATTGACCACCCAAAACTCACCCGAGGCCCCCGGGACCTTAACCAAAGGCACCAACACATCCTAAAACCTCATTCAAACTTGTTCCAATCATCAAAACACCTCAAACAACACCAAATTCATCAATTCATATTGAATTCAAGCCTAAGTTTTCTAAAAACTTCTGAAATATGCTTTCGATAAAAACCCAACCAAACCACGTCCGAATGACCTGAAATTTTGCACACACATCACAAATGATATAACAAAGCTATAGAAACTCTCGGAATTCCATTCCAATGCTCGGATCAAAATCTCGCCTATCAACCGGAAATCGCCAAAATACTAACTTCGCCAATTCAAGCCTAATTCTACACCGGACCTCCAAAACCAATTCCGATCACACTCCTAAGTCATAAATTACCTCTCGAAGCTAACTGAACCATCGTAACTCATATCCGAGCCCTCTAAACCATAAGTCAACATCCGGTTGACTTTTCCAACTTAACCTTTCTTAAAGAGACTAAGTGTCTCATTTCTTACCAAAACCACACCAAACGAAAACCACTCAAATCAACCACATAAAACACGGATAACAAAGCAGAAATGGGGGAAATGGAGCGGTAACTCCTGAGACGACTGGCCGGGTCGTCACACTGTAGTTGGCTCTTCCACACTGCACTTACTCAGTTCTGGTTATAAAGTCTAGGTATGAGCAATGCCCGGGATCCTTGAGGTCCTTAGGGAACTCTGACGCACATAGACAATGATATTGTCTATGGAATTTGGCATTTGAGGCTATTGGAGGCTTGAAAAATCATTTGGGCCCATTTTCAGGCTCCCTATAGCGTAACTTTTTGTTTTCTTTTCTACTTATGTAATTCATGCAGTATTGGTCTGTAATAATTTGTTTTAAACAAATATTGGGGGTTGTCTAGTGAAAAAAGGGAGGGTAGTCATATATGTTATCAATATCAATGGGTAGAAATCATGCCTTAGATTTACATTTCACATATGTGCATTAGAATCCATGTTTAGGACAAATATATTCCAAGCATGCCATGCATTAGATATCATGTTCTTAGGTTTACTATTTCAGCATTTCGCTTGACATTGTTTTATCATTTAGAAACCCTGCTTTAGGCTAAATAACAGCACTAACATAAATTGTTGCTCCTGCACACTTGACAGCATGCTCTACAATGCTATGACCTTTATGCATGTAGAAATTTTGCTTTCTAGGAAGTTCTGCAACTATGTTGTGCATTTAGAATCATGCTTTAGGAATTTTGCATATCAATCATTCTATACCTTATGTGTGCATATTAGATGCCATGTTTAGGTTCTCGTTCATCCTCACTCAGCTACGCCTAGTTAAACTACTGATGCATGAAAATGAATATAAATAGTCTCATCCTACTTTAAACAAATTAGTAATAACCCAGTATCTTTGTAACACCTAGAACAACATGCTCTTGGGCAAAAATGATTTCTGATCTTCCAATGGTTCTGGTAACGACTATGCACTATCCCACGCCTAGGCAAGCCTTAGGTATTCAACTCTTATAAAATTGGAAACTGTCTTTTATGTGTACTTCCTAATGATTAACGAGCTTAAAATTAGTAGGTGAAATGATTAGGGCCCTGCTTCTAGGTTACAAAATAAAGACTGCATGTCTCATGTGTTCTGATATTCGCCTAGACAGCATGTCTTAGGATACTATTTAACAATATTGCCCTTATTTATGTTTGAGTCATGTTGTTTATATGCATTATCTGTGGAGGTAAAACTGAGCCTCTTATCTGCTATTTCATGCTTTTATCTGTTGAAGTCCTATGTGTTCTTGCTTGTCGCCTTAGTATTTTCTCCTTTAAACCTTAGGGGTCTGTCTAGAACTGCCTATAGGTAGAGGTCCTAAATTCCTCCAGGACCACTAAGAAGGGTCGGGTAACAGCACGCAATAGAGATCGCTAACCAACACTCGCTTTAATAGCTGCTAAGGGGTAGGAAAGGGTAGATATGGGATATGATGACTACGCGCTAATATCACGTGTAGTCCCTCATTGAGGAGTGTTTATCGGGCATTGCATGGGGTGATCCTATAGGCTAACCAACCTAGGACACCTCTTTCCCTAATTCCTTTTGATTAAAACTTTATATGTACACAACTTGTTCAAATCCTTTGTCTCATTATTTGAGTCATGTAATGTCCAAAACCTGCTCTTATTTGCAATTATATGTTTAAAACTATTTATTTGTTAATGGACTAGTTTACAAGTATAAGTTCGGCCGAGACTCACCGTTGTGGACCGAAAAGGGTGCCTAACACCTTCCCCTCGAGGTTATCTTGAGCCCTTACCTTAAATCTCTGGTAATGCAAACCAATCCGTGACTTAATCGCTCTAGGTGCCCTAACGCACCATAATTCATTAGGTGGCGACTCTTCAAAACCCAAATTCCCAAAAGGAAATGAGTTATTACCCCCATGTAATGTCGAAACCCGGACCTTCTCCCAGTAAAAAATGAGAAAAAAGGGGGCGTGACAGCATGACGACTCTGCTGGGGATACCTTTAGGCTCTTACCATAATGAACTTATTTTTTAATGAATTAGTCCAAACATGCTTTATCCCGTACCCTTCTCCCTTATTTGAATTTAACTGTCCGTTTTTTAAACATTTATGATTCTTTATCCATGAAACTGACTTGTCTTTTTATTTCTTTTCCTGTTACTATCTTTCAATTATTTAAATACCGTATTTATTTTTTCTACGTGCAAATACTTGACTACATGTTATTAATTGTTGCATAAATCATGCTCCATATCATATTCCACTCATGCGTATCAAATCCTATAGCAACACTTAAATGAGTGGTTGTGCTCTTCCTATTTATTACCCTTAAAGTCGGAAAGGCTTATTTGTGGTAAAACCAATCGATCAGTGGTGCAGTCGCAGTTCCGTGCCTTCCCCCTCAATTTATCCGCTTGAGGGTACCAGTCTAAAACCCCATAGTAGCGTTACTCTGGTTAAAATTGTGCATGCATCATGGTCAAACATAGCCGGATCAATATGATGTCCATATAATGATCCTTTAAGATAAGCCTTATCCAAAAGTCCATCGGGTTTTCCATAATCCCAACGGACACAACCACGTTCTGTGCATTAATTTAAAGAACTAAATGCCGATATACTAATCGTAAATGTATAAATAGTCGAGTCTAGTGGGGGTAAGGTCTAACCCTTTTGTTTTGCAGAAAATGAGGCACGAGGTCCCCAAATTCAGTACGGTTAGCAACATCCCACCATTGCTGCTAGATTGGTGGGAGGACCTTTCCTCAAGTGACAAGAAACATATGAGAAAGTATCTGGGTAACTTGCCTTCCTTGCTAGATATTGAGCCAAACAACAAGTTGATCGAGGCTGCCACTTTATTTTGGTATAGTGAAAGGGCTGTGTTTCGTTTAGGCGACATAGAAATGACATTGCTTCTAGAAGAAATTGGAGGGCTTGCGGGATTGACTTGGGATAGTCCCAGGCTATTGGTACCAGAAAACTGTACTTGCAAGGGATTTTTAAAGATGATGGGGCTGAAGAAGAATGTCGACCTAGTGTGCTTGAAGGAATCTTACATACCTTTCGAATACCTGTATGAGAGGTATGGCCATAGCAAGTCTTTCCGTACCTACCATAATGAGATCTCTGTCACTTCTCTGGGTCACATCCATTGTAGAGTGTTCATATTCATTGTATGTTTCTTAGGCCTGATTGTGTTCCCAATAAAAAAAAGGGAAGAATCCACACTAGGTTGGCCATGGTCGCCAAGACTTGGTGGAAGGGATTAATGGACAGACATATACCATAGTTCCCATGATCTTAACTGGCATCTACAGGGCTCTGGAGTGCTGTCAAAGAGGGGTCAAGCATTTCGAGGGTTGTAACTTGTTGCTGCAGTTGTGGTTGTTGGAGCATTTCCAAAAGGGTCATTATCGCCAAGAATTTCCGCAAAGGGCTTGGAATGACCATATTGCCTTCCATCACCCCAAGCGGATGACTTACATTCCAGACAGGTTTGCTCAGCCGGAAACTTCTAAAGAATGGGTAGGGTTCTTCAACAATTTGATCGAGAACTAGGTGCAATGGATGTTTGAATGGTTCCCAACAGACGAATTCATCATCAGATCCAGGGATGCTCCGCACTTGGTGCTGATCGGGTTGAGGGGGATATACCCCTATGTCCCTATCCAAGTTATGAGGCAAGCAGGCAGGAAACAGGTTGTACCAAGGGTTGTCAAGATGAGTCATTTCAGGCCAGACTTTCAAGATGAAGACGTCCCTTACAAATGCCAAGCTCAGCACATGTGGCACTGCAAAATCATTGTGGAGAAAAACACTATTGAGTCGGACAGGTATCATGCAGGGTGCGAGCCTCTCTACCCGGCATGGTTAGAGGACAATCTGAAAGGAATGGTGACACCAGGGGCCGGTCAAGGGAATAAAATCATAGATGAAGAAGTTGAAGCTCAAGTCAAATACAACAGGCTGCGCAAGAGGGTCCACGACTCTGAGAATGAGCACCGGAAAATACATGAGAAGAATGTAAGGTTGATCGAGGAATGGAAAGAAATGGCAGTCACTTCCAACAGGAAACTGGAATATCTGGAGCGAGGAATAGTGGAGCTGGAAGGTAAAGTCATAAAGAGGATTGAAAATTGCCAGAACGCTGAAGGAGCTGAAGGAGGACATCTGGCCAGAGCCTACTTGCTGCTGGGGCTGCACGAACTGGGGGATCTATATGATGGAGTCCGGAAGATCGAATCTGGGAAAGGTCCTTCTAGGACCAAATAGGCTAGATTTATTTGTTTTTTCCTAAAAATGTAATAAGGCCAAGTGGCAGTAGTGACTTATTTTTATTGTCGTGGTGTTGTTTTGGGATTCATCTATTTTTATATAATGAAATGAAGCATTTATTGGCATTAAAAGTTTTCCAAATTTGTTTATCGCTAGGCCTACTTCGGGCACAACAAGGTTCCCAAAGTAGGACACGAATTTACATTTCCGCAATATGTGTTTAAATACTGCAAACATTTTAGGATCCTCACTGACTTGTTACCTTTTGTCTTTGCTTATATTTTATTATTCATATCCCTTTAGGTTGGTTCACTCATACTGGCCTCATCAGCGTATCATACCAGATCCAGAGGCCCTCCACTTCCTCCTCCTCCGAGCAACACAAAAAGCAAAGGAAAAGTAAAAATGGACGACTTAAGTGGCACCCGAAAGGAGAATATTGAGAACGCAGAAACCTCAGATGGTCGTAGTACTCCGGCCCCAAATGATCTAGTCTTGAGACTAGAACAAAAGATATTGGAATTGCAAGGAGAACTTGAGCAAGTTCGCAACTTGGAAAACTTGTCACTCACCCTCAATATCCCCGACATCCACCAACAAAACACAAAGAACCCAGCACCTTCTCAGAACACACAAAACCAAAATCCTCCCGCGCCAAATCAATACACAACTCCACCCCAAAATCTCAATCCACTACCAACTCCGCCACAACATCACCATCAACCAATTCTAAGGACCTATTATGACAAGCTTGTCGGGGTCGAGAAAGATGAAAAGATCCGGATGAAGCTCTTTATGAGGAGTCTTACTGGGGATACTTTATCTTGGTATATCAGCCAAGATCCCAAGAAATGGTACAATTGGGTAAGTATGGCATCGGATTTTATAGACCGGTTCAGGTTCAACATAAAGAACACACCCGATGTTTTCTACATTTAGAATCTTAAGAAGAAACCTACTGAGGCTTTCCGTGAATATAATACTCGTTGGAGGTCGGAAGCCGCCAAGGTCAGTCCCTCTTTGGACGAAGAACAGATGAATAAATTCTTTGTCAGAGCACAAGATCCGCAATATTATGAGAGGTTGATGGTTATCGAAAATCACAAATTCTCTGACATCATCAAACTTGGAGAAAGAATCGAAGAAGGAATCAAAAGCGGGATGGTAACAAACTTTGAGGCACTGCAAGCCACAATAAGGCACTACAATCAGGTGGCATATCGAAGAAAAGAGATGTTGGGGCAATGACCCAGGGTCCAAAATCTCCACTTGTCTATCAAACACCTCCACCCACATATCAAACACCTCCACCCACATATCAAAAACCCACATACCAAGCATCACCGCCTACATATCAACCTTCATCTCCCAGATATTCCCAACCAGCCACTGTCCATCACACCTATAACTCCCAACCATCCCACTTCCAATCACCACCAACTCGCCCAAATTATCCAAGACCTAACTTCGACCGCAAACCACCTAGACTATACAACACCATTTCTGAGCCCATCGACCATCTATATGAAAGGTTGAAAGACACGGGTTATGTCACTCCTGTTCCTATTGTGGCATTAGAAAACCCATCCTAATGGGTCAATCCAAACAAAACTTGTGCGTATCATTCCAGTATGAAGGGGCACACCATGGTTGAGTGCCTAACATTGAAGAATAAGATCCAGACGTTAATTGATAATAAGGTCATATAGGCGAAGGAAAACGCACCTAATGTCTGCAACAATCCCCTCCCTGATCACAGAGGTGATGGTGTACATGTGGTACAGACTCAGTAACCAATAGAGGTTGAGGTAACTACATCAGCTCCATTCAAGGTAGAGGTGGCTCCGCCCGCGGTCACCCCCGCTCCATTTGAAGTAGAAGTGGTCACACCTTTCACCATGACAGTATTAACCACACCCCCATTCAACTCAAAAGCAATACCCTGAGATTATGTTGTTGAGGCTCGGTGAAAAGGGAAGGCCAAGGTAGAGGAATCTGATGCCGCACAAGGAATGACTAGAACTAGAAGAGTCTATACACCGGAACATTTGGGAGGATCAAGTAAGGATGCCACTACTAGGCAGCCTATCATTGAGACCGGGCCAGATGAACTGTGGAGGAAAGTACAGGCAAAGGAGTATTCTATTGTCGACCATCTGAACAAAGTCCCCGCTCAGATATCTATCCTGACACTATTGCAGAATTCAGAGGCACACAAGAATGCTTTAATGAAAGTGTTGAGCGAGGGTTATGTACCCAATAATATCACTGGTAGAGAAATGGACAATGTGGTAGGGCAAGTACTAAAAAGTCATAAGATCATCTTCCATGAGGATGAGCTACCACCTGAGGGGCTGAATCACAATCGAGCATTGCATATTACAGTGCAATTTGAAGACATTCATTTCCAGGGTCTTGGTTGATGGAGGTTCAAGCCTAAATATTTGTCCATTGGACACTCTGAAAAGGTTGGACAAAGGTTTCCATGAAATACGGGTAGGAAGCATGAACATGAAAGCTTTCGATGGGTCCCAAAGGGCCACAATCGGGAAAATCAACCTTTGCTTGCAGATGGGGCCAACTTGGTTCGATGTCGAATTTCAGGTACTCGACATACCAGCCTCATATAACCTTTTGTTGGGCCGACCATAGATCCATGCTACTGGAGCCATGCCTTCCACACTACATCAAGTTGTGAAGTTTGAATGGAACCGCCAGGAGGTAATCATCCACGGAGATGGAAGTAACCCCATCTATACTAGTCAAACTATCCCGACCATTGGACATAGAAGAAGGCTAGGAGGGGAAACCTATCATCATATTGAACGGGTCAATGCCGTCGAAAAGGATAAGTGGCGAAGTATAAAAATAGAAAGCACACTAGCATGGTTTGGATATGAACCTGGCAAAGGGTTGGGAAAGAACCTTCAAGGTATCACTAAACCAATACAGCTGAAAACTTATGGTACCACCTTTGGACTTGGATACTAGTACACATGGCAAGAGTACATGATTGGTCACCCCCATGGAGTGGAATGTATTACCCTCTTGAGCAGCCAGTGCCACGTTTGGAACAAGCTTTTCACCAGGCTAATACGATATGGGGGATCGCAGAAGAAGAAGCACTCACTAGGTTGAAGAATTTGTTCTTGGAGGATGAAGACATGGATTGCAATGACATAATTGAGGAGGAGGAGGAGGAGGAAGAAGAAGAAGAAGAAGGCCTCACTATTCAGACCGTGAAGAAGGGAGTTGTTCTTAGAAACTGGACCGCCACACCATCCCGAGCCCGTCGAGTCCCTGGGTGGCTTGGCAGAATTTACTTCTATAGCCATTCTAGGCATTTAAGATTTCCCGTAATTTTGTTTTAAGCTTTACTTGTTTCAAAATAAATGCTCGATTCATCGAGCCGTACTTTGTCTGGATGATTTTTCAGTTTTAATCAAATGCATTTGCTCTTTATTATTCACTACTAACTGTACATTTTTCCTGTCTACAACGTTATTATTACTTTTCCTGATGAACTAGTGACTGTGACATATAATGAGGCAATGCAACATGAGAATAGTGATTCAGAGGAAGAAGATGAGATACCTGAGGAAATTGTCAGGGAGGTTAAAAATTTTGAGAACAAGCCTAAGTCCAATCTGGACGAGTCTGAGGCAGTAAATTTGGGAGACGTCGCAACCGTCAAGGAGACTTGTATCAGCATTCACTTGTCACCAACAGAGAGGAAAGAGTACATCTATTTCCTAAAAGAGTATGAGGACATGTTTGAATGGTCATATGATGACATGACCGGTTTGAGCACGTCTATAGTGGCTCACAAGTTGCCTACTAATCCCATATACCTGCCGGTAAAACAAAACCTCATAAAGTTTGAACCAGACATGAGCCTGAAAATCAAGGAGGAAGTTACCAAGTAGATCAAAGCCAAAGTTCTCAGGGTGGTTGAGTACCCAACCTGGTTAGCTAACATTGTGCCAGTTCCGAAGAAGGATGGGAAGGTCAAAGTATGTTTTGACTATCGGGATTTAAATAGAGCAAGTCCCAAGGATGACTTCCCACTGCCAAATATACACATCCTGATCGATAATTGCGCCAAGCATGAACTCCAATCCTTTGTAGATTGCTTCGCGGGTTATCACCAAATTTGGATGGATAAAGACGATGCAGAGAAGACAGCTTTCATCACATCGCGGGGTGTATACTGTTACAAGATGATGCCATTCAGTCTGAAGAATGCCAGGGCTACTTACATGAGAGTCATGATAACCATCTTCCATGACATGATCCATAAAGAAATAGAGGTGTATGTGGACAACGTCATTATCAAATCCAAGAGGGCCACAGATCAAATAGCGGACCTGAGAAAGTTCTTTGACATGCTAAGGAGGTACAATTTAAAATTGAATCCTGTAAAATGTGCATCCGGGGTTCCCGCAGGAAAATTATTGGGATTCATCGTCAGTCATCAAGGGATTGAGCTGGACCCGTCTAAAGTCAAGGCTATTCAGGAGTTACCACCACCTAAGAGCAAAAAGGATGTGATGAGATTTCTAGGACGTCTCAACTATATCAGTCGATTTATAGCACAGTCCACGATCATATGTGAACCCATCTTCAATATGCTGAGGAAAGATGCTGAAACAAGCTGGACAGAGGATTGTCAGAAAGTTTTTGACAAGATCAAGGAGTACTTGTCCACCCCACCAGTTTTGGTCCCGCCAGAACTAGGACGACCTTTGCTACTCTATCTATTTGTATTAGATGGAGCCTTCAAATGTGTTTTGGGACAACATGATGAGACATGAAGAAAGGAGCAAGCCATATATTACTTGAGCAAGAAGTTCACACCTTACGAAGCAAGGTATTCTCTACTTGAACGCACTTGTTGTGCTTTGACCTGGATAGCTCAGAAATTGAGGCACTACTTCTGCGCCTACACTACATACCTCATATTCAGGATGGATCCTTTGAAGTACTTATCTCAGAAACCCATGCCTACTGGGAAGTTAGCTAAATGGCAGATACTATTAAGTGAGTTCGATATCGTCTATGTAACTCAAAAGGCGGTCAAGGGACAAGCATTGGCAGATAATCTTGTTGAAAATCCGATAGAAGGAGCGTACGAGCCTTTGAAAGACATATTTCCCTGATGAAGAAGTATCATTCGTAGGGGAAGACACTACCGAAGCATATGACGGTTGGAGGATGTTCTTTGATAGAGCTGCAAATTCCAAAGGAGTAGGCGTTGGAGCAGTTTTGGTATCAGAAACGGGTCAACATTACCCGGTGTCTACTAAACTCAGATTTCCCTGCACCAACAACATGGAAGAGTATGAAGCCTACATACTAGGACTCAATATGGCAGTCGACATGAACATTCAGGAGTTGTTGGTGATCACCGATTCAGATTTGCTCATGCACCAGGTACAAGAGAGTAGGCTACCAAGAATTCCAAGATATTGCCATACCTGCACCATGTGTGGGAATTAAGAAAGACGTTTGCGAAAATAGAATTACGGCATGTGCCCAGAATCCAGAATGAGTTTGTTGATGCATTGCCCACTTTGTCGTCTATGATACAACACCCAAATAAGAATTACATTGATCCCATTCCAGTGAGGATCCATAATCAGCCGGCATATTGTGCTCATGTTGCAGAAGAAACGGATGGAAAGCCTTGGTTCCATGACATCTAGGAGTACTTATCGAAGGGAGAATATCCGGAGCATGCAAACCACACTCAAAAATGCACACTCCGGATATTGTCCAATCATTTCTTCCACAGCAGAGGGAACTTATACAGAAGAACTCCTGATCTAGGTTTACTAAGACGTGTAGACGCAAAGGAAGTTTCTAAGCTACTTGAGGATGTACATGTCGGGACCTGTGGCCCGCACATGAATGGTTTTTCTTGGCTAAGAAGATACTTAGGGCCGATTACTTTTGGATGACCATGGAAACAGATTACATCCAGTATGTTTGCAAATGCTTTCAATGTCAAGTGCATGCCGATATGATAAAAGTGTCGCTGAATAAGCTTAATGCAACAAGCTCACCTTGGCCATTCGCCGCTTGGGGAATGGATGTTATTGGTCCGATTGAGCGCACCGCTTCAAACGGACACAGGTTTATTCTGGTAGCCATCGATTACTTCACAAAATGGGTAGAGGCTGCATCTTACAAAGCTGTAACCAAGAAAGTTATCGCAGATTTTGTCAAGGATCGAATTGTTTGCCGATTCGGAGTCCCCGAGTCCATTGTTACTGATAATTCCGCCAACCTCAACAAAGATTTGATTAAAGCTATGTGTGAAACTTTCAAAATCAAGCACAAAAATTCCACAACCTATAGACCGCAGATGAATGGAGCCATAGAAGACGCCAACAAAAACATCAAGAAGATACTAAGGAAAATGGTAGAGAACCACAAATAATGGCATGAGAAGTTACCACAAAAGAGTCAAACCAAGACAGTTCGCACCAGGGCAGCTGATATTGAAGAAAATCTTCTCGCATCAAGATGAAGCCAAAGGGAAATTCTCTCCTAACTGGCACGGTCCGTACATGGTTCACAGGGTACTAACAGGAGGAGCACTCATACTTGCAGAAATGGACGGAGAAATATGGCCAAAATCAATCAATTGAGACACAGTCAAGAGATACTATGTGTAAGCACGTGATTTTTGCCCTATATGAGAATTACTCCCAAAAAATCCAAAAATAAAATGATTTTTCTTTGGTGTGCAATTTTTTGATATTTTGTGATATTTTGAATAATTATTTGTATTTGTCTATGCGTGTTTATTTGATAAATTAATAAAAAATACAAAAATATGTCGCATTTTGCATATAGGATTTAATTCTACAATTGTTAGTGATTAAATTTGTTTTACAAAAATTAAAAATTATAAAAATATGCATCGTTTGCATTTTTAGCATTTAATGTCCAAATATACAATTTTATGCTTAATTATTACTTAATTGTGCGTTAATTGTTATTGGGAGTTATTTTGCGCTTTTATAACTTAATTTAGTTCTTAATAATAGTTTAAGTATTTTTATAATTTAGTTTTAGAAAAATAAAAGAAGAAAAGAGAGCGAAAATATAAAGAAAGTCGGAATTAGGCTTCTTCTTCAACTTCAAGCCATAGGCCCAAAAAATGGTCCAATCTTTCCTACGACCCAGTCCATTTCGAACTGGGTCGACCCAGTCCATAACCCAAAAGACCCAAACCCCTTTTGTCTTACATTTTACAAAACAAAAACAAAACAAAAAAAACAAAAAAAGGAAAGAAGGGAAAACCCTAAAGAGCTAACCAACCCGCCCCCCCTTTCTATCTTTCTTCTTCTTCTTCCTCAAGAAAGACCCCTCCCATGGCTGCCCTTTACCCTCCATTAGCACGTCCTAATAGACCAGTTGTTCAAGCTTTACCTGCTCCGACCATGGATGACCCAGCTGCGTCTTCATCTCCTTCGTCAAGCTCAAAACTTACTTGACATCCATGGTTGCCAACGCTACGTCGAATGCTTCTGTCTCCGAGCTGCTATCTCACGCCCATCATCTTCAACACCAAGCTCTCCGCGACTGCCCGTCATAGCTTCTGCCTCGTCAACTCAGGCAGCCATGGCTGCCATTGCATTCCATCAACGTCGAACAACTAATTTGGCTTGACATTGTTCGACGACCAGCTGTTGTTGCTCCCCTATGCTTTACGTTGTTTCTTATCCCTCCCTCGACAAACTGTTGCTGATACTCATCGCAGTAGTTCCCTATTGCCTGCTTCTCCATCGTTACTGTAGCAGCAGCTGCGTCCAGCCATAGGATCTCCGTCGCGATGCAGTTTCCTCCGAGCTGCTGCTGCCGGCATCCGCTGCTTCACTTCATCGTTCTTCTTTGCTTCTAGTGTTTTGTTGTTGCTTCGTCTTCTTTGTTTTTCAAATGTCGAGGTTTTTTTTCATTGAGTCGAGGCTTGGACAGATCGGTATACAATCAAAGTTCGTCGTTTCAATCCGGTTAGTAGTTTTGAATTTTATTTTGTCCATTTTCGTTTTTATATTTCTCAAAGTTAAAATCGTTAAATATTTGATTCTTGTTTTGTTCGTTGTTTATCGTTGAAATCATTTTTTCTAGTTTGTTCATGTTCATGTGCTTTGTTAAAATTAATTTTCAGATTTCAAAATAGAAGTTTAATTAGTTGTTTTCATGTTTATTTCATGTTTGTATTATTGTTTAAGTAAGTATTTGTTAGTTTGATGTTTGTTAGATTCAAATTGAAATTTAATCAACTATTTCTTCAATTTGTTTCATGTGTTTATGTATTGTTAGAAATTGTTAATATTGTTAAGTTCAAGTTTAAGTTCATAATTGTTTCTTCGTCGATCTTGTTATTTGTTTAAAGAATTTAGTTGTATTAAAGGAATATATTGTTTTAATCGTTTAATCCGTCATGTTTGTTGTCTTAAAATAGATTCATTCATGTTCATACTTTGTTTGGATGATCTTGAATCCGAATTTTGTATAGTTTGATTTCTTGTTTACCATTTATGATTATTGCTTGAATTGTTCTCATAATCTTGTTTTAAGTTTAATATAAGAATTGTTTGTTGTAATGTTGTTAGAGTTGATTTTTAAGTTCAATATGATTGAATTTAGAAATTTTCATATTTTGTTTGTTGTTGTTTGTTGAATCCGAAAATAGGATTGTTTGTTGCTAAAATATTGTTCAATCATAGTTCTTTGTTGTTCAATTCGTGTTCATATGACTTGTTGTTGAAATGTTGTTAAAATCGTGTTCATGTGATATTGTTGTTATGATGTTCATCCATGTTCATATTGTTGTTTGAACATTGTTAGAAATTGATCATATTGTCTATATTTTGGTTAAGTTTGATTAATTGATGTGTTATAGCTGATGGGTAGTTTGGTAAATTTGTAGTACGTTCAGGGGTAGTTTGGTAATTTCAGTAAAGTCGAAGGGGGTAGTTTAGGAATTGTACATTTTGAAATTGTTTATTTGAAGCATGGGGGACAAAATGAAATGGGGTGGGTTGTGATATGATTATTTAATATAAAGGGGGGACAAGATTTAAATTAAAGGGGAATCTTGCATTATTTTAAATAAAGCACAGGGGACAAAATATAATGGGGTGGTGTGATATGTTTATTTAATATAATGGGGATGAGTGGGAAGATAATGGGTTTGGTAGAGAAAATGGGTTGATTTTAATTAATTGAAAGATTTTATGAGAGGGGTTATAAGAAGTCTTGAAATCAGAATAAAAAGAGAGGACAAAAAAAATACACAGACAAAAAAAACGGGAGAGAGAAACAAATCTGAAAATAAGAGAGAGAAAAAGGCTGAACATTTAAGAGATAGAAAATTCCGAAAAATATTTAAGCTTTCAAATATAAAAAAAAACTAAAAAAAATATATTCTGTTTTCTTTTGTTGTTTGAAATCAGAATTAATTGTTGTTTCATAAAAGCTGGAAGCTTTTGTTTTTTTTGGATTACTACTCCACCGGTCTGTTACTGGGTTGTTACTGTTGCTGGGATATTGTTGCCGTGGTGTACTGATTTTACTGTTGTTGCTGATTCTCATATTCATTTTCTTTTGCTTCCAATATCAGGTACACAACTGAAAAGCTGTTTATTGTAATCCAAAATATGAAGCGTGAATACATATGAAGAATGAAAATTTGAAATTTTAATTTCGTTTTTATTTCTTTGTTCCTTTTGTTGATTGTATTTAAGCTATTTCATGAATTACTAAATAATAACTGGAATAAGAAAATAATATCATAAGTTAGTCTGTAATAAATCAGTTCGGCAAAATAGGTTAATTCACTAGTTATGAAGGCTTCAAGATTATAGGTTGATCATGAACAAGTAGCTAAATTTAGCTAAGACACGAATTTAAATTAAACATCGTAAATTAGGCATTAAGGCATGACTTGAGCTTAAGCATGATTAAGAGAACGTTTAAGTCTAATAAACTTTCTAATAAGCTTTAGTAATTATGGTTAAATCTAGTTTCAAATGATTGTGAATAATTAATCTCAATAATTTTTTTTTTTAAAAAAAATAACAATGCTGAGTTTTAATCTAGCTATATTTGTTTATTTTGAATATTAGTTGTTGAATTTTTATTTTATTTATAATTTCGAAATTAAGAGTGAAATTCCTTTTTCATCAATATTTGTATTAATCAAGCAATTAGCATGTCATGTCTTCTTAAAATAATAAAAGCTAGTAATAAATTAGGATTTTCTTTCTTTATTTTAGAGACTCATTTTTATAGAAAAATGTAGTCGTTTTAAGATTTGTCCAAATAAATGAGATGAGCCTCGCTTAATGAAATGTATAGATTGCGGGGGCCTCAATAAATGTACATTTAATCGCTTAGAATTAGGGAGGAGCCGTTTTAGCAAATTTCACGGCCCTACCCAAAATAATGATACGCTAGACTATTTAGGCGCGATTTAATTAATTTTACCTTCTTAAACTCGGATGCGCATTTCATGCGACTCAAATCTAAATCCTAAAACATTGAATAAAAATGTGTTCCGGAGTGCGGGTGCATTTCATGTGACGTAATCCAAAGACATGTTTGAAACGATGTTCATAATTTTTTTTAATAATAATAAAGTGGTAAAGAGTTAAAATTGGCACATCGGTTCATAATTGTATTAAAATCAGATAAATAAGCCAAATATGACAATTGAGCGACCGTGCTAGAATCACGGAACTCGGGAATGTCTAACACCTTCTCCCGGGTTAACAGAATTCTTTATCCGGATTTCTGGTTCGCGGACTGTAATATGGAGTCATTCTTTTCCTTGATTCGGGATTAAACTGGTGACTTGGGACACCCTAAATCTCCCAAGTGGCGACTCTGAAATAAATAAACAAATTCTGTTTCGACTGTCCTTTAATTGAAAAAAACTCCTTGTACCCTCGCGGGGGCGGAAAAAGGAGGTGTGACAGCTCTGGCGACTCCGCTGGGGACTTAACCCATAACCAGTGGTTCAGGGTTAGAAATTCGAGCTCATATAAATTGTTATATTTGGTTTTATCTGATTTTTACATGATTGAGCCTAATGTGCTAAATGCTACTTTTACCGCTTTGATATTACGTGAACTGTGTATAAACTGTGCCGAAACCCATCTCCTCTCTGAGTCTTCTAAATCATGAAGAAGGGTGTACTTCGTATGACTTCTTTTCTGTATAGTGTCAAATCCCAATTTAGAACGAGGTTCGGACAAGTTGCTAAGCCGGTGAAGCTTCTGTATTCCCGGTACGCTACCCCCTCGGCTCGAGCTGTCCGCTCGGGTAAGCCAGGTCTAGAACAAACACCCAGGTTCTGAACCTAGTATAACAAAGCCACATGCCGGATCCCTAGTAGGAACGTTTGTTTGCATCACGTGCATCTGACTTTGGAGGCTCAACACAAGGGTTGAGTCTGTCTAGGACAGGTGCACCAAAAATGAAAATGACCATCCTGATGCATCTTACTTGTTACTACTTGCGCATTAATTTGATTCGGACTTGTGTGTTGACTGACTTGTGAATATCAAAAATAATATTTTGAAATTGAAAAAAAAAATAGCGGTTAGGGAATTGATTGTTTATTTTGAAAAGAAAACAAATGCCCAAATACTGTCAAAACTCTGCCGAAATTTTGAGAAAATGAAAAAAAAATGTCTTATTAGTTTGTTTTATTAAAAGCTAAGAAAAGAAAAAAAAGGTCGTTGTTCTGTTTTGTTTTTCAAAAAAAAATAGAAAAAATATATAGTTTGTCTTGCCATGAAAATGAAAATGAAAAAAAGGTCTTATTTTTAAAATGTTTTTTTTATTATTTATTTGCTTATGAAAATGCAAAAAAAAAAAAGTCTTTCATTATTTGTCGCAAATATATATATATATATATAAATCCGAAAAGTTTTTTTTATTTCCAAAAGATATATATATCTTTATTTGTTGCAAAGAATATTTGTCTTGCCAAGAAAATTCAAAATAAAATTCCAAAAGATATGTCTTGCAAAAAATAATATAAATATCTTTATTTTCCATTGTTGATAAAACAAAAAATAATAAAAATGTTTTTTTTAAAAAAAAAAAAATCCGAAAATATTTTGATACTTCTTTCAAAATTGAAAAGAAAATTCAAAATTCAAAAAATATTTTTTAGAAGCATTTCTTTTATCAAAAGTAAAATTCCAAAAATATTTTTTTTCTTTAGAATAAGAAAAAAAAACAAATGGAAATTCAAAAAAAAAAATTCCTTTTACTTTTGAAATTCTCAAAGTTCAAATCAAAAGAAAAGGAATTTTTACAAGTCTTTCTTTCAAAAAGAAATCAATCAAAATATATATATATATACTTCCTTTCTTTTTTTGAAGCAGTTCTTTCACAATTCCAATTAAAAAAAATATATATTAGTTCATTTACTTATTCGCGAGGCTCGAACTACGCGGGTTTGATTCTCACCGGATGTGAGATACGTAGGCAACCCTCATCGGGTCCAACCCCACCTTTTGCTAAAATAGCCAAAAATCAAAAATTTTAATCTTGTCATGAATAAGTCGGGTGGTGTCCAACCTTCCCTTTTGCTAAAATAGCCAAAAATCAAAAATTTTAATCTTGTCATGAATAAGTCGGGTGGTGTCCAACCTCCCCTTTTGCTAAAATAGCCAAAAAAAAAACATGTCAAAATTTTAATTTTGTCATAGAGAAGTCGGGTGACGCTGTTTTATGAAGACATAGCCGAATGTTCCCGAAAGGGACGCCGGGAGGCTGACTTTGCATAAACAGCCACCTTTGGGTCATTTTTAAGATTTTGACCAGTTGACCCACACAGCCTTAAAAATCTTCGCCCCCGAGGCGTTGAAAGGCCGTGTTTGCAATATTGACTTTTCTAATTCGAAAAATGATAAAAAGAGTCATAAATAAGTCGGGTGATGCTGTTTTGTCAAAAATAGCCGAATGTTCCCGAGAGGGACGCCGGAAGGCTGATTTTGCATAAACAGCCACTTTTTTTGGGTCCTGTTTAGGATTTTGGTCTAGTTGACCCACACAGCCCTATAAATCTTCGTCCCCGAGGCGCTGAAGGGTCGTGTTTGCAACATCAGGTTTTTAGTATAATTTGAAAAAAAAAAAAAGAGTCAGCGGTCAGGTGAATACCGTTTGGATTTTTTTTAGTCAAAATAACCCGAGCCAACTTCGGCCGCGTCTTGAACCGTTCTTGCCGAAATAACCTTAGAGTATCTGTCAGTTGTCGAAAGGTTATTTTCGTAAAAGAATGGACAAGTGTGTAAAGTGTCATAAAATAATCCTCCCCGGCCTCAAATTCATGTGAGATTTGGAAGGGGGCACATTTGCAAAAATAGCCGTTTGGTTGCATTTATCAAACGGGGAAAGGAAGCTGGCCTTTTTGTTTTGAGGTTATAAATCTTTTGGCTAGAATATATGGGTTGTTTGATTTTTGAGTTTGTTGGTCATCTTTCAACCTTTGAAACCCAGTTTATTTTATTATGAAAATTGATAAAAAAAATGTGTCTTATTGTTGTTACCTTTCATTTGGTCCGAACTACGCTCGGTCTGATTCATGCGGGATCATGATACGTAGGCAATCTCCATAAGATTTGACCACCACTAAAATAAAAAAAATATAAAAAAATATAATAATAAATAAATAAAAGAGAGTGTGGAAGATTTTCAGGGGGCACAATTGTCTAACTGCTTAGGTACATTGTATCTCTGATACATGATTGTCTGTCCAATGCCCTAACACTAACGTGATGGCTTCCCTTTGATGTGTCCATATATAGAAAGTGGTTGGTTGTGGTAACTCCTCCCTGCAAAGCAAAATCAAAGGACAATGGCTCAGAACCGCAGAACCGAGTGGATCGGTACTGATGACCGACAACAATTGGTCGAACAGAACAACAGGTTGGTAGAAGAAGTGAAAATGCTGAGACAGCATGTGGCAGACATGTATCAGGCATGGATAACGGGAAAAGCACCACCCCCTCCACCGCCAAGCCTCTTGAACTCGGTCATTTCCCAAGCACCCAACACCATAATGGAAGATTCTCCATACTCTCCATCCCAACCCATTTATGGCAGCTTTCCCAGCTATCCGAGTAGCTCCATCACTCTTCAATGTTTCTCCGCTCCCCAACACCACTTCTTTCCCCGTGACCTCAAAAGCCATACCTCACTTCCCAGGTACCCGACTCCACGAAATGCTTACCCACCCATACAAGCCTACCAAAAGCCATCTGGATCAGGTTTCCGGCCCTGTCAACATGCAAGAATGAAGAGGTTGCTGAAACGAGAAAAGGCTCTCACCCCTATCGGGGTATCTTATGCCAGTCTGTTTGAAAGGCTAAGGCATGCTGGCTTGATTGAACCACTCCCCGCATGTACTCCAAATCCACTTGCAAGGAGCTTTGATCCGGCAGCGCGATGCGCCTACCACTCCAATGTCATAGGGCACAATATTGAGAGCTGTCATAGTTGGAGAAGGGAAGTAGAGAAAATGATCCGAGAAGGGCGGGTTGTGATTAATAACAGTGACATGGAGCACTCGAACCCCCTTGAGAACTTGCCGACGGAGGTTGATGAGATTGAAGCTGGTAATGGTCTCGGCAGTATTGATGCAAAGCTCAGTGGCTAAAATGCCAATTTTGATAAAGTGGGAGGACGTTTCGTTCCTTGGTCAGCAAGAAAGAAGCTTGTGGTGGCTTATTTTGTTGACATTTACGTTGTTCGGATTATTAGGGTTATAAGTCGGATATTGTCTTGTCAGTTTGTTTTAGGATTTTGTTCTGGATTGTTTTGTTTGTTTTGTTATTTAAACCATTTCACCGGTAGTCTAATACAAAATCCGGTCTTTCTTTATTTCCAGTCATCTCTTTGTTTAGTCCTTTTATCATTTTTGGTCAGTGCCGATTCTAGTGACATGACATGCGCACACAGTTTGGGCCTAATCTTAAAAGTTAATCATAAAACCCTGAGAAGGTGATCAAAGCATTTAAAGGAAATAAGAACGGTTTGAGATTATTTGGAGCCCGAGTCATGTGGAACTGGGGCAAACACAAAGAAAACCGTTAAATAAAGATTCGCCTAAATTGGCATGAGGGTCGTTCATAATAAAAGAGAATGAGAGTGTCGCCCAACGGTGCTTTAGAAGTGACAAATGAACAAACATATGTTTAACATAATTGTCAAGCCCAGCACCGTCGGAAGAGACTATAAATCTATTGTTTGTTGTATTGTTTGCATTTGGCATGTTTTGAAGACTGGAATGACGAAGGCATTTTGTTCTGCTACCTAAACACTTTATCCTTCGTTACCCCTTTTTGAGCCTTACTTATTTTTCTTTCATACCCCTCGTTCGGAATCAGTAAAAAACGACTAGAAAACGCGAGCATGGCATGAAAACATGAAAAAAAAAAAGAAGAAAAGAAAACAACAAAACGAAAAAGAAAAGAAAAGAAAAATGGTAAAAAAAAAACACAAAAGAAAGTCAAATGAAAAAAGAGGAATTGGGAACTACGTTTGACCTGATTCCTCAAAGAGGATACGTAGGCGCTTCACGGCTCGGTCATAGTTTTGAAAAAATATAAATCAATCAAGTAAAATATCCCCAAGCAAGAAACTGGGGCAAAAGTTGCGTTTGTGGTAAATAAATCTAGTTCCGAAAGTTGTAACTAATAACCCAGAATTAATGCATTTTTGAGCCTTTAATACCTTTTTTTTTCTAGCCCTATCCAAAACCCACATTACGGTCCAAAGAAAGACCTTCTGACCAGTCTTCAAAAGATGCCAAGTCAGACAAATGAGAGTCTTACCGGCGAACATAACATTTTGTTCCACAGCAGAAAGGACTCTAATCTCCAGCAGAGAGAGTCATACCGGCAACACTCCAAATCCCCAGCTGGAAAGTGATACAAATGAGAGAGTCATATCGGTGAAAACCTTCACAGGCACCATAAGGCGATGAAAGCTGAGAGAAGAACAAAAAATGAGAGAGACTTGATAGTGAAAACCCTTTGGGCACTACAAGTCGAATAAGATTAAGAATCCAATGGGGAATCGCGAATCGAAGATTTTGAAAGATAATTGACGGTAGAGGATAGGCCACATACGCATGTCATGACCATTAGAGTCGGTATCTGCGTTTGATAGGTTTTTATTTATAGTTTCTTTTGTAAAAGAGTCATCATTTCCTTTGTCTTTTGTTTTGTATCTTTTATCTTTCTCCTTTCATAAAAAATTTTCCCCAATAGAGTCTGTCCGGTCAGAACAAGTATGAAATGACTTCAAAATATGTCATCAGCTTCCCAATTATACAAAATGAGATCTGACTAGTGCATCCAAATGGTGTAGTTAGCGAGGAACAAGCGCGAGGCCAGTGTCAAGAAAATATCCCCAGCAAAAGGGAATTGACAAAAGGATTGACGAGTGTCAAAAGGGATATCCTTGCCAAAACCAAAGTTATAAACCTCAAGGCCAAAGCCAGTGGGCAAATCAAGGAGAGCAATGAGCATGATTTGGGAAATTCATACTAGGACTAAAAGGTCGGGGAAATGCCAGCTTCCGAGTTATGTCACAAAAGAAGACGGATATCCCCAGCAGGAAGGGATTATCCCCAACACATAATATCATCCCCAACAAGCTGTGGAACGCAGAGCAAGGAAGGAGAAAGGGAAAAGCCATCCCAGTAGGGGTATCACAACCAACCACCATGTTTTAAACTAACAAATTTTGTTTGATTTGAAACAGGTAAAGGAAATGGCATTGATGCCAGAAATGCATGCCGCAAGGGATATTATCAAACCGGGGCAGAAAATTTTCCTTCCGCTTAGAAAATTTTCTGGAAGTCAGGTACCCATGCGGGAAAGAATAAAGATAACGCCAGTCTCAAGGGAAGTGGTCTTAGAACCAGTGTTGCCCCCAACATAATAAGTTTCTATGGAGGAAGTTGTTCCCCAGCAAAGGGATGAAACTTGAGCTCAGTGAAGCACTAGTTCTGAAAGAATCAGAATCCCCCAACGGTGTTATCCTCGACAGCGTTATCCCCAGCTGATAACATTTTACCCCCCAACAGGTAAGTAAATAATTCCCCAACAGTGTTATCCCCAGCAAGTATTCGAGGTAAGACATTTTCAAGTCTTAAGGGTATTTTGGGTTCATCCGCCCTCGAATAGGATATTTTGGGTTCATCCGCCCTCGAATAGGATATTTTGGGTTCATCCGCCCTCGAATAGGATATTGTGGGTTCATCCGCCCTCGAATAGGATATTGTGGGTTCATCCGCCCTCGAATAGGATATTTTGGGTTCATCCGCCCTCGAATAGGATATTTTGGGTTCATCCGCCCTCGAATAGGATATTTTGGGTTCATCCGCCCTCGAATAGGATATTTTGGGTTCATCCGCCCTCGAATAGGATTTTATTTTCAAAGTTGTTGTTGAAGCCAGGCGCCCACCTGAATAACGAGAGGAATACTTTTCTTGTCTGTCCATTGCATATTTTAAGCGCCCACCTGTATAACAAGGGAATACATTCCACGCCTTTGCCAATAGGAGACGCACTTCCTAAGTCTAGTTCTGCCAATAGGAGACGCACTTCCTAAGTTAGTTTCACCCATAGGAGACGCATTTCCTCCTAAGTTTAGTTTTACCCATAGGAGACGCATTTCCTCCTAAGTTTAGTTTACCCATAGGAGACGCATTTCCTCCTAAGTTTAGTTTACCCATAGGAGACGCATTTCCTCCTAAATTTACTTTTACCCACAGGAGACGCATTTCCTCCTAAGTTTAGTTTTACCCATAGGAGACGCATTTCCTCCTAAGTTTAGTTTACCCATAGGAGACGCATTTCCTCCTAAGTTTAGTTTACCCATAGGAGACGCATTTCCTCCTAAATTTACTTTTACCCATAGGAGACGCATTTCCTCCTAAGTTAGCATTGAAGTTGGGAGCCCGCCCATATAACAGAGGCATACATTTCTGTCCTTTTACTTTATGTTCTAGGT
The DNA here is from genome assembly GCF_000715075.1 of Nicotiana tabacum. Lineage (NCBI taxonomy): Eukaryota > Viridiplantae > Streptophyta > Magnoliopsida > Solanales > Solanaceae > Nicotiana > Nicotiana tabacum. Next base: position 56,926,886 of record NC_134097.1, read on the forward strand.
CGCCCACCAGTAAAATGCGGGAATACTTTCTGTTCTAGGTCGCCCACCAGTAAAATGCGGGAATACATTTCATGTTCTAGGTCGCCCACCAGTAAAATGCGGGAATACATTTAAGTTCTAGGTCGCCCACCAGTAAAATGCGGGAATACATTTCATGTTCTAGGTCGCCCACCAGTAAAATGCGGGAATACATTTCAGTTCTAGGTCGCCCACCAGTAAAATGCGGGAATACTTTCTGTTCTAGGTCGCCCACCAGTAAAATACGGGAATACTTTATGTTCTAGGTCGCCCACCAGTAAAATGCGGGAATACTTTATGTTCTAGGTCGCCCACCAGTAAAATGCGGGAATACTTTCTGTTCTAGGTCGCCCACCAGTAAAATGCGGGAATACATTTCAGTTCTAGGTCGCCCACCAGTAAAATGCGGGAATACATTTCAGTTCTAGGTCGCCCACCAGTAAAATGCGGGAATACATTTCATGTTCTAGGTCGCCCACCAGTAAAATGCGGGAATACTTTATGTTCTAGGTCGCCCACCAGTAAAATGCGAGAATACTTTCTGTTCTAGGTCGCCCACCAGTAAAATGCGGGAATACATTTCATGTTCTAGGTCGCCCACCAGTAAAATGCGGGAATACATTTCAGTTCTAGGTCGCCCACCAGTAAAATGCGGGAATACATTTCATGTTCTAGGTCGCCCACCAGTAAAATGCGGGAATACATTTCAGTTCTAGGTCGCCCACCAGTAAAATGCGGGAATACTTTATGTTCTAGGTCGCCCACCAGTAAAATGCGGGAATACTTTCTGTTCTAGGTCGCCCACCAGTAAAATGCGGGAATACATTTCATGTTCTAGGTCGCCCACCAGTAAAATGCGGGAATACATTTCAGTTCTAGGTCGCCCACCAGTAAAATGCGGGAATACTTTATGTTCTAGGTCGCCCACCAGTAAAATGCGGGAATACATTTCAGTTCTAGGTCGCCCACCAGTAGAATGCGGGAATACATTTCAGTTCTAGGTCGCCCACCAGTAAAATGCGGGAATACATTTCAGTTCTAGGTCGCCCACCAGTAGAATGCGGGAATACATTTCAGTTCTAGGTCGCCCACCAGTAAAATGCGGGAATACATTTCAGTTCTAGGTCGCCCACCAGTAAAATGCGGGAATACTTTCTGTTCTAGGTCGCCCACCAGTAAAATGCGGGAATACTTTCTGTTCTAGGTCGCCCACCAGTAAAATGCGGGAATACATTTCAGTTCTAGGTCGCCCACCAGTAGAATGCGAGAATACTTTTAAGTTCTAGGTCGCCCACCAGTAAAATGCGGGAATACATTTCAGTTCTAGGTCGCCCACCAGTAGAATGCGGGAATACATTTCAGTTCTAGGTCGCCCACCAGTAAAATGCAGGAATACATTTCAGTTCTAGGTCGCCCAGCAGTAGAATGCGGGAATACATTTCAATTCTAGGTCGCCCACCAGTAAAATGCGGGAATACATTTCAGTTTTAGGTCGCCCACCAGTAAAATGCGGGAATACTTTCTGTTCTAGGTCGCCCACCAGTAAAATGCGGGAATACATTTCAGTTCTAGGTCGCCCACCAGTAGAATGCGGGAATACTTTTAAGTTCTAGGTCGCCCACCAGTATAATGCGGGAATACTTTCTGTTCTAGGTCGCCCACCAGTAAAATGCGGGAATACATTTCAGTTCTAGGTCGCCCACCAGTAAAATGCGGGAATACTTTCTGTTCTAGGTCGCCCACCAGTAAAATGCGGGAATACATTTCAGTTCTAGGTCGCCCACCAGTAGAATGCGGGAATACTTTTAAGTTCTAGGTCGCCCACCAGTAGAATGCGGGAATACTTTTAAGTTCTAGGTCGCCCACCAGTATAATGCGGGAATACATTTCAGTTCTAGGTCGCCCACCAGTAAAATGCGGGAATACTTTCTGTTCTAGGTCACCCACCAGTAAAATGCGGGAATACATTTCAGTTTTAGGTCGCCCACCAGTAAAATGCGGGAATACTTTCTGTTCTAGGTCGCCCACCAGTAAAATGCGGGAATACATTTCAGTTCTAGGTCGCCCACCAGTAGAATGCGGGAATACTTTTAAGTTCTAGGTCGCCCACCAGTATAATGCGGGAATACTTTCTGTTCTAGGTCGCCCACCAGTAAAATGCGGGAATACATTTCAGTTCTAGGTCGCCCACCAGTAGAATGCGGGAATACTTTTAAGTTCTAGGTCGCCCACCAGTAGAATGCGGGAATACTTTTAAGTTCTAGGTCGCCCACCAGTATAATGCGGGAATACATTTCAGTTCTAGGTCGCCCACCAGTAAAATGCGGGAATACTTTCTGTTCTAGGTCACCCACCAGTAAAATGCGGGAATACATTTCAGTTCTAGGTCGCCCACCAGTAAAATGTTGGAATACTTTCTGTTCTAGGTCGCCCACCAGTAAAATGCGGGAATACATTTCAGTTCTAGTTCGCCCACCAGTAAAATGCGGGAATACTTTCAGCTCTAGGTCGCCCACCAGTATAATGCGGGCATACATTTCATAATTTTACATTGAAGCAACTTTTTAGTCTTGTATTACAGAGTTTGGAATCAGTAACCCCACCAGAAGGCGGAAGGTTACAACAGGAATCCCCAGCAGTAAACAATAAAATCCCCAGCACGGGGAAGCAGAAGGTTGCAACAAGAGGTCCCAGCATAAACTCAAGTCCATGTGTCAAAAGGAAGAAAAGCATCGGAAGAAAAGCACCGGAGGAAACACAAGCCGACAAGAAAGCAAGGCAACAAGAACAAATTTTAGTCTATCCTAGCTTCTTGTTTTCTTTTAAGCACGGTGTAACAAGGAGATCGGTAAGCAGTGATAACAGCATGCAACAGCAGTAACATCGCAGTCTCACGGTAGTCCCAGCTACCAAAAACTTCCCGAACTACATTGACCTGATTCCTGTTTAGCCCAGGATATGTAGGAAACCTTTGAAGCAAAGGTTCGGTCAAATCTTTTTCAAAAAATGCTTCACACGGAGTACTCGGATGGGCAAAAATCGCTCGCTTTATCTTTGCACGAAAACCCTTCGTGTATCCGGGCAAAGAGGGGCAGCTGTAAGCACGTGATTTTTGCCCTATATGAGAATTACTCCCAAAAAATCCAAAAATAAAATGATTTTTCTTTGGTGTGCAATTTTTTGATATTTTGTGATATTTTGAATAATTATTTGTATTTGTCTATGCGTGTTTATTTGATAAATTAATAAAAAATACAAAAATATGTCGCATTTTGCATATAGGATTTAATTCTACAATTGTTAGTGATTAAATTTGTTTTACAAAAATTAAAAATTACAAAAATAGGCATCGTTTGCATTTTTAGCATTTAATGTCCAAATATACAATTTTTTGCTTAATTATTACTTAATTGTGCGTTAATTGTTATTGGGAGTTATTTTGCGCTTTTATAACTTAATTTAGTTCTTAATAATAGTTTAAGTATTTTTATAATTTAGTTTTAGAAAAATAAAAGAAGAAAAGAGAGCGAAAATATAAAGAAAGTCGGAATTAGGCTTCTTCTTCAACTTCAAGCCATAGGCCCAAAAAATGGCCCAATCTTTCCTACGACCCAGTCCATTTCGAACTGGGTCGACCCAGTCCATAACCCAAAAGACCCAAACCCCTTTTGTCTTACATTTTACAAAACAAAAACAAAACAAAAAAAAAAGAAAGAAGAGAAAACCCTAAAGAGCTAACCAACCCGCCCCCCCTTTCTATCTTTCTTCTTCTTCTTCCTCAAGAAAGACCCCTCCCATGGCTGCCCTTTACCCTCCATTAGCACGTCCTAATAGACCAGTTGTTCAAGCTTTACCTGCTCCGACCATGGATGACCCAGCTGCGTCTTCATCTCCTTCGTCAAGCTCAAAACTTACTTGACATCCATGGTTGCCAACGCTACGTCGAATGCTTCTGTCTCCGAGCTGCTATCTCACGCCCATCATCTTCAACACCAAGCTCCCCGCGACTGCCCGTCACAGCTTCTGCCTCGTCAACTCAGGCAGCCATGGCTGCCATTGCATTCCATCAACGTCGAACAACTAATTTGGCTTGACATTGTTCGACGACCAGCTGTTGTTGCTCCCCTATGCTTTACGTTGTTTCTTATCCCTCCCTCGACAAACTGTTGCTGATACTCATCGCAGTAGTTCCCTATTGCCTGCTTCTCCATCGTTACTGTAGCAGCAGCTGCGTCCAGCCATAGGATCTCCGTCGCGATGCAGTTTCCTCCGAGCTGCTGCTGCCGGCATCCGCTGCTTCACTTCATCGTTCTTCTTTGCTTCTAGTGTTTTGTTGTTGCTTCGTCTTCTTTGTTTTTCAAATGTCGAGGTTTTTTTTCATTGAGTCGAGGCTTGGACAGATCGGTATACAATCAAAGTTCGTCGTTTCAATCCGGTTAGTAGTTTTGAATTTTATTTTGTCCATTTTCGTTTTTATATTTCTCAAAGTTAAAATCGTTAAATATTTGATTCTTGTTTTGTTCGTTGTTTATCGTTGAAATCATTTTTTCTAGTTTGTTCATGTTCATGTGCTTTGTTAAAATTAATTTTCAGATTTCAAAATAGAAGTTTAATTAGTTGTTTTCATGTTTATTTCATGTTTGTATTATTGTTTAAGTAAGTATTTGTTAGTTTGATGTTTGTTAGATTCAAATTGAAATTTAATCAACTATTTCTTCAATTTGTTTCATGTGTTTATGTATTGTTAGAAATTGTTAATATTGTTAAGTTCAAGTTTAAGTTCATAATTGTTTCTTCGTCGATCTTGTTATTTGTTTAAAGAATTTAGTTGTATTAAAGGAATATATTGTTTTAATCGTTTAATCCGTCATGTTTGTTGTCTTAAAATAGATTCATTCATGTTCATACTTTGTTTGGATGATCTTGAATCCGAATTTTGTATAGTTTGATTTCTTGTTTACCATTTATGATTATTGCTTGAATTGTTCTCATAATCTTGTTTTAAGTTTAATATAAGAATTGTTTGTTGTAATGTTGTTAGAGTTGATTTTTAAGTTCAATATGATTGAATTTAGAAATTTTCATATTTTGTTTGTTGTTGTTTGTTGAATCCGAAAATAGGATTGTTTGTTGCTAAAATATTGTTCAATCATAGTTCTTTGTTGTTCAATTCGTGTTCATATGACTTGTTGTTGAAATGTTGTTAAAATCGTGTTCATGTGATATTGTTGTTATGATGTTCATCCATGTTCATATTGTTGTTTGAACATTGTTAGAAATTGATCATATTGTCTATATTTTGGTTAAGTTTGATTAATTGATGTGTTATAGCTGATGGGTAGTTTGGTAAATTTGTAGTACGTTCAGGGGTAGTTTGGTAATTTCAGTAAAGTCGGAGGGGGTAGTTTAGGAATTGTACATTTTGAAATTGTTTATTTGAAGCATGGGGGACAAAATGAAATGGGGTGGGTTGTGATATGATTATTTAATATAAAGGGGGGACAAGATTTAAATTAAAGGGGAATCTTGCATTATTTTAAATAAAGCACGGGGGACAAAATATAATGGGGTGGTGTGATATGTTTATTTAATATAATGGGGATGAGTGGGAAGATAATGGGTTTGGTAGAGAAAATGGGTTGATTTTAATTAATGGAAAGATTTTATGAGAGGGGTTATAAGAAGTCTTGAAATCAGAATAAAAAGAGAGGACAAAAAAAATACACAGACAGAAAAAAAAACGGGAGAGAGAAACAAATCTGAAAATAAGAGAGAGAAAAAGGCTGAACATTTAAGAGATAGAAAATTCCGAAAAATATTTAAGCTTTCAAATATAAAAAAAAAACAAAAAAAAAATATTCTGTTTTCTTTTGTTGTTTGAAATCAGAATTAATTGTTGTTTCATAAAAGCTGGAAGCTTTTGTTTTTTTTGGATTACTACTCCACCGGTCTGTTACTGGGTTGTTACTGTTGCTGGGATATTGTTGCTGTGTTGTACTGATTTTACTGCTGTTGCTGATTCTCATATTCATTTTCTTTTGCTTCCAATATCAGGTACACAACTGAAAAGCTGTTTATTGTAATCCAAAATATGAAGCGTGAATACATATGAAGAATGAAAATTTGAAGTTTTAATTTCGTTTTTATTTCTTTGTTCCTTTTGTTGATTGTATTTAAGCTATTTCATGAATTACTAAATAATAACTGGAATAAGAAAATAATATCATAAGTTAGTCTGTAATAAATCAGTTCGGCAAAATAGGTTAATTCACTAGTTATGAAGGCTTCAAGATTATAGGTTGATCATGAACAAGTAGCTAAATTTAGCTAAGACACGAATTTAAATTAAACATCGTAAATTAGGCATTAAGGCATGACTTGAGCTTAAGCATGATTAAGAGAACGTTTAAGTCTAATAAACTTTCTAATAAGCTTTAGTAATTATGGTTAAATCTAGTTTCAAATGATTGTGAATAATTAATCTCAATAATTTTTTTTAAAAAAAATAACAATGCTGAGTTTTAATCTAGCTATATTTGTTTATTTTGAATATTAGTTGTTGAATTTTTATTTTATTTATAATTTCGAAATTAAGAGTGAAATTCCTTTTTCATTAATATTTGTATTAATCAAGCAATTAGCATGTCATGTCTTCTTAAAATAATAAAAGCTAGTAATAAATTAGGATTTTCTTTCTTTATTTTAGAGACTCATTTTTATAGAAAAATGTAGTCGTTTTAAGATTTGTCCAAATAAATGAGATGAGCCTCGCTTAATGAAATGTATAGATTGCGGGGCCCTCAATAAATGTACATTTAATCGCTTAGAATTAGGGAGGAGCCGTTTTAGCAAATTTCACGACCCTACCCAAAATAATGATACGCTAGACTATTTAGGCGCGATTTAATTAATTTTACCTTCTTAAACTCGGATGCGCATTTCATGCGACCCAAATCTAAATCCTAAAACATTGAATAAAAATGTGTTCCGGAGTGCGGGTGCATTTCATGTGACGTAATCCAAAGACATGTTTTAAACGATGTTCATAATTTTTTTTAATAATAATAAAGTGGTAAAGAGTTAAAATTGGCACATCGGTTCATAATTGTATTAAAATCAGATAAATAAGCCAAATATGACAATTGAGCGACCGTGCTAGAACCACGGAACTCGGGAATGCCTAACACCTTCTCCCGGGTTAACAGAATTCCTTATCCGGATTTCTGGTTCGCGGACTGTAATATGGAGTCATTCTTTTCCTCGATTCGGGATTAAACTGGTGACTTGGGACACCCTAAATCTCCCAAGTGGCGACTCTGAAATAAATAAACAAATCCCGTTTCGACTGTCCTTTAATTGAAAAAAACTCCTTGTACCCTCGCGGGGGCGGAAAAAGGAGGTGTGACACTATGTTTAGATTATCTACATTTTTTCATATAATGTAATTGAACTACGCTTGACCTGATTCCCATTTAAAAGGGGATACGTAGGAAGCCTTATGGGTCCGGTCATATCATAATAAAATTTTCATTTCCCCCTAAGTTCAGAAATTGGGGCAGAATTTTGAGGAGTACCCTCAAAATTCCGGAGCAAGTACAACCAATGCCATCACATACCAGAAAGTCAGTTAAGAAACTGGGGCAGAATTTTGAGAATTCTGAAGAAGATTCAGCAAGGCCTATTATCCGCAAACAGTCAAAGATCATCTACAGAATTGGGGCAGAATTTTGAGGAGGACCTTCAAAATTCCAATAAGAGAGCTGCAACGCCTTTGAGATATGTTATAGTCACTGGTTCATCTAAAATTACTTAATGTATCAACATATTTCTAAATAACTCTATTTTTATCAATAATTGCATATTTTTCGAAAACTCTATTTCCATAAAAGTCAGATGCCACCCAGGGGAACTCGAAAGGCTTTCAGAACAGAGCAAAGCAAAGCCAGTGGACAGAAACACGAACCAACCTCCCCCGACAAAACTTACAATTTTTCTTTGAAAGCATGCACACTTGACGTAACAACAGCGCTCGCAAAAGCAAATTCAATATTCATCCGGCCATCAGACATTGAATATATCTCCAGCTAAGAAATACACTACTCTTATTTGCTACTCGCTCTTTGCATGGGACTAATCCCTGAGGCTAATCCTTGCCTCCATATTTGCATGAGGCTAATCCTTGCCTCCATATCTGCATGAGGCTAATCCTTGCCTCCATACCTGCATGAGGCTAATCCTTGCCTCCATACCTGCATGAGGCTAATCCTTGCCTCCATATTTGCATGAAGCTAATCCATGCTTCCATACTTGCATAAGGCTAATCCTTGCCTCCCTATTTGCATGAGGCTAATCCTTGTCTCCATATCTGCATGAGGCTAATCCCTGCCTCCATATCTACATAAGGCTAATCACTGCCTCCATACTTGCATGAGGCTAATCCCTGCCTCCATACCTGCATGAGGCTAATCCTTTCCTCCCTATTTGCATGAGGCTAATCCTTGCCTCCATACCTGCATGAGGCTAATCCTTGCCTCTATACCTGCATGAGGATAATCCTTGCCTCCATACCCGCATGAGGCTAATCCTTGCCTCCATATTTGCATGAGTCTAATCCCTGCCTCCATATCCACATGAGGCTAATCCCTGCCTCTATATCCGCATGAGGCTAATCCCTGCCTCCATATCTGTATGAGGCTAATCCCTGCATTCATACCTGCATGAGGCTAATCCCTGCCTCCCCATTTGCATGAGGCTAATCCCTGCCTCCATATCTGCATGAGGCTAATTCCTGCCTCCCCATTTGTATGAGGCTAATCCCTGCCTCCATATCTGCATGAGGCTAATTCCTGCCTCTACATTCGCATGGGACTAAGCACTATCCCTTTTCGCACAAATATTGCTCTATTTTACTATCTATTTGTTTTCCAAGCGGGCTAAACTATGCCCTCCATTTCACAAAACTAAGCCTTGTCTTGTTAACATCATAGTATTGCATATCATGGGCTGAAATATCGCCAATCTATCCGAAGGCATCATCCTTATAGCCGGAAGACACCATGCCATGGCCTGAGGATCTCTCAAATTTGCTTATCATTATTCAAAGGCGTCATAGTTCGGAGGCACCATTTTCATAGACCGAGAACATTATTTCATGGCCTGTAAATCCCTCACTAAAAAATTCATGGCCCAAGACGTCATGGTCCAAGGGCGTCATCTTTAACCGTCCAAAGACAACCTTCATGGTCCGAAGGGAATTTGCATCATGTTTAAATTTTTGCAAATACATGTTTGTAGCATCTTTTATCTGCAGGTAACCAGTAAGCAACCGCTATCCTAGCAGGAGAGATCTCGCTCTAGTTCCTTCAACCGTCTCGGACCTTAACTGCTCACCATAGTCGCTTCAGCATCTCATGTCCGTTCTTGCAATGACTTCATCGGCATATTCCGCCGATGAATCCAGAACTACACATGGCCTGATTCCTGTAAGACCAGTGATATGTAGGCAACTCGAAAACAGGAGTCCTGACTCTGTCTTTCCAAACATCCCGTCCGGTCAAAATTGGCCATCATTTCCTTACCTGAAAACTCTTTCATCCTTCCCGGGTAAGGAGGGGCAGCTGTTGATACCTAATTTTTCTCTATATATTTTAATAGACATATATACTTTCAAAATAGCATTTATATGCTTATATAAGCATGCACAGGGTTTTTATAATTTTTTCTATAATTTTAAAGGCTTTAAAATGATTTAATTCTTCCCCTTTTACTTATAAAATTTCCAATAATTATCCTTCAAATTATTTTTGTAGTAATTTAGCCATCTAAATCCTATATATAGGCCTAAATAGTGCTTAAATATTTTTTGTACATTTTTTATAATTGCATTTGTATTTTTAAAAACTAATTTGCATATATTTGCAATAATAGCCCTATTAATGCATAATTACGTTTATATGCATAAAATGATCTTCTATATTTTTAAAATATTAAATATCTATTTAAAATCATTTTAGTACATGAAATTATATTTTTAGAAATCATCTATTATTTATTATAAATTATATAGTGTTAAATTGGATATTTAAAACTTAGCCAAATTGTATTTCAATTTTAGCCTAAATTCAACCCAATACCCCAGCCCAATTCCTAATTGAATTACCTGACCCAGGCCCTAAACACATCCTACCCAACCCAAAACCCATCAGATCCTGGCTGTTGATCTAAAAGATCAAAGACCCTCGTTTGTTCTTTCCTTTTTAATTCCAACGACCATCTAACCCTAATCATTTCTCCACATCCGCCGCCTTAAGATCCTCTCCTCTCTCAAAATACTCTCAACCTAACCCTAATCTTCAACTGTCGACCTCCCATCTCCGGTCATCTCCGGTGACCTTTCATCGTCTCTTAAGCCTCCAATGGCTTCTCTCATGTTATGCTTGCCTTCTCTAAGGTCTTCAAGGGCCCAGGGCCATGCCGACTTGCATCTAGGGTTCATTCCTGCCTGTTCTTGGCTATTCCAGTGTGATTTCAAGCAAAATCATTCTATATTTGCTACGATCTTTGAGTTTCTGGATAGGTTTCTTCATCTCTATATGAGTTCTTCCGAAACCCTAATTTCTTTTCTATGCCTCCAAGATCTGTACAGATCTAGGACGATCTAAGTTTGTTTCTTGAATGTTTTACACTGTCCTTGAGGTTCTTTACAAGAATCATGTGATTTCAAGTATTTTTCATCTTCTTCTAAAACTAGGGTTTTCGAAACTTCTTTTTAAAAAACCTTGTTTAACTGATTCTTTGTGTTTAAACTTCTATTTCTCACACATCTTGACTGATTCTATGAGTTTACTACATCTTTAACTCGTCTATGTTAAAAGCCCTAATTTTTTAAGGTTCTTTTTTTGGTTCTGTGTATCAGCATGACTGACTGGTTCTCATTTTTGAGTTTCTGTGATTTCTCGTGACTATCTTGCCTTGATATGTTTCTACTGAGTTTCTTAGCCTGAATTTACACTGATTCTATATGCTTATGGTCATCTTGACTGTTCACATCAATACTTGCATCTTTCTCACTGAATTAGTATTGTTTGACTCTCATGTTTACTAGAGTTGTATGTCGACTCTTGACTATCCATGTCTTACTTTATTTATATGCTAAATGTTAACTCTTTTCATGACTTTCTCTTTGATTGATTCTGAATTCCCTGTTTCTTTGTCTGATTTGAACATTTTCCTTTAAACCTTCGATTCCTACATTTCTACTCAATTTGATTGATTCCCTTACCTTGTCTACATTGTTACTTGATTCTTACCGACTATCTCCTTAATTAGAATTTTCTGAACCTGGCACTAATGTTTACTCTATGCCTACTATGTTTGAATTATTTACTTGTCTGATATGCTCCATTTACACATTGATTTCTTTCCTTATTTGCTACATGTTCTTATCGTTTGAACTAATTCCCTTAATTAAGGGAGTACTTGTACTGATTTTGCTCTAATTAGTTCTGAATTCCATAATTACTGTACAATTGTGATTCTTGCCTTAATTTATCTAGTTTCAAGCTACTATTATATATACTCTCTTCTCCTTTCATTACAGACACGAACACATTAGTTCAAAACTCTATCACACTCAAAACTTTTCTGCTCTCTCTCTTTGGTTACTTGTTATTATTCTGAGTTAGTCAGCTGCAAGCCAAGGCTAATTATTATGCTCTCATATTCCTTACTTTGTGTTTACTATCTCTCTACTAGTATGTCCTGATTTCAATTCAAGTCCCAAAACCAATATGTTTCTTTTACTGCTTCAGTTTATCATGTTTCTAATTTGTTTTTATCTATGGTTCTGTTGTTCAACATGCAATTGACATGTTTATATTACTGCTTCATCTAGCATGCTAGTCTAACCTTCTTAGGGCCTTTCAGGACATGTTCTACCCCCTAGTGGTCTATCTCAACATGACTCTACCTGTTTTGAATGCTTGTCTACTTTTTATCCAGTTTTGATATGCAAGCTGATCTGTCACTTTAAATGGTTGATTCTATGATTGTTTCTGAAATTCCTACTGTGTTGGTACCAATAGCTATCCCCTAATCCCTTAAACCCCCACAAGAAATGTTATGCTCCTATATACTATGTGCTCTATGTGTCCCCAATTCCCATTCCCCTGTGTGAAGGACTATTATTTGAGTGTTGCTGAACTTGTTTGACTGACCTGCTGTTTGTTTAATTACACAACTGTTTTTAAAAGCTGTTTTACTAAACAACTCTCTTGTTTACAAAATTATTTCACTAAATCTCTTTTTACACTGCCTTTTTGCTAAAACCTTTTCAAAACTATGTCACACACTCTCACTCCATTCTTAGATCCTTAAGTTTTGCCCCTCCAGTGTGTGACTGCCTTGGGATCCCTATGAGATCCCTCTGAACTCTGATATACTAGAGTTGGCTCTTCCACACTGCACTTACTCAATTCTGGTTATAAAGTCTAGGTGTGCGCACTGCTCGGGATCCTTAAGGTCTCTAAGGAACTCTGATGCACCTAGATAATGATATTGTCTATGGAATTTGGCATTTGAGGCTATTGGAGGATTGGAAAAATCATTTGGGCCCATTTCAGGCTTCCTATAGCTTTACTTCTTGTTTTCTTTTCTACTTATGTAATTCATGCAGTATTGGTCTGTAATAATTTGTTGTAAATAAATATTGGGGGTTGGCTAGTGAAAAGAGAAGGGTAGTCATATATGTTATCAATATCAATTGGTAGAAACAGTGGCTTAAGTTTACATTTCCCATATGTGCATTAGAATCTATGTTTAGGACAAATATATTCCAGGCATGCCATGTATTAGATATCATGTTCTTAGGTTTACTATTTCAGCATTTCGCTTGACGTTGTTTTATCACTTATAAACCCTGCTTTAGGCTAAATAATAGCACTAACATAAAATTGTTGCTCCTGCACACTTGACAGCATGCTCTACAATGCTATGACCTTTATGCATGTAGAAATCCTGCTTTCTAGGAAGTTCTACAACTATGTTATGCATTTAGAAATCCTGCTTTAGGAATCTTGCATATCAATCATTCTATACCTTATGTGTGTATATTAGATACCATGTATAGGTTCACGTTCATCCTCACTCAGCTACGCCTAGTTAAACTACTAATACAAGAAAAGGAATATAAACAGTCTCATCCTGCTTTAAACAAATTAGTAATAACCCAGTATCTTTGTAACACCTAGAACAACATGCTCTTGGGCAAAAATGACTTCTGAACTTCTAATAGTTCTGGTAACGACTGTGCACTATCCCACGCCTAGGCAAGCCTTAGGTATTCAACTCTTATAAAACTGGAAACTGCTATTTCTGTGTACTGCCTAATGATTAATGAGCTTAAAATCAGTAGGTGAAATGATTAGGGCCCTGCTTCTGGGTTACAAAATACAGACTGCATATCTCATATGTTCTGATATTCGCCTAGACAACATGTCTTAGGATAATGTTTAATAATATTGCCCTTATTTGTGTTTGAGTCGTGTTTTTTACATGCATTATCTATGGAGGTGAACCTGAGCCTCTTATCTGCTATTTCATGCTTTTATCTGTTGAAGTCCTATGTGTTCTTGCTTGTCGCCTTAGTATTTTCTCCTTTAAACCTTAGGGGCCTGTCCAGAACTGCCTATAGGTAGAGGTCTTAAATTCCTCTAGGACCATTAAGAAGGGACGGGTAACAGCACACAATAGAGATCGCTAACCAACACTCGCTTTAATAACCGCTAAGTGGTGGGAAAGGATAGATATGGGATATAATGACTACGTGCTAATCTCACGTGTAGCCCCTCATTGATGAGTGTTTACCGGGCATTGCGTGGGGTGATCCTATAGGCTAACCAACCTAGGACCCCTCTTTCCCAAATTCCTTTTGATTAAAATTTTATATGTACACAACTTGTTCAAATACGTTGTCTCATTATTTGAGTCATGTAATGTCCAAAACCTGTTGTTATTTGCAATTATGTGTTTAAAACTATTTATTTGTTAATGGACTAGTTCACAAGTATATGTTTGACCGAGACCCACCGTTGTGGACCAAGAGGGGGTGCCTAACACCTTCCCCTCGAGGTTATCTCGAACCCTTACCCTAAATCTCTGGTAATGCAAACCAATCCGTGAGTTAATCGCTCTAGGTTCCCTAACGCACCATAATTCATTAAGTGGTGACTCTTCAAAACCCAAATTCCCAAAAGGAAATGAGTTATTACCCCCATGTAATGTCGATACCCGGACCTTCTCCCCGTCAAAAAGGAGAAAAAAGGGGTGCGACAGTTGGTATCAGAGCTCTATGTTACTTAGGTTTCATAATTCACGGACAAGCTTAGTAGAGTCTGAGGGATCGGTACGAAGACATCTGTATTTATCCCCAGAGGCTACAGAGTTAGGAAAAACTTCACATCAATTTTTTTTGTCGTGCGATTTGGTTTCTCTATGCTAATTGAATTTCTACTCTGTTCTTTCGTAGATGGCGAGAACACGCACTTCCTCATCAACTAATCAGCAGCCCGAGCCCCCAGTAGTAGCTTCCACGAGGGGCAGAAGGCGAGGCCGAGGCCATGCTAGAGGCCAAGGTAGGGGCAGAGCTCAGCCCAGAGCAGCAGCACCAGCGGCAAGCCTCAGGTTGAGTTTGATGATGAGGTTCCAGCTCAGGCAGTTCCGGTGGGCCCAGCTCAGGTCCCAGAGGGGTTCATTGCTACCCTAGTACTCCAAGATTCTTTGGTCCGTCTAGTGGGCCTTATGGAGAGTGTCACCTGGGCAGGCTTGCTTCCTGTAGCACCAGCCATCTCTTAGGCTGGAGGAGGAGCCCAGACTCTTGCTACTTGCACTCTGGAGCAGATGGCTCTCCAGTTTCAGACTCCAACAGCTCAGCCAGTTGGAGCAGTTCAGCTAGGTGTGGTAGTTCAGACCGGTGATGGAGCAACTATGTCTGATGATTCCTTGTGGAGATTGGACAGGTTTACCAAGCTCTTCATTACCACTTTTAGCGATGCATCTTCTGAGGATCCCCAAGATTATTTAGACAGATGTCATGAGGTTCTCAGGAACATGGGAATAGTGGAGACCAATGGGGTCGACTTTGCTACTTTTCGCTTATCTGGATCCACCAAGACTTGGTGGAGAGATTTCTGTTTGTCTAGAACATTTGGGCCACCAGCTTTGACTTGGGATCAGTTCTCTCAGCTATTTCTGGAGAAGTTTCTTCTTATCACTTAGAGGGAGAGCTATTGGAGGCAGTTTGGGCGTCTCCAGTAGGGTTCTATAACTGTTACTCAGTACAAGACCAGATTTATTAACTTGGCCCGACATGCTCTTCTTATACTTCCTACTGAGAGAGAGAGAGAGAGATGGGAGGTTCATTGAGGGACTCGTTCAGCCGATTCGATTGCAGATGGCTAAGGACACGGGGAATGAGATTTCTTTTCAGGATGCGACCAATGTGGCCAGGAGAGTTGAGATAGTTCTATCACAGGGGAGTGGTCAAGGGTCTGATAAGAGGCCTCATCATTCGGGCAGGTTCAGTGGTGCCTCATCTGGAAGTAGGGATTCTTTTGGTAGGGGTCATTCTCCCAGGCCATTTCAGTCAGCACTTCTGGCTTCTCATGGTGCCCCAAGTGGTTGTGGTTCTCACATGCAGTATTCTGATCAGTAGTCCTATAGTGTATCGCCAGCTCCTATCAGTGCACCTCCGCTTCAGAGTTTTTAGGGTCGTCAGTCGCAGCAGCCAAGGGCTTATTTTACTTATGGAAACATGAGGCATATTGCTAGATTTTACCCTCGAGCATCGAGTAGTTCTCAGCACCAGGGTTCCCGTGTCATGGTTCAGGCACCGAGTGTTCCAACGCCCGTGCAGCAAGCTAAAGGTGAGGGTAGGGGTGCTAGAGGTAGAGGTAGAGGTATTAGAAGTGGAGCTCAGGCCACTAGAGGTGGAGGCCAGCCAGCAGCAGGCCATCCTAGAGATGTAGTTCAGAGTGGTGGGGCCCAACCCCGATGTTATGCTCTTCCATCCAGGCCTGAGGCTGAGGCTTCTGATGCAGTTATCACAAGTACTGTTCTGGTTTATAGTAGAGATTCTTCGGTGCTATTTGATATAGGGTCTACATACTCCTATGTGTCATCTTATTTTGTACTGTATTTGTTCATGCCTAGTGATTCTTTGAGTGCCCTGTATATGTGTCTACACCGGTGGGTGATTCTATTGTGGTAGATCATGTCCATCATTCATGTATAGTTATGATTGGGGGTCTTGTGACTCATGTAGATTTGTTATTTTTGGATATGGTTGATTTTGATGTCATATTGGGGATGGACTGGTTATCACCTTACCATGCTATCTTGGACTGTCATGCCAAGACTGTGACCTTAGCCTTGTCGGGTTTGCCTCATTTAGAGTGGAGAGGGACTCATGGTCATTCTACCCTTAGTGTTATTTCATATGTGAAGGCTCGGTGTATGGTCGAGAAGGGGTGTTTGACTTATTTGGCATATGATCGTGATTCAAGTGCTGAGGTTCCTTCTATGGATTATGTGCCTGTTGTTCGTGAGTTTCCTGAGGTATTCCCTTCAAACTTGCTGGGTATGCCACCTGCAGGTATATTGACTTCTGCATTGATTTGGCTCCGGGCACTCAGCTCATTTCTATTCCGCCATATTGTATGGCCCCGCCTGAGTCGAAAGAATTGAAGGAGCAGTTGCAAGACTTGCTTGAAAAGGGCTTTATTAGACTTAGTGTCTCGCCTTGGGGTGCGCCGGTGTTGTTGGTTAAGAAGAAGGACGGATCGATGAGAATGCGTATAGATTACCGATAGTTGAACAAGGTTAAAATCAAGAATAAATATCCATTGCCGAGGATTAATGATTTGTTTGATCAACTTCAGGGTGCTAAGGTATTTTTGAAGATTGACTTGAGATCTGGCTACCATCAGTTGAGGATTAGGGCATCCGATATCTCTAAGACAGCTTTCCGTACTCGGTACATGTATTATGAGTTCTTGGTGATGTCATTTGGGTTGACAAATGCCCCAACAACTTTTATGGATTTGATGAACCAAGTGTTCAAGCCTTACTTGGATTTGTTCATGATAGTCTTCATTGATGATATTTTGATTTATTCTCGCAATCGGGAGGAGCAAGAGCAGCATCTGAGAGTGGTTATTCAGACTTTGAGAGATAGTCAGTTGTATGCTAAGTTTTCAGAGTGTGAGTTCTGGTTGAGTTCGGTTGCATTCTTGGGTCATGTCGTATCAACATAGGGTATTCAGGTAGATCCGAAGAAGATAGAAGCAGTCAAGAACTCGCCTAGACCCGCATCAGCTATAAAGATCTGGAGTTTCTTGGTTTTGGCAGGCTACTACCATCGGTTTGTGGAGGGGTTTTCATCTATAGCGTCCCCTATGACTAGGTTGACCCAGAAGGGTGCCCGGTTTAGGTGGTCAGACGAGTGTAAGGCGAGCTTTCAGAAGCTCAAGACAACTTTGACTAAGGCACCAGTGTTGGGTTTGCCCACAGGTTCAGGGCCATATACAGTTTATTGTGACGCATCTTGTATTGGACTTGGTGTGGCGTTGATACATGATGGCAAGGTCATTGCTTATGCTTCACGTCAGTTGAAGATTCATGAGAAGAACTATCCTGTTCATGATTTGGAGTTAGCAGCCATTGTTCACGCGTTGAAGATTTAGAGGCATTATCTCTATGGCGTGGCATGTGAGGTATTTACGGATCACAAGAGTCTACAGTATTTATTCAAGAATAAGGAGCTAAATTTGAGGCATAGAAGGTGGTTGGAGCTATTGAAAGACCATGTTATCACCATCTTATACCATCCTGGAAAGGCCAATGTGGTGGCCGATGCTTTGAGTAGGAAGTCAGCTAGTATGGGCAGTCTTGCGTATATTCTGGTCGGTGAGAGAGCGCTTGCTTTGGATGTTGAGGTTTTGGTCAATCAGTTCGTGAGGTTGGATGTTTCTGAGCCCAGCCGTGTATTAGCTTGCACATTCACTCGTTCTTCTTTATTTGAGCATATCCGAGATCGGCAGTATGATGATCCTTATTTGTGTGTCTTTAGGGACATGGTGCAGCACGGTGGTGCCAAGCAGGTTACATTAGGAGATGATGGGGTTTTGAGGTTGTAGGGTCAAGTTTGTATGCCAAATGTGGATGGACTCCGAGAGTTAATTTTAGAGGAGGCCCATAGTTCCTGGTACTCTATTCATCTAGGCACTGCTAAGATGTATCGGGATTTGTGGAAGCATTATTTGTGGAGGAGGATGAAGAAGGATATTATTGCGTATGTGGATCGGTGTTTAAACTATCAGCAGGTAAAGTACGAGCATCAAAGGCCTGGTGGTTTGTTTCAAAGGATTGAGCTTCCCGAGTGGAAGTGGGAACGTATCACTATGGACTTTGTGGTTGGACTCCCAGGGACTTAGAGGAAGTTCGACGCAATGTGGGTTATTGTTGATAGGCTGACCAAGTCAGCACATTTGATTCCTGTGGCAGTCTCTTATTCTTTTGAGAGGTTAGCTGAGATCTATATCCGGGAGATTGTTCATCTTCATGGTGCGCCCGTGTCTATCATTTCGGACTGAGGTATGTAGTTTACCTCACATTTTTTTAGAGTAGTTCAGCATGAGTTGGGCACACGGGTCGAGTTGAGCACAACATTTTATCCTCAAACGAATGGGCAGTCCGAGCGCACCATTCAAATTTTGGAAGATATGCTCTGAGATTGTGTCATTGACTTTGGAGGCTCGTGGATCAGTTTTTGCCTTTAGCGGAGTTTTCCTATAACAACAGCTACTAGTCGAGCATCCAGATAGCTTCTTATGAGGCTTTATATGGTAGGCGGCGTCGGTTGGATGGTTTAAGCCGGGAGAGGCTCGGTTGTTGGGTACGGATCTGGTGCAGGATGCCTTGGACAAGGTCAGGATCATTCAGGATAGGCTTCGCACAGCTCAGTCCAGGCAAAAAAGTTATGCTAATCGTAAGGTTTGTGATATGGCATTCATGGTCGGCGAGCGGGTATTGCTTCGGGTGTCGCCCATGAAGGGCGTGATGACATTTGGGAAGAGGGGCAAGCTTATCCCTAGGTTCATTGGTCCGTTTGAGATTTTGATCGAGTGGGAGAGGTGGCTTACAAACTTGCGTTTCCACCGAGCTTATCAGCCGTGCATCCAGTATTTCATATGTCCATGCTTCGGAAGTATCATGGCAATCCATCCCACGTGTTAGACTTCAGCACTGTCCAGTTGGACAAGGACTTATCCTATGAGGAGGAGCCTGTAACTATTCTAGACCAACAGGTTCGTCAATTGAAATTGAAGAGTTTCCCTTCTGTTCGTGTTCAGTGGAGAGGTCAGCCTGTTAAGGCATCGACCTGGGAGTCCGAACCCAATACACGGAGCCGCTATCCCCATCTTTTCTCTGACTCAGGTACTTCCTTCTTATGTCCGTTCGAGGACGAACGATTGTTTTACAGGTGGAGAATGTGATGACTTGTTTAAGGACTAAATTCTATATTTCGAGGCCATAAAACCTTCTTTTTGTCTCACCTCAATTGTCGTGCATAGTCTAGGCGGGTATCCGGAAATCCATTATGTGAAAGTTTGTGAAAAATGATGAATTTTGCATTTTAAAAGAATTTAGGTTAACTTCGGTCAACATTTTGGGTAAATAGACCCGGACCCGTGATTTTACAGTCCCAAAGGGTCCGCAGGAAAATATGGGACTTGGGCGTATGCCTAGAATCAAATTCCGAGGTACCAAGCCCGAGAAATAAATTTTTGAAGGAAATTATTTAACTAAAATTTTTAGAGTTTTTGGAAATTTGAACGTAATTAAATTTGATGGTATCAGGCCCGTACTTTAGTTCCGGAGCCCGGTACAGGTCTTATATATGATTTAAGTTGAGCCTCTAAAATTTGGTAAGAAACGGACTTGAAATGATGTGAATCGGACCCTCGATTGTGAAATTTGAAACTTAAGTGTTCTTGAGGTTTTCCTTTGATTTTGATGCTAAATTCGTTGTTAAAGGTGTTAATTTGGTGATTTGATCGCACAAATAAGTCCATATGATATTTTTGGGTTAGTATGCATGTTTGGTATGGAGCCCCAAGGGCTCGGGTAAGTTTCGGATGGATTTCGAGATGTTTTTAAACTTAGAAAAGTTGTAGGTTTTGCTGTCTCAGGTGCACAGAGGTTTTGTTCTTTGCATTCGTGTGGTTCCACTCGCGAACGCGTAAGGCAAACTTCCTCAGGTGCCAGTTTATTCTTCACGAATGCATAGCTTAGGATGTGAACGCGAAGCTGTGGGGGGAGTACCCTTCGCGAACACGTTAAGGCACTCGCGAACGCGTAAGGTTAGTGGCCTGGGGGAGGGATTTCACATTTGTTCTACACAAACGCGGCCATCTGACTGCGAACACAAAGGCTCTAGGAGCTGAAGCTCCGCGAACGCGAACGCGATGGTCAGCTGGGCCTGACCCATCGCGAACGCGACTGGCCTATCGCGAACGCGATGAAGGCTTGCCCAGTCATTTTTAAAACAGTAGCAAAAACGGGCAGAACTCGTTTACTTCATATTTTCAAAATTTGGGAGCATTGAGGCGATTTTCAAAAAACAAGTTCTTCCCCAAAGTATTGGTATATGATTCTAAATGTTTTTCTTTCGATTTCCCATTACATTTCATCAATTTTCATCCAAAAATCTAGGGTTTTTATGGTAGAAATTAGAAATTTGGGTAGAGTTAGGGCTTTTTGATTAATTGAAATTTAGACCTCATTTTGGGGTCGGATTTCGAAACTAATTGCATATTTGGGCTCATGGGTGGATGGGTGATCAGGTTTTGGTCCAAACCTCGAGTTTCGACCAAGCGGGCCCAGGGCTGATTTTTGGCATTTTGGAAAAAATGATAGAAAATCTATAATTAACCATTGGGTATGAATTCTTTATCATTTATTGATGTTGTTAAATTAATTTGGGCTAGATACAAGTAATTTGGAGGCGAATTCTAAAGTAAAAATGGTGTTTGAGGCTTGATTTGGCCGTGAAAGTTTGAGATAAGTGTTTGGTCTAACCTTAGCATGAGGGATTAGGAGTTGTGTCTTATTTGCTATGTGTTAATTGTGGAGTACGACATATAGGCATAGTGACGAGTGTAGACATGTGATTTTTGACCCTCCCCAAGATTTTTCATATTTTAGCACGTACATATTTAATTTAGGCATAATATAGCTTTTTTAATTAATTTTGACTCTTTTACTTTATTTTATTACAAGAAAAATGAAAATTACAAAATTATTCCATTAATGTTTTGTAGTCATTTTTAATGTTGAAAAATACCAAAAAATAATTTATTTTAATGGTCAGTCTTATTTTAACAGCTATTTTACTTAAGTAAAACTAATTAATAAATGATATCATATTTTAATCTCGTTCGCGGGGAAAGAATAAAACTTGAGCTCGAGCAACCCATTTTTAGGCCTAATTTTAGACCTAGCAGATAATTCCCAAGCCCATAATTCTTACGCACATACCCCTAACCTAATCCCTACCCTATATAATAGTACTTAACAACCTAGACCTAACACCTAGAGGAATCCGCCGTTTTACAAAAAAGAAATCACCAATTACATATCATTCTTACTTTGGCGAGAACAAAAGCAATCAGCTCACAGTAGCCAATCCACCACCAAAAACACCTCCCTTTTCTCTTCAAAATCGCCATTGTTACACCATTTTTTTCAGCCATTAAATTGTAGCTTGTAAGCACCATTTAACCATCTACAAAAACCAGCCAAAACACAAAGGAAAATCAGCTATGAAACCATTGAAAAACAGCTGAAAACTCATACGAAATCAGCCCCAAAACCATCCTTAAATCAGCTGAAAACCACCCCAAAAACAGCCTCAAAATCGTCCAAAACGACACCACAGGTGCGAGTCAAGTTGACGAGCTGTTCGTGTGCGATTTCGAGAGGTTCTCGTTCATTCGAATCCGGTTCCGTCGAGGTCGTAGCTGTAGATCGCGGCCAAGTTTGGTGTCTTTTTTGTTAACGAACAGTTACATTCAATTCTGTCGGCACGCTATCCATTTGGAGGAGATACTATATCTGTGACCAAGGCAGTGGTTTCAATAATTAAGGTTTGTTTTTGTTGTTCACCTTTCAGTTAAGATATATAAAGTATAAGAAAAATGAAGAAAAGAGATATTTTCTATGATTCGAATGCCTTCCTTTTTCTGTTCAGTTAATTCTGTGTTATTATGTGTTGAACTTGGAAAGTTTTTCGGTCAAGTTGAGCAATACCCAGAAGCTGAAATTAGTAAAAGAGCTCAAGAAAATATGAATTTTCTAGTCCACTAGTAGGAAAAATACTAGTTTTGCAAAGTCGGAGTTGTTCAATGAAATTGAGTTGTCACTGGTTCTCATTTTGAAAAGAGATCATCGAAGTATTTTGGGGTACTGCGGCTGTGTATTCTTTTTTGATTTTCACGGTAATAGCTGCTGTATCTAGGTGTTACTTTTGCTTGGACCAACGTGGGTTTTGATCTATTCAATGTTAAAGGGTAATGATTGTTAGAATTTAGATTAATAATTGGATAAGGTTAAGAAAAGGAACTTGCATAGATAATGCACCATAGTCATAGCTGTTATCAATTCACTGTGTACAGCTACAACAAATTTAAAATGAGTGTGTTGTAGGAAAAAATAATAATCTGTTTTCCCATGTTAATTTGTAGTTCACGCTGGTTTACTATTCCATTTGTTTAGTCATAAACCATCGTGGCCATGAGTATGGTTCCCATGACATGGTTACAATAAGTGAATCTCAATTTGAGGTGCATTTCATGTAACCCGATTATAACAGCTTCAAATAATAAAACCCTTTGGAATGATTCGAGACATGCCATGCCAATTAAAATCCCAAAATCCATGGCTCTTACTTAATTAATTTTAAATCCTTAGAACTCGAGTCGTGCCATTTACTTGAATTTCCATGGCCCTCGCAAACTTGAAAGTGCGGAGTTGCTTTAGGCGCGTTGTTTTAATAATTTACCTTCCTAAACTCGGGTGCACATTTATGTGACCTAAATCCAAATCTCAACAACGTTAGATAAAATGTATTGCGGACTGCGGGTGTATTTATGTGACGTGGTTCATGACGCATTTTATGTGACGTTGAATCTTCTAAAAATATTTAAATAAAAGCGGTTATAAAGTTAAAATCGAACCATAGGTTAAAACATGTATTAAAAATCAGATAATAGGCCAATTACAATAGTTGAGCGACCGTGCTAGAACCACGGAACTCGGGAATGCCTAACCCCTTCTCCCGGGTTAACAGAATTCCTTACCCGAATTTCTGTGTTCGCAGACTGTAAAACAGAGTCAATTTTTCCTCGATTTGGGATTTGAAACCGGTGACTTGGGACACCATAAATTATCCCAAATGGCGACTCTGAACTTAAAAAGTAATCCCGTTTTTCAATTGTCACTTTAAGTTGGAAAACAACTCCCTTATACCCTTCTCGGGGGTGTAGGAAAAAGGAGGTGTGACAGCTCTGGCGACTCTGCTGGGGATAAGAACCCATAACTTTTGGTTTAGGGTTCCAGAATTAAAGCTTAGAATAATTGTTATAACTGGCTTTATTTATTATTTGATTTTTTGCTTGTTTGAGCCTAATGTGCTAAATGTCACTTTTTACCGCTTTGATATTATTTAAACTGTATATAAACTGTAACGAAACCCTTCTCTTCTCATCTTCGGGTATGTGCACGCTGACGTGACTCCTCCTTCTGTTAGTGTCATACCTTGAAATAAGAAAGAGGCTCGGACAAGTTACAAAGCCGGATGGCCTTTTGGTTCCTGGTACGTAGCCCCCTCCTCGGCTCGAGTTGTCTGCTTGGGTATACAAGTATAGAACAATATACCCAAGTTTTTAGCTTAGAATAACTCGGCCTTATGCTGGATCCCTAGTAGGAATGTTTGTTTGTATCATTTGCATTTGACTTTGGGGACTCAACACAGGGATTGGGTCCGTCTAGGACAGGTGCACCTAAATTAAAAGACCATCCTGATACATCTTATGTGCTACTTGCGTATCTATCTATTTAAGCTTGCATACTGACTGGCTTCTAGAATAGAGAAAGAAAATGAAAAAAAATGAAAATCGAAAGAAGAAAAAAAGAAAAAAGAAAAGAGAGTGAGAGGTAGGTATTTGAATTACCCCGAAATTCTGTTGAAATTTTGAAAAAAAAAAGAAAAGTTATTTCAAAATAAGTCATATTTTCATTTGTTCCGTCAAAACTTGGCGAACTACACGGGTCTGATTCTCACCGGATGTGAGATACGTAGACAACCCTCATCGGTTTC
Organism: Nicotiana tabacum; assembly: GCF_000715075.1. Lineage (NCBI taxonomy): Eukaryota > Viridiplantae > Streptophyta > Magnoliopsida > Solanales > Solanaceae > Nicotiana > Nicotiana tabacum. The sequence goes on from NC_134097.1 coordinate 56,951,337, forward strand.
GGCCCACAATTTAAAAAAAAACAAATCAAAAATATTTTTCATTACTTTCTTCTTTAGAAAGTCTTTCTTTTAGACCCCAATTTTAAAAAAAAAATATACAAAAATATTTTCTTTTAATTTCTTCTCAAAATTCAAAAAATATTTTTCATTCTTCTTTCAAAAAATCAAAAAGAAAATTCAAGGTTCAAAAATATTTTCTTTTTCTTTTGAAACATTTCTTTCATAAGTTCAAAATAAAATTCCAAAAATCCAAAAATATTTTCTTTCTTCTTTAGAAGTTTTTCTTTCGAAATTCAAAAAAAGGTCGATATTCAAAAAAAATATCTCTTTTCTTTAGAAGTCTTTCTTTGCAAAAATTTTGAAGAAAAATCGAAATAAAAAAATATTTTCTTTCTTCTTTATAAGTCTTTCTTTCGGAAAATAAAAAAAAATCAAAATCCAAAAAAAAAAAGATTTAGTTTATTTACTTTATTCCTGATCTTCCCGAACTACGCAAGATCTGATTCATGTTCTCACATGATACGTAGGAAACCCACTTCAGGTTCGATCGAATGGTTTAAAAAGGGGAAAAAGAAAAAAAGAGAAAAAAAGATAGAAAAACAAAAAAAAAAGAGAAAGGAAAGAAACAAAAAAAAGAAGAAAAAAGGAAAAAGAAAGTGAGTGTTTATTCTAACATGCTTGTTGTTTTGAAATAAAAGCTAGTCAAAGGTGGTCGGTTTGTTGGTTTGCAATGGCGAGTCACAAAAAAAATCCAAGATCTCTCGGAAATAAAAGCATCTTCTCAACCAATGGAACAAACACCATTGTTGTTGATCCAAGGTCACGAAAAAGCAAGTTGGCGGCGAAAAATTAAAAATGGAGGCAAATGTGGGGTTGACTTTACCAGATTTGAGAAATAAAACATGGGCTGCTCGGGATGATTGTCAAAATTCGAGTGTTGAATCCAAAGTAATCAAAATGGTCAAATGTCGTAGTAATGCTGATGTGCGAATGTGTGGCTAAGATGTCGCTTAGTAACTGGAAAGTCAATCCTCTTTCAGCCATGGTAGTTTATTTTTGTCTTCTTTTCTTCTTCTTTCTTTGTTATTGGATCTTTCATCCTTTATTCAATAAAAAACAGCCAGTCATTTTGTGTCCATTTTGTACATAATTCTTTTCACGCTAGTTTTAGTGACACGACATGCATGCGGAATTTTTGGTCAGATCTTAGAAAACTGATTTAGTCTTGAATTGGATAAGTGAGAAAGAGACACTTTTGAAGAAGAATAGATACTGGAAACATTTGGAAAAATAAGCATGAGCTGAGTTTACATGGAACCAAAGTAATCATGCTCATGGAAGTTAAGGATCTCTACCTTTTGAATCATTTGAGAAGATCGGGCTTAAGTATAATCGGGCGGGTTGAAATTTGTTTAGCACTAAGAGATAGAAAGTGATTTTCAATAGAAGGTGTATTCCAGACAACTTGAAATGGATCAGTTAGTGGCAAAATACGTCTTCTACATCAAGACAAAATCCAAGAAAAGTCACCCAAATTGACAAGGGTAATTCACAGCGAGGAAAGTATTTCTCATACAGTTTTAACTGGAAAAGATCTAAGAAGACAGGTATGTTCGTCAATGCTGTGATCGCGAAAAGATATCATGTTTGACGTTCTCGAGGTTGGGATGCCCTTTTTCTACTACCCAAACACTTTACATCCTTCGCTACCCCGTTTGAGCCGGTGTTATTTTCTTTGACTACCCTCTTTTGGAATCAAGTTTAGAGTAAAAAAAAGAAAAAAAAATCCATGTCCTAAGAGTACAAACTGGGGCAATTCTTAGAAAGTTCAAAAAAAAATACAGTCAAAGGTCCACCCCCCGGAAAACAGAAGTTGGGGCAACTTATTTTGAAAATAAAAGAAAAGAAAAGAAAAAAACAACAGAAAGAAAAATGAAAAAAAAATTAGTTAGGTCAGATGTTTGAACTACGTTCGACCTGATTCCTTAAAAAAAGATACGTAGGCAGCCTCACGGTTCGGTCCAACTAAATAAGAATTTAAAAGAAAAAATAATTCAAAAACAAATCCCCAATAGCTGAATTTGGGGCAAAGATTTTATTTCATTTTTAAAAGAGTCAATTCCAAAAGTTGTAAGTATACAACCCCGTCATCTTTAGTCTGTTTTGAGCCTCATGTCGGCCTTTCGTCCAACCCTATCCAAAAACCTTCCAAATAAAGACCTCCCGATATGCCTTCAAGAATGTCAAGAGAAGCATGCAATGAGCAACGGTTGTCACGCGACATAGAACACTGTCAAGTTACTCATGCAAGAAAACATAAGAAAAAGAAAAATGAGAGTCTTGCTAGTGAACACCTTTACGGGCACTGTAAGGCGGTGGTAAAAAGAGATAAATAAATGAGAGAGACTTGTTGGTGAAAACCCCTCGAGGCACCATTACTCGAAAGTGAGTCGTGAAGCTGATGCAAAGGATTGACACGGATAGGCCTGACTTCAAAGATCATAAGAATGGTAAAATGGAAGATTGGATTAGTTTGATAGATCATGCCGTTGAGTCCAAAATGCATGTCATGATCATTAAGGCTAGTTATTGGAAAAAACAATTCTTCCTTTTGTCCTTCCGACAGGGGCATTTCTTGTTAATATTTGTTTCTTTGCACCATTGTGTCCTCCACTCTGAGTCGGTCCTTGTCGAAACAAGCAAAAAAAAGATTTCAAAACTGCTACCAGCTTTTCAGTTACACAAAGTGAATTTGGCCAACACACTCAATTGTTACTGTCAACATGCCTTGAGGATTCATGCAAAGGCTCCCCCTAAAGACTCTTGTCACCCTACTTGGCGCAAGCAAAGATAACTGGTGATTCTCTCTGACAGACAAATTGCTCAAAAGCAGGAAGTCATTCAAGATATCGAAAAAGGTCACCTAAGCAAAGATCTCCAATTGGGATAAGGCTGTTTGAGCTGCAAATACAAATGGTACTGGTGTGAAACAATCAGAGTTGGTGCAGAACAAAAGTCTTTTGACACCGACTCAAGTTGATTGAGCAAAAGCCAAGCTGCCCTAGGCTCAAGGCCACAAACTGACCACCATTTTCAAAACTGACCAATTTTTCTTTGTGTGAAACAGGAACAAAGCAGTGCAAGGAAAGTGGTTCAAAAAAAAAGAAAAAGAAAAAGAAAAAAGGGAAAGAAAAGAAGAGAAGAGACTACAAAGGGAAGTTTCTCAAATCTTTGTCTTTGTTTGTCTTGCTATTGTGCATAAAATCTTGCCATTGATCTTTACATTTTTTCTCCTAGGATAAAAAGTCCTAGTCTGATGGATTTTCCTCCCAATCAAAATCTTAGTCAGATGAATCTTTCTCCTAAGATAGAAAACCTAGTCTGATGAATTTTCTCCTAGGATTAAAATCTTAGTCTGATGAATCTTTCTCCTAAGATACCAAAACAAAGAGACCTAGTCTGATAGATTTTCTCCTAGGATCAAAATCTTAGCCTGATGAATCTTTCTCCTAAGATAGAGAACCTAGTCTGATAAACTTTCTCCTATGAAAGAAATTTTAGTCTGATGAATCTTTCTCCTAAGATAGAGACCTAGTCTGATGAATTTTCTCCTAGGAACAAAATCTTAGTCTGATGAATCTTTCACCTAAGAAAGAAGACCTAGTCTGATGAACTTTCTCCTAGGATAGAAATCTTAGTCCGATGAACCTTTTTCCTGAAATACCAAAAAAGAAGTAGAAAAGAGACCTAGTCTGATGAACTTTCTCCTATGATCAAAATCTTAGTCTGATCAATCTTTCTCCTAAGATAGAAACCCTAGTCCGATGAATTTTCTCTTAGGATAATAATTTTTTTTTAAAAAAAGAGGAAGTGTGAAGTTGAAAAATAAGGGGAAGTCAATTTTTTAGTTTTCTTAAGATTATCAATGTTTAGTTTTCCTGAAATCGGGGGGCCCCGCCTGGAGAATAGGATCAGTCTTTACTTTAGTCAAGCTTAGTTTATAGTTTTCCTAGTCTATTCTTTAGTTTACTCTCATCATTGCATCAATAGCACAAGTGGTTTACAATTTTGCTAACAACTCACAAATCCTCCTAGTGCAAACTGGGGTAGAAAAAGTTTCTTTTGTTTTGTCTGTTTTGTTGTAATCAAGCGCCCACCTGGAGAACAAGGGAAGACAACTCAAGTGTCAAGAGAAAGCAGTTTCGAAGGAAGACAGTTCAAGTTTCAAGGGAAAATGATTCAAGGTGCAAGGTAAAACAGTGTCAAGTAACAAGAGAAGACGGTTCAGGTTCAGCAATCAGGCGCCCGCCTGGAAAATAAGAGAATTCAATTCAGAATGCAATTTAGGTCAGCGACAAAAGAAGCTCGCGTCAAGAATATGAGTCAGCAGTCCGAGGTGATCAACAGAAATTAGTCACAATCTAAAATAAAAAGAAAAAAAACAAAAAAAAAAACAAAAAGAAAGACAAGAAGTGAATCCAAATGCAGAAGTTAATGAAAGATGTGAGCTGCTCAAGACATGCCTGAGGTCACAAGCTCTGCATGTCCCGTCTTGATTTGAAAAAGCTGAAGAAGAATGAACCAACACCTGCAGCTAACAAGCATCACGATTCAGATCAGAGTCCGCATGAAGAACCAATCAAGACTCAAGATCAAGCTTCAGAATACTCGTAGATAGGAACCTTGTAACTCGTAGCTGATAGACTTAGTTAGTCTTTTTCATTTTTGATTTTGATATAATAATGGGACCGCGGATCGGAACCTCGACGACACCTCAATCGGCTCTCCACCTCGGTACACTCCATCACCTCATTCAGTTTCTAACTACACGTGGCATGATTCCTTTATAGCCAAGGATATGTAGACAACTAAGATACCAGGGCTCGGTCACATTCCCCTTTTCTCAGTTTTAGTCTCCCCCAAATAAGCGTCGGGTCAAAAAACCTGTCTAGTCGTTCTTTGTCTGAAAACTCTTTGCGTTTCCGGTCAAAGAGGGGCCAGTTGTAGACATGTGACTTTTGACCTTCCCCAAGATTTTTCATATTTTAGCACGTAAATATTTAATTTAGACCTAATATAGCTATTTTAATTAATTTTGACTCTTTTACTTTATTTTATTACAAGAAAAACGAAAATTACAAAATTATTCCATTAATGTTTTGTAGTCATTTTTAATGTTGAAAAATACCAAAAAATAATTTATTTTAATGGTTAGTCTTATTTTAACAGCTATTTTATTTAAGTAGGACTAATTAATAAATGAGATCATATTTTAATCTCATTCGCGGGGAAAGAATAAAACTTTGGCTCGAACAACCCATTTTTAGGCCTAATTGTGGACAGCCCATAATTCCCAAGCCCATAATTCCTAGGCCCATACCCCTAACCTAATCCCTACCCCTGTATAATAGTACCTAACAACCTAGACCTAACACCTAGAGGAATCCGCCGTTTTACAAAAAAGAAATCACCAATTTCATATCATTCTCACTTTGGCGAGAACAAAAGCAATCAGCTCACAGTAGCCAATCCACCACCAAAAGCACCTCCCTTTTCTCTTCAAAATCGCCATTGTTACACCATTTTTTTCAGCCATTAAATTGTAGTTTGTAAGCACCACTTAGCCATCTACAAAAACCAGCCAAAACACAAAGGAAAATCAGCAATGAAACCATTTAAAACAGCTGAAAACTCATCCGAAATCAGCCCCAAAACCATCCTTAAATCAGCTGAAAATCACACCAAAAACAGCCTCAAAATCGTCCAAAATGACACCACAGGTGCGAGTCAAGTTGACGAGCTGTCCATGTGCAATTCCGAGAGGTTCTCGTTCATTCGAATCCGATTCCGTCGAGGTCGTAGTTGTAGGTTGCGGTCAAGTTTGGTGTCTTCTTGTAGACGAATAGTTCCATTCAATTCCGTCGGCATGCTATCCATTTGGAGGAAATACTATATTTGTGACCAAGGCAGTGGTTTCAATAATTGAGGTTTATTTTTGTTGTTCACCTTTCAGTTAAGATATATAAAGTACAAGCAAAATGAAGTAAAGAGATATTTTCTATGATTCGAATGCCTTCCTTTTTCTGTTCAGTTAATTCTGTGTTATTATGTGTTGAACTTGGAAAGTTTTCTGATCAAATTGAGCAATACCCAGAAACTGAAATTAGTAAAAGAGCTCAAGAAAATATGAATTTTCTAGTCCACTAGTAGGAAAAATACTAGTTTTGCAAAGTCGGAGTTGTTCAATGAAATTGAGTTGTCACTAGTTCTCTTTTTGAAAAGAGATCTTCGAAGTATTTTGGGGTACTGCGGCTGTGTATTCTTTTTTGATTTTCACGGTAATAGTTGCTGTATCTAGGTGTTACTTTTGCTCTGACCAATGTGGGTTTTGATCTATTCAATGTTAAAGGGTAATGATTGTTAGAATTTAGATTAATAATTGGATAAAGTTAAGAAAAGGAACTTGCATAGATAATGCACCATAGTCACAACTGTTATCAATTCACTGTGTACAGCTACAACAGATTTAAAATGAGTGTGTTGTAGGAAAAAATAATAATCTGTTTTCCCATGTTAATTTGTAGTTCACATTGGTTTACTATTCCATTTGTTTAGTCATGGCCGTGAGTACGGTTCTCGTGACATAGTTACGATACGTGAATCTCAAGTCGGGGTGCATTTCATGTAACCCGATTATAACAGCTTCGAATAATAAAACCCTTTGGAATAATTCAAGGCGTGCCATGCCAATTAAAATTTCAAAACTCATGGCCCTCACTTAATTAATTTTAAATCCTTAGAACTCGAGGCGTGCCATTTAGTTGAATTTCCATGGCCCTCGCAAACTTGAAAGTGCGGAGTTGTTTTAGGTGTGTTGTTTTAATAATTTACCTTCCTAAACTCGGGTGCGCATTTATGTGACCCAAATCCAAATCTCAACAACGTTAAATAAAATGTGTTGCGAACTGCGGGTGCATTTATGTGACGTGGTTCAAGACGCATTTTATGTGACGTTGAATCTTCTAAAAAATATTTAAATAAAAGCGGTTATAAAGTTAAAATCGAACCATAGATTAAAACATGTATTAAAATCAGATAATAGGCCAATTACAACAGTTGAGCGACCGTGCTAGAACCACGGAACTCGGAAATGCAAAACCCCTTCTCTCGGGTTAACAGAATTCCTTACCCGGATTTCTGTGTTCGCAGACTGTAAAACAGAGTCAATTTTTTCTCGATTCGGGATTTGAAACCGGTGACTTGGGACACCATAAATTATCCCAAGTGGTGACTCTGAACTTAAAAAGTAATCCCTTTTTGATTGTCACTTTAAGTTGGTAAAAAACTCCCTTATACCCTTCTCGGGGGTGTAGGAAAAAGGAGGTGTGACAACGAGTATCTATACATCGGTGTCAACCAAGCCCGTGGGTCTAGTGTTGTAATTGTGTGACTTCATTGAGATTTAATCATGCTTAATATGTAGATTTTGATATTGTCTCATTTGCCGGGATGTTATTGTTATGAAATTGTCTCCCTTGCCGGGATGTTATTGTTTACGATATTGTCTCCCTTGCCGGGATATTGTTGTTATACTCTTGTTCCATTGCCGGGATTCTTTTGTGGTTGATGCTGATTTGTAAATGGGATCGAGTGGCACGCCTCCACAGAAATATATGAAATGGGATCGGATGGCACGCCACCACGAAATATATGAAATGGGATTGGGGGGCACGCCGCCACGAAAATATATAAAATGGGAGCGGGTTGCACGCCTGCAATGAGATATATGAAACAGGAGCAGGTTGCACGCCTGCAACAAGATATGTGAAATGGGAGCGGGTTGCACGCCTGCAACGAGATATGTGAAATGGGAGCGGGTTGCACGCCTGCAACGAGATATGTGAAATGGGATCGGGTTGCACACCTGCAGCAAGGAAGAAATGAAAGTGAATTCTGTGTTTGTTTTCCTTTTCATTGTTAGCAATTGGATTTTGGTTTCTTTACATTCTTCTTGAGTATTCTGTTGTTATCTATTACTCCCCGCAGCATGTTTCCCCTGCCCAACTTTTACTGTGATTATCTGCTTTTACTTTCTGTTGTATATGATTTAATTGCTCAGGTTTATTTGGTAGTCTGGTCCTAGCCTCGTCACTACTTCGCCGAGGTTAGGCTAGACACTTACCAACATATGGGGTCGGTTGTGCTAATCTTACACTCTGCAATGTGTGTAGATACTGGTACTGGAGCATTTGTACCATAGTGAGGTTGCTGCCTTCAGTCCAACAGGCGACCCGAGGTAGTCCTGCAGGCATCCGCGGGCCTTAGCGTCTCCTTCTATCATTTTTTCCTGTTTTTACTTATTTAGAGACTGATTTGTGTATTTCTATTCAAACCTTATTTGTAGTAATCTTAGACAGTCTGTGAAATTGTGACATCAAATTCTGGGTAAAGTTGTATTTAGACTTCTGCAGTTTGTATTAAGTTAAATTATCATATTTCATCTTCCGCTTTGTTATTGATATTATTATTTCCGCTGATTTGATATGTTATTTTGAAATTATAATGACTTAAAGACTTGAAAAGAGTAATTAAAATGGAATAGTTGGCTTGCCTAGCTTTCACTAGTAGGCACCATCACTACTCCCGAGGGTGAAAAATCCGGGTCGTGACATAGAGAATTCTAATAACATTACTGATCCCTTGTGAAACCATGTGCCCTTACAACAAGAATAAGAGAGTAAGTTGAATCCTCACTTTCGCATCTCATGAGGAAATATAGTTTAAGAACTCACATATATCAAAAAAATCTCTCACTCTCTCAAATAAGTCTCTCACTCTCACAAAGAAGTCACATGCATGCAATTGGTACCATAGGCTTGCCCATAATGTAAATCTCTACAAATGTAAGCTCACTCGATCTAAAATCAATTAGGACTTTTTCATGGTTATAATGTGCGCTAAGGGATGGATGAGATATATTTAGGAATAGTAGTTAACCCTCCTAAGCACTTTAACCCATCACATGATAACTTAAGCGCAAATTCTTCAATCACTTCAATTTCATAAACAAGATCACTCACCAAAAATATTCTCTCTTTCTTTAAGCACTACTTTAATTTATACCCCACTAGCAAGAAGAAGACAACAATTTATTCATCTATATTTTTCTTTCTTCTTTTTTTCTTCTTCTTTCTTTCTATTTTTTTTTCAATTTTCGCTAGTGGTGTATTATTTTACAAAATAAGTGCACATTTATTCCTTTCATTGGTTCCACCTGAAAGCCATCCAAATTCTCTCCTTACTTCTTTTAGCACTCATTTTACAATCAAATTGCTTTAAGAGGTAAAAGGATTAAGTGTCAATTAAGAACAAACAGGGTATAGGCTTGTAAGGTGGGTGCCAAATAAAAGTCTATAGGCCCAAAAGGGTTAATTAGAGATACTTTTATTTTTGACAAGCAATTAAGCTAAAAAATATAAAAGAAAGCCTAAAATCATTTTTCAAATCGAGCATCACCTTAAATTCCGCTTTGACTCACATACCGGGCAAGTTCCAAATACAATCACAATAACATGGACTACACAAAAAGCTCACTTCATACATGGCACATGACTCACTAAAGACGATCCCATTATGATTCTCAAACAATGCAGGTATTCATAGAGTTATGAAATGTTAAGCATTAAGTAAAAAGCGAACAATAGTAAAGTAAATGAGACATAGGCTTCACAAGGCACACTATCCAATCAAAGGAGGCATCATGATAGTTTTAACACATAGGAAAGATACTACACATGACAAAGCCTAAATATACTACGATCAAACAAGTCAAGGGCACCTAGGAATTATATCATCCTTCCTCCATTTATTCCCTAAATTCTAACCTACTCTAAAAAATTAAAAAAACTACTACCAGGTTCAAATCACATCCCATAAAAAAGAACCGAGGCATAAAGAAAAATCACAGAGGATTATTACTACCTAAAGAAAAATAAAAGACATATTTTTGAATTTTTCTATTTTTCTATTTTTCAATTTTTTGTGCGTGTGTTTTTGGTTAGACTTTAGTCCTTCAAGAAAATAGCCTAAGATATCCATCATCGGAAAAAGTCCAAATTTTTCTAATAATACTTTTTTTTGATTTTTCTGTTTTTTAAGCTAAACTAAAAATAAAAACAAGAAGCTAAGCTAAAAATTACTAAACTACACTAAAAATAAGAACTAGCACTAACCTACTATACACATAATCCAGAGAATCCCCACCTCACTTAAATCATGCAGTGTCCTCATTGAATATAAAACAACAAAAAACAAGTAAGGTGGTGTAAATCTCCCTCCATAGGATGTCGTGATGGTACATAGTCTCTAAGACTAGGTAAGCTTAACATACATGAATAATTTAACATAAATAGTAATAAAACTTCCAATTTAAACCAATAGCTATCATAAAAAGGATCGCGCAATACAACTGAAAATAACACCCAAAATCTTGTGATACCGAGTCACAAGCTCTACACGAGTATACTGAGCATCCCTATACAACATTTCTATAAAAGGAGAATAAAATAGAAACTAGATAGAGGGTGACTTTGAGGTCTACGAACGCCACCAGTTATACCTTGAAGTCTCCGATCCAAGACCAACTCACGAATACCTAGGCTGGTATGATGTACCTAGATCTACACAAAATGATGTGCAGAAGCGTATTATGAGTACACCACAACGGTGCCCAGTAAGTGTCAAGCCTAACCTCGGTAGAGTAGTGACGAGGTCAGGTCAAGACACCTACTAAAATTAATAAAGAAACTGAACACATATATTATATATAATAATGAAAACAATGGAAATGATACGAGGAAGAAATATAACAAGAATAACTACACTGAGACTAAGGCAATTAAGACATCACGGAAAAAACACATAATAAGAACGCCAAGGAAATGATGCAAATAAAATACAAGTGATGTAAATGAAAGGTATCAACAAGAATCATTACTGGGGTACCCCCTCGTAGTCTCATTTCTCAATCAGATCATAATCTTTTCTTATATCACCGCGGAAGCCTTACATTTAGTTTTGAAAATAATTTTCCCGAAGTCGTTACCCGCATTTTAGCCCACCTTCACACCGTGTGACTTTATGTAGTTCCCCTACTAGCAATACGCGTATTAAGCCCACTTTATCTCACCGCATGCGTATCAACCAGTCCTTATACTATCGGACACATGCGTATCAATCTCATAACATATCACAAGTCACACCTCAAGTGCCCAAAATCACAACTTGCCAAAGAAGTTAGCAGTAATAATATTTTCATAATAAATAGCTCATGGCTCAACCACAATATGTACAAGAGTCTCAACAATAGCAACCAAAAGTGAATATCTCAACAAGAATGATATTTCAATAATTTACAACTTTGCCTCAATGCAAATCACGATCTTTATAACTTCAACACCATAATTCAATAATAAGATATTCCAAGAAATCACAACCTCAAGTAAAGTAACTCAACAATTAAATAATTAACAAGAAAATGCAAGAATAATAACTTCAAGTAAGCCTGTAAAGACAATTAACAGGCAAGAGATGAGTCAAGTATTTATAATGTCAAATAAATCATGTAAGGATAGATTAACGATGATAAAGATAACATGTTATGACAATTCATTTAAAGGGATGAAAATAATCTACATAACTTTAACCGGTCAATTATCACATTTAGTCTGTGTACCCACTCATCACCTTGCGTACATAGTTTGTAGTCCTAATTCTGGAATTTTTTCTATTAGTGATGAAGCTCTATAGCTAATTCTCTTTTCTCAGCCTCTACATATGCTAAGATACCCATAGATCGGCAACTTAAGGCATCAGCTACAACATCAGCTTTCCCTGGATGGTAGAGAATGGTAACATCGTAATCTTTCAATAACTCTAGTTATCGCCCCTGTCGCAAATTCAACTCCTTTTGCTTGAAGATATATTGCAGGCTTTTATGATATATAAATACATCCACATGAACACCATATAAATAATATCGCCATATCTTAAGTGTATGGACAATCGCAGCTAACTCGAGGTCGTGGATCAGATAATTCCTCTCGTGCTTCCTCAATTGCCTTGAAGCATACGTAATTACCTTCATATGTTGCATCAGGACACATCTTAACCCGACACATGAGGCATCACAATACATAAAATAACCCTCTGGACCCTCTGGAAGTGTTAGAACTGCGTTGAGGTCAACTTGTTCTTAAGCTCTTGGAAACTCCGCTCGCAAGCCTCTGTCCACTGAAACTTAGTTTCTTTCTGAGTCAGCTTCGTCATTGGTGCCAAAAGGAAAGAAAACCCTCTACGAACCTCCGGTTGTAGCCTGCTAAGCCTAGAAAGCTACGAACCTCTGTCGGAGTGGTAGGTTTAGGCTAGTATTTCACGGCCTCAATCTTCTGAGTGTCTACCTTTATACCTTCATCGGATACAATATGCCCCAAGAATGCTACAGACTTCAACCAAAACTCACATTTGGAAAACTTAGCATACAACTTATGATCATGGAGGATTTGGAGTACTACTCGCAGGTGGTCCGCATGCTCCTCCTCTAAATGTGAATAAACCAGAATATCATCAATAAATACTATCACGAACATATCTAAAAATGGATGGAATACGCTATTTATCAAGTCCATAAATATGGGGGTTGCATTTGTTAACCCGAAGGACATGACAAGGAACTTGAAGTGGCCATATCGGGTCTTGAAGGCTATCTCTGAAATATCTTTCTCCCGAACTCTGACCTGGTGATACCTCTACCTCAAATCTATCTTTGAAAATCATCTAGCCCCCTGTAACTGATCAAACAAGTCATCGATCCTTAGAAGTGGATACTTATTCTTAGTAATTACCTTGTTCAGCTGCCTATAATCGATACACATCCTCAGCGATCCGTCTTTCTTCTACACAAATAGTACTGGTGCACCCCAAGGTGAGGTACTAGGTCTGATGAAACCTTTCTCCGGCATATCTTTTTACTACTCCTTTAACTTCTTCAATTCGGAAGGTTCCATTCTATACGGAGGGATGGATATTGGTTTGGTTCCTGGAAGCAAATCGATACTAAAATCAATCTCTCGCTGTGGATGAATACCTAGAAGATCATCTGTAAACACTATGCATACTCTCTGACTACTGGAATAGACTAAAGCGCAGGTATCTCAGCATATTCATCTCTCGCTCGCACAATATGATAAATGCACCCTTTTGCTATCATTTTCCTCGCCTTCAGATAGGAAATAAACCTACCTCTGGGTGTTTCTGCATTACCTACCCATTTAAGGACTGGCTCACCCAGAAAATGAAATCTAGCTGCCTTTGCTCGGCAACCAGCTATAGCATAGCAAGCTGCCAACCAGTCCATGCCTATGATAGCATCAAAATCCATCATCTCTAGCTCAACTAGATCGATTGAGGTTTGACGACTACAAACTATCACTGTACAACCTCGATAAACCCGTCTGGTAATAATTGATTCTCTCACTGTTATGGATACCGCAAAAGGATCACTTAGTATTTCAGGCACTATACCAAACTTCCCCATGAGAAACGGGGTAATATAGGATAAAGTGGATCCTAGATCTGTCAAGGTATAAGCATCACGGGAGAAAATGGTCAATATACCTGTCACAACATCTGGTAAAGACTCTTGGTCATGTCGATCCTCTAAGGCATAGATACGGTTATGATTACCACCTGAATTGGAACCTCTTCCTCTGCCTCGACCTCTACCATCCAAAGAATGAGATTTGTGCCCTGAAGGATGCACGGACATAGATGATCTTATTGCTGAACTCGTTGGTTGTGCCCCGAATTCCCACTTGTATAATAAGTGTCGGAACTTGCACGGTATTTGCCAGGTGTCCTCTACCACAGAAGTCACACCACAGCGGAAATGACCATGTCTGCTCTGAACCTCACTGTCACTACAAACTCGATGCTTGTGAGCTCTCACTTGGTCCTGACTGAGCATATCGGTCAAACCTGTAACCTTGTAACTAAGGCTGTGGAGGCCTAGGTGTCCGTCCAAAGTACTGGGCTATAACTACCCTAAGACTGCTCTTGTACCTGGCAAATCTCATCTGCTTACGTTGCCTTTGCTTATTCCTCTTTTTACCATACTGTCAATGCCTGCCCTTTTCTATATTTTGGGCAAATGCCTGAATCCGAGAGATATACATACTATCCTGCAATGCAGTGGTGGCATATGCCTCGGTCAACTCTAGGGCCAACCCTACTATAAACTTGTGGATCCTATCCCGAATAGTAGCAACTATGGATGGAGCCTATCTGTCCAATGAGTCGAAATAGAGACTATACTCTCGAATTTTAATATTGCCCTACTTGAGGTCTAGAAACTGATCGACTCGAGCTTGTCGGATCTCCCTCTGTAAATACTGGTCAAGGAAGGCATTTGAAAAATTCCCCCAAATAGTTGGAGGTGCATCACATCCCCTAGACCTCTTCTATCCCTTGTACCAAAGGACGGCTATATCTCGGAGTCAAAAAGTTTCTAGCTCAAATACCTCTTTCTCTGTGGCATGCATAACCCGAAAGATCCTATGAAGCTGATTTATGAAATCTTACGGGTCGTCCCTCTAATATTTACCCATGAACTTTGGGGGACTCAAGGCAATAAAATCTCGGACCCTTAAACTCCCAGATCCCTTAGAAGATCCTATACTAGCTGATTCCCTAGCCTGTTGCTAGATAGAGACCAACTGTGTCAACAAATGCACCACATTCCTCAAGTCCTGATCTGATGGAAGTGGATGGGGAATTGGATGTCCGGTATCCCTATAAGTCTCCTCATATGTTTGAGGAGCCGGTAATGGTTGAGTAGGGGTCTCGCTCTGGGCCTCATATTAGGGCCCATCTACTGGGGGTACCCTACTGGTCCCCTCACCCACTGTTGTATCTCTCCTCTAACTAGTCGTAGTCTTCCTAGTCACTGTCATCTCTGTATGTAAACACCAATACGTAAGTTTAACTCAAATTTCTCATAACTCAGTTCTACAACACTATTTAGAGTTGAAAGAAAGGTAACCAACTCCTAAATAACCTGTAGTTCCCTACTTATATAATGTGGTGCACAACACATCTATAAACAAGACCCCAACTAGACACGGCGTGTAGACTCCCTAGGATAGAACTGCTCGGATACCAAGTTTGTCACGCACCAAACCTGAAGAGGCGAGACCGGCACCCGGTGCCTTACTTAATCGAGCATACCAACTTGAGACTAAGGGACTCTGAACATACAATGTCATACTTTGTTATAGGACCACATTGTAAGATAGTTTGTGAAATAAAATATAAAATTGAACGAAGTCTATCTCAGACTGAACATCTATAATGTTGGGTTGACAAGGCATTCATAACTACTGTAGCTGACAAACCAAAAAAATATACATACAAGCCCAGCATACTGCACTGATAGGATATGTCTGCAAGCCTCTAGTGATGGATGTATTGTGGTCAGAACAGGGGCCCAACTTACCCATAATATATATATATAGACACACACACAGATACATATATGCACACACAAAAAAAATACTCACAACCCTAGACCCGGCAACTCCGAAGGACGTGGAGCTACCGATCAAGCTAAGCTCGGACAGCACCTACTGAGGAGGTGTACCCATCTGTCTATCTAAACCTGCATGCATGAAATGTAGCATCCCTAGAAAACGGACCTCAGTACGAAATAATGTATCGGGTATGTAAGGCAACAAAATAACTGAAAGCTGAAACTGGACTGATAATATAATAATTGAAAGTAACTGGGAGTCAAAGATGATCTAGAGATATACTTACCTACTAATACTGACTCAAATCTCTCAATATAGTAAGTAAAATAGATTCATGGACCTATATGGCTCGGTATGTGTAACTACTCGGCCATAGTAGGCTCGCTCAGAGGTGCTCGGCCACCGTTGGCTGGGTATATAACTTACCATCTGATCAGAGGTTGCCCAATAGGGGCCTGTTGTAAGGCCCCAGAAAAATTTGCTGAGTAATTTGAGGTTTTTGGCTGAAGAATGCAATTTTGCGGTCTGGTTTGCGACCACAGAATCAATATGTGGGTCGCATAAGTACCGCAGAGTGAAGCAGAAGTTGAGCTATGTTGAAGACCATTATGCTGCGCACTATGCGATCGCAGATCAAGTCTACGGTGCATTTCGTGACTGCAGAATAGGTCTGCGGGCTGCAGACCTGCCGAATACCCAACCCAAAACATCCTAGTTCTGAGCATCAATTGCGCGGCCATTTTGTGAGCTGCACATCTGTTATGCGATCCTTTCTGCAACCGCAGATGTGAGTCAGAGGGTCCATTTTTCTATTTTTATAACCCAACCCCATTTTGATAAATAACGTTCGGGGCTTCCTTTGGGGCGATATTCTGATAATTTTAGAGGGACAAAAGAGCAATATAGATAGAGAAAGAGGGAATCTAGCATTCCAATCTTGCTCGAATCCTCAAGAATCAGGGAAGCTAGCCACTAGATTGGCATCCATCCGGGTAAGTCCTACTTCTAGAACTTGCATGCAAGAGGTTAAGAGTTCAAATATATTGTGGGATTAGAAATAGTCCATGCATGTGACACTAGGTGATAGTATGTGGGATTAATGAACTATTTTGGGTAGTTTCATGTTGAAATTGGTCGAGGGAAGAAGGAATTTCCATTATAGAACCTTGTAGTCTATTTCACATGCTAGGTGTTTGATGAAATTCCTAAGAGAATTACACCATGGGAAATCTTTCTAATTATTAATCGATTTTCGCTATCTTCCTATAGATTATTATTGTTAGAGGTATTGGTGCGTTGTAGTAACTTAAGGAAAGCTCAACAAGGTATATAGGCTAAACTTTTTCTCTCGCAAGTGAATTTCATAATGTTTTCGTAAGCTTAAGTATGGTTTGTTTATTAAAGTAGTATGACTTTGAGTCGTGTTTTAAATGAAGGTTAGTATACTAACTGGGTAAGAAGAACTCAATATGCTTAATACTCCTAATTGCTCCTACGTGTACTTAATGTATTGATTGTCTTATTGTTGACAATCTATAAAGATGCTTGAAGATGAATTAAGTGAATTGGGGAAATAGAGCGTGGCCCACGTGCCAAGAACCTAAGTTATAATTGTACATACTAATGCCTATGAAATGAGTAAACGTGAAATAGGTTGTGAAATGAGCCTCGATTTTACTATTCTTAAATGATTTCAAAAATAATATGGCCTAAAGGCTTTTAATCAAGTCATGTCTATGAGTGGTTGTTTTAACTAATACTTTGCCTTATAAATACATCCAATGTGACTCGAGTTCTTACATACTCCGGTGTTGAAATTGTACATTGTCGTGACTAGAAAAGAGTAAATCAAGAATAATTGATGCATTGCTTGTTATGACTTGATGTGTGTTTATATTGTTGGTTGGTATGTCCCTTCTTTGGGAAGAGTCCTTTCTGTTTAGAGTTCCATTACTAATGAACTTAAGGTATATGACTTCTGAAATACTCTATGTGCTGATAATCCTTAAAATCAAGTGAAGTGAAAGTATGGAATATAAATAAAATGCACCCATCGTGACATGAATAATGAATCTTGTGAAAGGCTCAAAGAGCCAAGGAAATATTGTTATTATTAGAGGTTGAAATTACTAATAAAGATTTATACAATATGAAAGATGCTGAGATCAATACATTTCGGTTTATGTTATCTTTGTGTGCAAACCAAATTAAAAATGTTTTTGGAGTATCATTAGCAAAAGTGAGGAAGGGTGGGCCATAAGGCTCATTCCTGAAACTACACGTGCCGGTGTAGGGGTGGTTTGTGATTATTCCCCTCACTTGGGATGAAATTGAAATACTACTGAAATTGTGATTATTCCCCTCATTTGAGATAAAATTGATAACAACTATGAATTGGAAAAGTCAACCTACACGGCATACGTGGGAAGGCGTCCTAGCTGATCGAGTGGAGATCAGATGCCATGTTGTGCACATTGTGGTACTGTGCTGGAAATTAGAACTGGAAATTTAAACTAGGATTGTGATTGTGGTGAATGTCTCCAAGGAGACGACCTAGCCGATCGGGTCGTGAACGGACTCTGTGCTAACAAGATGGTGGTATCGGTGCTAATGATCTCCCAACATATATATATATATATATATATATATATATATATATATATATATATATATATACTATTTTCGTACTTTAAAAGAAATCGTTATGTTTCAATTGGACATTAGGATATTGTTGATTGTGACTTTCTATTTCCATGGTTTTTTTCCTTATATGGTTGTTCTATTTTGAAAGAGGACTTTTAGCTATACATACTAGTGCTATTCGACGGCACTTACGTCCCTTTTGTCGGGGGCGATGTATCTTTAATTGATACAGGTGGTTCCACAGCGGGCGGCATCAGCCACTTAGCGGTATTCTCTACCCAGCAGACTTGGTGAGCCCCACTTCATCTCGGGGTCATGTCATGTATCTTTTGTTCATTTCCTTATCATGTTTTGAGGTATAGCCGGAGCCTTGTTGCCGGCATTTCCTTTTTACTCTTTAGTTGCACTTAGAGGCTCCATAGACAGTTGTGGGTGGTGCTTGATGTGGGGAATTTAGCTAGAAATGTTTGTATTTGACAAATGTGTTTTCCATTGAATCTATAAAATTGTTAAGTTTTGGAAATTTTGAATGAAGTTGCTAACGGAAATCGTAATGAAATACTTTCAGAATTTGATTAATGGAGTACATCTCCTCTTTATTCATGAATTAACTTGGGTAGAATGAAATCTGCCAGGCTTGCTCAATCGGGTTTACTCGGTTGAGCATCGGTCGCGCTCCTCGATTTTGGGGCATGACACCTGCCCACTGATTATAGCTCGATAGTGGTGAAAATACTATAATACTGTCACTATATATATATATATATATATATATATATATATATATATATATATATATATATATATATATATATATATATGAGAGAGAGAGAGAGAGAGAGAGAGAGAGAGAGAGAGAACTCTCTTTACTAGAAGAAGATAATACTTAACTGAATATAAAGTCCCGATAAGGGAGAACACTGTAACTTATAAGACTAGGATAATGTACATAAATTTAGGAGTACAAACTTCTCTTTATGTCTCGTTATCAAACGTATGTAGTTACGAGATCATGCTAAAATGAAGGAAAGGTTTAGCCTTAAAATACCTTATCACAATCTTTCCAATAACTACATTGAACTCATCTCTTCACAACTTAATCAGCAACAATAATAATAATACTATCGTTAAGTTACGAAAGGTACAACTATCACACAATGAACGACAAGCTTATTTTATACTAAAATAGGCAGCATCTCCCCTATAATCTTTACTTCCTCCAAATTCAAGATAACACCAAAAATACAAGAACACAACAATAACAACATACATATATTTTTTTTACAACCTTATATCCATCACAAAATACCACAAAACAGCCCAACACACCCCAATCTCTTCATATGCAAAACGACCGCTATAGTAGTGTCAAACAACCCGAAAATTTTACGACGATCGACCAGGCCACCGTTTCGCATTTATGTGGTGTTTCTCTATCCCCTTTCTCCTCCAAAACTCCATAAAATAGTATAAAAACACACAATCTAACAACAGCACGAAACATCCCACAAAATAGTCCACTACAAATTGAATAACTCGAACTCACGGCTTCCGATCACCGTCTCGTGAGTACTTACAATTATAGAATGAATTTCTATAATTTTTTAGCAGAAAAAATGGATAAAAGAGAGCGGTATACTTACCTTATTTGGTGAATATATTAGCTCCTATCTTGGTTCTTAAACCCTTAGATTTTCCTCCAACTAGAACTTAAAAAGAAGAGAAAATCAATTAGGGTTTGTATTTGAATGTTTGGGAGAAATTTGCATGGGCTTATCTCTGGTTTTTATGCTTTATAATGAGTGCGATATATGCAGTAAATAAGCCCTTAAAAGGGCTCTTTGGCTGTCATGACCCAAAACTAAACCTGGTCGTGATGGCGCCTATCATGAAACTAGGCAAGCCGACACACTCCCAAAACAATTCGATATTTCATTAAAAGATAGATAAAAACCTTTTTCATGCTGAAATTTCATAAAAGAGTTCAACTCGAAAACAAAATGCGGAAATAAATAGCCCGGCATAAGGGTGTCACTAAGTCATGAGCGACTACTACAATTGTTCTGAAATATAGCAAGACTAACATAATCTGAGAGTAACCAAAATACCCTAAAGGGAAGATAAAGAGGGAGAAAAGAAAGACTGCGATCGCCAGGCAGCTACCTCGCTATCTCCAATGAAAGTTTGCAACTGGAATAGTCAACAACTGCTACCGTGGATAGAGATACCTGGATCTGCACACAAGGTGCAGGGGGTAACATGGGTATACCAACTTAGTAAGTAACAAGTCCAAACTATGGACTGATAGGTACTGACTGACTTAACCTCAACAAATAACAGAAATAAACAGTGCAGAAAAGTAGGCATGCTTTCAATTCAAGTATTCAGCTCAAACAGTATAGTAAATACAGACCTGAACAATATGAAGTATAAGACTCAGCAAATCTCTATGTGCCAATGCACAGAATACATGAAAATGTACTATGTACCTCCACTCTCAAGTGCTCAACCACTCGGTACTGCACATGGCCATCCGACCCAGGAAAGATCCATCCCAGAATATATACACATCACTGACAATAATCACTCAGTACCGAGGAAGGCCATTACAGACCTATGGAGAAGATCCATCTCCAGGTATAAATACTTCAGACAAGATCCACGTCTAGGGATGATCCATCTGGCAACAATATCAACTGCGCTCACTGGGGGTGTGTTACAGACTCCGAAGGGGCTCCTACAGCCTAAGCGCTATCATAATCATCAACATAACCGCTGCGATGTGCAGCCCGATCCCATAATTATCACTCATAATCAGGCTCTCGGTCTCACTCATTCATCACTCTCTACTCTCATACACGGCTCACAATGTCATGAAACTAGACCAGAACAATGATATGATGTACCAATAAATAACAACTGAGACTGAGACATGATATGAAATGCATGAATAAGACTGAGTACAGAATATCAATAAAACTAATGAGATGACAGCAAGAACTAACCACTCGGGTCCTAACAGTATCGGCGTAAAGCCCTAACATGATATCTAGCATGTCTTACAAATCATTTACTTAATCACATGATAGAAACACTGATATCAGTAAGAAAGAGTCACAAAACGGTGCCATAGGACGAACCAGGCCACAATTCTCATGGTGCACGCCCGCACGCCCGTCACTTGGAATGTGCATCACTTCAATACTAAACACAAACACATAGTTCGGGGTTTCGAACCCTCAGAATCAAGTTTGGAAGTGTTACTTACCTTAAACCAAGCCAAAATTCTACTCTGCGATGTCTTTGCCGCTCGAATCGACCTCCAAACATGCCGAATATAGCCAAAGAAATACAATGCAATCAATAAAGGACAAAGAACCAATTCCACATGAAAATTTACTTAACTAAACACAAATTCCGAAATTCACCCAAACCCGGCCCCTAGTCCCACATCTCAGAATTCGACAAAATGCACAAAACTAGAAAGCCCATTCACTCACGAGTCCATACATACAAAATTCATCAAAATTCGACTCCATTTGGTCCCTCAAATCCTCAAATCAAACTCTCCAAAATCCCAAGCCCTAACCCCTCATTTTCACCCCCAATCTTCATCAATTACATGATTAAACAACAGAAAATCACCACATATACGAGTATTAGGGCTCAAGCAACTTACCTCACTAATAATCCCTTGAATCCCTCCTCAAAATCGCTCCTAAAAGCTCCAAAACCGATTGAAAATGGTGAAGAATGGACCAAAATTCGCGAAGTCCACAATTTATACTTTCTTCCCAGAGATACTGCATCTGCGGCTCAATAGTCACTTCTACGACGCCGCACCTATGGAAAATCCATTGCAGGTGTGGTTCCCACTTATTCCTCAGAATCCGTTTCTGCGGTCACAATATCGCACATGCGGTCTCGCAGGTGCACTCCAATTCTCGCACCTGTGCTTCCAGCCAACCTCAGCCTTGACTGCATCTGCGGCTCCTTCTCCGCTTCTGCGGGCTCATACCTGCGGCTTCCACTCCGCATGTGCGGTTATGACAGTTGAGTTCAGCTTCAACATTCCTCAAATTCTAAACTTGTTCCGTCAATTACCCAAAATCAACCCTAGGCCCTCGGGACCTCTACCAAACAAACCAACAAGTCATATATCAACATACGAACTTAGCTGAACCTTTGGAACACTTAAAACAACATTAAAATACCAAATTACCCTCGGATTCAAGCGTAAGAACTTCTAAACTTTCAAATTCCGCAAACGACACCTAAACCTATCAAATCACCTCCAAATAACTTGAAATTTAGCACACAAATCATAAATGACATCACAAACCTACTCCAACTTCCGGAATTCCATTCCGACCCCAATATCAATTTTTTCACTGCCGACCAAAATTGCCTAATTCTACCACAGACCTCCAAATCACCTTCCGGACGCGCTCTTAAGTCCAAAATCACCTAATGGAGCTAACGGAAGCGTTAGAATTCACATCCGAGATCGTTTACTCATAATGAAATATCCGGTCAACTTTTTCAACTTAAAACTTCACAAAAGAGACTAAATGTCTCAAATCCTCTCCGAACCACTCCAGACCCGAACCAACCAATACGATACGAAACAAAATACAGCTGAGAATCACAAAAGGAAGCAGAAATGGGGGAAATGGGGCTATAACTCACGAAACAACCATGGGCTCATTGGCCGACCCGAAATATCCCCTTTTTGGACATATTTATTCCTCTCATTTAAGCAAGTAGGTGACACACCTACTTGTCACCTAGCAGTCTGTGCAGTCTTGCAAAAATGCATATATATCACTACTCCGATGTGATTTTGACAAACGATTTAATGAGTTAGTAAATGGGCTCATAGATACTCAATTTGATGGGTGGATCATCCCGTAACTCTAAGTATATTGGGATAAAAACTCATTTACATTCAACCTAATTTTCAGCATATTTATGAATTTAACTTGTGATTACCTTTGTCAACTTTTGTTCCACAACTTGCTTGACTTCAAAATTTAAAACGTGACTATCATACAAATAAAATAACTCATAACATAACCTTCTTATAATTTTAATAACCCTAATCTCACCCCAAAGGTACAAATTATAACATTCCCAACTTGTTGACTTTCGAGGAAACTTTATTTTCTTCAATTTCTTTAGCTTCTGAACCTTCCAACCTTCTTTGTACTTGTTGTTCATGATTTTCAATATTTGTAACATCTAAGATAACACGATTAACTTACTTTATATACTTTCAAAGATGATCTTATTTTTGGTCTTACATCAGTTTGCTTACGACGTACTTTTTCATACGAAAATATGGGGTGTAACACCTTAAATGACTTTGTTAACATTTGTTCTACATCTTACTTGATAAATTAATCTCATACTTTAGTTGAACTTTTTTCCTCTCTTATTATTGCATGTTATCTCTTTCATTGTTGATTATCATTATTTGAAGTCATTCTGCATGTTATTTCTTTCATTGTTGATTATCACTATTTAAAGTCATTGTACATGTAATCCCTTTCATTGCTGATTTCTATTATTTGAAGTCATTGTTATATATTATCTCTTCCATTGTGAGTTATTCTTATTTAACATCGTAGTTATATACTATCTTTCTCATTGTTGAGTTATTGGTGTTGAGGTTGTGAAAGTTGTTATCACGTTGAGACGAAGTTGTTATATGTTGGGATGTCCTTCTTGTTGAGAAATTTACATTCCTTGCTTTTGTTGATATTCTTGTACACATTGTGGTTGATCCATGGACTATTGTTGTGGAAATATTAATATTGTTGATTATTGTCAAGTTGTGATATATGGGTACTTGGGTTGTTCAAATGGTTTGGATTGGCTATGAAAATCATGATTTGATAAAATAGATCCTTTGAGGCTATTAGGCTATGAATTTATATTTGATATTCAAATGTTTTGGGAGTTACTAGTAGAGACGATCGAGATTGGTTCGAATATTAAGTTAATTACTGTGAGCACGTGATTTTTGCCCTATATATGAATAATTCCCAAAATTCCAATAAAATAATTTTCTCTTTATTTTTACAATTCTTGTGAATTTTGGTGGCGTTTTGTGTTAATTATTGGCATCTTATTTGTGCATGTTAATTCATATAAAACACAAAGAGTATGCATTTGCATTTAGGTCTTAATTTTTATATTTAGTATCAATTAAGGGATAATTTGTTTAGAACAAAGCATGAAAATCACAAAAAATAGTTCACTTTTGCATTTTTAATAATTTTTATTGTGAATTTGTCACGAAATAGTTTTTGAACAATTTTAGGAATTAATTAGTCTTTGTTTTAAAACAATCGGGATTTCATGTTAGTTTTACATCTTTATAAAAATTATAAAAAATTATTATAAAAATTGTAAAAGCAAATAAAAAGAAAATAAGAGTATAAAAAGTGGTCTTAATAAAAGACCCAAATTTGGGCCAAATTAAAGGAATTTCTCAGGCCCAAACGCCTCAAAAACATTTCAATTCAGTCCAGCCCAAGTCCCTACCCGGTCTGCCCCCCCCCTTCTAGACGAAACGGCGTCGTTTCGGGGTCCCTGGATCAGGACCGCTGGATCTCATCAATCCAACGGTCCGGAACTAACGAGGTTTGTAATATAAAAGGGTCCGAACCTTCCCCCCCTCCCCACCCCCATTTGCCTCATCTTCCTCACCCCACCCCTTCTCCTCAAACCCTAATCCGCGCCGCCCCTAAATCCCTCGCCGGCGGTGAACACAACCTACGTCGTTCACCCCGAATTTAACACCACAGATCCCCCTCACTCTCCTCTTTCCATTGCACCCACTGGCTTACCTCGAACAAGGCCGGAACTCGTCGAATCTTGGTTTGAAGTTTTCCGGCCAAGTGACAAGTTCATCCAAATCAGTCCAAAATCACACCCCACAACCCCCGGCCCTTCCTCAACACTAATCCACGGCTATTTTCTTTCAAATCACCGTGAAACGGCCCGAATCTTAGATCTAAGAATTTCTGGCCAAACCCTAAAACCAAATCCTTTTGATTTCAAACCGTAGTATCCTTAACCATGTGTTCTCTTGTAAGAACACATGGTTAGGGATGTTACGCGTCAAAAATCTGAAAGGATTCAGATGTTTCTGACTGGCCGGAGTCCCTCATGCCTTTGTGAGTTTTATTGCTTCCTTTTACTCGCATGTTTGAAGTATTATTTACAGTGTTGTTTCGTTAATTGTTCTGTTAATTTTATGGTTTAATTGCATTAGTTTAAGTTATGTTAATTACTGTTGATTCTGAGTTTGATATTTGGTTGAATGATTGTAAGTTCATGGTTTAAGAATTAGTTTAAAGTTCACTTAATATTAATCATGGTAGCTTAAGCTCAGTTTAATTTCGTTTAGCTTGTTTGAGTTGGTATAATTGAACAGAATTGGTTTTGGTCAGTCTGATTAGTTAGTTTCTGAATGTTAGTTAATTAATTTCAGTTAGTTTTAGATTGGTTTAGGGTATTGGGTATAGCTGTTAAGGATGAGGGTAGGTTCAGTGATTTTGAAAGGCTTTCAGGGGTAATCTGGGTATGGAAAAGGGTAGTTCTGATAGGAATAGTAATATCAAGGTATATGGAAGGGCAGTATAGGTATTGTATGGGTAGAGGAATACCTTAGGGCCTTCTAGAATGGGGTGCAAGTGTAGATTTTGATAATTGTAATGCAGTTACTTATTTAGCAAGATAAAAATAGAGGGACCAAATTGAAAATAGAGAGGGACTGATTGGAAAATCAGAATCTAATCTATTCTCTTTGGGGTTGCCTATAAAAGGGCATGAAATGCCTTGGGAAAGGGGTCTGGGCTGGGATTTCTGCCTTCGGCCTTGAATTTCAATTTGAGCTTTCATTCCTGCTTTTGATTTCAGTTAGCATTTTAATTCCAAAATTATTCAGAAAACAAAAATATCAAAAAATGGAGAAATTCGAGACAACTGCACAGTTCCATCACTAGTTTTGGGATTTCAGTTTTGGGTTTAGCATTGTTACAGAGGTGTTTAGGCGCAGCTGTGAGGGTCAGGCGTATATTTGAAGTATATGCTGAATTAATCTGGGAAGGCTGCCTGTATTTCTGATTTTCAAAAGTGTTTTCTGGACTGTCTTGTGGTATATATGGCTGAGTTTACTGCTGTTGTTGTTGCAAGTAGCTGACTCCTCTCCTTCTCTCTATTTACATTTCAATTTCCAGGTATTTGTTCTGCAGCTCTCAAGTCTATGGAGTTGGAGTAAATATGCTGTCTGAATTTGATCTTTGAATTCTTCATGTTTTGTCTAAACTTAATGTATAAACAATTAGCTTACTCATGTCATTTGGATACTATATTAATCCTGGTTTGTGTAAATGGGACTGATAAACTGTCAAGCATGAGTATGTTCCTTTCGATTAGTAAGTGGGCATTTAGGTGTTTAGATTCATGTATGTAATCAAGGTTGTGGACTGTGTAGACTGTGCATTTCATGCTTATGCAATTGTAGTTTACAATTTAAGTTCCATAGGCTGCTGAAGTTAAATCTACAAAGTTGTAATTGATTTAGAGTTCAACACACATGGTTGCTTTTAATTTTGGTCTAATATGAATTGTACACAGCTTCATACTGGGCCAATTTTGGGCCTGGCGAATTTACAGTCGGCCCAGACTGTGGTTAGGCGAGAGATCGAATTGGGGCCCAGGTTCATCAAGGTTTAAGAATTTAATTAAATAGGAAGGATCCCCAAGGGCTCGATCTCTGGGTTGTGCATTGGCCCGTCAATAAGTAAAATTTGTCCTCCGTTAGGCCTGGTTCTTAGAGCTCTAAGAGCCCACACCTGCAGCATATGTAATGACAATGCTTTGGACTGTATGGGCTCAAAGCCCATTTCCTCAGTACTTCTGCATAAAAGTTCAAAATTCAAGTTTAACAAATGTTGGCCTTAACCAATTAGGATCTTAAGTAATTAATGACATAATTATCTCGCTGTTTAGATTTGGGAAGGTCGTTTAGCGAATTTCATGGCCTTCCCCAAAATAATATTACGTTAGAATCTTTAGACGCGATTTAATTAAGTCACTTTCTTAAACTCGGGTGCGCATTGATGCGACCCAAATCTAGATCTCGACAAAGTCAAAATGTGTTGACAATCACGGGTGCATTGATTGTGACGTGGTTCGAAACGCGTTTTCACGACGTCGTAATTCTTATAAAATAAATAATGATAGAAAAGAGTTTCACAAATTGAGACGAGCCTCACCGCACAAAAATAAATAAATGTGGGGCCCTTAGTAAATAGTTATCGAAATAATTAGAATTTGGGATGGCCGTTTAGCGAACTTCATGGCTTTTCCCAAAAATAACACTACGTTAGTATCTTTAGGCACGATTTAATTAAATAACCTTCTTAAAATTCGGGTGCGCATTGATGCGACTCAAATCCAAATCTCGACGAAGTTGAAATGTGTTGATAACTACGGGTGCATTGATTGAGACGTGGTTCGAAACGCGTTTTCATGACATCGCAATTCTTAAAAAAAATATAACTATAATAAAAGCGGTGTAAAATTAATAAAAGGCAAATGAACTAGCATGTATTAAAATCAGATAAAATCAAATACAACAGTTAAGCGACCGTGCTAGAACCACGGAACCCGGGAATGCCTAACACCTTCTCCATGGGTTAACAGAATTCCTTACCCAGATTTCTGGTTCGCGGACTGTTAACAGAGTCATATTTTTCCTCGGTTCGGGATGCAACCGGTGACTTGGGACACCATTAATCTCCCAAGTGGCGACTCTGAATAATTAATAATCAAATCCTGTTCCGATTGTCCTTTAATTGGAAAAACTCCTTCACGCCCTTCCGAGGGTATAGGTGAAAAAGGAGGTGTGACAATTACCATGAAACTATACGTGACGGTGTAGGGATGCATTCCAAGACTAGGTCGAGGTTTGTGGGATAAAGTCCTCTATTGAGAGGACAAATGATCACTACTTAAAGTAATGAGGTTAAGTCGACTCGTATGACACTACGGAAAGCCGCCCAGACAAGTAGGGTCAAATAGTTGTTGCTAGGTCGATCACCTAGTAGTTGTTTATTATGTCGGTGTCCGTATAGTACTCTCGGTGAAAGATAAAGAAGACTTTCTTATGTTTATGTCTAAGGAGCCGAATGTGATTTCGATGACTTAATGAAAGTGAAATGGTTTTGTATGATTTTATTTAAAATCTTAGATTGGTATAAATGTTCTAAGAATTTATATCATGGTTTATACTTCACTTGTCTTTTCATTTGAAATGATAAATAGCATGATTTGTATAATTGTTTATCACTTTATATCAAATATTAGTTGCATAGTTTTTGTAAAATCTTATCCTAGGAACTTGAGTTAGAAGAGTCTATGACACTTATTGAGTACCCTGGTGGTGTACTCAGCCCTCAGTGGCCCCTCTACAGGGCTCGCTTATTTTACATGTTTCAGGATGAGTGGTATAATACGTGGCACGCAGACATGGCTATGATAGCTCTCTTCCCAAAGTATATGGTGAGGCACCACTCCTATTTCATGGTAGATATCATGTTGTCTTTTTGTTTTATGTTAGTCGAGCATTGACCCAAATATTAAGTTCTATTCTTGGTTTGGAGGCTCTATAGATAATTGTGATGAGTTGTAATAATAGATGGTACACGACATATATAAAAAAATATTTGTTGCATTTGATCCCATTAATATTATGAAAGACGTCATGTATGATTTTGAATTGGAAAAATATTTTGTCATTTAACTTGAAAATGTATATGATATTCAAAGAGTTTCCGCAGTTAAATTAATTTTCATGCATATGGATATGCATTTTGGTGCATCACATGGTTTGGTTCGCTCGGGTCAGGTAGTGTGTCGGGTGCCGGTCACGTGGTTCTGGGTTATATATATATATATATATATATATATATATATATATATATATATATATATATATATATATATATAGTATATAGAGAGAGAGTTAGTTATACTTTATGTATATTCTTTCGCATAGTAATTCATTTGCCATTTATCCGAGTGGTTAAGATTTGTTCTTATTAAGTTTACATTTTTAATTATATAAAATTTATTTATTTATGTATAAAATATTCGTTTTTCCGATTTATCTACATTAATATGACTTTATTATTCTTGTTATTAAATATTTTTAATGATTATTTAATTTTTCTCCCTTACCTTATAAATAATTGGTTTATTTTATATAAGATCTCGTTTTGGTGCTTGAAATTCTTTAATTTTTAAAGTCATCAAATCTTTAATATCTTAAGTAAAGTTTAGTTTTATTTTATATTTTAACTTACTCCAAAGTATAAATAGTCATATGTTATCTCAATTTACGTCTTTCTATATTTTTTTATTTTTTTCTATTAAAATTTTTAATTGATTCTTTACCTCCATATTTCTAGCTAATATTGAAGAAAATCTATGAGTGGATCAATATATAGGTAGATATAGATATAAATATACATATATAGATTAGATTTGTCTAAGATCTATTTAGATTATTTCTAAGATCTATTTCAATCAACTATTTCCATTAATTATGTTTCATTGATAATTCCTAATTATTAATATTATTCCAAAATTATTAAGTGGCTTCGTTTTAGCATGTCATTTTAATTAACCACAATGCATACTACTTTTTTTAATATAATATATATATAAATATAAATATCTATATTATATTAAAAGGAGAGTAGTGAAACATGTGGTTAAGCCAAGTGGCAAGCTAAAATAAAGCAACTTGACAATTTTAAGACAACATTAAAAATTTGAATTATAAATGGAAACATATTTAATGGAAGTAGTAGTACAAGATTTTCTATAGGTATCTTTAATTAAATTTGTGTATAATTCAGTTATGGTAGGTATCCTTTTTTGAACAAGAATCAATTAAAATTTCATTGAAAATCTTATACACTAATTTTAAGTTGAAATAATAATTCTTTATTTAATACAAGTTTTGTATCTAACCTTATTTGTGAACATTATAGGTATCTTTAATTAAATTTTGTGTATAGTTCAGTTATGGTAGGTATTCTTTTTTAAGAAAAAAAATATTTAAATAAACATTTAGTATCTTACAAAATCGATAGTTCATATCCAACGATCCCTTACTATTGAAAAAATATTTATTATAAATTTTAATTTAGAGCTAAAAATATTTTTTTAGAAACATGTGATGTAATTAAATTATTGAATTCCAAATATTTGTTAATGCAGACTTTATATGATGAGGTTTAAATTTATTGCAATGAATCTTACAAATATTTTGAAAAATGATTTTTAAGGAAAAAAGACTCCTAAACTGTCATATCTCTTGCATATCTTTTAGACTATTATCCTTAACAAAAAATAGAGTTAAATAAATCACTCAGATAATTAATTAAGAATAATAAGGTAATCAACCACGTCAAGTGGTATGATAAGAAAAAGTTAAAGTAAAAGTTAATAAACATTATAATAAAAATATTGAATTTAGACTAAACATATTTAAATTGAGATAAAGAAAATTTAAATTGAAGGATAAAAGTTTTTGAATTGAAATCTTAAATCTTGAATTGAAAGATAATTTTTTTTGAATTGAGATTCAAAAATCAAGTTTGATTGAAAGAAGCATTATGATACTATTAAAAAAGATTTGCAGATCTTATTGATTTTTCTTCGTGCTTCATTGTTGTTGGGTTTTCTTTTATGAATCAAGATCTGTAAATGTGTAAATATAGTATTTATATATTGTATATCTATATTTGCTAGAGATGTGATACTATATGATATATTACAGGGATATGATATTATTAGAATATTCTTAGGAGAGATTTTAAGGAGTATGAGCCTAAACTCATGTATATATAATCTTCTTTCCGGGAAAGAGAAAGCAAGTCCAATCCATCTAAAAGTTGTGTAATCTCTAATGTATTATTTTTCCCATTGAAGCAGTGGTAGTACGGTGAATTCTCCTTTTCTTTCTTATTTATGAAGCTTTGAAAAAATTCTATAACCATGATATGATATTGTTCTTAATGTTTAATTCATTCATTTTCCAGAAGTATATCATCATTTCTTAAAAGTAATTAGTATGATTTTCTGGTGAATTTGAATATTATAAGGTTCATCAAGTTGATATAAAATGAAGGCATTCTGCATTGTTCATAATAGGATAATGTGTATGCGCTATATGTAATTACAGATAATTATTGTATTTAAATTTTCAGTCAAATATTTTATAATATCATCTATCATTTATTTTGACTATTTTGATTTCAACAGACTTCCTGTTTGGTTAAAGAACATAGAAAATACTCTTTAGAATATCTACAAATAAATAGTAATATCTACAACTGTTAAATTTTAGTGAACCCGTGATCTTTATATGGTAATTATCTTAATTGATTGGATCCATTTGATGCACTATTCTTTAAAATAGAGCACCGGGGACCGAGAACAGCTTCTTTGTAATATAAGATGATATTGATTATCTCCTGAGTTATTTTCTCAATAGTGTACGCATTGAAAGAACATGATTTGAAATGGTATATATGTCTAGAAATAATGTCGAATTGAATTGTACTTTATCTTTACTATGACTTAATTCTCATTTGCTTATTTTCAAACCTTTTTATGCACTTTTTTTTTTTTTTGCTTTTGCAAATAATAGAAGATGTTATTTGTATGATATGCCAGGAATACAATTATTCAGATTTTTTGCTACTTTTCTTTATTTAAAATAGTATTAATTTAACAGTTACAAAATTATTGAACATTTAGAAAAATAAAGATCAAATTACTTTTAAACAAAAATTATTTTGTGTTGTTCTATCATAGCTAAATTTAATTTTATTCTTCTTTTTACCATTTTTTTGCCTTCTCAACCGATTGAATTTTACTGAATCAATGAATTCCTAGCTATAAAATAAGAGTGCGAAAACAAATTAAATTTAAGAGTTAGACTAAGTATTGCATAAAGCAGCAACGAACTAACATGGTTTAAAAGGTTGAAAGAATAATATATATTTTAGCTTGAGATGAGGAATTATTTTTGATTTGTGAAGAGCAACGATATACAATAAATAATGTTACATATCTCGAATCTCATTAAGTAAAGTCAATAATAAAAACATGTAATAATAAAAGTCCTCTGAGCAACATAGTGAAATGTTAAAAATAGAAAGAAATTTCTCATGTAGAAAGTTTTCAATAATTAAAATCGAATAGAAAAAAATATCGTTAATAGACGTAATACAAAATAAAAAAAATATTAAACTATTAGATAAAAAAGTAAATGAGGAAAACTAATCAAAACATCATAGTATAAAAAAATATACACAATAGAACACAAAAATTTTAAAAATAAAATAAAGTAGGAAATACAAAATTATTATTTATATATTAAATATTCGAAAAACTGTTAACAATATAAGAAACAAAAAAATTTAAAAAATAGGAGAAATAAAAATGTATATCGATATATAAAATGGAATAATGGACAAGGATACAAACCCACTAAGAAAAGCTTTTATATCTATGTAATAACATGAAATAGACAATAATGTAATAAATTAAAATAATAAAGAGAAAAGTTAATTAAAGCTATATAATTAGTTTCCTTTAATTTTATTATTTTATTTTTGGTTACACTGCATTAAAAATATAAAATAACAATTAAAATTTTATTAAAATAATATGATTAATATTTTTTTAATGTTATTCGCGCACGCACCCCGCGGATTCTAACACTAATAAATATTAAAGTGAGTACTTTTTTTTCTTTTCAAAGTGAGTACTTCAATTAATACGGTCACCTAAAATGGAATGGAAAAGTAGATAATCTGACACTCGTCATGAGCCACCAATCGCATCTGATCCACGTGCTGTTGCTTTTCTGTAGTAGATAATCTGACACTCGTTATGAGCCACCAATCGCATCTGAGCCACGTGCTGTTGCTTTTCTGTAGTAGATAATCTGACACTCGTTATGAGCCACCAATCGCATCTGATCCACGTGCTGTTGCTTTTCTGTAGTAGATAATCTGACACTATCTCATCCTTTTAAGGTCACTCATTTCCCTGCTTCCTCCCATATGCTAATTAACATACGTATTTCATCATTTACATGTGAGAATTGATTTTATTGATAATTATAAATATTATTTTAATTATATAAATTTTAATAAATAAAATAAAAAGAAAAACCTTGGCATAACTGGTAAAATTGTTGTCGCGTGATCTGGAGATCACAGGTTCGAGTCGTGGAAACAACCTCTTATAGAAATGCAAGGTAAGACTGCGTACAATAGACTTTTGTGGTTCGGCTCTTCCCCGAATCTCAAACACCGCGCATAGCGGAAGCTTAATGCACCAAGCTGCCCTTTACAACAACAACAACATACCTAGTATTATCTCACACCATGGGGTCTGGGAAGGATAGTGCTTACGCAAACCTTACTCCTACCTTGTGAATATAGAGAAACTATTTCCAATAGACCATCGGCTTAGGAACACCTAGCTGCTCTTTAATAAAAATAAATAAATAAATTCAAAAAGTGTAATAAACACAAAAGAACTTTTTTTTTTAATAACAACATAGATCTCTAAAATAACTCAAAAATCTTATAAGAATACTTTTTTTGTTCTTTTATTCAAACTGTAAGTAAAAGTAGGAGATCATTTTTTTATCTCTTTCTTGCCCGTATAAACCAAGATACGTTAGTAGTAGATATTATACCTCCATCTACATTGACAAAAATATCCCTTTTCCCTTTTGTGTCTAGTATAGTAGTATATGTAACACTATTCCTTCTCCACTTTCCTCACCTCTTTCTTCACCTTCCCCACTAAAATGGAAAAACAACGAAACATGGGTTACCATTCCTCCATACTTGTCCTGCTCCTCTTCCTGTCTGCCGCCTTATCATCGTCGGTGGCGGACATGTCCATCCTAACTTACGATGAAAACCATCACATTCACATGAACAGCCAGTGAACAAACTGGCGTACTGATGCTGAAGTGTTGGCTTTGTACGAGTCGTGGCTAGTCCGGCACGGCAAGTCCTACAACGCTTTAGATGAAAAAGATAAGCGTTTTCAGATCTTTAAGGATAACTTAAAATACATCGATGAACAAAATGCTATGCCCGATCGGACTTACAAGCTGGGTATAACCCGGTTCGCTGATCTGACAAACGAGGAGTACCGGTCCATGTACCTAGGTACTAAGATCGATGGTCCACGTAAGTTGTCTAAGAACCAAAAGTGACCGTTATGCTCCTAAGGCCGGAGATAGCTTGCCGGAGTCAGTTGATTGGAGAGAGAAAGGTGTTCTTGTTGGTGTTAAGGATCAAGGACAGTGTGGTGAGCTTTTGCATTCTTTTTCATTTCAGGAGTTTAACTTTTTTATAATTGGTACATTTTCGTCTGTCTTACCATAGTTTGGTACAATGTATAAAAAGGTATAAGGGTGCTATAAAAATTTAATACCACTTTAATATTCTGTTTAGTTAACAAATCAGGTATAAGTTATTCCGGTGTTAATTTTAACATGGGATAACTTGTACCTTATAAAAGGTGGAGTAATTAGCACTTATATAACTTATATCTTCTCCTTAGAAATTGTGCAATTGTCATTCTTAATACTCCTACAATATACCAAACAATGAATAAACAATAATTCCAGCATAACTTATACCGGCATAACTTATACCGGTATAAATCGTATTCCAACCAAAATGACACGTTAAAGTAATTAAATTATATATATATACTATAAAAGTAGCGCAGAGCAGAACAGATCTAGTAGACAACATCGTACTAGTAATTTTTAATTTCTTGTTAAGTGCGATTAATTAGGTCCGATAAAACTGTCTGCTATTATCTAATATCTCGACCAAAGATAAATGATTTATTTTTGTGATTATTTTCATAGGAGGATATTTTCAATTGAATGGTAGGTGCAGCCAACGCCTTATGTCTTTTCCTCACGTAAAAAAGCACATCTATATCTTCTATATCTATATTATATTAAAAGGAGAGTAGTATGCATTGTGGTTAAACCAAGTGGCAAGCTAAAATGAAGTCACTTGGCAAATTGTAGAACAACATTAATTATTAGAAATTATAAATGGAAACATAATTAAAGGAAGTAGTTTAATGAATCTTATACATAATCCAAATATATGTTAGACAAATCTAATCTCTCTCTCTTTATACATACACACACACACACACACACACATATATATATATATATATATAGATAGATTCACTCATAGATTTTCTTCTAAATTAGCTAGAAATATGGAGGTAAAAAATTAATTAAAAAACTAAAATAGAAAAAAATAAAAAATATAGAAAGACGGAAATTGAGATAACCTATGAATAAGAGGATAAAATCGTAAAATATTTTAAATTTCAAGAATAAAAAAATAATATTTATCGATAATTATTAAAAGGATAATAAGCAAAATATTAAGTCAATTAGTAAGCCGAAAAACTCACATGAAAGTATAATAATATTACATAATAAATAATTTAATAATTATAAGCAAAGAACAAAAACAATTGTGTAAAATTTAAAAGAATAAGACTTATTTAAGCTTTAGACAAAAAAAATAAACTAATACTGAGAATTTTATTAAAATAATATAATTTAATATGTTTAAACGAGACAAATCACCACATGACATAGTTAGTAATTTTTAATATTGATAACGAAATGAAATTCAAGTACTAAAATTAACCTATTGGATTATATAAATATAGAAAAAGAAAACAGGTTATCCAATATGAGATTTGCGAAATGGTTTCATGTCTTGCTTCTTAATTAATATCTAATGATTATCTATAAATTTTATCTAGAAGGTTTGTATTTTAAAGTTATTTATACATAATTCAAATAATCCAAATCACAATCCGACATGATTTGTGTCCGCGCATCGCGCGGGTATTAATACTAGTTATATTAAAAGGAGAATAGTATGCATTGTGGTTAAGCCAAGTGGTAAGCTAAAATGAAGCCACTTGGCAATTTTAGGACAACATTAATAATTAGAAATTATATATAGAAACATAATTAATGAAAGTAGTTTAATGAATCTTATACATAATCTAAATAGATCTTAGACAAATCTAATCTATATATCTATAATTAAATTTATATGTATATTTGTATCTATATCTATATTTATATTTATATTTATATATTGATCTACTCATAGATTTTTTTCTATATTAGCTAGAAATATGGAGGTGAAAAAATAATTAAAAACTATAATAGAAAAAACTAAAAATATATAAAGACGTAAATTGAGAGAACCTATAACTATTTATACTTTGGAGTAAGTTAAAATATAAAATAAAACTAAAATTTACTTAAGATATTAAGAATTTATTGAGTTTAAAAATTAAATAATTTCAAGCAACAACATAAGATCTTACATAAAATATACAAATTATTTATAAGGTAAGAGAAAAATTAAATAATCAACAAAAGATATTTTAATAACAAGAATAATAAATTCATATTAATATTGATAAATCGTGCAAACGAATATTTTATACGTAAATATTACTACAACATTTAGATATAATGTGTTCGAACAATTAAGAAAATATTTTTCTATGATTATATTTGAATTAAGTTCAGTTAGTTTAAATTTAAAAGCATAACATAATTTTTTGAAAATATGGTCTCATTAAGAAATAGAATGATAAAAATTATTTGAATTTGAGATGAGAAAGTTTTTAAATTTTTATCTATATTATATTATAATGAGTGTGGTAAAAATAGATATTAAATTCAAACAGGCTAATAAAAATACACATGATAATGTAATAATATTAGGTATCGAATAATATAAAGTAAAAAAATAAAGAATAAATAGAGAAAAAATAAAAATTCAGATTTTTTATCATAGGAAAAAGGGTAAAACTTATTTAAATTTGAGATAAGAAAGTTTTTTATATTATACTAAGAAAAGTCATAATATAAGTCCACATAACTCAAGTCTAACAGTTAATATCAATAACTAAAAAATTGAACAATAAAAAATAAATTAGAGATAATGTAAGGACATTTATAAATCATAAGTTTAGAAAATAAAATAAAATAAATATACAATACTTAAAAATATTATTCAATTTTAAATAATTTAATTTTTTCGAGCAATGTTTTTAAAATAAAATAAATATTTATTTCATAATTAAAAAAATTATATATTTATCTTATATTATTAAAGAAAAGTAGTTGATAATGATATTAAATAAATTTACAAGTTAATGAAAAGTCACATAAAATGTAATAAGACTATATATTAGATTAAAAAATAGCAAAATTATGTAAAATTATTAGAAATTTACTATTAGAAATTTAAAGAAAAGACTATTTGAATTTGCGATTAGAAAGTTCTAAAAACTATGACGCGAATGCTCAAATTATGGATAATACCACGAAATTGAAGTCTTACTTATGAAAAATAAAACAATAATAAAAAATAAAAAAATTCAATTACAAAATAAATTTCTAATATAGGTAATTTTACAAAAATTAAATTTGCATCTTAAAACTAAAAAAGAAAGAAAATTATGTAAAGAAATAAAATAACAGTGAAAATATTATACAAAGATATAATATGTTCAAATAATTAAGAAAATATTTTTCTATGATTAATATTTGAATCGAGTGTGTTAGTTTGAGTTTGAATGCATAGGATAATTTTTTAAAAATGCGGTCCATTTTAGAAAATAGAATGATAAGAATTATTTGAATTTGAGATGAGATTTTTTTTTTATTTTTTAAAATATTATGTAAAGAACTAAAATGACAGTAAAAATATTACTACAATATTTAAAAATAATGTATTCAAACAATTAAGAAATTTTTTTCTATGATTAAATAAATTTTAAAAATACAAAATAAATTTCTAATATTGGTAATCTTACTAATGAAAATTAAAAATTAAATTGTATCTTATAGCTAAAAAGGAAAGAAAACTTAACTGCATCTAATACAAAATTAATTATAAGAGAATTCAATACATTTGAAAAATGAAAATCAAATAACTTATGTATTAATATTTTAGACTAATTAAAAGTTACAATTTAAAACAAAATATGCCATTATTTTGGCTCTAGGTAAAACATTAATAAAAAAGCTAATTAACATTTGTAGTAGGGAAGAGAATGTACATAAAAAAAAATAGAGGTAGTGTGAGGATACTTATACTTTAAATTAATTTAAAAATAGATAAATAAAATAATAAAATTATATTTAAAAATATTACTGATAAATTTAAATGATTAAAATATTATGAATAAGAGGATAAAAGCATAAAAATATACCAAATTTCAAGAATAAAATATTTATTTTTATTAAATACTATTAGAAGGATAAAAAGCAAGACATTAATTTAATTATAAGCTAATAAAAAATTATATGATAGTATAATAATATTAAATATTAAATAATACAATAACTATAAGAAAAGAAAAAAAAAGAATTTATGTAAAAGTGATGTGATGAATAAGATATATTTGACTTCGAGATAAAAATAAAGTGATAATAAGAATTTTGTTAAGATAATATGATCTAATGTGCTCGAACAAGATAGATCACAATATGACATGTTTAGCATTCTTTAATATCGATAACGGAATGAAATACAAGTACCAAAATCAAGGGGTTAGGTTGCTATAATTATATATTAAAAAGATTGGTTGTTCACTACGAGATTTGAAAAATAATTTCATATCATGTTTCATAATTAAATTCTCATGTTATATAATTTTTATCTGAGAGGTTTATATTTTAAGGTTATTTGTACATGATTTAAACAACCTACACCGCAATTTGAAATGATATGTTCGCGCATCGCGTGGGTACTGATACTAGTTATATTAAAAGGAGAGTAGTGAAGCATGTGGTTAAGCCAAGTGACAAGCTAAAAAGAAGTCACTTGGCAATTTAAAGACAACATTAAAAATTTGAATCATAAATGGAAACATAATTAATGGAAGTAGTTAATGAATCTTATACTTAATCTAAATAGATCTTAGACAAATTTAATCTATATATCTACATTTAAATTTATATTTATAAGTATATTTATATCTATATTGATTCACCCATAGATTTTTTTTTATTAGCTAGAGATATGGAGGTAAAAATTAATTAAAAATTCTAATCGAAAAAAATAAAAAAAATATAGAAAGACGTAATTGAGATAACCTACGACTATTTATACATTAGAGTAAGTTAAAATATAAAATAAAATTAAAATTTACTTAAGTTATTAAAGATATATTGAGTTTAAAAATTAAATAAATTCAAGCAGCAAAATAAGATCTTAAATAAAGTATATAAATTATTTATAAGGTAAGAAAAAACTTAAATAATCAGTAAAAAAATATTTTAAAAATAAGAATAATAAAGTCATATTAATATTGATAAATCGGGCAAACGAATATTTTATACGTAAATATTACTACAACATTCAGCTATAATGTGTTCTAACAATTAAGAAAATATTTTTTTATTAATATTTGAATTGAGTACAGTAAGTTTAAGTTTGAAAGTATAACATAATTCTTTAAAAATGTAGTCAAATATAGAAAATAGAATAATAAAACTTATTTGAATTTGAGAAAGTTTTTTAATTTTTATCTATATTATATTAGAATGAATGTAGTAGAAATAAATATTAAATTCAAACAAGCTAATAAAAATCCACATGACAATGTAATAATATTAGGTATTTAATAATATAATATCAAAAATAAATAATAAATAGAGAAAAAATAAAAATTCAGATTTATTATCATAGAGAAGAAGGGTAAAACTTATTTAAATTTGAGATGGGAAAGTTTTTTATATTATGATAAGAAAATTCATAATATGGATAAGTCCACGTAACTCAAGTCTAATGGATAAAATAAAAAACTAAACATATTGAATAATAGAAATAAATTAGAGATAATATGAGATATTTATAAATCATAAGTTTAAAAAATAAAATAAATTAAATATACAATGCTTAAAATCTTATTAAAATTTAAATAATTTAAAATTTTCGAGCAATATTTTTAAAACAAAATAAATATTTATTTTATGATTAGAAATTATATATTTATCTATATTATATTAAAGAATAGTAGATTATAATGATATTAAAAAAAATTATAAGTTAATGAAAAGCCACATAAAACGTAATAAGACTATATATTAGATTAAAAATTAGCAAAATTATTAAAAAATTATTATTAGAAATGAAAGGGAAAGGCTATTTGAATTAGAAATTGGAAATTTGTTAAAACTACTATTAGAAGGCCAAACTATGGATAATATCACGAAATTGAAGTCTTATTTATGAAAAAAATATTAAAATAGAAAATAAATTTCTAATATAGGTAATTTTACTAATAAAAATTAAAGATTAAATTTGTATTAAATCTAAAAAAGAAAGAAAGTTTACGTAAGAAATAAAATGATAATGAAAATATTACTACAACATTAACATATAATGTGTTCAAACAACAAAGAAAATATTTTTCTATGATTAATATCTGAATTGAGTGCAGTTAGTTTAAGTTTGAATATATAGTATAATATTTTAA
The DNA here is from genome assembly GCF_000715075.1 of Nicotiana tabacum. Taxonomy (NCBI): domain Eukaryota; kingdom Viridiplantae; phylum Streptophyta; class Magnoliopsida; order Solanales; family Solanaceae; genus Nicotiana; species Nicotiana tabacum. The sequence goes on from NC_134097.1 coordinate 56,992,250, forward strand.
AAATGCGGTCCAATTTAGAAAATAAGAATGATAAGACAAGAGGGGTTGCTCTGATGGTAAGCAACCTCCACTTCCAACCAAGAGGTTGTGAGTTCGAGTCTCCCCAAGAGCAAGGTGGGAAGTTCTTGGAGGGAAGGATGCCGGGGGTCTATTTGGAAACAGCCTCTCTACCTCAGGGTAGGGGTAAGGTCTGCGTACACACTACCCTCCCCAGACCCCACTAAATGGGATTATACTGGGTTCCAATTTAGAAAATAGAATGATAAGAATTATTTGAATTTGAGATGAGATTTTTTTTATTTCATAAGTTTTTATTTTTTAAAATATTATGTAAAGAAATAAAATGACAATAAACATATTACTACATATATATAATATGTTCAAACAATTAAGAAATTATTTTTCTATGATTAAAATAAAATTTTAATAATATAAATAACTTTCTAATATAGGTAATTTTACTAATGAAAATTAAAAATTAAATTTGTATCTTAAAGTTAAAAAAAATAACTGCATCTAATACAAAAATAGTTATAAGAGAACTCAATATATTTGTAACATAATCATCAAATATATGTATTAATATTTTAGACTAATTCAATTTTACAATTTAAAATAAAATATGATATTATTCTGGTTAAAGGTAAAAAATTAATATAAAAATAATTAAAATTTATAGTAGGGAAGAGAATGTAATAAAACAATAGAGATAGTGTAAGGATACTTATACATTAAATTAATTTAAAAATAAATAAATTAAAAAATTTAATTATATTTAAAAATATTACAATAAGTTTAAATGATTAAAAAAAATTGAATGCATAAAAATATACCAAATTTCAAGAATAAAATATTTATAATTATTAAAGACTATTAAAAGAATAATAAGAAAGATATTAATTAAGATAATAAAAAATTATATGATAGTAAAATAATTTTAAATAATAAATAATACAATAACTATAAGAAAAAATAAAAAAAAGAATTTGCATAAAAATAATGTGATGAATAAGACATATTTAACTTTTAGATAAAAACAAAGTGATAGTAAGAAGTTTGTTAAAATAATATGATCTAATGTGCTCAAACAAGACAGATCGCAACATGATATGTTTAGTATTCTTTGATACTGACAGCAAAACGAAGTGCAAGTACTAAAATCAAGTAGTTAGGTTGCTACAAACAAAAAAATAAAATAGGTTGTGCACTACGAGATTTGAACAATAATTTCATATCCTACTTCATAATTAATATCTAATGTTATATAATTTTTATCTTAGAGGTTTATATTTTAAGGTTATTTGCACATGATTCAAATAACCAACATCACAGTTTAACATGATTTGTGTCCGCACATCGCGCGGGTACTAATACTAGTTTTTATTAGTATTGGATACCCTCTTCTTTTTTCCTTTTTCTTTTTTTTTTTTTGGTTCCTGACACTTTTTCCATTTACGATATTTTTAAAAGAAGGAAAAGTAAAACATACTCTATACTAAAGGAAATATCTTAATTTTATCCCTGTTTATGCCAGATGATTTCTTTCCTCAATTGGATTTAAAATGTATTTAATAATTATTTATCTTGTAATACTAAAAAGATCAAATATAAAAAAAATAGTAAAATTAGAATTTCCTAGCCACCCGAACCCATCTCCCAACCCCCACCCTACCACCGAACACTACCCAACCCAAAATAGAAATATTATTTAGAATACTTTTTTTTAATATTGTAGATAGAATATATTTTTTTCCATTTCAATAAAATGAATATTTTTTTTATAATGTAGAAAAAGTATTTTCTCTCATATTAATAAAATAAGTACTTTACTTGCATGATGTAGAAAAAGTATTTTTTTTTTGACAAAATGTGTAATTTCTTTTCATGTTGTACACAAAGTATTTTTTTTTGTTTCAACAAAAAGAGTACTTTCTTTTCATGATGTAGAAAAAGTATTTTCTTTTTTACAAAATGAGTATTTTTTTTCCTGTTGTAGAAAAAGTATTTCTTTTAATGTTATAGCCAAAGTTTCAAAAGTGATCGAAATTTAGCTATTTTCATGTAAAGATAAATTTGAATGAAAACACTATTCAAAATTCGAAAGAATACTCCAGCATATTATGCTGGAACTCCAATCTCTAGTATATTATGCTGGACCGGTATATTATACAGGAGTTCCATTATAATATACTAAAGTATTTTTTCGGATTTTGAATAGTGTTTTTGTTCAGATTTATTTTTACATGAAAAATAGCTAAATTTCGATCACTTTTAAAACTTTAGCTATTTTTGAATGACCACTTGTAAATTCGGCTATTTTTGAATTTCTCCCTAATTTATCCCCCTCTTGTAAGCAAATGTCTCTTAATTCTAACGAAGCTTCAATCTAAAGATAGTGAAGTTAAATTTCAATTCATAACTAAAAGTAGAGGGATAATTTGGTACAAGATCCTCTTACTTTCCTTTTCTTTCGAATTCTCCTCAATTTACTTTGCCGTCATTATTTCACCGATTTTGAACAAACACCTATCCTATAATGTTTAGAGTCTCTGCCTCAACTGCCACGAGGTCATTCCTATGCTGAAAAAAGTGACTCTGATTGTTGCTACGAAGTTCGGTTAATACTCAAGTATCTCCTTTAACTTTGTTTCTTTAAATATTCAAAATAACTAAGCATAGAGTTAGTTGATACTTCATACCTGTCCAATGTACAAATTCAATCACAAATAGTCCTTTCGAACTTTATTTGACTGTGGTTCTCTTATTGTTATAATTTAGAGTCTGTGTGCCTGGCACTTATTGAGGATTTTAGGGATGTAAACTGAACACCCCTACGATTCTCATTTAATTTTTTTTGTTCCCAATTTAATCTACCCTTACATGGTACTCCCTTGTTGTTTATGGTGCTTTTGTTTGTTCTTGAATTTTGGAAACTTAAAAACACGTAATTATTTGTTTCTTGAAATTATTGATATGTATTTAACCAATTGGAGATGAAGCAGGGAGCTGCTGGGCGTTCTCAGCAATTGCTACCGTTGAAGCAGTCAACAAGATTGTGACTGGTGATCTGATCTCACTTTTTGAGCAGGAGTTGGTCGATTGTGATACTATCCATGACTCAGGCTGTAATGGAGGCCTAATGGACTATGCTTTTGATTTCATAATCAATAATGGAGGAATCGACATCGAGGAAGACTACCCTTACAAAGCCATGGGCGGGAGATGCGACCAAAATAGGGTCAGTTTCTCACACTCTTGTTCAACACTATATTCTTAAAGATCAACTAAACACTGCCAATGAAATTAAAGATTTATTAGTCGCTTGCCCCTACTAGTTGATTAATTTGTATCATGCAGAAAAATGCTAAGGTTGTGACAATTGATGGGCATGAAGATGTTCCCGCTTATGATGAAAAGGCCCTACAAAAGGCTGTTGCAAATCAACCCGTCAGTGTTGCCATTGAAGCAGGTGGCAAGGACTTCCAACATTACACCTCGGTAATACTTTTTTGCTTTGTTTTGCCTCTTGATTTTATTTATGGAAAGAAATGCATATGAGCGGATTAGGACCGGAGGATTCATATAGTCCGTCGACTACTACCTTAACTCCATTGGAATTTAGGTATTAATGTATAGAAATACATATGAACGTGTCAAATCTGCAATCATTCAGTCAGCCAGGACTTTACAAGTAAAGGACAACAAAACATGTTACATTATATTGTCTCTCCAATTGGAAACTAGGAAATATGTTACATGACTTGCTATGTTGTCTCTTGAAATATCTGCAGGGTATCTTTACTGGAAAATGTGGAACTGCAGTGGACCATGGAGTAGTTGCTGCTGGATATGGTAGCGAAAATGGTAAGGATTATTGGATTGTTAGGAACTCATGGGGTGCTTCTTGGGGAGAAAAGGGATACCTCAGAATGCAGCGTAACGTTGCCAGTTCTAGTGGCCTGTGTGGAATTGCTATAGAGCCTTCTTACCCTGTAAAGACGGGCCAAAATCCCCCCCAACCCTGGCCCTTCTCCTCCATCTCCGGTGAAGCCGCCCAATACTTGTGATGAATACTATCAATGCCCCGAGAGCACAACCTGCTGTTGCGTCTTAGAGTTCTCTAACTACTGTTATGCTTGGGGATGCTGCCCCTATGAAGGAGCCGTTTGCTGTAAAGACCACAACAGTTGCTGTCCACGTGACTATCCCGTCTACAATGTTAGAGCCGGCACTTGCTCAATCGTAAGTGACGCCCTGTTTGTTATACATTAATAATAGACAATGGTTCCTAAGATTGGTTTAAAGTAGGAAATGATCTTTTGCTTATACAGACTGCATTCTGCATTCTGCATTCTTATTTTTTGGTTGATACAGAGCAAGGACAATCCATTGGGAGTGGAGGCAATGAAGCACATTCTTGCAAAACCCATAGGGGCCTTCAAGAAGAGCAGTTCTTAAGTTCCAAGGCTGGGGGACGAGGAGGTGGCAAAAGCGGCCAATGGAAATCAATTGTAGACGATCTCACTACTATATTGTTTTGAAGACCTCTCATTCCCAGCTAAAGTAATTGAAAGAAATTCATAATCAATGATTACAAAGGTCCTGATGATGATTTGTAAATAGTGTTTCTTTATGGTTTCCACTGTATTAGAACCAAGACTAAAAGGAGATATTAATGTTCCTCTTTGGCTATTTATGTATCTTGTGCATTTCTCAGCATTGATGACTAAAGTTCTGCTTTTGTGGCACACTTTATTGTTCATCTGCTGCTTGTACGCAGCCTTTTAAAAGGCATGTACGGTAAAGTGAGGCGTTTTACATATATCTCACTAAGATGTAAGCCTCGAGACACGGGGCATATGAAACTTTAGTCATCAATGCTGAGAAATAAATGCATATAGGGAAATGCATAAGAATAGCTCAACAATGGAAAGAATAACATATAACAATAACTACAAATAAATGTATATAGGGAAAACCTCGACAATGGAAGTTAGAACATGTAATAACAACTTCAATTAAAGTATGCAAGAACAAACTTGACAACGAAAGATAAAACAAATTATAATAACTTTAATTAAATGCTTTTAAGTAACCTAAGAACCTAAACGGGTCAATTTTTATACATATAAGTCCGTGTAAACATTCGTCATCTCGTGTACACGTCTTTTTCATAATTCAAATAGTGCAATCAAACTTAATCCTAAAGGATAGCTTTCTCACACAAAGTTAGACAAGATATTTACATCAACTAGGCCAAATTAACACTTAAAATAACTTTTCCCTTAAAATTCGTCTTCGCACGCTCAAATCTAACAAAATACGACTTAATATCATCAAACAATGCAAGAGAAACCAATTACGATTAAAAAAGTTATGATATTTACACCATTATGCAAAAGTCAACTTCGGGCCCGCCCGATCAAAACCCGAGTCCAAGGGTAGATCTCGACTACCCTTAATCCCACAAGTCCATATATGTAATTTATTTTCAAATCTCAGTCCAATTCGGCTCTCAAATTTCAAAATATATTTTTCAAAACATAGACAAAAATCCTCAAAATTTCTCGTAGATTCTAATGAATTTGATGTTAAATCTCATATATAATCATATAATATAATTAAGAATTGATCAAAATCACTTACGCGATGATTGTATGTGAAAATCCCTTCTCCAAATCACCTCCTACCGAGTCTAGGGTTCTAAAATGAGAGAAATAAGATAAAATCACGATTATCCAGCCCTTTTGTTCAGGTGCAGAAGTCGCATTGCGACCATAGGTTCGCAATTGTTAACCCTCGCAATTGCGGCACCTAACAGATTTGAGGAATGTTGCAAATGCGACATTGAATTCGCATTTGCGAAGGCTGCTCCTCTCGCAAATGTGACCATATGATCGCAATTGTGAATCTACCCAGTCCCAGTCGTGCTTCACAATTGTGAGTGAGGCATCGCAATTGCGATACCTGACCCCTACTGTTCACTTTGCAATTACGAGATCGGTGCTCGCAATTGCGATTCAATCAAAACCCCTTCCCAAACCGTACGAGCTTCTTCCAAAGCATACGGCTTTCTGGATGTTGATGATGATATCTATACAGATGGATCTTATATATATCGTAGAATGAAGTACCACATGGGTGGATATATATATGAATCCATCTGTATAGATATATATATATATATATATATATATATGAATTCCAAATCTGCCGAATCACTCATGTTTTGATCTTCTACATCCTGGGTCTTCCCGTTCCGTCATCTGTCTTTTTTTGTTCTTTATGTAGCATTTAAACCGAATGACTCTACGAAATCACGTCGATACTTCCACATATTATGGGTAACGTCGGAGACATCATAACTAGAGCACCAGCAACCCAAAAGTGAATTCAATCCAATCCGAAACACGTCAGAAACTCACCCGAACCCTTGGGGCTACAAACCAAACATCCACACAAGTCTAAAAATATCATATGAACTCGTTCGCGCGATCAAAATACCAAAATAACTTCTAGAACCATGAATTGGACATCAAAACGCATGAAATTCAAAAGAAAACTCAAGAACCTCTAGAATCACAACCAAGCGTTTGAGTCCTATCAAACCAACTCCGAATGACACCAAATATTGCAGAAAAGTTCCAAATAGCAAAACGGTCCTATTCCAATTCCCAAAATCAAATTTCAAACCCGATAGCCAAAAAGTCATCCTATGGCTAAACTTAGGGAACCTTTTAAACCCCAAATTGTCAACTTTCGGCAAAACAAGTCAAATCAACCTAGGGACCTTTGGATTCAATTTTGGGCATACACCCAATCTAATATTACAATACAAACCTATCACAGCCATCAAAATACCGTTCTGTGGTCGTTTTCATAAAAGTGAAACTTCATTCAATATTTCCAACTTAAGCTTCTAAACCAAAAACCAAAGGGTCCAAAATCAACCCAAAACCTTCCCGGAACGAAACTAACCAACCCCGCAGGTCATAAAATCACAGATACACATACAGAAAGCTTCAAAGGGAGAAATAGGGCTCAAATACATAAAATAACCGGTCGGATCGTTACATAAACGTGAAGGCCAAAATCCCAACCTTAGCTCCTCCTTCGCGAACGCGTCTCCCTCAATGTGAACGCGAAGCACCGCTGCCACAAGCCTTCATGAACGCGGCTCACCCAGCGCAAACAGGAAGAACAAATGATCTCCATCCAATTTCCTTCTTCGCGAATGCGAGACACCCTTCACGAACGTAATGAACACCAGACACCGGCACATCAGCCAATTCAAACATGCTCCAGGTGGTCTGAAACTCACCCGAGCCACCCGGAACCCCATTCAAATATGCCAACAAGTCCATAAAAACTACTTGGACCTATGAATATCTCTCAAACATATACAAGATCATCACATCTACGAAGTAAAGATCAAACCACAAGTTGAACTCCTCTTAAGTTCAAGAACTTCTAAACTTCCAATCAAGCATTTGATTCATGCCTAAATATTTTGGATTACAAGCAATATTTGGACACAAGTTCCATTCAACAAAACGAAACTATTCCAAATTCCGAACAACAATCTGAGTTCAATATCATCAGAGTCAACTATCAATCAAACTTAAAAACTCTCCAATTTTTAAATTGTCAACTTTCGACAAATAGGCTCAATATTCTGTAGGAGCATCAAAAATCAAATCTGAACATCAAAAATACATACTTCTAAGTCCAAAATAAGCATATGAATCTATTGGAACCATCAAATCCCCAATTCGAGGTCTTTTATTCAAAAGTCAAACCTTGGTTAACTCTTCCAAAATAAAACTAAGTATTCCAAATCATTCTCGAACCCCATAAAAATCAAATCTCCTATCTCCACAAGTCATAAAACATCAAGTACACATAAAACATCAACTTTTTTCATGGTGGGTCCAAGCGGAGCCTCCACTAGTGTGAAAAATAGACAAGAGCGCGAGCAATCACACTAGGTTGGACATCGGTCAGTTCGGTTTGGTTCAATTGTGAATGTTATCGGCTCAGCATATCTGTTATCAATTTATAAATATACTAAATCGATAATCGAACCGATAAGATATCAATTATCGGGTATCGGTTAGTCAATTATCAATCCTTATTAGTGTGGTTATCAATTTACCGATAAGAATAAAAAATATTCAAAAAATTAATATTTTTATTACAGAAATCGTGATCATATTGTTAAGAGAAAGAAATTGAATTTTTAAAGAGGGATTAAATTTCAACTTTAAAAAAAGAAAACTTTATTTACATTTGAAAATATCCAATGAATGATCTCAATATTCAAAGTTATAAGTGTCCTATTTCAGATTTTTAATAGTTAAACCATAATAAATAAGTCTAAAGCATAATAAATAAAATCTCAAAGTAGCAGATAATAGCATAATTTGCGGAATACAACCCAACACAACCCGATATCGGGGTGTCACTAGTCATGCGTATCTATCAGCCCTAATACAAGTCTGAAAAGTCTATAAGCGATAACAAAATGTTTGATAAAGAGATAGAAATGATAAAGGGGGAGAAACACGGGACTGCGGACGGCAAACAGCTACCTCGTGGACTCCGAAATCTGCCGGGAACTCTCAACTCGCACTGGCAGGATCTGCAATGCCTGAATCTTCACACAAGGTGTAGGGAGTAAAGTGAGTACTCCAACTCAGTATAAATAAAATCTGAAAGCAGAAAATCACGTAAGGCACAACACATGGTATAATGAAGCAGTAAAACCGGACAAAAATAGTGAATCAGTAAAGATACGAATAATCATTTAAGTTCAGTTTAAACTTCGGGAAAATACTTTTTCAACAATTAAACAGATAATGGCAGGCAATTAAGAAAGATAAACACATAAAGGTTCGCCCCTCAGCACAGTGCCAACAAATCTGCCCCTCGGGCAATATCTCACAACAATACCAGCCCCTCGGGCTATATCTCACATCATAATAGGTACCTGCGCTCACTGGGGGTGTGCAGACTCTTGGAGGGGCCCCTTTCGGCACAAGCACAATATCAAGCCATCCCGTGGCATCATCACTAGGCTCTCGGCCTCATATCAATCAAGCTACCTCGTGGCGTACATATCTCAGGCCCTCGGCCTCATAATCATAACCAAATGTTTCCTCACAACATAGGCCCTCGGCATTACTCAGTCAAAATCCTCACAAGCCACTCAGACAATAGTAAAACATGATTCTTAGCCCAATTATCATTTAAAAGATGATTTAAGTGTTAAAACAGAGTAAACATGGCTGAGTACGAAAACACTGAAATATAACATGACTGAGTTCAAGTATAAAGTCAAAACAGTGAGGAAATATCAATAAAAGTCCCCGAAGGGTTCAAATAGTTGGCACGAGAACCAAATAAGGCATTCAGCCCAAATAATGATGATAGCAAATAGATTTCGATCAAATACGCAGTAAACTAATCATTCGGGACGGACTAAGTCACAATCCCCAACAGTGCGCGACCCCAAACTCGTCATCAAGCGTGTGCGTAACCTCAATATAGCACAACGATGTGCAGATCTGGGGTTTCATACCCTCAGAACATCATTTACAATTATTACTCACGTCAATCCGGTCAAATCTCTAGTCCGCGACGCCTTAGCCCCTCGAATTGACCTCCACTCGCGTCGAATCTATCCAAAATTAGAATCACAGCATCAAAATATGCTAAGAGAACGAAGACCAAGCGAAAATAAGCAATATACGATACTAATCCCGAAATTACCAAAACCCGACCCCCGGGTCAACGTCTCGGATTTCGATAAAGTTCACATCAATAGGTTCCTTATCTCCCCACGAGTTCATACATACCAAAAGCATCAAAATCCATCCACAAATGACCCCTCAAATCCCAATTTCTAGGTCTCCAATTTCAAGCCCTAGTTCTTCAATTTTAGGCTTAGATTCCATGATTTATTAGGTAGATTTCACATTAGAATCGAGTTTTAAGTCCATGAATTTTACCTCCAAGTGATTCCCCTTGAATCCCTCTTCAAAAAGCTCCAACAACGACCAACAATAGAAGAAATAAACCCCAAAATCGCGGACAAGACGACTATTCAAACCTTCTGCCCAGGCCTGAAATTCTTCTTCGCGAATGCGGTCAAAGCCTCGCGTTTGTGAAGCACAAAATAACTTTGACCAAAATTTCCTCTTCGCGATCGCGACCTTCCCATCGCGAACGCGATGCTTTCTCAGACTAAACCTTTGCGATCGCGTTCCACATCTCGCGAACGCGATGAATAAATTTCCCTGAAGCTCAGCTACCCATTTTCTTCTACGCGAACGTGACACCACTCCGCGAACGCGATGCACAATTACTCAGCCCTTCGCGAATGAGGAGTCTTCCTCGCGAACGCGAAGGCTTAAATCCTAGCTTCCTCAACTGACCCTTCGCGAACGCGAGGACCCACTCGCGAATGCAGAGGTCATTTCTCTGCAGCACTGACCTGCAATTTTTTGCAACTCCAAACATTATAAAATGGTCCGATTGACCACCCGATACTCACCCGAGGCCCCTGGGACCTCAAGCAAACATACCAACATATCCCATAACCTCATTCAAACTTGTTCCAACCTTCGAAACGCTCAAAACACCAAATTCGCATCGGATTCAAGCCTAAGAATTCCAAAATCTTCTAAATTACGCTTTTTATCAAAACCCAACCAAACCACATCCGAATGACCTGAAATTTTGCGCACACATCCCAAATGACACAACAGAACTACTGCAACTCTCGAAATTCCATTCCAACCCCTATATCAAAATCTCACCTACCAACCGGAAATCGCCAAAATATCAACTTCGCCAATTCAAGCCTAAATCTACTCTGAACCTCTAAAACTCATTCCGATCATGCTCCTAAGTCCCAAATATCCTCCCGAAGCTATCCGAACCATCGGAACTCACATTCGAGCCCTCTAACATATAAGTCAACATTCAGTTGACTTTTCCAACTTAAGCTTCCTCAAAAGAGACTAAGTGTCTCCTACCTTACCAAATCCTCTCCGAACCCGAGCCAACCAACCCGATCATACATAGAACCAATAGACAAAGCAATAAGAAGCAGAAATGGGCAAAACGGAGCGGTAACTCATGAAACGACTGGCCGGGTCATCACATCCTTCCCAACTTAAACAAACGTTTGTCCTCGAACGAGTCAAGAAACATACTTGAAGCCTCAAACATGTGAGGATATCTGCTCCGTATCTCCCGCTCGGTCTCCCAGGTAGCCTCCTCCACGGGCCGACCTCTCTACTGCACTTTCACTGAAGCTATATCCTTTGACCTCAACTTTCGAACCCGACGCTCCAAAATAGCTGCTGGCTCTACATCATAAGTCAAATCACCATCCAACTGAACCGTGCTGAAATCCAGAACATGAGACAGATCCCCAATATACTTCCGGAGCATAGAAACATGAAATACCAGATGCACACTCAACAATCTAGGTGGCAAAGCAAGCTCATAAGCTACCTCTCCAATCCTCTGAAGCACCTCAAAAGGTCCAATGAACTGAGGACTCAATTTACCTTTCTTCCCAAATCACCCTTCATAGGAGAAACCTTCAATAGAACCTTCTCACCAATCATGTAGGACACATCTCGAACCTTCCTGTCATCATAACTCTTTTGCCTCGACTGCGCGGCACGAAGCTTCTCCTGAATCACCTTCACCTTTTCTAAAGCATCCTGCACTAAATCTGTCCCCAATAGCCTAGCCTCACCCGGCTCGAACCAACCAACTAGAGACCTACACTGCCTCCCATACAAAGCCTCATATGGATCCATCTGAATACTCGACTAGTAGCTATTGTTATAAGCAAATTCTGCAAGTGGTAGAAACTGATCTCATGACCCTTCGAAATCAATGACACAAGCACGCAACATGTCCTCCAATATCTGAATAGTGCGTTCGGACTGCCCGTCCGTCTGAGGGTGAAAAGCTATGCTCAACTCAACCTGAGTACCCAACTCTCGCTGCACAGATCTCCAAAACTGTGAAATAAACTGAGTGCCCCTATCTGAAATGATGGAAACTAGGACACCATGCAAACGAACAATCTCCCGGATATAGATCTCTGCCAACTGCTTTGAATAATAGGTAGTACACACAGGAATGAAGTGCGCGAACTTGGTCAGCCGATCCACAATCACCCAAATAGCATTGAACTTCTTCAAAGCCCGTGGAAGTCCAACTACAAAGTCCATAGTGATCCTCTCCCACTTCCATTCTGGAATATCCATCCGCTGAAGCAAGCCACCCAGTCTCTGATGCTCATATTTCACCTGCTGACAATTGAGACACCGAGCTACAAATCCCACAAGGTTTTTCTTCATTTTTCTCCACCAATAATGTTGCCTCAAATTCTGATACATCTTCGCGGCATCCGGATGAATGGAATACCGCAAGCTATGTGCCTACTCCAGAATCAACTCCCGAAGCCCATCCACATTGGGCACACAAATCCGGCCCTGCATCCTAAATACCCCATCATCACCAATGGTCACATCTCTAGCATTATCATGCTGAACTCTATCCTTAAGGACAAGCAAATGCGGATCATCACACTGGCGCTCTATGATGCAATCATATAAGGAAGACCGAGAAACCACACAAGCCAATACCTGACTGGGCTCCGAAATATCTAACCTCACAAACCGATTGGCCAAGGCCTGAACATAAACTACAAGAGGTCTCTCCCCAACTGGAATATATGCCAAACTCCCCATACTCACCGCCTTTCGGCTCAAAGCATCGTCCACCACATTGGCCTTTCCCGGATGGTACAATATAGTGATGTCATAATCCTTTAGCAACTCCAACCATCTCCGCTTCCTTAAATTAAGATCTTTCTATTTGAACAAGTGTTGGAGGCTACGATGATTAGTAAACATCTCACAAGACACACCATACAAGTAGTGCCTCCAAATCTTCAACGCGTGAACTATGGCAGCCAACTCCAAATCATGAACGGGGTAGTTCTTCTCATGGGGCTTCAATTGATGAGAAGCATAAGCAATAACTCTACCCTTCTGTATCAATACACAGCCAATACCAACTCTCGAAGCGTCATAATAAATGGTATATGGACTTGAAGCTGATGGCAAAACTAACACTGGAGTTGCGGTCAATGCTATCTTGAGCTTCTGAAAGCTCTCTTCACACTCATCCGACCACACAAATAGAGCACCCTTCTGAGTCAACTTGGTCAAGGGCTATGCGATAGACGAGAATTCCTGAACAAACCGGCGATAATAGCCTGCCAAACCAAGAAAGCTGCGAATCTCTGTGGCTGAGGACAATATGGACCAACTCTAAACCGCCTTTATCTTCTTCTGGTCAACCTGAATACCCTCGCCGGATACCACATGCTCCAAGAAAGCCACTGAACTGAGCCAAAACTCACACTTGGAGAATTTTGCCTAAAGTATCTCCTCCCTCAATCTCAGCAACACAACTTTCAAATGCTCTGCGTGCTCCTCCTGACTACGCGAATACACCAGAATATCATCAATGAAGACAATCACGAATGAATCAAGATAAGGCCGGAACACGCTGTTCATCAAATGCATAAACGCTGCTAGGGCATTGGTCAGCCCAAAAGACACCGCCAAGAACTCCTAATGACCATATCGGGTCCTGAAAGCTGTCTTAAGAATATTCGAGTCCTTGATCTTCAACTGATGATAACCTGAACGGAGATCAATCTTGGAGAACACTCTCGCTCCCTGAAGTTGGTCGAATAAATCATCAATGCGAATCAAATGATACTTGTTCTTAACTATTACCTTGTTCAATTGCCTATAATTAATGCATATCCTCATAGTGCCATCCTTCTTCTTCACAAATAAAACCGGTGCACCCCAAGGTGACACACTAGGCCGAATGAACCCCTTTTCAAAGAGTTCCTGAAGTTGCTCCTTTAACTCCTTCAACTTCGCTGGTGCCATACGATACGGCGGAATAGAAATGGGCTGAGTGCCCGGCACTAGGTCAATACCAAAATCAATATCTTTGTCCGGTGGCATGCCCGGCAGGTCTGCAGAAAACACATCGGGAAAATCCCTCACAACTGGAACTGAATCAATACTGGGAGTCTTAACACCGACATCCCTCACAAAGGCTAGATATGAAAGACAACCCTTCCCAACCATACGTTGCCCCTTCAAGAATGAGATCACTCTACTGGGAACATAATCAGTCATACCTCGCCACTCAATTCGTGGCACACCCGGTATGGCCAATGTGACTGTCTTAGCATGACAATCCAGATTAGCACGACACGGAGATAGCCAATCCATGCCCAAAATAACATCGAAATCCACCATATACAATAATAAAAGATCCATTCCGGTCTCCAGACCCCCAATAGTCACCGCACATGACCGGTACACACGATTTACAACAATAGTATCGCCCACCAGGGTAGATACATAAACAAGTGAAGCAAGAAACTCACGGGGTGTACCCAAATAAAGAGCAAAGTATGATGATACATAAGAAAAGGTGGAACCGGGATCAAATAATACAGAGGCATCTCTGTGGCAGACTGAAAGAATACATGTAATGACAGTATCTGAAGCAATAGCATCAAGTCTAGCTGGAAGTGCATAGAAACAGGCCTGATCACCACCTGATCGACCTCCCCCTCTGGGGCGACCCCTAGTTGACTGACCTCCATCCCTAGCTGGCTGAGCAGGTGGTGATAAAGTAACTGGCACTGAAGCCGATGACTGACCCCTCTACTAAGATGAACTCGCAAGACGACAAGGGCATTGCCTCCATATATGACCCATCTCTCCACACTCATAACAACTCCTAAGTGCTGGAGAAGGGGACTGAAGGGAACCCCTCGCACCGGAGTGACTAACAGATGCACCTGGCATAGAAGAGCCCTGAACTGATGGAGCACGGGACGAACTCTGAGCTGGAAGGGCACTAAGTGATGACTGGACATGATGAGAATTGTGATAACTATGATCTGATGATGCCCCATGATAACCTGGGCGAGCTGGCTAAGCATGCCTGAATGGACGGCCTCTGCCATGCTAAAACTGACCTTTCGAAGGAGTACCACTATAACTGCCAGATCCTCGAGGCCTTTTGGCCTCTCTCTCCTCTCGCTCCTAGTGACGAATAGACTCAATCTCACGGGTGATATGCACCACCTCCTCGAAAGTAGCACTAGTCACCCTCTCCCTAGTCATGAGAATACGAAGCTGATAAGTGAGGCCATCAACAAACCTCCTAATCCTCTCTCTATCTGTCGGAACCAACCAAATGGCATGACGAGCTAACTCAGAGAACCTCAACTCATACTACGACACGGTCATCTCTCCCTGACGCAACCACTCAAACTGCCTACGCAGCTCCTCTCTGCGAGACTGCGGTACATACTTCTCCAGGAAGAGAACGGAGACTGCTACCAAGTAAGGGATGCTGCACCAACAGGCCTACGCCTCTCAAAATCCTCACCAAGTGAAGGCAGCTCCAGAAAACTAATAAGTAGTGAAAGTGACCCTGGTGGCCTCCAGAATACCTGCTGTACGAAGCATCCTCTAACACTAATCCAAGAAATCTTGGGCATCCTCGCCCTCTGCACCACTGAAGGTCAGAGGCT
Organism: Nicotiana tabacum; assembly: GCF_000715075.1. Classification (NCBI taxonomy): domain Eukaryota; kingdom Viridiplantae; phylum Streptophyta; class Magnoliopsida; order Solanales; family Solanaceae; genus Nicotiana; species Nicotiana tabacum. The sequence continues at coordinate 57,007,920 of NC_134097.1, forward strand.
GAAGTCAACCAAACCTCTTCAACCTACGCTGCTCGTCCTTTGGCATGGCAGGAACTATATAGTCCTGAGCAGCTGCAACCGGCTGGACTGGATGTGCCCCCGGTGTCGGAAGTCCCTGCACGACCTGCTCAGGTGTGCGAGCGGCGGGAGTCTTATTGCCTCCCTTGGCCTGAGAAGTAGCTGCGGCTGTAGTGGTTGAGACCGCCTGAGCTAGGCCAGTGCGAACTGATAGAATCTGGGCCAAGGCCTTTTGAAGACTCGGAATTATAATGGGCACAACTAGTGCTTGAGCTGGTGCTGCTAGAGCGTCCATAACTGGGACCTGATCCTAAACTGGGGCGGCTAGTAGATCTGCAGGTGTTGCCTTAGCTGTTGTGCGGGCCACACCTCTGCCCCTACCGTGACCACGACCGCGTCCTTGGCCTCTAGTGGACACAACTGGTGGTACTGGTAGTGATCTATCCTGACCGGTAGCGCATGTCCTCACCATCTATGAGAGAATAAAATAACAGAAGTTTAGTACTCGGATCAACAAATTCGCACGACAAGAATTACAAGAATATGAAGTTTTTCCTAAAGGTTCTGCAGCCTCTTGAGCATAAATACAGACGTCTTTGTACCGAGCCGCGAGACTCTACTAAATCTGCTCATGACTCGTGAGACCTATGTAACCTAGGCTTTGATACCAACTTGTCACGACCCTAAACTCGGACCCGGTTGTGATGGCGCCTCTCGTGAAGACAAGGCCAGCTGACACTTCCCATTTCAGATTTTTAACAGTTAAACCATAAGAAATAAGTCTAAAACATAATAAATAAAATCTCAAAGTAGCAGATAATAGCATAATTTACGGAATACAATACAACACAGCCCGATACCGAGGTGTCACTAGTCATGAGCATCTATCAATCCTAATACAAGTCTAAAAAGTCTATAAGTGATTACAAAATGTCTGATAAAGAGATATAAATGATAAAGGGGGAGAAACACGGGACTGCGAACGCCAAACAGCTACCTCATGGACTCCAAAATCTGTCGGGAGTTCTCAACTCGCACTGGCAGGATCCGCAATGCCTGAATCTGCATATGGGGTGCAGGGAGTAAAGTGAGTACTCCAACTCAGTGAGTAATAATCATAAATAAAGACTAAAAGTAGGAAATCACGTAAGGCACAACACATGTTATAATGAAGCAGTAAAATCGTAAAAAAATAGTGAATCAGTAAAGATACGAATAATCATTTAAGTTCAGTTTAAACTTCAGGAAAATGCATTTTCAACAATTTAACAGATAATGACAGGCAATTAAGAAAGATAAACACATAAGGGTTCGCCCCTCGGCACAGTGTCAACAAATCCGCCCCTCGGGCAATATCTCACAACAATACCAACCCCTCGGGCTATATCTCACATCACAATGGGTACCCACGCTCACTAGGGATGTGCAAACTCCTGGAGGGGCCCTTTTCGGCCCAAGTGCAATATCAAGCCAACTCGTGGCATCATCACTAGGCTCTCAGCCTCATATCAATCAAGCCACCTCGTGGTGTACATATCTCAGACCCTCGGCCTCATAATCATAACCAAATGTTTCCTCACAACATAGGCCCTTGGCCTTACTAAGTCAAAATCCTCACAAGCCACTCGGGCAATAGTAAAACATGATTCTCAGCCCAATTATCATTTAAAAGATCATTTAAGTGTTAAAACAGAGTAAACATGGTTGAGTAAGAAAATAGTGAAATATAACATGACTGAGTTCAAATCCGGTCATCATTTATAATCATTACTCACCTCAATCCGGTCAAATCTCTAGCCCGCGATGCCTTTGCCCCTCGAATCGGCCTCCACTCGCATCGAATCTATCCAAAATCAGAATCACGACGTCAAAATATGCTAAGGGAACGAAGCCCAAGCGAAAATAAGCAATATACGATACCAATCCCGAAATTACCAAAACTCGATCCCCGAGCCCACGTCTCGGATTCCGATAAAATTCACATCAATAGGTTCCTTATCTTCCCACGAGTTCATACATACCAAAAGCATCAAAATCCATCCACAAATGACCCCTAAAATCTCAATTTCTAGGTCTCCAATTTCAAACCTTAGTTCTTCAATTTTAGGCTTAGATTCCATGATTTATTAGGTAGATTTCACATTAGAATCGAGTTTTAAGTCCATGAATCTTACCTCCAAGTGATTCCCCTTGAATCCCTCTTCAATCCTCTTCAGTAAGCTCCAAAAACGACCAACAATGGAAGAAATAAACCCCAGAATCGTGGACAAGACGACTATTTAAATCTTCTGCCCAGGCCTGAAATCCTTCTTCGCGAACGCAGTCAAAGCCTCGCGTTCGCGAAGCACAAAATAACTTTGACCAAAATTTCCTCTTCGCGATCGCGACCTGCCCATCGCGAACGCGATGCTTCCTCAGACTAAACCTTCGCGATCACGTTCCACATCTCGCGAACGCGATGAATAAATTCCCCTGAAGCTCAGCTGCCCATTTTCTTCTATACGAACGCGACACCACCCCGCGAACGCGATGCACAATTACTCAGCCCTTCGCGAATGCGGAGCCTTCCTCGCGAACGCGAAGGCTTAAATCTCAGCTTCCTCAACTGACCCTTCGCGAACGCGAGGACCCACTCGTGAATGCGAAGATCATTTCTCTGCAGCACTGACCTGCAATTTTCTGCAACTCCAAACATCATGAAATGGTCCGATTGACCACCCGAAACTCACCCGAGGCCCCCGGGACCTTAACCAAACATACCAACATATCCCATAACCTCATTCAAACTTGTTCCAAACTTCGGAACACTCAAAACAATATCAAAACACCAAATTCGCATCGGATTCAAGCCTAAGAATTCCAAAATTTTCTAAATTACGCTTTTGATCAAAAACTCAACCAAACCACATCCGAATGACTTGAAATTTTTCACACACATCCCAAATGACACAACAAAACTACTGCAACTCTCGAAATTCCATTCCGACCCCTATATCAAAATCTCACCTACCAACCGAAAATCGTCAAAATATCAACTTCACCAATTCAAGCCTAAATCTACTCCGGACCTCCAAAACTCATTCTGATTATGCTCCTAAGTCCCAAATCACCTCCCGAAGCTATCCGAACCATCGGAACTCACATCCGAGCCCTCTAATACATAAGTCAACATCCGTTGACTTTTCCAACTTAAGCTTCCTCAAAAGAGACTAAGTGTCTCATACCTTACCAAATCCTCTCCGAACCCGAGCCAACCAACCCGATCATACATAGAACCGATAGACAAAGCAATAAGAAGTAGAAATGGGGAAAACAAAGCGGTAACTCATGAGACGACTGGCCGGGTCGTCACAATAAGTTAGTAGGAGTAAAGAATAATACATTCAACAATCTAATCTTACTAAATACCTTATTGTGGGCGGGCATAATTCACAGAAAAATAATAAAATCTAATCTTGTAAATACTAAAGAATTAGTGCAACAAAAGAAACAAATAGAAAAACTAAATAACTGAACAATTAATTCTTTAAAGGTTTAAAAACTAAAAATTTTAACTGAAAAATTAATACGAGAAATTCTGAAAAGTTTAAAACTTACTCTAAAGATTAAGGTCTGAAGATAAAGAGTAACTGCCAGGAGAATTGAGAGAATGAAGCCATAAGATGGCTTTATATACTCTTAGTGGGTAAAATTATAATTTTGTTAAAGCTTATTGGGCTATCGGTTAAACCGTTAATAAAATTTGACATACCGAGACCCGAACCGATAATTCGATAGTAAAATAACATTAAATTGTTATTGAATCATTTATCCAATAACCCGATATCAATACCTCAATATCTTTTTATCGGTCCGAATTATCAGTCTTACGTGATATATATCAAGCCCTAAATCACACTACTCAAAAGAGAGAATTGTAACCTCCATGGCAAATGAGACGCGTAACATCAGACCCACAATGCCACGTAAAAGTTCAAGCGTGTAGATAAAGAGTAGCTGTAACGTGTGGTCATCACACTTTAAGTTCCTTGGCTTCTTCGCTTTGGCTTAGATCTACAAAATCTATTCCAATTCTCTAGATATTTCTACCCAGAAAATTTCACGTCTCACAGTCCAAATCCAAACCCCGAAAACAATTGGATACATATTTCATGAAATCATACAAACCTTTGTAAACAAAAAAGAAACAAAGAAAGAAAAAGTGCACCAATTGTTTTATCTGATGGCTATGGTGGCAAAGGTACACGTGTCAACACTAGAGTGCCACCACTACTACCACCGTGGCAGCGGCCACCCACCGCTGTCCGGGAATGTTCTCCCGCGAGTTGTGACTACGTGGGACCCTTTGATTGTAAAGGGTCGTCGTAAAATTGTTGTACAACCATGCAGGAGTTTTAAGTCTGAGGATGAATATGTGAAGGGAAGTGAAATCAAGAAACCTATGAACAAATTGGTTGGAGCTATTAGGTCCGCTGTATGGAGTTGTTCGAAGCCAAGTTTGAGAACCGAAAATAAGTTTAGAGAAGCTATTGAAAAGTTGGAGGAGAGATTGTTCTTGGTATGTCCATTTGATTTGTGCATATGTACTTTCTGGCATGTATTTTTTTCCTCCGGTCTCTTTTTTCGTTTTTTCCGAGGAATCTGACCTGAATAAGATTTAAGATTTCTAAGTACTATATATAGGCTATGAGTGAATTGGGATAATCTTTTTAAGGTTTGCTGTTGAATGTTGATGGAGTAGTATGTTCCCTATTGTTGCTGATGTGGATCCTTTGTCTTAATTTGGCAGTTGGCGTTATATCTTGGAAGATATATCATTACGATGATGAGCACAGGTGTTGTTATGTTCATTGGATTTCAGTTGTCAGGTTAGCAAATTCATGCACCAAATAGTTGAAGTTGTGAAAGCTTTTACACACTAATGACATTAAATATAGATGTAACTCTACTCTAATTGGTAATATAACAGGTGGAGATAGCCAGATGAATGAGTTGATATGGTATAGCTGGCTTGGGGGAGTTATTATCGGGACTATGATAGGCTCCAATTTGGTTTTGGATGAAGTTGCTCGAGCTGGCCCGCGTAATGTCCTTATAACTGGAAGGTATAGCACTTCCTTATTATGCAAATTCATAACTTCATTAGACAACTTGATTATATTATGTGCTTGTTAACTTATTTTATGCTTGTTTAATCATCTGCATTTCGAAATTGTGTTGAATTATGAAGGGCACATTGTAGTCTTGCTAGAGCATTCCTGGCTGTAGAAATAACAACTCAACTTTAAAAATTTATTTGTTGAAAATGCATTTTCATCTTTGAAGATGATACTTAACTTTCAAACTTTAAGCGTCTCATTCAACTGGTTTCTCTTTTCATCAACAAGGGAAGCTCTCTCTTCTGGATAAGTGTCTTTCTTTTCTCCTCATGTATTTTTACGACAAAAAGAGAGAGAGATTATAGGTATATCAATTTGGACTCTGAAGATGGTGTATAGATGTAATTACCTGCTTATTGTTTGGTGCAGTACAAGGGGACTAGGGAAAGCTCTTGCCCGCGAATTTTTACTTTCTGGAGACCGTGTCGTCGTTACCTCTCGCAGGTAATTCCTTAGGTTATGGAAGCCACTTGTAATTGTAGTTTAGGAACTCTTGTTAATGCACAGTTTCCTGAAGACAGCCCTGAATCTGTCGATTTGACTATCAAGGAGCTTGAGGAAAATCTGAAGCAAGCTGTAAATGCTGCCACTGGTTCCGCTAGGAAAAAATTGGCTCATGCAAAAGTTGTTGGTATGGCTTGTGACGTTTCTGAACCTCTTGACGTTAGAAAGCTGGGCAAGTTTGCTGCAGATGAACTTGGTTACATTGACATTTGGGTTAGTAATTTTCTTTTGTTTACATTTTTTGCTTCGACGGCAAAAGAAAGTGAAGTACATATATAGGGTCTTCTGCATCTCAGAAGACTTATGAGGGAAAAAGACTTTCCTGGTTTGCTGTCTCATTTTCATGCTTCTAAAGATTGACTTTTTTATAGGTAAACAACGCTGGGACAAACAAAGGTTTTCGACCCTTGCTGCAATTTACCAACGATGATATTCAAGAGGTATGCATCTGGTGGATAATCTTCATACAATTTATCTAACTTCTTCCATTTCTAGACTCTGCAAAAATTTTGTTTTCGAGGATGCATATGCCATAGCAGATGGATCGTAAATAGATGGGGCACTTTCACTAGAGTGGGGTATATTGAATTGACAAGCCAGAGTTTCTCTCTCTACTCTCTCTCACTCTCTCTCTCCCTCTCTCTCTCTTTCTCTCTCTCTCTCTCGGTGGGGTTTGAACTGTAGGTTTTCTAACTATTCACTAGTAGAACAAATTGATGGTATTCTCCTCCACATAAATACTAAATATTCCCCCTTCCCACCAATATGTATATGTAGTTGTATACTTTGTATACCTATTATTATAATCATGAGTCACTCGTTCTAACTATTCATTTTTTCCTGTAATTATCTAGCAATATATCCCCTTATCTTATTTTTTCTGATAACTACTGCTAGACAATTCCTTCATCTTCTTATGCATGGCAATGTTCATACTTGTTTAGTCTTCAAGTTAAACTTTACGAGTGTACATAATGAACTATCTGCTCTGTACTTGCATGTTGAGTCACCTAATGTTCCAGTTATTATTTATGGTGCATTGCTGACTAAAATCATTTTGTACAGATTGTCTCCACAAACCTGATTGGTTCTATACTATGCACTAAAGAAGCCATCCAAATCATGAGAACCCAAAGCAAAGGTGGACATGTCTTTAACATGGATGGTGCAGGTTCTGGTGGATCTAGCACCCCTCTAACGGCTGTGTAAGTTGATTGTTGTGGTTGCAGTACTAAGTTATGTTATTGTGTATTGAAGATGTTTTCCATGTATTCATCTAATACATTTCTGATGGATACTGATATCGGTGCTATCATCTTCAATGTTCTGCAGCTATGGATCAACAAAATGTGGTCTCAGGCAGCTTCAATCATCCCTTCTGAAGGAGTGCAAGCGGTCAAAAGTTGGGGTGCATACAGCCTCTCCGGGCATGGTCTTAACTGACCTTTTGCTGAGGTATGTGAGGAGGCTCGTCAGAGCAAACACTTTCATGAACAATGTACTGCCGGAGAAGGATAACTCTGCCCTGTTTTGGGTCCTATTCTATCTGGTAGTGCCACCAAGTAGGACTACTGAAATATTAGACCAGAGATTCTTACCTTTGAGATGGTTCTCTTTTCTGGTTCTTATGGATAGATGAAAAGTTTCAACTTTTATTTTGTTAGTAGTGATCGATTGTGACCACCTTTTCCATTCGTGCCACCGGGTAAAAATTGAGCCTAATTTAGTGGTCTCCCTTTTATACTCGAATCTCCTCCAATACCTACATGCTACAGCCCTTTACCTGTCCATTTCTCTCCTCCAGCCTCCTACCTCACCTTCCCCCTTCCTTCCTCTGCCAATGACTGAAAGAGAAGTTTAAAAGGGAAAACACAGAGCTGATCTAGCAAAACTGCAAAAGGCAGGCATGGAGAAGGTTAATATTGAAATTGATATGCATATTTAGATTATCTTTGTTCCAGAACAGAAAGTGTTGGGTTTTCTCTCCCTGCTTTTTCAGGCAACTATTTAAGCTTTTCAGACCTTTAGAGTAAACTTTTCTTTTGGATTTTCATTAATACCATTATCAAATTATTTTATAGCTTGCTTTACTGACAATGAGCTTTTCCTGCAGTGGCTCAACTATCCAAAATAGACAAATGTTTAACATCATTTGTGAACATCCAGAGACAGTTGCTAGAACACTAGTACCGAGGATGCGGGTTGTAAAAGGAAGTGGAAGAGCCATCAATTATTTGACTCCGCCAAGGATCTTAATTGCCTTAGTAACCGCATGGTTGAGACGGGGCCGATGGTTTGATGATCAGGTAACCTTTAAAATGTATGGATGCATGTGGGGCTCTCTGTGTTGCCATACTTTGATGCTTTATGATTGATTTTGTCAATATGGTAAACTTCAGCTCGTGCACTAATATCTCATGGAATAGTCGTTTGTGCTATTTGATAGAAGCAAGTATTATGTTTTTTTTTGAAGTTGCACCGTAGTTGGATAATATTACTCAAATCATCTGCCAATTTGTTAATAGTCTTCAGTGTTCATCACTGATATGGTTTTTAGTAAGTTCCTAATTATTAGTTGTGATACATATTCAGGGAAGAGCACTGTATGCTGCAGAGGCAGATCGACTCCGTAACTGGGCTGAAAACCGAACACGGTTTTCGTTCACAGATGCCATGGAGATGTACACAGAGAATACTTGGATCTCTGTGTTCTCGCTCTCGGTGGTGTGTGCATTCATCATATTATCAAGCACAGGTAGCACATAGACTGGACTTAGATGCTAATCTCTATCGCCTAAAATGGTTGAAAGATAGGTAACCCATGCTAACTCATGTCACCCCAGCTTCTAATTTGATCATATAAAGAAAGTACATATCCTACTGGGATTGGTGCATGGCTGTATCCATTGAATGCCTCAAAATATCAGGCTACGCTATGGCATGATTGTGTCAGTATATGATAATGGATGTATAGGAATTTGACTTTTGTTAAGCGTAAACTGATATTTCTTTTAGCAAAAATCATTGTAAAAGTTATTGCTATTGTGATGTTCTGAACCATGGATCTCTGGAAACAAGTTTCTCATATTTTTATTCTTAAAGTGCTCTCTTATTTTTGTTAATAAAGAGTATGGCACGTTCGACCTCATGGTCATCCACTCGAGGTGGCATTTGGGATAAAACTGGAATTTTTTGCATTTGGAATAACACCAAATGATCCTAGACGTAATGGTTCGTTCAGCTATGTTCAAAGGCTTTCCGACAGAAATCGTCACTTAAAATGGGTTTCTTATGAAAATTTCAAACTCTTCACGAACAACTTTGGACATTCAACCACCTGATGGGAGTGAAGTAAAACCGAACCTCTGTTGCTTCGTTTTTGGAGGGTCGCATTTGGAAAAGAATATTGAATAGGCTGAACTGCAGAAATAAGCCAAAAATTGATACTATTATTTACCTACAATTAGCTATTGAGTCACGGTATTAAAATAGTAAAAAATAAAAGTTATTAATGGCATACAAAATTCAAAAACAAAATTAGGCAAAAAGAGTTTTTTAGTGGGTAGGATTGAATCTGTTCAAAATACGTATGTGATGCGTTATATAAAAATTTAAGGAAGATTTAAAGGTGATTTGAACAATTTGGAGTTTAAAATTATACAAATTTTGAGGAAGATCCATAAATGAGACAGTATACGAACTTTAAGAAGATTGAAGGTGATTTGAATTGGTTCAGAGGTAAAATTTATCATTGAAATCAAGTTCAATATTTTTTTTAAAAGACACCCAAAGCTTGTATGTATAGGTATACATAAATATATATGGAATACATACGAGATACTTATTTGATACATAGCGGATACATAAATGAAATATAGGGAACACACATTCTTCCTTGCTCATCTTCTACGTTGAATTTTAAATTCAAACTGTCACACCTCCTTTTTCCGCCCCCGCGGGGGCGTAGGGAGTTTTTCCAATTAAAGGACAATCGAAACGGGATTTGTTTATTTATTTCAGAGTCGCCACTTGGGAGATTTAGGATGTCCCAAGTCACCAATTTAATCCCGAATCGAGGAAAATATTCGACTTTCCAAATGAAGTCTGCGAACCAGAAATTCTAAGTAAGGAATTCTGTTGACCCGAGGGAAGGTGTTAGGCACCCCCGAATCCCGTGGTTCTAGCACGGTCGCTTAAACTGTTGTAATGGCTAAAATATCTGATTTTAATACATGTTCAAAAACTATAGTGCAATTTTAACTTTTAACCGCTTTTATTGTTATTATTATTATTTTTACAAGAATGTGAACATTGTTTAAAACATGTCTTTGGATTACGTCACATGAAATGCACCCGCAATCCGGAACACATTTTATTCAATGTTTTGGGATTTGGATTTGGGTCGCAAAAATGCGCACCCGTGTTTAAGAATGTATTATTATTAACATCGTGCCTAAAGCGATTAACGTATTATTATTTATGGGTAAGACCGTGGAATTCACTAAACAGTCCATCCCAAATTCTAAATACTCAATTAAACATTTATTGAGGGCCCCGCAATTGGTGCATTTTATTGGGCGAGGCTCATCTCATTTATTTTTAAAAGACAATCCTAAAATGCCTACATTATTTTCTATTAAATTTGTCTCTACAAAATAAAAAAATAAAAATGTCTTAATTTATTTACATGCTGAAATTAACCAATAATATTTACTCTAAACAATATTTCTACCAAGTTCCTACTAGATGACCTATTCGTTTGATTTTTGACTCGACGAAGTTACTACACCATTTATTTATTTAGGCAATATATGCAGATAGTTCAACTGTTAAGCTATCGTCGAATGTCCCACTATGTGTATTAAATAACTACATGATTCTGATTTTTTGCAAGCTAAATAATTTGTACATACAAATAAAAATCAGAATATAATTAAAGCTAATTCAGAATTTCAACTCTTCATTTTTCGTATTCATGCTTCATATTCGGATTACAATAACCAGCTTTTCAGTTGTGTACCTGATATTGGAAGCAAAAGAAAATGAAGATAAGAATCAGCAGCAGTAATAACAGTACAACACAGCAACAAACAGCCCAGCAACAGTAACAACCAGTAACAGACCGGTGGAGTAGTAATCCCAAAACAAATGGTTCCAACTTTTATGAAACAACAACAATTAATGCTGATTTCAAACAATGAAAGAAAGCAGAATATTTTTTTTGTTTTTTTTTATTTGAAGGTTTGAATATTTTTCGGAATTTTTCTCTCTCTTAAATATTCAGCTTTTTTTTTCTTTCTCTGTTTGTGTTTTTCTGTTCTGTCTATCTGTTCTTTTTTCTTCAGATTCGTTCCTCTATCTGTATTCTCTTCTTCTCTGTGTGTCTGTTTTCGTTTTGTGTTCAAGACTTCCTATATATAATCCCAACCCTTTAGTCAATTAAAATCAATCCCTTTTCCCTACCAAACCCATTATCTTCCCACTCATCCCCATTATATTAAATAAATATATCATCACCACCCCATTATATTTTGTCCCCATGCTTCACTAAACAAATACAAGATTCCTCCCCACTAAATTTTGTCTTGTCCCCCCTTTATATTAAACAACTATATCACAACCCACCCCATTACATTTTGTCCCCCATGCTTCACATAAAAAATTACTAAATGTACAATTCCTAAACTACCCCTCCGACCTTATTGCAATTACTAAACTACCCCTGAACGTACTGCGATTTACCAAATTACCCCCATCAGCTATAACAAATCAATTAATCAAACTCAACCAAAATATAGCCAATATGACCAATTTCTACATAAATTCAAACAACAAATCTCATGAACATGATTTCTTCAACATTTCAACAACAAAATCACATGAACATGATTTCTTCAACATTTCAACAACAAATCACATGAACACAAATTGAACAACAAAGAACAACTAAAATTTGATTGAACAAATTTTTTAGCAACAAACAAACCTATTTTCAGATTCAACAACAACAATCAAACAAGTATATTTAGATTTCCAAATTCAATAATATTGAACTTAAAATCAACTCTAACAACATTACAACAAACAATTCCTATATTAAACTTTAAATAAGATCATGAGACAAATTCAAGAAATAATCATAAGTGATAAACAAGAAATCAAACTATACAAATTTCGGATTCAAGAACAATCAAACAAAGTATGAACATGAATTAAATCTATTTTAAACAACAAACATGACGGATTAAATGACTCAAACAACATTAATAATTTCTGAAAAATACATAACAACATGAAACAAATTGAAGAAATAATCAATTAAATTTCAATTTGAATCTAACAAACATTAAACTAACAAATTTTTACCTAAACAATAAAACAAACATGAAATAAACATGAAAAACAAATTAATTAATTTACCATTTGAATCTGAAAATTAAAATCAACAAAACACATGAACAAACTAAAAATTAATTCAAACGATAGACAAACAAAACAAGAATTGAATCATTTATTGATTCTGGATCCGAAAATAACGAACAAAAATTACGGACAATAAATGAGATTCAAAAACCAACTAACCGGAAATGAAACGACAACAACGACCGATCGACGATGAACTCGTATGGACTGTTTTTACGACCCCATCCGAAACTCGAACAAACGAGATGGTTTGAATCTCGTTTTTGGACTGGATTGAAGCATCTGCAATGGGGTTTGTTTGGATGATGAAGAAGAAAACAGAAGCAGCTGGCCATGGCGAGCTGTAGCATCGCGGCACGGCGGCAGCAGCAGCGGCATCGATGGAGCAGCAGTGACAGCAGCCATGGCGTCGTCTGCGGGGAAGGAGAAGCAGCGTGAAGCAGAAGCGTGCAGCCAGCAGCAACAATGGCGGAACTGGAGGATGCAGCCGCAATAGCAGCTCGACGAGGCAGCTGGAATAGAACGTCAACGATGGGCTGGTTGTTTGGAGTGACGGGGTCTGTTTGGACGTAAGAATGGAGCAGATGGCGATGGGGTGGGGCAGCCATGGCAACCTGAGCTCAAGCTTGAGCTCGGCGAAGAAGATGAAGCAAGGGCAACGATGGTGAAGTTAAGGGCAGCCATGGATGAGCCTGAGCTTGCCGTGGAGAAGATGAAGACGCGAGGGGTTGTTTGGACGTGAGAATGGAGGGTAAAGGGCAGCCATGAGAGGTGGGGTTTGGAGCTTTGGAGAAGAAGAAGATAGGGAGGGGGGGCGGATGACTTAGCTTTTTTTTTTAGGGTTTTCTTCTCCTTTTTTTTTGTTTTGTGTTGTTTGTAAGATAATAGGGGTGTTGGGTTATGGACTGGGTCGACCCAGTTCGAAATGGACTGGGTCGTTTGGGAAGATTGGGTATTTTTTGGGCTTGTAGCTTGAATTTGAAGAAGAGGCCCAATTCCGACTTTCTTTATTTTTTGCTCTCTTTTCTTCTTTTATTTTTCTAAAACTAAATTATAAAAATACTTAAATTATTATTAAGAACTAAATTAAGTTATAAAAGCACAAATTAACTCCAAATAACAATTAACGCACAATTAAGTAATAATTAAGCATAAAATTGTATATTTGGATATTAAATGCTAAAAATGCAAACGATGCCTATTTTTGTAAATTTTTATTTTTTGTAAACAAACTTAATTACTAACAAATTGTAGAATTAAATCCTACAAGCAAAATGCGACATATTTGTATTTTTTATTAATTTAGCAAATAAACATGCACAGACAAATACAAATAATTATTCAAAATATCACAAAATATCACAAAATTGCACACCAAGAAAAAATTATTTTATTTCTAAATTTTTTGGGAGTAATTCTCATATAGAGCAAAAATCACGTGCTTACAGCTGCCCCTCTTTGCCCGAAGACACGAAGGGTTTTCGTGCAAAGATAAAGCGAGCGATTTTTGCCCATCCGAGTACTCCGTGTGAAGCATTTTTTGAAAAAGTTTTGACCGAACCTTTGCTTCAAAGGTTTCCTACATATCCTGGGCTAAACAGGAATCAGGTCAATGTAGTTCGGGAAGTTTTGGTAGCTGGGACTACCGTGGGACTGCAATGTTACTGTTGTTGCATGCTATTACTACTGCTTACCGATCTCCTTGTTACACCGTGCTTAAAAGAAAACAAGAAGCTAGGCTAGACTGCAATTTTTCTTGTTGCCTTGCTTTCTTGTCTGCTTGCATTTCTTCCGGTGCTTTTCTTCTTTTGACACATGTACTTAAGTTTGTACTGTGACCTCTTGTTGCAACCTTCTGTTTCCTGGTGTCGGGGAATTTTATTGGTTCCTGCTGGGGATTCCTATTGTAATCCTCTATTTTATTATCCTCTGACTTGATCTTGAAATGTATGCCTCTGTTGTATGAGCGGGCTCCCAACTTCAATACTTGAAAATTAAAGACTGAAATGTATGCCTCTGTTATCTGGACGGGCTCCCAACTTCAACGCTTGAAATATAAAGACTGAAATGTATGCCTCTGTTATCTGGGCGGGCTCCCAACTTCAATGCTTGAAATGTAAAGACTGAAATGTATGCCTCTGTTATCTGGGCGGGCTCCCAACTTCAATGCTTGAAATGTAAAGACTGAAATGTATGCCTCTGTTATCTGGGCGGGCTCCCAACTTCAATGCTTGAAATGTAAAGACTGAAATGTATGCCTCTGTTATCTGGGCGGGCTCCCAACTTCAATGCTTGAAATGTAAAGACTGAAATGTATGCCTCTGTTATCTGGGCGGGCTCCCAACTTCAATGCTTGAAATGTAAAGACTGAAATGTATGCCTCTGTTATCTGGGCGGGCTCCCAACTTCAAATAAATGTAAAGACTGAAATGTATGCCTCTATTCTATGGGCGGGCTCCCAACTTCAACAACAACTTTAAAAATAAACGTCATTCCTCTCTTCAGGCGGGCTCCTGATTTCAATAACAACTTTGAAAATAATCGCCATTCCTCTCTTCAGGCGGGCTCCTGACTTCAACCAATAAATTTTCATTCTGTTCTTCAGGGGGGCTCCTGACTTCAACCAACAAATCGCCATTCTATTCTTCAGGGGGGCTCCTGACTTCAACCAATAAATCGTCATTCTATTCTTCAGGGGGGCTCCTGACTTCAACCAATAAATCGCCATTCTGTTCTTCAGGGGGGCTCCTGACTTCAACAACTTTTCAAAAAAATGCCATTCCTTTCTTTGGATGGCGAGATTTCAAAAACCCTTTTTTAAAAACGCCTTTCCTTTCTTCAGGCGGGCTCCTGATTTCAACCAATAAATCGCAATTCTGTTCTTCAGGGGGGCTCCTGACTTCAACCAATACATCGCCATTCTATTCTTCAAGGGGGCTCCTGACTTTAACCAATAAATCGCCATTCTGTTCTTCAGGGGGGGCTCCTGACTTCAACAACAACTTTAAAAATGTCATTCCTTTCTTTAGGTTGGCGACATTTCAACAACTTTTAAAAATAAAACGCCATTCTATTCTTCAGGGGGGCTCCTGACTTCAACCAATAAATCGCCATTCTGTTCTTCAGGGGGCTCCTGACTTCAATAACAACTTTAAAAATGTCATTCCTTTCTTTAGGTTGGCGAGATTTCAACAACTTTTAAAAATAAAACGCCTTTCCTTTCTTCAGGCGGGCTCCTGACTTCAACCAATAAATCGCCATTCTGTTCTTCAGGGGGCTCCTGACTTCAACCAATACATCGCCATTCTATTCTTCAGGAGGGCTCCTGACTTCAACCAATAAATCGCCATTCTGTTCTTCAGGGGGCTCCTGACTTCAACCGATAAATCGCCATTCTGTTCTTCAGGGGGGCTCCTGACTTCAACAACTTTTCAAAAAATGCCATTCCTTTCTTTGGATGGCGAGATTTCAACAACCCTTTTTTAAAAACGCCTTTCCTCTCTTCAGGCGGGCTCCTGACTCCAACCAACAAATCTCCATTCTGTTCTTCAGGGGGGATCCTGACTCCAACCAACAAATCGCCAAACAACTTCAAAAATGTCATTCCTTTCTTTAGGTTGGCGTGATTTCAATAACTTTTTTTTTCAAATTCAAACTTCTTCTTTTTTTTTTCAAATTATCCTAGGAGAAAATTCATTAGACTAGATTTTGATCCTAGGAGAAGATTCATCCGACTAAGATTTTATTATATTATCTTGGGAGAAAGATTCCATCGGACCAAGATTTTGACTCTAGGAGATAAATCGTCAAACTAGGTCCATTTTGTTGTGATCTTAGGAGAAAGATTCATCGGACTAAGATTTGATATCTTAGGAGAAAATTTCATCGGACTAAGATTTGGTATCTTAGGAGAAAATTTCATCGGACTAAGATTGTGACTCTAGGAGATAAATCGTCAAACTAGGTCCATTTTGTTGTGATCTTAGGAGAAAGATTCATCGGACTAAGATTTGATATCTTAGGAGAAAATTTCATCGGACTAAGATTTCTATCTTAGGAGAAAGATTCATCAGACTAAGATTTGATATCTTAGGAGAAACATTCATCGGACTAAGATTTGATATCTTATCTTGGGAGAAAATTTCATCGGACTAATATTTCTATCTTAGGAGAAAGATTCATCGGACTAAGATTTGATATCTTAGGAGAAAAATTCATCGGACTAAGATTTGATATCTTATCTTGGGAGAAAAATTTCATCGGACCAAGATTGTATCGGGAAAGAAATTCATCAGATTAGGACTTTTATCCTAGGAGGAAAATATAAAGATCAATGATTTGAGAAACTTACCTTCGTAATTTCTTCTTTTCTTTTCTCCTTCCTTCGCGCTGCTTTGTTCTTGCTTGCTAGGGATAATACCACTGTGGGAGTCTCCTTTCTTCCCCTCCTTCAAATTCAAAATTTTTTTGGTTTTTTTTTTTTGTTCTTTTATTTTCTCTCAACACTGCTGGGGATAAAAATGTTATCTTCTTGGGATAACGTTGTTGAGGATAACGCTGCTGGAGAATTTTATCCCTTCAAATCGATGCTTCATTCTTCTGGAAGCTGCTGGGGATGATAATGACTTTTGCTTTTTCTAAACACCAATTTCATCTCCTTGGTTCTGTCTACTGGGGATCAACTTCCTCCATTGGAAACTTATTATGTTGGGGGCAACCCTGGTTCAAATACCACTTCCTTGGTGCTATCTTTATTCTTCCCCAAATGGGTACCTGATTTCCAGAAAATTTTCTAACTGAAAAGAAAATTTTCTGCCCCAGTTTGACAATCTTTCTCATGCGTTTCCGTTATAAATGCTATTTCTTTTACTTGTTTCAAATCAAACAAAATTTGTTAGTTTAAAATGCGGTGGTTGGTTGTTATACGCCTGTTGGGATGGCTTTTCCCTTTCTCCTTCCCTGCTCTGCGTTCCAAAACTTGTTGGGGGATGATATTATTTGCTGGGGATAATCCTTTTCTGCTGGGGATATCCCTCTTCTTTCGTGGCGTGGCTCGGAGACTTGCATTTTCCCGACCTTTTAGTCTCGCATGAATTTCCCAAATCATGCTTATTGCTCTCCTTATTTGTCCACGGGTCTTGGCCTTGAGGTTTTAATAACCTCCGATTTTGGCAAGGATATCCCTCTTGACACTCGTTGATCTTTTTGTCAATTCCCTTTTGCTGGGGATATCTTTTTTGACACTGGCCTCGCGCTTGTTCCTTGCTGACTATACCATTTGTATGTACTAGTCAGATCTTATCTTGGAAAGCTGATGGCCTATTTTGAAGTCATTTCCCACTGGTTCTGACCAAACAGACTCTACTGGGGAATTTTCTATGAAAGGAGAAAGATAAAAAGGAACAGAATAAAAGACAAAGGAAAAGATGACTCTTTAACAAAAGAAATTATAAATAAAAACCTATCAAACGAAAACACCGACTCTAATGGTCATGACATGCACATGTGGCCTATCCTCTGCCGTCAATCGTCTTTCAAGACCTTCAATTGGCAATTCCCCATCTGATTCCCAATCTTATTCGACTTGTAGTGCCCGAAGGGTTTTCACTATCAAGCCTCTCTCATTTTGGTTTTTCTCTCAGCTTTCATCGCCTTATGGTGTCCGTGAAGATTTTCACCGATAAGACTCTCTCATTTATATCACTTTCCAGCTGGGGATTTGGAGTGTTGCCGGTATGACTTTCTCTGCTGGAGATTAGAGTCCTTTCTGTTGTGGAACAGAGTGTTATGTTCACCGGTAAGACTCTCATTTGTCTGACTTGGCATTTTTTGCAGACTGGTCAAAAGGTCTTTCTTTGGACCGTAATGTGGGTTTTTGGACAGGCTTGAAAGAAAGGGCATTAAAGGTTCAAAAACAAATCAATTTGAGGTTCAAAATTACAACCTTCGGAACCAATTTTTCTTACCACAAGCGCAACCCTTGCCCCAATTTCTTGCTTGGGGATTATTTATTCATTATTATTTTTTTTTTACTTTTTATTACACCATGCACACCATGCATACTATGCATACTATGCACCCTATGACCGAGCCGTGAAGCGCCTACATATCCTCTTTGAGGAATCAGGTCAAACGTAGTTCCCAATTCCTCTTTTTTCATTTGACTTTCTTTTGTTTGTTGTTATCATTTTTCTTTTCTTTTTTTTTTCGTTTTTTTTTGGTTGATTTTTTTTTCTTTACCTTCCAGGCTCGTATTTCCTAGTCGTTGCTATTGATTCCGAACGAGGGGTATGAAAGAAAATAAATAAGGCTCAAAAGGGGTAACGAAGGATAAAGTGTTTAGGTAGCAGAACAAAATGCCTTCGTCATTCCAGTCTTCCAAACATGCCAAGGGCAAACAACACAATTAAACATCGCAACATTAAATATCCACGAATTCACCTTTTTATTTGTCATTTTTAAAACAACGCTGGGCAATACTCTCACTTTCATCACCACGAACGGCCCCCTTGTCAATATGACCAATTTGCTTTTACGGTTTTCTTTATGTTTTACCTCACCCCAGTTTCACACGGTTCGGGATTCAAATGATCTCAAACTGTTCTTATTTTCAAAGGGGTCCCGATCATCCCCAAATGGCTTTACGATCAACTTTTAAGATTAGGCCTAAACTGTACGCGCATGTCATGTCACTAGAATCGACATTGAACAAAAGCAAAACAAAAGGGTAAAGAAAACTAAACAAAGAAGATGACTGGAGATAATAAAAGACCGGAATTTGCATTTAGACAAACGGTAGAACTGTTTAAACAACAAAATAAACAGTTACAACCCTAAAACCAAACCAGATAACACCACATTAGGTACTAGACAAATAAAAGGATAAGGGGGTTTGACCACAAGACAATATCCGGATTACAACCCTGAAATAATCCGGACGACAGAAATGACAACAAAATAAACCACCAAAACTCCTCTCTGGCTGACCAGGAGATGGAGCGCCTTTCCAATTGCCAAACACGGTGTTTTAGCCATTGAGTTCTGCATCATCATTGCCAAGACCATTACCAACTTCAATATCATTATCATCAGTTAGCAGCTTCCCGGGATGACTCTCAAACTCCATGTCACCAGGCATCCTCCCCATAAAGTGTGCATCATGATGTGCAGGTAAAGGATTCTGCGCGATATTCTGGGTGTCACTATCTTGGATCACAATCAGATTTTCCTGGATCATCCTTTCTATTTCTCTTTTCAAATCCCGACAACTTTCAATATTGTGCCCCTGGGCATTGGAATGGTATTCACACCTTTTAGAAGGGTCAAAGCTTCTTGCACGTGGGTCCACATGATTTGGAGGAATAGATGCAATCATGTCGTGATGCTTTAACCTCTCAAATAAGCTTTCATATGACTCTCCTATTGGTGTAAAATTATCTTTCAACCTTCGTTCCCCTTTATACCTCTGGCTTGGATGTGGGTTATAGGGCACCTGAAAGTTATGTGGAGGCTTCTGGAGAGTTTATGATGCTCGTGCTCGCCTTCTGGGGTGTTTTGGTGGCCGGGCAACATACTGAGGTGGAACAATAGAGTGTTGTGGGTTCTGAGGGGGATAATATTGCTCAGGGGATTCATAGAAAACTTGATGAGGCTGCTCATACCTTCGAGATGTTCTCCTAGGACCTCTTCTTGACCCTGATGTCATCATGATTTCTTCAATCTTCTTATTTGTGTCGCAAAAATTGTCAGACTCAACCCGGACAGCGTGAGTTGCAGCTTTAAAAACTGCTTGACTTATAATTTTTCCTGTCTTAAGACCATTCTCTATCATTTCTCCCATTTTGATTGCTTCCGAGAAGGATTTGCCAACTGCGGACATCATGTTCTGAAAGTAATCTGGCTCTTGCGCTTGAAGGAAGACAGTTATTAGCTCGTGGTCATCCATGGGTGGCTTAACTCGAGCTGCTTGCTCTCTCCATTTAATGGCATATTCCCTGAAACTTTCACTTGGTTTCTTCTTCAGGTTTGAAAGGGAAATGCGGTCTGGGGCAATGTCGATGCTGTATTGGAACTGTTTGACAAAGGCTTGTGCCATGTCGGCCCAGACATACCAGCGAGACGTGTCTTGATCCATAAACCATTCGGAAGCTACTCCCGTAAGGCTTTCCACAAAATAAGCCATCAACAATTCTTCATTTCTTCCCGCACCTCTCAGTTGATTGCAATACCTTTTCAGGTGGGCAATGGGATCTCCATGTCCATCGTACTTTTCAAATTTGGGAGTCTTGAAACCAGGCGGCAAGTGGACATCGGGGAACATACATAGATCTTTGAAGGCAACACTCTTTTGACCAGACAACCCTTGCCTGTTTTTCAACCATTGTTCTAAGCTTTTCACTCTTTGGGTCATTTCTTCTTGTACTATCTTTCGGGCAGGCTCTTCAATCTTTGCAGGAAGATCAAACGAGTATGAGTGGTACTGCTCTTGTTGTGTCGCAAATTGTGACTCATGACGAGGCTTTCCTTGCCCACTGGCCCATGCTTGGCACACTCCGGTCATTTGCTGTTTCAGTATTCTATTTTTCTCCAGCACAGTAGACTCTTGTTGAACCCTCTGACTCTGAGTCTCTTGAGCATTTGTAACAACTTTGATGTCAGTTATCATTTTCTTTGGATCTTGTGTTTCCATCTTACCACAAACCGACCAACTCAACTTTCTTCACAATTCAAAACAAAACATGTTAGAATGGACTCAGTCGGTTCTTATTACTAGCAACACCTTTTTCCTTTTTTTGATTTTTTTTTCCGATTTTTTTTCAATTTTTTTGTTGTTGTTGTGGTCGAATCTTATGGAGATTGCCTACGTATCATGACCCCGCATGAATCAGACCTTGCGTAGTTCGGACCAATAAACAATAAACATTTTTTTATCAATTTTCATATTAAAACAAACTGGGTTTTAAAGGTTTGAAGCTGACCTACAAACTCGAAAATCAAATAACCCACATATTCTAATTAAAGATTTACAACCTCAAAATAAAAAGGCCAGCTTCCTTTCCCCGTTTGACAAATGCAACCAAATGGCTATTTTTGCAAATGTGGCCCCTTCCAAATCTCACATGAATTTTGAGGCCGGGGAGGATTATTTTGACACTTTACAAACTTGTCCGTTCTTTTACGAAAATAGCCTTTCGACAACTGAAAGATACTCTAAGGCTATTCGGCAAGAACGGTTTAAGATGCGGCCGAAGCTGGCTCGACTTATTTTGACCAAAAATCCAAACGGTATTTACCTGACCGTTGACTCTTTGTTTTTTTTTTCAAATTATAATAAAAATCGGGTGTTGCAAACACGGCCCTTCAGCGCCTCGGGGACGAAGATTTTTAAGGCTGTGTGGGTCAACTGGACCAAATCTTAAAAATGACCCAAAGGTGGCTGTTTATGCAAAGTCAGCCTTCCGTCGTCCCTTTCGGGAATATTCGGCTATGTCTTGATAAAACAGCGTCACCCGACTTCTTTATGACAAAATTAAAATTTGACATATTTTTTTGGCTTTTTTTTTTAGCAAAAGGGGAGGTTGGACACCGCCCGACTTATTTATGACAAAATTAAAATTTTGACACATTTTTTATTTATTTATTTGTTTTTGGCTTTTTTTTTTTAGCAAAAAGGGGGGGTTGGACCCGATGAGGGTTGCCTACGTATCTCACATCCGGTGAGAATCAAACCTGCGTAGTTCGGGCCAATTAACCGAACTATTTTAAAACAGGATTTTTTTTCTTTTTCAGCAGCAAATAACAAAAACACTTTCAAAGCACGACTCTTTTCATTTTCATTTTGCCATTTTCAGAAACAAATAAAATAAAATAAAAACTATTTTAAAAATAAGATTTTTTGTCATTGTCATTTTTCAGGGGAAGACAAACTATTTTCCTTTTTTATTTTATTTTTGAAAAATAAGACAGAACAACGACTCTTTTTTTTCTTTCTATTTTTCTTTGCTTTTAATAAAACAAACTAATAAGACACATTTTTTTTCAAAATTTCGGCAGAGTTTTGACAGTATTTGGGCATTGGTTTTTTACAAAAATAAACAATCAATTCCCTAACCGCTATTTCCTTTTTTTTTTCAATTTTTTTCAGTTTCAAAATATTATTCCTGATATTCAAAAGTCAGTCAACACACAAATCCGGATCAAATAAATGCGCAAGTAGCAGCAAGTAAGATGCATCAGGATGGTCATTTTCATTTTTTTTGGTACACCTGTCCTAGACAGACCCAACCTGTGTGTTGAGCCTCCAAAGTCAAATGCACGTGATGCAAACAATCGCTCCTACTAGGGATCCGGTATGAAGCTGAGTTATTCTAAGTGAAAAAACCTGAGGTATATTGTTCTAGCCCTGGCTCACCTAAGTGGACAGCTTGAGCCGAAGTGGGGGCAACGTACCGGGAGCACGAAAGTCTGCCCGGCCTAGTTACTTGTCCCAACTTCGTCTTATTTGGTATGACTTCTAACAGAAAGGTGGGTCACGCGCACGTGTACACCATAAGTTCAGAAGACTCAGAAAGAAGAAGGGTTTCGTAGCAGTTGTATATACACAATTCAGATAATATTAAAGCGGTAAAAGCATCATTTAGCACATTAGGCATATATCATGTAAAAATCAGATAATAAATAAAGCCAACTATAACAATTATTTTAAGCTTGAATTCTTGAACCCTGAACCAGTGGTTCTGGCAGTTGTTCCCCAGCAGAGTCGCCAGAGCTGTCACACCTCCTTTTTCCGCTCCCGCGGGGGGCGTAGGGAGTTTTCCAATTAAAGGACAATCGAAACGGGATTTGTTTATTTATTTCAGAGTCGCCACTTGGGAGATTTAGGGTGTCCCAAGTCACCAATTTAATCCCGAATCAAGGAAAATATTCGACTTTCCAAATGAAGTCTGCGAACCAGAAATTCTAAGTAAGGAATTCTGTTGACCCGAGGGAAGGTGTTAGGCACCCCCGAATCCCGTGGTTCTAGCACGGTCGCTTAAACTGTTGTAATGGCTAAAATATCTGATTTTAATACATGTTCAAAAACTATAGTGCAATTTTAAACTTTTAACCGCTTTTATTGTTATTATTATTATTTTTACAAGAATGTGAACATTGTTTAAAACATGTTTTTGGATTACGTCACATGAAATGCACCCGCAATCCGAAACACATTTTATTCAATGTTTTGGGATTTGGATTTGGGTCGCAAAAATGCGCACCCGTGTTTAAGAATGTATTATTATTAACATCGTGCCTAAAGCGATTAACGTATTATTATTTATGGGTAAGACCGTGGAATTCACTAAACAGTCCATCCCGAATTCTAAATACTCAATTAAACATTTATTGAGGGCCCCGCAATTGGTGCATTTTATTGGGCGAGGCTCATCTCATTTATTTTTAAAAGACAATCCTAAAATGCCTACATTATTTTCTATTAAATCTGTCTCTACAAAATAAAATAAAAAAATGTCTTAATTTATTTACATGCTGAAATTAACCAATAATATTTACTCTAAACAATATTTCTACCAAGTTCCTACTAGATGGCCTATTCGTTTGATTTTTGACTCGACGAAGTTACTACACCATTTATTTATTTAGGCAATATATGCAGATAGTTCAACTGTTAAGCTATCGTCGAATGTTCCACTATGTGTATTAAATAGCTACATGATTCTGATTTTTTGCAAGCTAAATAATTTGTACATACAAATAAAAATCAGAATATAATTAAAGCTAATTCAGAATTTCAACTCTTCATTTTTCGTATTCATGTTTCATATTCGGATTACAATAACCAGCTTTTCAGTTGTGTACCTGATATTGGAAGCAAAAGAAAATGAAGATGAGAATCAGCAGCAGTAATAACAGTACAACAAAGCAACAAACAGCCCAGCAACAGTAACAACCCAGTAACAGACCGGTGGAGTAGTAATCCCAAAACAAATGCTTCCAACATTTATGAAACAACAACAATTAATACTGATTTCAAACAATGAAGGAAAGCAGAATATTTTTTTTTGTTTTTTTTATTTGAAGGTTTGAATATTTTTCGGAATTTTTCTCTCTCTTAAATATTCAGATTTTTTTTCTCTATTTGTGTTTTTCTGTTCTGTCTATCTGTTCTTTTTTTCTTCAGATTCGTTCCTCTATATGTATTCTCTTCTTCTCTGTGTGTCTGTTTTCGTTTTGTGTTCAAGACTTCCTATATATAATCCCAACCCTTTAATCAATTAAAATCAATCCCTTTTCCCTACCAAACTCATTATCTTCCCACTCATCCCCATTACATTAAATAAATATATCATCACTACCCCATTATATTTTGTCCCCCATGCTTCACTAAACAAATACAAGATTCCTCCCCACTAAATTTTGTCTTGTCCCCCCTTTATATTAAACAACTATATCACAACTCACCCCATTACATTTTGTCCCCCATGCTTCACATAAAAAATTACAAAATGTACAATTCCTAAACTACCCCTCCGACCTTATTGCAATTACTAAACTACCCCTGAACGTACTGCGATTTACCAAATTACCCCCATCAGCTATAACAAATCAATTAATCAAACTCAACCAAAATATAGCCAATATGACCAATTTCTACATAAATTCAAACAACAAATCTCATGAACATGATTTCTTCAACATTTCAACAACAAAATCACATGAACATGATTTCTTCAACATTTCAACAACAAATCACATGAACACAAATTGAACAACAAAGAACAACTAAAATTTGATTGAACAAATTTTTTAGCAACAAACAAACCTATTTTCAGATTCAACAACAACAATCAAACAAGTATATTTAGATTTCCAAATTCAATAATATTGAACTTAAAATCAACTCTAACAACATTACAACAAACAATTCCTATATTAAACTTTAAATAAGATCATGAGACAAATTCAAGAAATAATCATAATTGATAAACAAGAAATCAAACTATACAAATTTCGGATTCAAGAACAATCAAACAAAGTATGAACATGAATTAAATCTATTTTAAACAACAAACATGACGGATTAAATGACTCAAACAACATTAATAATTTCTGGAAAATACATAACAACATGAAACAAATTGAAGAAATAATCAATTAAATTTCAATTTGAATCTAACAAACATTAAACTAACAAATTTTTACCTAAACAATAAAACAAACATGAAATAAACATGAAAAACAAATTAATTAATTTACCATTTGAATCTGAAAATTAAAATCAACAAAACACATGAACAAACTAAAAATTAATTCAAACGATAGACAAACAAAACAAGAATTGAATAATTTATTGATTCTGGATCCGAAAATAACGAACAAATATTACGGACAATAAATGAGATTCAAAAACCAACTAACCGAAAATGAAACGACAACAACGACCGATCGACGATGAACTCGTATGGACTGTTTTTACGACCCTATCCGAAACTCGAACAAACGAGATGGTTTGAATCTCGTTTTTGGACTGGATTGAAGCAACTGCAATGGGGTTTGTTTGGATGACGAAGAAGAAAACAGAAGCAGCTGGCCATGGCGAGCTGTAGCATCGCGGCACGGCGGCAACAGCAGCGGCATCGATGGAGCAGCAGTGACAGCAGCCATGGCGTCGTCTGCGGGGAAGGAGAAGCAGCGTGAAGCAGAAGCGTGCAGCCAGCAGCAACAATGGCGGAACTGGAGGATGCAGCTGCAACAGCAGCTCGACGAGGCAGCTGGAATAGAACGTCAACGACGGGCTGGTTGTTTGGAGCGACGGGGTCTGTTTGGACGTAAGAATGGAGCAGGTGGCGATGGGGTGGGGCAGCCATGGCAACCTGAGCTCAAGCTTGAGCTCGGCGAAGAAGATGAAGCAAGGGCAACGATGGTGAAGTTAAGGGCAGCCATGGATGAGCCTGAGCTTGCCGTGGAGAAGATGAAGACGCGAGGGGTTGTTTGGACGTGAGAATGGAGGGTAAAGGGCAGCCATGGGAGGTGGGGTTTGGAGCTTTGGAGAAGAAGAAGATAGGGAGGGGGGGCGGATGACTTAGCCTTTTTTAGGGTTTTCTTCTCCTTTTTTTTTTTGTTTTGTGTTGTTTGTAAGATAATAGGGGTGTTGGGTTATGGACTGGGTCGACCCAGTTCGAAATGGACTGGGTCGTTTGGGAAGATTGGGTATTTTTTGGGCTTGTAGCTTGAATTTGAAGAAGATGCCCAATTCCGACTTTCTTTATTTTTTGTT
The DNA here is from genome assembly GCF_000715075.1 of Nicotiana tabacum. Classification (NCBI taxonomy): domain Eukaryota; kingdom Viridiplantae; phylum Streptophyta; class Magnoliopsida; order Solanales; family Solanaceae; genus Nicotiana; species Nicotiana tabacum. The sequence goes on from NC_134097.1 coordinate 57,034,302, forward strand.
CTCTTTTCTTCTTTTATTTTTCTAAAACTAAATTATAAAAATACTTAAATTATTATTAAGAACTAAATTAAGTTATAAAAGCGCAAATTAACTCCAAATAACAATTAACGCACAATTAGGTAATAATTAAGCATAAAATTGTATATTTGGACATTAAATGCTAAAAATGCAAACGATGCCTATTTTTGTAAATTTTTATTTTTTGTAAACAAACTTAATTACTAACAAATTGTAGAATTAAATCCTACATGCAAAGTGCGACATATTTTTGTATTTTTTATTAATTTAGCAAATAAACATGCACAGACAAATACAAATAATTATTCAAAATATCACAAAATTGCACACCAAGAAAAAATTATTTTATTTTTGAATTTTTTGGGAGTAATTCTCATATAGGGCAAAAATTACGTGTTTACACAAACCATGTCAAATTTTTCTTAAATCATCTTAAAATTGAGATTTAAACCTCTTAAGTTGTATTTAATTTACTCCAACAACACCCGCTCGAAATGTATTTCAATTTCAGAAATTTAAACTTTCAAACTCGAGCTTAAGATAGCTTCGATGGTTTTCACTTTTCAATGAAGTTTTTCTCAAGTTTTAAGAGGTTGAGGTTTATACCCTGTTTGGCCAAGCATTTTTTTGAGCCAAAACTTTTTTTTTTTTTTTGCCAAAAGCATTTTTGAGCAAAAATTGAGGTGTTTGGCCAACCTTTTGGAAGGAAAAAAAGCGCTTTTGATGAGAAGCAGAAACAATTTTTGAGAAACATAAAAAAGTAGGTTCTCTCCAAAAGCACTTTTCTGAGAAGCACTTTTGAGAAAAATACACTTCAGTTTTTAAAAGCTTGGCCAAATAGTAATTACTGCTCAAAAGTGCTTTTCAAATTAATTAGTCAAACACAAACCGTTTCTCACCCAAAATACTTTTTTAAAAAGTACTTTTGAGAAAAGTACTTAAAATAAGCTAATTTTAGAAGCTCGGCCAAACAGGCTATTAATGTCAATGAAAAGTCCCCGTCAATCTATACTATATTAAAAGCACGAAGGCCCTTAGCGAAATGTCGTTCGCCTTTTTTACCCTTTAAGAATTAATTTTGCACTAGACAAAAAAGTCATTTAACTCATTTTCCTAATATTTAGGACTTGAAAATTAATTACTATATTTTAAGTATTAAATCATTCCTTATTTAAATTGGGTAGAAAATCCTAAAATTTAGGACTTTAAAATCAATTTAACTTTTACCTTATATTAATCACTTAAAAACAAAAACACCAACGTTTCCTTTCATTAACAAGAGATATATTACCTATTATATATTTTCTTAATTCTACAATATCAGTAAAATACTATTACCAATGAATTAATATTTTCCTAGAATAGATTATTGAAACTTAAAACTAACGGTTTTTTTTGTCTCAATTATAAATAAACAAAAACTGTAGTCCTTGGAGTATGTGTCAAGTAGTATAAGAAATAATTTATTGAATAGACAATTAACTATTTCTTAATATTTAACAGTTAAATGAATTAAAATTTTATGCATTAAAATCTTTCTTATTTGAATTATGCAGAAAGTTCTACCATTTACAGCTTTAAAACTGTTTAGAGTTTACTTTATACAAATCTATGTTTAGGAGTTTAAAATTAATTAAAATTTTACTTATTAATTTTTTTCTTATTTAAATTATGTAAAAAGTCCAAAACCTTTAAAAATATTAAGAGTTTATTTTATGTAAATCTTACACTTAAAAACTTATACTATATTAAAAGCACAAAGGTCCTTGGCGAAATGTGTTCGTCTTTTTTACCATTTTAAAATTAGAGTTCACCCTAGACAAAAAAAGTTATTTAATTATCTCCCTAAGATTTAGGACCTTTAAATTAACTAATTTTTTTGAAGAATTTAAAATAAACTATATAACCATATTCTATTTACCAACGCCATATCTTTTAGACAAGATAATTACTTTCGCTGTCTTTTAATTTTGATACAAAGTTAGAAAGATTCTAAGTCTATATGAACGAACACTATGTATCTTGATTACAAAAAACAAATATTACCACCATGTAAGAAATAAACATATAGATTTCAAGGGGGGAAAAAGACTCAACCCAAGAAAAAAATCAGAACATATTTTAAATCTTTAAATCTCTTTGTTATATAAAAATAATTTATTTTCTACATAAAATATTTATTTTAGAATGTTGACGAATTAAATTAGGTTTTATTTATTATTCTTCATGGAAATGGAAAACTAATTATACTTACTTATAATCTATAATCGTAATAAATATTGTTTACTAAACCTTCCTCTACGTTAGAAAAATCAATTCTTTAAATATATAATTCTCTACTATATACCACGTCCTTTTTATATTTAGCAAGTATTTTAAATTTGTAATATCTTTTGTTATAAAAAGTAGCTTACCTTCAATTTTCTACATAAAATATTTGTGTTAGAATCTTGAAGATAAATTAATTGTGAAAAGGTTACCATTTATTTTAAAGCTTCATTATTTTTTGTATTCATTATTTGATAATTAATAAAAAAAAATGTTATTATTTCCTTTTAGGGTGATTTTAGGAATGCACTATATCTCCTTTTCAAAAATTTAAGTTATTATTCTATTTTTCAAGCTTTTAATATTTTTAAGAAAAATAATAACTATTTAATTAATATTATTGGATGAAGATCTAAGAAAATTTGTTTAAAGAACAACTTCCTGAAGACTGGCCTAATTAGGTGATTGAAGTTTTATGAAAAATTACATTATTTAGTAGATATATTTGGGAATGTAGTGACGTATCTACCGAATAAACAATCAGGTTAAATATTTATATCCAGTAGTTAAAGTTTATAATATTTTGATGAAATAAAAATTTTGACAAATTATGACGTAATATAATACTATCATTGGTCTAATTGATATTCGAAATTTGTATTACTTGTATTCCAAAGAGACATTAGACGAGATACAACATCATGACATATTTATTTCTTATTTCACAAGATATTATATTATATAACTAATTCAACTATATTCATCATCTTTGTATGTTAAGAAGATATTGTTTCAATGTATACAATAATTTATTTATTTTATATATTTTATACTGAATGACGCGAAACACACGTGCAACGCACGTACACTAAAGCTAGTACTATATTAAAAGCACGAAGGCCCTTAGCGAAATGTTCTTTGACGGGAGTCCATAACTGGGGGTGGTTACAGGAATGGACCCATACAGTGGATCTTGAAGTTTTGTCCCCATCTTTAAATTGAATTTTACATAAATATATTTAATTATAAATATACTTACACTTTTAAAGAGAGTTTTTTAAAATTACATATCTCATACATAATTACCAATTGTATATAGTAATTGTTATAAATATATTATATTATGGATGTTCATTTAGTACTCCGTTGTAAATAATCTTCCTGAAGAAGCTTATCCATATGGGACTCCACCGTAAATATGTTTATTTATTTAGTACTCTATTGGAAATAAGCTTCCTGAAGAAGCTTATCACTTCGGTACCAGGTTATGGATAAACATTACTCTAGGTAGAAGATTATCCATATCTGGTATAGTAGCAGCTTGCAGTAGCAACTTACATAGCAACTTGCAGTAGCAGCTTACACAACAGCTTGCGTAGCAGCTTGTAATAGCAGCTTACACAACAACTTGTAGTAGCAGCTTGCGTAGCAGCTTACACAGCAGCTTGCGTAGCAGCTTACACAACAGCTTCCTTTTTTCTATAAATAGAAGAGATTTTAGTTCATTATGTACATGAATTTGAAGTTGAACAATATATCAGTTTCTCTCTATACTTGTCTTTACTTTACAATCTTTATTTTATAACACGTTATCAGCACGAGACTCTGCCATCTCGAGCAAATACTTTGAAAGTATCAAAGGTACGAACTTTCTTTTTGTAAATAATGCCAAATCTTTCTAAACGTGAATTTGTAGTATTGGATATATCGGGCAAAAGCTACGTGTCTTGGGTGCTTGATGCTGAAATTCATCTTGATATGATGGGTCTAGCAGACACCATCAAAGATAAGTTATGCGTTTTACTTGCTATGTGTGCTACTGCCATTAAAATAAAATAAAAAAGGTACTTAGGAACCTAGTAAGTGAGCCATAATCATTGGACGAGATTCTGGAGCATTTTATGAATTTTAAAACACTATAATTTGTATATCTTTATGTTTCATTTTTCATTTACTCGTTTTCGAATTAAGATTTTAATTTTACTCCAAAAGAGTAATATTGCATAGGAAACTATAAAGTGGATGACATTGTTAGATCCACTTATACTCCAGCAGAGTTTGCAAGAAATATACAACCACCGGAAGTGGTTATATTTCGTATATCTCATTGTAATTATATTTTGTTAACTACCAGAAGTGGTATATGCCTATGATCACCAGAAGTGATAATTTAGGCTTTCTATGGTTACAATTGAAGATAAACTAGAGAAATATTCTCTATAGTACACGCATGCCTCGATTTGCTCCTGAAGTAGCATTATTGTAAAAGAACTTCTAAGACATCACACGATTTGGTGTGATTAATGCACGTTCAAATAATTATGTTCCGTTCCCTGAAGGATGAGAACTTTTGATAAATATTAGCCCATTCCTGAAGTAAATGTGACAATATTAATAAAGGGCGTAAATAGGAACACGTTTTTGATGTGAATATATTACAATTCACCTCTAGAAGAGGTAATATGATTGAAGGAATATATACTCAATATTTCGTATTTAAATTTGCTCCTAAAGAAGTAACACAATTAAAATTTTCTCCTGGAGCAGGAAAATATTATGAAACTGTGTCTTTCTGTGCTTAAACAAAATAATAAGCTATTCAAAATTATTTTTGAAGCACATTTTCATTCCCTGGAGTGAATGAAGAAATACCACAACTCACCTCCTTAAGAGGTAGAATAACAAAGGATATAAATTTTGTTTTTGTGGCATAAAAATCATTACCGCACGTACCCGTTGTACATAAAATATCTTGAATAATTTTATTAAATATCATTCTAAGGAAAAAAGCATTCTTGTAGAATGCTTTGTACTACAACCACATTAATATTTTATGGTTAGTTATCGAGTTCCCCGAAGGAAATAACAACTCATGTATCTTTCCCTGAAGGATGTAATGATTATGTGGTTGCCGCTTTGATATAAAATATTCAGATGTTAATGGCGTTTCTCCCTGAAGGAGATATTTGTCACAAAGTTGGTGGTAAAAATACTGAAAATTTTAATTTCTTACATTTATAAATTTATAATGTCTTTATAATGTTCATTTTATTAAGAATTTCTCTCATGATACCAGAAGTGTCTGAGCAATATTTGATAGTACAAAATATATCAACAACTCCTGAAGAGCTAACTGTTTGTCTAGAAGACATATGACACCAGTAGTATCTGATAAATATTAAATTATGGATAATAAATGAAGGCTCTCGAAGAGTTTATATACAAATATGTCATTCATATTATATGATTATGGTCAAAACATATGTTGTAGTAAACCTGAAGTTTACTAATACAAATGGCTATCATATTGAGACTACAAATGATTGGAAGATTGATAATCTTCATGTTTCCACAATCATAGGGGGTAAAATAATATGTATGTGAGAAGTTACCCGCCTTATTCTTTAATTTGTACTATATCATGTATCACAGTAAACCAGAAGTTTACTAAGAGATAGCACATGACATGATAAACTTGAAGTTTTCATTTGCCATTTTAAATGAGCTATTTGAGAATTCAGATAAGCATATACTAAAGAACTAGAAGATTCTTCAGGAATTCTCATGTGTTGCTTGTTCTCATAATGAATTGATTATACCAGCTAAAGTTGGGACTAAGACCCCTGATTCTGAAATATATAAAAGGTGAATATGGGCCCGTTCACCTATCATGTGAACCACTTATAGGTGCATATATGAGATGGTTACATGTGTAATTATTGTTAACCTGCAGTTTGGCATTTGGGATTGCTTTTCTCGATTAAGAGCATAATTTTCAGATTATGAAATCAAGACAGTTCATCTTGATAATGCTGGTTTATATCCAAGCTGGTTTAGCATTGAATACCTCTTATTAATGGCTAAACCATTTCTTATGAGAACAAAGCTTCATGTGTTGGTCTAAGATTTTCTAAATTGCATATAGCAGCACTTGTATGCATCAGATCAACAATATATGATAAGTCATCCCTTCACAATTGGTTTAGGATCAGAAACCAAATATTTTTACTATCTTTTGTTGCGTGGCATATGATTAATTTCTCTACCATAATACACAAAGATATGTTTCCCAAAGATGATTGGGGATATATGTTAGTTTTTCTAACATTTGGGGGATGGAATAAACAGTTGAAAAATATGCTATATGAATCGAATTATCATGATCCTCACTTAGAAGATAATTCAAGTCGAATGCCAGAAGCATTTGCTGAATCAAAATTAAATATCATATTTCAGCTGCAAATGCTCCTATTAAAATTAAAGTCCCTGAAGGATAGAGTTTACTGTACGCATGAAGCGTGGTAGACCAATCGGTTCTAAAGGTAACAATCCTTGAAAAATAGTAGGAGCTAATGATCAAAATGAGGAGGAAATAAGCTCTAGAAGAGCCAACGACATAATATTTCATGAAACTCCCGAAAAAGTTCAGGTACCTGAAAATAAAGAAAGTGATAAGATCTCCACAAGTTATGTCGCTTCGGAACTGACACAAAATGATCGTCAACGATATATTTAATACAATATAGTGCACAATATTGTGAACGATTGTGAGGATCGGACTAGCAGTCCAGACACTTGAAGATGTCATACCATTTAGATACACGTCTTAACCTATATGACTTATTTGGCTAAATCTATATGAAGATCCTTGAAGGATTGAAAATGCCCGAAGCATATAATTCAAAGTCTTGAGAAATGTACTCGATCAAATTATAAAGATCTTTGTACGGTTTAAAGCAATCTATGTGCGTGTGGTATAATTGCCTCAGTAAATATTTGCTGAAAGAAAGTTACATAAATTATGTGATTTGTCCATGTATTTTTATAAAGAAAATGTCATCAAAATTTGTTACACTTGCTATTTATGTTGGTGACATAAATCTTATTGGAACTCCGGAAGAGCTCCAAGAGGGTCTTAAAAATACTTTTACATGGACAAAGTGTACCCATTAAGTACACCAATGAATATTCAATCACTTGAAGTGAATAAGGATCTGTTCCAACCTCTAGAAGAGGATGAGGAGCTCCTTGGTCCTGAAATACTCTATCTCGGTGTAGATGGTGCACTTATTTATCTTGCTAATGCTAACAAAAGTGGTGCAGATCGTATTGGTAATGCAGATGCAGGTTATTTATCTGATCCCCATAAAGCTCGATCTCAAACCGGCTACGTATTTACGTATGGAGGTACTATCATATCATGGCGCTCCACAAAGCAATCTATTGTTGCTACTTCTTCAAATCACGCTAAGATAATAACTATTCATGAAGCAAGTAGGGAATGCATATGGTTGAGATCAATAATTCATTTTATTCGAGAAAAATGTGGTTTGAAATGTGAGAAAAAACCCACAATTTTATACGAAGACAATGCTGCATGCATAGCCCAATTGAAGAGAGGATTTATAAAAGGAGATAGAACGAAGCACATTTCACCAAAATTATTCTACACACACGATCTTCAGAAAAGTGGTGACATTGATGTGCAACAAATCCGTTCAAGTGATAATCTAGCAGATTTATTCACTAAATCTTTGCCAACTTCAACTTTTGAGAAGATGGTATACAAGATTGGAATGCGGAGACTCAAATATTTGAAACAAGGTTTTCATCAGGGGAGTAAAATACGCGATGCACTCTTTTTTCCTTACTAAGATTTTTTCCATGGGATTTTCCTTATAAGGTTTTTAATGAGGCACCTAGCAATGCGTATTACTAAATATGTGTACTCTTTTTCCTTCATTAGGATTTTTTTCCCACGTGATTTTTCCTAGTAAGGTTTTAATGAGACACATTATCTTTTAATGAACATCCAAGGGGGAGTGTTATAAATATATTATATTATGGATGTTCATTTAGTACTCCGTTGTAAATAATCTTCCTGAAGAAGCTTATCCATATGAGACTCCACCATAAATATGTTTATCTATTTAGTACTCTATTGGAAATAAGCTTCCTGAAGAAGCTTATCACTTCGGTACCAGGTTATGGATAAACATTACCCTAGGTAGAAGATTATTCATATCTGGTATAGTAGCAGCTTACACAACAGCTTGCAGTAGCAGCTTACACAGCAGCTTGCAGTAGCAGCTTGCGTAGCAGCTTACACAGCAGCTTGTAATAGCAGCTTACACAGCAACTTGTAGTAGCAGCTTACACAGCAACTTGCGTAGCAGCTTACACAGCAGCTTCCTTTCTTCTATAAATAGAAGAGATTTCAGTTCATTATGTACATGAATTTTAAGTTGAATAATATATCAGTTTCTCTCGTATACTTGTCTTTACTTTACAATCTTTATTTTATAGAAGTAATATATTAAGCTCCATTATTTTTTATTTTATCTTGCTCTTCTTCGTCCCCCAAATTTCAAGCCTCTTCCCCCACACTGAATATACTAATTCCACCATTAAAAGTTAAAACTAAATACATTATTAGAGTTGAGGAAGGAATTGGCAACGAGTAAAATGCAGGACAGAAAGAAAATTAGAGTTGTTAAGGACTAAAGACATAGTTCTTATGTTAACAGTGTGAAAGACTGAGTGAATTTTCTTTTGCGTTGTATACTCAGTTGAAATTTCAAGATTTGAATTGGAATTAGTTCTTATGTACAACATAAACAAAATCATGTGATTATAAGAGCTTAAACTCCATTAACATTAAGGAATAAACTTCGAAGCTTTGAATTTAAAAATAGGATTTTATAAAATTATTATATGTTTGGATTGAATGTTATTACAAATGATTGAAAATATTTTTTATAGTTTATATCTCAATTTTTATAGAATTTGGTGAAGATGAGAGTTGGTTTTGGTTAGAATTTTCTATTGAAGCTCGAAAAGAAGAAGAATAATGTCGTATAAATAAGTTGTAAGTATTTTACATGTAACTTGTATGTTACTTGTATGTTTAAATCATTGAACATATAGTAACATATATATGAAATATAAAATACATACAAATGGTATACAAAATACATACAACTAGGGGTCTGCATGAAAAACCAAAATTCGAACCAAATCGAAAATCGACACAAAAAATCGATAATATTTTGGTTTGATTTGGCTTTGATTTTGAATTTAGAAACCAATCAAATTTGGTTTAGTTTTGATTTTAAGCAAAAAATAATCAAAAAAATTGAACCAAACCGACTATAGATATACTTTGTTAAAACTTCCTTATTACACACACAAACATATATATAATTTTATATAATTTTTTTACAATTTTTTATGGATATTTAATTTTTTGCACTCGTAGTTGGTAGTCTAGTTCTTCACCATTGTAATAATTAATTTTTTTGCCTTTACATTTTAACTTGGTGGTAATTTTATTTCGTGAAGTCCAAAAATTTATTTCATGTTAAAAATAACTTGTCTTTAATATAGAGCTTAAATTACTCATCACTATTTAATTCAATTATATATCATCAATATATCTTGGTAAATGGAAAGACTCTTTTAAAGAATAATTAGTTTAATAGTGTTATGTTAAAATATAGTCGGCAAAATATCTGCTTGACAAATGTGTCATATTTAAGAGAAAAAAACCGACAAAAAGTCGAAATAGCTGAAAAATCGACAAAAACTTACATAAATCGAACCTATAAAAAAAGAGTTAATTGATTTGGTTTGGAATGAGGCACATATTAGAACAAGATGGCAGACATACTCCCATAAATTGTTGAACGAGAAAGGGAACAAGAGCATCGTATTGGGTGAGTTGGAGCACTCCGAGAGTTAACGTGATTTTGAGTATTGTAGGCGTATTAAGGTAGAGAAGGTGGAGAGGGCGATGTGTAAGATGAGCGGGGGAAGAGAGACGGGACCAGATGAAATCCCAGTAAAATTTCGAAAAAATGCGGGCCGAGCTGGCTTGGAGTGACTTGCTGGGTTGTTTAATATTATTTTTAAGACAAAGAGGATGCCCGAAGAATGGAGATCGAGTATGATGCTTCCATTATACAAGATCAAAGGCGATATTCAAAATTGCAACAACTACATGGGTATAAAGCTATTGAGTCACACTATGAAGGTTTGGGAGAGGGTGGAGGAAGCTAGGGTGAGAAAGAACGTGTCTATTTCCGAAAACTAGTTCGGATTCATGCCGGGGCATTTGATGACGGAAGCTATCCATATTGTGAGGAGATTAGTGGAGTAGTATAGGAGAGAAAGAAGGACTTGTGATCTTCATTGTTCTTGAAAACGCGTATGATAAAGTCACGAAGGAGGTTTTGTGAAGGTGCTTGAAGGTTAGGGTCGTCCTGGTAGCGTACACTAGGATTATTAAGGATATGCATGATGGTGCTAAGAATCGGGTGAGGACTGTGGGCGGAGACTTGGAACACTTTCTAGTTGTGATGGAGTTGCACTAGGGATCTGCTCTTAGCCCGTTCTTATTTGCCCTGACATGGACGTGCTGACACGACACATCTAAGGGGAGGTGACATGGTGCATGTTATTTGCAGATGATATAGTGTTGATCAACAAGACACGAGGAGTGGTTAATGCAAGGTTGGAGGTTTAGAGACACACTATGGAGTCTAAATGTTTCACGTTGAGTAAGACCAAAACAAAGTACTTGGAGTGCAAATTCACTGACAAGACTCTTGAAGCTGGCGTGGATGTGAAGCTCGATACTCAAGTCATCCCCAAGAGAAGTATTTTCAAGTATCTCGGATCTATTATACATGGTGACGTGGAGATTGACGAGGATGACACACATCATATTGGAGCGGGATGGATGAAGTGCAGGCTTGCATCCAGTGTTCTATGTGGTAAGAATGTGCCGCAAAAACTTAAGGGTAAATTTTACAAAGTAGTGGTTCAACTAACCCTGTTGTATGGGGATGAGTGTTGGCCAGTCAAGAGCTCCCATGTGCAGAAGATGAAATAAAAAAAAAATAAGAATATTGAGATAGATGTGTGGGTATACCAGGAGAGATAAGATTATGAATGAAGTTATTCAGAACAAAGTGGGAGTGGCCTCCTTGGAGGACAAAATGTGAGAGTCGAGGTTGAGATGGTTCGGACATGTTAAGAGGGGAAGCATTGACTTATCTTGGTGCCCACGAATATGCGGCCGCAAAGATAATTATGTGGCCGCAGGTTTCCTCCTATTAAGTCATGACCCAAATCGATGAGCTACGACGGGCACCCAGTGTTTTACTTAACCGAGTATCTACGTAACGTATCTTTCTTATCATACTATCATGGATAAATGAGCCAGAAAGGCCGTCATAAGATAACTAGGATAAAACATAAGGGATAACTCGGCATAGGATGAACCAACATGGTATACAAATTTATATATGTGACATACGAGCCTATATGACCGAAATGATCATTTATGCACTCAAAACATAGGCTTACAAGGCCATACAATATTCACGACCCAAACCGATGGGCCGCGACGGGCACCCGATGCCTTACACAACCAAATACCAACATAACGTATCTTTCTTATCATACCTTCATGGGTAAATGAGCCAGAAGGGCCGTCATGATATAATTAGAATAAAATATACTATACTAAGTCTCCAACAGCTTCACTCATATCCAGTTATATTTGAGAAAAAGAAAGCCAGTTTTAATCCAACAGATAATAGAGATCTCTAATGTGACATTAGAATGTATTCACAGTCCGGATTCAAGTAAGAAAATTCCACTCCAGTTTAAGCTAAACAATACCACCAACAAGTTAAAGAAACTCTAAACGGATACGAACAACCAAACTTCAGTATCACTGAAACATTGATTAAAAGAATCACCAGCATAATTCATGTCTGCCGTATAAGCCATTATAAATACAATGGGAAAGATGACTTTCCAAACTTGGAAAAGGAAAAAAAAATTGAAGGAATTATCTGTATGTTAACCAACCAAGGAAAAAAAAAGAGCACGCCATTTTTGCAACTGCTGAATCATTTATCCCACTAAAGAAAAGAATCAGTACAGAAATGCATATCTTGTGTCAAGAACTTCCAATAAATCCTTTACTTCCACTGAAACCTCTACTGTCTTTTTTCGTCCTACCCATTTCCATTTCCATTTCCCTCGTCTGTTGGCCTTCGCTGCTTGATCCAGAAGGATATAAACCATACTCACTTGTTGGATTACTGTATTGGCCAGTGCTGCCATATTCCTGGCTTCCTAATGCCATCTTCCTGAATTTTTTCATGTCTTCGTTATACTGTGATGCGTCATAATCTGAACTTCCATGTGAACTGTATACTGTGCTGTGTCCAGGTCTAATCCCTTCATTAAGATCGGACAATGACACATCTCCTTCCAGAGCTCTGACAACCTGCTCATTTTCGCAACAATAAATCAAGTTTAGCAATCTGCATGTGGACTAAAACCGTGGACCAAATGTCTAGCATACACCCCCATGTATTAAGTTGAGCCCACATGGTAGTTTTAACTGTAAATATTTCTAGGTCTACATGAGGTTGAAACTTGAAACATCATCAAGATCTCCTTAATCGAATGTGTTCAATGCTACATGACACAAAGTTTCAGTGCTTATTAACTACTGGAAACAACTCTTTTGAAAAGGATTGTCACCTGACTCATGCGTGGTCGACGCCTTGCTGAATGACGCACACAAGCAGCAGCACAAGCAACCATCCGAGCTACCTCATTATGGTTATAATCATTTCCTAAACGTGGATCAATTAGGGAATCAAACTTCTCGTCTTCAAGAGCTCGTGTAAGCTGAGGCCTTGCCTGTAACAGACAAAGCAGGTAACTAACATCTGCTATCATGAACGAAGAACCACTGACGGTAAGGAAAAGGTAGAAAACAACGATAAGCAGAAATATTTTTCTTTTGCCACTACTACTCACCCAGTCAACTAAACTATCATCCATGTATGTTTGACTAGAGTCAACAGGACGACGTCCGGTGATCAACTCTAGAAGCATTATTCCATAGGAGAATACATCAGACTTCTCCGTAAGTTTTCCAGAAGAAGCATATTCAGGAGCCAAATACCTGGAATCAAACAATAACAGAAAGATAAAATTAGGGTCCACTGAAGCAACTGCAAATCTAATGGGAATAAACACATCAGCATCTCTAGCAATCATCATCATGGACATTTTCTAAGGACCAAATTGACTGGAATATCAAACAGGGATCAAGGAATGGAAGTAACGGAGCAATGCCAAGGATCAATTATCAACTCAGTTTTACCACAGGAAAACAGAGACAGGCAAACGTATCAAATTAGAAGTAATTGCACCATTACCCCAAAATTCGCATCACTCAAGTAGATACATGAATATCAGTTTTACACACAAGAAAACAGAGACGGAGAAATGTGCTAAAATGCAAAAGATTTAAAGCACCACCCAAAAGTTTTCATCACTCTAGTAGAGACATGAGCATCAGTTTTGCCACAAGAAAACAGAGACTAAGACTGTAATAAATTACAAAAGAATTAAAGTATTACCCAAAAGTTCCCATCACTCTAGTAGAGACATGAGTATTAACATCAGATGTTAACTTCGCAAGTCCAAAATCGGCAACCTGAGAAAAGACACAAGATTCATTTTTCACTTAGAAATGCAAAGAATACTCTTCATACAATTATCAGTTTCTCTAATAAAGGAACTCTCTTTTTTTTTTTACACCTGACACCTACTTTATTATACCTTCATATTTTTGTACTTCATAAGATTGGCAGTTCAGTATTTTCCTTGTAGCTTCAAATCTAGTTCGGAAAAGGGTTAAAAATACCCCTAAACTATTGGAAAAGGTTTAAAAATATCATTCATCCAACTATTGGGCTAAAAATATCCCTTCATCCACCTTTTTCGTTCACTTATGTCCTTTGACCGTTAGGTCAATGCTGAATTAAAAATAATTATTATTTAAATTACACGTGGCAACTTTTTATTGGCCAAAATTAAAACATTTAACCCATTAGAAAGACTCACCCATATCTACCAGTTTTTCATACTAACCTGCTTCAAACACTAACTCGGCCCGAACAAAAAGTTCAACTAAAAAAAAAAGAGGCCCCACTTCTATCAAACTCCATGGAAAAAAAGCTCCATCGAAGTTGCAGCGAATATATAAACGCAAATTTACGATGTGACTTTCTTTTTCTTGTTATGGCATCCAGTTCAATTTACATGATAGACACAAATTACATTATATTCAAGATGAGTTTAATTTAATCACTTTTACAAAACAGAAAGATCTCAAAGTGATTGTTTGGAAGATATCATAAACCGTTGGACTACCCCTAGTTTTCCGACCCACATTATTGTCAAGAAAACCATTGGCTCATTCATGCTAGGTTTTTCTTGTTTGTTTAATTTGTTCATGAACCTTTATTCGATGATAATGCTATACATGAGACTAATCAAGAAAATGAACACATGTAAATCCATGGGTTAGATGGAAGTGAGACGTCTTTTTTTTATTTGAACTTTTTATTCGGGTCAGGTTAGTGTTTGGGGCGGGTTAGTCCGAAAAACGGGTAGATATGGATGGGTCATCCTAATAGGTTAGGTGTTTTAATTTCGACTAATAAGGAGTTGTCACGTGGAATTTAAATAATTATTTTTTAAATTCAGCATTGACCGTTTCTAACGGTCAAAGGGTATAAGTGAACCAAAAAGGTGGATAGAAGGGTATTTTTAGCCCAATAGGTGGATGAAGGATATTTTTAGACTTTTTTCAATAGTTTAGGGGCATTTTTGACCCCTCTCCGAATCTAATTTTAATTAGAAAAAAAATATGTTAAGGTCCTATACTAACCAAAACATTTGACCCTCATAACTCAAAATATGAGGGACAATTTGAGATGGAGGCAGTAAGAACTAAAAGTTAGTCTTGCATGCATTACTGGCAGGATCTCATGTATGTAAAACAGATGAAAGCTAACCCTTGAAGTAAAATGGAGGAGGCAAACTGTGATTCTCAATAAATATTCAAAACTCTCTCTTTTTAGTTGAATAATGAATAAGACCTTTACCTTAGCCTCAAAGTTAAAGTCAACAAGTATATTTGCTGCCTTGATATCTCGATGAATGATTTTAGGTTGACCTATGTAAAACAGAGCAATTCATTTAACACAGAGAACTTTCTGACATAAAGTCCTTAAAGAATTTTCCAAATAAGTAAACATGATATCTGCAAGAACAGGATAAACAATACATACAGTCTTCATGCAAATATGCCAGTCCTTTAGCAGATCCTAGAGCAATCTTCAGTCGGATGGGCCAATCCAATGGAGGCCTTCCCTTTCCTGGAATATTTCAAAAGTGCGTAACAGTAGATTGGATCAAGAATATCAAGTTAAATGCATTATAATGGCAGTAAATTTTTTGATGGTGTAAGGTAGCAAATGAATGTACCATGTAAGTGGAATTCCAAGGTGTTATTTGGAACAAACTCGTAGACAAGCAGTCTCTGGGACCCAGTTATGCAGTATCCAACTAGAGAAACAAGATGTTTGTGATGTACTCGGCTAATGATCTCAACCTCTGCTTGGAATTCACGCTCACCCTGTCCACTTCCAGCTTTTAGCTGTTTGACTGCAACCTCTTTGCCATTAGGAAGGACCCCTCTATGCACATAGCCAAAACCACCTTGTCCGAGAAGGTTAGCATTCGAGAAGCCATCAGTTGCCCGCACCAATTCCTCATATGTGAATGTGCTCTTTGAGAATCCTAAAACCATTCCAGGAGAAGGTGGTGGAAGTGGATCAAACCCCGAATAATTGGACGAAGCTCCACTGCTGCTCATGTAAGGTGGAGGCGGAGGAGGTTGAAGTGAAGAAGCGGTAACTGGAGAGTGTGGAGGTCGTGAAGCCCCTGCAGGTGGCGGAGATGGTTTTGGTGGAATTGAAACAACATGATCGGCAGGTGATGGAGCATTATGTTGCCAATGGTGCACAGGGTCACCATAAGGGTCAGCTGGCAAATGACATAGACACAGTCATGAGTATAGAAAGATCAGATTATCAATTGACATTAACACATTCACCTTTGCATAATCGAATACTTAATATATTTTTAAGCAGTTTATTTATAGCTAAAAATTAGCTTAAGCTTTTAAAAAAGCATGTTTCACTAGCATGTTTCTCGTACTTTTTTAATCAAGCGGATTCAAACCTCATACCAAATGATGCCAATTCAAAAAAATAATAATACTGTAATAATCATAATCTATGCCACTCCCAAGATTGCCCCAATGAACCAAGCAACATTACACGATGAATCCCGATTTGAAAAGAATAGATCTTACCTTTATACCCCATAGGTGGTGGTTGTGCAGGAGGATAGTACTCAACTGGACCATGATTTCTCCTCTTCTTCCTCCTGCTGCAACATATGAACAACAAACTCAACACTGCCAGAATCAGAACGCCCCCAATGGCTATTCCCACCACCAGTCCGGTCGATACGCCCGAGGACCCTTCATCTGACGCCGGTGAGGAAGTCGACGAACCTCCTCCTCCTCTAGGACCCGCCGGAGACCTCCCTGACCCTGAAGGTGCCGGCGGTGAAGGCGAAGAACCAGACGGCGGAGAAGGTGGCGAAGGAGGAGACCCAGATGGTTCTGGGGTTGATTGTGTTGTTGGTGGAGGTGGGGTGGAGGAGGAAGGAGCAGAGGTGGAAGGTGGTGGAGGAGAGGCAGAGGCCGTGGGCGGAGGAGTGGTGGCCGGTGGCGTAGGGCTAGTAGGAGGAGGAGCTTGTGCAGGAAGAGCTGGTGGTGAGGCCACCGCAGTTGGCGGCGGAGAAGTAGAGTTAGTAGGAGGCGCCGGAGGCGATGTGGGAGCAGGGGAAGCTCCCGGCGTCGGAGAGGACATTTCCGGAGACTACTTTTTATATATAAAAAAATCCAAGAAAACTAACAAACCAATGCAATTACACAGTTACAGAATAATAAAAAGGGAAAATTTTCAAAACTGTTTGGGCAAAGTTTGGCTTTAGCTTTTGCTCTCTGTTTACTCCTTAAAGAAAGCGTAGCGTATAGTAGTCGTTAGGAACAGAAGACGAAGATGTTTCAATTATTTAGTATTTATTTAATAGCTATGCTCTACTGGAAATTAAACTAATACTACAATATATATTTACCTTATGAGAAATGTTTTTTAAATTAACAAAAAGCTGAGATGTTGAATTGCTTTTTCTGGTTTTCAAAGCTAACTGTGTTTGTATGTTTGTGCGATCACATGGAAGGTGGGGCCCTGTCGAGATGTAGGAGAATAATCTGAGCGAGACACGCCTGGCCCTCGCGTGACACGTCTGGCCCGCGCATTCCCTTGTCTTTTCGTTTTTCTGATTGTTTTCATTTTCATTTGTGGGATAATTGGCTCTTAGTTGGGATGTTCCTCTTCTTTATCGTTTTTCTTTTCCTTTTTGTTATTAAATTTATTTTCTCTGTTGGACAATAAGGTAAGTTCGGTGCTCTGTCGTCTGGTGCCGGTCCCCGTTGGTATTGCTGCTTTTTTTTTTCTTTTTTTTTTTTTCTTTTTTTGGGTTGGTATTGCTTTCTAATCCCACCGCATATTGTTATGACACTTATAGCCCGTTCGGCCAAGCTTCTAAAATTAACTTATTTTGAGAAGTGCTTTTCTTAAAAGTATTTTTTTTAAAAATGCTTTTGGTGAGAAGTAGTTTGTGTTTCACTAATTAATTTGAAATGGAAAATTTTCGTTCCTATACCATATAGGAAACTATATTACCAAATATGTTCATAGTTTGCATATTACCCGTCATGCTAATAGTATTTCTACAAAATATAGACAATTCATTAAATAAAGAATCATTGTAGCTGTAGGCTTCCTTATTTATGCGCGCTAATATTGGAGAATTAAATATTCTCACTCCCCCAAGTTTCTCTCTCCAAATCCCACCATCCCACTCACGTATCAAACCACACCCCACGATTTTCTCTTCATTCACCCACGATTTTCTCTTCTAAAACCAGCGAAAATCTGTAACTCCTCCATCATTGACAACCATTAAAAGGCTTTGAAACTTTGAATTCGAATTTGGTTTTCAAAAGACATTGTTTGTTTGGATTGGACGTTGTTGCAAAGAATTGAGAATTCTCTCTGCGTCTCTCTCTATCTCTCAATCCCAAATTTCAGTAATATAACAACAACAACAACAACAACGATCCAGTATAATCCCACAAGTGGGGTCTGCGGAGGGTAATATGTACGCAGACCTTACCCCTACCCCGAAGGGTAGAGAGGCTGTTTCCAGGAAACCCTCGGCTCAAAAAAGCAACAGGAGCCGATATATTAGTACCATAAAAATGCATAATAAAATAACAACAATATAAGAGATATGAAATACAGAATACGAAATACGAAATAGATGGCTGGTATAGTAAAACTAGCAGGTAAAGCCCTGCATCAATAGACGATCAATGTCATTCTTAGTCTAACTCCTAACTGGCTAGTCTCACTATATTGTGCTATAGAAATATTCATAAGTTTCTCCTAACCTACAACCTTAATGCTCGACCTCCATAATTCCCTGTCAAGGGCCATGTCCTCAGTAATCCTAAGTCGCGCCATGTCCTGTCTGATCACCTCTCCCCAATACTTCTTAGGTCGCCCTCTACCTCTCCGCGTGCCCACTACAGCCAGTCGCTCACACCTCCTCACCGGTGCATCAGTGCTCCTCCTCTGAATGTGCCCGAACCATCTGAGTCTTACTTCCCGCATCTTGTCCTCCATGGGGGCCACGCCCACCTTCTCTCGAATATCTACATTCCTAATCTTATCCATCCTTGTATGCCCGCACATCCACCTCAACATCCTCATCTCTGCTACTTTCATCTTCTGGATGTGTGAGTTCTTTACCGGCCAACATTCAGTTCCATATAACATGGCAGGCCTAACCATTGCTCTATAAAACTTACCTTTTAGTAACGGTGGCACTTTCTTGTCACACAAGACTCCCGACGCTAACCTCCACTTCATCCACCCCACCTTTATATGGTGTGTGACATCCTCGTCAATCTCCCCGATCCCCTGAATAACCGATCCAAGGTACTTGAAACTACCCCTCTTGGGAATGACTTGAGAGTCAAGCCTCACTTCAACTCCCGCTTCCGTCGGCTCAACTCCAAATTTGCACTCGAGGTATTCCGTCTTCGTCCTGCTCAACTTGAAACCTTTAGACTCAAGAGCATGTCTCCAAATCTCTAGCCTCTCGTTGACGCCGCCTCGTGTCTCGTCAATTAGAATAATGTCATCAGCAAATAGCATGCACCATGACACCTCCCTTTGAATATGATAAGTCAGTGCATCCATCACCAGGGCAAATAGGAATGGGCTGAGCGCAGACCCTTGGTGCAACCCCGTAATAACTGGAAAGTGTTCATAGTCGCCTCCTACTGTCCTAACCCGAGTCTTAGCTCCAGCATACATGTCTTTAATCACCCTAATATAGTCAACCGGGACCCCTTTATCCTCTAAGCAGCTCCATAAGACCTCCCTAGGAACTCTATCGTACGCTTTCTCCAGATCAATAAACACCATGTGGAGATCCTTCTTCCTATCCCTGTACTGTTCCACCATCCTCCTAATAAGGTGGATAGCTTCTGTGGTAGATCGCCCCCGCATGAACCCGAACTGGTTGTCTGAAATAGACACCGTCCTTCGCACTCTCATTTCTACCACTCTCTCCCAAACTTTCATGGTATGACTTAGTAATTTGATGCCCCTATAGTTGTTACAGCTCTGGACATCACCTTTGTTCTTATACAACGGGACCATTGTACTCCACCTCCACTCTTTAGGCATCATATTAGTCTTGAATATAACACTAAACAATGCAGTAAGTCATTCCAAGCCTGCTCTACCCACACACCTCTACAGTTCAACCGGAATTTCGTCTAGCCCGGTAGCTCTGCCCCTTCTCATCTTACGCATTGCCTCCATGACTTCATCGATCTCAATGTTCCTACAATTACTTAATTCATGGTGACTGTCGGCATTCCGCAATTCCCCAAGTATAATATCCTGATCCCCTTCTTCACTTAGAAGTTTATGAAAGTAGGTCTGCCACCTCCTCTTAATCTAGTCATCTCCCATCAAAACTTTGTCGTCATTATCTTTTATGCACCTCACTTGGTCCAGATCTCGAGTTGTCCTCTCTCTCGCCTTAGCGAGTCGGAATAACTTCTTCTCCCCACCTTTGTTCCTTAGTTCCTCATACAGACGAGCAAAAGCTGTCGTCTTAGCCATTAAAGGAAAAAAGAGTACCAATTCCACCATTGACAGCCATTAAAAAGCTTTGAAGCTTTGAATTCAAATTTGGGTTTTCAAAAATCATTATTTGTTTGGATTGGATGTTGTTGCAAATAATTGGGAATATAGTTTGGAGTTTATATCTCAATTTTGAGGGGTTTTGGTGAATATTAGACTTGGTTTTGGCTGAATTTCATAATAAAACTCGAAGAAGAAGAAGAAGATATGACATACATTATATTGCAGAAATTGTAGAAAAATTGTATTGTGTTGTTTATTTATTTTTCTTTTATTTATTTAACTATTGTATGAAAGTAGAACAACATTATTTATCCGAAAAAATTATCGAAATCAAATATATTGTCAACGAGCATTGTCCTCCAATGGAAATTAGGAACGATATGGGTGTTCGTGTATACATGGAGACGGAAAAGGAAAACAAAAACTTAGGTTCATATCCGCTGTGTATAACTGTTCACGATTTCAATATGGAATTGAGTATCACCAATGAGAACACAATTGCATGTTTGTGCTGTTACATTTTATATCAAATTCTAGTTGTATATAAATGTCCTACACTTTATTTACATTTTATCTACAAATAAACTACATGTTAGAGTAAATATATATATATATATATATATATATATATATATATATATATATATATATATATATATATATATATGGATTTTCACAATATCTACAAAATTTCTACATTTAGAATACAATAAAACTACATATCATTTGAAAAATTAATATGAAAATACAGAATTTCAATGTTTCTAAAAATTATCTATAAAATTTCTACAAACTGCTCATAACAGAATTTATCTTTATTTTCATGCATGTTCGTCTGGAACAATAAAGTTACTTGATATGCCAAGATCTCCCGTTATAGAGGAATACAACTTATCTACAATTTTCTACAACTTTCACATATTATTCCACCAGTTAAATACAACTACAATAACATACAACTTAAATACAAATTTTATACAAAATTTATACAATATGTCTTTTTGTATATTTAAAAACAAATTTCATACAACTAATTATATATTATACAACTTATCTACAAATTATCTATAATTTTCGTACATTATTTCTACTAAGTTATATACAACTACAATATAATACCACTTAAAAATAATTTTTATACAATGTTGTTCAACTTTCATATAATAGTTAAATGAATAAAAGAAAAATAAATAAACAACATAATACAATTTTTCTACAATTTCTGCAATATAATGTATGTCATGTCTTCTTCTTCGAGTTTCAATCTGAAATTCAGCAAAACCAAGTCTAATCTTCACCAAAACCCCTCAAAATTGAGATATAAACTCCAAACCATATTCCTAATTATTTGCAACAACACCCAATCCAAACAAATAATGATTTTTGAAAACCCAAATTCGAATTCAAAGCTTCAAAGCCTTTAGTGGTTGTCAATGGTAGAATTGCTGCTCTCTTTTCCTTTCCTCTTATATTACTAAAATTTGGGATTGAGAGATAGAGAGAGACGCAGAGAGAATTCTCAATTCTTTGCAACAACATCCAAACCAAACAAACAATGTCTTTTGAAAACCTAAATTCGAATTCAAAGCTTCAAAGCTTTTTAATGGTTGTCAATGGTGGAGGGATTACAGATTTTTGCTGGTTTTAGAAGAGGAAATCGTGGGTGATTGAAGAGGAAATCGTGAGGTATGGTTTGATACGTGAGTGATGTGGTGGGATTTGGAGAGAGAAACTTGGGGGAGTGGGAATATACGGTTGAGTAAAATTAGGAGACTAATTAATACCATTAAAATCCTAAAATGGTACATAAATGATAATTAGGTATATAGAAGGTAATTATATTAAAGGTTAAGCATGGAGGGTAATATAGTTTACTACTATATGACATAGGAATGTAAAAATTCCATTTGAAAAATACTTTTGAGCAGTAATTAGTGTTTGACCAAGCTTTTGAAAACTGCTTCTAAGTGTATTTTTTCTCAAAAGTGCTTCTCAGAAAAGTGCTTTTGGCGAGAAGCTATTTTTTTCTGCTTCTCCAAAATTATTTCTACTTCTCCTTAAAAACACTTTTTTCCCTTCCAAAAGCTTGGCTAAACACCTCAAATTTTGGCCAAAAGTGTTTTTGAAAAAAAAAATAAAATACTTTTAGCCCAAAAAAAAGCTTGGCTAAACAGACTATTAGAAATGGACCAAAATTTGAACGTGACGAGGACATCACTGTCTTTAGCATGCCAATTATCAGTGATAAAGTTCCGAATATAACTATTTGAAAACTTAATGACTGATAATTTAACATCAAAATACAACACATCAAGGTCGAGGGTTTGAAAAAAAGTTTGTTTCTCTGATTGTGGAGAAAAGAATGATCTGTTTCTGTATTCGGACTTTTGAATTAGCAAGGCCAAGGGATTTGAAAAAGATTAGGCCAATATTAAGTTGAATATTATATAAAAATATAAAACTGATTGAATTCAGAAAAGATAATATAAAAAACAAAACCAGTTAAATACTAAGTAATTAAACAATCATTGAATTCAGAAAAATAAAATAAAATAATATACATTATAGAAGCCTAGATTCGAAACTACCAACGCCTCTGTCTAGCTTTTGTGATTTTAGGAGGCTGTGTAAAATATTTAACAGGTCCTTACAGTATGTATAGATATTACTAATGCCTAGGCTGGTATGAAGTAAAAAAATTTGCAGAATCGTGGTACGAGTATATCACAACGGTACCTTGTAAGTATCAAGCCTAACCTCGGTAGAGTAGTGACGAGGTCATGTCAAGACACCTACTGCAATGAATAAAGTAACAGCTTGTTTGGATGGTTGTTACCTATTGTATTATATCGTATTGTTACTTTAAATACGATGTTTATTTCGGTTGTTACTTAAATTTATTGTATCGTATTGTTAAATCCGTCGTTACGTAACGACGAAATGCGCCACTTTATGTAACGACTGATTTGGCGTGGTTGCGTCATTACCCTACCTTTATGTTACCCTTCATTATTGTTAAATAAATTTATTTTATCATTTACCCAATCTTTTTATATAATAAATTTACCTCATATCATAATTTTTCTTTATAATGTTGCAAGTTTATTTTTCACATTGCTGATGTGTGATATCGTGAAACAACGACAAACAATACAATCTATCCAAACATTGTATTCATCATACGATACAGTACAATATAATATAATACAATACAATGCGATACATTATGAAACGATGTGTAACAACCATCCAAACAAACTGTAACTGAATAAGTATAGTACAGTATAATAGTGGAAACAATGGAAATGACACTAAGAAGACATATAACAAGAATAGCTATACTGAAATTAAGGCAAAAGAATGCCAAGGAAACGATGCAAACAAAATACAAGTTATGTAAATGAAAAATATCAACAAGAATTACTACCGAGGTATCACCTTGTAGTCTCATTTCACAAATCAAATCACAATCTCTCCTTATATCACCGCGGGAGCCTCACATTTAGTTTTGAAAATTATTTTTCCGAAATAGCTATCCGCATTTTAGCCCACCTTATCACACCGCGTGGCTTCAAGTAGTTCTCCTACTAGAAACATGCGTATCAAGTCCACCTTATCTCACCACATGCGTATTAACCCCAATCCTTATACCACCACACACGTATCAATATCACAACATATCACAAATCGCACCTCAAGTGACCAAATCACAACTTGCTAAAAGAAGTTAACAACAATAATATTTTCACAATAAATAACACATGGCTTAACCACAATATGTACAAGAGTCTCAACAATAACAACCGAAAGTAAATATCTCAATAAGAATGGTATTTCAATAATTTACAACCTTGCCTCAATGTGAATCACGACCCTTATAACTTCAACACCATAATTCAATAATAAGGTGTTACAAGAAATAACAACTTCAAATAAGGTAACTCAACAGTTAAATAATTAACGAGAAAATGAGAGAACAATTACTTCAACTAATCATGTAAAGGCAAATAGCGAGTAAGAGATGAGACAAGTATTTATAATGTCAAGTAAATCACGTAAGAATAAATTAATGATGAAGAAAATAACATATTATGACAATTCAATTAAAGGCATGAAAAGAATTTACATAACTCTAACTGGTCAATTACCATATTTAGCCCATATACCCACTTGTCACCTTGCGTACACGGCCTTTTACGTACCACAATTAACGCAAAACAACACCAATCCTAAGGGATAATTTTCCCACATAAAGTTAGACAAGACACTTACCTTAAAAATGCTAACTCAATCCACTAGTAAGCCTTTACGCGATTATCCAACTCCAATCGACTCGAATCTAGACAAAATAACTTTATACCATAAATACAAACCATAGGAAACTATTACGAATAATAAAGTTACAGTCTTTAAAGAAAATCAAAACGCCAACTCAAAAAGTCAACCCCAGGTTCACGTCTCGAAACCTGACCAAACTTATAAAATCCGAACACCCATTCAATAACGAGTCCAACCATACTAAAATTACTCAAATCCGACCTCAAAATTGCCTTTCAATCCTCAAAATATAGTCTATGAAGTTTTCACAATTTTCTCCAAATATTTAACCTCAAAACACTAATTAAATGACAAAATTAATGATGAATTCAGGTATAATAGCCAAATCCGAGTTAGAATCACTTACCCCGATGATTTCCTTGAGAATCCATCTAAAAATCTCCACAAACTGAGCTCTCTAAGTTAAAAGATGAAAATTGAGATAAAACCCTCGTTTTGGAAATTTAACACTGCTACCCAGTTATCCTCTTTCACGATCGCGGACAAACCCTCGCGATCGTAGAGAACAAATATTCCCAGCTAAAAAATGACACTACGCGATCGCGATACTATAGTCGCGAACGCGATGGTAGGACCTCCCAGGGTTACGCGATCGCGGACACTACCACGCGAGCGGAAAAACAAC
This sequence comes from Nicotiana tabacum, assembly GCF_000715075.1. Lineage (NCBI taxonomy): Eukaryota > Viridiplantae > Streptophyta > Magnoliopsida > Solanales > Solanaceae > Nicotiana > Nicotiana tabacum. The sequence continues at coordinate 57,059,799 of NC_134097.1, forward strand.
GCGAGCCTCAGCACAAGCTCTCCTTCCTTATACGCGAATGCGGCCACATCCAAGCGTTCGCGATACATAAACTCCTCAACCTTCACGATCGCACCCCTGGCTTTGCGAACAAAAAAAGAAAAATCCCAGCAGTCCCTAAGGACTCTACGCGATCGCGGGAGAATCTTCGCGAACGCGTAGAAGGAAACCGAAACAGGAAGGTCCGCTTTCAAGAACAAATGGCCCGAACTCAATCTAAAACACACCCGGGGTCCTTGAGACCCCATCTGAATATACCAACAATTCATAAAACATGATATGAGCTCGCTCGAAGTCTTAAATCATATCAAACAGCACTAAAACTACGAATCGCACATCGATTCAAGCCTAATGAACTTATGAACTTCTAACTTTTAAAACTAATGCCGAAACATACCAAACTAACTCCAATTGACCTTAAATTTTGTACACAAGTCATAATTGACATAACGGACCTATTCCAACTTTTGAAATTGAAATCCGGACTCGATATCAATAAAGTCAATGCCCGATCAAACTTCTCAACATTCTAAACCTTGAACTTTCTAAATTTTGCTAATTCAAGTTGAAATGACCTATGAACCTCCAAATTAATATCCGGACACGTTCCTAAGTCAAAAATCACCATACAGAGCTATCCGAATCGTCAAAACTCCATTCCAAAGTTGTCTACACAAGAGTCAAATTCCAGTCAACTCTGTCAACTTAAGCTTCCAACTTTGGGATTAAGTGTCTCATTTTACTCCGAAACTCACCTGAACCAAAACCAAATACCCCGGAAAGTCACATAACTACAATAAAACATAAAGGGCAATAAATAGGGGAACAGAGCTAAAATACTCAAAATAACCGGACGAGTCGTTATACCAAGTTTAGAAACTAGGTGTCATCACGACTCCTATGGACGATTTGTAGGTTGTGACATGGGTAGACTTTAGGATATTATATGCCTTATTTTTCTATTATGCCTATTTGATATCGTATTTTATCCACTTGTATGACTTCGTGACCTATTATTCATGCTAGAAATATGCATGTTATATCTCTGTCTCTATGCACTTTTTATATGTTATCTATCACATGTTGTTAGTGTCCTTGTGTGTGACAATGGTTTGAGCTGAGTTATGACACATTAGTATATTTCGTGCAGTATATTGATTGTGATAATGTGAGATATTGACATACTAAGACTAGAGGAGATTGATGGCTGATCTTTGGCCATAGAGCCATGTTGATATTGATTATAGGGTGGCACCTGCGTTAGTGCCCCATATTAGGCTGAGTGACATTGATGGTTAAGTGTTAGTATTGATTGTGAGGTGATGCTTGCGCCAGACCCCATATTGAGATAAGTGCTATTGATCGTTAACTTTGATATGATCAATCCATGGGCTAGGATCCGCCCCTCCGGAGTTAGATAATAAACTATGAGTGCAGGAACTTGATATGTCCTTATTGAGGGGCTTATGGCAAGCACTAGTTTAGTGCTGAGTATGTGTGCGGGTGTATTTATTTAGGGGCATTATGCTAGGCACTATGAGAGTGCTGAGAGTATGATTGGGGGTACTTGTGCCAAGCACTATGAATGTACTGAGATTGTGTATACTTGATAATTAAACTATGTTAGTGCTGATTTAGCATATATATTTGACATGCAAGCATATAGTTGTTTTTTCCTCATGATAAATTAGTATTGTTGTGTCTACTTGATGTTTAGATCTTGAGATCCTAGTTTACCTTGGTAAATCTCTATCTAAATAATTTTCGTGGAAATGTTGGTGCCTTGATTGCTATTCCTGAAAAGCATGCCTATTTCTCCTCTTATTGTGTTAGAGTTGAGCATGTTATTATTTGAGTTGATTTTCCTTATATCCCATTATTTTGCTATTATTATTATTGTTGGCTGTTGAAAGTGAGTATCAGACTTAGCTAACCTCGCTACTGCTTTCTTCGAGGTTAAGCTTACTACTTATTGAGTACATGAGGTCATTCGTAGTCATACTACACTCTACACTCCGTGTGCAGATCCAGGTGTTGCTAATAGAGGTTGTGACTACTGAGCTGTTACCTGGATTTTCTTGGTGATTTCGAGGTTGCACTGCAGTTCCTTTCGCGTATCTTGAAGTTCCATCCTTTACCTATTATCACTAATGTTTTTTCATTCCAACAATATTGTATTTGCTTTAGATTTTGTATTTATTACTTAATAGAGCTCATGCACTTGGTGACACAAGATTTGGGGTGAATTCATTTGAATTGACATTATAACTTCACTTATTTATGCTATTCCGCTATTTGAGACTATTTATTATTGTTGTTGAAGTTTATTTTCGCATATTTATTATTGGCTTGCATAGAAAGCGGTGTTAGGCACCATCACGGCTCCAATGAAATTTTGGGTCGCAATATCAATAGACGGATGTTAGTATTATTTATAGTATTTTGTTAGTCATTGGTTGATTTGTTGGGCTACTGAGATGCAGATATATTTAAGTATTTCTTATTGACTCATGAGCTTTAATTTTTAATCTAAGTTAGAATATTGATTAAGTTGTGTCTTGACTTTAATAATTCTTAATAATCTATTGAATGAATGTAGGGCATTTGGTGTGATTTCTATTTTATAAGGTGTTTCCAATGTGGTTTCTTAGCATCAGATTCCAGTTGTGCCAAGGTCGGGTTTAGGTTTGAAAGACATAGTCGACCACCAGAGCTATATGTGGCTTAGACGCTGCTCTAGCACGAGCACAAATAGCTATGGGTGCTCCACTTCAAGGTGTTGTTGAACATTCCATGGTTTGGGCTTCATCCCTACCTCTGCCCCAACCTATACGTCGAGTAGTGACTACAACCTGGGCCATTGGATCCTTCTCACCAGACGCTGACAAATGTGTCCTTATCATTTGCCAGAGAATAAAAGAATCAAGATTCAAACTTCTGGATGATACAAAATCGTACGATAGAGAAAGGAAGAAAGTTAAGTTCCTAAATTACTCATAGCCTCTTGAAGATAAGTATTGATGTCTCCATACTGATCCGCAAAACTCTATTTGACATGCTCATGACCCGTAAAAACCCATGAATTTAGACTCTGACACCAACTTTGTCATGACCCAAAATCCCACCAATGATCGTACTGGCACCTAACCCCAAATCGCCAGGTAAGCCAACATTCATAATCAACCAAATCAAGATAAATAAAGGATAATTTTCTGACATGATATAGATAATGCATAAATAAGTCATACATCATCAACCAAATATGAAAATCACTACAACAGTCTCCCAAAATTTGATAGTACGAAGTCATGAGCAACTAAAGTTGAGTACAACTGAGTCTCAAAAGTAAAGGTACTAAATAATGCGCACTTGATTTGGATAAATAAGAAGGAGACTCCATAAGGTGTGAATCGAGTATATCAACTCACCACGAAGTCTATAAAAAAACAAGCGGCTAATCGCCCTCCTAAACATCACTAGGACCAATACTAGGATAACAATAACATGAACAACCAAAGCAAGACAAATAAATAATAATCTACTAACATAATACAGATAAGGAATAAATAAAGTCTCACATCATTAACCAAATACGAAAATCACTACAACAATCTCCTAAAATCCGTTGGTATGAAGTCATGAGCAAGTAAAATAGAATACAACTGAGTCTCAAATGTAAAATTACTATTTGAATAAAAATAACATTAGGTTAAATAAAAATGAGACTCCATATGATGTGAATCAAGTATAGCAACTCACCATGAAGTTTTCAAATCAAGCTGCTAAGCGCCCTCCTAAACGTCACTAGTACCAATATTAGGATTTACACAAAATTATGCAAAGTGTAGTATGAGTAAAGGAATTAACGTATACCCAGTAAGTATCAAGTTTAACCCCGATAAAGTAGTAGTGAGGTTTAGACAAAAGTGATACAATTCCAGAGTCCGGTAAACTCATAACATTATATAATAAACAAAAGAATAACCAAGAAATCACAGATATAAATAGAAAAGTACGCGGTCTAGAATCAATTATTAAGCATACCTTCCAAGTAAGTTGATCAATAATGCAAGATACAATATCAGCATATATGGATGATTTGCATCAAGTAGCATGTATATGCATGTCTCTACATGGGTCTTCAATACAAATTCATATGAAGTACTTCATTTCTTCCTCAACTGATACCTCCTAGGTTCCCGACACCTCCTAAGTGCCTTATCACTGTGCACACATGGCCCAAGGTAAAATGGGTGATCATATGACTCCGATGGGATGGATCCAAATCTATGCGCCGAGCATCATAGCTCCATAATAAATCATCAATATCTCATAAACCAATCATCAAATCGCCTAAATGTACCGTCATACCCAATCATAATATCCGCATGGAATATACTATCATACCAATCTCGGTCCATAACTGAGCATCATATGCATGGATATATGCACATGAATAGAAAATAAGCATATATGATGCATATGAATATAGAAAAATCAGTATGCAAAAATATATGCATGTGTACAAGTATGACTACGACAATAATGTAAAAATCCAATATACCAAATAGCCTTTCATTTTAAAATAAATACCAAAAGCCTATACATAATATTTATCATGATTTGAGTTTATTAAGTAGTCAAACAAATAAATAGCGCATGGACAAGAGAAAATGTATCTCAAACAAGGTACAAAGAAGTTTAAATTCTACCCCGAACATGGTACAACCTTAGCACACTCATATAAGCTCGTCACTTCGCATATATGTTGCCTCCAAACATATAGTACATTGCATATAAGTTCATTGTTATTCAAAGTTCCCTTAAATAAACGTTAGTTAAACTACTTACCTTATCCGAAATAGGCTTCAACCTAAAATGCCTTTCCTCTATCCTTGCCCTCCAAACGCTCAAAATATATCCAAATAATACTTAGCGAGGTTCAATAAAGTAACAAAAACTAATTTCAAATAATAAAGCTTCAATAACGTGGGCTCACACGGTCAAAACTTGAGTCCAAGGTCAAATCTCATTGACCCATAATTCAATGAGTCCAAATATGTGATCAGTTTTCAAATCTGAGTCCAAATCGATGTTCAAAATCTTAAAGTAATGTTCTTAAGCTTTAGACAAAAATCTCAAATTTCACTCTTTAAAAATCTATGGAAGAATCAAGGTTGTGAATAAATCCAAGTAAGAATTACAAATCTTCAAGATTTGGCAAATTCCCTTTTCAAATTCTCCTCCCCTCGTTCCTCAAAACTCAAAAAATGTTGAAAATGAGCTAAATCCAAAAATTTGGGAAAAAATATATCGGTGGGCTGAAATAATGTATTGCGATCACGACGTATATCTCACCCAATCACGAAGAAAAGTGACTGAGGCCACTGCATCCGCGACGCACCCTACGTGATCTCGAAGAACACCCACACACGCACCTACACGATCACAACCTACTGCAGGTGTTCATGAAGAACAAATCCTTGGCCCCCAAATTTCTTCTAAGGGATTGCAATTCACTACTATGCCTCAGAAACCAGCAGTAGAATCATGTTTCCAAATGCTCTGAAACCACCCCGAAACTCACTCGATCCTCCTAGGACCCTGTCCAATCATCTTAACAAGTCTGTATACCCTATAAGAACTTTTCCAAAAGCTCAAAAGTTAATAAAAATATCAAAACCAAGAATAAAGCATAAAACCAAAAAAACCTAAACCCGTGAGAGTTGAGAGCTCTAGCGATCAGGCGATTATGATGATTGCCCTCGAAGCTTTTGGCCTCTAAGGCGATTACGTCCTCACCACTCTCACTGCCCCAAACAACCTCTACCAACCCTAATCCAATCCATAAAACTATGCTAAATTACTATAACCTAATTTATTAAATGCGCCCATGCAAACCCTAGCCAAAATACCTATTAAACCAGTCGAGTTCCTTCATGGTGAGCCCATAATCAAGTGGAAGAAACAAGAAGTGAAACAATCAATTGTGTAGCAAGGCCTTCAGCTGGTAGTTCTTGGAAAATTCTCTTATGGTAAGCCTGTTAATAGTGAATTACGTAAAATTATTCCCATTCAATGTGAGATTAAAAGAGCCTGTTCAATGGGTTTAATTGAACATAATCATATGTTTATAAGGTTGCATTTAATGGAGGATTATGTTAATCTTATTTCTAAGCATTCATTCTACTTGAAAGCTCAAGGTGAGATGTGGTAGATAAGGTGCACAAAGTGGAATCCATGGTGGAAGCTTGAGGATGAGACACCAATTGCAGTAGCTTGGATTAACTTTTCAGAGTTACCACCCAATTTCTTTGGTAAGGAATTTATTTTTTATTGGCAAGTGCAAGTTGTAATCCATTGCATGTTGATCTTGCAACTCAAAATAATACTAGACCTAGTTGTGCAAAGGTGAAAGTTGAGATTAATTTGTTATCTAAGTTTCCTCAACAAATTAAAATAGTAGAGGAGGAATATGAGTCTGGTCCTGAGGAGTTTAAGTGGATTAAGATCAAATATGACTACATTCTAAAGTATTGCAAGACTTTTAAGAAGCAAGGTCACAATGAAGCTGATTGCTGGGTGATCCATCCTGAGCTACATAAGAGGTATGATGAAGCAATAGATGATCAGGGTAATGGGAAGGAAGTAGTTGGTACTGCAGCTGCCTCAACTAAAGTCCTTTCAAATGGTAAAGTTTTGGGTAAGCCAATTTCAAATCCTTCCAAGCAGGAGTGGATGCAAAGAAGAAAGAACAAGTACCAAAGATATAAGAAAGTCAATAGTATTAAAACTATAAAGGAGTAAGAAGTTGACAATGTGAAGGGGAAGAACAAGGCTGAGGCAGTAGCTACTAGGAACAAATTTGATGCACTTGAAACGTGGGGACTATCTGTATACGGCTAAAATAGGAGAGTCCAATTTTGGGATCATCATGGCATTCCATAGCTCATTGCCAGAAGGCTCGAGGTACAACTCGAGTTTTGATGAATCAGAAGGCTCGAGGCACAGCTCGACCTCGGGACAGTACAAATCAGTGGCTATGATGAACGAGTGGGAGATTCCCAAGGTGAGTAGTTAGAGCTGACCAAGTCCATAAGAATAGTACAAGCCCGTACCTTGGCATTAAATGGCTGTACCAACCGTATATCTTTGTAATAAATTCATATGTACTATGTTGGGATTCCCCCTCCTATATAAAGGGGACCCTTGTTATTTTTTGCACACATGATATTCTATACAAGAACATTCTCTCTTATCTTTTCTCAGATTTATTACTTACATTTATTGCATTTCATTGATTATTCTTCATTCACTACTCATCATTGATCATCAAGAGCCTTCATTAAAGCTCTCAGAATTGTTAGTTCTTCATCAACCGGCTCCAGTCGAGCTCATTAGCTTAACCCTAAGGCCCAATATAGGCTAGCTCAAGGCCCCGATCCTCGACAACTCGGTTTGCATAGCGTTCTATTTTCAAGCTCTTATCTTATTTTCTAGTCTCACACTTAGCATCTACTACCTAACAACTAGTGTAAAAACTAATCACATATGTTTAGAACCACAAAATCAAATCTAATTATTATTACCATTTTCAAGGTAAATAGTTTGCGCCCGCCGTGAGGCTAAAAATAATAGTGATTATTTTCGTGCTGGTTTACCAAAAACACAAGTTATTTTTTACACCTTTTCTTGCCCAAGAATCTTTGATTTCAGGTCAAAATATCTAACTCAGTGAATGCGCATGAAAACAACGGTCTTGAAGACCATGGAGAGAATGGTATAGCTGTTCCAGGCGTCGGTGTACCACCATGAAACCCTGAGGACGCATCGGAACCAATTCATGAGGATGTGATCTCACGCAACGCCCAACATGTCGATATAAGCTCCCACACTAACAGGAGTATACGCCAAGAAAACCAACAAGAAGCTCAGAAAACCCCAGCTCAGGGGAAACAAGAGGTTAGCCTTCACTTTATTTTTGAGATGTTATAAGAACAATAGCTGGCGATTGCTCAACTGCAAAGCCACCAACAAACTCCAAGCACAGCAGCACCGGAAACGGCTCCTCGGTCCGAGCAGGTACCGGAAAGATCAAGCAATAACGGGTCAGTAACTGACCCCTTTATTATGAAAATGCTCGAGGACCTCACAAAGAGGATTGAATCGGGAGAAAAGAGAATAGAAGCCAATGACAAAAAGGTAGAGACCTACAATTCAAGGGTCGATCAAATACCGACCGCACCCCTGATCCTGAAGGGTGTTGATTCAAGGAAATTCGTACAAAAGCCATTCTTGTCAAGTTCGGCTCCGAAGCCCATCCTGAAGAAATTCAGAATGCCTGATCTCCCAAAGTACAACGGAACCACGAATCCCAACGAGCACGTCACTGCTTACACTTGTGCCATAAAAAGAAATAACCCGAAGGACGACGAGATCGAATTCGTCCTGTTAGAGAAATTTGGAGAAACACTTTCGAAAAAGGCCACGATGTGGTATCACAACCTATCCCCAAACTCGTTACACTCATTTTCCATGCTGGCAGATTCTTTTATAAAGGCACATACCGGTGCCATCAAGGTTGCTACCAGGAAGTCCGACGTCTTCAAAATCAAACAAAGAGAAAATGAGATGTTGCGGGAGTTTGTATCTCGCTTCCAAATGGAGCGGATGGAATTACCACCAGTCTCTGATGACTGGGTAGTGCAGGCTTTCACCCAAGGTTTGAACGAGCGAAACTCGGTAGCTTCAAAGCAACTAAAGCAGAACTTGGTTGAATATCCAGCTGTAACTTTGTCGGATGTCCACAACCGATATCAATCGAAGATTAGGGTCGAGGACAACCAACTGGGAGCTCCCTCCGGCTTAGTATATCCAAGTAGGATCCTAGCAAAGGATCCAAAGCCAAACAAGGAGAGGTACCAACCATAAACTGAAGATCAAAGAAACGCCCCAAGGCGTAACATACCCGAAACGACTGAAGGACAGATCGAGGCCAGAATCCTCGGGGACTCGTAAACAGAGCCGGATTCGATAGATACACAGGGCCGACTGAGGCACCCCGGTTATCTGAGTATAATTTCAACATCGATGTCTCAACTATCGTATCAGCCATAGGTAAAATCAAAGACACCAGGTGGCCAAGGCTAGTACAATCAGATCCGTCACAGAGGAACCCAACATGATGTGCGAATTCCATGGCACATACGGTCATAGAACTGAAGACTGGAGATAGCTTCGAGAAGAAGTAGCCCGACTAATCAACAAAGGGCACCTCTGAGAGTTCCTTAGTAACTGAGCCAAAAATCAATTTCGGGAAAGAGAGGCGAATATGAAAAATGAGACAGAAGAATCACAACATGTCATCCACATGATTGTTGGGGGAGTCGACATCCCATAGGAACCCACTATCAAAAGAACAAAAATATCCATCACCAGGGAAAAGCGAACTCGAGGTTACATACCCGAGGATGCTCTCACATTCAGTGACGAGGACATCGAGACCCTATCTCAGCCTCATAATGACGCATTGGTAATTTCTTTTCTTGTGAATACATTTCAAATTAAACGTGTATTTGTGGATCCAGATAGCTCGTCCAACATTATCAGGTCGAGGGTGGTGGAGCAACTTGGACTGCTCGACCAGATCGTGCCCACCTCTCGAGTCCTCAATGGATTCAACATGGCGAGCGAAACAACTAAATGGGAAATAACCCTCCCAGTCAACGTGGCTGGAACAACCCAAAATGCCAAGTTTTATGTCATCGAAGGAGACATGAGATACAATGCCTTGCTCGGAAGGCCATGGATACACTGCATGAGAGCAGTACCATCAACCCTTCATCAAATGATGAATTTTCCAATAAATGACGGAATAAAAACTGTATACGGGGAGCAACATGCTGCGAGAGAGATGTTCGTAGTGCACGATATGACACTGACATCGACACCTTCAATATCGAAGGAGCCAAAGGATAAGCAAACAATGATGTAGCAATCACAAGCTACATCCTCGGCCGTACCCAAGTGAAATAACAAGGGACCATACCGCTTCCCCAAAGCAAGCAGTGGAAACATATCAAGGCTCGAAACGCCATCACAACTAAGGTATAACCACCCCCCTTTTTTATTTACGTATTATGCTAACATGTGTGCAGGCGTCCAGTTAGAAGAATCGAAGTACCTTCCGGCTTGAAGACCTTAGGTTTTAAAGCATGCGTTGCACTCTTTTCCTTCGATCGGATTTTATCCCAAGAAGGGTTTTACTGGCAAGGTTTTTAATGAGGAAACATCTATATGCTACCTAAGGAGAACTTAACAAGTATTCACGGCTTCTCTTCGACCAACCTCGAATACTGGGGGCATCCCCGCGGGAGGTCATCTCCCCGGAGAAATAAGACAAGCCAAAGAGGGTCTCAATAGAACAATGATGTATCGGGCCAAACGGTCAGAAGAACCGTGTCCGCATAGAACAATCGAACCTTCAGCGCGAAGACCATGTATACTTGTACCAAGTAATCGAGTAATATTTTTTGATTTTTACCATAAAAACACTTTGTGCTCCAAGCGAAGATTGCTATTTTTACAAGAACATCCCCAGATCCACTCGATTCCATAAGACCTCTGGGTCGGAAAACATCAAGCTCATAAGCCCTCAATGAGGCAACATCGAAAAACGGCTCCAGAGCCAAGAACTCTCGATGTCTCGGGGACTGTCGTCCTATTGAGCTATCAAAAATTTGAGGCCATAAGACCCCGTGCGGGAAACCCCAAGCTCATAAGACCTCCATGAGGCATCTTCAACGCTATAAGACCTCTAGGCGTGCTCAAATCTGTAAGATCTCAAGCCAAACATGAATTATACTTGTACCAAGTAACTTATCTGTAAGACCTTACAAAAGGCATAATCCCAATCTTAAAGTTAAGGCTATATATTCGAACTTATAAGACCCCTAAAAGGGCATACCCTTGATATAGACGCCGAAGCTACTTCACTCGGGGACTAAAAGGCTACAGCCAAATACAATAACTACGGTCACAAGGCTGTACCAGCCAAACTAACGCGACTCGGGGATGCCCGACCGTCACAATAAAATCACAAGCCTTCAATTACTTTGAAATACTTTGAGAATAACCGGTTAACCAGGCTACCTTCGGTATAAGCCAAAGCGCTTCTATCATATCAGCTCCAAACAACAAAAAGGCTTCAAAACAATTCAGCCATCGAGCGAGACCTCCCAAGGTGCTCATCTATCGTCACATAACGGCTCACAATCGAGGTTCTTACCGAACCATCGAGGAGTTGGACAAACACAAAAACTTGAACGAATGAAAAATAAAACATATACTAGAGGTCGTACCGACCCTACGCGTAAGAGCCACTATCGCCAGCCTAAATTAAGGGTCGTACTGACCCAATGTGTAAGAGCCACTATCGCCAGCTTAAATTAAAGGGTCGTACCGACCCAATGCGTAAGAGCCACTATCATCAGCTTAAATTAAAGGGTCTTACCGACCCAATGCATAAGAGACACTATCGCCAACTTAAATTAAAAGGTCGTACCGACCCAGTGCGTAAGAGCCGTTGTTGCCAACTTAGATTAAAGGTCATACCGACCATACGCGCAAAAGCCTATGGGCTATCATAACAAGCCTCAAGGCTTATTTGTAAACCTAAGGGTTTTTACTCGAAGGCCAATTTATCTAGCTAATCATCGACAAACGTCGAAATACAAGACAAAGAAAGACACACACAAACAAAGGGAAATACATGAAAAATGAAACCGAAAGGCTTCCTTGTACATGTATATGTGAAATAATGCAAGGCTACATTTGCAATGCTCTTTGAGAGCCCTATACACAGAATAAAAAAAGAATAGCCTATTCTACTTTCTCCTCGGGGACTGCGGCCTCGTCGGCCTCTCCCTCATTATCTTCAGCATCAGATATGAGGAACTTGGCGTCGTATTCATCCGCCTTGGCCTGCTCAATCTCTTTCGAGAGATCAAAGCCCCTAACATAGATTTCCTCGAGGGTTTCCCTCCAGGACTTGCACAGGCATACTTATTGCTTCTGCTCTCCCGATCAGAAGCCCCTCTCAACTCAGCCCAAGCATCGGTAGCATCTTTAAAATAAATGGCCACTTTCTTGTCACCCTTATCTCGAATCGCTTCAGCATCAGCCCGGGCATCCACGACCTCGGCTTTCGTCTTCAAAAAGTCATATTTGAGACTTGTGATCCTGCTCATCTGGACCAAGCTATTTTCATGAACATTCCAGAGTTGCACTTCGAGGGTAGAAGCCTTCACTGAAGCATTATTCTTGGCCGCAACTAGGGCATCTATCTGAGCCTTTAGCTCATTACACTCGTACTTGGCCTAGCCAACTTTGCCCCAAAAGGTGTTTCAGGTCCTCCGTCTTGCTCTGCAACTGAAGTAGCAAAATATTAATCTCTGAGGATAGAAGAAGAAGCATACATTCCCTCGGAGTAAAGATTACCTGTTTCTCAAGGTGGCTTTCATAGTTCAGGCTTCGATTCACCTCGTACCGAAGGTGCCTCATTCTTTTCCCCTTTTATCACAAAGAAGCCTGAGGGATTTCTCTCCATCCAAGGCTTTCCTCAACCTGGCTTGACAGCGGAGCAGCTTGGACTTAAGCTTGTCAAAGGCCTATGAAAAAGAAGCTGAATGAGAAAATGAAAATGTAAAATAAAAAAACCAACAAAGTTAACCAAAGCTCACCACAGAACAAAGCTACCGAACCTCCTCAAAAATTGAGCGTGCATCTACTGGCCTGGTCTCACCGACCTCGGTGGGGACATGGTTGCTCGAGACCCCGCTTGATTTAGGCTGCCCCTGGCCTCGAATATCACTCGAAGTACCTTCGACAGGAGATAAAGATGACAACAAAACACCTGTATCCCTCGAAGTACCTTCGACGGGAAAAGAAGATGACAGAAAAATGCCTGTATCCCTCAAAGTACCTTCTACGGGAAGAGAAGACGGCAACAAAGGTGGAGCCACTCTTCCGAGGCTAGAAGCCTCGGGTGATGCAAGCCCAGCCGATATATCTCATTTGAGCCTCCGAGCAAGGCTTGCGTCGCTATGAGCATCTTCGTTATTCAAAGGTTCCTTCCATTTGTTATCATTACTCAGCCCCAAAGTCGACGCTGACGATCCTTCCTCCTCTCCAAGGGGGCACAGTCACATCTCAGAAAATTCTCCAATGCCTGCGGTGATGGAGTTAATACACATAAAAGAAAGTACCTTTCAAAGAAAATAGGCCACGCAACCCGTATCGTGGTGTTTGGCCTCCCATCTACCTTTGGACAGATCTAGACACTTACGCTTATCGAAAGTTGAGCAAACCGCCAGTTTTCGAGTCCAATCCACCAGATTAGGGACCTCGTATGGCAACCACGGGATCGCTGTAGAGAAGGAAAGGAAAACATCTTTATGGTGTCTGCCCCCACCATAAACAAAATGATAAAAGCACAAGTGTACTACTTACGTGTGAAATTCCATTTCTTGGGAAATGGCAGGAACTCTGCGGGTATAATGTTAACGGTCCGCACTCGAACTAATCGACTCATCCACCCTCGATCCCCGTCTTCTTCAGTACTGGCAATAAAAGGTTGGGTGGATTAACGTTGTAGAGCAATCATGCCTCAATAATGTAAGGGCCAGTACAATCTAACAAGGTGGCCGAGGGTAACTCGAGCCCGGCTTTATCTGCAAAGTACCTTATCATCAACACTATGCTCTAAAATGACGGGTGATCCTGTGCCAGGGTAACTCGATATTTTCTGCAAAATTCGAGCACGACTCTGTCAAGAGGACCCAACATAAAGGGGTACGTGTATACGTTCAAAAACCCCTCTACATGAGTCATGATGCTGTCTCCCATAGAAGGTGCCTGCAATACCACCTTTTCTCCCCATCCGCAGTCTCTCCTAACCTCCTCGAGGTGTTCCTCTCCTATTGATGAGATAAACCTCAATGCATGTTCCCGATGGCCCTAAATGTTGGGCGGTCTCTCTAATGAAAAGTCCCTCCTCGAGATAAAGCACCTCGAGGTTAGCTTACCGGATGCCAGCGGTGTACCACAGACCGAGTGGGAAGTAGAGGCGGAACTCTCCTCCTCTTGGTGGACAAATTTGGGCATAGCAGACATAACTACGATAAAACGAGAAGAAGGAGATGAAAACTTAAATGAAAGCTTTGAACTAAGGCAATAGAAGCACTGATGCAAGGAGAAAAAGCTCTACAAAAATAGCAAAGTCCTCAAATAAGAGGTAAGTAAGCTCATATATAGAGCAAGCGGCGACTGTTCGCTGTCGCGCCCCCTTTTTCCTTCGCGGAATCGGGTTTATGACATTTTGGTTGGGACAAATTTTTCTTTTTGGGAAAGGGGGTTTGTAGTTTGAAGAGTCGCCATCTAACGATTTAAGGTGTGTTAAGGCACCTATAAGGTTCATTTATAACTACGTTTGGTAATCAGAGATAGGGTAAGGGCTTGAAATTATCCCAAGGGGAAAGTGTTAGGCACCCCTCAGGATCCACTAGTGTGGTTCCCGGCCAAATAGTTTTTGTAAATTTGTACAATTAGCAAATGAACAAGTATGGCTCAAATAGTAGGGGCTTTAAGTTTAAGAACACAGCAATTAATGAAAGCAAGATTTTGAAAAAAAAGAAGAATTACAATCTAAGCATATTCGGGGATGTATAGGGGGTGTCCTAGGTTTGTTTATAATATGGATCACATCAATGCAATACCCGGTATGATACTCCTCAAAGAGGGGCTACACGTGGTATTAACGCACCGATCATCATATCCATATCTGCCCTTTCCCGCCCCTTGAAGGTACTTAAAACGAGGGTTGGTCTAGACCCCTATTGCATGCTGTTATCCGTCCCTTCCTATCAGTCCCGGAGGAATTTAGGACTCCTATCCTATAAAGGGGGGTTCTAGGCAGACCTTCAGGTTTAAAGGCAAAATACTAGACGACAAATAAGAACACATAGGACTGTATTTAGGGGGAAAACACAGGAAATAGATAGAAGGCTCAGATATACCTCCACAAGTAATGCACATGGACAACATGACTCATACATAGATAAGGTCCACATTCAGATCCTATGCATGGTATCTAAGTGACAACAACAGAATCAGATTTATTACATGACTTAGAAAAGAAGTCCAATCAAGCTTGCCTACTAATTCTAACAGTTGATAATTAAGCAGCATGCATAAAGAAGCATGTTTCTAGTTTTGACAAATTTAGCACCTAAGGTTTGCCTAGGCGTAAAATAACATGCAATAGTTATTCAGAATTATTAAGAAACAGTTTGGAAATTGTTTGTACCTAAAATATGCTATTCTAAATATTACAAAAACATGCAGGGAGTATTACCAGTTTGTTTAAAGCTGGATGAGACTGTTGATACTCCTTTTCATGCATCAGTAGTTTAACTAAGAGTAGCTGAGTGAATATGAACGAGAACCTAATCATGGTATCTAATGATTTATATGCAGGATTCCTAAAGCATTATTTCTAAATGCACAGCATGATTATAGAATTTCCTAAGAGCAGGATTTCTAAATACATAGCATGATTGTAGAATTTCCTAAGAGCAGGATTTCTAAATACTCAATATGATTGCAGAATTTCCTAAAAGCATGATTTCTAAATGAAATTTTGGAGCATGTTTACGTGGGCAGAATCACATAATAGCAGCTTATTTTATTGTTATTATCTACCCTATATACAGGATTTCTATGTGTGGATGAGATGCTGAAAATAGTACATATAAATCCTAAATAGCATGATGTCTAATGTATGAATCCTAAGCATGGTTTCTATTGCACAATTAGGAATATAAAGCTAATAGCATGTTTTCTACCCTTACCAACTATGGCATGCATATTTACCCCATCCCGTTTTACTAGCCAACCCCAATACTTGTTTTCAACAAATTATTACAGACCAATACTGAAATGAATTATATAAGAAAAACAAAAGTTACACTATAGAGAGCCTAAAAAATAGGCCCAACCCTTCAGCACCTGATTAGGACTTCCTCCCTGAATTATGTAATAAATCACCTCAAGTGTCAAGATTATTCCATAACTTTTCTCATATATGGTGTGTTAGAGTTTCCTAAAGACTTCAAGGGATCCTGGGCAGTGCTCACACCCAGATTTCATAGCCAAGACAGAGTAAGTGCAGTGCGAAAAGGCTAGCTTTTATGTGTCCAAATTTAGAGGGAGCTCAAGGGTCCCAAGGCAAGGCTCACACAAAAGGGGCAAAACCTAGTGGTCTAAGAGTAAGGTGAGAGTGCTTGACATAAGTTTAAAAGAGTTGAGTTGGAAACAGTTTTGACAATGATTAGTTTGAAATAAGTTTTGGAAAAGCAATAGTAGAGTTTGCCTTAGTGAAAACCAGTTTGGAGAAGAAATGAAATAGGACAATCAACAACTCAAGACCAAATCAACATACATGGTTCAAACACAACAGGGAAAGGAGGAATTGGGGACAAATAGTTCGTGTGTGAAAGTATATTTGCACACAGGTTAACACCAGAGAAGTGCTATAGAAATTAAATAGTCACAACAATAGTCTATCATAAAGTGTTCATGCCATGAGCTTAACAGAGTTACTCATAGGTGTTGGGGGAGGGGTACAGGATCACATAGTGACTAGATGTCACAAACACATGCTTACAATGTATTGGGGTTAGGGCAGAATAGTAGTAGAAGAATGTAAGAAAACAGTTAGACATGCTGAATTACAGGGAAGGGGTCTGTTACCCAGAGTTAGTCATGTTACTTAGTGTTGATCAAATACATTAGGAGTCTATGGGCTAACATGAGCATACTAGTTGAGGGAAATAAACAAGAACTCAAGTAAACATGTTGGCCCAGTATCAAACAAGACAAGTGATACCCAGACATGCTAATTACACACTTGAACAAGAGAGGGAAAAACTTAAGCATGTTGTATAAAGCAGTAAACAAGAAGAGCAGTTAAATACATAAGCCATTAAATTAATGCAGAAGGAGACATGGATTAACATACATGGAGCACATAGAGTTGAGTTTCAGAATTGAACTAGGAACATACCAGTTAAGGAAGTAAAGTGCAGAAAGTAAAGCAAGTAGAGTTCCACAGTCTAGCCTTGGCTTTCAGCCGGCTAGACAAGCAATTAGCACAAGTAATAGAGAAAGAAGAGAGACTTTGAGTGTGGGTGTGTGTATTCTCAACTATTGTTCGTGTGTTAAGAGTTAAAACAAGAGTGTATATATAGAACTTTAGGAGTAGAACCAATAAGGTAAAGAATCAGAAGGCAGTCAATTAGGGGCAATCACAAAATTACAGAATCAAATCACCTAAAGGGGTTCGGAATAGATCCCCTTAATTAGGGGTAATTGATGCATGGTAACAACAGGGGTTTAATTAAGGCAAGGAGTCCAAATCATACCAAATAAAGAGTCGGTAAGAATCCTAAAATTATACAGGCAAGCAATTAATGAAGAGATGACCAATTAAAGTTATAAACAAGGAAATAAACATAAAATATACACACAAATCTTAATAGAGTAAAGTAATCAGCAAAACCTTCAAAAAATAGTGATTTCCCGAAAGAATTACTCAAATCCCATAAAATAGAGATTAGACTAAGTAAGACCTCAAAGAAAGTACAATACTTAGCTGGAAAAGCAGGTTCGAACTCTAACAATGATTAATTAGGGGAAAACCACAAAAATACTGGATATAACAAGGAAAAAATGTTTAAGTCCAAAAGATGGAGTAAACTAACACGACTGGCAACACAAAGATACCCCAAATCGAAGCACGGATTGAAGGAACCACATAGAATCAGCTAGGGTTTCATATTCTTGCACAAATCAGTCATGAAGATGAAAGGATAATTAATTAAACACTTAGAAGTCAGAAAAACACTTTGAAAAACAACTCGAGATTAACCCAAGTTTAGGAAGAGTGATTAAAAATTTGGAATAGTTAGTTAAAACAAGAGGTTTTTAAAGGAAAATGCTTAATAATACTCGAATCACTTCAGATCTAGAAAGATTTGAGAAGAATCGAACAATAGCGAATCTAGGGTATTCGGAAAATAGTAGAGATGAAGAAAAATCAGTTAAAAACTCATGGATATACCTAGATCTAAGACTGATCTAAAGAAAAGTGGAAAATCTCAAGGGGCTAAGAAAATCTTAAGACAGGATCCAATTTTATGCATATAAAACATAATTAAATCTTAAAAGGGGCTAATATTGCAATTATGTACAATTTAGCTTTAAATATAATAAATGTAATTATAAAAATATGTAAAAATTACCTTAGCTATATTTTGGCAAAAATATAGAAATCCAATAGATGACTTATCAAAACAATAATTTTAGAAATAATTATTGGGGATTTTATGGGTAAAAAAAGGAGAAAATAAATCAATTAAAAACCTTAAAATTATGGAAAAAAATAATAAAACCTTGGACATGCTTATGTATGCATATATATGCTATTTTGAAGGTATTTTGCATATTGAAAATATATAGGAAAAAATTGGGTATCAACAGCTGCCCCTCTTTACTCGGGAAGTATGAAAGAGTTTTCGGGTAAAGAAATGATGGCCAATTTTGACCGAGGGAAACGGTATGGGAAGATTTAGGCCGCATCCTGGCTTCTGAGTTGCCTACATATCCCTGGTTTTACAGGAATCAGGTCGTATGTAGTTCAGGATCCATCGGCGGAGTATACCGATGAAGACATTTCAAGAACGGACGCAATATCTAGGGCAGGGTGAGTGGACGGTTTACAGGAATGGTTAGGTTTGTTATGGCTGGGGGAACTAGAGTGGGATCGCTCCTGGTGGGATAGCTGTTGCTCGCCGGCTTACCTGCAAATAGAAGCAATACAAGCGTATACTGTGCATAAATTTAAATATGATGCAAATTCCCGTTGGACCATGAATGTTGTCTTCGGACGATGAGGATGATGTCCTTAGACCATGATGTCCTGGGCCATGAAACATATGATAAGGGATTCGCATGCCATGAAATGATGTTCTCGGGATATGAGGATGGTGCCTCCGAACCATGACGCCTTTGAATAATGATATGCAAAAGATTAAAAGTGATCCTCAAGCCATGACACGGTGTTCTCGGGCTATGAAGATTGTGCCTCCGAATGATGATGCCTTTGGATGAGTTGGCAATATTTCAGCCCATGAAGGATGCAGTAGTATGATACGGACAAGACAGAGCTTAGTCTTGTGAATTGAAGGGCAGAGCTTAGCCCGTAGGAGAAGCGAGATAAATAGTATTTGGGATAGTTCTTAGTTTCAAAGGAAATTGGAGGCCGAGCTTAGCCTCGAAAGGCAGAAAAGTAGCCTTATGCAAAGATGTGAATGCAGGTGGAGTTAGAGCTTAACCTCGGAAGGCAGAATGATAGCCTTATGCAAGAATGCAGATGGAGACAGCGTTTAGTCTCGGAAGGCTGAATAGTAGCCTTATGCAGATTGGAAGGCAGAATGGTAGCCTTATGCAATGCAGATATAGATGGAGACAACATTTATCTTGGAAGGCAGAATGGTAGCCTCATGCAAGAAATAAGATAACAACTGACAATAGAGTTTTCTTAGCTGATAGCAGATTCCGGTGTTGTGATTACTGGGAGCATTGTGACAAACGGAACATCACTAGTATGTACTGATTAGCAAATGTTGGTGAGTGAAACAGTTATGAGATTCATATTTGAATAATGTTTGTCCCGTGGGCATATAGTATGTCTAATCCTAGTGCCTGCATCCAAAGAAAAATCGTGAGTTTTGTAAGGGGGAAGGTTAGTTTGTATCCCCGCTAGCTTTGCTTGACTTGTTCGGTTTTGATCTGGTGATACCGTCTGTATCATTGGGGTAGCGTTGCTAAACAAAGCAGTTTCAACATGCATGATTTTGTAAAAGTATGACATAAATGTATAATTAAAAATAGCTTTTAGATGAACCGACGACTGTGACGTAGTTCAGGACATTGCAACCTCTCCCGCTACGGAATTTTGAGGATCCTCCTCAAAATTCTGCCCCAGTTTGATGGGTTGACGTTTCTGACTGCTGCTCGTGCGGTGATTGGCTAAAATTACTTCGGAATTTTGAGGGTCCTCCTCAAAATTTTGCCCCTATTTCCAATTGTGGGGGGAAATGAAATTTTATTGAATTGTGACCAAACCCATAGGGCTTCCTACATATCCCTCTTAAACGGGAATTAGGTCAAGCGTAGTTCAATTTACATCATATAAGAAAAGCATAAAGATTACATAGTAACACTTGACTACATCTGAATTGATTGGCTTTGGCCATACTTCTCCGTCCATTTTTGCAAGTATGAGGGCTCCTCCTGTCAAAACCGGGTGAACTATGTAGGGACCCTTCTAGTTGGGAGAGAACGTCCCTTTGGCTTCATCTTGATGCAGAAAAATTTTCTTTAACACCAGCTGTCCTGGTGCGAACTGTCTTGGCTTGACTCTTTTGTTGAAGGCTCTGGACATTCTATTCTGATAGAGTTGACCATGACAGACTGCATTCATTCTCTTTCTGTCTATAAGGGCTAGTTGCTCATAATGACTTTTCACCCACTCCACGTCGTCGAGCTCAGCTTTTTGTATGATCCTTAGGGAAGGAATTTCTACCTTAGCGGGAATGACAACCTCTATACCGTAAACCAGTATATACGGGGTTGCCCGGTTGATGTGCGGATTGTGGTGCGATACCCCCAGAAGAGCAAATGATAACTTCTCATGCCACTGTCTGTGATTCTTTATCATTTTCCTTAATATATTCTTGATATTCTTGTTGGCGGCTTCTACACTCCATTCATTTGAGGCCTGTAGGCTGTGGAATTCTTGTGTTTGATCTTGAAAGTTTTGCACATAGCTTTCATCAAGTCGCTGTTGAGGTTGGAGCCATTATCAGTAATGATTGACTCTGGGATTCTGAATCGACAAATGATGTGGTCGCAGACAAAATCTACCACGACTTTCTTAGTCACTACTTTGTAAGATGCTGCTTCTACCCATTTGGTGAAATAGTCGATGGCTACTAGGACAAACCTGTGTCCATTGGAAGCGGCAGGCTCAATTGGTCCAATAACATCCATCCCCTAAGCGGCGAACGACCACGATGAGCTTGTTGTGTTGAGCTTGCTTAGAGGTACCTTTATCATGTCTGCATGTATCTGACAATAGTGGCATTTCTGGACATACTGGATGTAGTCTGTTTCCATAGTCATCCAAAAGTAACCAGCCTGGAGTATCTTCTTTGCTAAGACAAAACCGTTCATATGTGGACCGCAGGTCCCAACATGAATTTCCTCTAGTAGCCTGGATGCTTCCTTTGCGTCGACACATCTTAATAATCCTAAATCAGGAGTCCTCATATACAGAATTCCTCCGCTGTGAAAGAAGTTGTTGGACAATCTTCGAAGTGTGCGTTTCTGAATAGGATTTGCAAGCTTTGGGTACTCTCCTTTTGCCAAATATTCCTTGATATCATGGAACCAAGACTTTTCGTCTGCTTCTTCTTCAACATGGGCATAGTAAGCTAGCTGATTATGGATTTTCATCAGAATGGGATCAATGAAATTCTTGTCAGGGTGCTGTATCATAGATGATAGGGTAGCCAATGCATCAACGAACTCATTCTGGATTCTGGGAACATGCTGGAATTATATCTTCATAAACCTCTTTCTCAATTCCTATACATGATGCAGATATGGGAGTATCTTGGAGTTCTTGGTTGTCCATTCTCCTCGTACTTGATGTATAAGCAAGTCCGAATCTCCAATTACTAACATCTCTTGAACATTAATGTCAATGGCCATTTTGAGTCCTAAGATGCAGGCTTCATATTCGGCCATATTATTAGTGCAGGGGAACCTGAGTTTGGCAGACACCGAATAATGCTGACCGGTTTCTGATATTAGGACCGCTCCTATGCAAACTCCTTTAAAGTTTGCTGCTCCATCTAAGAACATTCTCCAACCGTCATAGGATTCCGCAATGTATTCTCCTATGAATGATACCTTTTCATCAGGAAATTACGTTTTCAGGGGTTTGTATCCTCCATCCACGGGGTTTTCAGCAAGGTGGTCTGCCAGTGCCTGTCCCTTGACCGCTTTCTAAGTTACATAAACAATGTCGAACTCGCTCAACAGGATTTGCCACTTGGCTAACTTGCTGGTGGGCATGGGCTTCTGAAAGATGTACTTTAAGGGATCCAACCTCGATATGAGATATGTAGTATAGGCACAGAAGTAATGTCTCAGCTTCTGAGCTACCCAAGTCAAAGCACAACAAGTGCGTTCCAATAGAGAATATCGGGCCTCGTACGGGGTGAACTTCTCACCGAGATAATAAATGGTTTGTTCTTTCCTCCCTGTTTCATCGTGATGCCCCAGAACGCAGCTGAAAGCTCCATCTAACACTACAAGGTAGAGTAATAAGGGTCTACCAGGCTCGGGCGGGACTAAGACTGGTGGTGTTGACAAATACTCCTTGATTTTTTCGAAGGCCTTTTGACATTCATCAGTCCATTAGGTGGCGGCGTCCTTCTTCAATATCTTAAAAGTTGGCTCACAGATAACTGTAGACTGTGCTATGAGCTGATGTAGTTAAGCATTCCCAAGAAACTCATCACATCCTTCTTATTCTTTGGCGGTGGTAGTTCTTGAATGGCTTTGACTTTCGATGGATCCAGTTCTATTCCTCGGTGGCTTACAATAAACCCAAGCAATTTCCCAGCAGGAACCCCAAATGCGTACTTTGCGGGGTTTAGTTTCAGGTTGTATCTCCACAATCTATTGAAGAACTTCCTCAGATCTTCTATGTGGTCAGTGACCTTTTTGGATTTGATAATAACATCATCCACATATACCTCTATCTCCTTGTGTATCATATCATGGAAAATGGTAGTCATGGCCCTCATGTAGGTCTACCCTGCATTCTTTAGGCCGAATGGCATCATCTTGTAGCAGTACACTCCTCACGGCATAATGATAGCCATTTTCTTAGCATCTTCCTCATCCATCCAGATCTGATGATAACCAGCGAAGCAATCTACGAATGACTATAGTTTATGCTTGGCGCAATTGTCAATTAGGATGTGTATATTTGGCAAAGGGAAGTCGTCTTTCAGCTGGCCCGGTTGAGATCCCGGTAGTCGACATAGACTCTGACCTTCCCATCCTTCTTTGGCACTGGCACAATGTTGGCTAACCATGTCGGGTATTCTACTACCCTGAGAACCTTCGTGTTGATCTGTTTGGTGACTTCTTCCTTGATTTTCAAACTCATATCAGGCTTGAATTTTTTGAGCTTTTGCTTTACCGGTGGACACATTGGATCGGTTGGCAGTTTGTGAGCCACAATAGACGTACTCAGACCAGTCATGTCATCATACGACCAGTCAAATATGTCCTCATACCCCTTTAGAAATTCTGTATATTCTTTCTTCTCTAAGGGCGATAGGTGAATGCTGATTCGCATTTCCTTGGTGTTTTCTGCATCTCCCAGGTTGACAATCTCGGTCTCGTCCAGGTTGGACTTAGGCCTGTTCTCAAAGTTCTCAACTTCTTTGACAATCTCGTCAGGTATATCATCTTCTTCTGAATCAATGTCCATTTGTTGCGTTGTCTCATTGCATGTTATAGTCATTGGTTCATCGAGACAAGTAATAGTAATGTTGTATTGGTAAAGCACGGAGAGAAAACGATAAAATATTAATTCATAAGAAAAATAAAAAATTGAACAACTGTTTTGAACACTGAAGATCTTATTGCGGGAATTGAAAAAATGCGAAAAGAAAATCATTTAGTAAAAACAGTGAATAATGCTTGTTTTAACCTTGCTACCCCGAGGCACGTCGGGCTTTGGTTGTCCTGATGGTCCAATTCTTGAGGTATGCCCCTCTGATCACAACTTGTATGGAAGGGCCTTTGGATCTTGTGAAATAAGATGATGATGCCAGAGTGCACGAAATAACCTTTGGGGAGGGGGAATAATAAAAACAAAAAATAAAAATAAAAGGTAATCAAGTCAGTGAGGATTATAAAAAGTATTGCAATATTTAAACACGTAGTGCGAGAATGTAAAACGTATCCTAATTTGGGAACCTCTTTGTGACCGAGGTAGGCTTAGCGACAAATAGACTTGGAGAACTTTTAATGCTAATAAATGCTTCATTTCATAATATAAAAATAGACGAATCCCAAAACGCTACTAAGATAATAATAATAAGCCATTACTGGCACTTGGCCTTATTACATTTGGAAAGCGAGTAAACCAAATCTATTTGACCTCAGAAGGACCTCCCTCAGGTTGAATGCTCTCGTTGATCAAATCCTCCAGTTCACATAGGTTCACCAGTAAAAATGCCTTTGCCTGCTGTTCTCCTTCGTTTCCCTCAGCGTTCTGACAGTCGGTGATTCTCTTCCTCACTTTTCCTTCCAATTCCAGCAGACTGTATTCCAGATATTCCAACTTTTTGCTAGCTTTGGCGGCCCTCTCTTTCCACTCATTGATTTGTCCCTTCGATGGAAGACTCCTCCACCAGTCTAGCAAGACTGGGGGTGTGTTAACCATACCGAAGCTGGGGACCTCGTGCCTCATTTTTTGCAAAATAAAAGGGTTAGACCCTTCCCCCAGCGTACTCGACTATTTATACATTTATGATCAGCACATCAACATTTAGTTCTCCAAATAAATGCACAGAACGTGATGATGTCCGTTTGGATTTAGTGAAACCTAGTGGACTTTTTGGACAAGGCTATCTTAAAGGATCATTATGTGGACAATGTAACTGACCCGTCTAGGTTTGACCATGATGCATGCACAATTTAAGCAGAGTAACGTTTCTATGGGGTTTTAGACTGGAACCCATGAGCGGACAACTCAAGGGGAAGGCACGGAACTGTCGACTACATCGCTGATCGACTAGTTTTACCGCAAATAAGCCTTTCCAAATTTAGGGGGTAATGATATAGGAAGAGTGCAACCACTCATCAAGTGTTGCTATAGTATTTGTTTGGCATGAGTGGAGTATGATGTTGAGCAAGATTATGCAATAATTAAAAGCATGTTGACATGTATTTGCACGTTAAGAAAGCGATAAATACAGCAGTTTCATAATTTAAAGCAGCTATAAAGGAAGGAAATAAAAAAGATATGTCGGTTTTGCTTTTGAAGAAGAAATTAAATGCTTAAAGAAATTAAACAAGTAATTGCAAATAGGGAGGTACAAATTCACAAAAATGGTATGAAATGGTAAAAGCCTAAATATCCCCAGTAGAGTCGCCATGTTGTCGCGCCCTCTTTTTTACCCCCTTCCAACAGAGAGGAGTTTTCGAGTTTCAACATTCATGGGGTGTAATGACTCATTTTCTTTTGAAGAGTCGCCATCTAACGATTTAAGGTGCGTTAGGACACCTATAAGGTTCATTTATAACTACGTTTGGTAACCAGAGATAGGGTAAGGGCTTGAAATTATCCCAAGGGGAAGGTGTTAGGCACCCTTAGGATCCACTAGTGTGGTTCCCGGCCAAACAGTTTTTGTGAATTTGTACAATTAGCAAATAAACAAGTATGGCTCAAATAGTAGGGGATTTAAGTTTAAGAACGCATCAATTAATGAAAGCAAGATTTTGAAAAAAAGAAGAAGAATTACAATCTAAGCATATTCGGGGATGTATAGGGGGTGTCCTAGGTTTGTTTATAATATGAATCACATCAATGCAATACCCGGTATGACACTCCTCAAAAAGGGGCTACACGTGGTATTAACGCACTGGTCATCATATCCATATCTACCATTTCCCGCCCCATGAAGTTAATTAAAGCGAGGGTTGGTCTCGACCCCTATTGCATGTTGTTACCGTCCCTTCCTATTAGTCCCGGAGGAATTTAGGACTCCTATCCTATAAAATGAGGGGGGTTCTAGGCAGACCCTCAGGTTTAAAGGCAAAACACTAGGCGACAAATAATAACACATAGGACTACATTTAGGGGGAAAATACAGGAAACAGATAGAAGGCTCAGATATACCTCCACAAGTAATACACATAGACAACATAACTCATACACAGATAAGGTCCACATTCAGATCCTATGCATGGTATCCAAGTGACAACAGCAGAATCAGACGTATTACATGACTCATAAAAGAAGTCTGAATCAGGCTTGCCTACTGATTCTGATAGTTGACAATTAAGCAGCATACATAAAGAAGCATGTTTCCAGTTTTGACAAATTTAGCACCTAAGGCTTGCCTAGGCATAAAATAACATGCATCAGTTATTCAGAATTATTAAAAAATAGTTTGGAAATTATTTGTACCTAAAATAATTCTGAATAACTGTTGCATGTTATTTTACATGCAACAGTTATTCAGAATCCTAAGCATTATGCTAAGACATGCAGGGAATCCTAAGCGTAAAATAGGGAATTCATATATTACGCCTAAGCATGGTTTCTATTGCGCAATTAGGAATATAAACCTAATAACATGTTTTCTACCCTTAACAACTATGGCATGCATATTTATCCCATCCTTTTTTACTAGCTAACCCCAATACTTGTTTTCAACAGATTATTATAGACCAATACTGAAATGAATTACATAAGAAAAATAAAAGTTACACTATAGAGAGCCTGGAAAATAGGCCCAAACCTTCAGCACCTGATTAGGACTTCCTCCCTGAGTTATGTAATAAATCACCTCTAGTGCCAAGATTATTCCATAGCCTTTCTCATATCTGGATGTGTCAGAGTTCCCTAAGGGCTTCAAAGGATCCCGGGTAGTGCTCACACCCAGATTTCATAGCTAAGACAGAGTAAGTGTAGTGCGGAAAGGCCAGCTTTTGTGTGTCCAAGTTCAGATGGAGCTCAAGGGTCCCAAGGCAAGGCTCACACAAAAAGGGCAGAACCTAGTGGTCTAAGAGTAAGGTGAGAGTGCTTGATATAAGTTTAAAAGAGTTGAGTTGGAAACGGTTTTGACAATGATTAGTTTGAAATAAGTTTTGGAAAAGCAATAGAAGAGTTTGCCTTAGAAAACCAGTTTGGAGAAGAAAAGAAACAGGACAATCAGCAACTCAAGACCAAAGCAACATACATGGTTCAAACACAACAGGGAAAGGAGGAATTGGGGACAAATAGTTCGTATGTGAAAGCATATTTGCACACAGGTTAACAACAGAGAAGTGCTACAGAAATTAAATAGTCACAGCAATAGTCTATCACAAAGTGTTCATGCTATGAGCTTAACATAGTTACTCATTAGGTGTAGGGGGAATGGTTTAGGGTCACATAGTGATTGGGTGTCACAAACACATGCTTACAATGTATGGGGGGTTAGGGGGTTAGGGCAGAATAGTAGTAGAAGAATGTAAGAAAATAGTAGATATGCTGAATTATAGGGAAGGGGTCTGTTACCCAGAGTTAGTCATGTTACTTAGTGTTAATCAAATACATTAGGAGTCTATGGGCTAACATGAGCATACTAGTTGAGGGAAATAAACAAGAACTCAAGTAAACATGCTGACCCAGTATCAAACAAGACAAGTGATACCCAGACATGCTGATTACACACTTGAACAAGAGAGGGAAAAACTTACGCATGTTGTATAAAGCAGTAAACAAGAAGAGCAATTAAATACATAAGCCATTAAATTAATGCAGAAGGAGACATGGATTAACAAACATGGAGCACATAGAGTTGAGTTTCAGAATTGAACTAGAAACATACCAGTTAAGGAAGTAAAGTGCACAAAGTAAAGCAAGTAGAGTTCCACAATCTAGCCTTGGCTTTTAGCCGGCTAGGCAAGCAGTTAGCACAAGTAACCAAGAAAAAAGAGAGAGTTTGAGTGTGGGTGTGTGTATTCTCAACTATTGTTCGTGTGTTAAGAGGTAAAATAAGAGTGTATATATAGCACTTTATGAGTAGAACCAATAAGGTAAAGAATCAGAAGCCAGTCAATTAGGGACAATCACAGAATTAAAGAATCAAATCACCTAAAGGGGTTCGGAATAGATCCCTTTAATTAGGGGTAATTGATTAACGGTAACAACAGGGGTTTAATTAAGGCAAGGAGTCCAAATCATACCAAATAAGGAGTCAGTAAGAACCCTAAAATTATATAGGCAATCAATTAAGGCAGAGATGACCAATTAAAGTCATAAACAAGGAAATAAATATAATCTATGCACACAAATCTTAATAGAGTAAAGTAATCAGCAAAACCTTCAAAAGAATAGTGATTTCCGAAAAGAATTACTCAAATCCCATAAAATAGAGATTAGACTAAGTAAGACCTCAAAGAAAGTATAGTACTTAACCGGAAAAGCAGGTTCGAACTCTAACAAAGATTAATTAGGGGAAAAGCACAAAAATACTGGATTTAACAAGGAAAAAATGTTTAAGTCCAAAAGATAGAGTAAACTAACATGACTGGTACCACAAAGATACCCCAAATCAAAGCACAGATTGAAGGAACCACATAGAATCAACTAGGGTTTCATATTCTTGCACAAATCAGTCACGAAGAAGAAATTATAATTAATCAAACACTTAGAATTCAGAAAAACCCTTTGAAAAACAACTCGGGATGAACCCTAGTTTAAGAAGAGTGATTAAAAATTCGAAATAGTTAGTTAAAACATGAGGTTTTTAAAGGAAAACGCTTAATAATACTCGAATCACCTTAGATCTAGAAAGATTTGAGAAGAATCGAACAATAGCGAATCTAGGGTTTTCGAAAAATAGTAGAGATGAAGAAAAATTGGTTAAAAACTCATGGATATGCCTAGATCTAAGACAAATCTAAAGAAAAGTGAAAAATTTCAAGGTTTAGGGTTTTAGAGAACCCAGAGAAGATGAGAGGACCTTAAAATATTGCCAGTTTTAGCCGGAAAAGTCATAGATCTTACTCGAACAGCCGTGGATGGCAGTGAAATGGCATGAAAAACCATGTATAGGAGTTGAACCGCTCCAGGTTCACCTAAGGACCTCAAGGTAGTGTCAAACCGGCGTGGGGTGAAGCAGAGGCCAGGAGATGATGAGAGGTCATGGTTTCCGGCGAGGGAGGTGGCCGGAGAAGGTGGACATTGATTAGGGTTTGAGGGTGTCTTAGAAAGAAGATAGGAGGAGAGGATTCAGAGGCGACGCAAATGAAAGAATGGGGTAGGGTTTGGGGGGTTGTTGGATTAAAAAAGGAAAGAAACGACGTGGACCGTTGATCTGAGAGATCAACGGTCGAGATTAAATGGGGGAGGTGGTGTCACACCTCCTTTTTTCACCTATACCCCGTAAAGAGCTATAGTATAAGGGAGTTTTTCCAATTAAAGGACAATTGAAACGGGATTTATTGTTAAAAGATTCAGAGTCGCCACTTGGGAGATTTATGGTGTCCCAAGTCACCGGTTGAATCCCGAATCGAGGAAAATATGATTCTGTTTAACAGTCTGCAAACCAGAAATCCGGGTAAGGAATTATGTTAACCCAGGTGAAGGTGTTAGGCATTCCCGAGTTCCGTGGTTCTAGCACGGTCGCTCAACTGTTATAATCGGCTTAATTATCTGATTTTAATCAATTATGAACCTATATGCTGATTTTAATTTTTTAACCGCTTTTAATCATTTAAGGAAAATTGAACGTCGTTTAAAACATGTCTTTAGATCGCGCCACATGAAATGCACCCGCAATCTAGAACACATTTTATTCAACGTTTTAGGATTTAGATTTGGGTCACATGAAATGCGCACCCGAGTTTAAGAAGGTAATATTATTTTAAAATAACACCCCTAAAGCAACTAACGCGTTGCTAACTTTGCGAGGGCCATTACTCAATCAATCAATTACTACGGCTCTTTCCAGTTACTAATAAATTTTAGTGAATGACATATTATAGATTGGGCTTGTGCCCTTACTTCCAGTATTCAAACAAGCCCTATAGAAGAGCACCCGCATTGAATAGGAAAGCCAATTTGGTTATTCACAGAAAAGGGGCTCAAACCCTATTCAAGATCAAGCCCAAGGCAATAATAGGCAGGCCCAGTAAAAAAAACCTGCGCCTCAGCTTTGCCGCCTCATGGCCCAAGCTATTTGAGGGCTAAGAAGAGAAATGAAGACCAGACCCAAGGGGTCTCTAGATTTGCATTTGACATCGGAATTTTTTTTGATTGACAACAGATTCTTATTAATAACAGGCTCAACATCAAAGCAACTTATTACCAACATGGGTTCAAAAGGATATAAAAGCTAAACGTGGAGTCAATCATCAGGAGTGTAAACAGGAGGCTTAACCTCGAACCTAGTCCATCGCCCACATATTTTAAAAGGGATATAATTGCTAACAGGGCTCAACTCTAACCAATTCCAAACATCATATCTAAAGCAATCAATAGACCATTTCCAGGAAATCCTTTAACACTAAGCTTGCAGAATTTCTTTTACTAGCGTGCATACACCTATGTGCATATATTAATACATAATGCCCAGATACTAGTAATGATCAAGCTACAATCAACAATAAAACTTAGGGATCAAAAACAGAGAAAACAAAAGACAATCACTGATAGTCGAATCCACAATTAACCTGAAGTTAGGAGATGTTGTTTCCAAGTTTATTGTTAACTAACCACCTGAACACATGTGAGTCTATTTTCAGATCCACACGCAATAGACTTGACATGTTTTGAACAACACCGTTTTAAAACATAAAAACAGTCCATTCATACACTAGAGTTCGAACAATGTTAAAGCACTCAATACCCTGAAAGTATACAATAAATCCGAGCAACGAAATCACCCTAAGCTATTAGCATGCACTAGCATTCAATACAAACCAGAAGCAGAACTCCACAAAAACTGAGGCATCTAGTCATTCATAATGAAAGAATTTAACAACAACTACATCAAAACTTTGAAACATTTAGTCGAATGTCAACTTGGGTTTCCAAAGATTCATACAAGCCAATCAATGTTCAATTCCATGTCGGGTTTGAGTGGTGTACCTAGAAATTATAGAAGGAAAAAATGATTATAATAAGCAAGTTGTAGCAGCAGTAGACCAAGACAACAGAACTTGACAGCAGCAAGCAATGTCTTAGATTCAACCAAATAACCAAGGAGCTCCACTCAAATACCAATGCAGCAGTGACCTCAAACCAGCACACAAATTCCAGACTTCAACCAAGAATTAATTCAAGCCATTTCTCCCATTTACTGAACTTAAAATTTTCTTTGACAAATTGGAATAAAAAATGAGAAAAAAGAACTGGAAAGCCAATAGAACAGTGTTTTCTGCAATTGTTTAACCGCCTAGACTTTCTCAACTTTCCAACCCCTGTTCAAAGGCAAGAATGATATGCCTTTATAGGCCAGGCCATAGGGCAAACTTCAGAATCACATATTTCCTTTCTACCCCCTTTAAAATTCTTGTTTTAGCTTAGAGATCCCTAAATTTATGACTTGTTACCCAAGTTAAAACCCATCAAGAAGTCTGAAATATCCCTGAACCCCTCCGTAGAAGCTTCTATTTCTGTTATCAAAAGATTCCCCCAGTAAACTACCTAAAATGCCCTCCTCACCCCTGAAAATTACCTTGAACCCCAACAAAGACATGGGTCAAATTAACCCACGGCTGAATTTACCCTAAGAAAGGAAACCAATTTGGACGGGCTGCTCTTTGCCAAATGGACCAAAGACAAACCAAAGCCCAGACGAACACTTATCTATTTGAAAAGAAAAATCTGCAAGCCATGATAACATGAAATGATTTCAAAGCAAATCTACTAACTTACTGATCAATTAACGATGACTAGGCAAGGATTTAACTCAGTCGAAGTAACTTAATTTTAAAATAACTTGGATGGCTAAACAGAAAACAAGATCGGAGAGTTATCCATGCTATTAACACAACAGACTAAAGAAATCAGAAAACAAACTTTCACGAAGAAGAGAAGGACAATGACTGGAAGACCAATCTAAGCTCGAGAGATTGGTCGAGTTTCAGCCAGACTATTATAAGAAGATTAAGCTAAAGAAAAGGGGAGGAAGAAGAGAATAAGACAATCAAAAAGGAAGAGAAGACAAGAGAAGAAAAGAGCTTACCGATTTAGACTCGAAATCCATCGGAGATAAAAGCCCTAACAAAGCTAAGGTCGATCGTTCGAATCCGAACTTCAAAACTCGAAGAACGGTGCCTTCTGACCATGCATGTACCAAGATTGATGAAAAAGTGGTTTTGAACTTTTGGCGTTGACCTCAGATTCAAGATTCGCAGAGCTCCGGGCAGATTCGAAGGAGAGTAGTTATATGGATTTGGTATGAGGGGATCCTGGGGGTTGTGGGGTGTTAGTTTGGGGTTGACCGGAGGCGCCGCCGCCACCGGACGGTGGTGGAAAAGGGGGCGGCTCTGTTAGGGTTAGGCTTGGGTTCTCTGATAGGGGTGTTGGAACGATGAAATGAAAGGGGGGGGAGGGGTAGGGCCGTTAGGACATATGTATATCAAGTAAGGGCTCAGTTCCCAGCCGTCTGATCATATGGGATCAACGGCTGAGATTGGACTCCAGAAAACGATGTCGTATGGTACTGGGGGGTTTGGACCGGGTGAGGCGTGGATTTGGGCTGATTTTAACAGTTAATTTCGTTTGGGCTGGGAAACTTGGATTGACTTTGGCCCAGATTTAAACCTTCTTATTTCTTTCTTTTTCTATTCCAATTTCACACTTCTTTTTTTTTCTCTTTTCCAAAATTAAAATAAATCCTACATTAATTAATAATTATTTTAAACTAAATTAACCTACCCAATTAGATTAATCACTCATCATGGTATTTACAATACTTAATTAAATCCTAAATTAAAAAAAAAATACACAATTCAAAATTAAAGAGTAAAAATGCAAAATGAATTATTTTTTGTGATTTTCGTTTTTTATAAAACAAACTAATTTTCTAATTAATCTAAAAATATACTAATTTTCTAATGCAGATGCAACATATTTTTTGTATTTTTCATGAATTAAATAAACTAAACGTGCACAGACAAATGCAAATAATTAACAAAAAATGCCACGAAATCCAACAAAATTGCAAACACTGAAAGAAATTATTTTGTTTTGAATTTGTTGGAGTAATACATGTAGGGCAAAAATCACGTGCTCACAGCTGTCCCTCTTTGCTCGGAAACACAAAGAGTTTTCGTGCAAAGATAAGTGAGCGGATACGAGCGATTTTTGCCTGTTTGACTACTCCGCGTGAAGCATTTTTGAAAGATTTGACCGCACCCCGCTTCTGAGGTTGCCTACATATCCTTGGCTAAAAAGGAATCAGGTCAGTGTAGTTCGGAAAGTTTTGGTAGCTGGGACTACCACGAAGCTGGGCTTCCACTGTTGTTGTTGTTGCTGCTGCTATTGCTTACTGAACCCCCTTATTACACCATGATAAAATAAAAGAATTTAGACTAAACTATGATCTATGGATTACAAAAGTTCTATCTATATCTTCAAGCTTGCTCTTGCGTTTCTTGTTGCCTTGTTATCCTCCACTCTCTCGGAAACATCCGTTTGTTGCCATCTTGAATTGTAAACTGAGATGTTTTTCCCTTCTTCAGGTGGGTGCCTGACTGCTGAACTTGATATGTATTCCCTTCTCTCCAGGTGGGCTCCTGACTGCTAACTTGAAATGTATTCCCTGCTCTCCAAGCGGGCTCCTGACTTCAACATAGACAAAACAAGGAAAAATTTTCTACCCCAGTTTGGTGGCTGGGCACAGATGTAAGTGTAAAATGGACCACATTGCCAAATATCGATAAGAACTTGAAAGCTAAAACTTGAATTGTACTCTCTTGTTCTCCAGGCGGGATCCTGATTGCTGGCTTGAAAGTATTCCCTGCTCTCCAGGCGGGCTCCTGACTGCTGCATTTGAAATGTATTCCCTGCTCTCCAGGCGGGCTCCTGACTTCAACATAGACAAAGCAAAGAATTTGAAAGCTAAATTTAAATTGTACTCCCTTGTTCTCCAGGCGGGCTCCTGACTGTTGCGCTTGAAAGTATTCCCTACTCTCCAGGCGGTCTCCTAACTTCAACTTGAAATATATTTCCTTGTTCTCCAGGCGGGCTCCTAACTTCAAAATGAACAAAGCAAAGAATTTGAAAACTAAAACATAAATTGTACTCCCTTGTTCTCCAGGCGGGATCCTGATTGCTGACTTGAAAGTATTCCCTGCTCTCCAGGCGGGCTCCTGACTTCAACTTGAAATGTATTCCCTGCTCTCCAGGCGGGCTCCTGATTTCAACTTGAAATGTGTTCCCTACTCTCCAGGTGGGCTCCTGACTTCAACATAGACAAAACAAAGAATTTGAAAGCTAAAACTTAAATTGTACTCCCTTGTTCTCCAGGCGGGCTCCTGACTGCTAAACTTGAAAGTACTCCCTGCTCTCCAGGTGGGCTCCTGACTTTAACTTAAAATGTATTCCCTGCTCTCCAGGCGGGATCTTGACTTCAGCAAAATAGACAAAAACAAAGAAAATTTTCTGCCCCAGTTTGGCGGCTGTGAACAGATGTGATTGTAAAACCAAATCATATTACCAAGTGTTACTAAGGATTTGAAAGCTAGGTCCCATTATTCAGGGGGGTCCTGACAACTTTTAACTAAACGACAATTTAAAATCTAAGTTATATCTTCTACAGGTGTGACTTTTGCTAAATCTTGCTATCTAAGAGGATCTTTAAACTACTCCCCATTATCCAGGAGGGTCCTGAAAATCAAAGGTCAAATTTTATCTTAAGGGTGACAACTTTCATATCTGAATTATACTACCCTACAGTAGAGTTTACACTAAATGTTGTTATCTAATAGAAATCTTAAAGCTAAGTCCCATTATTTAGGAGGGTCCTGGCAACTCCTAATTGAATCCTATCTCGAATATGCAAACTTCTAAGCTAACTTATATTCTTTTGGGATACATTTATGCTAGATTATGCTATTTCTGAACTTTAAACTAGGTCCCATTTTCCAGGAGGGTCCTGAAAATTAAAAATCAAACCTGTTTGGTGACTGCCTTTCTTTATGGAGGGTTTCTCCGAAACAACCGAAATTTTCTGCCCCTGTTTCAATCAAAGAAAATTTGTCAGTTTAAAATGGTGGTTAGCTGATGGAATTCTTGCTGAAGATCTTTCCGCTGCATTGTTTTGTTCTGACTGGCTTCCAGAACTGGCCCTGAACCGCTCTGACTTTCAGACTGACTTTCGAACCCCCTGACCTTTGACGAACCGAGTTTTCTATACCCATGTTGTTGTTTTACCTCTGACCCCTTTATCTGAAACTTTGCATCCCCCATGACATTATCAATCCATTCCACCGATGAAACTTTCGATGATTCCTTGTACCCTCCTCTTACATCATGTTATCCTTAGTACGCTCTGACCACGCTGTGCTTTGCAATTTTGGAAGTTGGTAGTGAGC
The DNA here is from genome assembly GCF_000715075.1 of Nicotiana tabacum. Taxonomy (NCBI): domain Eukaryota; kingdom Viridiplantae; phylum Streptophyta; class Magnoliopsida; order Solanales; family Solanaceae; genus Nicotiana; species Nicotiana tabacum. Next base: position 57,095,346 of record NC_134097.1, read on the forward strand.
TTTGACTTGCTTTGAACAAGACTGACATTGAAACATCTTAGACAAATAAACCCAAAAGAAAATGAAATGCAATGACTTGCGGGTTAAGGATAAGAAGAATCCAAAACCAGAACACTACTACAGAGGGGAAAAGAAAAAGAAACTTATCTGAGTGGAACAGCTGGTACCAATGATCATGACATGCATTTCGGCTTAATCGGCCAAATCTTTCCAACCAATCAACTTTCGATCGTCGTACTGTGTTACCTCAGAACTCCCATGATCTGATTACTTCACCCAAACCTTGACCTTGTTCATCCTGCGGTGCCGTGAAAAGTTTTCACCAGCAGACCTCTTTCATTCGTTCATCTCTCAACTCACTTTCACCTTACGGTGCCCGTGAGGGTTTTCACAAATAAGACTCTCTCATTCTTTGCTTTCCCTCAGCTCCCATCGCCTCATGGTGCCCGCGAGGGTTTTCACCAATAAGACTCTCTCATTTTTATTTCTCTCAACTCCCGTCGCCTTAAGGTGCCTGTGAATGTTTTCACCAATAAGGCTCTCTCATTTTTATTTTTCCTGCTTGAACCAGAGTGTTTCCCCTGACATGAATTACCTTTACCTGCTCGACTTGGCATTTCTCAAATACTGATCAGAAGGTCTTTCTTTGGATCGTAATGTGGGCTTTTGTACAGGATTAGAAAGAAAGGGTATAAAAGACTCAAAACAATTCAAATGGGTTAAAATTACAACTCTCGAAATCAGATTTTTCACAACAACTACAACTTCTGCCCCAGTTTATTGCTTGGGGACTTTTGAATTTTTGTTTTGATGGGACCGAACCGTGAGGCTGCCTACATATCCTTAAAAGTAATCAGGTCGAACGTAGTTCATGTCATAGAAATTACTTTGTTGTTGTGATTTTTATTTTCTCTCTTTCTTTTCTTTCTCTCCTTTTTCTTCTGTTGTTCTATTTTTTTTTCCTCTTTTTTCTTTTTTCTTTTCTCTTTTCTTTTCTTTTCTTTCTCTTTCTTATCTTTTTCATTTTTCTTCTTCTTTTCCTTTCTTGTTGATTCTTTCTTTTTCTTTTCACTTACTTATCCTCCGCACTTGCGTTTGTGAATTGTGTCGTTGATCCCGAAAGAGGGGTATGAAAGAAAATAAATAAGGCTCAAAAGAGATGACAAGGGATAAAGTGTTTAGAAGCAGAACAAAACGCCTTCGTCATTTCAATCTTCAAAATATGCCAAATATAAACAAGTACAATCAAAGAAAGAAATCATACATAGTATCTTTTGACTGCATCGGAATTGATAGACATTTCTACACATTTGCCCTCTATATCTGTCAAATATAATGCGCCATTAGACAACACTCTAGTTACAACAAATGGCCCCTGCCAGTTTGGGGTGAACTTTCCTTTTGCTTCAGCCTGATGAGGCAAGATACGTCTCAACACTAATTGACCCACTTCGAACTTCCGTGGACGTACCTTCTTGTTATATGCTCTCGCCATTCTCTGTTGGTACAATTGGTCGTGACATACTGCTGCCAATCTTTTTTCATCAATCAGACTTAATTGCTCCAAGCGGGTTTTGACCCATTCAACGTCATCAATTTCTGGCTCAGCGACAATCCGAAGGGATGGGATTTCAATTTCTGCGGGTATCACCGCCTTCGTGCCATACACCAACAAATAAGGAGTGGCCCCTACCGAAGTGCGAACAGTAGTGCGATAACCCAACAATGCAAACAACAACTTTTCATGCCACTGTCTAGAACCTTCCACCATTTTTTGAAGTATCTTCTTTATATTCTTGTTGGCTGCCTCGACTGCTCCATTCGCCTTAGGGTAGTATGGGGTGGAATTGCGATGTATAATCTTAAATTGCTGACATGTCTCTGTCATCAGATGACTGTTGAGATTAGCGCCATTGTCCGTGATGATTACCTTCGGAATCCTAAACCGACAGATGATATTTGAATGCACAAAGTCGACCACTGCTTTCTTGGTCACAGATTTGAACGTTTTCGCTTCAACCCACTTAGTGAAATAATCAATGGCTACCAGAATAAACCTGTGTCCGTTTGATGCTGCTGGCTCGATTGGCCCAATGATATCCATGCCCCAAGCAACAAAAGGCCATAGTGCAAACATTGTATGTAATTCAGATGGTGGAGAATGAATCAAATCTCCATGCACTTAGCACTGATGACATTTACGCACAAAACTGATGCAATCGCTCCATAGTGAGCCAGTAATAACCTGCTCGGAGAATCTTCTTTGCCAGAATGTACCCACTCATATGCGGTCCACAAACTCCGGAGTGTACCTCAGTCATGATTGTTGTGGCCTGTCTAGCATCTATGCATCTTAGCAATCCCAGATCTGGAGTTCTTTTGTATAATACCCCTCCACTGAAGAAAAATCCACTTGCCAATCGTCGAATTATTCTTTTCTGATCACCAGTGGCTTGTACCGGATATACCCCCATCCTAATGTATTCTTTGATATCATGGAACCATGGCTCTCCATCCAGTTCTTCTTCCACCATATCACAGTAAGCATGCTGATCACGGACTTGAATCTGCAAAGGGTCCATATAAGCCTTATCTGGATGATGTAACATTGACGCCAGAGTGGCCAAAGCATCGACGACTTCATTATGAATCCTCGGGATATGCCTGAATTCTATCGACTGAAACCGCTGACAAAGATCATGCAAACATTGTCTGTACGGTATGAATTTCAAATCCCGTATTTCCCATTCTCCCTGAATCAGGTGCACCAGGAGGTCCGAGTCACCCAAGACCAAGACTTCCTGGACACCCATATCCACAGCTAACCTCAAACCCAGAATGCAGGCCTCGTATTCCGCCATGTTGTTGGTGTAGTAAAAGCGAAGCTGAGCCGTAACAGGGTAGTGTTGCCCTATTTCAGAAATAAGTACTGCTCCTATCCCCACGCCCTTCATGTTTGCAGCTCCATCAAAGAAATGTTTCCATCCCGATTTCTCAACTTGCTCCAACTCATCAATGTGCATCACCTCTTCATCGGGGAAATAAGTTTTCAAAGGTTCATAATCTTCATCAACCGGATTCTCGACCAAATGGTCCGCCAAGACCTGTGCTTTCATTGCAGTTCGAGTCACGTAGACAATGTCAAACTCTATGAGCAGGATCTGCAACTTTGCAAGCCTCCCTATGGGCATAGGCTTCTGAAAGATATACTTTAATGGATCCAAGCGAGATATAAGATAGGTAGTGTAAGATGACAAATAATGTTTCAGCTTCTGCGCCACCCAAGTTAGGGCGCAACATGTCCTCTCAAAATGAGTGTACTTAACCTCGTAGGATGTGAACTTCTTGTTGAGGTAATAGATGGCCTGCTCCTTCCTACCAGTGATATCATGTTGACCCAATACACAGCGAATGATTGTCCAAAACCGTCAAATATAGAATCAAAGGTCGCCCTGGTTCTGGCGGTACCAACACAGGTGGATTTGACAAATACTCCTTTATCTTATCGAACGCTTCCTAACATTCATCTGTCCACTTCTGCAGCATCGTTTTTTAACAGTTTGAAGATTGGCTCGCAAGTTGTTGTGAGCTGAGCGATGAACCTGCTGATATAATTCAATCTTCCCAACAAACTCATCACCTCGGTCTTATTCTTCGAAGGTGGCAATTCCTGGATGGCCTTGATTTTCGATGGGTCCAGTTCAATACCCCGGCGGCTGACTACAAACCCCAACAACTTTCCAGACGGCACCCCAAAAGCGCACTTTGCAGGATTAAGCTTGAAATTGTACATGAAAAGCCTCTAGAAGAACTTTCTTAGATCCCTGACATGGTCAGACTGCTTTCTAGACTTCACGATCACATCATCCACGTACACCTCGATTTCCTGGTGTATCATATCATGGAATATTGTTGTCATTGCCCTCATGTAGGTTGCCCCAACATTTTTCAAGCCAAATGGCATGACCCGATAGCAGTACGTTTCTCACGGCGTGATGAATGCCATCTTTTTTGCATCCTCCTCGTCCATCAAGATCTGATGATAACCCGCATAACAATCCACATGTTTATCTCGTTCATCTTTTGTGAACCACTAAATCAGTGCTCAGACCCGACATGTTTTCATAGGACCATGCAAAAACGTCTTTGTATTCGAATAGTGCTTTAATTATCTCCTCTCAGAGTTGAGGTTCCAGATGGACAATTATTTTAGTTTCACGGACATTTTCTTGGTCCCCTAGATTAACTGCCTCTGTGTCATTCAAATTAGGTTTGGGCTTTTCCTCAAAATGACTTAGTTCCTTACTAATTTCTTCATAGGCCTCATCATCCTCAAATTCCAACTCGTCATCACACTCGATTTCTTGTATTATTATTTCAGAGTTAGATTGGCTTTTAAAACTGGACCGAAGATTCCTCATGCATGTCATGTCATTGATATCAGTATAAAAAGAACTGTACAAGAGAAGAAAACAAAAATAAAATTAGAAGAAATGAAGGAAAAGGAACAATTGCATTTCATTGAATATAAAGATAACAGGGTTTTAACACATCCAACTAGACGAAACATAATATCTGAATTACAGACCCTGGAATAATCCAGACAACTAAAGAAAATTAAAACCCACTACCAAGACTCCCTCCGGGTAGGAAGAGGAGTAGCTTCCCAGTTGTTGACTTTTGCACGTGGTCCCACAAATTGCACATCTACCTTGCTGGACCCTTCCCCAACCTGAACCATGTTAACCTCGGCGAATAACCTTTCAAACCCCTTCTCCAAATCTCCATTGACACCAATCAATGGTCCAGGGACCTTTGACAGCAGTTGATTTCTGATACCCGGCCTGACGAATGATCTAGACAAGCGCGGGATTGGCTTTGGCAATGCCCATGCTTTCTGTTTCATTTTTCTAGCTCTTCTCATGTCTGCAATGGTAGGCTTGAACCCCAGACCAAAAGTATCCAGATTCTTTGGAAGAGAAACTGGTTGCACAATACCTTGCAGAGACGCACCCAAACCCTTGCCCGGTACGAAACCATTTTTCAACAGCCACCATAACTGATGCCGCAGCCATCTTTGGAGTTGGCACGCACTTTCCTTTCGGAATTTTCTCTACCGATACTGTTTCGGAAACTTGATAAACCCATGGTCCCTTGTCATCGTCAACCTCTATGAACGGAATGATGGCACCATTGGGCACACACAAATTATCTTCGTCGTGTACAACAATTTCCTGTCGATCCCATTCAAACTTGACCACTTGATGTAGAGTAGATGAGACTGCTTTGGCCGCATGGATCCAAGGTCGCCCCAACAGTAGATTGTACGAAACAGCCACATCGAGCACCTGGAATTCCATAGTAAATTCAACTGGCCCTATTGTGAGCTCAAGTACTATGTCCCCGACTAAATCTTTCCCTCCACCGTCAAATCCCCGAACGCAAATACTGCTCTTGTGAATTATTTCATCCTCTACTTGCATCTTGTTCAATGTGGAGAAAGGACAGATGTTCGCGCTAGACCCGTTGTCAACCAGTACCCGAGTAACCACAGAGTCTTCGCATTTCACCGTCAGATATAGGGCTCTATTGTGCTCGGTACCCTTCACGGGCAACTCATCATCGGAAAAAGTGACTCGGTTTACCTCAAATATCTTGTTAGCTATCTTTTCCAAGTGGTTTACTGAGATTTTGTCAGGAACGTGAGCCTCGTTCAAGATCTTCATCAAAGCACGACGGTGTTCGTTTGAATGGATCAATAATGACAAGAGTGAGATCTGAGCTGGTGTCTTCCTTAACTGTACCACAATGGAATAGTCTTGCGCTTTCATCTTTCTCAGAAATTCTTCTGCTTCTTGCTCAGTCACTGCTTTCTTCACCAACACTGGATTATCTTTTGAGGTCTTAGCTTTTCTCAACTCTTCGGGGGCAAAGCATCTCCCCGATCGAGTCAAACCATGAGTCTCACACACTTCTTCTTTAACCTCTTTCCCCTGGTAAGTTATTGTCATTCGTTCATAATTCCACGGGACTGCCTTGTTGTCGATCATTGGAAGTTGAGTTACTGGTTTTATAATAATAGGCTCTGTGCGAGCACCCATCACGACCACAACAAGTTTACTTGTAACCCCTGATACCACCACTTTAGCTTTCTCTGGTTTCACTGCAACAGTGCTTGAAGACCCTTTCTCGGCTACCACAACTGGCTTATTGTCTACCCCTTTCAACTGGACCACTGATTTCCCATTGGTTACCTTTTACTTTGAACTGGTTTCACTGGAGCGGATCATCATTACCATCTGCGAGGGTTTCTTAGCCTTCCCTCCCTTGTGTATCAACTCAATCATATCGGTCTCATGGTGAGCTGGTAGCAGATTCTGGTTGATATTTGGTGCTTCTAGGGCCTGAACCTCGATCCGATGAGTATCAATGAGCTCTTGTACAACTGTTTTTAGTTTCCAGCATTTCTCTATGTCATGGCCCAGGGCCCCTGAACAATACTCACAACTCACCGAGCGATCAAGATTTCTGGGAAAGGGATTCGGCAGTTTGGCTTCGATCGGATTCAACATGCCCAACTGTCTCAGCCTGTGGAATAGACTAGTATAGGACTCTCCCAATGGAGTAAAAGTCTTCTGCTTCTGCAGCCTCTCGTTCTTAAAGGCTTGATTAGGTCGAAAACTTGTTCCAGGAAGATTTTTGTAGGCTTTTGGGGGTGGATAGTTATTTTGTGGAGCTTGGTATGGATTTTGTGGAGCTGGCGCACGCCACTGTGCATGAGTGGGAGGTTGGGTATAGGTTTGTGCGTGATAGACAGAAAAATGGGGATCTGGCGGTGGGTAGTAATGTTGTGGCGGGCTATATAGAGTGTGGGGATAGGTTTGGGGATAGGGTCGAGGCTGGTTGTAGAACTGTGGAAGGTTCCTAGATCCACCCCAAGCTGCCAACTCGATCGTTGCAACATCCTCTTTCTTCTTCTTTCCGAGTAAACCCCCAGTACCGTTTTGAATGGCCTGGGTGGTTGCTTTGATTGCCGAGTAACTCATGATCTTATTGGACTTGAGTCCCTCCTCAACCATGCCTCCCATTTTCACAACTTCATTAAAGGACTTGCCCACTGCTGACACCAAATGACCAAAATAAGTGGGCTCCAAAGCCTACAAGAAATAATCAACCATCTCACTCTCTTTCATCGGTGGGTCAACCCTCGCTGCTTGATCTCTCCAACAGAACCCATATTCTCGGAAGCTTTTACCGGGCTTCTTCTCGATCTTCGTCAATTACAGACGGTCTGGGATGATTTCAAGATTATACTGAAAATGACAGGCAAAGGCTTGGGCCAAATCGTCCCATGTGTACCACCGGCTATGATCTTGTTTGGTGTACCATTCTAGCACCGACCCACTCAAACTTTGGCTGAAATATGCCATCAGCAATTCGTCTCTTCCACCTGCTCCTCTCATCTTGCTACAGAATCCTCTTAAGTGTGCTACCGGGTCACCATGCCCATCGTACAGATCAAACTTGGGCATTTTGAACCCTGCTGGCAACTGAACATCTGGGAACAAACATAAGTCCTTATAGGCTACACTCACTTGACCTCCCATCCCCCTCATATCTCGGAACGATTGCTCTAAGCTTTTGACCTTTCTGATCATCTCTTCATGCTCGGGATTTTTGGGCGGTTTCTCGGTCTCTGCCGGGATATCAAGATGAGGAGTGTAAGGATATGGTTCTGGAACTTTGAAGGTGGGTTCAGGGGGATAGTACTGGTTGTCGTGAGTTTGGAACAGGGGTTCACTGGAAGATCGGTGTAATGTAGCAGGTGGATGTGCCACAAAAACATGTATAATTGGTGGAGGAGGGTATGAGACTTGTTTGGGTGGTAGAGCTTGAGAAGTATGGGAAGTGGCGCCATGACATTGTTGGTAGAGGGGAAAGGCTGGAGATGAGTTCACAATGGGAGGCTCCGGAGGTTGGGCTGATGGTGAGATATAAGCAGGATTGGCGGGATAAACCGGTGGTGGATGCCCCTTCGCCCAAGCTTGGTACATTTCAGCCATCTGCTGTTTCAACTTATACATTTCTTCCCTCATTGCATTAACGTCCATTTCTTCCACCTCTTTCGATGGGTCGACGATACTTGTTTCCGGTTCCTGGTCGACCATATTCAGCCTGTCTTTCTCGGGTGTTGTAGGAGTGAGTTGCCAGAATGCCAGTCAACTAACCACCTGCCTGAACTTAATACATCAAACAACAACCTTGTTAGCGATTAGGCTTTAACAGATTGGTAACCGCACATTGGGCATGAATGCACCTAAACAGCTAATCGTATCTATTATGTATTTGATCGGTTGCATGCGTCATTCCGGCCTTGTCTTACCTTTGATTGCAAACCTCCCCCTTTTCTTTCTTTTTCTTTTCCTTCCTTTCGTTCACTCTTTGTTTCTATTCTCTCTTGATTTTCTTATTTTCTCTCTCTTTTGTTTTTCCGCTCTTTCTTTCTCTCTTTTATTTGGTTACGGTCGAATCCTATAGAGATTGCCTACATATCATGACCCCGCATGAATCAGACCAATCGTAGTTCTTGTAGATAAGTGCGAAATAAAACTTTTTTGGGATTTTCAGTTTTCATAAAATAAAACAACAAATGCTTCCATTACAAACTCAAAACTAACAAATTCCAAAAGACTAACAGATTTCGATGCAAAGATTAAATACAGACTCCAAAAATAGAAATTATATTCCAACAGAAGAAAATACAGACTCGAAAATAATTTGACGGACTCTAGCAGAAAGAAAACTCAACATGACTGATAGACGCTTAACAAAAAGGAAATGCAGACTCAAACAAAAAAAATCATGAATACATCAATGCTCCTAGTGCCCGCGGGGCATCATTCGGTCTCGCCGCAGGCCTATATGCAAGCTCCATTTGAAGTCGATCCAAGTCGTTCATTATCTGTTTAACAAATGTCATTACTGCTGCAAAGAAGGTAGTGCGAGTCATATCCTCACAAATCTGGCACTTCATAACGATGTAGTCGGCAATGCTTCTAATTCTCTCTCTTATGGCGCCCTTTTCTTGTAACAAACGCCCAATCTGTTGGGCCCTGGCTTCCAAAGTTTGCTCAGCCGCATGATTTTGCTCCTGAAGTTGTTGCAAATCTATTTTTAATTGCGCCAATGTTGTATAACAATGTTCCCTTTCAACTTTGAAGTCTTTTGCCTGTTTGATCATTTTGTTTTCTGTGGCGATGACCCTTTTCTTTAACCTTAAGACCTCATCGTCGTACCTTTCTCTCAATTGCTTAACCAGGCGTACTCGTTCATCTGTGTTCTTAGCCAATTGTTTTTGAGCCTTGGCTAGTTCACTTTCTGCTTTGTTCAAATCGAAACTATAGTCACTCACTTTCTGCCTCAGGTTAGCTATGAGCTTTTCATCTCTGTCACTTCGGACTGGACTTTCTACCGCTACTTTCAATTTCTGAATTTGAGCTCGAAGTGCCTCATTTTCTTTGGCTAGCTTTTTCTTTTCCCCTTTGTCCGCCGCCACTTGCAAGCTATTCTCGAATTGAAGTTCTCTAACTTGCTTTTCCAACTTTCTTATGGTAGCCCTGTACTCGTTTTCTTTGGTCAGCCAATCCCATTGTACCTGAGCTCTGTCGGTGAATTGCTGGATATGGGGTCTCTTTGCGGGCCTGTCAGGCTCATGTTGAACTCAGGATCTTTTACCATACCAAGCATTATAACTGGGCTCCACCTCGCCTCTGGATAGGTCTCGTACTTGCGTGTTAGGCCCTAAGAATCTGCACTGATGCCAAACCCGACGCACTTTTTCTTCTGAGAAGGCCGCTTTTGGCATTAACTCAATGACTTGCTGACTCAAATCTTCATTGTGCGGGATGGTCTGGTATCGGCCTAACTGACGTAAGACTCTGTGCGGAGCATAAGGCTGGATGCTCCGAAGACCCATCAATAGCAAAAAACACACCTCAGCCGACATATAAATTACTTCGTCGACTGAAAGCCAACCGAATGTCCATTCGATCTTATTTGCGGTCAAAGATATCAGATGAGCATGCCATGCTTCCGTACCATCTGGAAACTCGTAACCCTCTACTCACTTTTCATGTTTTTCAATGCACTCGAGGCCAGTCATACCACAATTCAAGTATCCGGGACGGTGGCAAAGGTGTTCCTCCATCTATATTTGTAACAGCATATTGCACCCTTCAAAGAACTTTGCTCCTTCTCGACAATGAGTAAGAGCTCGGTAAATTTCTTCCAATATAAACGACACTATAGTCCCATTTGCCTTTTTCATCATAAAGTCAGCTATCCCTACTAGCCCATCTCTATGTTCCCGTCTTTTCTCGGGCAAACCAAAATACCCAGGAACGCCACTATGAAAGCTAATCCTCTCCGAGTTTCCCACTTGTCTTGATTCCCAGCATGAGTAAGACCAATATCTGGTGTTTCAAAGCCACGGGGATTCCCGTATCGTTGGTACAGAAAGTAGAAGGTACAAAATCCTTTGGCCAAATTTCCATCTCGGATGTCCCGACTGATGCTTAACAAGTCTAAAAATTTGTGAGGGGTCACTGCTCTTGGTGCTACTGGGTACTGACTTCTGAGAACCCCTTCGAACCCAGCATAGCCTGCTATCTCTTCCAGCGTAGGAGTTAACTCGAAATCCGCAAAGTGGAACACATTATGTGTTGGGTCCCAAAACGGTATCAAGGCCTCGATCACATCTTTTCTGGGCTTAACCTTCAAAATCCTAATAAGACCGCCCAATGCTTTTGTCACGACTTTTCTGCTGTCGTCCCCCAAATCATGCCACCACATATGTAGCTCCAAAGGGATCTCTTCACGGACTGAGAAAGGTTCATTTTGATTTGTGCTCATCCTGCACATTTATTAAGGTGATTTTAATTTAAAGAAAACCATGACTCGTTTTGACTTAAGAGAAATGACCAATTTTCAAAATCTTTCCCCAAAACATCCGGCCTTGCCAACACGGCCTTTCAGCACTTTAAAAACGAAGATTTTAAGGCTATGTCAGCTAACCAGCCAAAACCTTTCACAGTGACAAAAAAGTAGTTGTTCTTGCAAAAACAGCCTTCCGGCGCCCTTTTAGGGACATTTAGCTATTTCTGGCAAGAATTGCATCACCCTAATTATTTTCAAATTAAAGTAAAATTTTTGGGCTTTTGGGCTATTTTTGCAAAAAGGAAGTTGGACCCGACGGGGGTTGCCTACGTATCTCACACCCTGTGAGAATCAAACTGGCGTAGTTCAGGCAAATAAAAAAAACTATTTTTTATTTGAAAACAAGACTTTTTCTCCAACTTTTGTTTTCCTCTTTTTTGTTTTGCTTTTATTTTCTCAAAAATCTGGCAGAGTTTCGACACTATTTGGACATTGTTTTTTTTTAGAAGAGGCGATTAACTCTCTTTAGCCCTCATACTGCTATTTCTCTTACTCAACTTTCCCAATATTCATAAGCCGGTTAGCATGCAAGTCCGAAGCAAATAAATGCACAAGTAGCAAGTAAGATGCATCAGGATGGTCTTTTTTTTATTTCGGGTGCACCTGTCCTAGACAGACCCAACCCCTGTGTTGAGTGTCCAAAGTCAAAATGCACATGATGCAAACAAACGTTCCTATTAGGGCTCCGACATGAGGTCTTGTTATACTAGGTTTAAATCCTAGGGTTTATTGTTCTAGACCTGGCTTACCCGAGCGGACAGCTCGAGCCGGGGGGGGGGGGCAGCGTACCGGGAATACAGAAGCTTCACCGGCTTTGCAACTTGTCCGAACCTCGTTCTAAATTTGGAATATGACTCTAACAGAAAAGAAGTCACACAAAGTGCACACTTCTTCATGATTTAGAAGACTTAGAGAGAAGAGGGATTTCGCAACAATCTATATACAGTTCACGGAATATCAAAGCGGTAAAAGCAATCGATTAGCACATAAGGCCCAAATCATGTAACAAAATCAGATAATGGATAAAGCCAACTATAAAATTTATTCTAACCTCGAATTCTTGAACCCTGAACCAGAGATTCTGGGTTCGATCCCCAACAGAGTCGCCAGAGCTGTCACACTTTCTTTTTTCACCTATACCCCGTAAAGGGCTATAGTATAAGGGAGTTTTTCCAATTAAAGGACAATCGACACGGGATTTATTGTTAAAAGATTCAGAGTCACCACTTGGGAGATTTATGGTGTCCCAAGTCACCGGTTAAATCCCGAATCGAGGAAAATATGACTTTGTTTAAATAAGAGTGTACATATAGCACTTTATGAGTAGAACCAATAAGGTAAAGAATCAGAAGCCAGTCAATTAGGGACAATCACAGAATTACAGAATCAAATCACCTAAAGGGGTTCGGAATAGATCCCTTTAATTAGAGGTAATTGATTAACGGTAACAACAGAGGTTTAATTAAGGCAAGGAGTCCAAATCATACCAAATAAAGAGCCAATAAGAACCCTAAAATTATATAGGCAATCAATTAAGGCAGAAATGACCAATTAAAGTCATAAACAAGGAAATAAATATAATCTATGCACACAAATCTTAATAGAGTAAAGTAATCAGCAAAACCTTCAAAAGAATAGTGATTTCCGGAAAGAATTACTCAAATCCCATAAAATAGAGATTAGACTAAGTAAGACCTCAAAGAAAGTATAGTATTTAGCCGGAAAAGCAGGTTCGAACTCTAACAAAGATTAATTAGGGGAAAAGCACAAAAATACTGGATTTAACAAGGAAAAAATGTTTAAGTCCAAAAGATAGAGTAAACTAACACGACTGGTACCACAAAGATACCCCAAATCAAAGCACAGATTGAAGGAACCACATAGAATCAACTAGGGTTTCGTATTCTTGCACAAATCAGTCACGAAGAAGAAAGGATAATTAATCAAACACTTAGAAGTCAGAAAAACCCTTTGAAAAACAACTCGGGATGAACCCTAGTTTAGGAAGAGTGATTAAAAATTCAAAATAGTTAGTTAAAACAGGAGGTTTTTAAAGGAAAACGCTTAATAATACTCGAATCACCTTAGATCTAGAAAGGTTTGAGAAGAATCGAACAATAGTGAATCTAGGGTTTTCGGAAAATAGTAAAGATGAAGAAAAATTCGTTAAAAACTCATGGATATACCTAGATCTAAGACAAATCTAAAGAAAAGTGGAAAATCTCAAGATTTAGGGTTTTAGAGAACCCAGAGAAGATGAGAGGACCTTAAAATATTACCGGTTTTAGCTGGAAAAGTCATAGATCTTACTCGAACAGCCGTGGATGGCATGAAAAACCATGTATAGGAATTGAACTGCTCCAGGTTCACCTAAGGACCTCAGGGTAGTGTCAAACTGGCGTGGGGTAAAGCAGAGGCCAGGAGATGATGAGAGGTCATGGTTTCCGGTGAGGCAGGTGGCCGGAGAAGGTGGACATTGATTAGGGTTTGAGGGTGTCTGAGAGAGAAGATAGGAGGATAGGATTCAGAGGCAGCGCAAATGAAAGAATGGGATAGGGTTTGGGGGGTTGTTGGATTAAAAAAAGGAAAGAAACGACGTGGACCGTTGATCTGAGAGATAAACGGTCGAGATTAAATGGGGGAGGTGGTGTCACACCTCCTTTTTTCACCTATACCCCGTAAAGGGCTATAGTATAAGGGAGTTTTTCCAATTAAAGGACAATCGAAACGGGATTTATTGTTAAAAGATTCAGAGTCGCCACTTGGGAGATTTATGGTGTCCCAAGTCACCGGTTGAATCCCGAATCGAGGAAAATATGACTCTGTTTAACAGTCCGCAAACTAGAAATCCGGGTAAGGAATTCTGTTAACCCGGGAGAAGGTGTTAGGCATTCCCGAGTTCCGTGGTTCTAGCACGGTCGCTCAACTGTTATAATCGGCTTAATTATCTGATTTTAATCAATTATGAACCTATATGTTGATTTTAATTTTTTAACCGCTTTTAATCATTTAAGGAAGATTGAACGTCGTTTAAAACATGTCTTTGGATCGCGCCACATGAAATGCACCCGCAATCTGGAACACATTTTATTCAATGTTTTAGGATTTGGATTTGGGTCACATGAAATGCGCACCCGAGTTTAAGAAGGTAATATTATTTAAAAATAACGCGCCTAAAGCAACTAACACGTTGTTAACTTTGCGAGGGCCACTACTCAATCAATCAATTACTACGGCTCTTTCCAGTTACTAATAAATTCTAGTGAAGGACATATTATAGATTGGGCTTGTGCCCTTACTTCCAGTATTCAAACAAGCCCTATAGAAGAGCACCCGCATTGAATAGGAAATCCAATTTGCTTATTCACAGAAAAGGGGCTCAAGCCCTATTCAAGATCAAGCCCAAGGCAATAATAGGCAGGCCCAGTAAAAAAAACCTGCGCCTCAGCTTTGCCGCCTCATGGCCCAAGCTATTTGAGGGCTAAGAAGAAAAATGAAGACCAGACCCAAGGTGTCTCTAGATTTGCATTTGACATCGGAAACTTTTTTTGATTGACAACAGATTCTTATTAATAACAGGCTCAACATCAAAGCAACTTATTACCAACATGGGTTCAAAAGGATATAAATGCTAAACATGGAGTCAATCGTCAGGAGTGTAAACAGGAGGCTTAACCTCGAACCTAGTCCATCGCCCACATATTTTAAAAGGGATATAATTGCTAACAGGTCTCAACTCTAACCAATTCCAAACATCAGATCTAAAGCAATCAATAGACCATTTCCAGGAAATCCTTTAACATTAAGCTTGCAGAATTTCTTTTACTAACGTGCATACACCTATGTGCATATATTAATACATAACGCCCAGATACTAGTAATGATCAAGCTACAATCAACAATAAAACTTAGGGATCAAAAATAGAGAAAACAAAAGACAATCACTGATAGTCGAATCCACAATTAACCTGAAGTTAGGAGATGCTGTTTCCAAGCTTATTGTTAACTAACCACCTGAACACATGTGAGTCTCTTTTCAGATCCACACACAATAGACTTGACATGTTTTGAACAACACCGTTTTAAAACTTAAAAACAGTCCATTCATACACTAGAGTTCAAACAATGTTAAAGCACTCAATGCCCTGAAAGTATACAATAAATCCGAGCAACGAAATCACCCTAAGCTATTAGCATGCACTAGCATTCAATACAAACCAGAAGCAAAACTCCACAAAAACTGAGGCATCTAGTCATGCATAATGAAAGAATTTAACAACAACTACATCAAAACTTTGAAACATTTAGTCGAATGTCAACTTGGGTTTCCAAAGCTTCATACAAGCCAATCAATGTTCAATTCCATGTCGGGTTTGAGTGGTGTACCTGGAAATTATATAAGGAAAAAATGATTATAATAAGCAAGTTGTAGCTGCAGTAGACCAAGACAACAGAACTTGACAGCAGCAAGCAATGTCCCAGATTCAACCAAATAACCAAGGAGCTCCACTCAAATACCAATGCAGCAGTGACCTCAAACCAGCACACAAATTTCAGACTTCAACCAAGAATTAATTCAAGCCATTTCTCCCGTTTACTGAACTTAAAATTTTCTTTGACAAATTGGAATAAAAAATGAGAAAAAAGAACTGGAAAGCCAATAGAACAGTGTTTTCTGCAATTGTTTAACCGCCTAGACTTTTTCAACTTTCCAACCCCTGTTCAAAGGCAAGAATGATATGCCTTTATAGGCAAGGCCATAGGGCAAACTTCAGAATCACATATTTCCTTTCTACCCCCTTTAAAATTCTTATTTTAGCTTAGGGATCCCTAAATTTATGACTTGTTACCCAAGTTAAAACCCATCAAAAGGTCTGAAATATCCCTGAACCCCTCCCTAGAAGCTTCTATTTCTATTATCAAAAGATTCCCCCAGTAAACTACCTAAAATGCCCTCCTCACCCCTGAAAATTACCTTGAACCCCAACTGGACATGGGTCAAATTAACCCACGGCTGAATTTACCCTAAGAAAGGAAACCAATTTGGACGGGCTGCTCTTTGCCAAATGGACCAAAGACAAACCAATGCCCAGACGAGCACTTATCTCTTTGAAAAGAAAAATCTGCAAGCCATGATAACATGAAATGATTTCAAAGCAAATCTACTAACTTACTGATCAATTAACGATGACTAGGCAAGGATTTAACTCAGTCGAAGTAACTTAATTTTAAAATAACTTGGATGGCTAAACAGAAAACAAGATCGGAGAGTTATCCATGCTATTAACACAACAGACTAAAGAAATCAGAAAACAAACTTTCACGAAGAAGAGAAGGACAATGACCGGAAGACCAATCTAAACTCGAGAGATTAGTCGAGTTTCAGCCAGACTAGTATAAGAAGATTAAGCTAAAGATAAGGGGAGGAAGAAGAGAATAAGACAATCAAAAAGGAAGAGAAGACAAGAGAAGAAAAGAGCTTACCGATTTAGACTCGAAATCCATCGGAGACAAAAGACCTAACAAAGCTAAGGTCGATCGTTCGAATCCGAACTTCAAAACTCGAAGAACGATGCCTTCTGACCATGCATGTACCAGGATTGACGAAAAAGTGGTTTTGAACTTTTGGGGTTGACCTCAGATTCAAGATTCGCAGAGCTCCGGGCAGATTCGAATGAGAGTAGTTATGGATTTGGTATGAGGGAATCCTGGGGGTTGTGGGGTGTTAGTTTGGGGTTGACCGGAGGCGGCGCCGCCACCGGACGGTGGTGGAAAAGGGGGTGGCTCTGTTAGGGTTAGGCTTGGGTTCTCTGATAGGGGTGTTGGAACGATGAAATGAAGGGGGGGTAGGGGCGTTAGGACATATATATATATATATATATATATATATCAAGTAAGGGTTCAGTTCCCAGCCGTCTGATCATATGGGATCAACGGCTGAGATTGGACTCCAAAAAACGACGTCGTATGGTACTGGGGGTTTTGGACCGGGTGAGGCATATATTTGGGTTGATTTGAACGGGTAATTTCGTTTGGGCTGGGAAACTTGGATTGACTATGGCCCAGATTTAAACCTTCTTATTTCTTTCTTTTTCTTTTCTAATTTCACACTTCGTCTTTTTTCTCTTTTCCAAAATTAAAATAAATCCTACATTAGTTAATAATTATTTTAAACTAAATTAACCTACCCAATTAGATTAATCACTCATCATGGTATTTACAATAATTAAATCCTAAATTTAAAGAAAAATTACACAATTCAAAATTAAAGAGTAAAAATGCAAAATGAATTATTTTTTGTGATTTTCGTTTTTTATAAAACAAACTAATTTGCTAATTAATCTAAAAATATAACATTAAATCCTAAATGCAGATGCAACATATTTTTTTTATTTTTCATGAATTAAATAAACTAAACATGCACAGACAAATGCAAATAATTAACAGAAAATGCCACGAAATCCAACAAAATTGCAAACACTGAAAGAAATTATTTTGTTTTGAATTTGTTGGAGTAATACATATAGGGCAAAAATCACGTGCTCACAGGTGGGTTCCGAGTTTGGGTATGGGTTAATAAGGTGTGGGTCGGGTTTTTTTTATTGTAAATTGGGCTGGGAATTAGGGTCCGATTTGGGCTATAATTGAAAGCCAATTTGGCTATAATTTAAATAGCCAGTTTTTTCTCTATTTGATTTATAATAAATAGTAGATAATTTTTGAAAAATAATTTAAAAAGCTAAAATGATTTATAATACATAATTAGCAATTTAAAAAATATAGGATCTAATTTTATGCATATAAAACATAATTAAATATTAAAAGGGACTAATATTGCAATTATGTACAATTTAGCTTTAAAAATAATAAATGTTATTATTAAAATATGTAAAAATTACCTTAACCATATTTTGGCATAAATATAGAAATCCAATAGATGACTTATCAAAAAATTAATTTTAGAAATAATTATTGGGGATTTTATAGGTAAAAAGGGAGAAAATAAATCAATTAAAAACCTTAAAATTATGGGAAAAATAATAAAACCTTGGACATGCTTATGTATGCATATATATATGCTATTTTGAAGGTATTTTGCATATTGAAAATATATAAGAAAAAATTGGGTATCAACATTCGCCCTATTTTGAAGGCCAATTAATCCTGATCATATTAGTGCCACTTTTGGGGAAGTGTACCGGAGGGACCGCCCCGGTCACTTCGCAATCATGCCATACAAATTATGCCATCATACGACATTCGAGGGGTCAAGATTCCTGTATAAATCTAGCCTCGAGATGGTGTCTGATCTCGAGGATCTCTGTCGTTATAACTATAGGCTCTATGAAGCCATCAATATCAGTCTAAGCCTCGAGATGGTGCCCGATATCGACGAACTCTATCAAAATGAAAATAAGCTCTAAGGGGCTATCATAATCGGTCTAGCCTCGAGATTGTGCCCGATCCGAGGATCTCTGCCACTACAAGATAAGCCCCGAAAGTGCTAACAGTCTAGAATCGAGATGGTGCCCGATCTCGAGGATCTCGGTTATTCTGAGTATGGGTTATAAAAGACCCGACATCAAGATTCAACAGACTAGATTTACATAAGCATTGAAAAATAAATTTGAAGACTTAAAATAAAAGGATCTCTTTGCATTCTCAAAAATTCATTTACAGAATATGTCTTTACAAAACTCCCCCGAGGAGCCCATACACAAAAGGAAAAATAAGAAGAAGCAGAAAGGACGGCTCGAAGACCATTCCTCACCCTCACTACCATTTGAATCACTTCCAGAGTCCTCATCCGAAGAAGCTGAAGGCGTTGATCTCTCCTCCAAGATTATGGCTTTCTCGATCTCAACAGAGAGATCGACACCTTCGGTTTGCTTCCTCGAGGGCCTACCTCCGAGCTCAGAGACGAGCATAAGCAACGGCCCGAGCCAACTTCTGCTTGGCCTTTTCAGATATCTCCCTGGCTCGAGCATTTGCAGTAGCGGCATCCTTCTTGTATGAGGACGCATCTTCAACAGCCTCAGCCTTGGCTACAGATAGTGCAGCGACCTCCTTTTGAGCATTTCGAAGAAATTCCTGGGTCGAGGCTAACTCTCCCCGCAGAAGGTCCTTTTCCGAGGACAAGATCCCATTCTGCCTCTTCAACTCGAGGATCTCCGCATCGTTGGCTGCAACCTCTTCCCGAAGTTGCCCCACCAGGGCATCCTTTTGCCCAATCTGCAAAGGCGAAACAAGATCATAAGCATCAAGTCATAAGAGTAAGAGGATGAGCACGTGAATGTCGTGTTACCTGCTTGGCAAAGTGTGAGCATGTTATTTTTGCCCTATATGAAATACTCCTACAGAATCCCAAGGAAATAGATTTTTTCTTTTAATTATTTGCCATTTTAGGAATTTTTGTGGAATTTTCTCAATTATTTGCATTTTTCTGTGCATGTTTAATTTTTATTTAAATCATGAAAATATAAAACTACTCTTCATTTTCATTTAGGATTTATTTTTATATTTTTAGGTTAATTAGTAAATTAGTTTTTTATAAAAATAAAAATCACAAAAATGACTCACTTTGCATTTTAACATTTTAATTTTAAATTTTATAGTTTTTTCTTTTAATTTAGGAGTTTTTAAATTTTGTAAATGTTAGGATAAGTAATTAGCTTAATTTGGTAAATTAATTTAGTTTAAGAGTTAATTTAGGATTTAAATTAATTAAAGAAGAAAATAAGAAAAAAATATTTGAAAATTGAAAAGAAAAAGAAAAGAAAATGAGAAGGGCTGTAATTTTGGGCCATTTTAGCACAACCCAATTTATTTCCCCAACCAGTTCAAATTGGCCCAAAATTCGCCCACACCCGGTCCAAGCCATCAGCCCCTAAGACCTTTGAAACGATATAGTATAGGAGCAAAACTACGTCGTTTTGAGTTCTCTTATGATAAAGTCAATCCTGGCCTTTCATTTACCATCATCCAATGGCCAGGAACACTTTCCCCATTTTCATTTATAAATGTCGAAACCCCTTCAGAACCACCTCGTACTTCTTCACTTCATCTTCTTCATCTGAACCCAAACCCTAGCGCTGCCCTAAATTCCTCACCATCTCCGGTGGCGGCGCCACCTCAAACCCCCACCAAATTTACACCACTGATATAACACCTCGTACATTCGTCTTAGGTATGAATGAGTTAAAGGAGTAGTAAGATTATATTTTTGATATGTGAAGTCCCATCGGAAGGATTATGGGTGAAACTAGTTGATTCAAAATCAAGATGGAAAGTGAGGTGCATATGATTTGACAAAATCGACTAAGTTTGCAGAAAGTCCATGTTCCAGCAGGTTTTAGTGAAACTTTGTAAGGAATTTGGGAAAACTCAAATCATGAAAGTTGTAGGCCTTTGAAATAGCTTTCCAACGATATATTGTGGAGCCCAAATGGAGCTTTGTGCAAAAGGTTATGCCTATTTACAGAATAGTGTGTAACCACCACGGTCCTGCCGCATTTTACCGTGATCGTGGTGGTGAGGCAGTGTCCCAGCGATTTACCGCGGTCAGGACCATGGTCACGCCAACTGGGACGCGGTGTCCAACTTGGGAAGTCATTTTTTTAGCCCTATTTCGTCCCCCACAGCCCCAAAACATAAAAACTTGCTCTAGAAAGTAAAGCTCTCAAAAATCTAACTCCTTAAGGGTCCCTCCACCACCCAAGGTAAGTTCTAATGGTAATTCTAACTTAATTTCAATTTCCCAACATCTTATTAACATGGGTAAACCCTCCATATCATTAGATATTCGATTGGGACATTGTTGTTGAGAGAAGAAACCCTAGAACTCGAATTCAAGAGGATTGAACTTCAAAAAGGTAATTTCTTCACCCTCTAATTGATTCTATCATTGAATTAATGATTATAGACTCTAGTTCATGAGATATGAGTTGATGGGTTGATAGAAAAGCATGAACGATTATAGGTTTTGGGTGTTGATTATTGATTATTGGTTAAGGGTGTTGTTTACCTTATGGGTGATAAAGAATAATGTTGATTATAACCATTTGAGACTTTAGAATTTATCTAGGACCAAGAGAATGGGTTATTGTGTGTAGAGACACCATTAATAAGGACTATGAAGCTTTATTCTCACCAAGTGTTTGAGAAAATACCTAAGTAACCAAAACATGAGAATTATTGCTACTATGGAATCCCTTTGACTTGTATTAATATAGATTAAAGTTGAAAGAGTTGGCGAATGTTGTATTATGCTCAAGAGCAGGAAGTTAAGGTATGTGAGGCTAAATCTCTATGTTTGGGAATGTTAATGATTCTCCCTACACTAAGTTTCTTTTACGACGTATCGATTGCCTCGGAAATATAGTTAAGCCTAGTTCCTTGAATAGTTGTAGAGCTTCTATTCTCTAGCTTCATAACTCGTTCATGACTTTCATTCTGAACGTTGTGAGCTCAGTTCGTATTTAATATAGACTTGGGTTTGATGTCCCTAAGTCTCAGTATAGTTTACTCAGCATATCATAAACAGTTGAAGTTTCAGTGTTCATAATCAGTTCAAGAATACATGTCTCATTCTAGTCCTATTCAGTATTCCAGTATTATGTAACTCAGCATGATTCAGTATTCCAGTATTATATAACTCAGTGTGATCCAGTATTCCAGTATCATGTAACTCAGCGTGATTCAGTATTTCACTATTATATATTGCAGTATGATTCTAAATTCCTAATTTTAAATCCATGAATGTCGAACACCTATATTTGGGCCTGAGGCCGCAGTTTATGCTTTATGCATCTTTGGGCCTGAGGCCGCAGTTATGTATACGTATACTTGGGCCCGAGGCCGCAGTTGTGCACATACACACACACATGCATATATATATATATGGGCCTGAGGCCGCAGTTTAATATTCAGATAAACAGGTTGTTCATCATTCAGAAGAGGGAGTATTCATAACCTTACTTCCTTTGTTCAGTTCAGTTATCAGTTATCATTTTAGTTATCAGTTATCAGTTAACATTTCAGTTATTAGCTATCAGTTATCATTTCAGTTATCAGTTATCAGTTATCATTTTAGTTATTCGTTATCAGTCATCAGTTATCATTTCAGTTTCAGTTTCAATAGTTATCATTTCAGTTATCAATTATCAATTCTTAGTTATCAGCTTAGTTTCAGTTTCAGCATTTATAATTCTTTCTTTCAGTTGCTTTACATACCAGTGCAATTCAAATGTACTGATATCCCTTTTGCCCGGGGCCTGCATCTCACAATGCAGATAATGATATACAGGTTTACGATTCAGAGCGCTAGGACTCTCGTATTAGCTGTTTGGTGATCCCCAGTTCTTTTGGGGCATTATCATTACTTTACAGCCTTTCAGTATTTACAAATAGTTAGTGTTTTTAGTACTTCAATAAAGGCTTCATAGACTACAGTAATAGTTAGACAGAGTCTCATGTTTTTCATGTTAAGCTATATTTGCTACAAATACGTTTCAGAAATTGTATTAGTATTTCTGTACTTTGATTTATATCATTCAAACTTTCAATATATCAGCATGTATTAGTTTATCTTCCGCATTTAGTATGTTATGATATCACATGTTGATTCAGCCAGCTAGTTGGTTTGCTCGGTCACAAATAGTCAGGCACCGAGTGTTGTGTTACGTCCAGGCCCAGGTTCGGGGCGTGACAACAGAACCCTCATGACCTCCCATTTCCCAATCTCTGACCAGTTTCCCTCAAATCCCTTTAGAGTGTCTCGAATCTTCAATTGAAGCAATCCGGCCAAAACCCTAGTTTCCCCAAATTATCCCAAATTCGTACCATACAGCTTTTAACATTTCATCATCCTTATCCCACTATCAATTCCCCAAAAATCCCCACCCATTTGCCTTAATTTCAGATCCGAAACTCCAAAAGAAAACAAAAAAAATCCTTTGCCTCTTTCTGATTTCAAGAGTTCTAAGGCTCGATTCATGTCAAAATTTATGCCATTTGATTATTCTTGGTAAGAATGATCAATTGGTATCATCTTTGGCCCGTTTCGAAGCGTTTTGAAGACCGTCCAGTTTCTTTCGCCTCAGTTTCTGGTTCGTTTGTTTAGATACGGTCGGTAAGTTTGGCACCTCAATCTTTATTTCTTTTGTGTTGTTTCTGTTATTTCCGTTCTTTCTTCTTCTGATCCTTTCTTTCTCTTTCTTGTTTCTATTTTTAAATTGTTCTATTGCATGATTAGGATTAAGTCACATTTAGTTTATAAGGTAGATTAATTTCTTTGGTAAATGATTGTTAATTTTCCTTTTCTTTCTACTTCTTTTGTTTTTGCTTCGTTAAAGGAATTTCATGTTACTGAAGTCCAGAATTGAATTTTTTTTTCTGGTTTTTATTTGGGAATTCATTTGTTTAATTTGAATTTGGGCTTGCTAAATGCAAGAAGCCCAAAGAGCTGCTTGGAGCTCGGTAGGGCAGGGGGGGCCAAAGGCATTTGAGCAGCTCAATTCAGGGTTTTGTTGCTTGAAGTAATTAACAGGGGACTAAAAGGTTTTTGGGGAATTTTGATTGAGAGAATCTTGTAAAAACTGAAAGGGAAACTTCCAGTATAGAGGGGTTTGGGTTAGTTCAGTAATTGGTTTTAAAATTCAGGGTTAAAAGTATAAAAAAAATAAATTGGGGAAGGGTTGATGGATAAAATGGTAAATCATTTCTATTGCCCTAGGATTTGCTATATAAGGTTACTTCTTCTCATTTAGATTTCAGAGGATGACAAGATTAAAAAACTTAGAAAACGGCTGAGTTATCCTTTAGACTCTGAATACTGAAAATTGTTTGAAATATGTTTGGTTTTGTTATTTGAGTTCCCTGATTGTCAGAATTTCTAGAAAAAAAAAGCTCCAAAGAACTAGGTTCATCTGGGTTTAATTTGGCTTGAAAGAAGTTGGTTTTGCTGAGTTGTTGAGTTGATTCTGCTGTTGTTGCTAATTCTTCATTCTCCTTGTTTTTCTCTTGACTTCTAGGTATCTTTTGGACCATGGATAACATATTATATGTAAACATACAAATTGAAATGTGGATATATGATGAACATCAGTGTCTTTGTTGAATTTTACTTCTTTATTCTTCAATCTCATTCGTAGTCTGTAATATTTTAGTTTTGGGGTGCAATTTTGTTAGTTTGCTTCATGTTATGGATGTGGTGTCCTATTGTCAAGCTAAAATTTAAGTTCTCTGGGTCTCTTGTTAGTTGGTAGTTTGGTTTAAACTTGCTATGGGTGGAGAAAATGCTCCAGGTTATTTGCAATAATGGTTAAGCCCTATGTTGAATTACCCTTGGTCTGTGTGTTAAGTATATTTAAAGTTGATTTGATGTTTAGATTCAGGTTTGTCATATGACAATCTCATGGGGTTTTTGTTGCTATTGTGCATGTCAAAAAGGGTTTAATTGAGGTTTAAATTTCATACAATTGTCTATAGGATGGCTTGGAATTGAATTAATTATGGATGTTGTACAGTTTCGTTTCTCATGTCACTAGTGCAATTTGATTCACAATAATGTTGCTTCTAGGCATGTAGTATGGTTTGATAACATTTAAAGTTTGTTTTTCCTCTTATATCAAGGTGTTGTGTATTGTTGAAAGCCATTCAGGCTCATGTTGATATCCTTGAGTTTCAAATGCTGCTTATGTTCTATATGGACTCGATCTCGAGTCCCACATTTCCCAGCCCTTACTTTTCAGGAGATTTGTGTTTTCCTTTAGGCCTAGACCCTGAGGCCGCTTGAAAATGGAAATTACAAGCCTTATCGTGCTTTGGGCCTGCTTTTCTAGCCCAACTTCTTATTTAACTACTGTTGCCAGTTTCGCCTATAGCAGGCGTGACCCAAATGCCTGAAAGCCCAGCGTAATTTGTAGTAGTTGTGTAAATATGGCTTCAAATCTTAGGTTAAAGTAATTCTTATGGTTAATTTGAGGTGTGCCATTTTTACCATATCACCCTTGGCTCTCATATAAATTATTAAGTTAATATTAAATAAGCTAGGATAATCATAGATTGCTTTAAGCGCGTAATGATTAGTTCTAGATCACCTCTAAAAATACCCATCCCTTTTAAAAAAATAATTTGAGGTGTGCCAAATTTAAAACCAATAATATATGGCCCTCACAGATCCAATTCAAGACTTAATTTTCTTAAAATCGGGGTGTGCCATCAATTGAATGTCCATGGCCCTCGCAAACTTTGTTAATAATTTGAACCTTCGTAGTTGCTTTAGGCGCATTCTTTAAATTGATTTTCTTTAAATGACTAATTTCGGGTGCAAATTTCATGTGACCCAATTTCATTTCTTAATAACGTTAAATAGAACATGTCGCGAACCGCTGGTGCATTTCATGTGGCGTGGTTCAAGATATGTTTTAAATAATGTTGAATCTTCCTAAAAGCGTTTAAAATATTTAAAAAGCGGTTAATAAGTTAAAAAGGCACATAGGTTTAAAAGTATTTTAAAATCAGATAAATAGGCTAATAATAATAGTTGAGCGACCGTGCTAGAACCATGGAACCCGGGAATGCCTAACACCTTCTCCCGGGTTAACAGAATTCCTTACACGGATTTCTGTGTTGGCAGACTATAAAACAGAGTCAATCTTTTCTCGACTCGGGATTTAAAACCGGTGACTTGGGACACTATAAATTATCCCAAGTGGCGACTCTGAATCTAATAGAATAATCCCGTTTCGATTGTCACTTAAATTGGAAAAAACTACCTTATACTCCTTTCGGGTGTGAAAAAAGGAGGTATGACACAAAGCTGGTCCTTTCCTTGTGCACCCCTCCAGGCTTGCCCGAAGGTCACCCAACTCCTCTTCCTGTCGGGCGGAGGAAGCCTCTGACTTATTTAGCTTCGAGGTGAGTTTCTCGAGTTCCTTCTCACGACATGAGAGCTCTTCTTGGAGCTTAGAAAAGGTATGATCATACAACTTCTTGACCTACAACAGGGGCAGAAAAGATGAGAAGGCAAGGTAAAAACTTGAAGCACAAATGGTATGTCGAGAATATTACTTGCTGTTTAAGATTCTCAGCCTTCTCAAGAGCAATGGGGGCGTCGAGGTCTGTGTCCATGTCGATGCCGGCGAAGTAGTCCCCAAGCATATCTTCCTCTCCATGAGAGGCCCATACACTGGTGGAACCCATATCCTGGGCATCCCTAATCTCCCCCGGTGAAAACGAAGGGCCCAATTTAAAACCACCCAAGGCATCAATTTCTGTAAGGATATCTTCTCAACCCCGGGAAAATTCGGGTTCAGGCCCTCCGGAATCTCTAGCCAAGGTTTCATCGATACGGACTGTGCCATGTCCGACTTGAAGCTCGGAGACTACGCCCGAACCCTCCTTGAGGGTCTCCTCAGCACGGGTTAGGTCCATATAGACCATCACCGACTCGGCGGCCTTGTGCCTAGCAGCCTACGAAACATCCACACCCCGTCTTGCCCTTTGTGCCAAAGGGCGATCATCATCACCTTCATCTTTAGTATGGGGCCTTGCCACAGCAGCTGAAGTCGAGATCGTGGCGTCGATCTTAATTGAAGACTCGGTCAAAGTTTTCTTCTTCCTCTTCTTACCCTTGCCGGGTTTTGAGGTTCATTCTTCACCAGCAAGAGCCAGCCTCATCGACACACCTTCCCCGAGACCTACACGAGCATAACATATCAAACTCACTATAACAAAGAATACTCATAAGAAATTTGGCAACGATAATAAAAGTGTTTGCCATGGTTTTTAGCCTGCCACCGCGTCTTGGCCAAATCACGCCAAGCATGCCCACTGTAAGGAAAGGCAGAGTCTAGCTATCTGATCCACCCTGAAAGGTTCTAAACCATGGCAGGGTGCCAAATAGTGGTTGCATAATCAAAATAAGATCATTTCAGAAGGGGAAAGAAGGGGCAATAAAACGAACTCGAAGTAGGGACACTTACGCTGCATATTCTATTCCTTCGGGAATGGCATCCTATTAGCCAGGATAATTTCCAATGTACTCAATCTGATAAACCCGCTCATCCACCCTCGGTCCTTGTCCTCTTCGATGCTCGAAAAGAATGTCTTCATAGATCGAGGATGAAGCTTGATCAAACCTCGGTAGAGACGAGGGTTGTATAACCTGACCAAGTGGTCGAGGGTGAAGGTCATTCCCTCGACCTGATTGGAGAAATATCGGAGCATGTAAATGATCCTCCAAAAAGAAGGATAGATTTTACCGAGTGTCACTTAGTACTCATGGAAAAAATTAAGAATCACCGGATCTATTTTCGGGGAAGAAGGATCTACTGGACCTAGAGTGAATGGGTATGTATATACGCTGAGGAAGCCAGCTTTGTAATCTACTATGCTTTCCTCAGGCTTGGGGATCTCTACTTGAACTACTGCCCCTATCGGCAGTCTTTCTTCACTCTCTGCGTATCGGTCGCCACACTGATGTACCGAGATATAGTCTCGCATCGGCCTGGGGTAGAAGGGGGATTTTTGATGGCAAAGTCAGAAACTGTATCGAAGTGGTCGGGGCTACATTGCTCAAAAGTCGGAGGTATTTTTGGTTTGCCCTTGGACGGGCGTGATGAGGAAGCGGCGCCCTCTTTCTGAGGTACCGTTCTAGAGGTTCTAGCCATAATTATAAAAAAGGTTTCTAAGGAAGAGGATAAAGAAGTAAGCACATGAAGAAGATGGATGCAGGAAGTTGTGAGCTTAGCACTAAAAACTTGATGTTGCAAAAGTGTGAATGGCAAAACAAATTGAAGTATTTATAGAAGCCATTGATGTTTGAGGAGCGGAAAGGTCGAACCAATGATGGTTCGTGGGCTTCTCGATAGTCGTATTGATGGCGACCTCTACACATCCTTTGAGTCATGGCATTTAATGCTCTGACAAACTGATGTCATAATAGGAGTGTCGAAGAAGTAAGAATTCAAGGCTGTTTCTTATCATTTTACTCTAAAAACGCTGGGACTATCTGTATACGGCTAAAATCGGAGAGTCCGATTTTGGGGTCATCATGGCATTCCATAGCTAATTGCCAGAAGGCTCGAGGCACAACTAGAGGTTTGATGAATCAGAAGGCTCGAGGCACAGCTCGACCTCGGGACAGTACAAATCGGTGGCTGTAATGAACGAGTGGGAGATTCCCAAGGCGAGTAGTTAGAGCTGACCAAGTCCATAAGAATAGTACAGGCCTATACTGTAGCATTAAATGGTTGTACCAGCCACATATCTTTGTAATAAATACATATGTACTATGTCGGGATTCCCTCTTCTATGTAAAAGGGACCCTTGTTATTTTTTGCATACATGATATTCAATACAAGAATATTCTCTGCTCTCTAACTTAAACATTCTCTGTTGTCTTTCCTTAGATTTGTTACTTACATTTATTGCATTCCATTGATTATTCTTCATTCACTACTCATCATTGATCATAAAGAGCCCTCATTAAACCTCTCTGAACTGTTAGTTCTTCATCAACCAGCTCCAGTCAAGCTCATTAGCTTAATCCTCGACAATGCGGTTTGCATAGCGTTCTATTTTCAAGATCTTATCTTATTTTCTAGTCTCACACTTAGCATCTACTACCTAACAACTAGCGTAAAAACAAATCATGTATTTTTAGAACCGCAAAATCAAATCTAATTGTTATTACCATTTTCAAGGTAAACAAAAGAGAAGGAGGAGAAATAACTAGAGCATGCACAAAAGTACAGTCCAAATCCTAAAGGAACTGGGAGTTCTACTGTAGCGGCAAAACAACTTAACCCTACTCCTAATGTTACAAGGACTAGGGTGGATACACAAAAAGAAAGGACTATGGATTGGGTGCAAAGAAGATTTAGGTGTCCAAAGAGGCAATTAATGTGACAACCAACTACTCATGTCAA
Source organism: Nicotiana tabacum (assembly GCF_000715075.1). Classification (NCBI taxonomy): domain Eukaryota; kingdom Viridiplantae; phylum Streptophyta; class Magnoliopsida; order Solanales; family Solanaceae; genus Nicotiana; species Nicotiana tabacum. The sequence goes on from NC_134097.1 coordinate 57,124,274, forward strand.
GAAACTCCTAAACAAACGATGGGAGGTGATTCAAGTGCAGTTGACACATCTGGAACTACAAATGATGGTAATACATTGTGGAGAGATGAAGTCGAGATAATGGAGGAGAATTTTAGAGATAACCAAGGGGATAATGACAAGAATCAAAGGGAGAATGAGCAGGATAAGCTGGAAGGAACAGTTTGTGTAGATGCTACAGTAAACCCTAGCCTAAAATATAAGGTGTTGACACCCAATTTTTCTCTATATATTTTGAATATGCAAAATACCTTTAAAAATCATATATATGCATATATAAGCATGCCCAAGTGTGACGACCCGGCTAGTCTTCTCATGAGTTGTCGCTCTATTTTCCCCCTTTCTACTTCTTTATGCTTTGTTTATCCGTGTTATGTGGTATCGGGTTGGTCGAATCGAATCTGGAATGATTTTGGTAAGATTTGAGACATTTAGTCTCTTCTAAGGAAGCTTATGTTGGAAAAGTAAACCGGATGTTGACTTATATGTTAGAGGGCTCGGATGTGAGTTCCAATGGTTTGGTAAGCTTCGGGAGGTGATTTGTGACTTAGGAGCGTGATCAGAATGAATTATGGAGGTTCGTAGTTGATTTAGGCTTGAATTGGCAAAGTTGATATTTTGGCGATTTCCGGTTGGTAGGCGAGATTTTGATATAGGGTTCGGAATAGAATTCCAAGAGTTGCAGTAGTTTCGTTGTGTCATTTGGGATGTGTGTGCAAAATTTCAGGTCATTCGGACGTGGTTTGGTTGGGTTTTTGATCAAAAGTGGAATTCGGAAGATTTTAGAAAAAATTGGCTTGAATCCGATGTGTTTTGGTTGATTTGATATTGTTTGAGGTGTTTTGAAGATTGGTACAAATTCGAATAAGGTATTAGGATATGTTTGTGCTTTTGATTGAGGTCCTAGGGGTCTCGGGGTGATTTCAAATGGTTAACTGAGAAGTTTGAACCTTGTTGTAGCTACTGAAGTTGTTGCTTCTGATATTTCCGCACTTGCGGATTGGGGACCGCAGGTGCGGCACCACAGAAGCGGAAAATGGATCGCAGAAGCGGAAATGCCTGGAAAGGCAATGACCGCAGATGCGGTTGATGGACAGCACCTACGGAGGCGCAGGTGCGGAAGATTGATCACAGAAGCGGTTTTGGTCCATTAAGTGATTTCCGCAGAAGCGGAATAAGAACCGCATATGCGGTACCGCAGAAGCGGTTACTGTGACGCAGATGCGAAAATGACTGGGCAGAAAGTATAAATTGTGGCCTTCACGAATTTTGAGTTATTTCACCATTTTTATCTCGGCTTTGGAGCTTTTTGAACGATTTGAAGAGGGATTTCAAGGGAACTTCATTAAGGTAAGGAATTTGGACCTAAAACTCGTTCCTATGCTATTATTTCACGGTTAGAGCTAGAAATTATGGAAATTAAGGGTAAAATTTGGGAAAACTAGGGCTTGGAAACTTAGGCCTTTGATTGAGGATTTTGTGGACCATTTGAGGTCGGATTTCAGAACTTTTGATATGCATGAACTCGTGGGGAGAAAAGGAACTTATTGATGTAAAAATTATTGAATTTCAAGATGCGGGTCCGGGGTCGGGTTTTGGTAATTTCGGGATTTGTGTTGTATTTTGATTATTTTCGCTTAGGCTTCGTTTATAGCATATTTTGACGTCCTTGTTCTGTTTTTGGATATATTCGATGGGAGTGGAGGCCGATTCGAGGGGAAAAGGCATCGCGAGCTAGGAATTTGACCGATTCGAGGAGAGTAATGATTGTAAATGATGTTCTGAGGGTATGAAACCCCGGACTTGCACAACGTTATGCTATATTGAGGTGAGGCATACGTTTGATAACGAGCGTGGGGTTGTGCACTATTGGGGATTGTGACTTAGTCCGTCCCGAATGGCTATTTTACCGTGTATTTGACTGAAATCTATTTGCTATCATCATGATTTGGGTTAAATGCCATATTTGGGCCATGTGCCACTACTTGAACCCTTCGGGGATTTTTACTGGTATTTCCTCACTGTTTTGACTTTATACTTGAACTTAGTCATGTTATATTTCACTGTTTTCGTACTCAGCCATGTTTACTCTGTTTTAACACATACATGATCTTTTAAATGATATTTTGGGCTAAGAAACATGTTTTACTGCTGCCCGAGTGGCTTGTGAGGATTTTTGACCGAGTAAGGCCGAGGGCCTATGATGTGAGGAAATATTTGATACTGATTATGAGGCCAAGGGCCTGAGATATGTACTCCATGAGGTGGCTTGATTGATACGAGGCCGATGGCTTAGTGATGATGCCACGAGGTGGATTGATATTACGCTTGGGCCGTAAGGGTCCCCTCCAGGAGTTTGTACACCCCCATTGAGCGTGGGTACCCATTGGGATGTGAGAATGAGCCCGAGGCCTGGTATTGTTCTATATGATTGCCCGAGGGGTTGATACTGTTCTAAAATGTTGCCCGAGGGGCGGATTTGTTGATACTGTGCCGAGGGGCGAGCCTTTATGTGTTTACTTTTCATAATTGACTGTGAATTACCTGCTTAATTATTGAAAAGGGATTTTCACGAAACTACATTTGAGTTAAAGGGTTTTACCTATCTTTCACTGTTTTACTAATTTTAAATGAGTTTACTGCTTCATTATAGAATGCTTTGTGCCTTACGTGATTTCTTGCTTTTAGTTTTTATTTACATTTGTTACTCACTGAGATTCAGGCGTTGCTGATCCTGCCAGTGCGAGTTGAAAGCTCCTGACGGACATTCGGAGTTCACGAGGTAGCTGCTTGACGTTTGCAGACCCGTGTTTCTCCCTCTTTATCATTTCTATTCTGATCAGACAATTGTAATAGTTTATAGACTTATCGGAATTGTAGTATGATTTATAGATGCTCATGAGTAGTGACTCCCCGGTTTAGGGCTGTGTTAGGTTGTCCTTCTTCATATTTATGATATTATCTGTTACTTAGTATTATTAAAATTATGTTTTAGACTGTTTTCTTGTTGTTTAACTGTTTAACATCAAATTAGGAATAGTTGGATGGCCTTGTCTTCACGAGAGGCGTCATCACTACTTGGTTCGGGTTTAGGGTCGTGACACTAAGGTTTTATTATTTTTTCCATAATTTTAAGGTTTTAAATTGATTTATTTTCTCCCTTTTTATCCATAAAATCCCTAATAATTATTTCCAAAATTATTGTTTTGATAATTCGTCTATTGGATTTCTATATTTATGCCAAAATATGGCTAAGGTAATTTTTATATATTTTTATAATTACATTTAGTATTTTTAAAGCTAAATTGTACATAATTGCAATATTAGTGTTTTAAAGATTTAATTATGTTTTATATGCATAAAATTGGATCCTGTATTTTTAAATTGCTAATTACGTATTATAAATCATTTTAGTACTTTAAATTATTTTTCAAAAATTATCTACTATTTTTTATAAATTAAATAAGAAAAAATTGGCTATTTAAATTATAGCCAAATTAGCTTTCAATTATAGCCAAATCGGACCCCAATTCCCAGTCGAATTTTACAATTAAAAAACCTGACCCACACCCAATTAACCCATACCTAAACCCGGAACCCACCTACCCCATTTAATCTCGATCGTTGATCTCCCAGTTTAACGGTCCACATTAGCCCTTTCCTTTTTTAATCAAACGACCCCCCAAACCCTACCCCTATTCTCTCCTTTGCACTGCCTCAGAATCCCTCCTTTCCCAAATTCTCTCTCAACTCACCCTAACCCTAATCACCATTACCGGCGAGAATCTCCTTCCTATGGTGTTCTCGTGCCTTCTCCGACCACCTATGGTCTCCTATACTCCATGGCTCTTCGACTTCATAAGTCCTTGAGAAGATCTCAAGGAAAGCCAACCTGTTCCGATTTGAAACTCGTTTATTGGCCTGTCTCCGGCCACTTTTGTTTGTAAGAAAGGATTTCCTCTTGTTTTTCGTTTGAATTCATGAGTTTTTAACCGATTTTCTTTGTCTCTACTATTTTTCGAAAACCCTAGATTTGCTACTGTTCGATTCTTCTCAGATCTATATAGATCTAAGGTGGTTCGAGTATTATTAAGCATTTTCCTTTAAAAATCTCTCGTTTTAACTAACTATTTTGATTTTATCGCTCTTTTTTACACTAGGGTTTTCAAAACGCTTTCTGGTTTTAAGTGTTTAGTCCCCTGTGTCTATGTGTTTTGATTGATTTTGTTGAGTTCTTCCTTAACCCTAACTAGCCTATGCTAAAACCCTCAATTTTTGTTACTTTGTTTGGATTCTGCACTTGTCCGTGTTATTTGATACATGCCAATGTTCTAGGCTTTGATTTACATGATTACTTTTTTGTTTAATTAGAATATCTTGTGATTTTACCCTAGTATGCCTCTATTAGGGTTTCATATTCGATTCTTTCCGTTTACACTTGGCTTAGTTGCTTATTCATGGAAAACCTATATAATTTTTCCTAAATTAGTATTATTTTGAATCCTTATTCACTGATTTTCTATGGTAATACCTATATACTAATTTCCAGTTATTTTCCTATTTCTACGACCTTTGATTATTTCTTGCCTTATTTACGATTAACTGTGGTACTTGCTGATTCTTATTGATTGTTCCCTTAATTGAACTTTTGTTCATTTACCTTAATTACCCACCACGGACTTAAGTATTTAATTTTATTTCCTTAATTATATGCCCTGCTCTTTATCGTTAACTATCACCCCTTTACTAGGAGAGAACCTTGCTGATTTTGTGCGTGATTGATTATGTAATTTTCCCTAATTACTGAATAATTGATTCTTTACCTTACTTTACTATGCTCTCAACTACTATATATACTCTCCTCTATTCTCACTTCCAACGACACGGACAATTTAGTTCAAAAAACATACACACACACACACATAAAATTCTTTCTTCTCTCTTTGCTACTTATGCTAACTGCTTGTCTAGCCGGCTGAAAGCCAAGGCTAGACTGTGGAACTCTACTTGCTTTAATTTCTGCATTTTGCTTCCTTAACAGGTATGTTCCTAGTTCAATTCTAAAATTCAACTCTATGTGCTCCATGTGTGTTAATACATGTCTCCTTCTGCACTAATTTAATGGCTTATGTATTTAATTGCTCTTCTTGTTTACTGCTTTATGCAGCATGCTTAAGTTTTGCCCTCTCTTGTTCAAGTGTGTACTCAGCATGCTTGGGTATCACTTGTCTTGTTTGATACTCGGCCAACATGTCTACTTGAGTTCTTGTTTATTTCCATCAACTAGTATGCCATGTTAGTATCATAGACTCCTAATGTACTTGATTAACACTAAGCGACATGACTAATTATGTGTAATAGACCCCTGTCCTCGGCACAACTACTCCCATACCCTGTCCCTATGTCTTATTACTATTCTAATTTCGAGCATGATTCCCTTGTTAACACTTTGAAGTAGTAGTTTTGTGTTCTGGAAGCCAATCCGTTGCTACTTGTTCTTCGTACCTGCTAGTCTATATGCTTCTCTTCTTATCCATGTTTACATGTTTCTGATTTCGGCTCTCTGTATCCCCAACCCCTTACTTCCCTGCTTGTGAATGTTGAAATGATACTATTCTTTGAACTTGTTCTTTGTGTGATGGCTTGTTCTAAGTTGTTGTTGCTCCTATTCCCTTCTCCTTTCAAAACTGTTTTTCCCTAAGCAACCCATCTGTTGTTTTGCAAACTTATTTAAAACATGTTGTTTCAAAACTGTTTTCCAATTCAACCTTTTCAAAACTATGCTAAGCACTCTCACCTTACTCTTAGACCGCTAAGTTTTGCCCCTTTTGTGTGAGCCTTGCCTTAGGACCCTTGAGCTCCATCTGAACTTGGATACACAAAAGCTGTCATTTCCACAATACACTTACTCTATCTTAGCTATGAAATCTGGGTGTGAGCACTGCCCGGGATCCTTTGAGGTCCTTAGGGAACTCTGACACACCCAGATATGAGAAAGGTTATGAAACAATCTTGGCACTTGAGGTGATTTATTACATAACTCAGGGAGGAAGTCCTAATCAGGCTTGCTATAGTGTAACTTCTTATTTTTCATTTTTACTTATGTAATTCATTTCAATGACGGTCTGTAATAATCTGTTGTAAACAAGTATTGGGGCTGGCTAGTGAAAAGGGGAGGGTAGTTATGTATGCTATCAACATCAATGGGTAGAAACCATATCTTAGGTTTACATTTCCTATATGTGCATTATCAATCCATTCAAAGCATGCCATGTATTAGATACCATGTTCTTAGGTTTACTGTTACAACATCTCATTTGGCATCACTTTATCACTTAGAAATCCTGCTTTAGGCTAAAAAACAGCATTAATATGAAACTATTACTCCTGCACTTAGAAACCATGCTCTAGGAATTCTGCATATTCTGCAATCATTCTGCATTTTTCATATGTGCACGTTAGATACCCTGTTTTTAGGATCTCGCTCAATTACACCTAGTTAAACTTATAATGCATAAAAAGATATAAAATATTCTCATGTTTGATTATCTTGTTTGAGTGAAATTGGTCACAATCCCTGTATGTTTTTGCAACATTTAGAATAACATGTTTTAGGTAAAAATAACTTCCAAACTGTTTCAATAATTCTGGTAACTGCTACATATTATTTTACGCCTATGCAAGTCTTAGGTAATAAACTTAAATAAAAACCAGAACTGTCTTTGTTTAACTGTCAGCATGCTAAAATCAGTAGGCAAGCCTGATTCAGACTTCTTTTCTGAGTCATGCAATAAATCTGGTTCTGTTGTTGTCACTTAGATACCATGTTCAGGATCTGAATTTAGACCTAAATTGTGTATGAGTCATGTTGTTTATGTGTACTATGTGTGGAGGTATATCTGAGCCTTTCATTTGTCTTCCATGCTCCCCTTAACTGAAGTCCTACTTGTTTATTATATGTCGCCTTAGTATTTTGCCTTTAAACTTAAGGGTCTGCCTAGAACCCCCTTTCTTACAGGATAGGAGTCCTAAATTCCTCTGGGACTGATAGGAAGGGATGGGTAATAGCATACAATAGGGGTCGAGACCAACCTCGCTTTAATTACCTTCGCGAGGAGGGAAATTGTAGATATGGATATGATGACCGGTGCGTTAATCCACGTGCAGCCCCTCTTTGAGGAGTGTCATACCGGGTATTGTATTGATGTGATCCATGTTATAAACAAATCTAGGACACCCCCCCCCCCTTACATTCACAAATGTGCTTAGATTGTAATTCTTTTAAACTCTTGATTTCCATTAATTGCTTTTCAAACATCTGTGTTCTTAAACTTAAATCCCCAACAATTTGAGCCATACTTGTTTATTTGCTAAGTGTATAAATTCACAAAAACTATTTGGCGGGGAACCACACTAGTGGATCCTGAGGGGTGCCAAACACCTTCCCCTTGGGATAATTTCAAGCCCTTACCCTGTCTTTGGTTACCAAATGTAGTTATAAATGAACCATATAGGTTCCCTAATGTACCTTAAATCGTTAGGTGACGACTCTTCAAAAATGCAAACCCCCTTCCCAAAAGAAAAGAGTTGTCCTAACCAAAATGTCATAAGCCAGATTCCGTGAAGGAAAAAGGGGGCGCGACATACGGTTGGAGGTGATCATGATTCTAATGAACAATTACCAGCTGAAATCGATAAAGGAACATAAAAAAAGCTACAAAAACTGGGGGATCAGGTGCAGCAGCTTTAGCTAAGAAGCATGGCAATAGAATAGTTTACCCTAGTGCAACTAAGAAGGTTTTTTCCAATGTTGAAGGTATTTCGGTGGATGTTTTAGGTGGGGAGCAGGTTGGAAATGTAATTGTTGAGGTATTATATGATACAGTGATGTCTGATCATCAAACAGTTGGTGGCAAGGCCCTTGATGTCAATGGAACAGTAACTTCTATAGAACCAGTTACAGTAAACACTAGCATGGAATCTATCTATACTTTGCAATTCAAGATATTGCAGGAATCTTTGGGAGCTGGAGAGCAGACTGCTATGGTGATGAAGGAGACTAATGTGGATCAGCTTCAGCATGCTATTGTACCACAAACAGTCGGTGCTATTGAGCCAAGTCATGTGACTTGTGCTTCTGGAACTGGCCAGCCATTGCAAATCTAGTTGAATATTCCTTTGAAGTCACCATTTCAAGTACTACTAGACATTGTCTCACATAATATTACACCTGTGGAGATTCAGCAGGCCATGGTTGAATACAAGCAGTTTGAGGAAGAAGGTGATGATGAGTCAACAGTAGGAAACTTCAAAGCAGTAGCAAGAAAAGTTAACTTGTCACCAAGGGTTGGTGGTAAGAGTGGTACAAAGGGAAAGAAACAAGGCCAAAACAAAGAAAATGCTCAACCTACAAGAATATTTCGCAAGAGGGCAGCCTCAATGTCTAAATGATTATCAAGACCTTAATATGGAACATAAGGTCTGTTAATACTCAACAGGCCTTTCCAAAGGTGATCAACATGCAAAGGGAACGTGGTTTCTTCATTATAGCTCTAATGAAACTGTTTCAAAACTCTAGGCATATTCAGAGGTACATGAGAAGGCTAGGAATGGAAGCTGCAATCTCAAACATCAATGGTAAGATATGGTTGTTCTTTGATGCTGTAGTAGAACGGGAATTGTTGGTCGATACTGAGCAACAGACAATCAAGAAGTATCATCAAGACATTGGTAAGAACATTATGATGACCTTTGTGTATGCCAAATGCTCAGCATTTTAAAGGCTAGAATTGTGGGACAACTTGTACTACTTAGCTAGTGATATGGAACTGCCTTGGCTAGTTGGTGGAGATTTTAATGTTGTACTTCATGAAAATGAGAAGGTAGGTGGTTTACCTGTATATCCACCTGAGTATGAAGACTTTGCATTTTGTGTGAACTCTAGTGGATTGTTTAATCTTGGTTACAAAGGAAGTATTTACTTGGTGGAATGGTATACCAAATGTTGAGTGCATATACAAGAGGCTAGACAGGATTTTTGTCAATTTGCCTTTTCAGAATATCTTTCCTACCATGGAGGTTGGGCATCTTGTGAGGATTAGATCTGATCATGCTTCAATGCTATTGAGTTGAGAAGAGTTAGCAACACCATTTGTGAAGCCATTCAAGTTCCTCAACTTCTGGACCAAACATGAAACATTCAAGGAGGTGGTAAGGCAGAATTGGGTAGCTGATTTCATTGGTGATCCTTTCCTTATATTCAAACAGAAATTGAAAAGAATTAAGATCACATTGTTCTCAATGGATTAAGGTGGCCTATGGGGATATCTTCAAGCAGTTAACTATTAAGGAAGATGTTGTGAGAGTGAAAGAAATATTGTTTGAGGAGAAACCAACTATTGAGAATAGAATAGTACTTCAAAAGGCTCAAGCTGAGCTTAAGAAGTATTTGAGTATTAAAGAGCAGTATTAGAAGCAAAAAGCAGGCATGACATGGGGTGCTGAAGGTGATAGAAATACTAGATTTTTTTACAACCATGTCAATGGTAAAAGGCAGAAGCTGTAGTTGAAGAGGATTTAGAATGGAGATGGGGCATGTATTGATTCTCAAGATCTTATGGCTATGGCTGCAGTAGAGTTTTTCCAGAAACAGTTCACACAAGAAGCTAATCCTACAAACCTTGAACTTCTTAATAATGTTCGTGCTATCATATCTACTGAGCAGAACCTAGAGCTTTGTATATTTCCTACTAGAGAAGAGGTCAAATGGGCAGTCTTTGCATTGAGTGGTGAGACTGCTAGTGCCCCTGATGGTTTCTCTGGTATCTTCTTCCAATAATGTTGGGACATAGTATGTGATGATATATACAATATGTTGCAGGTGTTCAATGGAGGAGGTTCTTTGCCAAAATCTATAACACACACAAACCTTGTTCTTCTTCTGAAAAACTATGGTCCAAACTTTCTCTGATCTAAGACCTATAATCTTGAGTAATTTTATAAACAAGGTAATCTCTAGAGTGGTTCATGATAGATTGGAGGAGATTCTGCCATCTTTGATCTCCTCCAATCATTTAGGTTTTATTAAGGGGAGAAGTATCTTTGAGAATATCTTGCTAACACAGGAGATAGTCGCTGATATAAGATTGAGAGGTAAGACTGCCAATATGGTGATCAAGCTTGATATGGCAAAGGCATATGATATGGTGTCTTGGAAGTATTTGATGCATGTGTTGAGGAGAATGGGGTTTGCTGAAAGCTTCATCAACATGGTCTGGAACCTCATTGCTAATAACTGGTATTCTGTGTTGATAAATGGCCAAGCTTCAGGCTTCTTTCACTCAACTAGAGGAGTCAAGCAAGGGGATCCTCTATCACCTACCTTATTCATATTGCCAGCTGAGGTACTGCCTAGATCTTTGAATAAACTATTTGAAGACAAGAGGTTTAAGGGGTTTGGCATACCTAAGTGAACTGATCCTTTGAATCACTTAATATATGCTGATGATACTATAATATTTGCTTTTGCCGATCTATACTCTTTAGAGAAGATTATTGAGGTGTTGACCAAGTATGAGCACACATATGGCCAATTGATTAATAAGGCAAAGAGCTCTTTCTATATGCATTCTAATGTGGCTGGAGCCTTGTGCAATTCTTTGGGGGCAATCACTGGATTCTCAAAGGGTGAATTTTCTTTCACTTACCTTGGTTGTCCAATCTTTTATACAATGATCTCATAAATAAAGTGAAAGCTAAGCTTTATTCATGGAAGGGTAAGCTACTGTCTTATGGAGGTAAGGATACATTGATTTTAAGTGTGCTAAAAAGTATGCATACTCACAACCTCTTTGTACTAGATCCACCTAACAACATCCTTGAAAATCTACACAAGAGTTTTGCTAGGTTTTTCTGGAGTAACAAGGAATAAAGAAGAAGTAGACACTGGACTAAATGGCAAAACCTATGCCTACCTAAAGAGGAAGGTGGAGTACGGTTTAGATCATTGTTTATGTCTATAAAGCTTGTTTTCTAAGCTGTGGTGGAAGTTTAGAACTTCAAACTCGTTATGGTCCAACTTTATGTGGAACAAATACTGCAAGGAAGAGCTACCTACAGTGGTTCAATTCACGGAAGGATCACATGTATGGAGGAAGATATTTGAGGCAAGAGAAGTGGAACATGAGATTCTATGGGAAATGAATAGGTGTTCAACTAATGTTTAGAACTGGACTGCATTAGGAGCACTATATCATGTGGTACTTCTAGATTTCACAATAAATGAAGAACTTCAAAAAGTAGCTGATTTGAGAGAAGAAGATGACTGGAATGACCAACTTCTGGAGCAATATTTTCCACTTGATATTGTTGATCATATTAGACAAGAGGTGCAGTTTGACAATAGTGATGACTACTAGGATACTCCAAGATAGATGCCTACTTCTTCAGGTAAGTTTTTAATCAGCAGTGCATGGAAAATACTGAGGCATAAAGCACCAACAAATCCTGAGTACAAGAAGTTGTGGACTAAATATTTGCCTTTCAAGATCTCTTTCTTCTTATGGAGATTGTGGAAAGGAAATATACCTAGTGATGATTTGTGGAGGAGGAATGGATACATGGTAGTTTCTAAGTGTTGATGTTGCTACAACCACAAGAGGACTCATTTCAACACTTGTTCCTAACAAGTGCTACTACAACTACGGTGTGGAAGACTTTCCTTCAGCAGCAGGATTATTAGTGAACTTGGTACAACTTCATCAAGTAGTAAGAGTATGGTGGAATACCCAATATTGTCCCAAGCTTAAGCCATTATTTCAAGCAGCTCCAGCAGTCATTACATGGGAACCTTGGAAGAGAAGGAACACAGTGAAGAATGGAGGGGCAGTGTCTTGCAATAGGGTAATACATGAGGTTAACAAGACATTACATTACCTAGAAAGAGTAAGGTACCCATGGTTGAAAAACATATCTCTATTATGGCTAGATATGTTCAGATTCTTTGAAGGATATAAGCCTTTTGTGGTGACTAAAAGAGTAACTTGGCAGCTTTCTTATGAAGGTTGGTTCAAGTATAACATAGATGGTGCATCAAGAGGTAACCCTGGACCTAGCTCCTATGGATTTTATATGCGAGATTTTGCTGGTTAATTAGTGTATACTAAGGCAGTGGAGATAGGGGAGGCTACGAACATATTGGCCGAAACAAAAGTTGTTGTAGAGGGCTTGGCATTTTGTGTGGAAAAGCAGCTACATCCTCTTATTCTTGAGACTGATTCATTTGAGACTGATTCTTTGGTAATGAAGAAGATCATTGAGGGTGAATGGAAGTCTCCTTGGTGTATAGGGGCAGAAGTGAAGAAGATTAAGGATATAAAGAGCACCTACAATGTGCTCTTTCAGCATGTGCTAAGCGAGGGCAATATTGTTGCTAATTTTTTAGCTAACCTTGTTTTTTTTGCAGGTACTGATAGCATCCTAGGAAGCCCAAATCTATTTAAGGAAAAGGATGAAGCTTTGAAATCTCAAACATGGCCTTTAACAAGATGTCAAACTAAAGAGTTGCAAAATACGGTCATTAGACTTCAAGTGCAAATAAAAAAGTTGTTAATTGGGAGAAAGAGCTCAAGGATAAAGGATATGAATTGGATAGGTGTTACAACTATTTTATAGTACAAATTTATGTCCAAGAAGAGGAGTATTAGATCCCAAGAGACATCCTTTGAAGAAGGTTCTAATCAGTCTACTTTTGGACCATTGTTCAACTTGGAACCAACTTACACTGAACTTCTAGCACGACTATTATACCCTTATTTGACATCAAGTAAGTCCTTTTTATGTTATAAAAATGCGACTTCATGTAGGACTTATTGGGCCGCAAGTTTGGACACATTTTAGGTGTCAAAATGATCCAAAAGTGGACTGATTAGGACCTTTATCAAAGAATGTCTCTTGAGATCCAATACTCCTCTTCTTAGACATAAATTTTGGCCATAAAACAATTGTTACACCTAGCTAATTCACATCCTTTATCCTTGAGCTCTTCCTCCAAATTAACAACTTCTTTATTTGCACTTGAAGTCTAATGACCTTGTTTTGCAACTCTTTAGCTTGACATCTTGTTAAAAGCCCTCTTTGAGATTCTAAAGCTTCATCCTTGTCCTTGAATAGAGTTGAGCTTCCTAGGATGCGATCATTCCTCTCTTCTTGAAGAAAATTCATCCTCAAATTTCGACCTTGCAAGAAAAAGAAAACACGCACTAGTAAATGGCATCCACTAATCTAAAAAAAATATTAGGAATAAAACAAGATAGTGACCATATGTCCATTTAACCCAATTAATCCTAATAGATGTAAATACTCCCTTATAAAGCATATGGACATCCTCTCTTGGGATCCAATACTCCTCTTCTTGGACATAAATTTGGGCAATTAAACAATTGTAACACCTAGCCAATTAATATCCTTTATTATTGAGATCTTTCTCCCAATTAACAACTTCTTTATTTGTGCTTGAAGACTAATGACCTTGTTTTACAACTCTTTACCTTGACATCTTGTTAAAGGATTTCTTTGAGATTCCAAAGCTTCATCCTTATCCTTAAATAGAGTTGAGCTTCCTAGGATATTATTATTCTTGATGACAACATGATAGAGGATTAAAGAATTACTAAAGAAAAACAAAAAAATTAAGAAACATGCGAAAGCTAAAAGAAATTAAAGAAACTGTCACGCCCCAACCCCGGGAGGCGCAATCGGCACTCAATCAAATGAACCCAACTGAGAAAGCCTTATCGAACACTTTCTACCCAACTCAATAAGATTAAGGGAAGCCTACTTCCATTTATTTAGACAATAGGAAAAATTGTTCGTTCAACATTGTTAGTTCATTTTATATCACAACCTTAAACCATAGTTAAGTTTCCAAGATTACATATGGTTACAATCTAGAGAAAACAAGAGTTCGGATTTACAACATAGTTCATAGACCCATCCAACACCCGTACATAACCCACACAATCTCTACGAAGCCTCTAAGGATACAAAAGACAATAATAACAACGCCGGAAACAAGGCCCCGGCTATACCTCAAAAGTGCATAACTATAACAAAATATGTACGACATAACCCCTTGAAGGAGAAAGGGGATCACCAAGACTTTGAGAGGAGGATGCTCCGCTACACGCGATCGGCACTATCCGCTATGGAGCCACCTACATTCATTAAAAAATGTAGCGCCCCCGGCAAAAGGGACGTTAGTACCATGGAATAGTACTAGTATGTATAACTAAACACTATCCAGTTAGAAAGAACTACCGTATAAGAGTAAAAAGAAATCATAAGGACAACAAAGTTTCAAATAAGCACCATGTCAATTATATAAGAGGTTCACATAGCTTTAACATAATTTCTAAAATTTTAGATTGGGGCATTCCATATCATTGCATCATCATCCACATTACCACCACTTCCTTGAGCGGAGTCTGATCATAGCCCGATCGGCTAAGCCGTCTTACCAAGATGTTACCCTTATCTCATTCTCACTTTCCAGTTTCAATTATCAATACATTACCACCATGTGTGTATAGCATGGCGTTCGATCACGGCTCGATCGGCTAAGCCGTCTTACCAAGACGTTACCCTTATCTAATTCTCACTTTCCAGTTTCAATTATCAATACATTACCACCATGTGTGTATAGCATGGCGTCCGATCATGGCCCGATCGGCTAAGTCGTCTTACCAAGACGTTACCCTTATTTCATTCTCACTTTCCAGTTTCAATTATCTATACATTACCACCATGTGTGTATAACATGGCGTCCGATCACGGTCTTATCGACTAAGCCATCTTACCAAGACGTTACCCTTATTTCATTCTCACTTTCCAGTTTCAATTATCAATACATTACCACCATGTGTGTATAACATAGCGTCCGATCACGGCCCGATCGGCTAAACCGTCTTACCAAGACGTTACTCTTTTCTCATTAACCATCTCATTTCAATCTTTATTTCACATATAACAATTTATAGGCACATATAAAAGCAATTTAAGTTATAAGCATAGATAGGAATTCATCTAGTTTGGCATATTAATCACAATGTAACCTTAACTTGACATTTAGGCATTTAGCACATAACTCACATTTTCCACACATCCTCAATTTACAAAGAATAACACATTAAACACATGGAGAAACACCTTCCACATACATTTTCACGACATCGAATCATTTGGCATAGCAAGTACCACATCAATCACATTTCGGACTTACATTTGCACGTGCACCATGGAGGCCCAATTCCTAAGAGAAGGGGGTTATAGCCATACTTACCTTAATATAGCTTTCCTTAAATCCTTATAATAAATTCCGGAATTTCCTAGCAACCTCAATCTATTTTATGAAAATTACAAGTTGAACCAAGAATTAGAGGCATGAATAAGATTCTAGCTCATTTAAGTAAATTATCAAGCATTAAGTGTGCATAGTGATTTTAGGACCCTTTTGGGAGAGATTTTCATCATCCTATACCACAATTGTTATCTTTTTGGTTCACAACCTCCTCATACCCCATTATCTTTTATGCATTCAAGGTTATCAGCCCTTATACCCATGAATCCATTTGCTAATCACGTATTTTAATGGAAATTTCGAAATTAGATATGAGGGTATAAGTTCTTACCTCTTAGGGTGAAGACCTAGCAATTTCACTTGACAATCTTCAAAGATTTGGGGCAAGAATTAAGTGGGGACTTGATGAAGATCACTCCCTCTCTCTCTCTCTAGAACTTCCTCTCTCTCTAAATGCAATGAAATGATAGAAAATGGTCTAATGAAGTGTTTTTAATGGGATGGGGTCGGGTTTAACCATCACACTGACTGACTCTGCAGCGACTATGCGGTCCGCATACCTATTATGCGACCGCATACCTATTATGCGACCGCATAATGGACCGCAGAAATGCACTCTTCTGAAAAACATAATTTCTTAACTTTTCAGTGCACAAATCAATCCAAAGGGTCCGAACCACAGCGAGCTTGCGAGCCACGAAGAATTTTATGAATTTCTAACACATAATCCTAACTTGGCACCACGAGATTCGGGTTTTCGAGTAGAAATTTTCACGGGGCCTTACAGAAATGAAAAAGACAGAAATTAAAAATAGATTAAATTCAAGAAAGAGTTTCTTGAATTCAAGAAGTCTATTCTTGAAGATGAATCCTAGCAACAACAATTATCTAACGAAGAACTAATCGCATTTAGTAGAGAATAAAAAATAAGAGATAGATTGTGAAAACCCAACCCTTTAGAATAACAAGAACAACAATAAGCCTAAACTTATTACCTTTGTGGAATATCTAGAAGTGGTCTAAGATTTCAAAAAAGGTTTAATCTTACCACCTTAAGTTGATTCTTGAAGGTTGAAGAATAAATCCAAGAGTAGCCACACACAAGAGTGCAAGAAAAATCTCACACTTTTTATTGATATTATCTATCATAATATGCCCTAAAAATAAAGAAGACACCGCTTTATATAGAGAGGGAGTCACGAAATTCTACAAAAAAACAATGTAAGAAACTCCTAACTACTTTGGAAAAAAAGTCCGACTACCTTAGGATAGGATCTTGAAAGTCCAAAACCAATCTTGGAAATCATGAAGGAAATTTGCAAGAAACTTGGAACCAACTTGCACTCAACTTCTAGCATGAATATTTTAACTTTCTTTGACATCAAGTAAGTCCTTTTTATGTCATAAAAACGTGACTTCATGTAAGACTTATTGGGCTGCAAGTTTGGACACATTTTAGGTGCTAAAATGGTCCAAAAGTGGATTGATTAGAACCTTCTTCGAAGGATGTCTCTTGGGATCCAATATGCTTCTTCTTGGACATAAATTTGGGCCATAAATAATTGTAACACCTTGCCAATTCATATCCTTTATCCTTGAGCTCTTTCTCACAATTAACAACTTCTTTATTTACACTTGAAGTCTAATGACCTTGTTTTGCAACTCTTTAGCTTCCCTCTTTGAGATTCCAAAGCTTCATCCTTGTCCTTAAATAGAGTTGAGCTTCCTAAGATGCTATCATTCCCATCTTCTTAAAGAAAATTCGTCTTCGACCTTACAAGAAAAGGAAGACAGGCACTAATAAATGACATCCACTAATCTGAAAAAATAGTAGGAATAAAACAAGATAATGACCAAGTGTCCATTTAACCCAATTAATCCTAATAGGTATAAATACTCTCTTTTAAAGCATATGGACATCATCATCCCAATAAAATTTATGCCTACCTAGATTAATACAATAAAAACCTTTATTAGAGGCACTATGCAATGGAAATTGCATTTCTATCTTGTTGTACGGTAGTCCATAGGTATACAGGACAAAGAAATTATAAAAGATTGTCCACGCATCCATTTAATATAAGTATCTCTACCACATGTATCAAAGAAGTTATTTTTATGATATAGCCAACTATCTACAATTACAAATATCATGGATTCCTCTACATGAAAGTGTAATTGATCACAAGAATTAAAAGAAATTCTTTCCTTAAATATTGTGCAAAAAATATTCTTTTTCATTTAACTGACAAAGCTTCGGGAATTCATTTTACATCAGCTTTTGATTCCGGGCATTAACACTTCCGGACTCTACCATTTGACTATGAGAGATTCATAAGAGAGGGCGTCTCATGTTCATTCCGGCACAAACATTTGAAGATTTAATTGCATTTCAAACGATAAAATAAAACAACTTACCACTCAGGCAAGAAATAAGATAAAAATAAAAAGGACTTTGATTTATTTCCTCTATCCTTAAAAGAACATTTACATAAACAGTCTTTTGCTTAAGTAAATAAAGATGCAATATGGCTAACTTCTACAACTTATTTCTACGGAGATGATAATGCAGTCCCTGATCCTGAATAGACATTGGTCTCGATTCTAAGAGTCCCCAATCTTCGTAACAAATTTAGTGCCTTATTACATAATAGTTCCCCCGGTGTTCTGATGCTAAGTATGAGAATTCAAATACTGGAAGTCTTGTTTTTGTCGATGATCTTCGTAGTAAGCTTTACTGCTGCCTCATTAAAAACCTTGCCAAAAAACCCAATTGGGACAAAACCTTGACGACGAGAAAAAGAGTGCAGCGCATACTTTCAGTACCAGCAAGGATCTTTAGTAATAACACCTTTTGAGATGAGTCACGTTCCAATTTCTTGGCAATTTAACTCCACCTTGATTTTCCAACTGATATGAATCTTTATCGACTATAGCTGAAACTAGGTAAGGTCCTTCCTTGGTCACAACTTCCCAGCGTTAATTTTCTGAGTACTTTGAGTTACCTTTCCCAAAACCAAATCCCTACTTTGAAATATCAAATATTTGCTCTATGGTTGTAATATCTTTTCATTTTTTGCTTTTGCGCCACCATCCTCATATATGTCAGATTTTGGTGCTCTTCAATCAAATCTAATTTAACCAACAATGTTTCATTATTTGTCTCCTCGTTTGCTCGAGAAGACTGCAAGGTCAACTCCCCCATTTCCACTAGAATCAAAGCCTTTAAACCGTATACAGGCGATAAGGGTGTTTCACCCGTGCTCGGATTCGACGTGGTATAATATGCCCATAACTCACCCGGTAGCTCATCTGGCCACTTGCCTTCAGCATCTTCTAACTTCTTTTTTAGGTTTTGGACTATTACCTTGTTTGTTGACTCAACCTGTCCATCAACACTCGAGTGGTATGGTGAAGATGTAATTCTTGATCTTCAATCCTTCAAAAAACTTTGTGACTTTGGAACCTAGAAACTGTGGCCCATTGTCACAAGCAATTTATTTTAGTATTCCAAACCGATAGACGATGTGATCCCATATAAAGTAGATAACTTCTCGTTCTTTGATATTTTGGTAAGCACAAGCTTCAACCAATTTAGTAAAATAATCACTTAAAACCAAAGAAATTTTACCTTACCGGGTCCTTGTGGTAAGGGACCGACTATGCTCATCCCCCATTTCATGAACGACCATGGTAACACCACTCAATGCAAAAGTTCCGCTAGTTGATGCATTAAATGTGCATGGCATTGACATTTATAACACTTTTATAAAATGACTTTGCATCTTTCTCCATTCGAGGCCAATAATAGCCAGCCCTTATTAATTTGAGATCTAACGAGTCTGCACTGGAATGGTTCATGCATACTCCTTGGTGAAAATCCCTCATCGTGTAGTCAACCTCCTATGTCCCTAAACACCGAGCCAATGATCCTTGGGATGACCTCCTATATAGTTTACCATCAACAAGACAATAACAAGATGCCTTGGTCCGTAGTGGCCGAGATGCTTTTGGGTCTTCAGGTAATTTTCCATGTCGTAGATATTCTATAAACTCATTTCTCCAATCCCAAATTAAGTTGATTGATTTAACTTCACAGTAGCCATCCACATTCAACACCGAATAAAATAATTAAACTACCGCACCGGAATGAGACCCTTTCATTTCTATGGACGAACCCAAATTAGCCAATGCGTCTGCTTCCACATTCTCAGCCTTTGAAATGTAGATGACTGACCACTCCCTGAACTGGGAAAGTAATACTTGAACCTTGTTCAAGTATAGTTGCATGCGCTTCTCTGTGGTATCGAAAATTCCGTATACTTGGTTTACCACAAACTAGGAGTTGCACTTTATTTCGAAGACCTTGGAACCCAGTCCTCAAGCTAGTTCAAGCTCTGCAATCAAAGCCTCATATTTAGCTTCAATGTTAGTTAGTGGCACAGTTCTAATGGCCAGCCTCACGATCTCCCCGAAGGAGTGATTAGTACTACACCGAGACCAGCCCCTTTTACATTGGAAGCTTCATCCATAATCAAGATCCAAACATGTGATACCGTTCTTGATACCAACACTGCTTATTTAGAAGCTAAAGGCATTAATCTTGGACTAAAGTCAGCCACGATGTCGGCCAAAACTTGTGACTTGTTTGTAGTCCTAGGCTTGTATACAATGTCGAATTCACTAACCTCGACTGTCGTTTAGCCAAACGACCCAATAACTTAGGATTATGAAGGACAATACTCAAGGGAAATATTGTCACAACGATTATAGGATGACACTGAAAATAGGGCCTAAGCTTTTGAAAGGCGACTACAAGAGCTAGTGCCAATTTTTCAAGGTGCGGATAACATGTCTCCACTCCTTATTGAATTTTACTAACATAATAAATAGGAAATTACGTACCTTATTCCTCCCGAACCAGAATAGCGCTTACCGCTACTTCCGAGACCGCTAAATAGATTAACAATTGCTCACCTTCTATCGATTTTGACAACAATAGAGGGTTAGACAAAAACCTTTTTAGATCTTTCAATGCCTCATGGAATTCCAGAGTCTATACAAAATTGTTCTCCTTTTTCAAAAGTGAAAAGAAGTGATGGCATTTCTCTGAAGACCTTGATTTAAACCTACTTAGAGCCGCCAATCTACCGGTCAACCTCTGTACTTCCTTCACACTTGTTAACTGGTCTGAGATATCCTCTATGGCATTGATTTTATTAGGGTTTACTTTGATTCCTCTATGGGAGACCTGAAACCCCCAAGAACTTACTGGAACCAACTCCGAAGGCGCACTTATTCGGGTTGAGTTTCATGTTGTATTTTCTCAGAATGTCAAATGTTTCTTGGAAATGTTTCAAATGATCTCCTACAATAAGAGACTTAACATGTCATCAATATAAACCTTCATTGTCTTACCTATCTATTTTCAAACATTTTATTGACGAGCCTTTGATAAGTGGATCTAGAATTCTTAAGCCCAAAATGCATCACATTATAGCAGTATGTGCCAAAATTTGTGATAAATGATATATTTTCCCGATCTTCTAGGTGCATCTTAATTTGCTTATACTCGGAATGAGCATCAAGAAAACTTATTATGTTACATCACGTGCATCCTAAGGTGACATATAGTAAATATGAGACTTGTTATTCATGTTTTAAATTCATCTAAAGTCATAGTATGACTATATATGATGTTTGGATATAAAATATAAAGTTTAGAGAAATTCGGATTTAAGTTGCAGAAAAATCGACTAAGGATTTGCCTTGTAACGAAGTTTTTTGAGTAATACATTTCATGTGTTATATGAGGTATTCTTGGGATATATTATATGCCAAATTGAAGATCTTGGAATGTAATTTCCAAAACTCTTAACCGCTCATTCATACAACATCCGGATAAAAAGATATAATCATCGGAAGAAGGGCCAATGCCAGGGTGCCAAGCTAGCACCTCTTTGACTTTTCAAAAGTGGATATATATATATGCCTTATGTCATCTCTTTCTTCATTTTTCTAGAGACCACGACCAAATAAGACCTATACCAAATAAGACCTATACCATCTCAAGTACGAAATCAAGAAGCGATAACATTAGAACGATCCCTACGACGTAAGTATCTTTATACCGTCTCTCTTTTTCTTTGTTGTTTGAGTTTTGGAATGTACTTCATAGTTAAGAAAATGCATACTTCCTATATGTAAGCTTTTAAATCTCAAGGAAGGTTGATAAATTCGTTTCCTAATAGTTAGGACTCACGGGACGGTGATCGAAAGTCGTGAGTTCGATTTATTCCACTTGTAGTAGACTGTTTTGTAGTCCACTAGTGTTGGCCTCTTGTGCTGCTGATTTATGGAGTTTGGAAGGATAAAGGGCGTGGAGAAATTCCACATGTGGTAGGATAGTGGGATGGTCGCTCGTCGTTGCAATTTCAGGCTAATTGATAACTTATTAATTGGGTGTATTATGGTATATTTGGGTTTTTTGTTGTATTAAATGTCCCGAATTGTAGTTAGGTTGTTTTTGAGTTGTTGATTGTATTGTGTTTTTGTCTCTCCTAAAGTAGGCTTGAGGAAGCACTAAAATTAGGGGAAATACTTCCCGTTTTGTTACAGATTACGCTACTTTCTTTATATGAATGAGAGAGTCATTCGTAACTTGACAATAGCTTCGTTGTTGTTGTTGTAGATTAAGGTGCAGTGAGCTGAGTTTAGCATTATTATTGGAAAGATTTATATAAGGTATGTTAAGGTCATCCCTTCTTTCCTTTTAGCATGATCCATATGATACAATGAAACGATCAAACACATAACTTTCCCAAACGACTATATTCTTAGAAGTACTAGGGTTGCCTAGGTTCATGATTCCCCATATGTCCTATTATTATATCATCTATTCATTGGCCGCAGAAAATACATAAGTTAATAAAGTTAATTTCATTATATTAACCGAAGGCGTATTGATCTTATGACATCCCGAGAGATCTT
This sequence comes from Nicotiana tabacum, assembly GCF_000715075.1. Taxonomy (NCBI): domain Eukaryota; kingdom Viridiplantae; phylum Streptophyta; class Magnoliopsida; order Solanales; family Solanaceae; genus Nicotiana; species Nicotiana tabacum. The sequence goes on from NC_134097.1 coordinate 57,146,637, forward strand.
ATTGACTTACTTCTTATGCATTGCATTCATTTATACATGTACATTGACCCATGACCAGATGGCATTATATACGCATATATTATATGTATATGGGATATGGGAAAAGGTTATGGCGTTATATACGCACCACCACCTGATCAGTTGGTATACATTGATAATTTACCCACAGTGGCCGAGATGATATTATGGGATGCCCTCAGAGGCTTGATGATATTATGTACGCTTATACCTATGCATGATATGATATTTATATGCATATGCATGACATTATAAATGTTTCATGATTCATAGAGCTATTCAGACTTATAGGTTGAGTCCTTTACTCCATATTTGTTTCATGTCTTTTATATACTGATTTTTATGCTTTACATACTCAGTACATTATTCGTACTAACGATCCTATTGCTTGGGGGCCTGAGTTTCATGTCCGCATATGCTGGTAGATAGGCTAACGGTCCCCTTTCTTAGGATCCTTACTTAGCGAGAGTTGGTGTGCTCCATTTGATCCGGAGCTGCTATTGAATTTTGGTACGATATTTTTGTGTACAATTATATGGGTATGACGAGGCCCAGTCCTGTCCTTTATACAGTTGTACACTCTATTAGAGGTCTATAGACAGTCATGTATAGTTGGATAGTGTGTGGCCTTGTCGTCTTCTATTTTGATATATAGTTGTCCATAGCAGCCTTGTCGGCTCACCCTACCGTATTATATATATATTGGGCATATTTTTGGGCATGTTTCCTCATGTATGTTATTTACATGATTCGGCAGTTTATTGACAGATGTTACGCATGACCTACCCCTATTTCATGTTGTTATGCATGATCTACCCCTATTTCATGTTAATATCTTAGATATATTCTTAGGGGTGTTTGACAGGTAGGACTCGGGCACTCGTCATGGCCCATTGGTTTGGGTCGTGTCAAAAGTGGTATTTGAGCAGTACCGTCCGAGGGTTGTCTACAGACCATGCCTAGTATAGTCTTGTTTATGAGTATGTTGTGCACCACACTTATAAACAGGAGGTTGCAGGACATATATCATGTTATCTTCTCTTTTTATCTTAGATTGTGCGATATAAAGATCATTTTCCTAACGATATGTTATGTTTTTAGTGATACATAAGAAGGCTACAGTCGCCCAAAAAGGCAAGTCTGTTGATGATGAGACTACAAGTCGGGCGCCACTAGTTACCAAGGCTCGGGGAGAGTCTCAGAGTGAGACTCCATCTCAGACTTCACATACCCCGCCTTCTCTAGAGGAGATCCGAGGGGCACCAGCTCCAGCGCCCACCCCAGTACCCCCAGCTCCTCAACTAGATGCACCAGATTAGGAGATGGGAAATGGTATTCAGCTATTGACTCGATTAGTGGTTGTATAGGCTCGGTGCCAAAAAGTCGGTATTGGTCATGGAGATAGGGTCATCAGTGTGAGGGTTTGTGATTTCATTAATTTGGACCCTCTGGTATTTACTAGAGCAGATCCAAATGAGGACCCTCAGGTGTTTATCAATATGATGCAGAAGACTTTGAGAGTAATGAAGTCCACTGCGACTGAGTTAGTTGAGCTAGCTTCCTATAGACTTTAGGACATTGCAGTTAATTAGTATGAGTCTTGGGAGTTGTCCAGAGGTAAGGATGCCCTTCCAACAGTATGGCAGGAGTTTACAAAGGCTTTTCTTCGTCATTATTTTCCACAAGAGATTAGATGGGCTAAAGTTGATAGGTTTTTGACCCTTCTACAGGGTAATATGAATATTTGGGAGTACAACCTTCAGTTTGATTCTTTGGCTAGGTATGATCCCACTATTGTAGCTAAGATGGAGGATCGGGTTCATCGGTTCGTGAGGGGTTGGAGTTGCACCTGCTTAATGACTGTATGTCGGTCCCACTTTAGCCAGACATGGATATTTCTCGTAGTCAGGCATACGCTCAAGGTGTAGAGGAGTGTAGGAAGAAGCAGAGGGCTGATCGTGAGCATGATAGGGGACAGAAGAAGAGAGTAAGATCTTTAGGTCCTTCTGGTAAGTTTCGAGGTGGTTAGAGATAGTAGTACCCGAGGTATCTAGCCCAGCCATTGGCTAGTGCACCCCCCTTAGTTTTCCAGTAAAGGATTTGATTGTTCCACATATCCAGGGCCCAGTCAGAGTTCAAGGGCTTCTAGTTCTCACTATAAGGGTGAATCAAGCCAGATGGGGCCGCCCTTACCATGATTTGTTCAGTGTGGTAAGCAGCATGCCAGGCAGTGCCTTATGGGGTTGGGTGTTTGTTATACTTGTGGTTATCCAGGCCATGTTATAAGAGATTGTCTAACGAGAGGTCATGCGGGTATAGTTTAGCCAGTGTGATCTATAGCTGGTTCATCATCATCGGTACGCCCCTTGGGCAAGGTTCATAGGTAGCCATCGGTCGTGGTAGAGGCAGAAGTGGAGCATCTAGCTCAAGCGGTCCTCAGAACTGCATTTATGTATTAGCTGGTCGACAGGATCAGGAGTCGTCACTTGATATTGTTACAGATATATTATCAGTCTCATCATATGATGTATATGCATTGATTGATCCAGGTTTCACCTTATCGTACGTCACTCCGTTGGTTGCTAGTAAGTTTGGGATAGAACCTAAGTTGATTAAACCTTTTGAGATGTCTACACTTGTTGGGGATCTAGTGATAGCTAGACGGGTATATAGAGATTGTATAGTAGTATTTCATAGTCATTCGACAGTAGCAGACCTAATTGAGTTAGATATGGTGGAATCTGATATTATAATTAGTATGGATTGGTTGGCTTCTTTTTATGCTAACATTGATTGTAGATCAAAGATGGTTTGGTTCTAGTTTCTAGGGGAGCCAGTACTAGATTGGAAAGGTAATACTGCATCACCGAGAGGTAGGTTTATTTCCTATATCAAGGCATGGAACATGATCAGAAAGGGTTATATTTATCACTTAGTTTGGGTACAAAATGTGAAAGAAGAGTCAGTGACCCTTCAGTCTATCCCTGTGGTTAATGAGTTTCCCGATAAGGTTCTAGGCCTTCCGCCAGAGCGGGAGATTGAGTTTGCTATTGACATATTACTAGATACTCAGCCGATATCTATTACTTCTTATGGAATGACACCTACATAGCTTAGAGAGTTGAAAGAACAACTGAGGGATTTGTTTGAAAAAGGCTTTATCAGACCCAGTACATCACCATGGAGAGCACCTGTGTTATTTGTGAGAAAGAAAGATAGTTCCTTGTAGATGTGTATTGATTACAGGAAGTTGAATTAGGCGATGATCAAGAATAAGTACCCCGCTCTCGAGGATTGATGATTTATTTGATTAGTTGTAGGGTGCCAAGTGTTTCTCGAAGATAGACTTAAGGTCTGGGTACCATCAGGTAAGGGTTAAAGAGAAAGATATTCCAAAGATAGCATTCAGGACCAGATACGGGCACGTTGAGTTTCGTGTTATGTCGTTCGGATTGACCAATACCTCAGCAGTATTCATGGACTTGATAAACCGTGTGTTCATATCCTTTCTAGATCTGTTTGTGATTGTATTTATAGATAATATTTTGGTTTATTCCCGTTTAGAGGTTGAGAATGTATATCATTTACGTACTGTGATAAGAGTTCCACAAAAAGGAAGTTGCACGCAAAATTCTCTAAATGTGAATTTTGTAGCTTTCCTTGGAAATATTATTTCAGGTGAGGGTATCCGGGTCGATACATAGAAAATTGAGGCAGTGAAGACTTGACCTAGACCCACGACACCGACGAAGGTTCGTAGCTTCCTGGGATTGGAAGGTTATTACAAGAGACTTGTATAGGGATTTTCTTCTCTTTCAACACCATTGACAAAGTTGACTCAAAAGGCAACTAAGTTTCAGTGGACTGATTCTTGTGAGCGCAGTTTCCGGGCATTGAAGGACAAATTGACTTCAGCACCGATTCTGACACTTCTAGAGGGAACCGATGGTTATGCTATCTATTGTGACGCTTTGGGTGTTGGATTGGTCTATGTATTGATGCATCATCGTAGCGTTGTCATTTATGCTTCTAGACAACTAAGGAAGCATGAGATGAATTACCCGACCCACGATTTAGAGTTAGCCGCGGTGATTAATGCACTAAAGATGTGGAGGCACTATTTGTATGGCATACATGTTGATATCTATACGGATCATAAGAGCCTTCAGTATATCTTTAAGCAAAAGGAATTATTAGGTGATGGTTGGAGCTACTGAAAGACTATGATGTTGATATTTTATAACATCTAGGGAAGGCGAATGTAGTAGCTGACGCCCTCAGCCGTAGATCTATGGGTAGCCTATCATATTTACATCCATAGAAGAGTGAGATAGCCCATGAGATTCATCAGCTAACTAGTCTTGGAGTTCCATTACTGGATTCAGGTGATACCGGAGTTACTATTCAGGATATGCCGACATCCTCTTTAGTAACTGAAGTGAAGGAACGACAGTATGAGGATCCTGTTCTAGCTCATTATAGGGACACATCCACTCAAAATAAGACGACACCATTTGAGATTACATGAGATGGAGTCCTCAGATATCGAGGTCGATTATGTGTTCCTAATGTAGCAGGGCTGCACCGACAGGTTAAGGGAGAAACTCATTATTCTCATTATCATGTTCATCTAGGAACGACAAAGATGTATCATGATATCAGGGAAATATACTGATGGGACGAAATGAAGAAGGATATAGCAGAGTTTGTTGCTCAGTGCCTAATTATCAGCAGGCTAAGATTGAGCATCAGAAACCCAGTGGATTATTGTAGTCTATAGAGATTCCAACTTGCAAATGGGAAGTAATTAATATGGATTTCATCATAGGCTTACCTCGTACCCAGCGTAAGTTCAATTCTATATGGTGATTGTTGATTGACTTACAAAATCAACCCATTTTTTGCCTGTCGGGACTACGCATTCAGTAGAGGATTACGCAGGGCTTTACATTAAGGAGATAGTATGACTTCATGATGTCCCTATATCTACTATCTCAAATAGAGGTGGTCAGTTTACAGCTAATTTCTGGAGGTCCTTCCAAAAAGGATTGGGGACTCAGGTAAGTCTTAGTACAATATTTCATCCCCAAACAGATGGTCATGCTGAGCGTACTATTCAGACACTTGAGGATATGCTAGGGGCTTGTGTGATAGACTTCATGGGTAACTGGGGTGATCATCTTCCTCTTATTGAGTTTGCATATAATAATAGTTATCATTCCAGCATTCAAATGGCTTCATACGAAGCTCTTTATGGACGAAAAATGTAGGTCGCCTATCAGATGGTTCAATGTTGGGGAAACTAAGTTAGTAGGACCAGAGTTGGTATAACAGGCAGTTGAGAAGATCAAACTTATAAGAGAAAGACTATTGGCAGCTCAGAGTTGTCAGAAGTCCTATGCAGATAATCAACGACGAGACTTGGAGTTTCAGGTGGACGATTGGGTATTCCTAAAGGTATCACCGATGAAAGGCATTATGAGATTCGGTAAGAAAGGAAAGCTTAGCCCTCGGTACATTAGACCTTATAAGATCATACACAGAATAGGCCAAGTAGCATATGAGTTAGACTTGCCTTCCAACTTGGAGTCCTTGCATCCAGTCTTTTATGTGTATGCTCTGTAAGTGTATCGGAGATCCATTTAGGGTCATTTCAGTTGACGATGTTCAGGTCACATAGCAATTATCATATGGGGAGGCTCCCATTGCGATACTAGATAGTCAAGTTTGAAGATTGAGAACTGAGGGCATTGCTTCGGTTAAGGTACTTTGGAGAAACAAGAATGTGGAGGAGATGACTTGGGAAGCTGAATAAAGTCTAGGTATTCTCACTTGTTTCCACTTTTGGAAGAGGAGTCGATTGAGACATCACAGCCTTTAGGTGTGTATACGATACTAGATTCTTATGTTAGTTACTATCATTGATCGTATGAGGCCATTGGTGTTATTGATGATTGTGGACCCGTTTGGATTTGTATTGTTGGGTTTTCTGCATGACAGGTTGGTTTTAGTACTGTTACAGAGGAGACTCTGCCAAAATTTATATAGATCTCTGGGAGTTTAACATTCGAGGATGAATACTTCTAATAGAGGACGATTGTTACATCATGTGCGTCCTAAGGTGACATATAATGAATATGAGACTTTCTAATCATCATTTAAATGATTCTAAAGCCATAATATGACTATATATGATGTTTGGATATAAAATATAAAGTTTGGGAAAAATCAGATTTAAGTTGCGTAAAAAACGACTAAGGATTTACCTTGTAACGAAGCTTTTTGAGCAATACATTTTATGTGTTATATGAGGTATTCTTGGGATATATTATATGCCAAATTGAAGGTCTTGGAATGTTTTCCAAAACTCTTAATCGTTCATTCATACAAATTCGGATAAAAAGATATAATCATCGGAAGAAGGGTCAATGCCAGGGTGCCAAGCTAGCACCTCTTTGACTTTTCAAAAGTGGATATATACATATGCCTTATGTCATCTTTTTCTTCATTATTTCAGAGACCACGACCAAATAGGACCTATAAATGTACCCTTAAGCTTTATACAAGGGTTTCAAAAAGGATTAACATCTCGGGGACGAAATCAAGAAGCGATAACATTAGAACGATCCCTACGATGTAAATATCATTATACCGCCTCTCATTTTCATTGTAGTTTGAGTTTTGGAAGGTACTTCATAGTTAAGAAAATGCCTAATTTTTGTATTTAAGCTTTTAAATCTCAAGGAAGGTTGATAAATTCGTTTCCTAATAGTTAGGACTCACGGGACGGTGATCGAAAGTCGTGAGTTCGATTTATTCCACTTGTAGTAGACTGTTTTGTAGTCCACTAGTGTTGGCCTCTTGTGCTGCTGATTTATGGAGTTTGGAAGAATAAAGGTCGTGGAGAAATGCCACATGTGGTAAGATAGTGGAATGGTCGCTCGCCGTTGCAATTTCAGGCTAATTGATAACTTATTGATTGGGTGTATTATGGTATATTTGAGTTTTTTGTATTAAATGTCCCGAATTGTAGTTAGGTTGTTTTTGAGTTGTTGATTGTATTGTGTTGTTGTCTCTCCTAAAATAGGCTTGAGGAAGCAGTAAAATCAGAGAAAATACTGCTTGTTTTGTTACAGATTAAGCTACTTTTGTTATATGAATGAGAGAGTCATTCATGGCTTGACAATAGCTTCACTATCGTTGTTGTAGATTAAAGTGCAATGAGCTGAGTTTAGCATTGTTATTGGAAAGATTTCTATAAGGATGTTAAGGCTATCTCTTCTTTCCTTTTAGCATGATCCATATGATACAGCGAAACAAGCAAACACACAACTTTCTCAAACGACTATATTCTTAGAAGTACTAGGGTTGCCTATGTTCATGATTCCCCACATGTCCTATTATTATATCGTCTATTCATTGGTCTTAGAAAATACGTAAATTAATAAAGTTAATTTCATTATATTAACCGAAGGCGTATTGATCTTATGACATCCCGAGAGATCTTATTGACTTACTTCTTATGCATTGCATTCATTTATACATGTACATTGACCCATGACCAGATGGCGTTATATACGCGTATATATATATGTATATGGGGTACGGAAAAAGGTTATGGCATTATATATGCACCTCTACCTGATCAGTTGGTATATGTTGATGATTCGTCCATTGAGGCAGAGATGATATGATGGGATGCCCTCAGAGGCTTAATGATATTATGTATATCATACCTATGCATGATATGACATTTATACGCATATGCATAGCATTATAAATGTTTCATAATTCATAGATCTATTCAGACTTACAGGTTGAGTCCTTTACTCCATATTTGTTTCATGTCTTTTATATACTAATTTTTATGCTTTACATACTCAGTACATTATTCGTACTGACGCTCCTATTGCATGGGGTCTGCATTTCATGCCTGCAGGTACAGGTAGACAGGCTGACGGTCCCCCTTCTTAGGATCCTTGCTCAGCGAGAGTTGGTGCTCCATTTGATCTAGAGCTACTATTGGGTTTTGGTATGATATTTTTGTATATATATGGGTATGACGGGGCCCAGTCCTGTCTTTTATACAGTTGTATCTCTACTAAAGGTCTGTAGACAATCATGTATAGCTGGATAGTAGTCGTGTAGGCTCGCCCTACCATATTCTGCATATATATATATATATATATATATATATATATATATATATATATATATATATATATATATATATGTCGTGTTGGGCTCTTCTGCCTGCATATGATTTAGCAGTTTATTGGCAGATGTCATGCATAACCTTTCCTCATTTCATGTTTATATCTTAGACGTATGGTTAGTGGTGTTCGACAGGTAGGACTCGGGCACTCGTCATAGACCATCGGTTTCGATCGTGGCACATTAACTCATGCCCGACTTTATCATCAATCATTTGATCAATGTTTGGCAATGGGAAAAAGTCTTTAGGGCATGCCTTATTCAAATCTTTATAATCTACACACATTCTAAATGTATTATTACCTATATTTAATAATCGTGTTACCTCTTCCTTGACAAACCTATTTCTGACCTCTGCTATCTATCGTTTCTTCTGCCTTACTGGAGAGAAGATAGGATCCAAACTCAGCTTTGGGACAATCTGTCATATCTGAATGCGACCATGCAAAACAATCAACGTTAAATTTTAGAAAATCCATAATTTTTAACCTGAGTTCGGGATTCAAACCCGTTCCTAAATGAAATTTTCTTTCTAAGAACTCCTCGAACAAGGCTACTTGTTCGAGCTCTACTGCGGTTGATTTGGTCGCGTCCATTTCCTCCGGTAGGCCCCTATAATTCTGATGACTCCTCATTTTTATCATCTTCAATTGGGATGGGAGAAGGCACTAGTTCCTGTAATTGTTGTTTGCTAGTTTCTTTTTCTTTGCTGCTGGAAACAATCACTGTGTTTATCTCCCTTGTAGCCGGTTGATCTCCTCTGATCTGCTTGATCCCTTCTGGCGTGGGAAATTTCAACAGCTGATGGTATATTGAAGGTACAACCCTAATTTCATGTATCCATGGCCTTCCAAAGATCACATTATAGCCCATGTCGCCATCTACCACTTCAAACGGGGTGGTCTTCGTTACTTTCTCGGCCTGTGTTGGCAATAAGATTTCTCCTCGGGTCGTTAAACTTGTTAAATTGAACCCAACCAGAAGTTTTGTTACCGTAACTATGTTTGTAGTTAACTTCACTTGCTCCAAAACTCTCCATTTTATGATGTTGGCTAAACTTTCTGGATCTACCAAAACACACTTAATTTTGAAATCAAAACTCGTCGTCTAAGGTCTTAGCTTGGTCACTCTATTAAGCTTTCCCAGCAAGGATCTAATCCTTCACGAAAAGTAAGAAATTTTGCATATTTTGACCAATTGAAGGTGAAAAATAAGGTTTCTCCCCAATCGCTTAGAGTGTAAAAGTGGGTCGACTGATAATTCCGGATGAAAAAATGGCCAAAAATGAAAGCATTTCTATATTATTTTTGCCAAGGTGGCATACAAGTGCAAGTGCTTTGCAGCTTCTTTTTATAGGATTCTCACTGAGGGATAAAAAATGTGTTAGCAAAACTTTTAAGATCATTCACATTAAGTAAAACATTAATCTAACAAATGGTGTAATTTAGGCATCTTATCTCTCCAAACATTGCGTTTTGTCATGTCAGCTAAGTTACAATTCAATTTCATCATTATTTAATGTTACCATTAGCATATAACTAAGCATTACATGATTGCACTGAAGGTCAGCCTTTTATAGATACTGATAATGCAATAACCACACGAATCTTCCAGGGTACAAAAAAAAGTAAGAAAAACCAGAGAATATTAGTAAAAGAAATCTTTATTTATCAACAAGCTTCCCACATAAAAGATCATAAACCTTGTTTGGTTCGAAAATAACAAGGCGTCACGCGAAAGCTAATAAAGAAATCCTTGAAGACGTTAAACCAGACATGATAGAGAAGTATATTAAAAAAGACACAATACTTTAATATGATTTGGTCAATTGAACAATATATGAAAAAACTAAAAGAAAAAAGTTATGGAGAGAAAAATCTACCCGTAAACAAAGTTCTTTTAAAGACTACATTGTGGATATTATTATGTTATTGTGTGAAGGAAGAATTCTCAATTTATAGAGGCCACAACTTTTTCCTCCAATAAAAGAATCTGTCAATTATTGAAGAGACCTATATGTTCCTTTACGGAAAAGTAAAATAATTATGGTTAATATTCTACTCTTCCTTCAACTAAAAAATAAATCCAAATAAGGTAAGAAAATCAAGACAAATTCCTAACAATTATCCCCTTTGGCCTGAATTTTTTTGACAACGCTTGGTTCGCCTTCTTCACATATTCTTCACTGATGCTGCTTGGCATAGTTAAAAATAGGGATGGGTTAAAAATTGGAGCCTCGTGTGTTAAAGATGAGCACGAGTTAAAATATTAGAACCCAACATTGAAAGTGAACAAAGTTAAAAGTAGAACCCATACATTATAGTTAAAAGTAGAACCCAACATGAGTTAAAAGTGAAATCCATACATTAAAAATAAACATGAGTTAAAAGGTAGAGCTCATGTATGGGTTAGAAAATGGTTTTTGTTTTTAAATATGCACCAGCATGAGTTTTGAAAGTATGGTTGAAATTTGCCTTCACATGTAGTACTCTTGACTTTTTTTTAAATAAAAATCTTTCAAATTAGCTATAGCTTGATTTGAACCCACATTGAACCTGTTTTCAACCTTGCTCTGAACCATTGGCAAATACCACTTGTTGGGTTTGAAAATAACAAGGCATCACGCGAAAGTAAATAAATCAAAACTTGAAAACAATAAACAAGCGGCATAGAAAAGTATATTAAAAGAGACATAATACGTTAATATGATTTTGGTCAATTAACCAACATATAATAAACTAATATTAAACAAAAAAGTTATGGAGAGAAAAAACTCCCTAAACAAATCTCTTTTAAAGACTGCATTGTGAATATTATTATGTTGTGTGAAAGAGGATTCTCAATTTATAAAGGCCACAATATTTTCTTCCAAGAAAGGAATCTATCAAATATGGAAGAAATATATATATTTTCCTTTAAGGAAAAGTAAAACAATAGTAATAGTTAATATTATACTCTTCCTCCGAGTAAAAGAATAAATCTAAATAAGGAAAAAATTAAAAACAAATTCCTAACAAAACTATTAGCCATCAACCACGATTTATGAAATCTTCCTCCGACTAAAAGAATAAATCTAAATAAGGAAAAAAATAAAAACAAATTCCTAACAAAACTATTAGCCATCAACCACGATTTATGAAATCAATTCACCACTGTCACGCACAAACTTCATGAGATTCCAGCACACCTTGATTTAGCATCAAGTAACGTAGCTAAACACACAATATTTTTGATAAAAGAATAAATCCTACTGACAAACAAATATTATTAACTGGTATAGTCTTGTCTGATGGCAGATCCTGGTATTCTCCAGCTGCAACTTCACTTTTAGGAACGACAGGGTGCAGGGCAGCTTCTGTTTTAACCTTCCCCGCCCCTCCCTGCATAGCATTTAAACCCGTATCCACCCGTCCCCCACTCCATCCGTCCCGCCCCGCAGTTTTTAAAAAAAAAAAAAATTGTCTTTTTTTTTTGCCAGTAATTGCATTATATAAACATGCCACAAGCATCTACGCAACATCTTAATTGCATATAGAACCTCGAAACCAGTAGGAGTTCTTTGTGACTCTTTTGCTTCTCCGACATTGAATGACTACTTCTAAAATCGCTATTTTTGCTGGAATTGAGTGAAGCCATGATTTTTCAAGAGAGTTTTGGTGAATGTCTTAAAAAGCGGCCATTTTGGTTTGCTCCTGGCCGACTGGTGGTAGCAGCTCTGGAGCATTGCGTCCACTCCCCCCTCCCTCCCCCCCCCCCAACACTCCCCCCAAAGTTAGAATTTGAAATTATAAAAATAAAAATACCTAAAGTATATCGCACAATATTTTCCGTTTTTCTTTTCTTAATTTAAAAAAAAAAAACTAGTACCGCCTCCTGTATACCTATTCTTTTCTTTTTTATTTAATTATTTTCCCATATCTCTCTATCTTTTATTGAAATCCTCAATTTTTTCTGAACAAATATAAAGAAAAATAAGACCAAAGGAGATTTAATTTTTTTAACCTATCAGATGATCAAAAGCTCAGCAAGACAAAGATTAAAATTAAATCCCCAACCAGCAACCCGCCCGCGTGACTTTTTTGGGGAAAAAAATTGAACCCACCCTGCAACCGCAAACTCTCAAACCCCCACCGCTCTGCAAACGCTCAAACACGTGCTGCCCCGCACCACTCGCACCCGCACCGCCCCATTACCATCCCTGTAATCACTTCTTTTTCAGGATATTAGCTATGGACACCATCTCCATGACCAGGACAGATTGACAAAAGAACAACTCTTGTTGCGAACAACTCATCCCATATAAAACAGAGCCAACCTTGCATCCATTATTTATGTGCAGAACAAGATGGAACCTAGTCTAGTGTTCTCAAACTACACGCAGTGGCGGATTGTAAGGGCTTCGGGAAGGACCTATTCAGCACAAAAGTTGGATTTTAGACTTTATGAAGTTAACAAATTCACCCATTCATGGGCATTTAAATTGTGCATAGAAGAAAAAGAAACAATCTAGAATAGACTTAGCTTAATATTGTCGATATAGGAATAGACTTAGCTTAATAGTATTACTCTCTGCTGCTGTGTAACACAGTATGATTTTGAGCGTTTATACACCCAAATACATATATTTTTTTGATAGGTAAGATAGAAAAGTATTATTGATGTAAACCAGCATCAAGAGAATGCTAGTCAAAAGTTTATAAATCGCTTAAAAATGACAAAGGAATAACAAATGAAACTTCTACCGGGCTACAATTAAAAGAAATCTGTAGTTACTGGCGCTAAGCCACCCACACTAAAATGTGGTTGCAATTTCCATAAAGAAATCAAGTTAAGAACAACTAACCATGAGGAGTAAGATTGGAGTGATATAGGGGAGTTCAAAGAAAACCGGAAAAACCACACCAAATCAAAAACCGAATCAAACTAATTAGACAGACTGATGTTTTCTTTGGTTTGATTTGATACGGACTACCTTACAGAATATTTGTTGCATGCCAGAACTTCTGATCAATAAATCCTTGCAGTATACATGGATTAGACTTTATAAAGAAAAATTATTCCACCTATTGCTTTTTGTTTAGATCAACTATTCCACCAGTTATGTGCTACCTTCCAGCGGCACAAGTATCGGTTAACTCTGCCAAACAAGGATTAGGCAAATGGGAAGAAATTACCTAGCGTTTTTTGTCTTTGACGGGATTTAACCCCTGGTTTCGGAGGTTTTCACCCACCCACCTCATTGACTGCTAAGCTACTCTTGGGTGCAAAAACAAGTATGGTTGGCATGGATTAGACCTATTTGGCTTAAGCCTTCTAGGTATTTGCGATAGGAAGGGAAAACTCATTTACGGGTTACATCTATACTCGGAAAGAAATGGAGTGCACAAAGGAACATACTCCATTTCTCTAAGTCTCTTACTGATACCTGATGTTTGCTCTATCCTAGAAAGTGGAGAATCAGCACACAGAAATTTGTCCAGGACACTTTGACAGTTTGACTAACCTGATGGGAAAACAATAAACATGTGAAAGAAATCATAACGTACGGAGGGAATGAGCTAGGTTACAAAAAACTCATGCAAAACTGTTTTACATTGACTGATTAAATGAAAAAAAAAGATCTATATATAACAATTGCCTCCACACAAAAAAAACCATACTTCAACCTTTAGATCGAGGAATTGTCAAAAAGGCAACAGGATACTGGCAAAGATTAAATACCTGCCAAACCCAGTGCTGGAGAATAATCGGCACCATTGTACTTGTTGAAGTTGTCAAACTCCCACATCGGTTGGGGAGAAAAATTGTTGGGATTTTTCCCTTATAAAAGGAGACCTAATGTTTAGAATTTAAACACACCTCTCATTTGCCTTCTTATCTTCTTAAGGCATTTGTATCTTCTCTCTTTAGTATTATTTCACTTGTTTTTTTTGGAGTGGAATAAAATATTGGTTGTGTCCGAGGAAGTAGGCAAAATTGGCCGAACCTCGTAAATTCTGGTGTTCCTTTTATTGTTGCTTTACTGTCTTATTTATTATTTGGTGGCTGCCATAATTTTTGGTATAGTAGTTGTGACTCATTCACATTATATACATTTGGCTTCCGCAACAATTGGTATCAGAGCCAAGGTACTTCTAAGTATGCTCTGTGGTTACAGCATAGTCTGATCTTCCACATCAGAAAAGATTTATCCTGGTAACTGAGTCAAGGTTCTGTCTGAGTATGTTCTGTGGTTGCAGCTTAGTCTGATCTTCCACACCAGAAAGGAAATAGTCTTGATTTTTGTCGTCAGCTATTAAATAATATTTGTGTCAAAGATGGGAGACAATAAACAAGAAGAATCTACATCAAGTGTCAACAATACGTCATCATTGGCATCTTCGCTTATGACAAGAATTGTGTCAAATGCGAAATTTGCGGTAGAAATTTTTGACGGATCAGGACATTTTGGGATGTGGCAAGGCGAGGTTCTAGATGTCCTTTTTCAACAAGGACTAGATCTTGCCATTGAAGAAAAAAGACCAGATGTTATTGGAGAAGAAGATTGGAGAATTATCAACCGTGTTGCTTGCGGTACCATTCGATCCTACCTTGCTAGAGAGCAGAAATATCCATACAGAAAGGAAACTTCTGCAAGTAAATTATGGAAAGCACTAGAGGATAAATTTTTGAAGAAAAACAGTCAAAATAAATTGTAAATGAAGAAGAGATTGTTTCGCTTCACCTATGTTCCTGGTACCACAATGAACGAACATATCACCAGTTTCAATAAGTTGGTCACAGATTTGCAAAATATGGATGCAACTTTTGATGATGGTGACTTGGCCTTGATGTTATTGCGGTCACTTCCTGATGAGTACGAGCACCTTGAAACTACTCTACTCCATGAGAATGACGAAATTTCTCTCAGAGAAGTTTGTTCGGCTTTGTATAGCTATGAACAAAGAAAGGGAGAAAAACAAAAGGGCGGAGAAGGAGAAACACTAGTTGTGAGGGGTCGTCCTCAAAATCAAATGAGGACAAAGAAGGGAAGATCCAAGTCAAGATCTAAACCCAGCAAAGATGAATGTGCCTTTTGTCGAGAAAAGGGGCACGGGAAGAAAGACTGTCCGAAGTTGAAGAATAAAGCCAAACATAACAATGGAAAGGCCATTATGGATTCAAATGTAGCTGATTGTGATGATTCAGACTTCTCATTAGTTACAACAGAGTCATCAACATCATCAGACATATGGTTGATGGACTCGGCTTGTAGCTATCATATGTGTCCCAACAGGGACTGGTTCATGGAATTTCAAGAAGGAGAATATGGAGTCATCCACACAGCGGATAACAGCCCTCTTACCTCATATGTCATTGGTTCAATACGATTAAGGAACCATGATAGAATGATCAGAACATTAACAGATGTTCGATATGTACCGGATTTGAAGAAGAATCTCATCTCTGTGGGAGCCCTAGAATCAAAAGGGTTCAAAATCATTGCAGAAAATGGAGTGATGAGAGTATGCTCCGGTGCATTAGTGGTAATGAAGGCCAATCGGAAGAACAATAACATGTACCGTTATCGCGGTAGTACAGTTATTGGGACAGCGATAGTAATATCCAGTGACGAAAAAGAGGCAGAAGCAACCAGGCTATGGCACATGCGCTTGGGACATGCTGGAGGAAAATCCTTGAAGACTCTATCAGATCAAGGATTGTTAAAAGGGGTAAAAACTTGCAACTTGGAGTTTTGCGAGCATTGTGTCAAAGGGAAACGGACAAGGGTTAAATTTGGTACAGCAATCCATAATACTAAAGGTATTTTGGATTATGTACACTGATGTTTGGGGTCCTTCCAAAACACCTTCATTGGGTGAGAAGAACTATTTTGTAACCTTTGTTGATGATTTTTCCCGAAGAGTGTGGGTGTATACAATGAAAAGCAAAGATGAAGTGCTGGGAATTTTTCTCAAATGGAAGACGATGGTGGAGAATCAAACAGGCAGGAGGATCAAGTGTATTCGCACAGACAATGGAGGTGAATACAAAAATGATCATTTCAATAAGGTCTGTGAAAATGATGGCATCGTCCGACACTTCACTGTTAGACATACACCACAACAGAATGGAGTGGCAGAACGTATGAACCGGACCTTGCTGGAGAAGGTACGGTGTATGTTGTCCAATGCTGGCTTGGGCAAAGAATTTTGGGCTGAGGCAATTACATATGCATGTCACCTCATTAATCGTCTACCATCTGTTGCTATTGATGGCAAGACACCATTTGAAAAATGGTATGGAAAGTATGTTGTAGATTATGACTCTTTGCACGTGTTTGGCTCAACTGCATATTATCATGTGACAGAGTCAAAATTGGATCCAAGGGCAAAGAAGACTATTTTTATGGGAATTACTTCTGGAGTTAAAGGATATCGCTTATGGTGTCATATGACAAAGAAAGTAATATTCAGCAGGGATGTTACCTTTGATGAATCTGCTATGGTAAATAAGGTAACAAAAGATACCAAACAAAATGAAGGTGCTTCTAAGCAGGTGGAGTTTGAGGGAAAATTTATTTTTCCTACACAAGAAGCAGAGAAGAAAACAACTGAAGATTATCCTCTGAAAGGAGAGCCAGTAGAGGAGATTCCAACTCAGGAACCTCAACAACAACTTGAATCAATAGCAACCAGAAGGCCAAAAAGGACAATAACGAAACATGTTCGTCTCATAGAGATGGTTGCTTGTGCAACCTCAATTGTAGCTGATGATGTTCCTACCACTTATAAAGACGCAGTCCAAAGTTCAGAAGAAGATAAGTGGAGGATTGCCATGAATGATGAAATACAGTCCCTTCATCAGAATCATACATGGAGATTGGTCAATCTCCCGAAGGGAAAGAAAGCAATTGGGTGCAAATGGGTATTTGCAAAGAAGGAAGGATTTCCTAACCAAGTAGATGTTCGCTACAAAGCAAGATTGGTGGCCAAAGGATATGCTCAAAAGGAGGGAATTGATTACAATGAAGTGTTTTCTCCAGTTGTAAAACATTCCTCCATTAGAATTATGTTGGCTTTAGTAGCACAATTGGATTTGGAACTAGTTCAGATGGATGTAAAAACTGCGTTTTTACATGGAAACTTGGAGGAGGAAATCTACATGACTCGGCCAGAAGGATTCAAAGTTGCTGGAAAAGAAAATATGGTGTGCAAACTTGAAAAATCGTTGTACGGATTGAAACAATCTTCTAGACAATGGTACAAGCGATTTGACAAGTTTATGTTGCAGCAAGGGTACAAGAGAAGCAAATACGATCATTGTGTGTATTTGCGCAAGCTTAAAGATGGTTCATTTATATATCTTCTCCTATATGTTGATGATATGTTGATAGCTTCCAAGAATTCGGAAGAAATTGATAAGTTGAAGATTCAACTGAAGAAGGAGTTCGAGATGAAGGATCTGGGTGAGGCAAAGAAAATTCTTGGCATGAAGATAATAAGAGATAGACGTTCAAAGAAACTCTGTTTATCTCAGAAAGAATATTTGAAAAGAGTACTACAACATTTTGGCATAGATGAGAAGACTAAGCCAGTTAGTACTCCATTTGCTCCCCATTTTAAGCTAAGTACTACTATGTCGCCAAAAGATAAAGCTGAACGAGAATATATGTCAAAGGTACCATACGCAAATGTTGTTGGTAGCTTGATGTATGCAATGGTCTGTACGAGACCTGACATTTCACAAGTTGTTGGAGTTATTAGCAAATATATGCATAATCCCGGAAAGGAGCATTGGCAAGCTGTGAAGTGGATTCTACGGTATATTCATAATACTGTAGATGTTGGGTTAGTTTTTAAGCAGGAAGACAATCAGTCTGTAGTTGGATATTGTGACTCAGATTTTGCGGGTGATCTGGACGAACGAAGATCAACTACTGGTTATGTGTTTACTTTTGCAAAGGCACCAGTTAGTTGGAAGTCTACTTTGCAGTCAACAGTTGCTTTGTTTACAACAGAGGTAGAGTATATGGCTATTACAGAGGCTGTGAAGGAAGCAATTTGGCTTCAAGGATTGCTAAAGGAGCTTGGTGTTGAACAAAAAGGTATCACATTTTTTTGTGATAGTCAAAGTGCTATTCAATTAGCGAAGAACCAAGTTTATCATGCAAGGACGAAGCACATTGATGTTCGGTATCATTTCGTACGAGAAATCATAGAAGAAGGTGGAGTCACGGTGAAGAAAATTCATACTACAGAGAATCTTGTTGATATGCTGACAAAAGTGGTGACTGCGGTCAAGTTTCAACATTGTTGAACACTGAAGATTGAAGATGAAGACACAACCAAAATTTGTTATTAAGAGAAAATTGAAGATGTGGAATTTTGCCAAGGTGGAGATTTGTTGAAGTTGTCAAACTCCCACATCGGTTGGGACAAAAATTGTTGGGATTTTTCCCTTATAAAAGGAGGCCTAATGTTTAGGATTTAAACACACCTCACCTCTCATTTGCCTTCTTATCTTCTTAAGGCATTTGTATCTTCTCTCTTTAGTATTATTTCACTTGTATTTTTGGAGTGGAATAAAATATTAGTTGTGTCCGAGGAAGTAGGCAAAATTGGCCGAACCTCGTAAATTCTGGTGTTCCTTTTATTGTTGTTGCTTTATTGTCTTATTTATTATTTGGTGGCTGCCATAATTTTTGGTATAGTAGTTGTGACTCATTCAAACTATATACATTTGGCTTCCGAAACACTTGCGTTTCGACAGGGCAAATAAACCTACCACAGAAATAAAATATAGTCAGCTGATAGTTTACAAAAAGGTAAAGGATGGTGGAGTAGATAAACCTAGAATCAGGACTCCCCATTAAACTGATTACAAGTGTTAATAAGCAAATGATAGGCTTTTGTTCTACAATCATGAAACTACTATAAACAAAGCTCTTTCCGAAAAATAAATGAACATACAATAGTATTAAAGGATAAAAATAAGTTTAAATTGCATCTCAATTAATGAGCATGAATATGTGGATGGATTTTAAATGAATGAATTTCCAATACACAAGTTTAAACACTTCAAAAAATGTGCATCAAAGTGGTAGAGCATCGTGCACTGGATTGTTTAGAAGAAACTAAAGCCAGCAATACTTCATAAGCAGTTGGGACTTGGGCATAGTATCCTTTTTTCTTTTTTAAATAAATAGGACTTGGGAATAGAGTATATATCTGAATCTACTCTGCACAGTATCAACTGCAGTGATGGTGATGTTTGTGCCGAATTCTTATACTTGAAATATGTTCACTGACTTGCTGCAGTTTGTGTTGGATAATTGTGACAGTTCGCACCAATTAAAAAATAAGTAAAAATTCAACAAAGTTCTGTCTTCTTTTTTCTATCCACAATAATGCGAGTGTCGCTTTTGACATGAATGCGGCTTGGTTACTATTGAAAATTGAATTAACCAGGTAAAGAAACCAACACAAAAAGTGGTAGGGGCTCAGTGGCAGCCCAACCATAAAAATCCATTTCCCCCGTCACCAAGTTGTCCTAATAGGAATTGGGTGGAGAGATTTTCAGTTAGAGGCCTAATAAAAGACCTTTAACTCAGGATAATTGCAATGCTACTCTATAGACCAAAGATTGATAGTTATACTTGGATAATAGATACCTCAAGCATGAATCTTGGACTTCTCAACTCGTGTTCGAGGAATTGCCAGGATTGCTATAAGTCCACCGGCAAATGCTGAAACTGCTGCCACAACCAAGGCTGGTGAGTTGCCTCCACCAAAAAGCCCATCCCACGGTCCGCTTCCAAGTGAAACCAACATCTATGAACAATAACAAAATGAATCTCATTTACCGGCCTAGACGTCTTCTGGAAAGTGACAAGATGCATGCTAATTAAAGTGCAGTAAAATTTTCCTCCTGGAAACACTCGGAGAATTACAATATCATTGCAAGTTTTTGCTAAGCCTAGTAAATTTTTCACTGAAAAGAAGGGAATGCCTCCATATTATAAAAATATTTATTTGCCAGCGATTGACAGTACTAACTTGTCATCATAACTGCTGCTTTTTTTCCCTCTCAATTGTGGCAGAGAACATACCAGAATTATATATAATGCAAAGAGCAAAATTTGAGCTAGTGGGATAAAAGAGGTGAACATTTCAAGAAGACTCATAATTTCATTTCCTCTTCCACCGTCTAACTTTTATAATACAAGAACACATCCATGAAAAGCCTAAAGTACTTCATAATTTTCCAGACCTTACTATTTCTCCCACAAAGCATATACACTACTAACCTCCTACTTTGGGAAACCTGCAAATCACTGCCCCCTTTGAATGAGGCGAACACTGTTAGGTTCCATGTTTAAATGTCAAGAAAGGTTCATTTACCGGGGTAGCTTTATAACAGGGAAGTTTATAATGCTGCTGAACAAATATACACAAAATATGCATTTTGTTCATTTAAGAAATATATTTTTTTTCCAATAACAGGGAAATTTCTTCCCCACTAGCTTGGGACAGAGGCATAGTTATTATTGTTGCAATAGTAACTGAGAAATCCCCTATGGGGTAGCTGGCCAATCCCAAAGTTGGAGCATAAAGTCGACACTCAAGGAGTATGGACCCACCCCATAACCCTCCTACCACTTAAATACCAAACTCATGACGTGTGTCTACCACACAATCTTTAAACCAAAGTCCTAGGGCCATCTAACAAATTTAATCTTAAATTGCTAAATCAAAGAATCGAAAGCAAAAGAAAGAAACGCTGATTTTGACTATAGCAAAAAGCAAGACACTAAGAAGTTTGCTCTGTAGAAAAAATCCAGCTGATTTCTGTTGACTTTCAGCAGACCAAGTGACTTCTTTTGAATCTAAATAGAGACTCTCTTATTCTGACAAGTCCCCTCAAACTCAAAGTGGGAAAACAAACCTGAGTTTGCTTATTTTGAAAACATAGAAAGTCAATGCTGAAACTTCCCTAGAATAGTACGCAATCACTAAAAAGAAAAACGGTATTGGAATTCTTTGCTTCATAAAGTGGTTGGTAACTGTACACCGAAAAAAAAGTGCTACTTGCACTACTCATTGAGAGAGATCTGTTCTGACAGAACATAGCATAATTCGAACTGGCAAAATAGCGACAAGAAATTCAAGGTTTAGAGGAAGGCAATCGCCATGTAGAAAGTCGTAATGGCTATCTCGGTAGAGATGAACAGTGCTTGAACGATCTTAGAGAGCAAAGCGGTGTCTGCACAATTGCCAGAGAGGAGCGGTGCATAAATGGTTGCCGGAGAGATCAGTAGTGGCACCCATTGCTGGAGAGAGGAGAAGTGCCAGAAACCAAAATGAAGAAATGAAAAAAAAAATGGCTAGATGAGCAACACAAATTGTACCCGCAGGTAGTGGAAGCTGTTTGAGTCTTTACCAAGAACATTAGAAGCTGTGACACCATGTGATTTTAGAAGAAACTTCTCATTGACTTGATTAAGCAACAATGTCCAAGATATGCTCTTACATAGGAGCATAGGCTATGAACAATATGGTAGGTATTCATTTTCAATTTTAGTAAGGTTAAGTAAATGTTCTATCGAGTACTAAATACAGAGTACTCTAAGGTGTCTTATAGAGAATTTCATAAGATATTTTTAATTCAAATATAAAGATTCTAGACACATTTTCTCTATATTCTACCACTAAATATTACATTACAAAAAAAAAATCACAAAAAGAGATCCCTTTCCACCTACTTTTGGCTAGAAACATCATTAACTTTATTCCCCTCCCCTTCTCTCCTTTTCCTTTCTTTTCTTCTCTAAGATAATGCTGCACTGTGGGCCGGTCCTGAACTGGACCGGGCCCGCGGTTCTAACGGGCTTAACGGGCTTGGTGGGTCGGGCTTGGTGGGCCGGTCCTAACGGTCCCTTAAAGCCCGAGGCGGGCTGGTCTTCAACGTTAAGCCCACGAGCCCGAGACCGGTTAGCCCGGGACCGGCTGGCGGGCCTAACGGCTATAATATAAAAAAAAAACAGCCCAACGGCCATATTTAAAAAGTAGCCGTTTGGGGCTTTTTTTTGACCGTTTGGTAGTTTATAAAATAGTCATTTGGCCCCCAAACTTTATATAATTACACTTTTCCCCATTTCTCAACTATAAATACCCCCTAATTCTTTCATTTTTACTCACCAATTCATCAATCTCTCTCAATCTCTCTACTAGAATTGCTTATTTTATTGTTGAAACTTCGTGAAAAATTGTGAAGTTAGTGAATTGAAGTCTTCAAGTCTTCAACGATTTTCAATTTTCAAGAAGTTGTTCGGCAATCCGGTAAACTCGTTTCAACTCTTAAGTTTTAAGAATATATTTTTGTGTGTTTTAGTTTGCATAATTGTAATTAATATGACATTTTCTTTGAAAAAAATGTTTGGTAAGGGAAAAGATAAAACCGGTGAAAGTAGTGGCCAACCAACTACCCTTCCCCCGGCTCCCCGACCTAGAAAAGATAAGAAAGTTGAAAGTAGTCGTCAACCTAGACGTCCTCCTCCTCCCGTAATTCTTGATAGTGATCACCCTTGTTTTCAATTTACCGATAGTGAATTTTGCCATAATGTTGCACCAGGTGAAAGATTAGATGATGAAATTATGAATGCTCTTTATCCTAATGAAACTATCTCAGAAAATAATGAGGAAAATGAGGATGATGATGAAACCCAAGCACCGGATTTAGATGATACACCTACTAGTCCTGTTAATAACCCAACTGATGCACCGGCCGACCCACCTGTAGAAACTCCTACTTTTAATAGAGAACCTGCTAAACGCCTAGAAACATCATTAGTTTGGAATTTTTTTACTCAAGTAAGAGAACAAAATAAGGCTAAGTGTAAAACTTGTGGGAAATTAATGGCGCATAAATATACTGGAGACCGTAGCGGCACGGGTAGTTTGACTAGGCACATAAAAACACACCCTAGAGATAAAGCTAGATTTTTACAAATGAAAGCGCAGCTAGAGGGGACAAGTGTAGATTCTACGGTTAACCCTAGTACAGGTTCAAATCTAGTTCAACCCGGAATTAACACTGTGACCGGAGGTATTTTATATTACGATCCTAATAGAGATCGTGAAGAATTAGCAAAGATGATTACTGTTATGTGCTTACCCTATTCTTTCCCCTCTAATCCTAATTGGGTGCATTATATTAGAAGAGTTTTTAATCCTACTTATAAAGGTTGGCCTCGCGCAACAGTTAAGAGCGATATTTATAAATATAAACATGAATATGAACAATATTTGTGGTATTTATTTACTCATATAAGTAATCGGATTTCTATTACTACTGATATTGGTAGAAGTGGTAATGATTGTGATTATCTAACTGTTACAAGTCATTGGATAGATGAGGAGTGGACAATGCAAAAACGCATTATTGCGTATAGAATAATTAATTCATGTCACACAGGTAAGTTTATAGCTAACATTGTTGCAGATATTTGTAGATATTTTTGCTTTAGAGATAAAATAATATCAATTTCTATGGATAATGCTTCTAGTAACACTAGTGCTATAGGCATACTTACAACAACACTAAATCCCGCATTTAGAAATATATTTCATGTTAGATGTATTTGTCATATTTATCATTTAATTGTCGGTGATGGTATGCGAATTTTAAATTTAGAAATTAAAAAGGTTAGAATGGATCTTAATTGGCTTTTTTATTCAGACCGTAGAAGTAGACTAAGAGAATATTTTAAAAAATGTGATGAATATGGCCTTAGAGAAAGAAAGGTTCCT
The DNA here is from genome assembly GCF_000715075.1 of Nicotiana tabacum. Lineage (NCBI taxonomy): Eukaryota > Viridiplantae > Streptophyta > Magnoliopsida > Solanales > Solanaceae > Nicotiana > Nicotiana tabacum. The sequence goes on from NC_134097.1 coordinate 57,170,660, forward strand.
AAACCTTGCCCGACTAGATGGAATTATATGTAGGAAAGTTTAGTAGTTGCATATGAATATAGAAACCCAATTAATGCAACGTTTAATGCTCGGGTAGGTGGTGAGGATGATGATGAAATGCTTACTACTCAAGATTGGACGAATGTTAAAATTCTTATAGATTTTTTAGAACATTTTCAAATTGCTACAAATGCATTTTCTAGGCAATATTATCCTACTATTTCAAACTGTTTAATTTATATTGCAGCACTATGTGATTTGTTTGTTGAATTTTCGGAGGGTGGGAAAATTTATCAACTTGCTATAAATGCAATGAAAGAAAAGTTTAAAAAATATTTTTTCCCCTATCCCTCCTATTTATGGTGTTGCTGCAATGTTAAATCCTACAATGAAATTAGGAGGTCCTCATTTTTGGTACTCAAATATTTATAAGGCTTTAGATCTTTCAAATGAGGAATTTGCTACACTTGCAGATGCAAAAATCTCAATTAAAATTAATGCTCAAACAATTTATAATGATTATCAACTTGCCTTAGAACATGCTAGGCCAAATGTTCCAACCCCTACTTCGTCTAGTTCACAATCGTCTAAAAGAGCTGCGGGCTTAAAAGCACTTAAATCTTGGACGGAGTTCAGAGGTTCTCAAGGTGATAATTATGATGAAACTTCACATCTAAATGAGCTTCAAGTTTATTTGTCACAGGGACTTGAAAAGGAAAATCCAGACGGCACTTTTGATCTTTTGGAATGGTGGAAGGCAAGGGAAAAACATTTCCCGGTTCTTGCAAGGATGGCTCGGGATATTTTATCTATTCAAGCTTCAACTGTTGCATCAGAGAGCGCTTTCAGTCAAGCAAGACTTCAAATAGGTGATCATAGAGCGTCAATGAGGGAGAGCTTGGAAAAATCTGTACTGTTTAGAGATTGGATCCGCTCGGAAAGAAGGAACTTTGGAATTGCGGAATCACAACCGGCGATAGATGAAGCTTATGAAGAAATGATGGCAGAAATTGCGGAGGATGCTGCTTCGCCCGGAAGTGGTGATGAACAAGCTTCTTTTCCACCACCACCAACGCAACTTCCTCCGAACCTTGAAGGATTTATGAAATTTGATAGAGATACAATGTAGATTATGGTGTACCTTGTACTTTGGCATATCTTCTTTTAGTTTTTTTCCCTTTTAATGGTGGTATTAGTACCTTCTTGTGCTCATTCCATTGGGGGTAGGAAGACTAAGAAAGATATGCCATTTTTGGTAATAAAAATTATAAGACATGCCCTTGAATATCTTTTTGCAATATTTTTTTGGTCTTTAACTTGCAATTATTTATAAGCTATAATATATATACATAACATACAATATATACTACAAGAAAATATATAAAGGAATATATACACATAACATACTCTTTAACTTGCAATTATTTATAAGCTATAATATATACACATAACATACAATATATACTACAAGAAAATATATAAGGTAATATATACACATAACATACAATATATACTACAAGAAAATATATAAGGTAATATATACACATAACATACAATATATACTACAAGAAAATATATAAGGTAATATATATACATAACATATACTAGTATAATATATATACTACAAAACAAGATTTTTCAAAATTCAAAATGAGGGCCCCACCTCCAATGACCACCAACGGCCATATTGCACAAATAGCCATTTTTTTTCAATTTCCAAAAATGATTTGATTTCTATGTATTGAAGCACTTTAATAATTTGATTTCTACATATATATTACATATATATTATTTATATAGCCATGATATGGTTTACAAGAAATTGCCTTTAAAAAAAACCCGGAAATCAAAAAGCCCGTTAGGCCCGCTAAGCCCACGAGCCCGGCCCGTTTAGCCCAGGACCATATGGCCTTAGGCCCGTCACGGGCTGGTTCCACCCGTTGAGCCCACGAAGCCCGGGACCTCACCCGGGACCGCCAAGCCCAGGCCCGTTAAGCCCGGCCCGTTTGGCCCGGGCCCGGCCCAAGGTACAACATTACTCTAAGATACCCAAAAAAAATCATTTCTCCTATGCCTCTGTTTCTCTCCAGTGCTTTCACTCAAAACATCTGGAAGGGCTGAAATTTTGTGACAAGCCCTTTTTGGATCCATAGAATTAGTGGCTTGGAAGCAACATGAAATAAAAAGAAACAAAAGAATAGATGAGCAAAACGATACCTGTGGAATCACAATTGCTAGATTCAGAACACCCATTGACAGTCCTGCAAGGTTGAAAGCAATAATTGAACCATTACTTTCTATTTGATACATGGATAAGCTAAAGAGACATAGTTCGACCTACCTTGTCCTAGCCCTAGAGCTTCAATCCTAGAGGATACCAAAGCATACGGAACACTGTATGTTATCTGCAAAGAATTAGTTTGGAGAAAAAAACAATCAGAGCCTGGACGAAGTTCTCTCCAAGCCAACATAAATATAGTGCTTATGCTAAAGCCTTCTGTAATAGTTACCTCCCTCTAATACCCTTCCATATCATGTTACAGTTGATAGGCTTCAAGATTCAGTCAGTTACACAATAATATCATTTCAGCTTATAGAAGTTTGAAAAGCAACAGATTTCAACTGTCATCAGCTCGCAGTATTGTCTACTCGAAAGAAAAGAAAGAGCGAAATCGAGCAAGCTGTCAACTGACTGACAAAATCTGACGTTGTTTCAGAAGACAAAAGGGAAAGGAAGAGATAGTTTCCAAATTTTCAGAAGAAATAAAATATCTTCTCTTGAGCCCATAAACTGCTTATTAAACGGCCTACTTATTTCCCTGGCCCTTAACTCTTTATAACAAAACAACGTAAAAGTTTTAAATTTCCTTTCAGTTCTCCATCATTTTCCATCTTATTTTCTTTCTTCCCCTAGTTTCAAACAAAGGCATAGAGTAGAAATGAAAAGACAGATAGCAATTGGTTGTCCATAATTAATCAGGAGAAAGGAGACAACTTGCAGTTTAGAGGTGTCTAATCTTTCCATTCTCCAACATATGCATGTGATTAGAACATAAGAATTTAAGGATACAACTTGAAGTAACTTACTGCCAGTGGGATCCCAAGAATAGAAAATACTACTAGTGCAGCGATAACAATGCCATCTGGGGGTAGATCCAGACCAATGTCCATGTTATTCCGAACAACACTAATTATAAGCATTGCTATAAAGCAGAGACACATGACTATGTTTGAAACTCCCGATGTGAAACCAGCCCCCCATTTCCGACAGAGCTTCTCCATGAAAACTGATGTTATTCCAAGGAGCACTGAGTTCAACATTAGACCCAATGCACCCATTCTAACTCCAGTACTATAGTTCTTTCCATCATTTGGCTCACCACCATAAATCTCTCTGCCAAACCAGTCAGTATCAAACAACAGAAATGGAAACCATCCTATCCAAGTCAGAGCAGTGACAAGCAGGACCACCCAAACTGAAACTGGGAAGAACTTGAAAGTTCCAAATAATTCCCAGAGAAAAGCTTCTTCTTGACTATGGCTTGATTCTCCAATCTCTTCGGTAGTATGAGGGGCAACCTGACTGGGACTTAGAGGCTGCTCATTGGCTGCAGATATGCTGATATATGTAGTGCTTGCAATAAAAATAATGTCAATAACAAAAGCAGCCTTGAGATTGGCACAGTTGACGGTACATGCAGAACTGAGGGTGAAAGGAAAGATCTTGAACCAGCCACTGTAAGATCCAGTGGCATAGCCAAGGATGTTACCAATAGCCATAAACAAGGAGAAGTACGCATTTGCTACTCGAGTTCTTCTGTGATCCTTTCCTACCATGCATAGAGATCACAAGAAAGATGTCACAACTTTTAAGGCAACTTCCCGAAGTAATAAATAGTTACAGATTGAGAATACCCTGTTGTTAATGTAAGTTGGTGTCTTTTTTTATAAGAGACAATACATGTTGGTTTCTTATCAAAAATTAAGTTGGTGTCTCACAAAAGATTCTACCAAGCATTTTATATTCTTTGTCGTATTAATGATGCTCTAACTCTATATATTTCTACTTAATCCAAGAAGCCCTCTGCCTCAAATCTGATAACTATAACTGAACCAATGCCATCATATTCATCAATTTCTCTATTTTTTATGCATATATTGCTCTCCCCCAAATGGAGTGCGGCCAAAAAATGAAATGACGATATAGAAAGGACATATTACTAGCTCCTTAGGTGGACCAAGAAAACATTATACAAACAACAAAGTATGCCGCAAGCCCAAACAAGTTGGGTAGGCAATATGAATCTGAACATGTTGCTCCATTTAAGCTCATCTATCATGAAAACATAATTAATGAACTAAATAAGCAAATGTTTATTCTTAAAGAAATTAGAAAACTGAAGTAGGATTCTGAAAAGCCAAAGCTTGTAGACTATGATATATATTTCCTACATAAGAGATTTAATTTGGATTTTTGCTTTTTATTATAGGATAGATAACAGATTAAATATGGATCTTATAATCGTCATCTCATTTTCAATTAAAAGCAGAAACATAATTATAATGTCTACTAAAAAAGAAAATATACTAAAAGTAAAGGGAACAAATTTCAAGACAGTTGTGACAACATTAATACTCTCGCTGATCTAGTTTGTATGAACCTTTTAACTAATATTTGAAGCTAAATTATATTGGATTAACTCAATATTTAAATATTAAACTTTAGATATTCAAAAACTATCCGAAAATAGTATAAGTTACAATTCTTCTCATGTCAATCGGACGAAAAATAAAATTTCAAAATGTTGGTCAAAGTTTACATAGTTGAATCTCGAAAAGTGAAAAGGTTCACCTAAAATGAAATGGATGATATATTAAAAAATAAAAACAATGCAAACTATACTCCCAAAGAGATAAAATTACCAAGTAATTTTTCCTATCTGCCTAACCTTTAGTGGACCGAGTTACCCGGTACTTGTGTTGGTGGACCGTGAGAAGTAGCAGGTACCTGGAATAGTAGAGGTGCGCTCAATGGACGCCACTGTCATTAAAAAAAAACTATACGTATATCTTATCGATGAATAATTTGCTCATCAGCCCATTGATCAGCCCATCGTATAGGTAGTATATTGTGGGTCTGCCCCGCTACATAGGGGAAGGAGCAGCATTGTCCATTGCACTAACTACGAGTTCTAGCACAATAACTTTACAAGCACACGTCGGAAAAATGTCCATCGCGTTGCCACGAATGATTGCCGATTTCTCCGAGAAGAAAAGATTATTCCATTGAAAGAAACAGAGAATTTACCCGCAAAAAAAAAAAGGAAAAAGAAAAAAGGAAGACTACCAAATATATGAATCAAAATGGCAAAATTACAAATTCAAAGCTTAAATGCAGATAAAGAAGCATAGTAGAAAATGCAATAGGAGAAAAATCCACAAGCACGTGCTTAAAAAAGATACTAGTAATAGTCAAAATTGAAAGGAGAGCTTACTAGTAAGATCAGCAAGAAGAGCACGGCAAGGTCCTTGAGTCAAATTATTAGCAACATCAAGCAGCCAAAACCCTACTATAAAAGCTGCTATAGCCCGCACTTTTTTCTCACCCCTATCGCCGAACAACCAACCAATATCAGCTGAGAAACCGATGATCAACACAGCAATCATGATCGACACAGCTCCGTCAACAATAAACGGCCGCCGGCGACTGAACCGACTGGTACACCGGTCACTCATGTGTCCAACCAAAGGCTGAACCAGCAAGCCCGAAAGCGGCCCGCAGAGCCATATTATGCTAGCCCATGCGTGAGGAATTCCGAGCTCTTGCACGTATGGTGTGAGTAGTGACAGCTGTAAAGCCCACCCGAATTGTATCCCGCCGGCTACTGATGCCACTCGGAGGAGTAGCCTCAACGGTACTCTGGCCCGGCCCGGTTCTCGGCTCGCCCCGCGGTTATGTCGCGTTCTGTGTCCTCTATGACCTTCCGGCATCGTGGAAGTATCTGTATTTCTACGTATACATGTACGTTATATATACGTGCTTTCTAGTGTGTGCGTGTGAGAGAGGGAGAAATGGTGGAAAGAAAGGTGGTGGAATTGGTGTTAGAAATGGAGTTGGAGGATCATAAGAAAATGCGCTTGTAGAATAAGAAAATTGTACATGATATGTTGGAAAAGAGGTTGAGATAAATATGGACAAGGAGCGAGGAAAATATGGGAGAGTGTTTATAAAATAAAGACGGTAAAGTAAAGACACGTATAGAAAAAAACTGATATATTATTCGAATTCAAATTGATGTACATAATGAACCGAAATCTCTTCTATTTATAGAAGAAAGGAAGCTGTTGTGTAAGCTGCTACTATAAGTTGTTGTGTAAGCTGCTATTACAAGCTGTTGTGTAAGCTGCTACGCAAGCTGCTGTGTAAACAGCTACTGCAAGTTGCTGTGTAAGCTGCTACTGCAAGCTGCTGTGTAAGCTGCTATTATACCAGATATGGATGATCTTCTACTGAGAGCAATGTTTATCCATAACGGAGTACTGAATGGATAAGCTTATTATACCCGGTATGGATAATCTTCTATCTAGGGTAATGTTTATCCATAACCGGGTGTCACACCTCCTTTTTGCGCGGGCCGCCCCGAAGGGTTAAAATGCGCGAGGGAGTTTTTTTCAATTTAAGTGACAATATTCGAAATGAGATTATTTATTTAATTCAGAGTCGCCACTTGGGAAAGGTTTGGCTTTTGGTGTCCCAAGTCACCGGTTTATCTTGAATCCCAAATCGAGGAAATTTTTCGACTTTTCCAAATGAAGTCTGCGAACCAGAAATTCTAAGTAAGGAATTCTGTTGACCCGAGGGAAGGTGTTAGGCACCCTCGAATCCCGTGGTTCTAGCACGGTCGCTTAAATTGTTATAAAGGCTAAATATCTGATTTCAATATATGTTATGACTTACGTGCTTTTATTAAGTTTAAACCGCTTTTACAATTATCATTTTTTTTTATAGAATTGCAACGTCGTGAAAATGCATCTCGAACCACGTCACAATCAATGCACTCGTGGTTATCAATACATTTCGACTCCGTTGAGATTTGGATTTGAGTCACATCAATGTGCACCCGAGTTTAAGAATGTAATTTAATTAAGCCGCGCCTAAAGCAACTAGCGTATTGTTAATTTTGGGGAAGGCCGTAAAATTCGTTAAATGGCCTGCCCCGAATTCTAAGTATTCTAACATATACCTTTGGAGGGCCCCGCAACTTGTGCATTTTTATTTGTCGGGGCTCATCTCAATTTTAGAAAGGATATCCTAAAGCGACTACATTTCTAATGCGTTTGTCTCTAAAAATAGAAGAAAAAAAAAGATACATGCTAATTTAATTATATGCTTTGGCCTAATCCGGATTCTTATCAATTTCTGATTAATTATTTACAAAGTGGAGAAAGCGTTATACTTCACGAAAAATGCTTTAATTTGACAAAGAAATTACATACGAGATTGCCGAAATACGACGCTCAATCCAAACAAACATCCTTAAGTTAAAATTAAATTAAACTCGCTTAAACAGGATTAATAGAATTCCTTATTAAAGGATGTTACTGATGATGTTCAAAACTCGTCCTATAAACTACCTAAGGAAGTTGAAACTCGGGGATTTAAAACTGTATTATATTTGGCTAGATTTAACAGCCGTTCGCCCTTACCTATTCAAAGCATGCTAAAAAGAGTGAGTTTAAATTCAACAATCGTATTAAATAGTTGCACATTTCATGAATTATATTTACATCCTGTATACTACTAAACGAATCAAATGTCGCGGTTTCAAATCAGCATAAGCTTCAATTAAGTACAAACTTACTAATGTATTCTTTATCAGACTAAAATTGCGCAGCTTAACAACATTTATAAAATTTGTAAGTAAAGCAACAGATGATTATAATTCCTTCAGATCTTTCGATTCAAACTTTTCATTGCTACATCAGTTACACCAGATAGATTCGAAATGTGTACCTGGGAGATGCTTACAATGAAGAAAGTAGGAGAGTCAGTTGAGCAGCAGTGCAAACGAAACAGCAGCGGTAACAGATAAATAGCAGCAGGACAAATTCCAGTGCAAGATGCAATTATAGACGAGGGAAAAGTGAAATAAAATGACAGCAGTAGGCAGTGTAGTAGAAACAAAACTCCAGGCGGATCAACTCCAAGAATAAGCTAAGTACAACACACCACCAGTAATCTCAGTTGAGACTTGGAAGAATCAATACTGCTTAAAAAAGTTGACAACAAATGAAATCCAAACAGAAATAGTTTTTCCTGATTTTTCTGTATGTTTTCTGTTTCTTGCTCACTCTCTATCTGTATATATCCTCTCTCAATGTGTCTGTATGTGCCTCTCTATGTCTCTCAAAGATGTTTTCCTCTCCTTTTAAAATCCAGTGTCAATTTTCAGTCTCGAAAAACCTACTGATGCCTTTTCCGTTTTTTTCTTCTCCCCCCTTAGTTCTCAGTGTTCAGCCCCCTTTATAAGCCTAAAACTCAGCCCTTTAACAGCCTGTTAGGCCAATCAGAGGCCCTCCCATGTGGTCTGTTTTCTTTCCACTCAATGTTTAAAATATGAAAACCCCCCCATGAGATTCCTGACAGTACCCTTTAATATTTATTAAACTAAAAAGCAGACAGGGCAGCAAGAATATAATCTGACAACACATGCTGTCAAACTATTTTAATCAAAAGGGCTTTTATGCACATGTTGTGCACCAATGCACATGCCCTCCAATTCAGATTGTAGCTAACAATCCAACCTTTTTATTTTCAGATTCAAATACAACAACTATAAGTAGCCATACTTGATTCTTACTTTGATTCAAACAAAGTTCCAGCAGGCAACAGATTCAATTGTTAACATTCGAACTACTGAAATTAATTGACGACATATGTCGACTCGACTATACTAATCATAACATGTACAATTATAGCCAAAGATCAGAAATCCAAACAGTATCAACAAGGGGTTCAGATTGCAATGTCAATACAGAAATGACCTTGGGAACTGATTAAATGACCAATTACAAATTCAAACCGAATATGCAGTTTACAAAACACACACATCATCAGTGAATAAAAAAAGAACTTGGCTATGTACAGAGGCCCGGGCAAGGTGGGCAGGACACAGTCAACAAAACTTAAAGCAAATCATGCGAACAAACTTTTAACACACATGAATTGAATAATAAAAAAAACAAACTTACCTTAAAAACCTTAAAAATCATGAAGCCTTAGCTCGGATTTGAACAGACCCTTCTTGGGGTTGAACGGACTTTAATCGAAGTGTTTCTCAAATGAGAAACACTTCGATTAAGGTCCATTAGACCCTAATCACTTGGCTCAAACAGACACGGACCAGGCCCTGGGGTTTTCTATGGTTCCTAGATGACAGATTTGGGTTTTGAGTCTCCACGGTTAGATTCGGACCAAACCAAGCATGGTTTGGTCACGAGGGAGGTTCGGGAACTGTCTGGTGCGAAGCTGGGGTAGATCGGTGTGGATCGAGTTTTGCTCGAATCTTCAAATGAAGATTCGAGAACCTAGGGGATGATTCGAACTAAACGGTCAACAGATCCATGTTCATGGTGGTGAGGCGGTCCTATGGTGTTAAGGTGGAGGTCACCGGCGTTCATGCCGCCGGGTTTTTGGTGAAGGGAGATGGGGGCGGCTCTAGGGTTTGGGGGATTGAGGTCTGTGGAGGGGACGACTAAGGCATGGGGGTTTGGATAGGGGGGCAGGGTAATGGTTATAGGCTTATATAGTTAGTGGATAGATAGATCCTGGCCGTCGGATGAGACGAGATGAAGAGCCAGGATCTTTCAACTGGTGGGAAACAGTGTCATTTCGAATGCAAGGGGTTGGGTTGGTCCGGGTTTGAACGGGTCGGGTTCGTTAGTGGGTATGGGGAATGTGATCTTGGCCGTTGATCATTCTGAGATCAACGGCCCAGATCAAACCAAATCGAAACTACGTCGTTTGGACGTTCCTGAGGTCGGATGGTCTGGACCGGGGCAAGCTCACGTTCTGGGCTTGATTTGGGCCTCAGATTTTGAAATGGGAGCAGGCCCAACTCGATTTCAAATCAATTTTTGCACTCTTTTCTTCTATATATTTTTTATTTTAAAACAAAAACCTAATTAAACCAAATTAAAATTCATTAATTAAACACTCAATACCATAATTTTACACACATATATTAAAATATTTAAAGTAGGTAAAATCAAACAAAGCAACAATCAGGACAAAAATGCATATTTTATGATTTTCCATTTAATAACCGGATTACGGTTCGAACTATGCATGACACACATTTTTTGTATTTTGTTTTAATAAAAATAAAATGGGCCAGAATCATAAATAATTAACAAAGTGCTACGTAAAAATCCAGAAATTGTACAGCAAGACCAATTGCTATTATTTTCGTTTCTTTTTGGAGTGATTGTCGCGAAAACAAAAATCACGTGCTCACAGCTGCCCCTCTTTGTTCGAAAACACGAAGAGTTTTCGTGCAAAGATAAAGTGAGCGGATATGAGCGATTTTTGCCTATTGGACTACTCCGTGTGAAGCATGTTTTGAAAGATCTGACCGAATCTTGCTTCAGAGATTTCCTACATACCCTAGGCTAAACAGGAATCAGGTCAATGTAGTTCGGGAAGTTTTGGCAGCTGGGACTACCATGGGATTGCAATGCTTGTTGTTAATGCTGTTGCTGTTGTCACCATTGCTTATCTGACCGCCTTATTACAACCAAAGAAAAATTGAAAATGAACTAAACACTTATATGCACGTCAACTGCTAGTTACAAGATTCCTATCTATGGTTCTTTTGCGGCTTGATCTTGGGTCTTAGCTGATTTTGCTTGGAGACTTCGATCCGAATCTTGATGCTTGCGAGCTGTAGGTGTTTGTTTAATCTCTGGGATACTGAGTGAGATGTGATTGGCAGAGTTCGGGACCTGGATCAAGTCTTGGAGCGATCCGCCTTCCATTTTCTCCGGCATCTCGGGACATCTTCTTTTTGTCTTTTTCTTCTTTGATTCTGAGTTGAGACTCATCCTGTGGGTCGTTTCGATCTGTGTGGGTTGAGGTTAGACCTGCGGGGAAAAACAAACGAACGAAATTTTCTGCCCCAGTTTCACTAGGAAAAATTCCGTGAGTTATTTGCCAGAAAGTTCATAGAATCGATGAAGGAATTTGGAAAATTTCAGTTTCCAAAATGCCAATTCCGGGATTGGATCCACGGTACGGCCACAAGATATGAGTGCTCAGTTTAGGGTTGGAGCCCTAAGGCTGGCGGGATGGAAATAGTTCAATTTAGGGTTGGAGCCTTAATGCCGACTAGCTGGGGAGAAGTTCAGTTTAGAGTTGAAACTCTAATGCTGACTAAATGGAAAAAGTTCAGTTTAGGGTTTAAAACCCTAATGCTGACTGAATGGAAAAATTCAGTTTAGGGTTTAAAACCCTAATACTGACTGGCTGGAAAAGTTCAGTTTAGGGTTTAAAACCCTAATGCTGACTAAATGGAAAAAGTTCAGTTTAGGGTTTAAAACCCTAATACTGACTGGCTGGAAAAGTTCAGTTTAGGGTTTAAAACCCTAATGCTGACTGAATGGAAAAGTTCAGTTTAGGGTTTAAAACCCTAATGCTGACTGAATGGAAAAATTCAGTTTAAGGTTTAAAACCCTAATGCTGACTGAATGGAAAAATTCAGTTTAGGGTTTAAAACCCTAATGCTGACTGAATGGAAAAAGTTCAGTTTAGGGTTTAAAACCCTAATGCTGACTGAATGGAAAAAGTTCAGTTTAGGGTTTAAAACCCTAATGCTGACTGAATGGAAAAAGTTCAGTTTAGGGTTTAAAACCCTAATGCTGACTGAAAGAAAGAGTTCAGTTTAGGGTTTAAAACTCTAATGCTGACTGAAAGGAAAAGTTCAGTTTAGGGTTTAAAACCCTAATGCTGACTAAAGGAAAAAGTTCAGTTTAGGGTTTAAAACCCTAATGCTGCCTGAATGGAAAAGTTCAGTTTAGGGTTTAAAACCCTAATGCTGACTAAAGGAAAAAGTTCAGTTTAGGGTTTAAAACCCTAATGCTGACTAAAAGGAAAAAGTTCAGTTTAGGGTTTAAAACCCTAATGCTGACTGAAAGGAAAAGTTCAGTTTAGGGTTTTAAAACCCTAATGCTGACTGAAAGGAAAGAGTTCAGTTTAGGGTTTAAAACCCTAATGCTGATTTAAAGGAAAAAGTGCAGTTTAGGGTTTAAAACCCTAATGCTGACTAAAAGGAAAAAGTTCAGTTTAGGGTTTAAAACCCTAATGCTGACTAAAGGAAAGAGTTCAAATGAGCCAAATTAAAGGACGAGGGAGCCAAATCCGAACATTAATTATTTACAAATACTGAAAAATTAAAAAAAAAAAACTTGATTACTAAACCATATTTCTAGAACCACCACGTTTTTGCCGCATGAATCCACGGTTGAATAATAATTATTCTAAGCATAAATAACCAATTTATAGCCGGTCTTCCATATGCCACGTCACCTCTGAACCATTCGTGATACTCTGGAACAATTTCCCCTCTGACCCTATCAGACACACAAGTGTTTGCCATCAGATATTGACACTCACTCCAAATTTGAGGCATCGTTTGCATTTTTAGCATTTAATGTCCAAATATACAATTTTATGCTTAATTATTACTTAATTGTGCGTTAATTGTTATTGAGAGTTAATTTGCGCTTTTATAACTTAATTTAATTCTTAATAATAGTTTAAGTATTTTTATAAATTAGTTTTAGAGAAATAAAAGAAGAAAAGAGAGCGAAAATATAAAGAAAGTCGGAATTGTTTTTTTATGAAAGAGGAATTCCCCAGCAGAGTCGTCAGAGCTGTCACACCTCCTTTTTCCGCCCCCGCGAGGGTGCAAGGAGTTTTTTCCAATTAAAGGACAATCGAAACGGGATTTGTTTATTTATTTCAGAGTCGCCACTTGGGAGATTTAGGGTGTCCCAAGTCACCAATTTTATCCCGGATCGAGGAAAAGAATGACTCTGTATTACAGTCCGCGAACCAGAAATCCAGATAAGGAATTCTGTTAACCCGGGAGAAGGTGTTAGGCATTCCCGAGTTCCATGGTTCTAGCACGGTCGCTCAACTGTTATATTCGGCTTGATTATCTGATTTTATACAAATATGAACTTATGTGCAAATTTTAACTTTTTACCGCTTTCATAATTATTATTATTATTATTTTTTACAAGGAATTGCAACGTTGTGAAAATGTATCTCGAACCGCGTTACAATCAATGTACCCGTGGTCGTCGACACACTTTGACTCCGTTGAGATTTGGATTTGGGTCACATCAATGTGCACCCGAGTTTAAGAAAATTAAATTATTAAAGGCGCACCTAAAGCGACTAGCGTATCATCTACTTTGGGTAGGGCCGTGGAATTTTGCTAAACGGTCCATCCCGAAGTCTAAGCAATTTAAAGCAAATATTTACTGAGGGCCCCGCAATTTTGTATTTTTATTTGGCGAAGCTCATCTCATTCTTATTTTTAAAGATAAACCTATAGTGACTACATTTCTTCTATTAAGTTTGTCTCTAAAAATAAAAGAAAATTTCTCAATTAATTACATGCTAAAAAAAATAACTTATTAGTTATTAGTTTACGGCTAATGTGAATGGAAAATTGCGATCGAGTTTGTACAAAGAAAAATTGCTTTCATTCTATATTCTATTATTCAATAATACTGGAACATGAGATTGACACACCATAATATCAAAAACAAATTAACTAGTATTTGATTAATTTAAACTAAAATTATTAGATGAAGAAGTTATACATATGCAAGCTCATTACTCATTAATTAATCGACTACATTTTTATACAAAGAAAGAAAAATTATATTCAAACACAAATCTAAACAAGAGGGATTCAACAGGAACAAAGCCTGATTAATATTTCATTTCGCTTCAAGCCGAGAGTGTACAAATGTGTACCTGGAACTGATAGTACAAGAAAAAGAAGATCAGCAAAGTAGTATGTAACACAGCAACATACAGCAGCAGAAAGCCCAACACAGTAGCTTCAACACCTCAGTCCAGAAATCCCAGCAACACGGAGAAAACTAGTAAAAATGGAGAAGACAAATAGTGCAGAAATCTCTCTTTATTTTTTCTTTCTAGATTTGAACTCTCTATGGTGTTATTCCGCTCTCAATATTTCAGAAAATTTATTTCTATCTTTTTTACTCTCTCCAAAATGAATTCTGTCCCTGTATATTCTACGTATCCAGAGTGTATATCGAGTGTATACTTCTCTCTCCACCTCCTCTTTTCTTCTTCTCTCTATCTAGTTTTTCCTCTTTTTTCAACTCCCTTCTTCATAAATTTTCTCTTCTATTTATAACAAAATTTTCAAAATTTTCAGATTTATTTTTTTATTTATTTTATTTTTTTAATTAAAAGAAATCCCACTTACAAATTGCTTTTATTTTTTAGAAAAAGAAATCCCACCTTTATTTACTTTTATTTTTAAAATTCCAACTTTAATTACTTTATCTTATTTAAAATCCCACTTTTTATTTTTTTAAAAGAGAATCTCACTTTATTTAACTTTTCTTTAAAAAAACAAACCACTATCTTTTCTTTTTCTTTCAAAAATGCTACTTTCAATTACTTTAAATTTTTTAAATTTTCAGATACCTTTATATTTATTTTTTAATTCCAACCTTCTTTTACTTTTTAATTTTTTAAAAATTTCCACAAAACTTTTTATTTTTTTAAATTTTCTACATTCTTTTACTTTTTTAAAAGAGAATTCCACCTATTTTTATTTTTATATTTTTTTATTCAAAACTTTCCTTTTTCTAATTTTTTTAAATCATTCCCGAAATTATTATATATAAAAATAAAAAATAAAATAAAATAAAAATAAAATAAAATATATAAAAAAACAAAAAATAAAACTATTAATAGTGATAATTCACCTTTTAATTTTTTTTTATTTTTTTTTGGTTTTGTTTTGTGTTGGACAAAAATGAAGAAGGGGTGTTGGGTTAATGGAGCGGACCGGGTCGACCCGGTTTGAAGTGGACCGGGTCATGGGGAAAGTTGGGCAATTATTTGGGCCTGTGGTTTGAAATTGAAGAAGTGGCCCAATCCGATTTTTCTTTGTATTTTTGTTCTCTTTTCTTCTTTTATTTTTCTAAAACTAAATTATAAAAGTACTTAAATTATTATTAAGAACTAAATTAAGTTATAAAAGCGCAAATTAACTCCCAATAACAATTAACGCACAATAAAGTAATAATTAAGCATAAAATTGTATATTTGGACATTAAATGCTAAAAATGCAAAAGATGCCTATTTTTGTAATTTTTAATTTTTGTAAAACTAATTTAGTTACTAACAATTGTAGAATTAAATCCTACATGCAAAATGCGACATATTTTTGTATTTTTTATTAATTTAACAAATAAACAAGCACAGTCAAATACAAATAATTATCCAAAAATATCACAAAATCTCACAAAATTGCACACCAAGGAAAATCATTTGATTTTGAATTTTTTGAGAGTGATTCTCATATAGGGCAAAAATCACGTGCTTACAGCTGCCCCTCTTTGTCCGAAGACACGAAGGGTTTTCGCGCAAAGATAAAGCGAGCGATTTTTGCCTATCCGAGTACTCCGTGTGAAGCATTTTTTTTGAAAAAGATTTAACCGAACCTTTGCTTCAAAGGTTTCCTACATATCCCTGGCTAAAGGGGAATCAGGTTAATGTAGTTCGGGAAATTTTTGTAGCTGGGACTACCGTGGGACTGCAATGTTACTGCTGTTGCATGTTGTTATCACTGCTTACCGATCTCCTTGTTACACCGTGCTTAAAAGAAAAAAAGAAGCTAGGCTAGACTAAAATTTGTTCGTGTTGCCTTGCTTTCTTGTCGGCTTGTGTTTCCTCCGGTGCTTTTCTTCCGATGCTTTTCTTCCTTTTGACCCATGCACTTGAGTTTGTGTTGGGACCTCTTGTTGCAACCTTTTGCTTCCCGGTGCTGGGGATTTTTATTGTTTCCTGTTGGGGATTCCTGTTGTAACCCTCTGTTTTATTGTCCTCTGACTTGATCTTGAAACGTATGCCTCTGTTCTATGGGCGGGCTCCCAGCTTCAACACTTGAAATGAAAAGACTGAATGTATGCCTCTGTTCCATGGGCAGGCTCCCAACTTCAACGCTTGAAATGAAAAGACTGAAATGTATTCTTCTGTTATATGGGCAGGCTCCCAACTTCAACACTTGAAAGGAAAAGACTGAATGTATGCCTCTGTTCTATGGGCGAGCTCCCAACTTCAACGCTTGAAATGAAAAGACTGAAATGTATGCCTCTGTTCTATGGGCGGGCTCCCAACTTCAACACTTAAAATGAAAAGACTGAATGTATGCCTCTGTTATCTGGGCGGGCTCCCAATTTCAACGCTTGAAATGTAAAGACTGAAATGTATGCCTCTGTTATCTGGGCGGGCTCCCAATTTCAACGCTTGAAATGTAAAGACTGAAATGTATGCCTCTGTTCTATGGGCGGGCTCCCAACTTCAACACTTGAAATGAAAAGACTGAATGTATGCCTCTGTTATCTGGGCGGGCTCCCAATTTCAACGCTTGAAATGTAAAGACTGAAATGTATGCCTCTGTTATCTGGGCGGGCTACCAATTTCAACGCTTGAAATGTAAAGACTGAAATGTATGCCTCTGTTATCTGGGCGGGCTCCCAACTTCAACGCTTGAAATGAAAAGACTGAAATGTATGCCTCTGTTCTATGGGCGGGCTCCCAACTTCAACACTTGAAATGAAAAGACTGAATGTATGCCTCTGTTATCTGGGCGGGCTCCCAATTTCAACGCTTGAAATGAAAAGACTGAAATGTATGCCTCTGTTCTATGGGCGGGCTCCCAACTTCAACGCTTGAAATGAAAAGACCGAAATGTATGCCTCTGTTCTATGGGCGGGCTCCCAACTTCAACACTTGAAACGAAAAGACTGAAATGTATGCCTCTGTTATCTGGGCAGGCTCCCAACTTCAACTCTTGAAATGTAAAGACTGAAATGTATGCCTCTGTTATCTGGGCAGGCTCCCAACTTCAACTCTTGAAATGAAAAGACTGAAATGTATGCCTCTGTTATCTGGGCGGGCTCCCAACTTCAACTCTTGAAATGAAAAGACTGAAATGTATGCCTCTGTTATCTGGGCGGGCTCCCAATTTCAACGCTTGAAATGTAAAGACTAAAATGTATGCCTCTGTTATCTGGGCGGGCTCCCAACTTCAACGCTTGAAATGAAAAGACTGAAATGTATGCCTCTGTTCTATGGGCGGGCTCCCAACTTCAACACTTGAAATGAAAAGACTGAATGTATGCCTCTGTTATCTGGGCGGGCTCCCAATTTCAACGCTTGAAATGAAAAGACTGAAATGTATGCCTCTGTTCTATGGGCGGGCTCCCAACTTCAACGCTTGAAATGAAAAGACTGAAATGTATGCCTCTGTTCTATGGGCGGGCTCCCAACTTCAACACTTGAAATGTAAAGACTGAAATGTATGCCTCTGTTCTATGGGCGGGCTCCCAACTTCAACACTTGAAACGAAAAGACTGAAATGTATGCCTCTGTTATCTGGGCAAGCTCCCAACTTCAACTCTTGAAATGTAAAGACTGAAATGTATGCCTCTGTTATCTGGGCAGGCTCCCAACTTCAACTCTTGAAATCTAAAGACTGAAATGTATGCCTCTGTTATCTGGGCGGGCTCCCAACTTCAATGCTTGAAATGTAAAGACTGAAATGTATGCCTCTGTTATTTGGGCGGGCTCCCAACTTCAATGCTTGAAATGTAAAGACTGAAATGTATGCCTCTGTTCTATGGGCGGGCTCCCAACTTCAATAACAACTTTAAAAATAAATGTCATTCCTCTCTTCAGGCGGGCTCCTGACTTCAACAACAACTTTGAAAATAAACTGCTTTTCCTCTCTTCAGGCGAGCTCCTGACGTCAAACTTGAAAAGTATGTCTCTGTTCTCCAGGCGGACTCCTGATTTCAACAATAACTTAGGAGGAAATGCCTCTCCTATGGGTAAAATAAACTTAGGAGGAAATGCCTCTCCTATGGGTAAGACTAAACTTAGGAGGAAATGCATCTCCTATGGGGTGAAACTAAAAGAAACTTAGGAGGAAATGCATCTCCTATGGGTAAAATAAACTTAGGAGGAAATGCCTCTCCTATGGGTAAAACAAACTTAGGAGGAAATGCATCTCCTATGGGTGAAACTAAACTTAGGAGGAAATGCCTCTCCTATGGGTAAAAATTAAACTTAGGAGGAAATGCCTCTCCTATGGGTGAAACTAAACTTAGGAGGAAATGCCTCTCCTATTGGTTCAACAACAACTTAGGAGGAAATGTCTCTCCTATGGGTAAAAACAAACTTAGGAGGAAATGCATCTCCTATGGGTGAAACTAAAACAAACTTAGGAGGAAATGCATCTCCTATGGGTAAAAACAAACTTAGGAGGAAATGCATCTCCTATGGGTGAAACTAAAACAAACTTAGGAGGAAATGCATCTCCTATGGGTAAAAACTAAACTTAGGAGGAAATGCATCTCCTGTGAGTAAAAACTAAACTTAGGAGGAAATGCGTCTCCTATGGGTGAACCATTTCCTTCTTTCTGAATTATTTATTTACCTGTGTTATCTTCCCTCGAAACTGCTGGGGATTATTTTGATGGGGATGACTTTTCCTTTTCTTCCTTACCCACTCTGGGTTGCCCGAAACTCTGTCGAGGATACTTCTACATCTCGATGATCCACTGGGGATAACACTGTTGTGGATAACTCTGCTGAGTAAATATGTTATCTTACTCCTTCCAAAATTACTTCCTTTTGAGTAGGATGTTTCATTCCTCTGCAAACTACTTCCCCTTTTTTCTTTTCTTTTTTCTTTTTTTTTTCTTTTTTTTTCTTTTTTTTTTGAAATGAAAAGATTGAATGTATTCCTCTGTTATATGGGCGGGCTCCCAACTTCAACCAATCAAATCACCATTCTGTTCTTCAGGGGGGCTCCTGACTTCAATCAATAATGTCAAAAATAAAACGCCATTCTGTTTTTCAGGGGGGCTCCTGATTACTTAAAATTTGAATTGTATTCCCTTATTCTCCAGGTGGGCTCCTGATTGCTGATACTTCCATTGTATTCCCTTATTCTCCAGGTGGGCTCCTGATTGCTGATACTTCAACTGCTCTTCCTTGTTCTCCAGGTGGACGCCTGATTGCTAATACTCCAACTGCTCTTCCTTGTTCTCCAGGTGGACGCCTGATTGCTGGGGATAATACTACTGGGGAAGTCTCCTTTCTTCCCCTCCTTCAAATTCAATTTTTTTTTCTTTTTTTTTGTTTTTTTTTTCATTTTTTTCAACACTGCTGGGGATAAAAGTGTTATTTTCTCGGGATAACGTTATTGAGGATAACGCTGCTGGGGAATTTTATCCCTTCAAGTCGATGCTTCATTCTTCTAGAAGCTGCTGGGGATGATAATGGCTTTTTGCTTTTTCTGAGCACAAGTGTCATCCCTTTATTCTGTCTGCTGGGGAATACTTCCTCCATTTAAACTTATTATGTTGGGGCAACACTGGTTCAAACACCACTTCCCTTGAGACTGGTGCTATCTTTATTCTTCCTCGAATGGGTACCTGACTTCCAGAAAATTTTCCAAATGAAAGGAAAATTTTCTGCCCCAGTTTGACAGTCTCCCTTATGGCATGCATTTCTGTTATCAATGCCATTTCCTTTACCTGTTTCAAATCAAACAAAATTTGTTAGTTTAAAACGTGGTGGTTGGTTGTGATACTCCTACTGGGATGGCTTTTCCTTTTCTCCTTCCTTGCTCTGCGCTCCACAACTTGTTGGGGATGATATTATTTGCTGGGGATAATCCCTTTCTGCTGGGGATATCCCTCTTCTTTTGTGGCATAGCTCGGAAACTGGCATTTCCCCGACCTTTTAGTCTAGTATGAATTTCCCCAAATCATGCTCACTGCTCTCCTTGCTTTGTTCAACGGGCCTTGGCCTTGAGGTTTATAACCTTTGATTTCGGCAAGGGTATCCCTCTTGACACTTGTCAATCCTTTTGTCAATTCCCTTTTGCTGGGGATATCTTTTTTGACACTGGCCTCACGTTTGTTCCTCGCTGACTATACCACTTGGATGTACTAGTCAGATCTTATCTTGCATAATTGGAAAGCTGATGGCATATTTTGAAGTCAATTCACACTTGTTTTGACCAGACAGACTCTATTGAGAGTTTTTCTATGAAAGGAAAAAGATAAAAAGGGAACATAATAAAAGACAAATGAAAAAGATGACTCTATAACAAAAGAAACTATAAATAAAAACCTATCAAACGCAGACACCGACTCTAATGGTCATGGCATGCATTTGTGGCCTATCTTCCGTCGTCAATCGTCTTTCAAGACCTTCAATTGGCAATTCCCCATCTGATTCTCAATCTTATTCGACTTGTAGTGCCCGAAGGGTTTTCACTATCAAGTCTCTCTCATTTTGGTTTTTCTCTCAGCTTTCATCGCCTTATGGTGTCCGTGAAGATTTTCACCGATAAGACTCTCTCATTTGTATCACTTTCCAGCTGGGGATTTGGAGTGTTGCCGGTATGACTCTCTCTGCTGTAGATTAGAGTCCATTCTACTGTGGAACAGAATGTTATGTTCGCCGGTAAGACTCTCATTTGTCTGACTTGGCATCTTTTGCAGACTGGTCAGAAGGTCTTTCTTTGGACCGTAATGTGGGTTTTTTGGATAGGCTTAGAAAGAAAGGGTATTAAAGGCTCAAAAACAAATCAAATTTGGGGTTCAAAATTACAACCTTCGAAATCATATTTGTTTACAACAAGCGCAACCTTTGCCTCAGTTTCTTGCTTGGGGATTATTTATTATTATATATATTTTTTAAATTTTTTGTTACACTATGCACACCATGCACACTATGCACCCTATGACCGAGCCGTGAGGCGCCTACGTATCCTCTTTGAGGAATCAGGTCAAACGTAGTTCCCAATTCCTCTGTTTTCATTTGACTTTCCTTTGTTGTTTTTTTTTGTTATCATTTTTCTTTTCTTTTCCTTTTTTTTCGTTTTTATTTTTATTTTTTTTCCTTTACCTTCCAGGCTCGTATTTCCTAGTCGTTGCTATTGATTCCGAACGAGGGGTATGAAAGAAAATAAATAAGGCTCAAAAGGGGTAACGAAGGATAAAGTGTTTAGGTAGCAGAACAAAATGCCTTCGTCATTCCAGTCTTCAAAACATGCCAAGTGCAAACAACACAATTGATCATAGATTTATAGTCTCTTCCGATGGTGCTGGACTTGACAATTGTGTTAAACACTTGCTTTTTCATTTGTCATTTCTAAAGCAGTGCTGGGAGACACTCTCATTCTCATGAACGACCCTCATGCCAATTTGGCGAATCTTGCATTTAACGGTTTTCTTTATGTTTTACTTGCCCCAGTTCCACATGACTCGGGCTTCAAATAATCTCAAACCGTTCTTATTTCCTTTAAATGCTTTGATCACCTTCCGAGGGTTTTATGATTAACTTTTAAGATTAGGCCCAAACTGTGTGCGCATGTCATGTCACGAGAATCGGCGCAGAACAAAATGATGAAAGGACTAAACAAAAAGATGACTGGAAACAATAAAAGACCGGCTTTTGTATTAGACTACCGGCGAAATGGTTTGAATAATAAAACAAACAAAACAACCATAATAAAATCCTAACACAGCCTTGACAAAAATTAAACAAACTGATATGACAAACTGGAAAGATAAGAAGGTTTGACACAAGACAATATTCGGATTACAACCCTAAGAATAATCCGGACAACAGAAATGACAACAAAATAAGCCACCAAAAACTTCTCTCCTGCTAACCAAGGAACGGAGCGTCCTCCCATTTTATCAAAACTGGCATCTCAGCCACTGAGCTTCGCATCAGTATTGCCCAGACCATTGCCAACTTCAATATCATCAACTTTAGTCAACAAGTCCCAATATGATTTGAGTGCTTCTGTTATCAGGCCCGATCCCCGCAAAGTATGCTTTTGGGCCTTGTATTTCCGGCTTACCACAAATTAACCACCTTCTTTCTTTGTGATTCAAAACAAAACAGGTTAGAATGGACTCTAAAGGTCCTCATTATTAACAACATCTTTTTTCTTTTTTTTCCGATTTTTTCATCATTTTTTTTTTCATTTTTTCTTTTTCTTTTTCATTCTCTTTTTTTTTGCTTTTTTTTGTTGTGGTCGAATCTTATGGAGATTGCCTACGTATCATGACCCCGCATGAATCAGACCTTGCATAGTTCGGACCAATAAAGACAAACAATACTCAATATTTTTTTTAATTCATATTAAAACAAACTGGGTTTCAAAGGTTTAAAGATGACCTACAAACTTGGAAATCAAACAACCCGCATATTCATATCAAAAGATTTACAAACTCAAAAACAAACGGCCAGCTTCCTTTCCCCGTTTGTCCAAATGCAACCAAACGGCTATTTTGCAAATGTGGCCCCTTCCAATTCTCACATGAATTTTGAGGTCGGGGAGGATTATTTTATGACACTTTACCAACTTGTCCATTCTTTTACGAAAATAACCTTTCGACAACTAAAAGATACTCTAAGGAAATTTCGGCAAGAACGGTTTAAGACGCGGCCGAAGCTGGCTCGGCTTATTATGACAAAATTCAAACGGTATTCACCTGACCGCCGACTCTTTATTTTTTTTTCTTTTAAAATTATAATAAAAACCTGGTGTTGCAAACACGGCCTTTCAGCGCCTCGGAGACGAAGATTTATAGGGCTGTGTGGGTCAACTAGACCAAAAATCCTAAACATGACCCAAAAGTGGCTGTTTATGCAAAGTCAGCCTTCCGGCGTTCCTTTCGGGAACATTCGGCTATTTATGACATAACAACATCACCTGACTTATTTATGACTATTTTTATCGTTTTTCAAATTAGAAAACTCAATATTGCAAACACGGCCTTTCAACGTCTCGGGGACGAAGATTTTTAAGGCTGTGTAGGTCAACTGGACCAAATCTTAAATATGACCCAAAAGTGGCTGTTTATGCAAAGTCAGCCTTCCAGCGTCCCTTTCGGGAACATTCGGCTATGTCTTGATAAAACAACGTCACCCGACTTCTTAGAAATTTGACATATATATTTTTGCTATTTTTTTTTTGTAAAAGGGAAGTTGGACATCACCCGACTTATTTATGACAAAATTAAAAATCTTGACATGTTTTTTTTTTGTTTTTTTTATTTGTTTTTGGCTTTTTTAGCAAAAGGGGGGTTGGACCCGATGAGGGTTGCCTACGTATCTCACATCCGGTGAGAATCAAACCCGCGTAGTTCGGGCAAATTAACCGAACTATTTTAAAACATGACTCTTTTCCATTTTTATTTTTTCCCATTTCATAAGCGAATACAAACTATTTTTAGCAACGAGACTCTTTTTTCTTTTTCTTTTCAACAAATAAAACAGCCTATTTTTCCAAGATAAAAATAACAGACTCTTTTTTTTCTTTTTCATTTTCCACAGATAATAAAACAACCTGTTTTCCAAACTAAAAAACTCTAAGCTACAAACATACTCAATCCAGAAAGATAACGGACGTACAAAAGACTGACTCGAAATGGTAGACACTCACAGACACGGACTATGCATATTCTAGTGCTTCAAACTTAGGTATCCGTGGGGCGTCGTTCGGCCTCGCCGCGGGTCTAGGATCCAAATCCCTTTCAAGCTGCTCTAACTCATTCATGGTTCGCTTCACATAGATCATCACTGCTGAGATAAAATGCAAGTTATCAGGAGTCCGCCTGGAGAATAGAGACATTCATTTCAAATTTAGCAATCAGGAGTCCGCCTGGAGAACAGAGACATACTTTTCAAGTTTGACATCAGGAGTCCGCCTGAAGAACGGAGACATACAATTTAAATTTCAAAAGTCGGGAGTTCACCTGGAGAACAGAGACATTCAATTTTAAATTTAGCAATCATGAGTCCGCCTGAAGAACGGAGACACACAGTTCAAGTATTGGTTGAAGTCAGGAGCCCCCCTGAATAACAGAATGGCGATTTATTGGTTGAAATCAGGAGTCCGCCTGGAGAACAGAGACATACTTTTCAAGTTTGACGTCAGGAGTCCGCCTGAAGAACGGAGACATACAGTTTAAATTTCAAAAATCAGGAGTCCGCCTGGAGAATAGAGACATTCATTTCAAATTTAGCAATCAGGAGTCCGCCTGGAGAACAGAGACGTACTTTTCAAGTTTGACGTCAGGAGTCCGCCTAAAGAACGGAGACATACAGCTTAAATTTTAAAAGTCAGGAGTCCGCCTGGAGAACAAAGACATACTTTTCAAGTTTGATGTCAGGAGTCCGCCTGAAGAACATAGACACATAGTTTAAATTTAAAAGTCAGAAGTCTGTCTGGAGAATAGAGATATTCCATTTCAAAGTTAGCAATTGGGAGCCCGCCCAGATAACAGAGGCATACATTTCAGTCTTTACATTTCAAGAGTTGAAGTTGGGAGCCCGCCCAGATAACAGAGGAATACATTTCAGTCTTTATATTTCAAGCGTTGAAGTTGGGAGCCCGCCCAGATAACAGAGGCATACATTTCAGTCTTTAATTTTCAAGTGTTGAAGTTGGGAGCCCGCCCATATAACAGAGGAATACATTCAGTCTTTAATTTCAAGTATTGAAGTTGGGAGCCCGCCCATAGAACAGAGGCATACATTTCAAGATCAAGTCAGAGGACAATAAAACAGAGGGTTACAATAGGAATCCCCAGCAGGAAACAACAAAATTCCCCGGCACCGGGAAACAGAAGGTTGCAACAAGAGGTCACAGTACAAACTCAAGTACATGTGTCAAAAGAAGAAAAGCACCGGAAGAAATGCAAGCAGACAAGGAAGCAAGGCAACAAAAACAAATTGTACTCTAGCCTAGCTTCTTGTTTTCTTTTAAGCATGGCGTAACAAGGAGATCGGTAAGCAGTGGTAATAGCATGCAACAACAGTAACATTGCAGTCCCACGGTAGTCCCAGCTACCAAAACTTCCTGAACTACATTGACCTGATTCCTGTTTAGCCCAGGATATGTAGGAAACCTTTGAAGCAAAGGTTCGGTCAAATCTTTTTCAAAAAAAATGCTTCACACGGAGTACTCGGATGGGCAAAAATCGCTCGCTTTATCTTTGCACAAAAACCCTTCGTGTCTTCGGGCAAAGAGGGGCAACATTTGTTAGTATTGGCAAAGAGGGGCAGAATTTGACTGTCACATCAGTTAGTATTGCACAAGCTGTAAGCACGTGATTTTTGTTTTCGCGACAATCACTCCAAAAAGAAACGAAAATAATAGCAATTGGTCTTGCTGTACAATTTCTGGATTTTTACGTAGCACTTTGTTAATTATTTATGATTCTGGCCCATTTTATTTTTATTAAAACAAAATACAAAAAATGTGTGTCATGCGTAGTTCGAACCGTAATCCGGTTATTAAATGGAAAATCATAAAATATGCATTTTTTGTCCTGATTGTTGCTTTGTTTGATTTTACCTACTTTAAATATTTTAATATATGTGTGTAAAATAATGGTATTGAGTGTTTAATTAATGAATTTTAATTTGGTTTAATTAGGTTTTTGTTTTAAAATAAAAAATATATAGAAGAAAAGAGTGCAAAAATTGGTTTAAAATCGAGTTGGGCCTGCTCCCATTTCAAAATCTGAGGCCCAAATCAAGCCCAGAACGTGAGCTTGCCCCGGTCCAGACCAGCCGACCTCAGGAACGTCCAAACAACGTAGTTTCGATTTGGTTTGATCTGGGCCGTTGATCTCAGAATGATCAACGGCCAAGATCACATTCCCCATACCCACTAACGAACCCGACCCGTTCAAACCCGGACCAACCCAACCCCTTGCATTCGAATTGACACCGTTTCCCATCAGTTGAAAGATCCTGGCCCTTCATCTCGTCTCATCCGACGGCCAGGATCTATCTATCCACTAACTATATAAGCCTATAACCATTACCCTGCCCCCCTATCAAAACCCCCATGCCTTAGTCGTCCCCTCCACAGACCTCAATCCCCCAAACCCTAGAGCAGCCACCATCTCCCTTCACCAAAAACCCGGCAGCATGAACGCCGGTGACCTCCACCTTAACACCATAGGACCGCCTCACCACCCTGAACATGGATCTGTTGACCGTTTAGATCCCCTAGGTTCTCGAATCTTCATTTGAAGATTCGAGCAAAACTCGATCCACACCAATCTACCCCAGCTTCGCACCAGACAGTCCCCGAACCTCCCTCGTGACCAAACCATGCTTGGTTTGGTCCGAATCTAACCGTGGAGACTCAAAACCCAAATCTGTCATCTAGGAACCATAGAAAACCCCAGGGCCTGGTCCGTGTCTGTTTGAGCCAAGTGATTAGGGTCTAATGGACCTTAATCGAAGTGTTTCTCATTTGAGAAACACTTCGATTAAAGTCCGTTCAACCCCAAGAAGGGTCTGTTCAAATCCGAGCTAAGGCTTCATGATTTTTAAGGTTTTTAAGGTAAGTTTGTTTTTTTTATTATTCAATTCATGTGTGTTAAAAGTTTGTTCGCATGATTTGCTTTAAGTTTTGTTGACTGTGTCCTGCCCACCTTGCCCGGGCCTCTGTACATAGCCAAGTTCTTTTTTTATTCACTGATGATGTGTGTGTTTTGTAAACTGCATATTCGGTTTGAATTTGTAATTGGTCATTTAATCAGTTCCCAAGGTCATTTCTGTATTGACATTGCAATCTGAACCCCTTGTTGATACTGTTTGGATTTCTGATCTTTGGCTACGATTGTACATGTTATGATTAGTATAGTCGAGTCGACATATGTCGTCAATTAATTTCAGTAGTTTGAATGTTAACAATTGAATCTGTTGCCTGCTGGAACTTTGTTTGAATCAAAGTAAGAATCAAGTATGGCTACTTATAGTTGCTGTATTTGAATCTGAAAATAAAAAGGTTGGATTGTTAGCTGCAATCTGAATTAGAGGGCATGTGCATTGGTGCACAACATGTGCATAAAAGCCCTTTTCATTAAAATAGTTTGACAGCATGTGTTGTCAGATTATATTCTTGCTGCCCCTGTCTGCTTTTTAGTTTAATAAATGTTAAAGGGTACTGTCAGGAATCTCATGGGGGTGGTTTTCATATTTTAAACATTGAGTGGAAAGAAAACAGACCACATGGGAGGGCCTCTGATTGGCCTAACAGGCTGTTAAAGGGCTGAGTTTTAGGCTTATAAAGGGGGCTGAACACTGAGAACTAAGGGGGGAGAAGAAAAAAAATGGAAAAGGCATCAGTAGGTTTTTCGAGACTGAAAATTGACACTGGATTTTAAAAGGAGAGGAAAACATCTTTGAGAGACATAGAGAGGCACATACAGACACATTGAGAGAGGATATATACAGATAGAGAGTGAGCAAGAAACAAAAAACATACAGAAAAATCAGGAAAAACTGTTTCTGTTTGGACTTCATTTGTTGTCAACTTGTTTAAGCAGTATTGATTCTTCCAAGTCTCAACTGAGATTACTGGTGGTGTGTTGTACTTAGCTTATTCTTGGAGTTGGTCCGCCTGGAGTTTTGTTTCTACTACACTGCCTACTGTTGTCATTTTTTTTTTACTTTTCCCTCGTCTATAATTGCATCTTGCACTGGAATTTGTCCTGCTGCTATTTATCTGTTACCGCTGCTGTTTCGTTTGCACTGCTGCTCAACTAACTCTCCTGCTTTCTTCATTGTAAGCATCTCCCAGGTACACATTTCGAATCTATCTGGTGTAACTGATGTAGCAATGAAAAGTTTGAATCGAAAGATCTGAAGGAATTATAATCATCTGTTGCTTTACTTACAAATTTTATAAATGTTGTTAAGCTGCGCAATTTTAGTCTGATAAAGAATACATTAGTAAGTTTGTACTTAATAATCTGTTGTTACTTACAAATTTTATCATCTGTTGCTTACAAATTTTATCATCTGTTGCTTATGCTGATTTGAAACCGCGACATTTGATTCGTTTAGTAGTATACAGGATGTAAATATAATTCATGAAATGTGCAACTATTTAATACGATTGTTGAATTTAAACTCACTCTTTTTAGCATGCTTTGAATAGGTAAGGGCGAACAGCTGTTAAATCTAGCCAAATATAATACAGTTTTAAATCCCCGAGTTTCAACTTCCTTAGGTAGTTTATAGGACGAGTTTTGAACATCATCAGTAACATTCTTTAATAAGGAATTCTATTAATCCTGTTTAAGCGAGTTTAATTTAATTTTAACTTAAGGATGTTTGTTTGGATTAAGCGTCGTATTTCGGCATTCTCGTATGTAATTTCTTTGTCAAATTAAAGCATTTTTCGTGAAGTATAACGCTTTCTCCACTTTGTAAATAATTAATCAGAAATTGATAAGAATCCGGATTAGGCCAAAGCATATAATTAAATTACCATGTATCTTCTTTTTTTTCTATTTTTAGAGACAAACGCATTAGAAATGTAGTCGCTTTAGGATATCCTTTCTAAAATTGAGATGAGCCCCGACAAATAAAAATGCACAAGTTGCGGGGCCCTCCAAAGGTATATGTTAGAATACTTAGAATTCGGGGCAGGCCATTTAACGAATTTTACGGCCTTCCCCAAAATTAACAATACGCTAGTTGCTTTAGGCGCGGCTTAATTAAATTACATTCTTAAACTCGGGTGCATATTGATGTGACTCAAATCCAAATCTCAACGGAGTCGAAATGTATTAATAACCACGGGTGCATTGATTGTGACGTGGTTCAAGATGCATTTTCACGACGTTGCAATTCTATAAAAAAAAATGATAATTGTAAAAGCGGTTTAAACTTAATAAAAGCACGTAAGTCATAACATATATTGAAATCAGATATTTAGCCTTTATAACAATTTAAGCGACCGTGCTAGAACCACGGGATTCGAGGGTGCCTAACACCTTCCCTCGGGTCAACAGAATTCCTTACTTAGAATTTCTGGTTCGCAGACTTCATTTGGAAAAGTCAAAAAATTTCCTCGATTTGGGATTCAAGATAAACCGGTGACTTGGGACACCAAAAGCCAAACCTTTCCCAAGTGGCGACTCTGAATTAAATAAATAATCCCATTTCGAATATTGTCACTTAAATTGGAAAAACTCTCTCGCGCATTTTAACCCTTCGGGGCGGCCCCCCTCGTCCAATTTTCGGAGGGGTGACAATATTACTGCCTCGGTACCGTATACCAGTTCCGGTGGTATACATGGGATGATTTGGCCCAGGCATTCATTTTCCATTTCCAATATAACCTCGAGATAGTCAATAGGAATCCCCAGCAGGAAACAATAAAATTCCCCGGCACCGGGAAACAGAAGGTTGCAACAAGAGGTCACAGTACAAACTCAAGTACATGTGTCAAAAGAAGAAAAGCACCGGAAGAAATGCAAGCAGACAAGGAAGCAAGGCAACAAAAACAAATTGTACTCTAGCCTAGCTTCTTGTTTTCTTTTAAGCATGGTGTAACAAGGAGATCGGTAAGCAGTGGTAATAGCATGCAACAACAGTAACATTGCAGTCCCACGGTAGTCCCAACTACCAAAACTTCCCGAACTAACTTGTTGTTTAAATCTATATTAAACAACAAGCATGACGGATTCAAACGATTAAATCAATATATTTCCTTCAACACAACTAATTTTTTTTTAGACAAATAACAAGATTTGTTGTTAGAAACAATTATGAACTTAAACTTGAACTTAACAATATTAACAATTTCTAAAAATACATAAACACATGAAACAAATTGAAGAAATAATCAATTAAATTTCAATTTGAATCTAACAAATATCAAACTAACAAATATTTATTCTAACAACAATACAAACATGAAATAAACATGAAAAATAACTTAATTAATTTACCATTTGAATCTGGAAATTAAAATCAACAAAACACATGAACAAACTAGAAAATTATTTCAACGATGAACAACGAACAAAACAAGAATCAAATATTTAACGATTTTAACTTTGAGAAATATAAAAACGAAATATGGACAAAATAAAACTCAAAAACAACTAACCGGAGATGAATCAACGAAGAACTTCGATTGTAAACAAATCTGTCCAAGCCTCGACCAAAGCTCGAACGAAGGACGATGAAGACGAAAAAGAAGTAGAAGCAGTCCGCATCTACTGCCGCGACGAGCAGCAGCAGCAGTCTGTCCAACACCTGCTGCGACGAGCAGCAGCAGCACAACATAGGAAGTAGCGGCGACAGCCGTGGCGACGAAGAGAAGACGCAGTCGCGACAGCAGACGAGGAAGACGAAGCAAAACAGTGAACGTGCGGGGAGCTGGACGCGGCAACATCAACCCAGCTGAAACCAGTTCGAGCTGGAAGGGATAGTAATGACGAAGAAGCAACGGCGATAGGCGTGTTTGGACGTGAGGTTGCTGAACGCAGCTGCGCGAGCAGCAGCAGTTCGGTCGCGTTCGGAGGTCGTTTGGTAGAAACAGAAGCAGCAGCGACATGGATGACGACGAAAACACGAAGAAGAAGTAGCAGCTGAATGCAGCAAGAAGGAGAAGCAGCTGAATGCAGTAGGGGAAGCCATGGATGAGCTCAAACTCGACGATGACGAAGCTTGATGGAGGAGGACAGCTATGGAGTTGTTGGTGCGTGTGTGCGTGAGTGTGACGGGGTGAGGGGGTGTTCGTGGGGGAGGGTGGTCGATGTTGCAGGCTGGGGTTTGTGGGGGGGGGCAGCCATAGATGACCTTTGGAGAAACTTGGAGAAGAAGAAGCAAAAGTGGGGGTGGCGGATGGGTTAGCCTTTTTTTATGGTTTTCTTCATTTTTTCTTTTTGTTTTGTGTTGTTTGTAAGATAATAGGGTGTTGGGTTATGGACTGGGTCGACCCAGTTCAAAATGGACTGGGTCGTAGGGAAGATTGGGCCATTTTTTGGGCCTGTGGCTTGAAATCGAAGAAGAGGCCCAATTCCGACTTTCTTTATATTTTCGCTCTTTTTTCTTCTTTTATTTCTCTAAAACTAATTTATAAAAATACTTAAACTATTATTAAGAATTAAATTAAGTTATAAAAGCGCAAATTAACTCCCAATAACAATTAACGCACAATTAAGTAATAATTAAGCATAAAATTATATATTTGGACATTAAATGCTAAAAATACAAACGATGCCTATTTTTGTAATTTTTAATTTTTTGTAAAACAAATTTAATTACTAACAATTGTAGAATTAAATCCTACATGCAAAATGCGACATATTTTTGTATTTTTTATTAATTTAGCAAATAAACACGCACAGACAAATACAAATAATTATTCAAAATATCACAGAAATTCCACACCAAGGAAAATGATTTTATTTTTGAATTTTTGGAAGTAATTATCATATTGGGCAAAAATCACGTGCTTACAGCTGCCCCTCTTTGCCCGAAGACACGAAGGGTTTTCGTGCAAAGATAAATCGAGCGATTTTTGCCCATCCGAGTACTCCGTGTGAAGCATTTTTTTTTGAAAAAGATTTGACCGAACCTTTGCTTCAAAGGTTTCCTACATATCCTGGGCTAAACAGGAATCAAGTCAATGTAGTTCGGGAAGTTTTGGTAGCTGGGACTACCGTGGGACTGCAATGTTACTGTTGTTGCATGCTATTACCACTGCTTACCGATCTCCTTGTTACACCATGCTTAAAAGAAAACAAGAAGCTAGGCTAGAGTACAATTTGTTT
Source organism: Nicotiana tabacum (assembly GCF_000715075.1). NCBI lineage: Eukaryota > Viridiplantae > Streptophyta > Magnoliopsida > Solanales > Solanaceae > Nicotiana > Nicotiana tabacum. The sequence goes on from NC_134097.1 coordinate 57,202,631, forward strand.
TTGTTGCCTTGCTTCCTTGTCTGCTTGTATTTCTTCCGGTGCTTTTCTTCTTTTGACACATGTACTTGAGTTTGTACTGTGACCTCTTGTTGTAACCTTCTGTTTCCCGGTGCCGGGGAATTTTGTTTGTCGGGAGTTTTCCCATAGTCCCGAGTATTGAGACATATCTCGAACCACGTTACATCAATGCACACGTGGTTGTTGACATATCTCGACCTGGTTGAGATTTGGATTTGGGTCACATAAATGTACACCCGAGTTAAGGAAAATAAATTATTAAACACGCACCTAAAGAGACTATCGTGTTATTATTTGGGGAAGACCGTGAAATTCGCTAAACGGCCCTCCTGAATTCTAAGTAATTTTAAAACAAGTATTTACTGAGGGCCCCGCAATTTGTTTTTTTATTCGGCGAGGCTCATCTCGTTCTTATTTTTCAAAAAAAAAAGAATTTGCAACGTCATGGACACACATCTAGAACCACGTCACAATCAATGTACTCGTGATTAGAGACACATTTCGACTCCATTGAGATTTGGATTTGGGTCACATAAATGTGCACCCGAGTTTAAGAAGGTAAGGTTTATTAAGGCACGTCCTAAAGCAACTAGCGCGTTATTATTTTGGGTAGGGCCGTGAAATTTGCTAAACGGCCCGTCCCGGAATCTAAATATTTAATATATACATTTAGAGGGCATATATATATATCTATGAGGGCCCCGCAATTTGTCTCTTTTATTTGGCGAGACTCGTCTCATTTTTATTTATTTATTTATTTGTTTATTGTTTTTTTAAAAAAAGGACAAGGCTAAAATAACTACATTTTTTGCTACTTTGCGAGGTCATGGGTTGTAGATTGAACTTATTTGATGAAACGAGTATTTTTTTGCGGAATTAAAATTACTACTATGATTTTAACATTACTACTACATGTATAAACAATTATTAAGACAAACTAAATAATTAACACCTTTCGGAATGTGTACAAACACTTATCGCAACAAATATTTGGATAACAATAATCTGAGCATGAGGAAACAAGATGCCGAACAACTACTTAACATATCGAAACAAAGGGAAAGACATTCACGGCCAAATTTCAATGCCATACGGAGTTAATAAGCAAGAAATAGCAATTAGCAAACATCATATGTATATGTCTCGCTCAATTCGCGTACTATCCGCATGAACTAGGATGGTATTTCAAAACATCACATATACATATTACTAACAGCAAATATGAAGGACACGGACAGAGATGACCTACTTGAGATTAACGTCCGATGCGTTGGACCTGCGACGAAACCTCGGACAACAACCTCGACGTACCGGACCTCGACGAACCAAAGACGACCTCAACGGACTGCACGACGGCAGTAAAGGAACAACGATAACATGGGCTGATTGGTTGTCGTGTTTGGACAAAACAGCTGAAGCAGTGGTGGTGGGTCGATGAGGAAAACAACAGCAATGGTGATTGCCGGTGGTTGTAGGCGATGGGGAAGGTGACGATGGAGGTGGTGTTTGGGTGGTTTGCTGGTAGCGGGTAGTGTCGAGGGGGTGTGACTAGTTCAGTAGGTGTTGTTTGGGCGTGAGGCTGGTGAAGGCGATGGTTATGGCGGTTGACGGAGGTGGTGTTTGCTGGACTGCTTGGGCTGTGACGATGACGGGGAGGCAGCTGGAGGTGGAAGGGTTGTGGTGGTTTTGGGTAGGTTTGACGATGGTTTAGGGTGGTGTTTGGGTAGTGGTCTGTTTGGTGGTGCCTGGTGATGGTGGTTTTGGCGACGAGGAGGGTGAGGACAATGGTTATGGCGTCGGGACGTAGGGTCGAACGGAGGTGTTCGCCGGCGAGGAAGGCGATGGGGGCGTTGGGCTATTTCGGACGTGAGGGTGACGGGCTCGGGTTTGGATAGGGTTCCGACGTGTTTTCTTTCTTCTTCTTTAGGAAGAAGAAGCATGAACAGTGCTCCTTGTTTTTCAAAAAATCCCCCTTTCTTCAAAGCCTGTCCGTGCATTTGTATAGTCTTTGCCAAGACAATGGACCCCACGTGTGTAGGGGTCCAAGATTCATGTCCCCCATGCGCGGTGGGGTTCCCCGTGTACGGTGTTCCGTCTGTGTTCCCCACGCGTGTCCCTCATGTGTGGTGGACTCGGATTATTATGGGCTAGGTCCGAAATTAGGCCTAAAACGGGGTAGTTTGAACCCGAATATTATTCTTTTGCCCGGACCCGAGAAATAGGAACACTACGTTGCTCAACTGATTATGTAAGCAAAATAGCTACTAAAATAAGACTTAATTATTTAAAACAAAACTATATTATTATTTTCTTAATATTTTTTTCGAGATTAAAATAGCTACAAAAATATTAACAAAACTATTTTTTTGTAATTTTCATTTTTATATAAAGATAAAATATAAAGTAATATTTTTGTATTTTTTCAAAAATTAAAATGACTACAAAACATTAATAGGACTATATTTTTTGGTAATTTTCGAAATTATATAAAGTACAAAATAAGGTACTATTTTTTTTTGTATTTTTCAAGTTTATGAGAAATACATAAACTAAAATTTATATATATATTTTTGTAATTTTTTCCTTTTGCGACGAAATAAAGTAAAAATAGTTAAAATGGCTATATTAGCCCCAACTTCACATATTCACGCTAAAAATGTGAAAATTCTCGGGGAGGGTCAAAAATCAGGTGTCTATAGCTGCCCCTCTTTGACTGGAAACACGAAGAGTTTTCCGACAAAGAACGACTAGACATGTTTTTGACCCGACCATTACTTGGAGGGACTACACTACGGAAAGGAATGGGATGTGACCGAGCCCTGGTATCTGAGCTGCCTACATATCCTTGGTTATACAGGAATCAGGCCACATGTAGTTCGGAAATGAGAGATGGTAGATTGTACCGAGGTTAAGAGCCGATCGAGGTGCCGTTCCGTCGAGGTTCCGGTCCGCGGTCCTGTCATTACATCAAAAATGAAAACTGAAAAAGACTAACTAAACCTATCAGCTACTAGTTACAAGGATTCCTATCTTTAAGTCTTCTGAAACTTGATCTTGAGTCTTGAATGGTGCTTCATACAGACTTTGGATTTGAACCTTGATACTTGCTAGTTGTAGGTGCTAGTTCTTGAGCAGACCACATCTGTTCTCCACTTCCGTGCTTTGGATTCGTTTTTTTTCTCTTTTTTTCTTTTCTTGTTTTTTTTTGTTTTTGTGACCAGCTTTTGTTGACCATCTCAGCCTGTTGAACCGCATTCTTGAGGCGAGCTTCTGCTATTTATAACTTGGTTGAATGCTGGGGATTTTTGTTGTAGCCTTCTGCTTCCCGGTGCTGGGGATTGTTTCCTGCTGGGGATTCCGGTTGTAACCTTCTACCTTCCGGTGGGGTTACTGATTTCCAAAATCTGCAGTATAAGACTAAAAAGTATTCCTCTTGTTATACAGGTGGGCGCCTGAAACATGAAATGTAAAAACTGAAATGTATTCCTCTCGTTATACAGGTGGGCGCCTGACATGAAATGTAAAGACTGAAAAGTATTCCTCTTGTTATACAGGTGGGCGCCTGACTTCAACACTTGTAATGAAAAAGACTGAAATGTATTCCTCTCGTTATACAGGTGGGCGCCTGTCTTCAACACTAGAAATCTAAAGACTGAATTTATTCCTCTAGTTATACAGGTGGGCGCCTGGCTTCAACACTAGAAATCTAAAGACTGAATGTATTCCTCTGTTATTATGGGCAGGCTCCCAATTTCAACACTTGAAAAGTAAAGACTGGAATGTATTCCTCTCGTTATACAGGTGGGCGCCTGGCATGAAATGTAAAGACTGAAACGTATTCCTCTCGTTATACAGGTGGGCGCCTGGCTTTAAGAAAACTAAACATTGATAATCCTAAGAAAACTGAAAAGGTCTCTATCTTAGGAGAAAAATTCGTCAGACTAAGATTTTGATCCTAGGAGAAGGTTCATCAGACTAGGTCTTGTTTTTTTTTGGTATCTTAGGAGAAAGATTCATCAGACTAAGATTTTGATCCTAGGAGAAGGTTCGTCAGACTAGGTCTCTATCTTAGGAGAAAAATTCATCAGACTAAGATTTTGATCCTAGGTATCTTAGGAGAAAGATTCATCAGACTAAGATTTGATCCTAGGAGAAGGTTCGTCAGACTAGGTCTCTATCTTAGGAGAAAAATTCATCAGACTGAGTCTTGTTTTTTGGTATCTTAGGAGAAAGATTCATCAGACTAAGATTTTAATCCTAGGAGAAGGTTCGTCAGACTAGGTCTCTATCTTAGGAGAAAGATTCATCGGACTAAGATTTTGATCCTAGGAGAAGGTTCATCAGACTAGGTCTTTTTTTGTTTTTGGTTATCTTAGGAGAAAGATTCATCAGACTAAGATTTTGATCCTAGGAGAAGGTTCATCGGACTAGGTCTCTATCTTAGGAGAAAAATTCGTCAGACTAAGATTTTGATCCTAGGAGAAGGTTCATCAGACTAGGTCTTGTTTTTTTGGTATCTTAGGAGAAAGATTCATCAGACTAAGATTTTGATCCTAGGAGAAGGTTCGTCAGACTAGGTCTCTATCTTAGGAGAAAAATTCATCAGACTAAGATTTTGATCCTAGGAGAAGGTTCATCAGACTAAGATTTTGATCCTAGGAGAAGGTTCATCAGACTAGGTCTTTATCTTAGGAGAAAGATTCATCGGACTAAGATTTTGATCCTAGGAGAAGGTTCATCAGACTAGGTCTTTTTTTGTTTTTGGTTATCTTAGGAGAAAGATTCATCAGACTAAGATTTTGATACTAGGAGAAGGTTCATCGGACTAGGTCTCTATCTTAGGAGAACATTCGTCAGACTAAGATTTTGATCATAGGAGAAGGTTCGTCAGACTAGGTCTCTATCTTAGGAGAAAAATTCGTCAGACTAAGATTTTGATCCTAGGAGAAGGTTCATCAGACTAGGTCTCTTTTTTTTGGTATCTTAGGAGAAAGATTCATCAGACTAAGATTTGGATCCTAGGAGAAGGTTCGTCAGACTAGGTCTCTATCTTAGGAGAAAAATTCATCGGACTAAGATTTTGATCCTAGGAGAAGGTTCATCAGACTAGGTTTTTTTTTTTGGTATCTTAGGAGAAAGATTCATCAGACTAAGATTTGGATCCTAGGAGAAGGTTCATCGGACTAGGTCTCTATCTTAGGAGAAAAATTCGTCAGACTAAGATTTTGATCCTAGGAGAAGGTTCATCAGACTAGGTCTTTTTTTGGTATCTTAGGAGAAAGATTCATCAGACTAAGATTTGGATCCTAGGAGAAGGTTCATCAGACTAGGTCTCTATCTTAGGAGAAAAATTCGTCAGACTAAGATTTTGATCCTAGGAGAAGGTTCATCAGACTAGGTCTTTTTTTTTGGTATCTTAGGAGAAAGATTCATCAGACTAAGGGTAAAATAAACTTAAGAGGAAATGCGTCTCCTATGGGTAAAACAAACTTAGGAGGAAATGCATCTCCTATGGGTGAAACTAAAACAAACTTAGGAGGGAATGCATCTCCTATGGGTAAGACTAAACTTAGGAGGAAATGCATCTCCTATGGGTAAAACTAAACTTAGGAAGAAATGCATCTCCTATGGGAAAACTTAAACTTAGGAGGAAATGCATCTCCTATGGGTGAAACTTTACTTAGGAGGAAATGCATCTCCTATGGGTGAAACTTTAATGATTTCAAACTAAGAAGTGCGTCTCCTATTAATGACATATTCACTTAGGAAGTGCGTCTCCTATGCGTGAACCATTTCCTTCTCTCTCTTTTTTGAATTATTTACTTACCTGTGTTGTCTTCCCTCGAAATTTTTTTTTTATACTTTTTATTCTTTTTTTTCCATAGCTTCTTCCTTCAAAGATTGCTTCCCTTGAGATTCGTTTTGCCTTTCCCCGAAAGGAATCGCTGAGGATACCGACTTTCCAACCTTGTGTTGGACTCCCCGAAACTGCTAGGGATAACACTGTTGGGGAATTATTTACTTACCTGTTGGGGGGTAAAATGTTATCAGCTGGGGATAACGCTGTTGAGGATAACACTGCCGGGGGATTTTGATTCCTTCAGAACTAGTGCTTCACTCTTCGGAAGGCTGTTGGGAATGATGTTGGCCTCTTGCTTTTTCTGAGCTCAAGTTTCATCCCTTTGCTGGGGAACAACTTCCTCCATTGAAACTTATTATGTTGGGGGCACACTGGTTTAAAGACCACTTCCCTTGAGACTTGTGTTATCTTTATTTTTCCCCAAATGGGTACCTGACTTCCAGAAAATTTTCTAAATGAAAGGAAAATTTTCTGCCCCAGTTTGATAATATCCCTTGCGGAATGCATTTTGGCATCAATGCCATTTCCTTTACCTGTTTCAAATCAAACAAAATTTGTTAGTTTAAAACGCGGTGGTTGGTTGTGATACTCCTACTGGGATGGCTTTCCCTTTCTCCTTCCTTGCTCTGCGTTCAACAACTTGTTGGGGATGATATTATGTGCTGGGGATAATCCCTTCCTGCTGGGGATATCCCTTTTCTTTTGTGGCATAGCTTGGAACTGGCATTTCCCCGACCTTTTAGTCTAGTATGGATTTCGCCAAACTATGCTCACTGCTCTCCTTGCTTTGTTCACGGGCCTTGGCCATGAGGTTTATAACCTTTGATAAAGGCAATGGTATCCCTCTTAACACTTGTCAATCCTTCTGTCAATTCCCTTTTGCTGGGGATATCTTTTTGACACTGGCCTTGCGTTTGTTCCCTGCTGACTATACCACTAGTCAGATCTCATTTTGGAAAGTTGATGGCCTATTTTGAAGTCAATTCACACTTGTTCTGACCAAACAGACTCTATTGGGGATTTTTCTATGAAAGGGAAAAGATAAAAGGGAACAGAATAAAGACAAAAGAAAAGATGACTCTTTAACAAAAGAAACTATAAATGAAAATCTATCAAACGCAGATACCAACTCTAATGGTCATGACATGCACATGTGGCCTATCCTCTACCGTCAATCATCTTTCAAGATCTTCAATTGGCGATTCCCCATCTGATTCTCAATCTTATTCGACTTGTAGTGCCCGAAGGGTTTTCACTATCAAGTCTCTCTCATTTTTGGTTTTCTCTCAGCTTTCATCGCCTTATGGTGCCTGTGAAGGTTTTCACCGATAAGACTCTCTCATTTGTATCACTTTCCAGCTGGGAATTTGGAGTGTCGCCGGTATGACTCTTTCTGCTGGGGATTAGAGTCCTTTCTGCTGTGGAACAGAATGTTATGCTCACTGGGGAGACTCTCATTTGTCTGACTTGGCATCTTTTGAAGACTGATCAGAAGGTCTTTCTTTGGACCGTAATGTGGGTTTTGGATAGGGCTAGAAAGAAAGGGTATTAAAGGCTCAAAAATGAATCGATTTTGGGTTATTAATTACAACTTTCAGAACTAGATTTATTTACAACAAACGCAACCTTTGCCTCAGTTTCTTGCTTGGGGATTATTTTAATTGATTTTTTTTCATTTTTCAAAACTATGACCGAGCCGTGAAGCGCCTACGTATCCTCTTTGAGGAATCAGGTCAAACGTAGTTCCCAGTTCCTCTTTTTTCATTTGACTTTCCTTTTTTCTTTTGTTATCATTTTTCTTTTCTCATTTCTCCTTTCTTTTTTTCTTTTTTTGTTTTGTTGTTTTTCTTTCTTTCTCTTTTTTTTTTCGTTGATACTGATTCCGAACGAGGGGTATGAAAGAAAATAAGTAAGGCTCAAAAGGGGTAACGAAGGATAAAGTGTTTAGGTAGCAGAACAAAATGCCTTCGTCATTCCAGTCTTCAAAACATGCCAAGTGCAAACAACACAATTGAACATAGATTTATAGTCTCTTCCGATGGTGCTGGACTTTGACAATTATATTCAACATTTGTTTATTCATTTGTCACTTCTAAAGCACCGTTGGTCGACATTCTATTCTCATTATTATGGACGACTCTCATGCCAATTTGGCGAATCTTGCTTTTAACGGTTTTCTTTGTGTTTAACTTGCCCCAGTTCCACATGACTCGGGCTTCAAATAATCCCAAACCGTTCTTATTTCCTTTAAATGCTTTGATCACCTTCCCAGGGCTTTATGATTAACTTTTAAGATTAGGCCCAAACTGGGTGCACATGTCATGTCCCTAGAATCGGCATTGAACAAAAATGATAAAAGGACTAAACAAAAAAGATGACGGGAAATAACAAAAGACCGGCTTTGTATTAGACTACCGGTGAAATGGTTTGAATAACCAAACAAAACAAACCCGAACAAAACCCAAAAAACAAACTGGACAAAACTTACACAAACCGCTATGACAAAACGGAAAGATAAGCGGAAAGATATTGACACAAAACAATATCCGAATTACAATCCTAATAATCCGAACAAACAGAAATGACCACAAAATAAGCCACCACAAGCTTCTCTCTTGCTGACCAAGGAACGAAGTGTCCTCCCACTTTATCAAAAACTGGCATCTTAGCCACTAAGCTTTGCATCAATACTGCCAAGACCATTACCCGCTTCAACATCATCACCCTCTGTCAACAAGTTTTCGATAGGGTTCGAGTGCTCCATGTCATTGTTATTGATCACAATCCGCCCTTCTTGGATCATTCTTTCTATTTCTCTTTTCAAATCCCGACAGCTTTCAACATTGTGCCCCTGGGCATTGGAATGGTATTCACACCTTTTAGAAGGGTCAAAGCTTCTTGCACGTGGGTCCACACGATTTGGAGGAATAGGTGCAATCATGTCATGATTCTTTAACTTCTCAAATAAGCTTTCATAGGACTCTCCTATTGGTGTAAAATTATCTTTCAACCTTTGTTCCCCTTTATACCACTGGCTTGGCTGTGGGTTATAGGGCACCTGAAAATTTTGTGGAGACTTCTGGAGATTTTGTGATGCTCATGCTCGCCTCCTGGGGTGTTTTGGTGGCTGGACAACATACTGAGGTGGAGCGACAGAGTATTGAGGGTCCTGAGGTGGATAATACTGCTCAGGGGAGCCATAGAAAACCTGAGGAGGCTGCTCATACCTTCGAGATGTTCTCCTGGGCCCTCTTCTCGACCCTGATGTCATCATGATTTCTTCAATTTTCTCATTTGTGTCGCTAAAATTATCAGACTCAGCCCGGACAGCCTGAGTTGCGGCTTTAAAAACTGCTTGACTTATAATTTTGCCTGTCTTAAGACCATCCTCTACCATTTCTCCAATTTTGATTGCTTCCGAAAAGGTTTTGCCAACTGCGGACACCATGTTTTGAAAGTAATCTGGCTCTTGCGCTTGAAGGAAGACAGTAATTAGCTCGTGGTCATCCATGGGTGGCTTAACTCGAGCTGCTTGCTCTCTCCATTTGATGGCATATTCCCTGAAACTTTCACTTGGTTTCTTCTTCAGGTTTGAAAGAGAAATGCGGTCTGGGGCAATGTCGATGCTGTACTGGAATTGTCTGACGAAGGCCTGTGCCATGTCATCCCATACATTCCAGCGAGACGTGTCTTGATCCATAAACCATTCGGAGGCTACTCCCGTAAGGCTTTCCACAAAATAAGCCATCAACAACTCTTTATTTCTTCCCGCGCCTCTCAATTGATTGCAATACCTTTTAGGTGGGCTATGGGATCTCCATGTCCATCGTACTTTTCAAATTTGGGAGTCTTGAAACCAGGCGGCAAGTGGACATCGGGGAACATACATAGATCTTTGAAGGCAACACTCTTTTGACCTGCCAAACCTTGCATGTTTTTCAACCATTGTTCTAAGCTTTTCACTCTTTGGGCCATTTCTTCCTGTACCATCTTTCGGGCAGGCTTCTCAATCTTTGCAGGAAGATCAAACGAGTACGAGTGGTACTCAGGAGAGTGGTACTGCTCTTGTTGTGTTGCGAATTGTGACTCATGACGAGGCTGTCCTTGACCACTGGCCCATGCTTGACACATTTCGGTCATTTGCTGTTTCAATATTATATTTTCCTCAGCCATAGTAGACTCTTATTGAACCCTCCGACCCTGAGTCTCTGGAGCACTTGTAACAGCTTCGACGTCAGCTGTCATTTTTCCTTGGACCTTGTGTTGGCCGCTTACCACAAACCGACCACCTCAACTTTTTGAACAATTTAAAACAGAACATGTTAGAATGGACTCAGTCGGTCCTTATTATTATCAATATATTTTTTTTTCATCATTTTTTCGATATTTGTTTTTTCATTTTCTTCTTCTTTTTTTCATTTTTCTTTTCTTTTTCCATTTTTTCGTGGTCGAATCTTATGGAGATTGCCTACGTATCATGACCCCGCATGAATCAGACCGAGCGTAGTTCGTGCCAATAAAAGATAAACAATACTAATCATTTTTTCAATTTTCATATTAAAACAAAGTGGGTTTCAAAGGTTTGAAGATGACCTACAAACTCGAAAATCAAACAACCCACATATTCTAGTCAAAAGATTTATAACCTCAAAACAAAAAGGCCAGCTTCCTTTCCCCGTTTGACAAATGCAATCAAACAGCTATTTTTGCAAACGTGGCCCCCTCCAAATTTCACATGAATTTGAGGCCGGGAGGATTATTTTATGACACTTTACAAACTTGCCCATTCTTTTACGAAAATAACCTTTCGACAACTGAAAGATACTCTAAGGCTATTTCGGCAAGAACGGTTTAAGACACGGCCAAAGCTGGCTCGACTTACTTTTGACTAAAAATTCAAACGGTATTCTCCTAACCACTGACTCTTTGTTTTTTTTTTTCAAATTACAATGAAAACGTGGTGTTGCAAACACGGCCCTTTAGCGCCTCGGGGACGAAGATTTTTAAGGCTGTGTGGGTCAACTGGACCAAAATCCTAAACATGACCCAAAGGTGGCTGTTTATGCCAAGTCAGCCTTCCGGCGTCCCTTTCGGGAACATTCGGCTATGTTTTGACAAAACAGCGTCACCCAACTTCTTTATGACACAATTAAAATTTGACATATTTTTTTTATTATTATTTTATTTTATTTTATTCTGTTTTTGGCTATTTTAGCAAAATGGGGTTGGACCCGATGAGGGTTGCCTACGTATCTCACATCCGGTGAGAATCAAACCCGCGTAGTTCGGGCAAATAAACTATCTTTGAGAAGACCCTTTTCCATTTTCTATATTTATTATTATTATTATTATTATTATTTTTTATTACAACAAATAAACAAACTATTATTTTTCATTCATAACAAACAAACGAACTAACGTAAAACATAAAACATTCATTCTTTGTTTTTTCACAATTTCGGCAGAGTTTCACCACTTACTTGGACATTTGTCTTTTTTTAAAAAAAATAAATAGTTAGATCTCTACACTGTTATTTTCTCATCTTTTCACTATTTTCTAATTTGTAGAAAATGATGATAACATACAAAAAATATTTTTGAACTTTCATGCTTTTTCCTTTTTTCTCATTATATATATATATATATATTTAATTTATTATTATTTTCAAAAATGTGAAGACTTCCAAGACATCTTGGATTCCGCGAATGCTCCCCATGCGCTTTTTCCAAAATATGAAGCATGGGGGACATAGGGAATTCCAAGACTTCTTGGATTCCACACATGTTCCCCATTTGCTTTTCCTAAAATATGAAGCGTGGGGGGACATCGGGAATTCCAAGACTTCTTGGTTTCCACAAATGTTCCCCATGTGCTTTTCCCCAAAATGAAAGCGTGGGGGACATAGGGAATTCCAAGACTTCTTGGATTCCACAAATGTTCCCCATGTGCTTTTTCCCAAAAATGAAGCGTGGGGGACATGGGGAATTCCAAGACTTCTTGGATTCCACAATGTTCCCCATGTGCTTAATTAACATAATAGCATGCTTATCTAAAAAATCGTGCAACTTTCTTGTTTAACGTGATTAGCATGATAAGGAGAGTCATTTGTCCTCAACTATCATTGGTCCGCCAAATGACCCTTTTACCCTTGAATAAATACAACATGTAGCACAGAGGATGCCTTAAGATGGTCTATTATTTTCAGGTTGCTTGTCCTAGACGGACCCAACCCCTGTGTTGAGTCCCCTAAGTCAAATGCACATGATGCAAATAAACGTTCCTACTAGGGATCCGGCATGAAGCTGAGTTATTATAGGTTCAAAACCTGGGTATTTGTTCTAGACTGTGTTCCCGAGCGGACAACTCGAGTCGAGGAGGGGGCTACGTACCGGGGACCCGCGGGATCGTCCGACTTTGTAACTTATCCGGCCTCTTTCTTATTTCAGGTATCGACACTAACAGAATAGGGAGTCTCGGCCAGCGAGCTTCTCCCCGAAGGTAAGAAGAGAATGGTTTCGGCACAGTTTATCTGTACAGTTCAAATAATATCAAAGCGGTAAAAGCAGCATTTAGCACATTAGGCTCACAACATGTAATAAAATCAGATAATAAATAAAGCCAAATAATAACAATTATTCTAAGCTCGAATTCTTAACCCTGAACCAGTGGTTCTGGGCCTATAATCCCCAGTAGAGTCGCCAGAGCTGTCACACCTCCTTTTTCCGCACCCGAGAGGGTGCAAGGGAGTTTTTTCCAATTAAAGGACAATCGAAATGAGATTTATTTATTTCTTTCAGAGTCGCCACTTGGGAGATTTAGGGTGTCCCAAGTCACCAATTTTAATCCCGAATCGAGGAAAAGAATGACTCCATACTACAGTCTGCGTACCAGAAATCCGGATAAGGAATTCTGTTAACCCGGGAGAAGGTGTTAGGCATTCCCGAGTTCCATGGTTCTAGCACGGTCGCTCAACTGTTATATTCGGCTTGATTATCTGATTTTATACAAATATGAACTTATGTGCAAATTTTAACTTTCACCGCTTTCATAATTATTATTTTTTTTTCTCTACAGGGAGTTGCAACGTCGTGAGACATATCTCGAACCACGTTACATCAATGCACACGTGGTTGTTGAAATATCTCGACCCGGTTGAGATTTGGATTTGGGTCACATAAATGTACACCCGAGTTAAGGAAAATAAATTATTAAACACGCACCTAAAGAGACTATCGTGTTATTATTTGGGGAAGACCGTGAAATTCGCTAAACGGCATGTCCCGAATTCTAGGTATTTTAATATATACATTTAGAGGGCCCCGCAGCTTGTGCATTTTTGTTTGTCGAGGCTCGTCTCACTCATTGTAAAAAAGGAATTTGCCGAAAGTTGCAATAAGAGGTCACAGTACAAACTCCCGGCACAAAATATTGTCAATAGAAGTTTAGGGTTTCCATTCAGTTCAAATGTGTCAAAGCACAGCTCTCGGAACCCTGATAAGGGAACAGGTGTGACAGCTCTGGCGACTTTGCTGGGGAAAAGTTCCCAGAACCACTGGTTCAGGGTTCAAGAATTCGAGCTTAGAATAATTGTTATATTTGGCTTTATTAACTGATCTTTATTACATGTTTTTGCATAGCGTGCTAAATGTTGTCTTTTACCGCTTTGATATTATTTGAACTGTATATAAACTGTGCCGAAACCTTTCTCTTCTTACCTCTGGGGAGAAGCTCGCTGGTCGAGACTCCCTATTCTGTTAGTGTCGATACCTGAAATAAGAAAGAGGTCGGACAAGTTACAAAGCCGGACGATCTCGCGGGTCCCCGGTACGTAGCCCCCTCCTCGACTTGAGTTGTACGCTCGGGTACACGGTCTAGAACAAATACCCAGGTTATAATTCTAGTATAATGAAACTTCATGCCGAATCCCTAGTGGGAACGTTTATTTGCATCATGTTGCATTTGACTTAGGGGACTCAACACAGGGGTTGGGTCCGTCTAGGACAGGCGACCTGAAATGAAAAGACCATCCTGCTGCATCCTATTTGTTTTGCGCATTTATTTGCTTCAGTTCCGCATGCTGACCGGTTTCTAAAAAGGAAAAAATAGCAGCGTAGGGAGATAATTACTTATTTTTGGAAAAATAATGTCCAAGTAGTGTCAAAACCTCAGCAGGAATTTTTCTAAAAAAAAAGAATAAAAACAAAATTTGTCTTCTAGTCTAATAGTCCAAATACTTCCTTAAAAAAAAAAATTTCTTTAGTCTTTATCTCTTTTCAAAAGAAAATAATAATAAAAAAAATATTCTTGCTTTCTGGGTTTATTCGATTTTCTCTATTTACGATGTACCGAACTACGCCGGTTTGATTCTCACCGGGTGTGAGATACGTAGGCAACCCCCATCGGGTTCAACCCCACCTTTTACTAAAAAAAAACAAACAAATAGTAATAATAATAAATAAAAAAATGTGTCAAAATTTTAATTCTGTCACGAATAAATCAGGTGATGTTGCTTTGTCATAAATAGCCGAATGTTCCCGAAAGGGACGCCGGAAGGTTGTTGCATAAATAACCACCTTCGGGTCATTTTTTAGGATTTTCATCTAATTGACCCACACAGCCTCAAAATCTTCATCCCCGGAGTGCTGAAAGGCCGTGTTCGAAAACTTGATCCTCCTTGTAAAATATTTTGAGTCAAGTTATTTTTGTTAAGAACACCTTAATAAATGTGCAGGATGAGCACAATGCAGAATGAACATTTTTCAATAATGACCAGAATCCCTGTCGAGTTACGGCTATGGTGGAATGATCTAGGTGCTGAAGGACAAGATGAGGTCAAGAAATATCTGAAAGGTCTCGTGGGTTTGTTGGAAATCCAGCCTCGGGGAGATATCATAAGAGCTTTGGTTACTTACTGGGACCCGGCGCACAATGTTTTCCATTTCTCTGATTTTGAACTCACCCCGACTTTGGAAGAAATGGCTGGGTACATCGGAAATGCTGAACTTCCGTTAAGGCAAAAATACTTGGTCGCCCCAAGAGCTGTCACGGTACATCGGTTCCTGGATTCACTGAAGATACCCAGAACGGTCCACAACCCGGATCTGGCTGCCGGTTTTTGTACTCCATGCTTCATATATGATAGGTACGGTCATGAAGAGGGATTCAATAATCCAATCAACAAACTGTGCAGCAAAGGTATTCGTCAGAAGTGGGACAAACACAGACGGGTAGCCTTTATGATGATGTTCCTGGTCCTTCTGGTATTTCCAAGGAAAGACGGAAACATTGATTTGAAGATATCCGGGGTCGTCAGCACCTTACTCACGCAAAGCGACAGTACTCTCGCGCCTATGGTGGTATCTGACATCTTTCGAGCTCTTACAGCTTGTAAAGCTGGGGGAAATTTCTTCGAAGGTTGTAACTTGCTCCTACAAATGTCGATGACCGAGCACCTCTGCCATCGTTCCGAGATTTTGAGCCATGGTTCCCCGGAAAAGACTTGCATAGAAGAATTTTACACGAGAACCAAAGAGATTAGTTTGCCCAAATGAGTCATGTCATGGACCTCGTTCTTTCAAGATCTTACTGCCAGCCAAATACAGTGGACGCTGGGATGGTTGCCTGTTGATAAGGTCATATATATGCCAGCAGCTAGAACTCATTTCTTACTGATGGGGCTCAAGAGCATTCAACCTTACGCGCCCTGCCGAGTTTTGAGACAGCTCGGAAGATGCCAGACAGTACCGCATGAGGAAGATCTTAGCGCTCAAACAGTTGAGATAAGTCTTGACGGACAGTTTCCAGAAGCAAAAATTCGCCAAATCTGGAGTGAGTGTCAATATTTGAAATCAGATACTTGCGTACGGGATCGAGCCAAAGGTGAGACGGCACCAGGTTACCTTGCATGGTATAGAAGGGAACTTGAGCATGAAAGGCCGTCTAAGAGACCCCACATCCTGAATTTCACCGAATCGTCGCAAAGGCAGTGGGATTGGTTAACAAAAGAAAGAGGCTATTGTGCCGAAATCAGCAGGTTAAAGCAACAAGTGGAAAGCCTGAAATATGAGCACAACGTGCAAGTTGCTACCGACCTGGGAGAGCGGAACAGGTTGATTCAGGAAAACGAAATGCTCAAAGCCCAGATCAAACAGATAAGGATGGATGCGGATAAACAGCCAAGGCGTCGATCAGACGAGCAGTTGATAAAAAGGCTAAAAAGTGAAGTCAGGGAATGGCAAAAGGGTTTAGATAAATCTAAAAACATCATAGCGGAGCTCAGGGCACAGTGGGATACAAGAACAGATAAGCATCGCCGACATTTGAATCAATTGAAAGGCGACCACGAGAAAACTGTTGTCAGAACGAAGAGAGAGATGGCCATACTTGAGATCAAAACAGTTAATCAGGCCAAGGATTTCCAAATTGAGAGCAGATACTGGCACGACTTGTTAGCCCAGATGAAGTTAGAAGTACGGCGACTGAAGAATCAGCATATACAGGATTCTCAGGTATTCAAGATATGTAGCGATCAGATAAGACGCCTACTCATAGAGAAGAAGCAAACCAGAGATAGGATAAAGGCCATTGCCCATGCCATCACCAGACGATGTCTACGATGTGAGAACATGACCAGTGTTACCGTCCTCTCGGCAGTGATGGGTTATGTCAAGCAGACCATGCATGAACTGGAGCAGCTTGAGAGGGATCTCACACCTAGGACCGCGGCGAGGCCGAACGATGCCCCGCGATCACCCATTTTCAAAACCATAATGTACTCATAAGTCCAGTCTGTATCTTAGCATCTTCTGCCTGTTTTTCCCCATCAGGGTGATTTTAGTCTATTTTGAGTCTAGGTTTATTTTCAAAGTTTGCTCTTTCTTTTGCAAAATGTAGTTTGTAATAGACCGTTTCAACAATAAAAAGGTTGTTTCTTTTACGCTCATTTGTGTTTTTGAACTACGTAATGATCTGATTCACGTGGCATCGTGATACGTAGGCAATCCTCATCAGATCCGGTCGCGATTTAACCAAAGAAAAAAAAAGGAAAATAATAAAAAAGCCTAAAAAGAATGCCGGAATGACGCATGCTTTCATTGCAAACATATAAGAATCCACTTAACTGTATAGGTGCATCATGCCCAACGTGAAATTGCCTATCTGTTATTTATTTCGAATTAACTGCTCGTTTGTCGTTGAGTTCCTCCAGGTCTTTGGAAAAGGCGGTTGGTTTGGTGAAAGTCTGGCCTCGCACTCATACTTCACGAGGTCGAAAGGGAGTGTTCTATTACCTATTGTTAAGACAGGAGGCAGTGCTCACACTTACTTCACAAGGTCAAAAGGAAGTGTAGAAATGTCTTCAGAGATTCCGTTGCCAACAATCCCTGTTTCCGAGGAAAGTTCGATCTCGGCTGTCCTCACACTCGAGTCCGCAACTGCGGAGGAAAATAAAATCCTACGGCTCCACATGTTGGAAATGCTGGACGACTGGAATAATGGGAAAGAGCCGCCAAGTGTCGTCCCCGGATTCCCTGAGTTATTCTCCAGGTCAAGCGGGACTTCTAATGTCCCCATAAATTATCCTGCTACCCCATTCGGGTACCCAACCACTTCAGCCTTCTCTGCTGGATCGCCTTCTGAGCCTCATCCCCGAATGTCAGCCACCGATGCAAGCACGAACATCTTTACTGCACTACCCTGCCCGATTGCGGCACAGCCTGCTACGTACAAGCCAAGCTTTGACTCATCCTCCTTTACATTCCAAGCACCCTCCTTCTCAATGGAACTAACTAGGTTCGCTACCAGCACTAATCCTCCACCGCCTCAGTGCGAGCTTGCACCCGGGCAGGATCAGAACCCCAGAATTGCAGAACAAAATGAGATGGCCAAAAGAATGAGAAGCCTTGAACAGAGTTTAAAGAATATGCAAGGTTTGAGCGGACAGAAGAGCGTCTCTTACGCTGACCTATGCATGTTCCCTCACGTACACCTACCAGTGGGTTTCAAGACCCCAAAGTTTGAGAAGTACGACGGGCACGGTGACCCCATTGCTCACCTAAAGAAATATTGCAACCAATTAAGGGGAGCCGGCGGAAAAGAGGAATTGCTAATGACATATTTCGGGGAAAGTCTGATAGGAATAGCCTCGGAATGGTACATGGACCAGGACATGTTCCGATGGCATGTCTGGGATGATCTCGCTAGAGATTTTGTGAGACAATTCCAGTATAACATCGACATCGCACCAGACCGAAATTCTCTGTCGAACTTGAAAAAGAAACCTTTAGAAAGCTTCAGAGACTATGCTATTAAGTGGCGCGAGCAGGCGTCGAGGGTCAAGCCTCCCATGGATGAAGTGGAAATGGTCACTACTTTTCTCCAGGCTCAAGAGTCTGACTATTTCCAAAACATGATGTCAGCCATGGGAAAGCCGTTTGCAGAAGCGATTAAGATTGGAGAGATGGTGAAGAATGGTCTGAAGACGGGTAGGATTTTGAGTCAAGCAGCCATAAGGGCAACCTCCCAAGCCGTCCAAAGCGGGTTCGGAGGAATGGCAAGAGGGAAGAAAAAGGAAGAAACGGCCATGGCAGCCTCAGGAATAAGGGAATATTGTAATCCCCGACCCCGTTTTCCGGAAAGAACCCCACAACACTACTACCCCCACTCAAATCTGGCATATGCTCATCAACCCTATATGGTCATGAATGCCCAGCCTTATGTCCATCCGCTGCGCAACAAGCCAACCGAGGCCAAGCTCCACCTCCCATAAATCAGCCTCCTTACCGCAACCACTATAACCCGCAACCTCCACAGAATAACTTCCGCCCTCAGGAGCCACCTAGAAGGCGGACTTTCACGCCCATCGGTGAACCATACTCTACTTTGTTCCCGAAACTAGTCCAGTTGGGCTTCCTGCAACCAGTCCCTCAAACAAGGCAAAACCCGACGTCACCTTCTTACAAAGCTGGAGTCAGATGCGCCTATCATTCAGGGGTCGAGGGGCACGATACAAATGACTGCTGGTCATTGAAAAGAGTGGTCGAGAATTTAATAGAGCAAGGGAAAATAGTGCTAAGGGACGAGGAGGTCCCAAATGTGACTAACAATCTATTACCTGCTCATAATAACGGGCCGCTGATCGGAATGATTTGCGAAGACAAAGAATTCGACCCTACTTTGAAGGCTATAATCGCCATTGTCGACACGGGGAAAAGGCTTGAGACAGACCAGAAACCAGAAAAGGGGGAGGAGGCCAATGCTGTAAAGAGCGAGCCTGAAAAGAAGGTGGAGAAGAAAGTGGTACCGGTAAATGATGGAGTTCTTTACATACCACGAGGTCGAGCAGAGAAGCCGCAGAACTTCGGGATCAAAAAGGCAAAACCTATGTACGTGCCAAAAGGGGCCTATGTGGTCCGGGGGACGATTCAACCACCTCGGCTGAATGAGCCAGTGGTTATCGGACGCGTGCCACAAAAGCCGATGACCAACCCGTCCACAATGCCGTGGAATTATCAAAAGACTTTGGTAATGTACAAAGGTAAAGAGGTCATGGGAGAACTTCCAGAAAATACTTTCATTGGAAGGTATTCAAATACCCAAGAGCTGAGCAACGCTACACAAAGGCGCTTCCCACCAAAAAAGCCTGTAAGTGTTGAAGAAGCGGAAGTGTTCTTCCAATAAATGAAAATGCCGGATTACGAAGTGATAGATCAACTGCGCAAGTGCCCCGAGCAAGTGTCCATGCTATCATTGTTGATGAGGTCGGCTGAGCATCAAAAGATCTTACTGAAGACCCTGAATGAAGCATACGTGCCAGTTGAAACCTCAGTTGAACAACTGGAGCGAATGACAGAAAGGTTCTTCGCCGTTAACCAAATCTCTTTCAGCAAGAACGATCTACCCCCAGAAGGAGCGGCACACAACAAGGCCTTGCATCTAACAGTTAAATACGAGGACTACTATGTCAAGCGGGTAATGTTGGATGGGGGCTCAGGTGTTGACATTTGCCCGCTCTCCACGCTACAAAGAATGGAAATTGGGACCGGAAGAGTCCGACCCAATAATGTCTGCGTAAGGGCTTTTGACGGCATCAAGAGAGATACCATGGGGGAAATAGACCTGTTGTTGGTCATAGGACCAGTCGAGTTTGAAGTGACCTTCCAGGTGCTCGACATGGATACATCCTACAATTTTCTCCTCGGCAGACCTTGGATCCATGCGGCAGGAGTTGTGCCTTCCACTCTTCACCAGATGGTGAAGTTTGAGTACGAAGA
Source organism: Nicotiana tabacum (assembly GCF_000715075.1). Classification (NCBI taxonomy): domain Eukaryota; kingdom Viridiplantae; phylum Streptophyta; class Magnoliopsida; order Solanales; family Solanaceae; genus Nicotiana; species Nicotiana tabacum. Next base: position 57,222,780 of record NC_134097.1, read on the forward strand.
CCGAGAGATCGTGGTCCATGGAGAAGACGAGCATACTATTTATCGGGACCCATCCATCCCATATCTTGAACCAAGAGAAGGGAGCGAACATACGGTCTATCAAGCTTTCGAGATTGTACTAGCAGAGCAGCATGAAGAGGGAATACCTTGCCCCCAGTCTTTCTTGTCTAACGCCTCGGTTATGGTGGCCAAAGAGATAATCCGGCACGGATTTAGGCCAGGGAAAGGGCTTAGACGAACCCTACAAGGAATAACAGAACCCATCACTTTGCCGACCACCAAGAAACCTTTTAGACTAGGTATCAAACCCACTCCAGGAGATGAAGAGTGGGCAAAGAAAAGGAAAAATGAGGGTTGGAAGTTACCTCGACCATTGCCGGATTTATATGAAACTTTCATCAGGCCAAGATACACCGAAGAAGAAGACGATGAGGTCTTCACAGCTGAGGAAATTGAGGAGATATGTGGGGCAATGAGAGAAATGCTCTACGAGACTCACATGGTTCAACCAGGTGAAGGCACAAGCACTGCTGAGATGCTGTACGTGGGACCGAACGCCAAACTTCGAAACTGGGAGGCCACGCCATTCCCGACTAGACGGAAGTCCGGGTAGACCTGTCCTGCCACCTTTCCTGTGTCACAAGTTATCTCCAGGACATAACTTGAACGTTTTCTTCCTTTCAATTGTTGTTTTGAATTTCTAAGTTGTAAACATTGTTGTCTTCCAACTTCCCAAAGAAAATGAAAAAAAATCGTCATTTGCTTTCCCATTTTTTCCTTTGTTCTGATTTTTGTTATTCTTCCTTTTATCTTTCCTTTCAGTTATAATAATGCGGCTTTAAATATGACATGCTTGAGGACTTCACGCCCAGATCACAATGAGCTATTTAACTGTGAATTAATGAACCCAGAACCGGAATATGATGAAGAAGAAGCTTTTAGGGAAATAAACCGAGAGTTGGAACATTTTGAGAATAAACCTAAGCCAAATTTGAATGACACTGAACCGGTTAATTTAGGAACTCCTGAAGAAATCCGGGAGACCAAAATAAGCATTCACACGGACAAGAAAATGCGAGATGCGATAATTCAACTTCTTTTTGAATTTAAAGACGTGTTTGCTTGGTCATATGATGACATGCCGGGACTAGGTGTTGATCTAGTGGTTCATAAATTGCCAATTCATCCTGATTGTCCTCCAGTTCAACAAAAGCAACGAAAGTTCAAAACTGAGGTAAGTGACAAGATTAAAGAGGAGATTACCAAACAACTGAAAACGAGAGTGATTCGGGTAGTCCAGTATACAACATGGTTGGCGAATGTGGTTCCAGTACCGAAAAAGGACGGGAAAACTCGGGTATGTGTAGATTACCGAGATCTGAATAGAGCAAGCCCCAAAGATAATTTCCCACTGCCCAACATCCACATCCTCGTTGATAATTGCGCCAAACACGAGATACAGTCTTTCGTAGATTGTTATGCTGGGTATCATCAGGTATTGATGGATGAAGAGGACGCCGAGAAAACTGCCTTCACCACGCCTTGGGGCACCTACTGTTATCGGGTCATGCCATTTGGTTTGAAGAATGTTGGGGCTACTTACATGAGGGCCATGACTGCCATTTTTCATGACATGATGCATCAGGAAATAGAGGTGTACGTGGACGACGTGATAGTCAAGTCCAGGACGCAGGATAATCACATCCAAGACTTGAGGAAGTTCTTCGAGAGATTAAGGAAGTATGACTTGAAGCTGAACCCAGCCAAATGTGCTTTCGGAGTTCCATCGGGCAAACTTTTGGGCTTCATCGTAAGTATGAGAGGTATCGAACTAGATCCAACTAAGATAAAATCTATCAGAGATCTACCTCCCCTGAGAACGAAAAAAGACGTAATGAGTTTGTTGGGCAGGTTGAACTACATCAGTCGATTTATTGCCCAACTAACAAGCACGTGTGAGCCCATATTCAAGCTGTTAAGGAAAGATGCGGCGATCAAATGGACAACTGAGTGTCAAGAAGCCTTTGATAAAGTCAAAGAATACCTTTCAAATCCCCCAGTTTTGGTCCCGCCAGAGCCAGGTAGACCACTGTTCTTGTATCTGACAATCTTGGAGAACTCTTTCGGTTGCGTCCTCGGGCAACACGACATAACCGGAAAGAAGGAGCAAGCAATCTACTACTTGAGCAAGAAATTCACCGGCTACGAGGCCAAGTACACTCTGCTGGAAAGAACATGTTGCGCTCTGACGTGGGTTGCTCAAAAGCTGAGACATTATCTCCAAGCCCACACTACGTTCCTCATAAGCAGGTTGGATCCTTTGAAGTATATATTTCAGAAACTGATGCCTACTGGGAGACTGGCCAAGTGGCAAATCTTGCTTACTGAATTCGACATAGTCTATGTCACTCGCACGACAATGAAAGCCCAGGCGCTAGCGGATCATTTGGCCGAAAATCCGGTCGATGAGGAATACCAGCCATTGAGTACCTACTTTCCAGATGAAGAAGTAAACACCGTAGAAGTGGTCTCGGAGGACGCTCATATTTGGAAGATGTTCTTTGATGGAGCCGTGAATGCCAAAGGTGTAGGGATCGAGGCAATTTTGATTTCGCCGCCTTCTGGTCAGCATTATCCCGCCACAGCTAGACTGTGTTTCTTTTGCACAAACAATACAGCTGAGTATGAAGCCTGCATTATGGGCATGCACATGGCGATCGATCAGGATGTCGAAGACTTACTGATTATGGGAGATTCTGACTTGATTATCCGGCAAGACCAAGGTGAATGGGAAACTCGGGATGTCAAACTTATCCCTTACCGACAACACGTGGAGGACCTCGGCAAGCGTTTTAAAACAATAGAGTTCAGGTATATCCCGAGGTGTCACAATGAACTAGCGGATGCACTTGCTACTCTGGCTTCAATGCTACCCTACCCGGGCAACGCCCACGTCGATCCTTTGGAAATCCAAATCAAGGAAAGACACGGTTACTGCAATGTAATCGAGGCGGGATCAAATATGCAGCCTTGGTACCATGACATCAAGAGGTTCCTGAAGACGCAAGAATACCCCGAGCATGCTACTGGAGATCAAAAGAGAACCATTAGGCGGCATGCAAGTGGTTTCTTTCTGAGCGGTGAATTGTTGTACAAGAGGACCCCGGACCTCAACCTACTAAGATGTGTCGACGCCGAGGAGGCGAGAAAGATCATGCACGAAGTACACGCAGGTGTGTGCGGACCTCACATAAACGGGTATGTCTTAGCAAAGAAAATCCTTCGAGCAGGTTATTACTGGATGACCATGGAAAAGGACTGCTTTAGCTTCGTTCGGAAGTGTCATCAGTGTCAGGTGCACGGTGATTTGATTCATGCACCTCCCACGGAACTGCATCCCATGTCTGCACCTTGGCCATTTGTCGCCTGGGGCATGGACGTCATTGGACCAATCGAGCCAAAGGCTTCAAATGGACACAGATTTATACTGGTTGCCATCGATTACTTCACAAAATGGGTAGAGGCTGTCACTCTCAAGTCGGTCACTAAAAAAGCTGTAGTTGATTTTGTACACTCAAATCTTATCTGTCGTTTCGGTATTCCTGCGACTATCATTACAGATAACGCAGTAAACTTGAACAGTCACTTGATGGGAGATGTATGCGAGCAATTCAAAATAACGCATAGGAATTCTACTCCTTATCGGCCAAAGGCCAATGGCGTTGTGGAAGCGGCAAACAAAAACATCAAGAAGATTTTGAGGAAAATGATCCAAAGTTCCCGATAGTGGCATGAGCAGTTACCATTTGCATTGTTGGGGTATCGCACTACGGTACGCACGTCAGTAGGAGCAACTCCTTATCTTTTGGTTTATGGGACCGAGGCTGTAATACCGGCAGAGGTAGAAATTCCTTCGCTTCGAACCATTGTTGAAGCAGAAATCGAAGACAGCGAGTGGGTCAAGACTCGGTTAGAGCAATTGACTTTGATCGATGAAAAGCGAATGGCCGCGGTTTGTCATGGACAGTTGTACCAACGAAGAATGGCCCGTGCTTACAACAAGAAAGTCCGACCCAGGAATTTCGAAGTAGGTCAGCTGGTACTGAGGCGTATTCTGCCACATCACCAGGAAGCGAAAGGGAAATTTGCTCCAAATTGGAAAGGCCCATACATCATAAGGAAGATATTGCCGAGAGGAGCATTGTATCTAGGTGATATCGAAGGAAATGACCCCGAAACAGCAGTAAATGCAGATGCAGTCAAGAGATACTACGTCTGAATTATACTCCAGTGGTCCTGACACATTTAAAATGACGAAGGTTTTATTCCCCACTACCCCCAAACACTACCAACTCTCTCTACAAGCCATTTGAGCCAGTCACATCCCTTCGGCGACCTATTAAAAAAAAATTGACGAGAGCCTGAACTACGTTTGACTTGATTCCGAAAGGATACGTAGGCAGCCTCTCCCTGAGGTTCAGTCACACCAACAATAAAATCCCATTTACCCTGAAATTGAAACCGGGGCACGCTAAACGGTTTAGAAGTTAGTATCATCTACCTCTCTTTACCAAGCACAAGTCTTCAGATCAATTACCAAAGATAGCAGAAAGCCAAGAAGCATCACGAATGGAGGCCGGCACACTCTAAATTGAGAGAGATAAAATGAGAGAGTCTCGTCGGTGAAAACCTTCGGGCACCACGAGGCGACGGGAGTAGAAAAACCAAAATGAGAGAGCTTGTTTAGTAAAAACTCGCAAAGAGTGCTATCAAGCGATGACAGGAAGAGAAATGAGAGAGGTCAGCCAGCGAAAACCCGCAAAGGGCGCTGTTGGCCGAAAGAATGACTCCACGCAAGGAGGTCTCGACAAAGTTCCACCAGTTTGGAATCACAGATCCGTTTGGTTCAGGGAAACGCAAGTTTATTGAAGGTCAGGCGTCCAGTCCAAAGAGCATGTCATGCCCATTTAAAGCTAGCATTTGTCTTCCTCAGATAAGTCTTTCTCGTCCCGAAAGGGACACTCCTTTTCTGAAATTTGCTTTCTCCTTTCTTTGTTTTTCTTCGAATCCCTTTCATGTTTAACCCCAAGTTCCAGATATACCGGAAAGGACAGGTGGCAGGTTTGGTTTTACGGAATTCCATTTCATGAAGGAAAACACCTCACTTCGTTGGTACGTTTGTCCAAACCTGATGAATCATGATGTCTGACTGCGTTCGAAGTAAAGAGGAAAGAGAGAAATTTCCCCAGCAAGTCCGCTTCATACAAAACCCCACAAGGTTTCTCTTTGTACAGATCCGCACAAAGAATCCACTGCGTAAATATTCCCCAAAGAGTCTGCCCCAGCAAAATCCACATAGATTTTCTCTCTTGTACAGATCCCCACAAGGTCTTCCCTTTGTTAATAATAATAATAATAATAAATAAATAAATAAAAAGAAGGATTTCCCCAGCAAATCCCCAGCAGAGTCGCCAGAGCTGTCACACCTCCTTTTTGCGCGGGCCGCCCCGAAGGGTTAAAATGTGCGAGGGAGTTTTTCCAATTTAAGTGACAATATTCGAAATGAGATTATTTATTTAATTCAGAGTCGCCACTTGGGAAAGGTTTGGCTTTTGGTGTCCCAAGTCACCGGTTTATCTTGAATCCCAAATCGAGGAAATTTTTCGACTTTTCCAAATGAAGTCTGCGAACCAGAAATTCTAAGTAAGGAATTCTGTTGACCCGAGGGAAGGTGTTAGGCACCCTCGAATCCCGTGGTTCTAGCACGGTCGCTTAAATTGTTATAAAGGCTAAATATCTGATTTCAATATATGTTATGACTTACGTGCTTTTATTAAGTTTAAACCGCTTTTACAATTATTATTTTTTTTTTTATAGAATTGCAACGTCGTGAAAATGCATCTCGAACCACGTCACAATCAATGCACCCGTGGTTATTAATACATTTCGACTCCATTGAGATTTGGATTTGAGTCACATCAATGTGCACCCGAGTTTAAGAATGTAATTTAATTAAGCCGCGCCTAAAGCAACTAGCGTATTGTTAATTTTGGGGAAGGCCGTAAAATTCGTTAAATGGCCTGCCCCGAATTCTAAGTATTCTAACATATACCTTTGGAGGGCCCCGCAACTTGTGCATTTTTATTTGTCGGGGCTCATCTCAATTTTAGAAAGGATATCCTAAAGCGACAACATTTCTAATGCGTTTGTCTCTAAAAATAGAAGAAAAAAAAAGATACATGCTAATTTAATTATATGCTTTGGCCTAATCCGGATTCTTATCAATTTCTGATTAATTATTTACAAAGTGGAGAAAGCGTTATACTTCACGAAAAATGCTTTAATTTGACAAAGAAATTACATACGAGATTGCCGAAATACGACGCTCAATCCAAACAAACATCCTTAAGTTAAAATTAAATTAAATTCGCTTAAACATGATTAATAGAATTCCTTATTAAAGGATGTTACTGATGATGTTCAAAACTCGTCCTATAAACTACCTAAGGAAGTTGAAACTCGGGGATTTAAAACTGTATTATATTTGGCTAGATTTAACAGCCGTTCGCCCTTACCTATTCAAAGAATGCTAAAAAGAGTGAGTTTAAATTCAACAATCATATTAAATAGTTGCACATTTCATGAATTATATTTACATCCTGTATACTACTAAACGAATCAAATGTCGCGGTTTCAAATCAGCATAAGCTTCAATTAAGTACAAACTTACTAATGTATTCTTTATCAGACTAAAATTGCGCAGCTTAACAACATTTATAAAATTTGTAAGTAAAGCAACATATGATTATAATTCCTTCAGATCTTTCAATTCAAACTTTTCATTGCTACATCAGTTACACCAGACGGATTCGAAATGTGTACCTGGGAGATGCTTACAATGAAGAAAGCAGGAGAGTCAGTTGAGCAGCAGTGCAAACGAAACAACAGCGGTAACAGATAAATAGCAGCAGGATAAATTCCAGTGCAAGATGCAATTATAGATGAGGGAAAAGAGAAAAAAAATGACAGCAGTAGGCAGTGTAGTAGAAACAAAACTCCAGGCAGACTAACTCCAAGAATAAGCTAAGTACAACACACCACCAGTAATCTCAGTTGAGACTTGGAAGAATCAATACTGCTTAAACAAGTTGACAACAAATGAAATCCAAACAGAAACAGTTTTTCCTGATTTTTCTGTATGTTTTCTGTTTCTTGCTCACTCTCTATCTGTATATATCCTCTCTCAATGTGTCTGTATGTTCCTCTCTATGTCTCTCAAAGATGTTTTCCTCTCCTTTTAAAATCCAGTGTCAATTTTCAGTCTCGAAAAACCTACTGATGCCTTTTCCGTTTTTTTTCTTCTCCCCCCTTAGTTCTCAGTGTTCAGCCCCCTTTATAAGCCTAAAACTCAGCCCTTTAACAGCCTGTTAGGCCAATCAGAGGCCCTCCCATGTGGTCTGTTTTCTTTCCACTCAATGTTTAAAATATGAAAACCCCCCCATGAGATTCCTGACAGTACCCTTTAACATTTATTAAACTAAAAAGCAGACAGGGGCAGCAAGAATATAATCTGACAACACATGCTGTCAAACTATTTTAATCAAAAGGGCTTTTATGCACATGTTGTGCACCAATGCACATGCCCTCCAATTCAGATTGCAGCTAACAATCCAACCTTTTTATTTTCAGATTCAAATACAGCAACTATAAGTAGCAATACTTGATTCTTACTTTGATTCAAACAAAGTTCCAGCAGGCAACAGATTCAATTGTTAACATTCGAACTATTGAAATTAATTGATGACATATGTCAACTCGACTATACTAATCATAACATGTACAATCGTAGCCAAAGATCAGAAATCCAAACAGTATCAACAAGGGGTTCAGATTGCAATGTCAATACAGAAATGACCTTGGGAACTGATTAAATGACCAATTACAAATTCAAACCGAATATGCAGTTTACAAAACACACACATCATCAGTGAATAAAAAAAGAACTTGGCTATGTACAGAGGCCCGGGCAAGGTGGGCAGGACACAGTCAACAAAACTTAAAGCAAATCATGCGAACAAACTTTTAACACACATGATTGAATAATAAAAAAAAACTTACCTTAAAAACCTTAAAAATCATGAAGCCTTAGCTCGGATTTGAACAGACCCTTCTTGGGGTTGAACGGACTTTAATCGAAGTGTTTCTCGAAACACTTCGATTAAGGTCCATTAGACCCTAATCACTTGGCTCAAACAGACACGGACCAGGCCCTGGGGTTTTCTATGGTTCCTAGATGACAGATTTGGGTTTTGAGTCTCCACGGTTAGATTCGGACCAAACCAAGCATGGTTTGGTCACGAGGGAGGTTCGGGGACTGTCTGGTGCGAAGCTAGGGTAGATCGGTGTGGATCGAGTTTTGCTCGAATCTTCAAATGAAGATTCGAGAACCTAGGGGATGATTCGAACTAAACGGTCAACAGATCCATGTTCAGGGTGGTGAGGCAGTCCTATGGTGTTAAGGTGGAGGTCACCGGCGTTCATGCCGCCGGGTTTTTGGTGAAGGGAGATGGGGGCGGCTCTAGGGTTTGGGGGATTGAGGTCTGTGGAGGGGACGACTAAGGCATGGGGGTTTTGATAGGGGGGCAGGGTAATGGTTATAGGCTTATATAGTTAGTGGATAGATAGATCCTGGCCGTCGGATGAGACGAGATGAAGGGCCAGGATCTTTCAACTGGTGGGAAATGGTGTCGTTTCGAATGCAAGGGGTTGGGTTGGTCCGGGTTTGAATGGGTCGGGTTCGTTAGTGGGTACGGGGAATGTGATCTTGGCCGTTGATCATTATGAGATCAACGGCCCAGATCAAACCAAATCAAAACTACGTCGTTTGGACGTTCCTGAGGTCGGCTGGTCTGGACCGGGGCAAGCTCACGTTCTGGGCTTGATTTGGGCCTCAGATTTTGAAATGGGAGCAGGCCCAACTCGATTTCAAACCAATTTTTGCACTCTTTTCTTCTATATATTTTTTATTTTAAAACAAAAACCTAATTAAACCAAATTAAAATTCATTAATTAAACACTCAATACCATTATTTTACACACATATATTAAAATATTTAAAGTAGGTAAAATCAAACAAAGCAACAATCAGGACAAAAATGCATATTTTATGATTTTCCATTTAATAACCGGATTACGGTTCGAACTACGCATGACACACATTTTTTGTATTTTGTTTTAATAAAAATAAAATGGGCCAGAATCATAAATAATTAACAAAGTGCTACGTAAAAATCCAGAAATTGTACAGCAAGACCAATTGCTATTATTTTCGTTTCTTTTTGGAGTGATTGTCGCGAAAACAAAAATCACGTGCTCACACCGGGTACCGAAGTGATAAGCTTCTTCATGAAGCTTATTTCCAATAGAGTACTAAATAGATAAACATATTTACGGTGGAGTCCCATATGGATAAGCTTCTTCAGGAAGATTATTTAGAACGGAGTACTAAATGAACATCCATAATATAATATATTTATAACACTCCCCCTTGGATGTTCATTAAAAGATAATGTGTCTCATTAAAACCTTACTAGGAAACACCACGTGGGAAAAAATCCTAGTGAAGGAAAAAGAGTACACATATTTAGTAATACGCATTGCTAGGTGCCTCATTAAAAACCTTATAAGGAAAACCCCATGGGAAAAAACCTTAGTAAGGGAAAAAGAGTGCATCGCGTATTTTACTCCCCTGATGAAAACTTTGTTTCAAATATTTGAGTCTCCGCATTCCAATCTTGTATACCATCTTCTCAAAAGTTGAAGTTGGCAAAGATTTAGTGAATAAATCTGTTGGATTATCACTTGAACGGATTTGTTGCACATCAATGTCACCACTTTTCTGAAGACCATGTGTGTAGAATAATTTTGGTGAAATGTGCTTCGTTCTATCTCCTTTTATAAATCCTCCCTTCAATTGGGCTATGCATGCAACATTGTCTTCGTATAAAATTGTGGGTCTTTTCTCACATTTCAAACCACATTTTTCTCGAATAAAATGAATTATTGATCTCAACCATACACATTCCCTACTTGCTTCATGAATAGCTATTATCTCAGCATGATTTGAAGAAGTAGCAACAATAGATTGCTTTGTGGAGCGCCATGATATGACAGTACCTCCATATGTAAATACGTAGCCGGTTTGAGATCGAGCTTTATGGGGATCAGATAAATAATCAGCATCTGCATAACCAACAAGGTCTACACTATCTTTCAAATTATTCCACAATATGACTAGATCTTTAATAGTGAGATATTCCATTTTCAGACCCTCATCAAGGTGATGGCGTAGGAATATCATTGCTTTGGCACGGTCTTGGTTTGATGCCTGATTTTTATCCTTGATGGTGTTTGCCAGACCCATCGTATCAAGATGAATTTCAGCATCAAGCACCCAAGACATGTAGCTTTTGCCCGATATCCAGGGCTACAAATTCAAGTTTAGAAAGATTTGACATTATTTAGGAAAAGAAAGTTTTTACCTCTAATACTTTCAAAGTATTTGCTCAAGATGTCAGAGTCTCGTGCTGATAACGTGTTATAAAATAAAGACTGTAAAGTAAAGACAAGTATAGAGAGAAACTAATATATTATTCGAATTCAAACTGATGTCATAATGAACTGAAATCTCTTCTATTTATAGAAGAAAGGAAGCTGTTGTGTAAGCTGCTACTACAAGCTGCTGTGTAAGCTGCTATTACAAGCTGCTGTGTAAGCTGCTACGCAAGTTGCTGTGTAAGCTACTACTGCAAGTTGCTGTGTAAGCTGCTACTGCAAGCTGCTGTGTAAGCTGCTACTATACCAGATATGGATGATCTTCTATTGAGAGCAATGTTTATCCATAACGGAGTACTGAATGGATAAGCTTATTATACCCGGTATGGATAATCTTCTACCTAGGATAATGTTTATCCATAACCGGGTACCGAAGTGATAAGCTTATTTCCATTCCAATAGAGTACTAAATAGATAAACATATTTACGGTGGAGTCCCATATGGATAAGCTTCTTCAGGAAGATTATTTACAACGGAGTACTAAATGAACATCCATAATATAATATATTTATAACAGAGAGCTATTTTTAGTGGGCGTTTGGACAAAAGAATTATAAAATTCCAAAAAAAAAATAAAAAAGAATTTCTAAGTGAAAATAATATTTGAAAATTAGAGTTTTGTTTGAATATGAATATAATTTTGGGTTGTTTTTAAAAAAAATTCTGTAATTTTAGTGAAAATTTTGAAAAATAACTTTTTGGAGTTTTTAAAATTTTTAAAAAATTTCAAAATACGTCTTCAAATAAAAAATTAAAAATTTTATAAACAAATGCACGTTGATTTCGATAAAAATAAAAAAATTCAAAAAAAGTAAAAAATTTCTTATGTCCAAACGGCCTGTTAGTGATGATTCCCAGCTTGCCGAAAAGCTGGTGATTGGACTTGTTATTGTGGAATGTGGACTTTCCTTGCGTCTATGAACTGCTATCATTTGTTACTTTGCTTAGTAAAATCAGAGAATGATTTATGTTCATGAAGTTATCCAGATAAGCGACAAGCGAATAAGATTTAACATATTGGGACGGAGAAATATATTGTTTTTTTCATTTAATTTACTTACCAAAATTTTGTATTTTGTTTTAAACTGTTTTCAATCAAACATGAGCCTTTAAAATCACGACTTAATTACTATTTTCACCGCATGAGAAGTAAATCTAACTCCTTAGCTCTATGATTTTGTCTCCATGCAATGGGGTCAAAGTGAGTCTAAGAAATTATGCCATATAGAGTGATCATATATAACACCAAAAAGAAAACAAAACAAAAGAAAAAAAATATAGGGTGTGTTTGGTAAGAGGAAAAAAATATTTTTCGAAAACTATTTTCTAATTTTCCCATGTTTGGTTGGCTTAGATGTTTTGGAAAATATTTTTCTTATGAACTCATTTTCCTCTAATTAAAGGAAAATATTTTCCTTATCAGGAGAAGGAAAAATATTTTCCAAAACTCCTTCTCAACCTTCCCACCTTATTCCCCACACCTCACCAACCCACCCCACATCCCACCCCACCCCCTCTCTCCAAAACAGTTTATTTTTTTAAATTTCAGTTTTTTTCGTCACCACCCATCCTGCTATCCCCAGCAAAAAAATTATTTTTTTACTTTTTTTTTTGTAATTTTAAATTTCTGTTTCTTTATTTTTCTTCACCCCCACCCCACCTCACTGCCCCTCCTCCCGGGGGGGGGGGGGGGAATATTTTTTTTAAAATATATTTTCACCTTTTTTTTTTTCAACTTTCGGTTTAGAGGTTCGAAATTTTACAAGTTATAAAGTTATGAATTCGGAGGTTTATGTGTTTGGAAGTTTACGGGTTTAGAAATTATACAGTTTACGGATTCGAAAATTCGCGGTTTCGAAAGTTTAGCAGTTTAAAAGTTTATGAAATTTGTGGGTTCGAAAGGTTGTTGGTTCGAAAGTTTATGGCTTCATGTTTATTGTATCTAAATTATTTATTAATACTTTTGAGAAGTTATTTTCCTTAATTTGCATATCAAACAATGAAAAATGAATAAAATTACTATTTGTTTTTCATGAAAATATTTTCTTGTATTTTCCGTTATACCAAACACACCCATATACTTATATTTTTTTAACTTTATAATAAGTGAAAGTATTAGGTACGACAAAATGATAGTTTCGTAATAAAGTTATTTTTATAGGCATTTTGGTACGTTTTATTTCTCCATTCCCGGCAACGTGTATTTACAACAGTTGGCTTGGAACTTGGAAGGAACAATGCAGAGAACTGGCTTTCATACCCATTTTTTTTTCCTGTACACTGTTTTCCTTCATTGTTCCTTCTTTCTCCTTCTCTTTCTCTATTGCATCTCTCTATTTTTCTTTTTTCTGAATCTATCATGTCGTCAGCTTCTTCCTTAGAGGTAATCTTTTAAAGTATGAGCCTTTTATTTTGGTCAGTTTTTTCTGCAATATTTCCTTGATTATTTCACTTTCTTTGTTGGTAATCACCATTTGTGCTTTTGGGTTGTTTCTTATTCGATTTTCTATATGTATGTCACTAATTTCTCTGTTTTGCTCGTGCATGTTGGGAAATTTATACCCAGGTGCAAGTTTGTGAGAAGTACTACAAGTGATCTATTCTTGGGATAGACATCTAAAGCTGCTAAAATAGATGAAGCTTTCGTTTGACCTAAATTTCTCTCTCTGAAAATAAAAACTCCCCTTTTTCACTCCCTTTTTGTCTTTTTATTTCGTGACAATTTTTCATCGCTTTTATCCTCCTAGTTTACTCTCTGATTGATTTCCCCCCTTTTGAGCAGTACTCATAAACGCTATGTTTATACGCATACGAAATATGCCTATAGGTATTGAGTGTCCATTTTCTTGATGATAGTACTTTAATCAAGCATACCCTATAGTTGAAGCTGATCCAATTTCTTAGATTCAGTGGTATCTGCTTAGTTTTTTTACAGTAATAAAAGTCATCCGGTAATTGTTGTGCATTATTATGTTCTATTTGATTCTATTAACATAATATAATAGGAGTAGCAAGTATACTCATCTCCAGTTTCCGCCTTGGTTTCTGGAGGATTCAACAAAATTGAGTTGTTTGGTGGGATGGGAAGAAAAAAAGTATAGTGTGAATAAACATTTCTACTTTCAAATAATTTAGAGGATTATTTTTCCTAAGAGACATTTGTCACGACCCAAGTTCTTTCCTCCGTGAACTATCGTGACGGTACCTAGTTTTTACGACTAGGTAAGCCTAATTAATTGCAAAAATAAAACAAAGATACGAAAACTAACAATTTAACAGATAAATATAATAAAGAAGTTTAAAATGCCACTCGGCATATACAATAAAACACTCTCGAATTGAACATAAGCATTCCCAAAACCCGGAATCTCATGAATCACAAGCTAAAGAAGTACATAGTATTTCTAAGCTCCAGAAATCTATCAACAAAGAAAATACAGGAAAATCCATAACTTGAGGGAGAAGAGAGGGACTTCTAGGTCTGCGGATGCGGAAGATATACCTCGAAGTCTTTAACATCGCCTTGCCTCACTGGAAGTATGGCTGAGAAGAGGTACCTGAATCTGCACACGAAAAACATGTGCAGGAAAGGGCATGAGTACACCACAGCGGTACCCAATAAGTGTCAAGCCTAACCTCGGTCGAATAATGACAAGATCAGGTCAGGGCCCTGCTGGTTTTAATATAATAAAATTTAACAGAAAGAAATATCGTAGTAAAGAAGTAAATACTGAAGTTTTAACCAGGAAATAAGCACAGAAGAACAACAACTCAAAACACAGCAATAACAATAGGGGGATCTCCAGGGATACCGTTCTGTAGTCCCAACGTAAATATTTAGGGGGTTCTTCCAGAATACCGTTTCGTAGTCCCAAAGTAAATATGCAGTGCTGGGGGATCTCCCGAAATACCGATCCGCAGTCCCAAAGTAAATATGCACTACAGGGGGGTTTCCCCGAATACCGTTCTGTAGTCCCAAAGTAAATATGCAGCACAGTCAATACAAACAACATGTATATCAAGGAATTTGCAGTTTAAATTAAGTTTGCATTTAAGGAAAACAAGAAATTTCATTAGAACATGCTGCACAGAGGTCAAATAGACAATTTAACACGTAAACATGCTTTTCTAACCTAGTCAAGGTAATAACATATGTTGATGTAGTTCAACAAAGCAAAAAAAGTTAAGACTTAGTGGAAAACGGAGTTTTATAACAAATAGCCCGTGTACGCACTCGTCACCTCACGTGCACAGCTCTCGTATATCAAACAATACCAAAATTCTAAGGAGAGCTCCCACACACAAGGTTAGGCAAACCACTTACCTCGAACCAAGCTCAAATCAATCCGAAATCACGCTCTTGCCACGAGTATCCAACTCCGAGTGACCCACAGCTAATCAAATCAATTATATTACGTAAATATAACTACAAACAACTAATTTAACTAATGAAATCGAAGCTAAGGCAAGAAAATAGAAAAATCCCCCAAAATCCTCTCCGGGTCCATGTCTCGGAATCGGGTAAAAAATCACCAATTACGAACACTCATTCACTCACGAGCTCACTTGTACAAAAAATCATCCCAATCCGACGTCAAATTCCTATTCAAACCTCAGATTTTCAATTGGGGAACTTTTCCCCCTATTTTCAAACTTGCACCCTCAAATTCCTTAATTAGATGAGGAAAACAACAATAGATTAATGTATTAGGATCAAATTAGAGTTAGAATTCGTTACCCAATAGTTCTCCTTCAAAATCTCTCAAGAAATCGCCTCCCACCGAGCTCCAAATCAAATTTTGTGTTATGAAATTTCAAACCCTCGAAATCCTCTTTTCTGCCCAGCAGATTTTCATATCTGCGCTCATGGGGCTGCATTTGTGAAAAAATCATCGCAGGTGCAAAGTTCACTTATCCGGGCTGGGGTCACATCTGTGGTCCCGCTTCTGCGGTCCCCCAGCCGCATTTGCAGTTCCTGATACCCAAGCCAAATTCCGCATCTGCGGCTTCCTATTCGCTTCTGTGGTTCCGCACCTGCGGTCCCACATTCGCAGGTGTGATTATATCAGGTGCAACAAATCTTCAGCAATGCCTAAGTTCCAAACCAAATCCATTAAGCATCCAAAAGTCACCCGAGGCCCCCCGAGCCTCAACCAAACATACGAACCAATCCTAAAATATCATACGAACTTAGTCGAGCCCTCAAATTACATCAAACAACGCTAAAACTACGAATCACCCTCCAACCCAACCCAATGAACTTGAAATTCCAAAACTCTACAACAGATGCCGAAACCAATCAAACCATGTCTGATTGACCCCAAATTTTGCACACAAGTCATATTTACCACTACGGACCTATTCCAACTTTTAAAATTTGATTCCGACCCCGATATAATTTTTTTTACTATCGGCTCGAAACTCCAAAAATTCAACTTTCGCCATTTCAAGCCTAAATAAGCTACAGACCTCCAAAACACAATCCAAACATGCCCATAAGCCCGAAATCACCCAACGGAGCTAACAAAATCGACGGAATTCTATTCCGGAGCCATCTTTACACTGCTCCGACTACAGTCCAAATTCTAAGATTTAAACTCTCATTTAGGGACTAAGTGTCCCAAAACACTACAAAACTCAAAGTGAACCCTCCCGGCAAATTATATTAGCAGAAAAAGATACGAGGGAAGCAGTTAATACGGGATCGGGGCATAAATTCTCAAAACGGTCGGCCGGGTCGTTATATCATTACAAAATTATGGATTTACTTTATCTTACCTTCTCCAAAATAAAAAAATAAAAAAGAAGCAATAACTAAACAATCAGATAACATTATTGAATTGATACTGTAATAATTGGATTTTGAGAGACTCAATACAATGACTTTAATGCGTAAATAAAAGTTTACGAAAGTTTAAACTTTTGATGTAAAAGGACGCCCACAACTATGATAGTGAGTCGACTAGCTTCCAGCAGGTAGAAAATTAATCTTTTTTCTTTCTGTTTCCACCAATTTCTAAGTTGTCAATTTTAGGATGTGTCGGTTATGTTTTCCAGGTATTTAGTTCACAAGAGCAACATCTACACTCAATGTGATATCTGAAAACATTGACAAGAAGCTATATTATTTTGGCAGCCAGATATGTGCTATCAATTGTAACTTTCACTTTGCAATGGTTATAGATTTGTTGGTGAGGTAAAATAGTCTTTCTTATTGTTAGTTGTACTGCATTTTTTAAGCAATGAAAAGTTTTTTCCTATGATACTTCTTAAATTTGCAGCTACAAGATGTGCGAGTATCTTTTTTTGAGAAATCTGTTGAGCAGTAAGTAGTATCCCTTTACTGAGGATCCTTCATTGTGGAGCTTGTACAACTTCTTGATAGATGCTTCTTATTTTTAGCATGATAAATTTCAAATAATGTCCTTTATCATAGTAAGGAGTCTTCTATCTGAAGGTTTTCTGGTTGTTCCTTTTACCAATTAAAGAAATCTACCGAGGGTGAGTCCTCTGAGTTATATGCATTAACATTGTAATTGGAGTCAGCACTTTTTATTATTTGTAATATGAAATAGCACCTCCAAGAGAGGCATGTTTTCTAAGTTTACTGCTAAATCTTTTACATTACTCTATTCCTCTTAACAAATAATTTTGATGCTAATACTTAAACATACAGTACATAAAAGGTACCATCGTGCAGCTCATGAACTTAATGAAGTTATGTCTTCACAAGCAGAAGCTTTTTGGTTAACTATAAATAGTACCATTTGGTATATTTTTCAAGTACAGATTATTCAGTAGAGGAAGGAGAGCTCATATTTCTCAAGGATATATAGTGATCTTGAATGATAACAAAGAAATCATGTAAAATCCCCGGCTCTGCTGATTGTGAGATGGTAACTTCTCCTATTTTGTTCTTCTTTATCAATCATGTGATTTGTATTAATCATTTCGTTGTTCTTGAAGTTGGGATCGCTCTCAAATGGTTCTTTAACTTGCAAGAGTTGCTCCTCCTATGATGCAGCATAGCTAGGAGTTGAATTCTTCTTTCTATCTAAGGAAGAATACTCTTTGAGTCCCATAATTTTCTGCTTTGTTTTGACATGCATTTTTCTTTGCAAGTGAGGAATAATTGGCCAATATGATCTGCTTAATGTCCTGGGAAAACAAAAGAAGGAAGGTTTGTTTGCATGTAATTTTCTCTGTCACTCCACTATAACATTGATTGAGTATTTAGCTTGATTATTTTTTTTTACGTATGCGACTCATTTTTCTGCATTATGGTGTTTTCTCCTTAGATAATTAGTTTACCTGTGTTCATGGAGTTTCCCCTATTGTGTTTTGTATTATTTAGATAATAGCATAGGAAGCCAGTCAAAATCTATGCAGCCGGTGTGCTTGTGAACTACATTTCTCTTCCTCTGGTTAGAGCAGTAAGGTTTCGACTCTCTCTGATGATGACCTTTGTTATTGGAGTCACCGCAAAAGTAAAATGTTCCTTCTTTCTAGGAGCTTCCATATGATCGACTTATAAAAGAGTCTAGAGCGCCATAACAGTGCGTGAAAAAATCTTCTCATACATGAGCACATGTGTGCGATGAGTATTAGCTCTTACACTTGAATCATTGTGTTATGAGTAGAGAGATCATTGTTCTTTCAACTACCAGAAATGCACCGACTAACACATATTTTCAGGAATTTCTTTCTATTAATGTTCAAGGGGTAGGCAGTCACTAATACTTGCATTAGGATAGACTGTCTACATCACACCCCTTGGAGTGCAGCCTTTTGTCGGACCCTGCGTGAATGCGAGATTCTATGTGCACCAGGCTAGCCTTTTTTTTAAGGGGTAATGTATTTAGCCTTATGGATAGAAGTTCAATTGGAATCTTTTAGATGGTTTTTGTTGTCTTATAGGTTATTTGTGGCTACTTTTTCATTTTGCTTCCATTCTTCTCTTTCTTTTTTCTGTTTTGTATGATGGTTTTGTGTACTTTCACACCACATTAATTTATTCCATTAAAAAATAAATAAGACTTCAGTTGTCCCCATCCCCCTCCCCCTCCCTCGGATAGAAGCTTTCGATTTGATATACGTTAGTAAAGTTTATCCTCCTACATCTTTTTTGGTTCATAGTCGGTTTTTTATTTTACAGATTTCTCTCTATGTCCGTAATTGCTTCGTTTGTGTTTCTATTACTCTTATGTATGCAATTCACTCCAGACATTTAACTTGTGAAATATACTCAGCTATCCGAGGACCAATTTCCTCCAAATGCATTACTTCTCGAATCCCTACCCAGCTTAAGGCGTTGAAGGGCTGCCTACTTGACATTTACTGATTTTAGTTCTAATGCATGTTCCTATGCGCATGCATATATATAGTTGGATGTTCATATTACATATGAATACACGTGTCTTTGGATATTTTGTACATAGAAGTGGTGGATTAAGTGATTGGACAATTGCAAATGTGATTGCAACTAGATTATGTAACGACCCGACCAGTCGTTTTGAGATTTTGCACTTCGCTCGCAAGTTCTCGGGCATGACTAGCCCCGTGTGATGTATTATGACTTATGTAAATTGTTGGTTTTGGTTTTCAGGATAGTCGGAATAGATTTGGAAAAACAATTTTCAGTTTGAAGCTTAAAATTTGAAAGGTTTGACCAAGTTTTGACTTGATAGTATATGATCTCGGATTTGAATTTTTATGATTTGGTTAGATTCGGGAGGTGATTTGGGACTTAGGAGCATGATCGAAATGTGTTTTGGAGGTCCGAAATAGATTTAGGCTTGAATTGGCGAAATTGGAATTTTGATTCGTAGCAATATTGTAGTTGCACAAATAATAAAAAATTATGTTGGGCATACGCCCGTGCTATCCATCTAGTAACCGAGATACGAATTCTCTGAGCATTTCATTGTCCTTCTGCCTTACCTTGAAGAGGTCCGACTTTCTTGTCGCGACCTTAATGGCTCCGGCGTGTGCCTTTACAAAAGAAGCAAGCATATCAAACGAGTCAATAGAATTAGGCGGTAAATTATGATACCATATCATAGCACCCTTCGATAGAGTCTCCCCGAATTTTTTTAGCAAGATGGATTCGATCTCGTCGTCTTCCAAGTCATTTCTATTGATATCACACGTGTAAGAGGTGACGTGTTTGTTTGGATCAGTCGTCCCATTATATTTATAAATCTCGGGCATACGGAACTTCTTGGGGATCAGCCTCAGAGCTGCACTTGGGGAGAAAGGTTTTCGTACAATTTTTTTTGGAATCTGGTCCATTCAATGTTGGTGGAGCCCCCGGGATTTGGTCGACCCTGGAGTTATAGGTTTCCACCTTATCGTTTTCCTTGATCTTCTTTTCCCCTGTCTCGATTCGCTTTGCCAGTTCTTCGAGCATCTTTGTAATAGTAGGATTGGTCTCCGATTCCTTCTCATTCGATTTTCTCATAGTCGATTCGACCCTGTGTACGACTTCTTAGAATGGCTCGAGTTCGATCCTACTTAGCGTGTTTCTTATTTTGGGCTGAGCTATTGCTGCCTGTTGGGCTTGCCACATTTCGAAGATTACCTGCAGGCTGATCCCGTCATCTTCACCGACCAGGTTCCCCTACGAATGCTGCTTTCGGGATCGACAGCCAAATTTCCATTGATGGCTACATGCGAACTGACGTCGATTGGATCTACAATCGGAACTCCATCGAGGCCAGCAGGGGATACAACATTCCCTGGTGTAATGTTCTCTTTTTCGTCGTGGTGTCTGAGATCATTGTCAATGTGTTGAGGTGCTGACTGCGAATTTGACATTTTTTAATCCTGTAATCAAAGACACTTCAAAGAACAAGCGTAAAATAGTGTGTGTTATGAAAATTTGTACCAGACAACCACTATTATCCTTAGCCCCACGGTAGACACCAAATTGTTACTCTAAAAACGGATAACAATTGAATTTATACTGTGGTTTTAAGGACACGTGATTTTACTTGGCACAAATTAAGAGAAAATTTAAATTGATATTGAAATTAAATAAACATAAAGCAAACCAAATAAGATGTATAGCTTTGATCCTCGAGCTAGGTCACCTTCGAATCGAACAAGTATTTTATCGGAAAGTATGAACAGAATAACAGAGTATTGACAACTTAAGAAGATGGTATATTGCTTTATATAACGTGAATATGATGTTTTACAAATGATTAGACCTCTTTTATATAGTAAGGGAGTCCTACTATTGGTACAATTCTAAATATAGTAAGAAATCCCATGATTGGCTAATTAATCGGCCTCTTCTTGATACATGCAGCGATTTGTGCCGTGAACCTCGCCCGATTATGGATATTTCGTCTTTCCGTTATTTGACCCAGTAATCTTCCCTCGATCTCCATCTTATTCGGTCCCGATCACGGTCGATCTCAATCTTGTTCTGTCTCGGTTTTGGTCGGTCTCGATCTTAATCGGTCTCAGGGTCTCGGGCTTGACAACCTAACTCTGCACCGTAGTTTGATATAAATCGAAGCCGATCCTTAACTAAACATGCTCCAGCCTCGATCAGTCGCACAAATAGGGCAAGTCCGATTTTGACCGTATACAATTAGAACTATGTGTTATTGTCTAGACAACTGAGAGCTGCTACTTATTTTCAGGCCAGCTTATTGTGGACGCTAATAATTAAGGTTTTATTAATTTTGGCACTGCCTGCACGTGGTTTAACTATTCTACAAAGGTATGGTGAGTTTTATTTTACTAAGTTTTTTATATTTTCTTTCTTAA
This sequence comes from Nicotiana tabacum, assembly GCF_000715075.1. Taxonomy (NCBI): domain Eukaryota; kingdom Viridiplantae; phylum Streptophyta; class Magnoliopsida; order Solanales; family Solanaceae; genus Nicotiana; species Nicotiana tabacum. The sequence continues at coordinate 57,244,174 of NC_134097.1, forward strand.
TATTATTTTTTGACAAAAATATGCTGTCGGCATATGCTTTCTTTTTCCCTGGTTTCTATAGGTAATATTTTACTTTTGTTTCTACTTCTTCAAGATCATTGTTATTGTTATTTATGTCAGGATCTGTGTTTTCCTCCTTAAATTTTTGAGTTGTTTACATTTGTCCATAGTATCGAAATATAAGTTAATTGTAATCCACTAAGGAAAGAAAAGAATTAGGAGATGTAATAGGATTTACTATGAACTCGGCTCATCCTTTGGTAATATACGCTGACCCGTTGCATATATCATTGTTTGGAAAGTAGTTAAATGTGTTCCATGCTTAACTTTGATATTCACGAATGTTTTTATTACTATATTTGGGTCATTGGACAGGAAACTATCTATGGGCAGATTGTAATCTTCAAGAAAGACTTCTTAGTCCTATGGATAAAGCTCTTTGTTTTAGCCTAATGAAACTGTTTAAGGTGAGGATCCAAGGCTTATGAGTACAGAATCCGATGGTATTTTTAATTAGAACAAACTATATTTTTCTAATTATTCAACCAAATGAAATTGGTTGACTAATTGAAAAATGAGATTATTCAAGCATTCAATGTTGAGATTATGCACTGGTAGTAGATCCATTATTAAAAAAGTACTTGTGATTGTTCCAGAAGAAATTAAACAAAAGATATAGTAGAGCTAGAACAATTATTTATGCAAGGTCTCCCCAATACTAGATGCATTTGCAGGAAAGATTAAAGCTAGAATTACTGCATAATAATGAGAAACCTTGTCATATCAAAACCGAAAACTGTGTAAAATTGCAGTTTCCACAGTTGTCCTTTGAACGCAAGGAGATGTAATTTTGGTTATTGTTCTAAATTACTACTACCAAGTGTCTTTGTAGTCTTCTTTTCCATTTTCTTAGGCTGATCTCTTTAGAAGTATGCAATGATTTCTTTAGAGATTGTTTTTAATGTATTAAATATTTTTGGGATCAATGTGTTATGAGTATTTAAGTATTTACATTTAGGTACTCTTGACACTTGTTTAATCTACTAAGAGTTTGCTTTGTATACAATTTGACAATGGTATTGCACTTTTTGTTTTACCTTTTTACCGGATGTAACCACGGCTGATAAAGATAACTTTACTATTTTGTGGAGTTGCATTTTATCTACTACAGACATTGCTATATATGCATCCATATGAGGGATAGCTTTGACAAATGCAGACAGTCGTCTTCCTAATGGTTAACGACTTGATGGACTGCTTTGATAAATGCAGAAACATTTGTCTTCCTATTGGTTAATTGTTTGCGAGGTAGGAAAGTTTTTTGAGCATTTTTTTCCTTTGATATAAATATCACTACAATTGTCGATTAGATGAAAGAATATTCAATTTTGATATATGCTAATTTTTATTTGATTCCTTATTGGTAAATGGGCGTACATCCAAATAATATTTTTCCTGTGAAATTAGCATACCATAAAAGGGAATAATAACACATTTTAGAATAAACTTCGGGCCCGTGCACATCCATATCTAGTACATACATATACATATACACTTTACACTTATATATAAGCAACTAAGGAGAGGAGCTTAGGGTCGTTCATGGGTATTTTGGTAAATTTAATGGTAATTTTTGCTGTGACATGTGCTACTTCTTTTGACACGCTAAAACCACAAACGTCTTCATCTAAAGTGTTCTTTCTTTGATACTTTCTCCAGTTTTATGTGCGTTGCGTCTACAGTTATTAGGTGAAGTTTTCCTTCTTTTTTCCCTTTGTTTATCCGATATTTCCTGATTATCAGTGTTATTTATATTTAAGATCGTCTTATTATCATGTTTTGAATCTTCCATGGAAGATTTAGCTTGTTTTTGTGCAAGTCCCCTCAAGATTTCTTATCAGTGTGAGGCCTTAAAGCATGCTCATGAGTCGCTTAAGTACTTTAACAAGAGATTATGGACTAGAACCAACTTAGATGATTATGATATTAAATGTAGGAGGTGTATTGGAAGTGGTTTAGAGTCTAAGGAGAGTCCTAGAACTAAGCCAAGTTGGGAACTATGCAATGGGCTAAAGTTTTCAAATGAATTCGCACAAGATCCGACTTCAAATGAGTACAACACCAAAACTATAAGGATTTACGTGGTGATATACCTATCAAGATCTTTGAGTCTAGTTTCTAATGCATCAAATTGTTTGCTATTTAGATATTTCTACATAAAGTTAGGCCATTTTACTGGACATTGTCCCATCTACATGCCCAACTACGCGCTGAGGTTGTCTGGTGCGCTATAACACACAGAAGAAGGGTTTTCTGCGTTGTATATGCGCCCAGCTGTGCGCTCACTTGCCCAAGTGCGCAGCAGCGCTAGGAATCCTATAAATACCCCCAAGGTCGGGGAGAGAGAGTGGCTAACTTATTTCTTTGACCTAGGGCCTACTCTAACAAAGGAAATCCATCATATACATCCATCCTATGAACCAAGGTAAAATTTTTGGAGTATTTTGAGTTAATTACTACTTCTAATGTAACGACCAGGCCGGTCTTTTTGAATATTTTAGACATGTTTCCTCTATTTGATGCCTTGCATATATGTATTTATGGGTATGTGACTTGTCAGGGTGGTTGATTTGGGTTCGAGGTTGTTTTGGATCGAATTGGGACACTTAGTCCCTTGGTTGAAGACTTAAGTTAAAATAGTTAATTGGCATTTGACTTTGGTGTAAACAACCCCGGAATGATAATTTGATGTTTTGAATAGGTTCGTATGGTGATTTTTGACTTAGGCATATGTATGCATTGGATTTGGAGGTTTCTAGGTTGTTCTTGCTTGAATTGGCGAAAGTTAGAAGGTTTGAAAGGTTCATAGGTTTTACCGGGAGTTGACTTTGTTTATATCAGGTTTGGATTGTAATTCTGAGAGTTGGAATATGTCTGTTGTGTCATTTGGGACTTGTGTGCAAACTTTGAGGTCATTCCGAGTAGATTTGATATGGTTCGGCATAAGGTTTGGAAGTTGAAAGTTCGTTAGCTCGTTAGGCTTGAATTGAGATGTGATTCATAATTTTGTTATTGTTATTTGATTTGAGGCCTCAACTAGGTCCATGTTATGTTTTAGGATTGGTTGAGGGTACTTGGACAAGGTCTCGGGGGCCTCAGGTGAGTTTCAGATGAGCTTCAGATTGTTTGTGGTTGTTTGGGATGGTCAGTTCTAGTGCTTTCGCACCTGCGACTTATGGACCGCAGGTGCGTGCCCGTAGAGGCGGACATGAATCCGCATATGCGATGCTATGTGGAGTCTGAATAGGAGCGCAAATGAGAAGTTATTTCCACATCTATGAGTCTGCAGATGCGGACAAGAGGGTGTAGAAGCGAACTTTGGCTGAAGCTAGTTGTTTCGCATCTGCGAGGTGATTTTTGCAGACGTGGCTCCGCAGATGCGAGTGTGTGACCCCATGTGCACGTGGTCGGGTAATTAGTGGGACTTCCATATGCGAGCTTTTGACTGCAAATGCGGTAATTTGGATCGCAAATGTGGAATTACTGGCAGATTTTTATATTCGAAGGTTTTTTTTTTTTTTTTTGCATTATTTGGAGTTGTGGAGCTTGGTTGGAGGCGACTTTTGGGAGACTTTTCTTTACAATTGAAGAGGTAAGTGAAGTTTACTTAATTTTGATGTTAGATATTGATTACCAATGGATTGTTATACCTAATTTATATGAATTAAAGGTGAAATTTGGGATTTTTGACTATGATTTTGGAGAGTGAAAATTGATGATTTGAGGGTCGATTTGAGGTTGGATTTGGGTGAAACACATATATTTAGACTCGTATCGGAATGGGTATTCGGGATTTGTGTTGGTCGAGTTTTTGAGTGCGTGTCTGGGGGTGACTTTTTAGGTTCACATTGCATAATGTATTCAAGATCATAACTTTAATGTTTGGGCTTGCTTCCTAAGGCTTTTATTGATGATATTAAGTTGTTTTAGCTAGATTCGAGTCGCTCAGAGCCAATTTGTGTGAGAAGAGCTTTTTAGAGTATTGATTCCCGCATTTTAAGGTAAGTAACATATCTGAACTTGGTATTGAGGGTAATTATCCCTGAGAACTATGATATTTGAGATGTGTTGGGGGTGACACACGTGTTAGGTGACGGGCGTGTGTGCGTGCACCATGGTATTCATGATCCGGTGGGACTTTAGACTATTACGAGACTTGTGTTACAATCATGCCTCATTATATCCGTATAGCGCAATGGACGCGTGGTGGGACCATAACCCACAAGTTCCATGATCGAAACCTGGCCCTGATACCAAGTTTGTCACGCCCCAAACCTGAAAAGGCGTGGCCGGCACCCGATGCCATACTCAGCCCGTGCGTACCACTCTGTACCTAGTGAACTCCAGCATAGGGAATTCAGTCTCGCATATACGACATCATAATCCTTGAGAAATATTCAGATATGAGTTGAGGTAGTTATAGTTGCCATAAAAGTGTTACGGAAATAAAAGAGAGTGCCACGGGGGAGACAAACAAAAAGAATTGAGTTCAGAAGTAACTCTACAAGAACAAGGGAACGAAGGTATGTAACTATGGATATCTATAGGTGAGTAAGAACATCAAAAATTCCGTCGGGTATATGATGTGATAAGCTCACAACTTTACAAGAGTCAGAGAGTCTTCCCTAAGTGCTACACCGAAAGACTAGCTGAGGAAATAAGGAAGAAGGTTTCAACATAAGCATAGTGACCAAAAGAAGAAATGATCTTGGAACAACAATCTCACTACAAAATATTTCCCACAAACCCTAGTTGATTTTCTGTCCTTTTCAAGTGCTAGTTGGAGGTAAAATCTAGAGTTTGAAGAACCAAGATAGGATCTGAGTTATTCAACAAATAAGGTAAGTTTACTGCTCTTTTTCATCCAATTTTTATGCTGGAGATGTATGTAAAGTCGTTCTATAATTGTAAGAACTTACGGGACGGTGATTAAATGCCGTGGGTTCGAATTATTTACTTGTAGGGGCTGTTTTGTGGACTGCTTGTGTTGCTATTAGATTGCATGTTTTATTACTGTTTTATGGGGTTTTGGAGGATGAAAGGTGTGGAGAAACATCACATAAATACAGGGTGGTGGGCTGGTGGTTCATCATAATATTTTCGGGCTGTTTGACACTACTACGGTTGGCGTTTTGTGTATGAAGAGATTGGAGTGTGTTGGGCTGTTTTGTAGTATTTTGTGGTGTATATATGGTTGGAAAATAATGTATATATGTTGATATTGTTGTGTTCTTATGTTGTTGTTGTTAGCTTGAAGTTGGAGGAAGTAAGGATTATAGGGGATATGTTGCCCGTTTTAATATAAAATAAGTTTGTCATTCGTTGTGCGATATTTGTACCTTTTGTAACCTAATGATAGTGTTATTATCATTGTTGTAAATTGTGGTGCGAAGAGGCAAGGTCACCTTAGTGAATGGAAAGATTGTGATAAGGTATGTTAAGGCTAAACCATTCCTTCATTTTGGCATGATCTCGTAACTACATGTGTTTGATAACGAGGACATAAAGAGAAGTTCATATTCCTGAGTACATTTACCTAGTCTCATAAGTTACAGTATTCTCCCTTATCAGGACTTCATATTCAGTTTAATTTTGTCTTCTTTCAGCCAAGAGAGCAGAGAGTCTATCAATATTTCACCACTATCGAGCTATAATCGATGGGCAGGCCCTCATTGGGCAACCTCTGATCAGATGGTAACCACCATCGAGCTATAATCGATGGGCAGGCCCCTATTGGGCAACCTCTGATCAGATGGTAAGTTATATACCAAGTCTAATGTGGCCGAGCGCCTATGAGCAAGCCTAGAATGGCCGAGATACAAAGCCAAGTATGGCCGAGCGCCTACGAGCGAGCCTACTACGGCATAGCAGTTACAGATACCGAGCATTATAGGGCCAGACATCTATTTTACTTACTATATTGAGAGAGTTGAGTCAGTATCAACATGTAAGCATATCTTTAGATTATTTTTGACTCCCAGTTACTTTCAGTTATCATATTATCAGTTCAGTTGTAGCTTTAAGTTATTCTATTGTCTTACATACTCAGTACATTATTTCGTACTGACGTTCCTTTTGCCGGGGATGCTACATTTTATTCCTGTAGGTCCTGATAGACAGTTTGACAGACCCTCCCAGTCAAACATCAGCTTGGTTGGTAACCTCTACTTCCTTGGGTTACTGGGTCTAGTCCTTGGAGTCCATTTTATATATAGAGGTTTGATGGGTAGGTCGAGGCCCTTTCCCGACCATGATATAGTTCAGTTATCTCTAAAGGCTTGTAGACGAGTCCTGTATATTTTGTATATCACTGATGTTCATGGCGGCCTCATCAGCCTACACAGTTTATATATATACACACATATATATATATATATAGGGTATGTTTACCCCTTATATGAGAGAGATGATATTTCAGGTGATTCAGAGTATGGCCTCATCGACCTAAGTTGAGGGTTACCCGCCAGAGTTCACAATTACAGAATGGTACACTCGAGCCGAGTATGGCACCGGGTGCCGACCACGCCTTTTTAGGTTTGGGGCGTGACAAACTAATATTTGGGAGGATGTTTGCAGGTGTTTAATTTTGGTTATCGTGTGATATAATGAGTATTATATTGCAGGAGATAAGCTCTTAAATGGGCTCTTTGGATGACCAAAAATAGCGCCTTTTTGGACTCTTATTTAACTAAATTTTCTCTACTTGTATGGTTAATTATGCTATAGTTCATGTTAGAAATCATGCGTAGGCTATGTGCTTATTTGTTTGAGATATAATAGCGCTATTCTTACTGTTTCGAGTTGTTTGCCTTAATTGTAGTAAGATACTCAGTCATAATTCTTCATCCGCATATTATATCTTAGTCTCTTTACATTATTTGTTTGTAATATCACATGTTTTATTTTGCCTTCTAGATGTGATGCTGTTTGGGCTGAGTTCTATGAGATGTGAGCAATTAAGACTTGAGCGGTTGATGACTGATGGGGTCCATAGAGTCATGTTGTGAGTTATATTTGGATCGGGTTGCATGCTGCAACAGATTGATATTTTGATCGGGTTGCACGCCGCAACAGATTGGTATTTGGATCAGATTGCACGCCACAATGGTTATATTGATTATTGATTAGCGCTTGGGCCAGGATACGCTCCTCCGAAGTCTGATATTACAGTGAGCGCAAGCACAAAAAAATATATGCTTTGGTGAGGGGTATTTTTGCCAGGCATCCGTACAGTGCTGAGTGTGGTTATGTGTGATGGGGAGCGACACTTGTGCCAGGCACCATGAGTGTGCTAAGAGTAAGTGTACTTGATGATTTCACTGTGATGACATTGACTTGACATGTATATTTGATATGTCAGCATCGAGATGTATTTTTCTCATACTTGCTGGTAAATGAAATGTCTTTTTGTGTTGGACTTTGATTGTTATACTTGGAAAGCATTTCTAAATTTCCGTACTTGTGAACGAGCTGAACATGGTATCTTTGAGTTATTTATTTTTACTATTTTTATTATATCCTGGGTTGTTATTGATTATTGATGTTGGACACTAACTTTTCTTCCGAGCTCGTCACTGTTTTCAGCCCAAGATTATGTTTGTTACTTATTAGGTACATGGGTTCGGTTGTACTCATACAACACACTGTACTTCATTTGCAGATCTAGGTACTTCCAAGATCGGTGATTGCTAGATTTGCATTGGTACCAGCTTGTGGAGACTATGAGGTGGCTGCTATGTTATTCGTAAACCTTGAAGTTCTCTTCCATTTTTTTTGTGTTATCACTGATCTATCGTTCAAATAGTTGTATTGAAGATTTAGCCATGTATTTTGAGATTCTATAGTGCTCATGTACTCGTTGACACTAGATCTTCGGGATGGTTGTAGTAGTGTTATTGTTGTTTTTCTCAGTTATTTCATGTATTTCTGTTGTTGAGATTTTTAAGATCTGTTTTATTGAATTCATTGTTGTCACACCTCCTTTTTCCGCGCCCGGGAGGACGCAGGGGGAGTTTTTTCCAATTAAAGGACAATCGAAACGGGATTGGTTTAATTATTTCAGAGTCGCCACTTGGGAGATTTAGGGTGTCCCAAGTCACCAATTTTAATCCCGAATCGAGGAAAAAATAATGACTCTATATTACAGTCTGCGTACCAGAAATCCGGATAAGGAATTCTGTTAACCCGGGAGAAGGTGTTAGGCATTCCCGAATTCCGTGGTTCTAGCACGGTCGCTCAGCTGTTATATTCGGCTTATTTTTCTGATTTTTAAATACAATTATGAACCATGTGCAAATTTTATCTTTTAACCACTTTATTAATTATCATTATTAGGAATGTGAACGTCGCTTAAAACATGTCTTTGGATTGCGTCACATGAAATGCACCCGCAATCCGGAACATATCTTACTTGACGTTTTGGGATTTGGATTTGGGTCGCATGAAATGCACACCCTAAGTCTTAAGAAAATAAATTATTAAACACGCGCCTAAAAAGACTATCGCGTTATTATTTTTGGAAAGGCCACAGAATTCACTAAGCGGCCCTCCTGAATTCTAAGTAATTTAAAACAAGTATTTACTGAGGGCCCCGCAATCTGTGTTTTTATTCGGCGAGGCTCATCTCATTCTTATTTTTAAAGGATATCCTATAGCAACTACGTTTCTTGTCGTGTTTGTCTCTATCAATCGAAAGCAGTAGATAATCCTGATTAATTAATGCTTGCAAGTTATTTTATGACAGAATTCGGAAATGCTAAAATCAGGAACAAGGCTGCGCGCACAGTCAGTCGAATAAGTAGTCATGAGCCCAAATTCAACCCATGCGTGATGGGTCAAACCTGGGCCCCTGCTTGCTCGAAGCAGGCCGGCTAGGCCTGTTTTGGTCTGAACTCGACCTTTACGGGGTTGATATTGCAAGTTTGGTATTCTTTGTCTTAACAGGTGGTTTACTAGTTATATGAGACCATCAATCCGAAAAAGGAAGAACTTAATCCAGGATGTACAGTGTTCATACTTGGTATACATATCAACATATACTGCAAAGTAAACTAGAATCTGAAATGCAACATATCTCATTGAACATATTATCACCTATCAGCATACATATGTAAGCTACCATTTAGCTAACTTATATTAATATACATTAGGCATATAGGCTGCTTCGATTGTCAATACAAGAATGAAAATTATCATACAATACATGATATCTAATATAACAGTATATATATGAAAATCAACTTCAAGTCTTTTTCCTTTCTTTTGCATTCATGCTCAATGTTCTAATTACATTTGATAATGCCTTGGTTGTGTACCTGATGTAGAGGAACAGAAGAAGAAGGAAAAGGGTCAGCTGAGTAGCACACAGCAAACAACAGCAATCAGCAGATTCACAGCAACAACACAGCAACAAACAACCAGCCAATAATGATGAAGCTCAGCAAAGAGTCGAACAACAAATGGACAATCCCAGTAAAACAGAGGAGGAAATAACAGCCCAGAATGTTGAATGTAACAGCAACAGAAATCCAATGACCACAAGAAAACTTGGCAAACGACAGAAAAAGCAAAGCCACGAAGACAACCTGATCAAACTGGATTCTTACACAGTTTCTTCTAGGCAATACTCCTTCACAATGTTCTGAAATTTATTCCTGTTTTTTTCCTTTTCCAGTTTTCTTACTCATAGACTCTCTCAAGACTCGAAAAATCAACCCACTTTTCTAACGGATGGTCTCCTCTTTTATAGCCTAACCTTAACACTTTACAGTCTGTTTTACAACTCAAAATTGCCCCCCCCATGTTGCTTTTCCACTCACTTGTTTTAAATAACCAAGCCCCCATGAAATCCCTGACAGCCCCTCTCTCTTTTTGGTTGTTAAAGTGTACTGATCACTTGTTTTTTTAAACAAAGTATGGGCAGTAGGAATATAATCTGACAGCACATGCTGTCCGATTATTTTAATTCCTTAAAGCAAACCATACACATGCTGCCCACAGTCCAAACCAAATGGCATTGTGTTTAAAAACCAAAATCTGAATCTGCCATTATAACCTTTCCCCTAGATGTTCTTTTAATTTAATTTGAACAAAATCAACAGGCAATACAATTCAGTTCCTAATGAGACTCAAATACGATCACAGCAGAAATAAGCAATACGAATCAAGTTGTTACCATTAACGATTGAAACTAATTGACGACATATATCGACTCGACTATATTAATCGTAACACATAACAATCAATCGTTCATATAAACAACATGTATAGAGTCCCGAATGACCTCAGATAAATTTGTTCAAACACTGGGAACTTATATGAATTAAACTCGCTTGACGATTAATCTAATTGATGAACACGTATATCACAGGGTATATTCAGAACACAAACAGAAGACAATTGGCCAAATAAAAGGCCTTTAACAGAGATGGAAGAAATCCGAATGAAAAATAACAAAATAACAAACAAACACAAAGAAATATGCTGACAACTTAATTAGAACCAAACAAAGAGAAAAGGAAACTTACTGAAAAAGTTTGAAATCAAACGGACTCAAATCAAACTCGACTTCGAACTTTTGAGGCCGAACAAACTTTAATCAGGGTGTTCTCACATGAGAACACCTTGATTAAGGTCTATTAGACCTCAAACCTATGTCCAAACCGGCCGGATTCCCCAAGTGCATGTGTTCTAAAGTCTGGATTTCCAGATCTGGATTTTTGGGAGTTGTGGGTAGATTCGGACCAAACCAAGTTTGGTTTGGTCACGAGGAAGGTCAGGGGAGTGTCTGGTATGAAGATGGGATGATTTGGCATAGATCCGGGTTTGACTCAAATCTTCAAATGAAGATTCGAGACGAACGAAAGTGATTCGAGGTTCGTGGTTAGTGGATTCGTGTTCAGGGTGGTTGGATGCTTTAGAGGTGTGAAGGGGGTGGTCACCGGCGTTCGTGCCGCCGGGTTTTGGTAGAAAGGAAACCAGGGCGGCGTTAGGGTTTGGGGGTTTCAGGGTTCGGGGAAGGAGATGACTGAAAGGGGGGGTTCGGATAGGGGGTGCGGGGTAAAGGGTCAAGTTTATATATGGAAGGGGAAGAGAGATTGGAGCCGTTAGATCAAGTGATCTGAACGGCTTAGATCTATTGGTGGGTAACAGGACGGGGTCGTTTGGTATGGGAACGGGGTCGTTTTGGTTTAGGTGAGGGGTTGGGTTAAACCGGCTAAATAGGTCGGGTCATGAGGGAACCAGGGACCGTTGGATCAATGAGGTTGGACGGCTCAGATTCAACTTGCCTGAAACGGCGTCGTTGAGGTGAGTTGGACAACCTGATCTGGACCGTTCCTTTGAATCAGATCAACGGCTTCAAATGGGGACGCCGATACGACGTCGTTTGAGTCCGTGCCTGGGCAGGCTGGGTTTGGACCGGGTCAGATCGTTGGTTTGGGCCTGTTTTTGTCTTATTTTTTGGGCCCAACTGATTTCAACTTCTTTTGTTTTCCAATTTAAAATAAAAATAAAAATAAAAATAATTAATAAAACAAATGAAATTAAAACAAATAACAATATGGCATTTCAACATAATTATCATACCAAGTAAGTTAAATCACAACCTAAAACGGACGATGCATGTATATTTATATTTTTTTTTGAATTTTCTCTTAACGCCACATATATTTTTTGTATTTTTGTTTGATAAGGACTAGATGCAAAATGGACAGACTCACAAACGACTAACAACACATGTCACGGAAAGATCGAAAAATTGTACAGCGAAATCATTTGTCACTATTTTTATTTTCTTTTGGAGCGATTGCTCGTAAAGCAAAAATCACGTGCTTACAGCTGCCCCTCTTTGCACGAAGACACGAAGGGTTTTCGCGCAAAGATAAGCGAGCGATTTTTGCCCGTCCGAATACTCCGTGTGAAGCATTTTTTGAAAAAGATTTGACCGAACCTTTGCTTCAGAGGTTTCCTACATATCCTGGGCTGAAACAGGAATCAGGTCAATGTAGTTCGGGAAATTTTGGTAGCTGGGACTACCGTGTGACTGTATTGCTTGCTGTTGTTGTGCGCTGTTGTATGCTGCTGTAGGATGCTACTGCTCAACCGATCTCCCTGTTACATTGCTCTAAAAGGAAAACAAGAAGCTAAGCTAAACTGAGGATCCTGAAATCTCATCCATCTTCGACTTGTTCTTGTTGCCTTGCTTTCTTGTCGGCTATCGCTTTCCTCCGATGCCTCTATTTTGTGAACTTGGAGATGATGCTGGTCCTTCACCTTTTCTGAATGTCAGTTCTCATCACTTTGCTTGATTTGCTGGGGACACGGCTTTCTTCTTTAAATCTTCCAATGGTTTCTTCAGTGGTATGGCTTTCCATCAGAATTGTTATACTGGGCATGCTACAACGTTCCCAAACTACTTCTTTTGAGACGCGTTCATTTTTCCTTTTGAATTGCGCGCTTGCCTCTGCAGTTGCCTGCTTCTTGGTGCTGGGGATTTTATTGTTTTTCCTGCTTGGGGCTCTCTGTTGTAACCTTCCGTCTTCAGGTGGGGCTACTGATTCCAAACTCTAGAGCTAAAAGTATTCCCGCATTGTACTGGTGGGCGACCTAGAACTTAAATGTATTCCCGCATTATACTGGTGGGCGACCTAGAACTTAAAATGTATTCCCGCATTATACTGGTGGGCGACCTAGAACTTAAAATGTATTCCCGCATTATACTGGTGGGCGACCTAGAACTTAAATGTATTCCCGCATTATACTGGTGGGCGACCTAGAACTTAAAATGTATTCCCGCATTATACTGGTGGGCGACCTAGAACTTAAATGTATTCCCGCATTATACTGGTGGGCGACCTAGAACTTAAAAGTATTCCCTCATTATACTGGTGGGCGACCTAGAACTTAAATGTATTCCCGCATTATACTGGTGGGCGACCTAGAACTTAAATGTATTCCCGCATTATACTGGTGGGCGACCTAGAACTTAAAAGTATTCCCGCATTATGCTGGTGGGCGACCTAGAACTTAAATGTATTCCCGCATTATACTGGTGGGCGACCTAGAACTTAAATGTATTCCCGCATTATACTGGTGGGCGACCTAGAACTTAAAAGTATTCCCGCATTATGCTGGTGGGCGACCTAGAACTTAAATGTATTCCCGCATTATACTGGTGGGCGACCTAGAACTTAAATGTATTCCCGCATTATACTGGTGGGCGACCTAGAACTTAAAAGTATTCCCGCATTATACTGGTGGGCAACCTAGAACTTAAATGTATTCCCGCATTATACTGGTGGGCGACCTAGAACTTAAATGTATTCCCGCATTATACTGGTGGGCGACCTAGAACTTAAATGTATTCCCGCATTATACTGGTGGGCGACCTAGAACTTAAAAGTATTCCCGCATTATACTGGTGGGCGACCTAGAACTTAAATGTATTCCCGCATTATACTGGTGGGCGACCTAGAACTTAAATGTATTCTCGCATTATACTGGTGGGCGACCTAGAACTTAAAAGTATTCCCGCATTATGCTGGTGGGCGACCTAGAACTTAAATGTATTCCCGCATTATACTGGTGGGCGACCTAGAACTTAAATGTATTCCCGCATTATACTGGTGGGCGACCTAGAACTTAAAAGTATTCCCGCATTATACTGGTGGGCGACCTAGAACTTAAATGTATTCCCGCATTATACTGGTGGGCGACCTAGAACTTAAATGTATTCCCGCATTATACTGGTGGGCGACCTAGAACTTAAATGTATTCCCGCATTATACTGGTGGGCGACCTAGAACTTAAATGTATTCCCGCATTATACTGGTGGGCGACCTAGAACTTAAATGTATTCCCGCATTATACTGGTGGGCGACCTAGAACTTAAATGTATTGAAATTGCTTTCCCGTTCTTCCGAGAAAATTTTCGACAATTGGCAGAAAATTTTCTGCCCCGGTTTTTGGTGACTTCCATGGCGGTGCATCTTGCTGCCATCATCAATCCTTTGTTTTCCTGCAGCAGACAAAAGGATTTAATCAGTTTTAATCGTGGTGGTAGAGGGTGCCTTTCTGGCGAGCAATTTTTCTCTCTTCCCATTTTCTTGCTCTTTGTCCCCATAATTGGTTGGCGGGCAAAGTTGCCTGTTGGGGGTCTCTAGCCTGCTGGGGATTGGTTTTCAATTTATCCCCTTTTCTGCTTTCTTTTAAAACACATGATGTGGGAGTCTGCTTCTAACTCCCGAAACCACTCCCTTTTGGAGCTTACTTCTTCCAACATTTCCGAGCACAATCCCTGCATTGCCTGGGGCCAGCCTTTAAGACTGTTTGTATTATCCTGCATTGGATGAATTCCCCTTCGGTTTCTGGTAGTAAGCTTTGACAAATCCTTCAAAGACACATTTTTTAGGAAAAGAAATAAAGATATGGAAAAGAGAAAATCTTTCTGAACCAATATTTTGTGGGAGGAGACAATCAAAAGAACTTATCTGGAGGACACAACTGGTCTCCGTGATCATGACGTGCACCATAGATTCCCGACCCAGTCTATTTGTATCAATCGATTTGCCGAATGGTCTGACTTGCTGGGGATGATAAGTGACTGTCCATGCTGTTGCAAATGTGGTAGCTTTTGTTGATTCGTCTTGTCGCCTCATAGTGCCCTTCGAGGGGTTTTCACTAATGAGACTCTCTCTTTTCTCTCATCTCCCGGCGCCTTATGGTGCCTGCGAAGGTTTTCACCAATAAGACTCTCTCATTTCATATCCCTCATCTTACATCGCCTTTCGGTGCCTGTGAAGGTTTTCACCGATAAGACTCTCTCATTTTATTTCTTTCGAGAATCCGGTGTGTTGTAGATACGACCCTCTCTTCCGGGGATTCTTTTGACTATCAACTCATTCCCAGTCTTACGATCCTTTTCTTTGCTGGGGATCAGTGTATTATTCTCGGCCTTATTTGCCGGATTTGGCATCTCTCGAACATTGATTGGGAGGTCTTTTGGATGTCGATGTTGGTTTTGGTGTGGGATTGAAGAAAGGCTATAAAATGAAAACAACTTGAAGGGTGATGTGCTACAACTTTTGGAATCAAACCTTTGTTGGAACTTAAAACATAACCTCTGCCCCAGTTTTCTTGCTTGGGGGATTTATTTTTTTACGCTTATGTTGAGTTACGTGCGTTACGCACATTGTGATACATTGTGCACACTATGTACATTATGCATCCTATATTTGCTATGATGCACACTATGACCGAGCTGTGAGGCGCCTACGTATCCTCTTTGAGGAATCAGGTCAAACGTAGTTCCCACGGTTTTATATTCCTTGATTTTTCTTTTCTTTTTTTCATGTCTTTTTCTTTTCTTTTCTTTTCTTTTTCTTTTCTTTTTTTTTTCTTTTTTTTTTCGTATCTTTCCCATTAGTGATTCCAAAAGAGGGGTATTGAAAGAATTTGCTTAAGGCTCAAAGGGGGAAGCAAGGGTTAAACAGTGTTTGGGTAGAAGAAAGAATTGCCTCCGTCATCTCATTATCCAATAAATGCCAAATACAAACAAACAAACCGAATAATTGCCATAATTAAAGAAATTACGCATAATATCTCTTGACTGCATCTGAATTGATAGCCATGTCGACACATCTACCTTCGACATCTGTCAAACACAAAGCACCGTTGGACAATATTCTGGTCACGATATAAGGCCCTTGCCAATTTGGGGCGAATTTGCCTTTTGCCTCGACCTGATGTGGGAGGATCTTCTTTAATACCAACTGTCCTACTTCAAACTTCCTGGGGCGCACCTTCTTATTATACGCTCTTGCCATTCTCTTCTGATACAGTTGACCATGGCACACTGCTGCCAATCTTTTCTCATCTATCAGGCTCAACTGTTCCAAGCGAGCTTTGATCCATTCATCATCATCAATTCCGGCTTCAGCGACAATTCGGAGGGACGAAATTTCGACCTCCGCTGGTATCACGGCCTCAGTTCCATACACCAACAAATAAGGAGTTGTGCCTATGGAAGTCCAGACGGTAGTGCGGTAACCCAACAAAGCAAAGGGTAATTTCTCGTGCCATTGTCTGGACCCTTCCACCATTTTTCGCAGTATCTTCTTGATATTCTTATTGGCTGCTTCGACTGCTCCATTTGCCTTAGGACGATATGGGGTGGAATTGCGGTGTGCAATCTTGAATTGTTGGCATACCTCTCTCATCAAGCTGCTATTAAGATTCGCACCGTTATCCGTGATGATCACTTTTGGGATCCCAAATCTACAGATGATATGGGAGTGAACAAAGTCCACCACTGCCTTCTTAGTTATTGATTTGAAGGTTTTAGCCTTAACCCATTTGGTGAAGTAATCAATGGTCACTAGAATGAACCTATGACCGTTGGACGCTGCTGGCTCGATGGGCCCAATGACATCCATGCCCCATGCTACAAACGGCCAGGGTGCTGACATCGTATGCAACTCTGTTGGCGGAGAGTGAATCAAGTCTCCATGTATTTGGCATTGATGGCATTTCCTCACGAAAGTGATACAGTCGTGTTCCATGGTGAGCCAATAACACCCTGTTCGAAGGATTTTTCTTGCCAATACATATCCACTCATGTGTGGCCCACAAACTCCAGTATGTACTTCTGCCATAACTGTCGTTGCCTGCCCGGCATCTATGCATCTCAACAATCCCAAATCCGGGGTTCTTTTGTACAATACCCCTCCACTGAGGAAGAAACCATTCGACAACCGCCGAAGGGCTCTTTTTTGGTCTCCAGAGGCATGTTCTGGATATATCCCCATCCTGAGGTATTCTTTGATATCATGAAACCAGGGTTCGCCATCCGCTTCTTCTTCTATGGCATTACAGTAGGCGTGCTGATCACGGACTTGGATGTGCAGAGGATCAACATACATTTTGTCAGGGTGGTGCAGCATTGATGCTAAGGTGGCTAAGGCATCCGCAACCTCATTGTGAACTCTCGGGATGTGTTTGAACTTTACCGATCGAAATTGCTTGCTCAGATCATGCAAGCATTGTCGGTATGGTACGAGTTTTAGATCTCGTGTTTCCCATTCTCCCTGAATTTGATGTATCAAGAGGTCCGAGTCTCCCAAGACCAAGACGTCTTGGACATCCATGTCGGCAGCCAGGCGCAGACCCAGAATGCAAGCCTCATATTCGGCCATATTGTTGGTGCAATAGAAGCGCAGTTGAGCCGTAACAGGATAATGCCGTCCTGTTTCAGAAATGAGTACTGCCCCTATTCCAACCCCTTTTGCGTTTGCAGCTCCATCGAAGAAAAGCTTCCAACCCGGTTCCTCGGGTAATTCCAACTCATTCGTATGCATCACCTCTTCGTCAGGAAAATACGTTCTTAAGGGCTCGTATTTTTCATCAACAGGATTCTCTGCCAAATGGTCTGCCAGTGCCTGGGCTTTCATGGCCGTCCTTGTCACGTAGATGATATCAAATTCTGTGAGCAGAATTTGCCATTTTGCCAACCTCCCCGTGGGCATAGGTTTCTGAAAGATATACTTCAATGGGTCCAAGCGGGATATGAGATAAGTAGTATATGAAGACAGGTAGTGTTTCAACTTCTGAGCTACCCAAGTTAGGGCGCAGCACGTTTTCTCGAGTTGAGTGTACTTGACCTCATGTACTGTGAATTTCTTGCTAAGATAGTAGATGGCCTGCTCCTTCCTTCCTGTGTCATCATGTTGCCCCAGTACACAACCAAATGAATTTTCCAAGACCGTCAGGTAAAGGATTAGGGGCTTCCCGGGCTTAGGCGGGACCAATACGGGTGGATTAGACAGATACCCTTTGATTTGGTCGAAAGCCTCCTGACACTCTGTCGTCCAACCTACTGCAGCATCCTTTCTCAGTAGCCGAAATATGGGCTCACACGTTGCTGTGAGTTGAGCGATGAACCTGCTGATGTAATTGAGTCTACCCAGCAAACTCATTACCTCTGTTTTGTTCCTTGGCGGTGGCAAGTCTCGGATGGATTCAATTTTGGATGGGTCTAACTCAATCCCCCGTCGACTGACGATGAATCCTAGCAACTTTCCTGATGGAACCCCGAATGCGCATTTGGCCGGGTTAAGCTTGATATCATACCTCCGGAGTCTTTGGAAAAATCTCCTTAGGTCTGCCACATGGTCCTCCTGACGCCAAGATTTGATGATCACATCATCGACGTACACCTCTATTTCTTTGTGTATCATGTCATGAAACACAGCAGTCATTGCTCGCATGTACGTTGCCCCGGCGTTCTTTAACCCGAACGGCATTACCCGATAGCAGTAGGTTCCCCATGGCGTAATAAACGCTGTCTTCTCAGCATCCTCTTCGTCCATTAGGATCTGATGATAACCCACATAGCAATCCACAAAGGATCCGATCTCGCGCCCAGCGCAATTATCGATCAGGATATGAATGTTGGGTAACGGGAAATTGTCCTTGGGACTTGCTTTGTTGAGGTTGCGGTAGTCGACGCACACCCTGATTTTTCCATCCTTCTTTGGGACTGGTACCACATTGGCCAGCCACTCGGGATATCGAGTGACCCGAATGACCTTCGATTGCAACTGCTTGATCACTTCTTCTTTGATTTTTACACTCATTTCTGTTTTAAATTTACTTAGTTTTTGCTTGACCGGAGGGTATGCCGGGTCAGTGGGTAGTTTGTGAACCACTAAATTGGTGCTCAATCCAGGCATATCATCATATGACCATGCAAAAATATCTTTGAATTCCCTGAGAGTTTCGATCAATTCTGCTTTGACATTCGGCTCAATGTGGATACTAATTTTGGTCTCTTGGATGTTATTAGCGTCTCCTAGGTTCACAGCCTCAGTGTCATTTAGGTTAGGCTTGGGTTTCTCTTCAAATTGGCACAGTTCTCGGTTTATTTCTTCGAAGGCTTCCCCTTCGTCACCTTCGGATTCATTATCACAAACGACCTCTTGCATCATTGAGTCAGATTCAAATTGATTTATTAGACTAGGTCGAAGATCCGATGTGCATGCCATGTCATTAGGACCAGTAAAAAGAGAACTGTTCAGAAAGAAAAAGAACAAAACAAGAAATTAAAATGGGACAAAAGAAAAGAACTTTATTAAATTTGCAGGATAAAAAGGGTTCACACTTTTACAAAACGAAAGTAAAATTTGGATTACACCCTTGAATAATCCGATCAAACAAATAAACAAACAAAACATTAATCAAAGCCTACTACCAAGACTCCCCTCGGACAGGAAGAGGAGTAACCGTCCAATTGTTGGTCTTGGCCTCAGGCCCCACAAATTTTATCTCTGCTCTGCTGGAACCCTCTCCAGCTTCCACCATACTGACATCCGCGAATAGTCTCTCAAAACTCTGATTCAGGTCTTCACTTATGCCGATCAAAGGTCCTCGAATCTTTGGGATCGCTGACCCCTTGGCACTAGCTTTAACAAAAGACCTTGAGAGGCGTGGCACTGGTTTAGGCAGAAACCAGACTCTCTTCTTCATTTTTCGTGCTTGCTTCCTGTCTGCTGCGGTTGGTTTGAACCCCAACCCGAAAGTTTCCAGATTCTTAGGAAGGGAGACAGGTTGGACTATCCCTTGAAGTTCAACTCCCAGGCCTTTTCCCGGCACAAACCCATTACCCAGCATTTCTGATATCATCATGACTGTTGCGGCAGCTACCCTAGGGTGCGGGATGATTTCTCCTTCAGAAATTTTGTTGGCCGACCCTGTATCGAGAATCTGGTAGACCCAGGGACCCTTGTCATCAGTGGTCTCTATGAAAGGCACAATGGTTCCGCCCATGGTGCATGTTGTATCCTCGCCGTGCAACACGACCTCTTGTCTTTCCCACTCGAACTTCACTGTCTGATGTAGGGTGGAAGGCACCGCTTTAGCTGCGTGAATCCAGGGTCGTCCTAACAGCAAGTTGTAAGATACCGTGGCGTCCAATACCTGGAATTCCATGGTAAACAGGACCGGGCCAATGGTTAGTTCAAGTACAACATCCCCCACAGTGGCTGTTCCGTTTCCGTCAAACCCTCGGACACAGATGCTATTCTTCCGGATTCTTCCACGGTCAATCTTTAACTGGTCCAGGGTGGATAATGGACAAATATTGGCGCTTGAGCCGTTATCCACCAATACTCGAGTTACTACCGAGTCTTCACATTTGACAGCTAGGTATAGAGCTTTGTTATGCTCCGTACCTTCCACTGGCAGGTCATCATCTGAGAATGTTACCCTGTTTACCTCGAAAATCTTGCTGGCAATGGTTTCCAGGTGGTTTACAGAAATCTCACTGGGTACATGGGCCTCGTTCAATATCTTTAACAGGGCCCGGCGATGTTCCTCGGAATGGAGGAGTAATGACAATAGTGAGATCTGGGCGGGTGTTTTTCTCAGCTGCTCGACCACAGAATAGTCTTGCACTTTCATTTTCCTCAGGAAGTCTTCAGCCTCCTCTTCTGACACTGGCTTCTTGGTTGCCACTGGGTTGGTTTTTCTTAACTCCACTGGAGCAAAACATCGACCTGATCGAGTCAGCCCTTGCGCTTCACAACTGACTTCTTCCACCTATTTTCCTTGGTACGTCACCATTGTTTTTTCATATTTCCAGGGCACAGCCCTGCTGTCAAGCATTGGCAGTTGGACCACCGGCTTTATGGTCACCCGTTCTCCACATACCCCTTTCAACATGACTACCGGTGTGGGCAGGATCCCTGGTATTACCAACTTGCTTGGCTCGGGTTTGCTTGCTATGACGGACGGGCTCTTCCCCCATATTACTACCGGCTTGATGCCTTCTTCCTGCGACTGTACATTTGTTCCTCCACTGGTTAAGACTTCTTTTGGGGCAGCCTGGATCATCATCACTGTTTGTGAGGGTTTTCTTAATTCTCCTCCCTCACACACCAACTCAATCATGTGAGTTTCGTGGTGCACTGGCAGTGGGTTTTGGTTGATGTTAGGAGCCTCCGGTGTCTGGACCTCGATCTTATTGGTGTCAATAAGATCCTGTATGGCATGCCTTAACTTCCAGCACTTCTCGGTGTCGTGCCCGAGCATCCCTGAACAGTATTCACAACTGATTGAACGATCCAAATTCTGAGGCGGGGGATTTGGTTCCCGAGTATGGACAGGACTAACCAAACCTAATTGCCGCAGCTTGTGGAACACAGCGGTGTAGGTTTCTCCCAGTTCGGTGAAGGTTCTTTGCTTCCGCAACCTGTCATTTCTGGCATCTGGATTTCCCCGGAAACCTGCCCCTGAAGGATTTCTATATGCCCTTGGTGGAGGGCAAGTGTTTTGTGGTGGTGCATATATGTTCTGGGGAGCCGGTGTGCGCCATTGTGGGCGAACCGGAGGCTGAGTGTATACCTGGGCTTGGTGTACGGAACAATGTGGTTCCCGAGGTGGATAGAAATTTTGTGGTGGGTTGTATGGGTAGTTTGACCTGTGAGGCCTGGGTTGGTTGTAGTGCGGCCTGCCAGCCCTGGACCAACTGCCTGCCTCGATCGTGGCAACCTCTTCTTTCTTTCTTCTTAACGCACCTCCCGTGCTGCTTTGAATAGCCTGGGTTGTGGCCTTAAGTGCCGAATAGTTTAAGATCTTGTCCGACCTCAAACCTTCTTCTATCATGACCCCTATTTTGACCACCTCGTTGAAAGATTTTCCAACCGTTGTCACCAAGTGACCAAAGTAGGTTGGATCCAATGTCTGCAAAAAGTAGTCTACCATCTCTCCCTCTCTCATGGGAGGATCGACCCTAGCTGCTTGTTCTCTCCAGCGGAACCCGAACTCGCGAAAACTTTCCCCGGGTTTCTTCCCAGTTCTCAGTAACGTGAGACGGTCAGGAACTATCTCCAGATTGTACTGGAAATGACCTGCAAAAGCCTGCGCCAGGTCATCCCACTTGTACCACCTGCTGAAATCCTGCCTGGTATACCATTCCAGTGCAGATCCGCTCAAACTTTGGCCGAAATAAGCTATCAAAAGCTCATCCTTGCCTCCTGCCCCTCTCATTTTGCTACAGAATCCCCGCAAATGTGCCATGGGATCACCGTGCCCTTCATATAAATCAAACTTGGGCATCTTGAACCCAGCCGGGAGTTGGACATCTGGGAAAGGGCACAGATCTTTGTATGCCACGCTGACTTGATTGCCCAACCCGTGTAAGTTCCTGAAGGACTGCTCCAGGCTTTTGAACTTTCTTAACACTTCATCCTGTTCAGGGGCCTTAACCGGCTTCTCAACCTCTGCCGGTATTTCCAAATGGGGATTGTAAGCCTGTGGTTCCGGTGCGTGGAATGTAGGCTCAGGGGGATAGTATTGTGTATCGTGAGCCTGGAACAATGGCTCACTGGTCGTTCGCTGCAAAGGGGCTGATGCAGGTCCCACAAAAATGGGAATATTGGGTGTTGGGAGAGGTTGATGGGGTGGTGGAGCTTGAGAATCATGAGGGCTTCTTTCTTGATGATAGAGGGGATTTGGGCGGCTTGTGGAAGGGCCAGAATGAGGGTACTCCGGCACGTGTCCCACTGTCTCAGGGCTCTTTTGCGTTTTGGCCTGGGCTAGCTGCATTGCATGCATCTCTAGTCCCATCCTTTCAATCTTTTCCATTGCCTCTTTTAGCAACTGGCTCATCGGCCTTTCTTCCTCATTACTATTCTCTGAAGTAGTCATGCTTGTTGCTACCGGTCCTTTGGATCTGGTTTGGTATGAATGTGTTGCCAGAATTCTTTAACAACAAACTGTCTGATGTCAGACAACAACAAACTGATGTTAGTGTTAGAGCTTAACAGATTTGATCATAACACATAGAGGATGCAATGCACCTAAGCAGTTAACCGTTTCTACATGCTTTGCTTCAATCCACATGCGTCATCCCGGTTTGTTCATTCGTCTCTTTAAAGTATTTTGCGAAACCCTGCGTTTTATTCTATTTACATTTTTTATTTATTTATTGAAAGCGGTCGAATCTTATGGGGATTGCCTACGTATCACGTCCCCGCGTGAATCAGACCAGGCGTAGTTCTGCCTTAAAGCAAAGACACACAGTAATTCTTCTGGAGTCACTTAATTTCATTATCAAAATTTGCTATTACACAGTACTTAAATAAAAATAGCAGAAGTACAGACTCCACAGTTTTAAACTTGGTTTGATGAAAAGAAAACAACATATGGAAAAACAACCAAAGCCAAATAAACAGGACTCGACCAAAACTAATTCTCCAATTTAAGGGCCCGCGAGGCATCATTCGGCCTTTCCGCGGCTCTAGGTGTAAGGTCTCTTTGCAGGTTCTTCAACTCGCTCATAATCCGGCGGACGCAGCCCATGATGGAAACAAGGAGGGTCTTCCGAGGTGTTTGCTCACATGCCAAGCATTTCATGTAGATGTAATGCCCTATTTCATCAATCCTTGCTCGGATGTCATCTCTTTCACTGAGCAACTGCCTGATTTGTTGGTTTTTTAACCCCAGTGCCTGAGCATCGTCAGCAATTCGATCCTGAAACAACCCCATTTGTCTTTCCATGCAGGCCATTGCATCATAGCACTGTCTTCTGTCGGCCTGGGCGTCTCGTGCTTGTTTGACGATCCGATCATGTAGAGTGGAGCTCGTTTCCCTTAATATTCTGACGCTCATTTCATAATCCCTTATGACCTGTTGCAAATGCTGCTTCCGGGCCATTGCGTACTTTGCCCCTCTGACCTTCATCCTTGTTATGCAAGCTCTTGATTGTTCTAATTCTTCTTGGCCTTGGATGACCTGATTTCTCAAACTTGCTATCAATCTTTCATCAGAGCGACGCTTCTGTCGGTCAACGTTACTCTTACTGGCTTGGCGAAGGCGGGCCTTCAAGGTTTGGTTTTCTTGGGCTAACTTGTTTGTTTCAGCCTGCTCCGAGGCGACTAGCACATTGTTCTCAAATACAAGCCTTTCAACTTGTTGCTTTAGCTTCCCGATTTCGACCCGGTAACCTTTCTCCCTTTTTAACCATCCCCATTGCTCTTGTGAATCATTGGTGAAGTGTTGGACGTGGGCCCTTTTAGCAGGTCTTTGCCGAGTCTGAAACCTTCTTTCGAACCAAGCATCGTACTTTGGGTCTACCTCACCTTTAGCTAGCTCTCGTACCATGGTTTTGGGCTCCAAGAATCTACATTCATGCCACAGTTTTCTAATCTTCCCCTCGGGGAATATGACTCCCGGGCTTAATTCCAAGGCATGCTTGCTCAGATTTTCATCATTAAGGACTACTTGAAACCTGCCCAGTTGTCGTAATACCCGATGAGGGGCATATGGCTGGATGCTGCGAAGCCCCATTAAGAGAACATGACATTCTTCAGCCGACATGTAGATAACCTCAGTATCAGTCAACCAACCAAATGCCCATTCAATTTGGTCAGATGTTGTTGACCTTAACCGTGTAAACCATTCTTCGACACCTTCAGGAAATCTGGCACCTGTCATGCGCTCCTTGAATCCGCTGATACAGTTCCTCTCGGTCAACCCGTGGTTCATGTATCCTACTCGGTGATGGAGGTGTTCCTGCATCCATAGCTGAAGTAACAGGTTGCAACCTTGGAAGAACTTGCCTCCTTCTCGGCATATAGTCAGAGCCCGGTAGATTTCGGACAAAATTAAAGGAACCACGGTACTATTGGTTCTTTTGATTGCCACGTCGGCCATCCCTACCAGACCTATCTCTATCTTTTTGTCCTTCCTTGGGCAGACCATGACTCCCAAGAATGCTGTGATGAAAGCCAAAGTACGTCTTGCTTCCCATTTGTTTCTGTTCCCGCCGTGAGTTAGCCCAAGGTTCGGTTCCTCGAAACCCTGCGGGGTCCCGTACCGCTGATACAAGAAATGGAGATCACAACACCCTCTCGACAAATCGTCATGTTGTACCTTCCGACTAATGCTTAGTAGATCCAGAAATGCATGCGGGGACACTGGCCTTGGCGAAAGCAAATATTGCCCTCTTAACTTCTCATTCAATCCCGTATACCCGGCAACTTCCTCAAGTGTCGGTGAAAGTTCGAAATCAGCAAAACGGAATACATTGCAGGTGGGGTCCCAAAATGGTATTAGAGCTTCAAGAATATCTGTCCTCGGCTCAACACCCAACAAATTTACAAAACCTCCCAATATTCTTCCTATTACCCCTTTGCTATCGGCTTCCAAGTCATTCCA
Organism: Nicotiana tabacum; assembly: GCF_000715075.1. NCBI lineage: Eukaryota > Viridiplantae > Streptophyta > Magnoliopsida > Solanales > Solanaceae > Nicotiana > Nicotiana tabacum. The sequence goes on from NC_134097.1 coordinate 57,269,446, forward strand.
CCACATGTGGAGTTGTAGAGGGACCTCGCTGAGGGCTGAGAATGGTTCATTTTGCTCTGTGTTCATCCTGCACACTTATTAGGGTGACCTTTTAGGTGAAAACAAAAACCTTTATTTTGCCTCTAACCAAAATCTTTGGACAAAAACAAAAAAAAATTATTTATATACATGTGTATACATATATACATATATGCTTTATGGTATATCTTTTTGGTAAAAATGGAAAAAGAGTTGGACCCGATGAGGGTTGCCTACGTATTTTTTTTATATATATATATATATATATATAATTTTTTTGTAAAATTTTCCCAACATTCAAAACCGGTCATCATGCATGTTTGAAGCAAATAAATGCACAAGCAGTGAGTAGGATGCATCAGGATGACCCTTTTCTATTTCAGGTTGCTATTCCTAGACGGACCCAACCCCTGTGTTGAGTCCCCTAAGTCAAATGCACGTGATGCAAATAAACGCTCCTACTAGGGATCCGACATGTGGCTTTGTTATACTAGGTTCAGAACCTGGGTGTTTGTTCTAGACCTGGCTTACCCGAGCGGACAGCTCGAGCCGAGGGGGGGCAGCGTACCGGGAATACAGAAGCTTCACCGGCTTAGCAACTTATCCGAACCTCGTTCTAAATTGGGATTTGACACTATACAGAAAAGAAGTCATACGAAGAATGCCCTTCTTCATGATTTAGACGACTCAGAAAGTATAGGGGTTTCGGCACAGTTTATATACAGTTCAAATAATATCAAAGCGGTAAAAGCAGCATTTAACACATTAGGCTCAAACATGTAAAAATCAGATAATAGATAAAGCCAAATAATAACAATTATTTTAAGCTCGAATTCTTAACCCTGAACCAGTGGTTCTGGGTCCATAGTCCCCAGCAGAGTCGCCAGAGCTGTCACACCTCCTTTTTCCGCGCCCGGGAGGACGCAGGGGGAGTTTTTTCCAATTAAAGGACAATCGAAACGGGATTGGTTTAATTATTTCAGAGTCGCCACTTGGGAGATTTAGGGTGTCCCAAGTCACCAATTTTAATTCCGAATCGAGGAAAAAATAATGACTCTATATTACAGTCTGCGTACCAGAAATCCGGATAAGGAATTCTGTTAACCCGGGAGAAGGTGTTAGGCATTCCCGAATTCCGTGGTTCTAGCACGGTCGCTCAGCTGTTATATTCGGCTTATTTTTCTGATTTTTAAATACAATTATGAACCATGTGCAAATTTTATCTTTTAACCACTTTATTAATTATCATTATTAGGAATGTGAACGTCGCTTAAAACATGTCTTTGGATTGCGTCACATGAAATGCACCCGCAATCCGGAACATATCTTACTTGACGTTTTGGGATTTGGATTTGGGTCGCATGAAATGCACACCCTAAGTCTTAAGAAAATAAATTATTAAACACGCGCCTAAAAAGACTATCGCGTTATTATTTTTGGAAAGGCCACAGAATTCACTAAGCGGCCCTCCTGAATTCTAAGTAATTTAAAACAAGTATTTACTGAGGGCCCCGCAATCTGTGTTTTTATTCGGCGAGGCTCATCTCATTCTTATTTTTAAAGGATATCCTATAGCAACTACGTTTCTTGTCGTGTTTGTCTCTATCAATCGAAAGCAGTAGATAATCCTGATTAATTAATGCTTGCAAGTTATTTTATGACAGAATTCGGAAATGCTAAAATCAGGAACAAGGCTGCGCGCACAGTCAGTCGAATAAGTAGTCATGAGCCCAAATTCGACCCATGCGTGATGGGCCAAACCTGGGCCCCTGCTTGCTCGAAGCAGGCCGGCTAGGCCTGTTTTGGTCTGAACTCGACCTTTACGGGGTTGATATTGCAAGTTTGGTATTCTTTGTCTTAACAGGTGGTTTACTAGTTATATGAGACCATCAATCCGAAAAAGGAAGAACTTAATCCAGGATGTACAGTGTTCATACTTGGTATACATATCAACATATACTGCAAAGTAAACTAGAATCTGAAATGCAACATATCTCATTGAACATATTATCACCTATCAGCATACATATGTAAGCTACCATTTAGCTAACTTATATTAATATACATTAGGCATATAGGCTGCTTCGATTGTCAATACAAGAATGAAAATTATCATACAATACATGATATCTAATATAACAGTATATATATGAAAATCAACTTCAAGTCTTTTTCCTTTCTTTTGCATTCATGCTCAATGTTCTAATTACATTTGATAGTGCCTTGGTTGTGTACTTGATGTAGAGGAACAGAAGAAGAAGGAAAAGGGTCAGCTGAGTAGCACACAGCAAACAACAGCAATCAGCAGATTCACAGCAACAACACAGCAACAAACAACCAGCCAATAATGATGAAGCTCAGCAAAGAGTCGAACAACAAATGGACAATCCCAGTAAAACAGAGGAGGAAATAACAGCCCAGAATGTTGAATGTAACAGCAACAGAAATCCAATGACCACAAGAAAACTTGGCAAACGACAGAAAAAGCAAAGCCACGAAGACAACCTGATCAAACTGGATTCTTACACAGTTTCTTCTAGGCAATACTCCTTCACAATGTTCTGAAATTTATTCCTGTTTTTTTCCTTTTCCAGTTTTCTTACTCATAGACTCTCTCAAGACTCGAAAAATCAACCCACTTTTCTAACGGATGGTCTCCTCTTTTATAGCCTAACCTTAACACTTTACAGTCTGTTTTACAACTCAAAATTGCCCCCCCCCATGTTGCTTTTCCACTCACTTGTTTTAAATAACCAAGCCCCCATGAAATCCCTGACAGCCCCTCTCTCTTTTTGGTTGTTAAAGTGTACTGATCACTTGTTTTTTTAAACAAAGTATGGGCAGTAGGAATATAATCTGACAGCACATGCTGTCCGATTATTTTAATTCCTTAAAGCAAACCATACACATGCTGCCCACAGTCCAAACCAAATGGCATTGTGTTTAAAAACCAAAATCTGAATCTGCCATTATAACCTTTCCCCTAGATGTTCTTTTAATTTAATTTGAACAAAATCAACAGGCAATACAATTCAGTTCCTAATGAGACTCAAATACGATCACATCAGAAATAAGCAATACGAATCAAGTTGTTACCATTAACGATTGAAACTAATTGACGACATATATCGACTCGACTATATTAATCGTAACACATAACAATCAATCGTTCATATAAACAACACGTATAGAGTCCCGAATGACCTCAGATAAATTTGTTCAAACACTGGGAACTTATATGAATTAAACTCGCTTGACGATTAATCTAATTGATGAACACGTATATCACAGGGTATATTCAGAACACAAACAGAAGACAATTGGCCAAATAAAAGGCCTTTAACAGAGATGGAAGAAATCCGAATGAAAAATAACAAAATAACAAACAAACACAAAGAAATATGCTGACAACTTAATTAGAACCAAACAAAGAGAAAAGGAAACTTACTGAAAAAGTTTGAAATCAAACGGACTCAAATCAAACTCGACTTCGAACTTTTGAGGCCGAACAAACTTTAATCAGGGTGTTCTCACATGAGAACACCTTGATTAAGGTCTATTAGACCTCAAACCTATGTCCAAACCGGCCGGATTCCCCAAGTGCATGTGTTCTAAAGTCTGGATTTCCAGATCTGGATTTTTGGGAGTTGTGGGTAGATTCGGACCAAACCAAGTTTGGTTTGGTCACGAGGAAGGTCAGGGGAGTGTCTGGTATGAAGATGGGATGATTTGGTATAGATCCGGGTTCGACTCAAATCTTCAAATGAAGATTCGAGACGAACGAAAGTGATTCGAGGTTCGTGGTTAGTGGATTCGTGTTCAGGGTGGTTGGATGCTTTAGGGGTGTGAAGGGGGTGGTCACCGGCGTTCGTGCTGCCGGGTTTTGATGGAAAGGAAACCAGGGCGGCGTTAGGGTTTGGGGGTTTCAGGGTTCGGGGAAGGAGATGACTGAAAGGGGGGGGTTCAGATAGGGGGTGCGGGGTAAAGGGTCAAGTTTATATATGGAAGGGGAAGAGAGATTGGAGCCGTTAGATCAAGTGATCTGAACGGCTTAGATCTATTGGTGGGTAACAGGACGGGGTCGTTTGGTATGGGAACAGGGTCGTTTTGGTTTAGGTGAGGGGTTGGGTTAAACCGGCTAAATAGGTCGGGTCATGAGGGAACCAGGGACCGTTGGATCAATGAGGTTGGACGGCTCAGATTCAACTTGCCTGAAACGGCGTTGTTGAGGTGAGTTGGACAACCTGATCTGGACCGTTCCTTTGAATCAGATCAACGGCTTCAAATGGGGACGCCGATACGACGTCGTTTGAGTCCGTGCCTGGGCAGGCTGGGTTTGGACCGGGTCAGATCGTTGGTTTGGGCCTGTTTTTGTCTTATTTTTTGGGCCCAACTGATTTCAACTTCTTTTGTTTTCCAATTTAAAATAAAAATAAAAATAAAAATAATTAATAAAACAAATGAAATTAAAACAAATAACAATATGGCATTTCAACATAATTATCATACCAAGTAAGTTAAATCACAACCTAAAACGGACGATGCACGTATATTTATATTTTTTTTGAATTTTCTCTTAACGCCACATATATTTTTTGTATTTTTGTTTGATAAGGACTAGATGCAAAATGGACAGACTCACAAACGACTAACAACACATGTCACGGAAAGATCGAAAAATTGTACAGCGAAATCATTTGTCACTATTTTTATTTTCTTTTGGAGCGATTGCTCGTAAAGCAAAAATCACGTGCTTACAATTGTTATTGTGAAACTATTGGCTTGCCTAGAAAGCGGTGTTAGGCGTCATCGCGGCCCCGGTGGAAGTTTGGGTTGTGACACCTAAATACTTATATTAACAAGGATTAATCTTGGAAATTAATAGATTTCCATTCAACTTCCCAAATTGGTCTAGAATGCCACAAGTTGGGATTTTCATGAGTTTCACTACAAGAGGTATGTCTACCATCTATAACTAATATATGGTGATTATTTATGCAAATATGTATTAGGGCTTATGGCATGGTGATTGGAACTCATAAGTGCCTAACCTAAGTTATTGTAGAGATTGTAAAATGGTTTAATTGATGAGATTATTTGGTTGGGAGTTAATTGTTGGACATGCATGTGCTAATGGAGGTTGTGGATGGCCTAAGGATGATTATAAGGTGGGTTATTGGTGTAGAAGGTAGTTATTAGGTGAAGAAATTCCATTGTAGGAGGTTGTAGATAAGTATGCACATTAGATGTTTGATAAAAAGCCTAAATGACCTAAAATATAGAAATTCTTACTAATATTGGTACAATTGTGTTGCATTATTATAGATTAAAGTTGTTTCGTGTGGTGGCCATTGTAGTATTATTAAGGGGTGAATTTAGACATGTTGACTAAACTCTTTCTGTAGAATTGGATTCCACGAATTGTTTATGAACTCCAAGCGTAGTTTGTCCAAGTTCTTATTCCTATTCTGTTGAATTTCCTCAAATGAACAGTTTACTCATATGCCTATGTACTCAAGTTTGTTCCAATTTCCATTTTACGCTCTCCTTGAAGAATATTTCAATTATGGCTGACTTGTCGAATATCTATGAATTTACTCATGTTTCAAGTGAAATTGCTATACCCTTTTTTAGAAGCATTTGAAGCACTTACATACTCATGATATGGTAATATGGTTCCCTTAGTCAAGTGAGGATCCTTGACTAAGGGAAAGGCTCAGGAGTTGGGGAGAAGCTGTTGGCTATGGGGGCATCGAGGAGTAGTGGGCATGCGAGTAGTATATGGACCACGACAACGAACTGCATTAGGGAAGCTGAAAGGGAGGTGTTAGGGGTCACAAAGGGTTGCTTGGGTGGCCACAAAGGGGACTGATGCTGGAATGGGCAGGTCCAAGGAAAAGTTGAAGCTAAGAAAATGACATGTTGGAAGCTAGTGAGGAGCACAGATGAGGAGGAGAAGCGGCATTGTAGGGATTATTATAAGAAGGCAATGAGAGAGGCAAAGTTAGTGGTCACGACGGCTAAGATTGCAACATTTGAAATATTGTATGAGGATCTTGGGGGTAAAGGAGGTGGTAGAAAGTTGTGCAAGTTAGCCAAGATTAGGGAAAGGAAGGCTGGGGACCTGGATCAAATGAAGTGCATCGAAGACGAAGATGGTAAGTTATTGGTGAAAGAGGAATGTATCGGGAATAGATGGCAGGCGTACTTCCATAGACTCTTGAACGATGAAGGAGACAGGAACATCGTGCTGGATGAGTTGGAGAACTCAGAGAGTCGTAGAGATATTAGGTTTTGTAGGCGTATTAAGTGTGAGGGGGTTGATGTGGCAATACAGAAGATGAGCAGGGGTAAGGTAACTGGGTCTGACAAGATCCTGGTAGAATTTTTGAAGGAAGCTGGTAGGGCAAGCTTGGAGTGGCTTACTAGCTTGTTTAATGTCATTTTCAAGGCGAAGAAGATACCCGAAAATTGGTGGTGGAGTTTGATGATTCCATTGTACAAAAACAATAGTGATATCCAGAATTGCAACAACTATAAGGGTATCAAGCTGTTGATTCACACTATGAAGTTTGGGAGAGGGTGGTGGAGAGGAGGGTGCGTATAACTGTATCTATTTCTGAGAACTAGTTCAAATTTATGCTGGGACGGTCAACTACAAAAACCATTCACTTTGTGAGAAGATTGGTGGAACAGTACAGGGAGAGGAAAAAGGACTTGCACATGGTGTTCATTGACCTTGAGAAGGCTTATGACAAAGTTCTGACGGAGATGCTATGGAGATGTTTGGAGGTTAGTGGTGTCCCGATAATGTACATTAAGGTGATTAAGGACATATACGAGGGAGCTAAGACTCAGGTGAGGACTATGGAAGGAGACTCAGAACATTTCCCATTGGAGATAAGGTTGCATCAGGGATCGACCTTAGCCCGTTTTTGTTTTCCCTAGCGTTGGATATGCTGACATGACACATACAAGTTGTGTGCAATGGTGTATGCTATTTACTAATGACATAGTACTGATTGACGAGATGCGAGGTGGTGTTAACGCTTAGTTGGAAGTTTGGAGACAAGCGCTAGAGTCTAAAGGTTTCAAGTTGAGTAGTTAAAAAAGTGAATACTCAGAGTACAAGTTCAGTGATGGGAGGCATGAAGCAGAAGTGGAAGTGAAGATGATACTCAAATCATTCCCAAAAGAGTTAGTTTCAAGTATCTTGGGTCTATAATCCAAGGCAACCGGGAGATTGATGAGGATGTTAGTCATCGCATTGGAGCGGGGTGGATGAGATAAAAGCTAGCTTAGGGGGTTTTGTGCAATAAGAATATGACGCCTAGACTAAAGGGCAAGTTCTATAGGGTGGTGGTTAGACCGGCTATGTTTTATGGAGTTGAGTGTTGTCCTGTCAAGAAGTCCCATGTCCAGAAGCTAAAATGAGGATATTGAGATAGATGTGCAAACATACCATGAAAGACAAGATTAGAAATGAAGTTATTAGGGACAAGGTGAGAGTGGCCTTTGTGGAGGACAAGTTGTGGGAATCGCTATGGTTCGGACATGTGAAGAGGAGAGACATAGATACCCCATTCAGGAGGTAAGAGGGGTTGACCATGGCTGGCTTGAGGAAGCACAGGGGGAGGCCAAAGAAGTGTTGGGGAGAGGTGATTATGTAGGACATGTCATTGCTTCACCTTACTGAGGACATGGCTCACGATAAGAAGGTGTGCAAGTTGAGAATTAAGGTGGTAGGTTGATAGGTAGTTGTGACTTTCTCCTAAGTTTACCAGTAGTACTAGTACTATTCTTATATTCTCTTATTCATGGTTTTTTATTACTTGTTATGTCATTTGCTTCCATTACCATATTATATTACTATGGCTATTACTTGTTTCTTTATTTTTACTGTTCCTTAAGCTGATGATCTATCAAAAACAACCTATCTGCCTTTATAGTGTAGGGATAAGGCTGCGTACACATTACCTTCCCCAGACCCCATGCATATGATTGAGCTAGGTTTTTGTTGTTGTTGTTATTTCTTTCCTTAATTTATCGAACTTGTAATTCAACTATTTTTTTTGTTATTTTGCTGTTTATCACATGTTTACTCTTGTTGCCATTTATTGCCTTTACTTTCGATTATTAGCTTTATACTAATATTCTACACAGATTTTCATGTCTAGTGAGAGTCTTGACTTATACCTTGTTACTACTCCATCGAGGTTAGTCTTAATACTTACTGGGTACCATTATGGTATACTCATCCTATGCTTCTGCATATTTATTTTGTAGATCCAGGCACTTCAGATTGTGTTGGTTTTGAGAGTAGTGCGTGTGCGGTTGGAGACTTCAAGGTATATTTAGTGTTCTGTTCGCAGGCCTCAGAGTCACCATCTTACTTCATTTGAGATACTATTTAATTTAAATCCAAAATAGTATTGTATTTAAATATCTTGTGTACTCTTCGTAAAGTTTATAACTCTGTACTACCGAATTTTGGGATTGTGAAAGTTGTATTATGATATTGGTTATGTTTTGAGCCATTTTTCAGTTTTATTTAATATTAAGTTCTTATATCCTGTCTGATGTTGTTGTGTGATTGGCTTACCTAGTTGTGGAGACTAGGTGCCATCATAATCCTTAAGGTAGGATTTTGGGGTCGTGACAAGTTGTTATTAGAGCTCTAGGTTCATAGATTCTACGAGTCATAAGCAAGTGGGAGAGTCCACTATCCATGATCAGATTGCATGGTCATGTGTTATATTAGTTCTGGTCTGAGGTATATATGTGGTATTAGAGGGTTCCCTGAAATTGTATATGGCTAAGGTCTGGGACTTAAACGGGATAGTGTTGATACTTGCAGCATTTTTGTATTATTATTAATTTTACATTTCATTATCAGAGAGGTAAGAGAAACAACTTCATATTCACAGAAGGTCTTCAGAGTGGGTATCTCGGTTGTGGCATTATTGGGTGTTTCAGAGGAAATACAGTGGTTTATGGGTTTTGAACAACTTGGTTCCTGATAGGATCTCTTGTGGTGATCTTGGGTTAAGGATCGTAGTGTACTGCAAGGAGGAGTGCTAACACGGAGGTGAGTCAATGTGAATTCGAAGAAATGAGTCAGCTTGGTGGTGTTAGGTCAGCACAATAATAAATGTAATTAGTTCCTTTGGTGTGGTGATGCTTTACCGGTGTTTTGTGGCAATACTCTTAGGTTTGGCAGCCTGTGTGACTTGGTTGAGTTAGGAAAATTCAGTTCTGATTGTTTGGTTATGTGCGAACGAGTGTCGAAGAGTTCTTGATAGTGACGGGTGCGGCTTGGGCTGGATATCTGCTGCTAGTTTAAGGATTACATTGCTTGTTATGATTTTTCTCTTGGATGGGGTCACGAGTTCTTGATAGCATGGATGATTTCAGATGTTTAGAAGAATGCCAGAGTTATCTGGTACCACCTAAGAAGGGTGCGCACTTTAGAAGGTGCACTTGCTTTGACTTGCGGATGCTTGACTGGTATTACGATAATCACATGATTGATCTACCGATGATGATTAGATATTGCTATATGGCACGAAATATTTATGGAAATATTTCTCGTTGGATGATCGTGTATGTGGAATATCTCAGTCTTTTGAGTAGTGTAGTTGGGATCAAATATGGAGATTGTGGTATTTTAAGGATTTGAAGACTAAGAGGTTCTTAGAGGCAGATTGTTCCATGGTTGTGAATGGTGAAGGTATATTAAGAGGATGAAGGTTGAGTGTGTGTGCTATGGATATGTTATTGTGGGCCTTTCAAAGGTTATCTACCTATGCCGGGAGGATCAAAATTGGTTTGGAGGCCACTGATAGGCCTAATGAGAATGTGTATTCTATCGGGCTAGATTTATTTACTCAGCACAACTATTGTTGAGGGGGTGTCTCTTTGGTTAGAGTTGAAATTATTCGTGTTCTGATATGTTCCAGGTGTTACTCTCTTATTCTATAATGGTTTGTGATCTGTTGGTTATTTTCACACCTGATGTAGTTCTATTAGGGCCTTGTAAGCGAGATGGCTCGTGGGGTGTTAAATGGTTAATTGCGCCTTGGTTATGGTTATCCTATTTGTGGAGTATTGTGCTATCTATTTCTCTATGGTTATGGTCTTGCACTTCGCATGTTTGCTATGGATATGCATATGGTTGTCGATTGTGAGCATCATGGCTCGAGGTATTCCACATGGACTGGTGTTTGGATTGCGTCACACATTGCAGTGAAGTTATGTTGAGATAGGATTTTTGTGCTTATTTTATGTGTATTGTTTCTTCTCTGTGATTGGTTCACAACATTGCGCTTCATGGTAGTATCTGTTGAGCTCGTGGGGGCAGCTCTCTTTTGATTTCTTTCCATCATTGGGTACATAGGAGTTGTTGCTTATTTGGTGTATGTATTGCATGGTAAGTGAATCTAGGTAGATTGCTGTGGCATGTTGTTAGAGAAGCTTGTATTGGATGAGGTAAAGTTAGTGGGCCTAAAATGAGTACCATCGGATTTGATTAAGGTATGTTTGGAAGAACAATGTCACTAGTTAGATTAGATTTCAGCTAAGGTTCTTGTCAGGAAAGAGAGCTCCATGACTTATTGATTTGATGGGTGGTCATGAGTTTCTGCGTGTTTATTTCATCATTGGTAGTGTAGGAGGATTTGGAACAAGGTTTTTATTGATAGGAGGATAGATATCGGTACCTGGTTTACTATTTAAGCAGCTATTGTGGTAGGAAGCTATTGCTATGTATATCTGGGTTATGTGGAATACATGTGATTATACTTGGGATATGGATACGGTTTGATGCAGCGTGATTCAGACTTATACATTGTATATATGCGAGAATCAAGTATTATAATGTATTTCGAAAGTTGGAGATTGGGTTCTAAGGGTTATGAGCTAAGGTTGAGGTAAAGATTTTTGGTTAAATTGTGTTTTCGGACATATATTGAATGAGGTGATTTGGGATCACTCATGGTTATGTGTATGGCAAGTTTATACAGTGATTTGATTGCTTTGGAATGACTCTTAGCATGTTCGAGGATGAACATATGTTTAAGTGGGGGAGAATGTAACGACTTGACTGATCATTTTGAGAATTTGTATTTAGTCCGGTGGTTTGAGGTCTTGAGTAGATTCATATTATGTATTATGACTCGTGTGTATGGTTGGTTTTGGTTTTCGAGTAGTTCAGGATTGATATGAAAAAATGATTCTCATTTTAGAAGCTTAAGTTGAAAGGGTTGACCAAGTTTGACTTTTGCGTATTTGATCTTGAATCGAAGTTTTAACAGTCCCATTGGGTCCACATGGTGGTTTTGGACTTAGATGCATTCCCGGATTTGAATTCAGAGGTTCCTAGGATGATTTGATTTGTTTTGCTGAAAGTTGGCAATTTGAAGGTTTAGAATTTTTTAAGTTTGACCGTAGGTTGAATTTACTATCAGGTTCAGATTTTGGTTTTGGGACTTGGAATAGGTCCATTTTTTTATTTGGAACTTGTTTGCAAAGTTTGGTGTCATTTCGAGTTGGTATGATATGAATCAGACGCATAATTGTGTTTCTAGCAATTCTTGAGTTTCAATGTAATTTTCATGTGTTTTGGTTTCTGATCCGTGGTTCCGGATGTTATTTTGGTATTTTGATCATGCTAGAGAGTTCGTATGATGCTTTTAGACTTGTGTGGATGTTTCTCATGGAGGCCCGGGGGCTCGGGTGAGTTTCTGATGCATTCCAGAGAGTTTGAGTAAAGTCCAGCTTTTGCTAGTGCACTGTTCTCGCACTTGCGAGGGGATCGTTGCATTTGCGAGATTATTCTCGTTTTTGCAATGTTGGGCCAAGGGACCAGTGTTCACATTTGTGGAATTGGTTCGCATTTGTGACTGATGCTGGGTTCGCATTTGCGATATGGAGCTGGCCGCTTTTGCAATTGATATCTTGCATTTGTGAGCCTACTGGTTTCGCATTTGCGGAAAATTTATCGCATTTGCGAGACACTCAGGGCTGGGGCAGGCTTCACTTTTGCAAGGCTTGTGCTGCATTTGCGGAGGTTGCATTTGCGAACCTCCTATTGCAAATGCGACATCTGCAACTGATTATATGTAGTGTATTTTGGGACATAGTCTTATTTTATCACATTTTGAACCCCAGACTTGGTAGGAGGTGATTTTGAGGAGTGATTTTCATACCAAACTATTGAGTAAGTGATTTTGATCCAATTTCAATTATATTACATGACTGTTTATGAGATTTAACATCTATTCCATGGAATTTGAGTAGCATTTTTGGGAAATTTTGACTATGTTTTGAAAAATAAAAATTCAAGATTTGAGAGATAAATTGAACTCAGATTTGAAATAAAATATATATATGGACTCATGGGGTTATGGATAGTCGAGATCTACCCTTGGACTCAAGTTTTGAGGGCAAGTCCGCGGTTGACCTTTATTGACTATTCGAGAATTGTGTAAAGATCTTAACTTTAATTATCAGAATTGGTTTCTCTTGCATTTTTGATGATATTAAACAATTTTTTGTTCGATTTGAGCCATGTGGAGGCGAATTTTAAAGGAAAAGCTATTTTGAGTGTTGATTTGGCTTAATTGAGGTAAGTATCTTGCTTAACTTTGTGTGGGGAAACTTTCCCGTAGGATTTGGTCTAATTTTATTATTTGAACTATGTGAAAGATGTGTATGATGAGTGTGTGCACGGGCATATACGTGGTAATTGACCAGTTTAGACTCTTAGGTTATTATTATATATTCAATTGAAGTTGTTGTTACATGGAATATCTTTCATTTTTGTATTAAATTTCCCGTTTCATTGTGTTGTTGCTGAAATTCTTGTACACATTGTTGTTGAGTCGTAGGCTATGTTTTATTGTGATATTGGTATTGTTATTTGGCAATGTTGTGGCATATGGGCACATGTGGTGCGAGTTGATTATTGTTTTGTGATGAGATACACATGCAGTGGCATAAGGGCGGTGTTATTGATACACATGCAACGAGATAAGGAGAGTTTTATGCGCATGTTGCGAGTAAGGGGAATTACTTTATTTGAAGCACACACGGCGAGATAACGGGGCTAAAGCACGTGAAGCTATTTCGAAAAAATATTTCTAAAATAAATGTAAGTTCACACGGCATCATAAGGATGATATATGATTATGATATTGTCACGATCCAAAATCCCACTAAGTTGTGATGGAACCTAACCCAACCCGCTAGGTAAGCCAAACAATATAAGTTACAACTAAACTGTGAAATCAACAATATTTATAATAGAAACTACAACTGAATACAATACAACTACCCTAAGGGCTGGTAGTACAAGTCATGAGCCTCTATGATTTAGATTAACAAATCGAAATGAAAAGAATAAGTACAATATATGTTTGAAATTTACATAACCAAAGTTTAAGTTCTAAACTACCATGAACTAGAGGTAGCATGAGTACAACCGACCCCATGTACTCAGTAAGTATCTTGACTAACCTCGGTGAAGTAGTGATAAAGCTTTTTAGTTAAAAGATACTCTGTAATATAACCCGTGAAGTAGATTTGTATTAGAAACCACACTAGAAATAACATAGAAGAGTACAAGAACAAATATGCGAAGCAATAAATGATTACTAAAGAAAATCACGGTCAGTTTTCTCAATATCACAACCAATTCTTTCCTTATCGATAACCACCAAATAACATAGTAAAACCACAAATCATCATAGTATGAGGAATGTATTCAAGATATCAAGTCAAATGGCACGACAACACCCTTCGTGCATTTATCTCTTCCTTACCAAATATAGGAATGTATGTCAAATTAATTGGCACGACAATACCCTTCGTGCATTTATATCATCCTTACCAAGCATATGTACAACGGTACTAACAGGTAAAAGAAATACCAATAACAGTAACAACAAAGTGAAAAATACACAGGTAGAAATAAAGAACAAGGCAAAGCATATGGACAACAGTAACAAACATGGTGGGAATGTCACGACCCAAACCGATGGGCTGCAATGGGAACCCGGTACCTTACTCAACCGAGTACCAACAAAACATATCTTTTATATCATTCTATCATAGGTAAATGAACCGGAGTAAAGCATGAGGGAATACAAACTTATACATATGAAGTACAGGCCTATAAGGCCGACATGATTCTGTATATACTCGAAACATAGACCGACAAGGCCATACAAGTGTTCGTATACATGACATCTATCTACAAGCCTCTAAGAATACATAATATCATAAAGGTCGGGACAGGGTCCTGCCATACCAATCAATACATGTACTAATCATACTGACTAAAGAAGCAACTCCGGAGCAAATGGAGCGCACCAACACCTTCCGCTGAGCTGATAGCCTACTTGGAGGACTCTCTACCTATCTATCAGAACCTATGGGCATGCAACGCAGCGTCCCCAGGCAAAAGGGACGTCAGTACAAATAATGTACCGAGTATGTAAGTAATGAAAATCAGTAACTAGTAGACATAAGCGAAACATGGACTAAAAGACTCAACATGTATATATGAATAACTCTGAGAATCATTTTATATTATAATGTCATGAATATGCGTATAAATGTCATACCATGCATGAGTATATGCATTCATAATATCATCAAGCCTCTGAGGGCATCCCATCATATCATCTCGGCCACTATGGGAAAATCATCAATGTATACCAGCTGATCAGGTGGTGGTACGTGTATAATGCCATAACCTTTTTCCATATCCTATATATATATATATACATGTATATAACGCCATCTAGTCATAGGTCAATGTACATGAATGCAATGCATGAGAAGTATGTCAATAAAATCTCTTGGAATGTCATAAGGCCATTATGCCTTCGAGTAATATCATGAAGTAATTTTTTTTCAACTTACGTATTTTTCTGAGACCCATGAACAGATGATAGAATAATATGACACATGTAAATTCAAGAATATAGGCACCTCTAATACTTCTATGAATAGAGTCACTTATGGAAGTTGTGCATTTTCTCGTTTCTTTTGTGTTGTATAGATCATGTCAAAAGTAAGAAGGGATAGCCTTAACATATCTGGGGTAGGGAAAAATCTGTATGATTTTCTTGGAAAAGGTTGCACCATACTCCTTAGAACCGCAAAAGTTTACGTTGCTATGGTTTTAATAACTCTCGTTGGAATCACTTGGTTGCAAGAAGTTTTTGTTGAAAACTTGAAGAATGGCTAACGTTCTGTTATGAAGTGTAGTATTTTGTAAGGAATTGTAGGAAATTTGTAAAGAAAATCACATCTGATTGTAGGGTAGGGTGGTTTTTATTGAAAATGTTAGAGATGAAATTGTTTGTAACTAAGAAATTTTTTTGAAAACGCTTGGGGGGTTTCTAACGCCTGTTTTGAACAATGTCAAGCTAGGAAGAAGGTTATGTCATTTCTTACTTGATCAAACTTACCAAACTTTACTAAATGTCTTATATGTAAGTGTTATATGTATGCCACCTTTCAATCAAGATTATAAGTCATTTACTTTGAATATGGGGCCACAACATCATGCTATTTAATAGTTATCCAATATATCCCCAATTAATTAGGTAATGTCTCATTACTCGGTAATTAACCAATTACCCGCATAATTAAATATTATCTCAATTTACTTAAAATACAACTCGCTTTTAACATACCTTATACACCTCACTATCATGGTCATGTAATACCTTATATGACACTCACCATCACGAATTTACTCATCATTTGTTTAAAATAGCATAATCCTTATAATCTCCAAATAATCTTTTTCCTTGGACTAACGTCAATTGCCTTACGAAAAATTCAACGTACAATACTACAAGGTGCAACATCATCATAATTTAATACTGCGAAGCGTAGCATCATCGTAATATAATACTGCGGGACATAATATCGACGTAATATTGCGGGGCGTAACATGATTCCCCCCTTTGGAACATTCGTCCTCAAATGTTGACTGATGCTCTTATCATTCTCATAACCCATAGGTCTTGCGAATACTTTAGTACTCGTCTTGCCATCTAGGTGACTGTTCTGTGAATGAATCCCAAAGGCCCGGGCATTCCTCCTTTTTAGCTTCTTTCTCACACCACGACTTGTAGTAGGAATCCTTCTAATCTCGTAACTGTTGCTACCTTCTATCATGGAGCCTTTACGACTCTAACTTTGTATGTGCGCCTGACTCTTCTCTTCTCTTACAGCTTTTAGCCAATCTCTAGGCTTAACTTTATGAATATATACATAATTATGTCAAGTTGTCCTTCTGGGTGTCATTATCTTTACTGCATCTAAGTAGGCCATATTATACCAAAATGCTTACTTCGATTTATCGTTACCGAGGTCTGCTACCGAACTCCAGGTTACTATCATTGCTTATCATATATGCATAAAGCTAAATCCTTTAACACTTCTTCATTACTGTTTATCTTAAGACCGATGGCCTAATCTCATCTTGTACTTTGCGATTTTTACTCATCCATTGTTGATTCACCTCAATGTTGATCTACAATCATCCATTGATAACTTGAAATTTCTTATGAAATATATTGCCACTAGGGCTTATATTACTTGCATCATGGAATATTTGAAGTGATTTTTCTGATCCACCTGGGTGATACGATATTATACTTCCATAACCGTACTTCATAGCATCCCAACGTGACTCACATTACGTGGCTATTTTAATCTTGTCCAATTCATGAAATCCCTTTCTTTTTTTCATTATACCATTACTCAATCGAAGGCCCAAACATCATCCTTTATCTATCATAATCACACCCCCATTCTACAATATTCCATCTCTTCTAAATGCTATTAGTCTTAGACTCTTTTGAGCTCATTCAAGCTATAGTGAGCTTTGTATAACTTAGAGAAACCGTTTGCTCTTCTTGGTTTCATGGGCTTAATCCTAAGAACTTATCCATTTTTGTTACCTTCTCACTCGCCCTTTCTTATCCTTACTCATATCTTCTAGAACCTTGTCACTTCACCATACAATAGCTTGCGACCTACACATATCTATTTATATTACTTGCAACCTTTCAACTTGGTTGCATCATAGATTTCCTTATGTCTTTCTGGAATATCAAGTGAGACATCACATCGTCTCTCACTCTTTTTTATTCTCTTAATCAGGCTTCTTGATACCTAGTCCATAGGCAGGAGGATATGCTACTGACAATGCTGCTATTATTCCTAGATATTGAATCCCTGCAGTTCTAGCCTTCTATCCGAAGTAAGGACTATTCACAACCTTCTGTATTTGAGTATCTCATACGTTGTCCACCTTTACCTTACTTATCTTAAAGCCTCACATCATATCCTTTATCTCTTTCATGACCTCCCTTTCACATAGGTATAATCACATCCACAACTTGAAGCTCTCTTATAATACTTGGACCCTCTGGTGCATACACAATCTGGTGGTAGCTCTATACTAGTACTCTTCTAACTGGCTCTATCGTAGATCCGTTATAGAATACGACTACTATACTATTTCTCTTGTACCTCTGATATTAAGAGTGATTCTATAATGTTCTCAATCATGATGTTTCTGACTTTCTGGGTCTAATAAGTAGACTCCTAATTTACTTAGTTGATGTAATTCTTTAGTTTCCTCTTTCTTCTAATTAGCCTTTATGTAGGCTCAAGCTATCTTCCGATCTGTGGCTCATGACATTTAGTTATTGCTTTAGCCTTTTATGGATGCTATGGAAAACCATGATATAGTCTTCTAATGATTCATTCCTTTGTCTATGACCTGGACCTAATTCCTTCTTTTAGCTTATACTAGAGTCTTCTACGGCTGATCATTAATTGAATAATCCCTATCATTCCATTTCAGCTTTCTTCAAATGTAAGCAATTGCTTTTCCTGGTCTTTTTGCCCCCTTTTGCATGCATACTTAGCTTATATGAGTTCTCACGCATGCCGAATTTTTTGTGCAACTCATATGGTCTTGAATATTACTTTTGGTTTTACTCCCCAGTTATTATCCATAGGTGGTGCAACTTTCTTTTGGAGTGCATACAATTTTGTAGTTTTAACTGTTGTTACACAACCCTTTCCTCTTTAGGTCACTGTGCTTTGGTTGAAGCCTTCTTCCTTATTTCCTCAAATAGTCTTTCATTGTGGTACTTTGGGGGGGGGGAGATCCTCTAACTATGCGAGCTTATCACATCGTATGCCTGACGGAATTTTTGATGTTCTTCCTCGCCTATAATTACCTGTAGTTACTTATCTCCATGCCCTTGTGCTTGTAGGGTTACTCCTGAACTAATATTTTGACTGTTTTCATGGTGGCACTTTCTTTTATTTCCGTATCACTCATACGATACCTTTTTAACTTCCCCAACTCCTATATGAATACTTTTCAAGGATCACGATGTCATAACTGTGAGGCTAAATTCCCATATTGGGGTTCCCTATGTTTATTTTGCACGATCTGTTGATTTGTCTGTATTCTCTTGTCTAGCCATAGCTAGGCTCTTCTTGAATCAACTACTAATTGCTTGCTGGCCCATTCTCGTATCAATAGTCCGTGTAATCTTTCTTGGGTCATTTCCTTTGTCTTAACTTACCTCTCGCACTGGCTACTTATTAATCAATAATATCTCGGGCAAGAACCCTTACTTACTCTCCTTGACGTCGTGTTTGCATAATGCTCTGGTATCGTAGCATATCTGTAGGTTTTGAATAAGTGAAATCTCATCCCTTTTTTGTTTTATGGCATTCTTCCTTTACCATTCCATAATTACTAGAACCACTTAATTCTGATGTAATGTCATGTCATTCCATATTCCCCCCTTTAGGGGAGTACTAAGAGTTGGAGCTACGACAATCTGCCTATAGATGTTCTACCTCTGCATTTTTGGCGTCCTTTCACATCATCGATGACCCTTACTCTCCTTGCGATAATCCTTCTATACTAAGGATAATGAAATTTCTTAGTCGCGAGGTGACAATTACTATAACTGGCACATTCAGTCCCTTAAGCTTAATTTTGCTCACATTGCTTACTTTAGGGAAGCGTCTTCCTAAATGACCATTCTCTGAATTTCTCATAATTCTTCTTCTGTTGTCCATTCTATTATTGCCGGTATGAAATCTAAAATTCTCATGATGTTGACCGTTATCAAATCACTAAATCCCTAATTCATGTTTACTTTATCTTGTTCACCAGCCCATATTGATCTCTGTTATTTTGGGGTCTAGCGTTTCCTATTGGTAATCACGTTAGAGTCACAAACTTACTTCTTGAAATGAGGATATGACTTCATAGCCTATCCTCTTTTGTTTTCTTAAGGCCTATCACCTCTCGTCTCTTCCTTCACCTGACTATAGACCCGGTAATACTGTCATCTTTTTTATCTACCATTGATCCATGTATCGCATCTTACTCCTAATTCTTCCTTATCTCTCTTCTCATTACTCTGCTAATATTTCTTCCTATCCCTTTCTTTTGAAAACTTTAGCTAGACATTCTTTTGCTTTTCGCTACCCTTTCTTTATCCATCAGCTTTTCGGGTTGCTCAACGTCCTTGCTCTACTAGGGACGATAGTCACACTAAGGTAATATTTATCCTTTCCAGGCTTTTAGTGCCTATCTTCTTATTTTTTTTTATCTTGCTAGTATTCACATCTAATTGTAATATAGAGTGCACCATCTGGGTGTCTCACAAGAAGATCTATTAGCGCATTTGTAATATCTTTCGGAAATGTCAACTAACACAAACAATCCATTCACCATTTTGGGTTACTCTAATCCTAGCCGGATCCTGATGTTCCGTCCTTTTCTTAAACAACACTTGTTAGGCCCCATAGGGCATAACTGAGATGGGTACGACCCATTTTACATACCTCTGTTACTGTTGAATATAACTCAAAAAGCTTATATTCCTCTGCCTGAATTATAATCACTATTAACCTTTATTAACTGGGCGCCTCGTACTCTTCTTCATCTTACTTCTTTTGCTTGTTGAAACTTGTATTTATCTTTTGAATCTCTCATTGTCTTTCACTATTAAGGTAGATAGGTATTCTTGCCTCAAGACTCCTTATCAAGAGGCTTACACCTTTCAGTACGCACATGATCTGCTGAATACCTCACATTTACTTATCATAAGCATGATGCAAAGTCGAGTTCCTCTGACTCAACTCTTCCATAGCCATGTCTTTTACCAACCATCTTTCTGGATGTAGGTATCGTCTTATTACAAATAAAATAGAAGTTAGGAATTTGAATTCTTACAACTGAACTCTACCACACGATCTAGAGTAAGAAGAAATAGTAACAGTCCTAAATGCCCTGTAGCCTCCTGCTTATAAGTGTGGTGCACGACACACCCATAAACAAGACTCTACTAGACATGGCTTGTAGACTCCATAGGACAGAACTGCTCTGATACCACTTTTGTCATGACCTAAACTAATTGGCCGCGACGGGCACCCAGTACCTTACTCAACCGAGTACCAACATAACGTATCTTTCATATCATTCTATCATAGGTAAATGAACCAGAGTAAAGCATGAGGGAATACAAACTTATACATATGAAGTACGAGCTTATAAGGCCGACATGATTCTATATATACTCGAAACATAGACCGACAAGGCCATACAAGTGTCCGTATACATGACATCTGTCTACAAGCCTCTAAGAATACATAATATCATAAAGGTCGGGACAGGGTCCCACCATACCAATCAATACATTTACTAATCATACTGACTAAAGAAGCAACTCCGGAGCAAGTGGAGCGCACCAACACCTTCCGCTAAGCTGATAGCCTACTTGGAGGGCTCTCGACCTGTCTATCAGGACCTGGGGCATGAAACGCAGTGTCCCCAAGCAAAAAGAATGTCAGTACAAAAAATGTACCGAGTATATAAGGAATGAAAATTAGTAACTAGTAGACATGAGAGAAATATGTAGTAAAAGACTCAACATGTATATCTCAATAACTCTGTGAATCATTTAATATTATAATGTCATGCATATACGTATAAATGTCATACCATGCATGAGTATATGCGTTCATAACATCATCAAGCCTCTGAGGGAAACCCATCATGTCATCTCGGCCACTGTGGGCACATCAACGCATACCAACTGATCAGGTGGTGGTGCGTATATAATGCCATAACCTTTTCCCATATCCTATATACATATATATACATATATACGCATATATAACGCTATCTGGTCATGGGTCAATGTACATGAATGCAATTCATGAGAAGTACGTCAATAAAATCTCTTGGAATGTCATAAGACCATTATGCCTTCGAGTAATATCATGAAGTAATTTTCTTTTTTTCAACTTACGTATTTTTCTAAGACCCATGAACATATGATATTATAGTATGACACATGGAAATTGAAGAACATAGGCACCTCTAATACTTCTATGAATAGAGTCATTTATGAAAGTTGTGCATTTTTTTGTTTCGTTTATGTCGTATAGATCATGCCAAAAGAAAGAAGAGATAGCCTTAACATACCTGGGGTGGGGAAACATCCGTATGATATTCTTGGAATAGGTTGCACTGTACTCCTTTAGAACCGCAAAATTTTACATTGCTAAGGCTTTAATAACTCTCGTTGGAATCACTTGGTTACAAGAAGTTTTTGTTGAAAACTTGAAGAATGGCTAATGTTCTGTTATGAAGTATAGTACTTTGTAAGGAATTGTTGGAATCTTGTAAGGAAATCACATCTGATTGTAGGGTAGGGTGGTTTGTATTGAAAATGTTAGAGATGAAATGGTTTGTAACTAAGAAATTTTGTTGAAAAGCTTGAGGGGTTTCTAACGCCTGTTTTGAATAACTATTTTGAAAAATGTCTAAATTAGGAAGAAGGTTATGTCATTTCTTACTTGATCAAACTTACTAAACATACTAAATGTCTTATACGTAAGTGTTATATGTATGCCACCTTTCAACCAAGATTGTGAGTCATTTACTATAAATATAGGGCTGCCACATCATGCTATTTAATACTTATCCAATATTTCCCTAATTAATTAGGTAATGTCCCGTTATCCGGTAATTAACCAATTACCCGCATAATTAGGAATTATCTCAACTTACTTAAAATACAACTCACTTTTAACATACCTTGTACACCTTACTATCATGATGATGTAGTACCTTGTATGATACTAGTCCATAAATATCGGGTATTAACGCTCGACTCGTATTTTATCCCAATATGCCAAACTTGGACGAAAAATTTATTTTCTTTGACTTGCTTCCTCTCTCACCATCACGAATTTACTCATTATTTGTTTAAAATAGCATAATCCTCGTAATCTCCAAATAATCTTTTTCCTTGGACTAATGTCAATTACCTTACGACAAATTCAACGTACAATACTACAGGGTGCAACATCATCGTAATTTAATACTGCAAAGCATATCATCATCGCAATATAATATTGTGGGACGTAATATCAACATAATATTGCGGGGCGTAACAGGGAAGCACAGAAGTAATGATTAGCAATTAGGCAAGAGAACATGAAATTCACTATCTAGTGAAGTAGAAGGTTTATATGAGAGCATAACAAATGAGAAAGGGCATAGATGTAAATATCATAACTAAGAAGGTAGACATGAACGTAACAATAATTAATAAATAGAAGGCACGAATAGAACAATAGCAAATAAGGAAAAGGCAAAGACGTGACAACCACGAGCATCATAGAAAACATAGGTGCAACAGTAACAACTCATGATAACGGCATAAAAATATACGCAAGGATAAGATATCACAATATAATGCATGTCTCTCGTTCTCGCCTGCACGGAAACACCCTTCGTGCCATGAACACATGATAATATAAAAACAATGGCACGACATCACCCTTCGTGCTTTTACTCTTGTCCTGACATGATAATGTAAATGCAATGACACGACATCACCCTTCGTGCTTTTACTATCGTCCTCACATATAATGTAAATGAAATACCACGACATTATTTATCGTGTATATGAAATGGTACGGCATCACCCTCCGTGCTTTATACTCTTTCTCACATGATATTGTATAACAATGGAACAACATCACCCTTTGTGATATATATATATATATATATATATATATATATATATATATATATATATATATATATATATATATATATATATATATATATATATATATATATATATATATATATATATATATATATATATATATATATATATATATATATATATATATATATATATATATATATATATATATATATATATATATATATATATATATATATATATGAACGAGAATCATAGTTCTTGCATAATTAAGAAATTCAATAGACTTAAAGAACCCCATTGATCAAGTATCTCAACAAATCTCAAAAGGGATCTTCAACTCAAATATGGAACCCAGGTATTTCAAGAATAATGGTCGTAGCAATGTATTCGTAATTTAGGTATTGTGTCGATCAAATTTGCACATCAATAGTTTCACAAAGAGTCCATCAAATTTAATCAAATGGTAATAGGCTAAAGCACGGTCTCTAGCTTTGAAATTCGTACTCATAGTATCACAGGAATCAAGTAAAACCTAAGGCAATAGAATCAAAAAGTTCATCAATGAAAAAAGGAGCATACAATTTCTCCCTCCCAAGCATGGAAACCCAGTCACATGCATATACGCTCGTCACCTCGCATATACATTGTCTCGCCCCAACCTCGGGGAGTGCCACCGGTGCTCAACCGAGATAACCCGGCCGAGCAAGCCTGCTAGAATTCCTTCTACCCAACTCACCCATAAATAAAGGGAAGATAAATTTCACTAGTTAACACCAAGAGGATTCATGAACAACACAAATTCCATCACCATTAGTTACTTCATTTTAAAATCTCAAAATACATACACTTTCATAGTTGAAGTGAAACAAGTGATTCAAATACAACAAGACTAGTTTGACTTTTCCATCACCCATATGTACAACCCAAACTATATCTACGAAGCCTCTAATAGATATAAAAAGTACAATGATAATGCCGACAACAAGGTTTTGGCTATACCTCAAAACATAATACACACAAAACAAAAGATGCAAGACCCTGAAATGAAGTAGGGCTCACCAAGTCAATTGGTAAGAGAGTGTACAACTATCACTGGTCAATGCCTCCCGCTATGGAACCACCTGCATCCATTAAAGATGCAGCGCCCCCAGCAAGAGGGACATTAGTACATGTCGAATAGTACTAGTATGAAAATTAAAACACCTATTCAAGGACATGGAAATACAACACGAATATGATGAATCATGGTAATAATAAAAGGGCTTAGATAGCCGTTAAAGCCACAAAAAATTTATTAAGAACTTCTAGTAACTTTTATAAATTTTAGTTCGAGGATCCTCTATAACCACTTTTACAAAAAGCGGCCCTACCGCCTAACCCTAATGTATGTGGATGGAGGTACAACCACAATACCATAAACTCCACACAAAGCGGCCCTGCCGCCTCACCCCAATGTATGCGGGTGGAGGTACCACCACAATACTATTAACTCCACACAAAAGCGGCCCTGCCGCCTTACCCCAATGTATGCGGGTGGAGGTGGAACCACAATTCCATAAAATACACACAAAGCGGCCTGCCACCTCTCCTCAATGCATGCGGCTGAAGGTGCAATCACAATACCATAAACTCTACACAAAGCGGCCCACTACCTCACCCCAATGTATATGGGTGGATCTATATTCACAATGCCATGCTTCGTATTCCTAAAACGATATTAGTTTGTACAAAAGAGTTCTCTTCCAATCAAACATTTGGCCCCTTTGGCCTTAGTAAGTTTAAGTTCATAAGGCTTCATCACATGAGAAATAAGTGTTCGATCACATTGATTTCATACAAGATTTTCTTCCCAAAAGGGGTATAACATGATTAAGTCAACGATAGAGAATCATTAACACACGAGGGTTCTAACACGTTATGCCAATCGGGAATTAATTTTACTAGTTTAAATATCCCGCACCAATAGTATTCCAAGTTCGAACTTTACATGATAGGGTTTTGTAAGAATACATGAATTCCAATACCAGAAAAAAGTTTAGAATTCATACCTCGAAAGAGCTTTTCGTAGTGCAACATAATGTCCCAACACTCCTAACGATGCCAATCTATAGAGGAGGAGAGGATTACAAGCACGATTAGAGGAATTCGCATGGCAAGGGCTATTTCAATTATGACCCAACCTTTCCCTCAACTAATTTCAACAACAAAACCACCCAAAATTGTTCAACAACAACCCCACAATGCTCATTAGCTCATATATGTAATGAATCTTCTCTCACCACCCATAATCAACCCAAATCCATAATTGAAGAATTGAGGGAAGAAATTCTTACCTCTTTGAATCCCTAGCAAGTTCCTTTTGATGAAATTCCAAGGTTGGATCAAAGTAGAGTAGTGAAATCCTTAATCCACCCTTTCCTCTCTCTAGTATAGCTCTCACATCTCTCAAAAAATATCAGATGGACCCTCAAAAATGACACCCAAAGCCTTTTTCTAAAAATAGGATCGAGTAAAATTTTCAAAACTTAAACTTGCCGAAATCGAGTATGCGGTCGCAGATCGGACCGCAAAACAGATAACCGGCCCGCAAAGGGGACCGTAGAAAAGGGTCCCAAAACTAGGCTATTCAGGTTAGGTCTGCGGCAAGTCTGCGGTCCGCAGATGTTACATCTCATATTTTCGTATGTTAAAAGTCTCGTCTTCAGTTAATAGACGTAGAATCGGGGATGAGATTATCTTGAGGTTAACGTATTTATGCTATTTATAACAAGCGATAAGTAAGTGTTATGAAGGATAAAGGGTACACGAATTAAAGAAAATGAGTTTCGTTGAAGGTTGCCGATTTGGGATAAAATACGGGTCAAGCGATAATAATCAATATTTATGGACTATTACCATACAAGGTACCATATGACCGTGATAGTATGATGTATAAAATATATTTAAAATGAGTAGTATTTTTAGGTAATTTGAGATAATTCTTAATTATGCGGGTAATTGGTTAAATATCGAATAACAGGACATTACCTAATAATTAATAAATTAGTAAACAATAATTAAACCCCCCCCCCCCCAACATGGCAAGCTTCCTAATCTCTCTAGATGACTAATAATGAAAATGGGAAAGGTGTCACACCTTAAGGTAACACCAATCTTTCAATGAGGGACCCACCTAAACTAAAGACAACAATCTCAAAAATTAGAATTCATTCACTACACCTCTTCTGAGAGAGTCCATAAAGTTTTAGGAAAATTATGTTTCAACTTAATAGTCCAGCAAGATTCTCTTACACAGAAAGTACGTTTAAACATTTTAATATGCAAATGCATATTATATAACATATAAGCTGCGCCCAAGCTTTCAAGTT
This sequence comes from Nicotiana tabacum, assembly GCF_000715075.1. NCBI lineage: Eukaryota > Viridiplantae > Streptophyta > Magnoliopsida > Solanales > Solanaceae > Nicotiana > Nicotiana tabacum. The sequence continues at coordinate 57,295,925 of NC_134097.1, forward strand.
AACGTGAGATTTTGCAATATTAACGGAGTATGGTGTAATCTTTCTCAAGAGAATCGACTCAAGTATGTTAAGGCCATCCCTTCTTTCTTTTTGGCATGATCCAAGTTATATAGAAGAAACAAGCAAACGCATGGTTTTCATAAATGGCTCTATTCATAGAAGTACTAGGGGTCTCTATGTTCTTGATTCCCCATGTGACATATTATTATATCTTCTGTTCATATGTCTTAAAATAATACACAATTGATAAGGTTTATCCGAAAGGAATATTGAGATTATTAACATATTTTCATGCATTTCATTCATTTATACACGTACATTGACCCATGACCATATGGCATTATATACGCGTATATATATGTAAATATATGTATATGGGATATGGGAAAAGGTTACGACGTTATATACACACCACCACCTGATCAGTTGGTATATGTTGATGATGTTGCCCACAGTGGCCGAGACGATATGATGGGATGCCCTCAAAGGCTTGATGATATTATGTACACCTATACCTATGCATGACACGACATTTATATGCACGTGCATGACATTATAATGTTTCAGAATGTATAAGGTTATTCAGACTTACAAATGGATTTCTTTATTCCATGTTTCATCCATGTCCTTTATGTACTCAATTTCATGCCTTACACACTCAGTACATTATTCGTACTGACGCCCTATTTCCTAGGGACTGCACTTCATGCCCTTAGGTGCAGGTAGGCAAGTCGACAGTCCCACTTCTTAGGATCCTTGATCAGCGAGAGTTGGCGTGCTCCACTTGATCAGGAGCTGCTTTTGATTTTGGTACGATATGTTTATATATAGATATGTGGGTATGACGTGGCTCAGTACCGTCTTTGTACAATTGTATTTCTATTAGAGGTCTGTAGACAGTTATGTACAGTTGGATAGTATGTTGCCTTGTCGACTTTCAATTTTGGGTATATAGTTGTCTATCGCGGCCTTGTCGGCTCGCCCACTGTAATCCGCACGTATATGTATATATGTCTTTTGGACAGGTTTTCCTCGTGTATTTTACTCTCATAATTCAGTAGATATTATTCATGTTTATATCTTAGTTGTATGCTTAAGGGTGTTCGACAGGTAGGACGCGGGCACTCGTCGCGGTCCATCGATTTGGGTCGTGACTAAAGTGGTATCAGAGAAGTTCTATCCTATGGTTGTATACAAACCGTATCTAGTAGAGTCTTGTTTATGGGTGTTTTGTGCACCACACTTATAGATAGAAGACTACAGGACATATAGGATGTTATCCTATCTTTTTATCTCAGATCGTGCGAGATAAGAATTCATGTTCCTAACAATATGTTACGTTTCAGCGATGCCTCCGAAGACTATTCGCCCAGAAGGGAAAGACCGTGGCTGCGAGACTACTAGGCGAGCGCCACGAGTTACCAGGACTCGGGGAGAGTCTTATAGTGAGATTCCATCTCAGACTTCACATACCCTGCCCTTTCCAGAAGAGCTCCGAGGGGCACCAGCTCCAGTGTCCGACCCTGTACATTCAACACCTAAGCCAGATACATCGGATCAGGAGATGAGAGATGCTATTCAGCTATTAACTCGATTATTAGCTGTGCATGCTCGACTTCAAGAGGTAGGTATTGGTCATGTAGATAGGTCCATCAGTGCGAGAGTTCGCGACTTTATTAATTTAGACCCTCCGGTATTCACTAGAGTAGATCCAAACGAGGACCCTCAGATATTTATTGATAGAGTGCAGAGGACATTAAGGGTAACGAAGGCCACTGCGACTGAATTAGTTGAGCTAGCTTCCTATAGACTCTAAGATGTTGCAGTTAATTGGTACGAGTCTTGGAAATTGTCTAGAGGTGAGGATGCCCCTCCAACAGTATGGCAAGAGTTTATAGAAGCTTTTCTTTGTCATTATCTGCCACCAAAGCTTAGACGGGCCAGAGTTTATAGGTTCTTGACCCTTCGGCAGGGTAACATGAGTGATCAGGAGTATAGTCTTCAGTTTGATTCATTAGCTAGGTATGCTCCCACTATTGTATCTAAGATAGAGGATCGGGTTCACTAGTTCGTGATGGGATTAGAGCCTCACTTGCTTAATGATTGTATGTCGGTCTTACTTCATCTAGACATGGATATTTCTCGTATTCAAGCATACACTGAGGGTGTAGAGGAGCGTAAAATAGAGGGCCGATCGTGAGCATGATAGAACCCAGAATAAGAGAGCAAGGTCTTTGGGTCCTGCTGGTGAATTTTAAGGTGGTCAGAGACAACAGTAACCGAGATATCCAGCCCAGCCATTGGCTAGCACACCCCCTCAGTTTGGCGGTAAGAGACTTGATCGTTCTGTATATTTAGGGCTTGGTTAGATTCCAGGGCCTCAGGTTCTCAGTATAGGGGTGAGTCAAGTCATATGAGGCCGCCCTTACCATGATGTAATCAGTGTGGTAAGCAGCATGCCGGGCAGTGCCGTATGGGATTGGGTGTTTGTTATACTTGTGGTTATCCAGGCCACGTTATGAGGGATTGTCCGGCGAGAGGTAATGCGAACATAGCTCGGCCAGCGGGATCTGTAGCTGGTTTGTTATCATCGGCATGCACCCCTGGGCAAGGTTCACAAGCTCCAATAAGTTGTGATAGAGGCAGAGGCAAAGGCGGAGCATCTAGCTCGAGTGGTCCTCAAAATCACATTTATACGTTGACAGGACGACATGATCAGGAGTCATCACCTGATGTTGTTACAGGTATATTATCAGTCTCCTCATGTGATGTATATGCATTGATTGAACCATGTTCCACTTTATCATATGTTACTCCGTTGGTTGCTAGTGTGTTTGGAATAAAACCTGAATTAGTTAAACCTTTTGAGGTGTCTACACCTGTTGGGGACTCAGTGATAGCTAAGTGAGTATATAGAGATTGTATAATAGTAGTTCATAGTCGATATACCGTAGCAAACCTAATCGAGTTAGATATAGTAGAATATGATGTTATAATGGGTATGGGTTGGTTGGCTTCTTGTCATGCCAACAATTATTGTAGATCAAAGATAGTCCGATATCAATTTCCAGGGGAGCCTATTTTGGAGTGGAAAGGTAATACGGCTTCCCCGAGAGGAAGATTTATTTCCTATCTCAAGGCAAGGAAAATGATAAGAAAGGGCTGTATTGATCACTTAGTTCGGGTTCAGGATGTGGAAGTAGAGTCACAACCATTCAGTCCATCCCTGTGGTTAATGAGTTTCCTGATAAGCTTCCAAGTCTTCTGCCAGAGAAAAAAATTGAGTTTGCTATTGACCTACTACCAGATACTCATCCAATATCCATTCCTCCCTATAGAATGGCCCCCGTAGAGCTAAAAGAGTTAAATGAACAACTAAAGGACTTGCTTGAAAAGGCTTTATCAGGACTAGTACATCACCGTGGGGGGCACCTCTGTTATTTGTGAGGAAGAAAGATGGTTCCTTACGGATGTGTATTGATTATAAACAGTTGAATAAGGTGATGATCAAGAATAAGTACCGCACCCGAGGATTGATGATTTATTTTATTAGTTACAAGATGCAAAGTGTTTTTTCAAAAATAGACTTGAGGTCTGGGTATCATCAGGTAAGGGTTAAGGAGGAAGATATTCTGAAGACATCATTTAGGACCAGATAAGGGCACTTTGAGTTTCATGTTATGTCGTTTGGTTTGACCAACGCTCCAACAATATTCATGGATTTGATAAACCGTGTGTTCAAGCCCTTTTTAGATCTGTTTGTAATTGTATTTATCGATGATATATTGGTGTATTCTCGTTCCGAGGCTGAGCATGCAGATCATCTGCGTACGGTGCTAAGAATTCTACAAAAAGGGAAGCTGTATGCAAAATTCTCTAAATGTGAATTCTGGTTGAACTCTGTAGCTCTCCTTGGGAATATCATTTCTGGTAAAGGCATCCGGGTGGATACACAAAAGATTGAGCCAGTAAAGACTTGGCCAAGACCCACAACACCGATAGAGGTTTGTATCTTTCTCAGTTTGGCAGGCTATTACAGGAGATTTGTAGAGGGATTTTCTTCCCTTTCAGCACCTTTGACAAAGTTGACTCAGAAGGGAGAAAAGTTTCAATGGACTAACGCTTGCGAACAGAGTTTCTAGACATTAAAGAACAGATTAACTTCAGCACCGATTCTAACACTCCCAGAAGGGACCGATGGTTATGCTATCTATTGTGATGCCTCGGGTGTTAGGTTGGGTTGTATACTGATGCAGCATGGTAAGGTTGTAGTTTATGCTTCTAGACAACTAAGAAAGCATGAGAAGAATTACCCAACCCACGATTTAGAGTTAGCCGCAGTGATTCATGCACCAAAGATGTGGAGACACTACTTGTATGGCATTCATGTTGATATCTATACGGATCATAAGAGCCTCTAGTATATCATCAGGAAAAAGGAATTGAATTTACGTCAAAGAAGATGGTTGGGGCTACTTAAAGACTATGATGTTGATATTTTATACCACCTGGGGAGGGCAAACGTGGTAGCCGACGCCTTCAGCCGTAAATCGATGGGTAGCCTTTCATATTTACAGTCAAAAAAGAGGGGAATAGCCCACGAGATTCATCAGCTAGCTAGTCTTGGAGTTCGGTTACTGGACTCAGGTGATATTGGAATTACTATTCAGGATACGACAACATCCTCTTTAGTAACTAAAGTGAAGGAACACCAGTACGAGGATCCTGTGTTAGTTCATTATAGGGATACCACCTCTCAGAAGGAGAAGACACCATTTGAGATTACAGAAGATGGGGTCCTTAGATATTGAGGACGATTATGTGTCCCTAATGTTGCAGGGCTACATCAGCAGGTTATGAGAGAAACTCACTATTCTCGTTATTCTATCCATCCAGGAGCGGCAAAGATGTATCATGATATCAGGGAAGTATATTGGTGGGACGGAATGAAAAAGGATATAGCGGAGTTTGTTGCTTAGTGTCCTAACTATCAGCAAGTTAAGATTGAGCATCAAAAACCCGGTGGATTATTGCAGGCTATGGAGATTCCGACTTGGAAATGGGAAGTAATCAATATGGATTTCATCGTATGCTTACCTCGTACCCAGTGTAAGTTCGATACGATATGGGTGATTATTGATAGGCTTACAAAGTCAGCCCATTTTTTGCCCGTTAGAACTACATATTCCTCAGAGGATTATGCAAGGCTTTATATTAAGGAGATAGTACGACTGCATGGTGTCCCTGTATCTATTATCTCTGATAGAAGAGCTCAATTTATAGCTAACTTCTGGAGGTCCTTCCTAAAAGGATTGGGGACTCAAGTAAGTCTTAGTACAACATTTCATCCCCAGATAGACGGACAGGCTGAGCGTACTATTCAGACACTGGAGGATATGTTACGAGCTTATGTGATAGACTTCAAAGGTACCTGGGATGATCATCTACTGCTTATTGAGTTCGCATATAATATTAGCTGCCATTCCAGTATTCAGATGGCTCTATACAAAGCTCTTTATGGACAGAAGTGTAGGTCGCCTATATGGTGGTTTGATGTTGGAGAATTTGGATTACATGGGCCAGACTTGGTTCAGCAAGCCATAGAAAAAGTAAAACTTATCCGGGATCGACTATTGACAACTCAGAGTCATCAAAAGTCATATTTTGATGTGCGACGATGAGATTTAGAGTTCGGGGTTAATGACTGGGTATTCTTAAAGGTGTCACCTATGAAGGGTGTGATGAGGTTTTGCAAGAAAGGCAAACTTAGCCCACGATATATTGGGCCTTATAGTATCATTCGGAGAGTGGGCCAAATAGCTTATGAGTTAGAATTGACCTCGGAATTGGAGTCTGTCCATCTGGTTTTTCACGTATCTATGTTACGGAAGTACATTGGCGATCCTACCTAAGTGGTGCCCACAGATGATGTACAAATTATAGAGGACTTGACATATGAGGAAATTCCGGTTGCCATCCTAGATCGACAAATCCGCAAGCTATGGAATAAGGAGGTAGCCTCCGTGAAAGTACTTTGGAGAAACAACAATGTGGAAGAAATGACTTGGAAGGCCAAGGAAGACATGAAGTCTAGATATCCCTACTTATTTCCTTGTCCAGTGAAGGGTCCAACTGAGACGTCATAACCTTAAGGTACGTGTATGGATTCTTGTGTTAGTTATTGTCATTGGTCGTGTGAGGCCATTGTCATTACTGATGATTATGGTCCTATATGGCGTTGAATTATTGACTTTCTACAGGAAGAGTTGGTAGTAGTGCTGTTACAAAGGCGACTTCGCCTAAGTTATAGAGATCCTGTGGAATTAAACATTTGAGGACGAATGTTTTTAGGGGGGGGGAAGGATGTTACATCTCGCGTTTTCGTACGTTAAAAGTTTCGTCTTTAGTTAATTGACGTAGAATCGGGGATGAGATTATCTTGAGGTTAACATATTTATCCTATTTATAACAAGCGATAAGTAAATGTCATGAAGGATAAAGGGTACACGAATTAAAGAAAACGAGTTTCGTCGAAGGTTGCCGATTTGGGATAAAATATGGGTCGAGCGATAATAATCAATATTTATGGACTAGTACCATACAAGGTACTATATGATTGTGATAGTATGATTTATAAAGTATATTAAAAATAAGTAGTATTTTTAGGTAATTTGAGATAATTCCTCTCGCTCGGATGTAAGACTCCCCCCGCTGACAGATGTCCCATGCCACCTTTCGTGAACAACTATGCCCGAGAATGAATTGTGTAACTAGTTAATTATCGAGTAACGGGACATTATCTAGTAATTAATAAATTAGTAGATAATAATTAACCCCCCCCCCCCAACGTGGCAAGCTTCCTAAGCTCCCTAGATGACTAATAATGAAAATGGGAAAGGTGTCACACCTTAAGGTGACACCAATCTTTCAGTGAGGGACCCACCTAAACTAAAGATAACAATCTCAAAAATTAGAATTCATTCACTACACCTCTTCTGAAAGAGTCCATCACGTTTTAGGAAAATTATGTTTCAACTTAATAGTCCAGCAAGATTCTCTTACATAGAAAGTACGTTCAAACATTTTAATATGCAAATGCATATTATATAACATATAAGCTGCACCCAAGCTTTCAAATTAACGTGAGATTTTTCAATATTAACAGAGTATGGTGTAATCTTTCTCAAGAGAATCAACTCAGGTATGTTAAGGCCATCCCTTCTTTCTTTTTTGGCATGATTCGAGGTAAACATAAGAAACGAGCAAACGCATGATTTTCATAAATGACTCTATTCATAGAAGTACTAGAGGTATCTATGTTCTTGATTCCCCATGTGCATATTATTATATCTTCTGTTCACGGGTCTTAAAAAAAACATAGTTGATAAGGTTTATCCGAAAGGAATATTGAGATTATTAACATATTTTCATGCATTTCATTCATTTATACACGTACATTGACCCATGACCAGATGTCGTTATATATGCATATATATATATATGTCGTTATATATGCATATATATATATATATATATATATATATATATATATATATATATATATATATATATATAGGATATGGGAAAAGGTTACGACGTTATACGCACCACCACCTGATCAGTTGGTATATGTTGATGATATTGCCTACAGTGAATGAGACGATATGATGGGATACCCTTAGAGGCTTGATGATATTATGTACACCTATACCTATGCATGATATGACATTTATATGCACGTGCATGACATTATAATGTTTCAGAATTTATAAGGTTATTCAGACTTAGAAATGGATTTCTTTATTCCATGTTTCATCTATGTCCTTTATGTACTAAATTTCATGCCTTACATACTTAGTACATTATTCGTACTTACACCCTATTTCCCGGGGCATGCGTTTCATGCCCGCAGGTGCAGGTAGGCAAGTCAACAGTCTCCCTTCTTAAGATCCTTGATCAGTGAGAGTTGGCGTGCTCCACTTGTTCCGGAGCTACTTTTGATTTTGGTACGATATGTTTATATATAGATATATGGGTATGACATGGCTTAGTCCCGTCTTTATACATTTGTATTTCTTTTAGAGGTCTGTAGACAGTTATGTACAGTTGGATAGTATGTGGCCTTATCGGCTTTCAGTTTTGGGTATATTGTTGTCTATCACGGCCTTGTCGGCTCGCCCACTATAATCCGCACACATATGTATATATGTCTTTTGGACAGGTTTTCCTTGTACATGTTACTCTTGTAATTTAGCAGATATTATTCATGTTTATATCTTAGTCGTATGCTTAAGGGTGTTCGACAGGTAGGACTCGGGCACTCGTCGCGGCCCATCGGTTTGGGTCGTGACACTAGGATATCATCAATGGACCGCATAATGGTCCAAAACATTTTGCCCAGATTTATGCCTCAGTCTGCGGTAGATATGCGGTCCACATATCAGTTTTGCGACCGCAGAATGGACCGCAGAAAATGCCATGCATTTCTAAAAAGATTTCTTCAACTCCCTAACGCACTGTTCAATCCAAAAAATAGGAACCGCAGTGAGCTTACCTCACCGCAATGAATTTCTACTCTCCTCAAACATATTAGTTCACCTTGGCACCACAAAACCTCGGGTTCTAGGTGAAATTTCATGGGGCCTTACATTCTCCCTCGCTTAAGATCATTTGACTTTGAATGAGATTCAAAATTCACTATTAGCATCCAATGTGACTCAGCTGCTATAACACACACTAGCAGTTCAAGTTCTTGACTAACTCCTTAAATTTCAAAAAATTTCGCCAGAGTCTCCCCTATTATTAGGCCTATTCACCTGCCAGAGAATCCCAAAACCAATCATAACAACATAACCACAATACAACGATGTAAGACAATAGAGAAACAACACCGGCCATAATGCCATTAAACATTACATTACCAAGAAGGAGTAACCTCAACATAAGCCGTATAGGGGAAACATAATTTATCGAAAGTTAGCTTTCAACATCATGGACATAATTACATAGTTATTCAAATAAATTAGGGTACTTCTTCTTCATTTCTTCCTTGGCTTCCCAAGTGGCCTCTTCAACCTGTTGTTTTCGCCATAGTACTTTCACGGAGGCAATTTCTTTATTTCATAGCTTTCGGACGTGCCTATCAAGAATGGCAGTTGGAATTTCTTCATAGATCAGCTCTTCATTAACCTCAATAGTCTAAACTAGCACAATAAGCAATGGATCTCCGACCTCCTTCTTCAACATAGACACATGAAACACCGGAGGAAGTTCAAGCTTGTAAGCTACCCGACCAATCCTCTGAATGATTCTGTACGGCCCAATGTAACTCGGACTCAACTTCCCTTTCTTACCAAACAACATTATGCCCTTCATGGGGGAAACCTTTAAGAATACCCAATCATCCCCTTTGAACTCCAAATCCCTGGGATGCACATCTGAATAGGACTTTTGACGACTTTAAGTAGTTCCCAACCGATCCTTAATGATCTTAATCTTCTCCATAGCTTGATGCATGATGACATCCAAATCCACTACTAAAAAGTAAATGGACACACTCACATGCAATATAATTTACCCAACTATGAGTCGGGGTCGAATCTCACAGAGAACAATATGTAGGCGATTAGGAATGTAGGAGAATTATCGCTTGTTGCGCAATGCCAAACACTTACAGTTATTTTTAGAAAATATTTATACCTAAATGCGGAAATGTAAGCTAACCTAGAAAGAAAGTAAAATTATCAATGACTACAAGTATGGATGTAACGGAAATTACACTCAAGTAACGATCCAATGTATTTCACGATTTTACAAATATGAGAGAGTTTATGTTAATTAGCCACGGGTAATAATTCTATATTAGCTTCTTCCAAAGTCTAACAAAACTTCTATATTGAATTATCCCTAAATCAATTAAGAGATTTAACACACCCGGATATGGCTAAAACTAGTTCGGTCGTATCTCTAGGTAAAATCTATAAAATGAGGGTTAAAACCTCCAGTTCTTGTTAATTAATCTTTTCCAACCCCAATAATTTTTCTCAAAATTAATTCGGAGTTAATGAGCGAGTCCTAGGGTTAGCTAATCGCTTTGGAAACATTAAAGAACAAGAATAATTAAAAAAAACAATAACTCACTTCATAAAAGATAAAAAATCATTCAATACATAAGCATAACAAGATATTTAATCGACACTTTAATTATGAATATTTCCATAAACAAGATTCAAGTGTTGGAATAAATACTACACACTTAGATATTCAATACAAAATAAGGAAATGAAGAAATGAATATAAATGAGTAAGAAATTCTCAACCAAAAGCTTCAAATCTTCAAGACCATAGTGTGTGTGCAAACCCTAACTCCCAAAACTTGTTCTCTCTAGTGTTTAGAACTGAAAATAAGCCAAAAGATCTCTCAAAGATGAGCTAGGCCGTGTATTAAATGATTTGGGGTGAAAAACATAAAATGCCAAAACTGCCCAGATTTTCTGACCAGATATGTGAATTGCGATCGCGAAGAGAGGGTTGCGATAGCGAAGGGTAAAGATGTAAAGCTCTGCGATCACGGACAAGATTCACGCGTTCGCGTAGAGCAACTGGGAACAGTTGACGATCCTCTTCTTCGCGTTCGCAGAAATAGCTCTGCGTTCGCGATGTGTTGTTTCCCAGCCTTCTGCGATCACATGCCTAAGTTCGCGATCGCGAAGAGCATTGACTGGCAGCAGTCATTTTTCTTCAATTTTGCACATTTTGACTTGATTTCTTCCGTATTTCCTCCAAATCATATGATACCTGAAATATGCCAATAAACCTCAGAAAATGCCTTAATTTCTCATCAAAATCATATAATACCCTAAGTATTAAGAAGAGATAAGTTGGTAAAATACCAACTTATCAAACCCCCAAACCTAAACTATTGCTTGTCCTCAAGCAATTCAAAAACTAACAACATCCTTCAATAAAATCATAAATTAAGCTCATTGGCATACCAAGCATCATTTCAAGTCAAAAAGGTACAAGTTAAACACAATCTAATGACTTTGGATGGTACCAACAATTAATCCAAAGCATATGAATCACCAACTTCTCACAAATTTTAATTCAATTCAAGTGCTCAAGCACCACATTAATCAAAGTGACAACCAAGTCATGACACTAAAGCTTCAAAATTTGCCTCATTATCATAAATAATTTTCTTTTTGTTTATTCCTCCCAATTGGAGATTGGATTAAGTTCACAACTCAAAAATTTTATGTGCCCTTACACTTTAAAAGAGAATCCCAACTTATAAAATTTGGTAAGTTGGGATATCAAATGGAAAGAATTAACTCTCACTCTCTCAAAGATGTTCAAATGCACAAAAATAGTGCCATAGGCTTGCCCTTCATGTATTTCTCTACTAATATAGACACACTTGGTTCAAAATCAAGTAGGACCTAAAGGATTGTAATGTAGGCTTTTGGTTAAGGTAGGACACAACTTCTTATTAATAATCTTCCCTTTATTCACAACTTCTTATTTTTTTCTTCCTTCCTCTTTTTTTTTAATAATTTTTTTACTTTTTAAAAAAAAAAATCAAGGAAGGTTCCACTTTTTTTTATTTACCTTTCACCTTTTTAGCAACTTCCACATTACAACTTTTCCAACCTTCATCCCCAAACTTAGGCTTTTAGCCTATGTTTACACTTTAAAAGTACTTAGGGAGGTAGGGTGTCAAAAGCTAGATCAATAAATAACCAAGGGTTAAAGCTTGTAATATGGTTGCCAAAGAAAAGGTTTAAAGGCTCAAAAAGGTTTGACTAGGGAAAATATGCAAGGGTAGGAAATTTAAGGCACAATGACGGTCCAACGAAGGCCTAATATCATTTTTCAAACCAAGTTAGTCTAAGATTTTTCCTTGAAGCACATTCCGGGCAAGTTCTAGACTACAAATGATCCAAAAGAATTCACAACAAATCTCACCACACATGGCACATGTAAACTCGAGTGACATATAAATCCAAAATCCAATTTAAACCAATGAACTCAAAGAAAATCATATATAGCCTAAAAGACTATTTAATGAATCAAAGAGCCAAAAATGGAACTTAAAGTCACAACTAGAATTATCACTTCAATTATTTTTCATTTTAAAGATCAAAACTTCATATGCCAAAGTTTAAATTATGTTGGTACCAAAGAAGTCACACGTTGGTTTATGAACAAAAGATTCACACCCAATAACAAATTTATTCACTACTAGCTACTAAACTAAATAAAAAAAATATTTACCTAAAGAAAAAAATTAAACAAAACTAATCCCTTAAGAAAGTTGTCACGCCATCCATCATAGGGAAACGTCACCCGGTTCGACACAAATTATTTTCTTGGAAAAGAACCGCGGCATAAAGAAAAACCAAGGATTTTAATTAATACTACTATAAGTAAATAAAGTAGCAAAAGAAGAAAATAAATATATTCTAGTAAATATATATATACAAACTAATGCTAACATGCTAGAATTAAACTTCAAATTATAACTAATAAACTACAAAGTCAACCAATATACGCAAGTTATCAAAAAATGATCATGCTCCACATATATCCATCATATTTGAGTCACCCCCAACCTAAAGTGTTGTGTTGTCCCCAATGAAACTAATCAAAACAAGCTAAAATGAAAGAGGTGCTCCCTGAATGGCATTACTCCGAGCTGGAGGTACTAGGAACTGAGAGCTCCAAGTCATCCTCATCACCGTCCTCTGATCCACAAAACTTCCTCAAGGTGTTCATCATCTTTGTGAAGAACTTGCTTTTCTTATTTTCATGTTCCCTCTGCTTTAGCTGCCTCCGCTCAATCTTACCCAATTTGTCTTTGATGGCTTGCTAATCCTTAATAAGATTTGACAAAGTTGGAAACTTTCCTTGGCCAGCTGGACCTGTAGATGTGCCCTTTCCAGACGGTCCAAGAAGGAAGACCAGCTACAAGTTGGCGGACCTGTGTCTCCATGCCATAAACCTGGAGAGAGATATACTTGAGTGTGAGAGGTCCCTAATGAAGTGGTACAATGGCAGTACAAGGCTCTGTGGTATCTGCGGCAAAATCGGGTATCTCGATGGTGGTGTCAGGACACTGGCCAAATGAGTGAGATGCTACATCAATCTTACTTTTCTTCTGTGCATTCCCTACTTCCTTTCTCAGCTGTGGATGGATGACCTTCTATGGGTTCTTCTCATTCTCTGTAGGCCTCTTCTCCACCCCGGCCTCATAGCATAAGTGAATGATCAGGGATGGGAAGAATAAACTCTTAGTCCTCTCTACAACAACCTCAGCTATCTCGTCAACAATGACCTATCCCACATTCACTGGTATGCCCTCTATGATTGCATAAATTATCCTTGCCTTCTCAAGTGTCACCTTGATCTCATTACGTGAAGGCATGACTCGAGCACAGATAATTGAGAGCCAAGTTTTGGCCTCAGTAGTGAATTCAGAAGACTCAATCCTTGAGTGATTTCTTATCTAGTTCGGCATCTTTCCACCATGCAAATGATCTACAAACCACTGTGTTCCCAAGTCTTTAGATCTATCTCTGTACACCTGGTTGTCAGCATTAGGAAGATTGTAATGTGCATTTATCAGCTCTGGATCAAAGTGGACTTGTTTGCCTCTGACATTAACAACCAAATCATTTTTGAAGTCGGTCTCTACAGCATTTGCATAAAATTCTCTTATCACTTCATGATTGGCAGTTCTTGGCTCGTCTGCAAAGCAAATCCATCCACTCGATATTAATCTTTCATGGAACTCGGGCCATCGACCTTCAAGGTTGGTCAAGAGAATGCCTCTTTTTTTTAATCATACTTCTACACAGTTGTTTGTCATAGCGGCGGGAACAACTTAATGATGAGAATATGTCCCGATCAAAGTACTCCTCTTTGGCAACTTGTTTGACATATTCTTGAGCATTTTCATTTGTTGCCGGATCTATTTTAGAGCTCAAAGAACCTACAAAAGGAGTAAATATGTTATATACTAGTATGGATACTTAAAGCATTGTATTAGAAGGTGCTTAGGCTAAATAAAGAGATCAAAAGGCCTTAGGATAAAAAATTGGCGAGTCTACTATATTACTGCCTGTGCATCAATGAATCGCGATCACAGAAATTATCATGCAATCACATAGAACAATTTCTTTTCCAGCAGCAGTAAGGTTACGCGATCGCAGAAGCTTTTACGCGATTGCGATGTACCATTTTGGTTCTCAGCAGAATCAGGCCTATGCGATCGTGGAATGAGGCATCGCGATCGCGAGGGTCTTGTTCCTCACCCAGAAACAGTTCGTTTGGACATTCCATCGAATAGGTTTTGTGCACCAATTTTGTGTTCATTTCTGTCAACCAATTAAGCACACATCTAACCCAGAAATCTTTCAACAATAAAACCCTAACACTAAACCAACCTTACCCAGCAAGCAAGAACATGTAAAGCACACAAGATTTTTATATTCCAATTTTCACTCAAGCCCTAAAATCAAAAGAGTTTCTGCAATTTATCACTTCACATCAAGTAGAGGAGCAGAAGAAACAAGAAGAAGTCCAAGAGATAGGAGAGAAATGCACATAACTTGAGAGTGATGGGTGAAAATTAGCAATGGAATTGAAGAATGGGAAGTTTGAGATGGTTTCCAGGAGTTAGGAGTATGAGAGTCGTTTCTTTGTTTAGGGCAAAGTGGTTGTCCCAATTTTTTTTATTCCAGAGTTTAAATGTTCAGCTCTAACATGTTACGCGATCGTGTGCGTCTTCCTGCTTTCGCATAGAACAAACTCACCAAAAAACACGCGACCTCGATTGCTTTCCTGCGATCGCGTAGTGATAGAAAAATGTTTCTTAGCGCGAATGCGGAGACTTTTCTATGATCACGAAGGGCAAAAGTTTTCTGTAGTTATGTAATTTTGGCAGCTACTGGTTTTGGCTTTCCGAAACACCCCGTCCTACTCAAAATCAACTCCAAAAATTCTAAAACTTGATAGATTAGTCAAAAACAATATACTAAGCTATTCTAAGAAAGAAAATTTAAAAAATAACTAAAAATTTTGAAAAATGATTGGTTACCTCCCACCAAGCGCCGCATCTAATGTCGTGGCATGACGCGGATCAACTTTACCACTTTTCTCGCCACTTGGATGATATGAACTGGGCACCTAACTTGGAATCAAGCTTGTGACCACGGGCGGTGGGGGGTGGTGGTAAGTAGATGATCAAGCCAAGCCTTAATTTTTTCGTTTTGCACTTCTTGGCTTTCATGTGAGGAATGTCATTTTGCCTTCTTGTTCCCTCAAATTATAAAATGTATGGTCTTTGTCTTTCCTCCTCGAATCCCTCATTGACTCGTGTAGTTCAAGTCCCATATCACCACACAATTCCAATGTTGAAAAATGCTTGGAATGTGACATCAAACCTCCAAATTTCAATTCTTCCCCGATTTTGACATCCTCTTTTCTCCCCGTACTAGAGTCAATCTCAACCATATTTTTATTTACACCGGTTGACTCTAATTTCATATTTTTCTTGGCATCGCTAACACTAATAGAGTCGGTTGGCGGATGTTCAATTCCTGATTTCTCAAAGTAAAGCTCACTTTCTTCCTCGAAGTCAGACTCTTCTTGACTTCCTTCCACACTCTCAAGTTGGCGGGCATAGTGAGCCTCAACCAATATTTTCATTTGACTTTCCAAAGTACGGATATTATCATTATTTTGAGTCAAGACTTGCTTCAAGTCCTCTAGTGCAATGTTGTGCTTATCCTCATTTTCTAGAATGGCCTCCAACATGAGTATCATTTTCACATTTTGAGCATTTGAGAGTTCTTCTTGGTTTTGATCAAGTTCCAAGGAAGGATTTTTGACTTCAACCTCTAAGAAAGATTCTTGGCTATCATTAACTTCCAAGGCCTTTTGGACCTCTAAAGCTTCAAGCATTTCTTCCATTTGTGAATGCAACCTTTCAAGCGCCAAGTCATTTTGGAGACTATTTTCCAAAAGCTCCTCCAAGGCACTTTGATCTTTGTTTCCTCCTTCAATTAGGCATTCTAACATGAGCTTGAACTCTACATTTTGACCATGCTCAACTTCTTCCACTTCCATAGCCCTATCATTTTCATCACAAAATGTAGAATCATCATAGCGGGGGCTTGGGGAAGGGAAGGACAAATAATCACAATACTCCCAATGACCATTTTGACGACAACACTTATCACAAATACTCCACTCATGGGTTTGAGATTGTGCGTACAATCCACCCCCAGGAGAATTTTAACAATTTTGCCACAAGCGTGGTCCTCCACAATAAGGATATGGGTCATCAAAGTATAAACAACTACCATCCGACCAATTTTCATCATATGATGCCATTTTTCAAAACTAAGAAAATAAACAAGAAACAAATAAGAAAAAGAAACCAAGATAAGAAAAATTAATTACACAACTATTCACAAGTTTGAACCAAAGCACTTATGCTTATTTCTCAAACAACCTAAATTATGCCAAATTGTTCCTCGGCAACGGCGCCAATTTTGATGATGTCCAAATCCATTACTAAAAAGTAAATGGACACGGTCGCATGCAATATAATTTACCCAACTATGAGTTGGGGTCGAATACCACAGAGAACAATATACAGGCGATTAGGAATGTAAGAGAATTATCACTTGTTATGCAATGCCAAACACTTAGAGTTGTTTTTAGAAAATTTTTATACCTAAATGCGGAAATGTAAGTGTTTACCATGAAAATGGCAATAACAATTAAATTTGTTGATGGGCCTCTAAAAATACGTGATCTATTTTTATGTTAGTTTGTTAAGCAATTGATGCTATGTATGTGAGACTTAGAAACGAAATAAGAGTTAAGGGCAGAGTGAAGATCAAACCGTTAGGCCAATTATCGGGGCCTCGAGATCGTCGATTCGGGGCCTCAAGGTTGATCCCGGAGCTCGACTACGAGCTATCGAAGGCAGTTGCTACGCGAATAACAGTTATAATAAATTAACGGAGGCTCTTTATGGCCAATGATAAGCAATAAATGATTAACAAGTATGGATATAATAAATAAAAGCAATAATATCAAGAGGATATGTTAGAGAGAAAATAGAAATGTTTTTGTATATTGCGTGTGGAGTAATTGAAGCAACAAAAAACGGTTACAAAGTGGCAAGGATCCCTTTAAGGTGAATCCAATCATAGTACTACAAGCATTAATTATAAAGATATGGAGATGTGACAACTAGATGACACCCTAATTCGGGTCTTAGAGTAGCTTTCTAGGCTCTGTCAGTCCTAGTCACATGCCTTGGGAACTCCCCGTTTCTACCGTGGCCATGGTCAACATTATCCTGAGATAGAGTGTCGATGAACCTTGAGAGAGGAACCTCGATCATAACCTTGTAGCCTCGAGACTCCGAGATGGTCTTTCGAGGTGCTTTGATAATGATAAATTGGACCCTCCGATTTCACCGCATATAGATAGTCCCTGCGTTTCTTAGAGAGGAGTGATAAGAAACGATTTTAACGTCCAACTCTTCGGACTTCCCACAGTGATGTCACATTGATGATATCATACTTATGATGTAAATCTTCGTGATAACCGGTACATCCTATGGACTTGTCTTTTCAGCATCATTCAATGTGCTGCCGATTCCCATTCTTCAAGGCGACCGTATCGCCATCGATCCAGTTTCCAATGGCGCATTGATTGCGCTAGTCAATCCGTATTTCAAAGGCATTGATTGCATTATTGGTCGCATTGTCATCCCCTATAAATGGGGCCTTACGGTATTATCATTTTATCCAAGTGCCTTTCAACATATTCCCATCCCTTCCTTCGCATTCTCATTATCCTCATCCATTACTACCGCCATGTTTGGGGTGTCCGGCCTTAAGGTCTTACGGCGATGTTCCTATCAGTCATGCCATGGCCTTTTACCTGGACTTTCCCTTGCCGAGCGGGATCATACTGTCTTGTTGTTGTTGTTGTTATTGTTACGTCTATCACTGTTGTTGTCATTGGATCGAGGCGACGAGATAAAGAGGGTCGACCTATTTCGACTTGGGAGGACATTTGGACTCTACACCACTGTCAGGAGAGTGTTCGGACTATACACCGCTGCTCACTCTCCTACCCTGGCCTGGTGTGACATTTCATCCCTCGGGTTCTTCCCAAGGTATAAAATGGCACACCAGCCGTTAAACATGCACGGTATTATATCCTGGAAGGTGGACTCGGAGCGGCCGTGCAAGTAGGGTCGAGACCCGCCGAATCTTCAACCTTTGGCTTCGGCGGGCTATGTCTCTTTTTTCTGCCTCTTGTGCATAACTTTCCTCTTCTTTGACTTCCCTCTTTCCTCTTCTTCATCTTCAGCCTCAGAGGTATCACTCCATGATATTGAGATGGGAACCTAGAGGTGGTGGCAGTCGGAGGAATCACCGTTGAAGATGCATGTTCGAGGAGGTGGTGGTCGGAGATGCTTCTACTAGAGATGAACCTTCGAGAGTAGACTAGGTTCTAGACTCTTATTATATGTGTACCCTTTTGCTTCTTTGTTTCTGTGTAAGGAACCCCCCTGGGCTTTTGTACTTGTATGTAATGACCCCTTGTGGGCTTCTGTAATCAAACTTTTATGAATATGAAGATGTTTCCTCAATTTGTCTTTGATGCTTGCTATATTTTCTTTTCATCTGCACTTGTGGAGACTCTGAATACGTGAATTTATCGGCTGCTGCCAACATCGAACCTAGATGTGAATGTTTTTCTAGTCCTCTGATCGATTAATACAGTTTTGCGTGGAGCCTTTTGCGATCCCTTGGATCGACCCTGGATCAGGCCGATGAACTAGGGTCGCCGGGACCTTTACTTTGAGTAGAACCAGAGTAACGCTTTGGGCCTTGAAGCCATGATTTGTTACTTTAGCTCCGTTGTAACCTTTTGAGAAGAAATTTGCTCGGAGGCCTGTGGACATGGACTGTCTTTGATCTTTCGAGGATAGTCCCCGAGTGGAAGTTCGTTCAAATCCGGGCCACCTGGAAACTTACTTTGTACTTAGTGTAAATAGCCTTAAGGTGCTATAGATAGATCCAGGAAGAGTGTTTATCCAAGCTCAGACGGTGTCCCAGGGCCAAACTCATATAGGTGGAGTTTAAATGCTTATTTCCTTAGATCCTGATTCCCTTTTGACAAAATCCCCCGAGGTCAGGTACCACCTCGGGTCTCACAATGATGTCATTGGCTTTTCAAAGCCTAGCCTTCCTTTTTGATGGAGGTCTTCGAGGTCGGGTACCACCTCGAGACTGGCAAAGGTGTTGTTGACCTTTTAGAGCATAACCTCTTTTTGATGGAGATCCTCGAGGTCGGGTACCACCTCGGGATTGGCAAAGGTGTTTTAGGATTCCTAGAACCTAACTTTCCCTTTGATGGAGGTCCTCGAGGTCGGATACCACCTCAGGACTAGAGAAGGCGTTATTGGCTTCCGGGAACCTAACCTTATTCTGATGGAGGTCCTCGAGGCCAGGTACTACATTGGGACTGGCGAAGGCGTTATTGACTTCCGGGAACCTAACCTTGTTCTGATGAAGGTCCTCGAGGTTGGGTACCACCTCGGAACTAGCGATGATTTTATTGGTTTCCGGGAACCTAACCTTGTTCTGATAGAGGTCCTCGAGGTCAGGTACCACCTCAGAACTTGCGATGGTGCTTTTAATTGGCTTTGAGGTAGACAGATTGTTGCTGTTTTTTCTATATAAATACGAGGAAATTTTTTCCTTTTTGGAGATCCCACCATTTTAAGTAGTTGCCATTCTCTTTCTGCATCAAACCTTTTGTTGTTTCAGTACTAACGTATTTTTTCGTAGTCATGACTGCTGCATCGGGGTCTGCCCAGCAGAGAGGGGGAGCTCCGCCTCCGGCATTGAAGACCAACGAGGGTATGCCTTGAAGGTTGCTTCTTCGATAGGGGAAGAACATCTTGGGTTAGTGAAAAAAGACTGCAGATGGGGGGGAAGGTAGTGTTATAGATACTTCCCTCGGGTAATGGCATCACGGATCATGCCGATGGATTCTTGAATGTGTATACATACCCTTTCACACTGGGCCCCCTTGATAGGGTTGTGCTCGACTTCTGCCTAGAGTATCGGGTCACCTTGGCACATATCCATCCGTTATTTTGGCGAATAGTATTGATGGTGACATTTTTCGCGGAGAAGGCGGGGCTTGATTTTACTCTTAGTCATCTTATCAGGCTGTACCGGCCCTTCCACCATCAAGGTTTGCTGACCTTGCGATGCCGATCTACCACATCCTTCGTTGTTGATGATGAGGAAGATGGAGACCGGTGATGGATGAGTTGCTTCATCCGAGTGTGGACCGCTGACATTATCCCCGTGGAGCTCATGCCATTCCCTGAGGAATGGAACTATACACGCAAGTGGTGCATTTTGTGCCTTCTCAGTTCTATCTATGGCGAAAACTTGGTTTCGTAACCGTACCTTCTTTTCTTTTCCCGTAGCGATTTCCTGGGTGCTGGGCGATGTTCCTGATTTGCTAGATTGGGTCCGAAAGTTGGAGACCCACTCAACCTGTGATGAGCACAAGTGGCGAGATGTGTCCCAGGGCGGATAGGAAGCAAAACATCATGGTGAGTACTGCGTTATACTTTCTCCTCCATTCCTTCATTTGGAGAGTCATTTTTTCCCTTATGCATATTAAGCTTGCTGTTGTAGGCATTGGAGAGCCTTTTGAGGCATGGCCGCGCTCTTTTGGAGAGGGGGAAGGGTTTCCATCTCTCGGGCTGAAGAATGACAACAACAAACCAAGAGATGCTTTTACAGGGTGATGGCGCTCAAAATAAGACAGAACGGGACTGGGTCTTTGGAGCGGAAGTATCGTCCGGGCCTGCCGTGTTCGCGGTTCCTGGTTCAGGAAAGAGGGTTTCTCCGTTACTTTCGCCCTCTTTTTCTGTTGACAGTACTTTGGGGAATGCTAGAAACCCAGGATCGCATACACCGAGCGACCGTGCTTCGACCGAAGTCGATTCTTTCAGGGCTGAAGGAACTGGATTAGCAGGTGTTCACTTGGCCTTCAAGGAAGCCCAACAGCTTCACTTTGTGGTGAGTTTCGGCACATGTCTTTCGAGGTTCGCGCTTTCCCTTCCTTATTGGGTTTTCGTTTGCAGACGTTTGACAAGCTTAAGTTCGAGCTGCTTCATTGTGAAGCCAGGCTACAGAAAGCTCTGGATGAGGAGAAATTTCTTAGGCTTCTTTGTGATGAAAAGGAAGTCGAGCTAGTACACCTGTAGTATGAGGTGGGCTGTAGCTTGAATTACGAGAACCACCTGAAAGAGCAGGTAAATTTCTATCATGGGTGAGCGTGTATTCCGCCTCCTGGTTCTTGAGGCTAACAGTTAGTTCATTTCAGTTGCAGAAAAAGATGGAGGCCCTAGAGCGCCTTAGAGATGAAGTTAGCTGGGCCAGGCATGAGCATGATGAGTTGAAAGCTCAAGCGGAGGCCCAAGCTTTAGAGGGGAAGGATGCCCTGGCTAAAATTCCTTCTTTTGAAGCTCAACTTCGCTTAGCTCACGATAATGCCTTGGTTCGGACAAAAATGATTGCGAAACTTGAGTCCGAGCTTTCGAAGGTTAGGGCTAATGTCGTTGAGGCCCAGGTTGGAGCTGTAACGAGACGGACTAAGGCAAACCAGGAGATGGCGATCTATTCAAAGGATGCTTCCGATGCTCAAGCTGAGATGAGAAAGATCCTTGACCGCGAAGGGAAGATTGAAGAATATGCTCGTTGCCAGTCTCGTAGAAAGACTCTCGAGGAGATTTGTGCTAGGGGATTCGCCCTCTCGATAGAATTCGCTTAGCAAGGGCGGACGAGTATGATGCTCGGTTGTTTTTACCCGACGCCGTAGAAAGCAAAGATGAGGCTGGTAAGCCGTAGCCCTTGGGGGGGGCATAGATTTTTTCATCTGTATGTAGAACTTTCGTAGAATGTTTGTAGATGGAGATTGCATTTTTTGCATATGTGTATGAAAGAAAACCTTGCGGCTTTATTCCTTTCATATCTTTTTCTATTTTGAATTTGGCCACGCGAGCTGGTTTTTGCATTGGTAGGAGTCCTTAGAATCGTGGTGTGGCCTCGGGGCTCATTAGGCTTGCCCGTAGGCTCTTTCGTGCTTGGTCGATGTGACCTTTTATGTGGGCTGGCGACGACGGCCCTTACGCCTTGGGCCGATGCGGCCTTTTTCAGTATGGACTAGTGATAATGGCTCTTACGCCTTAGGTCGATGTGGCCTTTTAGTGTGGACTAACGACAATGACTCTTACACCTTGGGCCGATGCGGCCTTTTAGTGTAGGCTGGCGACAATGGCTCTTACGTCTTTACCCTTGGGAATATTTGGTTAACTGTTTTGAGTTTAGTCTCTGAATCGGGTTACGACTCGAGCTCATTTTTACCCTCAAGTTTTAAGATTTCAAGCTGGTGACAGTGGCTCTTACGCTTTTGGTCGATGTGACCTTTTATGTGTATGGACCTGGGGCTCATAAGGCTGGCGACGATGGCTCTTATGCGCTTGGTCGATCCGACCACTTATGTGGGCTTTGTTTTTCCCTCGATAAGGATATATAGTGTTTGCCTGACTCTTCGACGACTTAATTAAAAACCTCGATTGTGAGTCGTTATATGGCGATGATCGAGCACCTTAGGAGGTTTGGCTCGGAGGTTGAGTATCTCGAAGCCGATGATTAGGAGCTGACGTGTTCAAAGCTCTTTTTCCTGTATCAAGGGTAGCCTGTTTAACCGGTTCTTTTCAAAGTAAATTCGGAGTAATTGAAGACTTGTGTGGGCTGGTGAAAACGGCTCTTACGCCCTGTAACGACGGTTGGGCATCCCTGAGTCGCGTTAGTTTGGATGGTACAGCCGCGTGACCGGAGTCACTTGTGTTTGGCCGGAGCCTTTGAGTCCCGGGTGAGATAGTTTCAGCATCTATATCGAGGGTATGCCTTTTTAGGTGTCTTACAAGTTCGATATATAGCCAAAACTTTGAGATCAGGTTTATGCCTTTAGTAAGGTCTTACAAGTTTTTCATGCCTTTGAGGTCTTATAGATTTTACATGCCGTTGAGGTCTTATAGTTTTTACATGCCGTTGAGGTCTTACAGTTTTGGATACTTGGTACAAGTGTTATTCATGCCTTGTTTGAGGTCTTACAAATTTTACATGCCGTTGAGGTCTTATAGATAGTGTTGCTGCCTTATGTAGGCCTTACTAGACCGAGTTTGCCCACTAGGGGTCTTATGGCCTTGGGTTTTGATGAGTCGATGGAGGTGGTGCTTGACAGAAGTCCTTGAGTCGTCGAGGGTTTCTTGACTCGGGAGCCATTATCTGCAAACTTTGTATTGCCTCATCGAGGGCTTACGATTTTGGAGATCCCGACCCTAAGGTCATACATTTTTTGAGATTCTGACACCAGTCCCCGAGTGCTTGGGGTACTTTCGGCATTGGATATGTTTCACAATCTTCATGTTGCCTCATCTGAGGGCTTATGATTTTGGAGTCTCGACCCTGAGGTCGTGCATTTTTTGAGATTTTGACGCCAGTCCCCGAGATTCGGGACATTTTCGGCGGAGAAGTAGTTTTTGAGGAGGTGCCGAGCTTCTTTGGGAGTGTGAAATACTTTGGCGAAAGATATTCTTCAATTATTTGGTACAAGTGTACACGTTTTCACCATCGGGGGTCCGGCTATATGGACACGGCTCGTTTGACCGTTTGGTCCAGTACATCATTTTCCTATTGGGACCCTATCTAGCGTTTCTTATCTTTCTTGAGCATATGACCTTCCGGGGGATGCCCCTCAATGTTCAGGGTTGATTGCAAAATAAGCCTTGAACACTTGTTGGATCTTCCTTAGGTAGCATATAAGTGTTGCCTCGTTAAAAACCTTGCCGGTAAAACCCTTTTCGGGATAAAAACTCGGTTGAAGGAAAAGAGTGCAACAGATGCTTTAAAACCTTAAGGTTTTCGAGCTGGGTTAGCGCTTTGACTACTTCAGTTGGGCACCTGCGTAAGGGTTAGTACGAAATATGAAATGAAAAGGGAGATGGTTATACCTTAGTGTGGGATGCGCCGGCGATGTTTCGAGGATCAATATGTCCTAGTTACTTAAGATGAGGACACGATATTGTCCTTTACTTTGTATAATCGGGCTTAATCAAAAGTGTAGTTTGCTTACCCTTCGGCTCTTTTGCGGGTGGAGGTATTGGTGCTGGTGTCACATCGTGCACCGCGAACATTTCCCTTGTCTCATGCTGTTCCCCGTAGACAGTTTTAATCCCATACTTTGTCGGGAATTTCATCATTTGGTGGAGAGTGTATGGTACTGCTCTCATGTAGTGTATCCACGGCCGTCCGAACAAGGCTTTGTACCTCATGTCTCATTCGATGACATGGAATTTATCATTTTGGGTTGTGTCAGCCACGGTGACTGGGAGAGGGATTTCTCCTTTTGTTGTTTCACTTTCCATGTTGAATCCGTTGAGGACTCGAGTGGCGGGCACAATTTTGTCAAGCAGCCCGAGCTTCTCTATCACCCTCGACCTGATAATGTTGGCTGAGCTACCTGGATCCACGAGTACACATTTTATTTGAAAAGAATTTACAAGGAAAGAGATTACCAGTGCGTCATTATGAGGTTGAGACAAGGTCTCGGTATCCTCCTTGCTGAATGTGAGGGCATCATCGGGTATATACTCCCGGGTTCACTTTTCTCTGGTGATGGATATTTTTGTGCTTCTCATCACGGGTTCCTGCGGGGCATCGACGCCTCCCAAGATCATTTGGATGACATGTTGTGGCTCATTTGTTTTGTTTTTGTTGGCCGCCTCTCTTTCTCAGAACTAATTTTTGGCTCGATCACTAAGGAATTCCCGAAGATTACCTTTGTTAAGTAGTCGAGCTACCTCTTCTCGGAGTTGGTGGCAATCCTCGGTCCTGTGGCCGTGCGTGTTGTGAAACTCGCATACTAAGTTATGATTCCTTTGTGAAGGATATAATTGTACAGGACTGGGCCACTTGGCACCTCTAATTTTACCGATGGCGAACACAATGTCCGATACATCGATGTTAAAGTTGTATTCTGATAAATGAGGTGCCCCCATTGGCCCTGCATTCCTATCGAATATGGCCATGTTGATGAGTCCCCGAGGATATTGTCTTTGGTCTGTCCTTCGATCATTGTGAGGTAGGCTGCGTCTCGGGGCGTTCCTCTTGTCTTCGGTGTATGGATGATACCTTTCTTTGTTTGGCTTTGGTTCCTTCGTCGGAGGCCTTCTTGGGTATACTGAACCCGAGGGGGCTCCCAACTGGTCTTCTTCGGCCTTGATCTTTGATTGGTATCGGTTGTGGACGTCCGACCAGGTCACAACGGGATACTCGATCAAATTCTGTTTTAACTATTTTGAAGCCACCGAGCTTCGTTCATTCAGACCTTGAGTGAAAGCCTGCACTGCCCAGTCGTCGGAGACTGGTGGTAGCTCCATCCGTTCCATTTGGAAGTAAGATACGAACTCTCGCAGCATTTCTTCTCTCTCTACTTGATTTTAAACACGTCGGATTTCCTCATTGCTACTTTGATGGCACCGACATGTGATTTTATGAAGGAGTCTGTTAGCATGGCAAAATGAATCGATGGAGTTAGGAGCTAGGTTGTGGTACCACATCATGGCCCCTTTCGAGAGTGTTTCCCCGAACTTTTTTAATAAGATGGAATCGATCTCGTCGTCCTTTATATTGTTGCCTTTCACTGCACAAGTGTAGGCAGTCACGTGTTCATTAAGGTATGAGGTCCCGTTGTACTTTAGGAGTTCTGGCATTCTGAACTTCTTTGGAATGGGTTTTGGGGCTGCTTCCTCTGGGAATGACCTTTGTATGAACTTCTTTGAATCCATGCCTTTCAGGACCGGGGGTACGCCCGGAATTTGGTCGACCCTAGAGTTGTAGGTCTCGACCTTCTTATCGTTGGCTTCTATTATTTTTTTGCCCGATTCAATCCTTTTGGTGAGGTCCTCGAGCATTTTTACGATGACAGGGTCGGCTATCGACCCGTTATTGCTCGATCTCTCCGGTACCTGTTCGGCTGGGGGAGCTATCCCCGATGCTATCATGCTAGGGGTTTTCTGGTGACTTTGCAATCGAGCAATAGCTAGCTGTTGTGCCTGCAATATTTCAAAAATAACATGAAGGCTAACCTCATGTTCTTCCCTAGTTGGGGTTTTCTGAGATTCTTGCGGATCTCCTTAACGCATGCTTCGGTTGATATGCGAGCTTATATCGATGCGTTGGGCATCGCGTGAGACCGCGTCCACAGGGATTGGTTCCGGCACATTCCCAGGATTTTATGGTAGCGCACCAACACCCGGAACATCCACACTGTTCTCCCCGTGGTCCTCAAGATTGTTGTTTTCGCCCCCATTCACCGAGTTAGACATATTGACCTGAAATCAAAGATCTTAGACAAGAAAAGGTGTGAAAGATAACTTGCGTTATGGGACGAAACCAACAAAGGAAATAATCACTATTATTTTTAGCCCCACAGTGGGCGCCAAACCGTTTACCATGAAAATGGTAATAACAATTAAATTTGTTAATGGGACTCTAAAAATACGTGATCTATTTTTATGCTAGTTTGGTAAGCAGTTGATGCTATGTATGTGAGGCTTAGAAATGAAATAAGAGTTAAGAGCAGAGTGAAGATCAAACCATTAGGTCAATTATCGGGGCCTCGAGCTCATCAATTTGGGGCCTCGAGGTCGATCCCGGAGCTCGAATACGAGCTATCGAAGGCAGTCATTATGCGACTAACAATTATAATAAAATTAACGGAGGCTCTTTATGGCCAATGATAAGCAATAAATGATGAACAAGTATGAAGATAATAAATGAAAGCAATAATATCAAGAGGATATCTTAGAGAGAAAATAGAAATATTATTGTATATTGCGTGTGGAGTAATTGAAGCAACAAAAAATAGTTACAAAGTGGCAAAGATCCCCTTTGTATAGAGGTGAATCCCGTCATAGTACTACAAGCATTAATTATAAAGATACGAAGATGTGACAACTAGATGACACCCTGATTCGGGTCATAGAGTAGCTTTCTAGGCTCTGTCAGTCCTAGACATGTGCCTTGGGAACTCCCAGTTTCTACCATGGCCGTGGTCAAAATTTTCCTGAGATCGAGTGTCGATGAACCTCGACGGAGTAAAGTCGATCATAACCTTTTAGCCTCGAGACATCGAGATGGTCTTCCGAGGTGCTTTGATAATGATAAATTGGACCCTCCGATTTTACCGCATACAGTAAGCTAACCTAGAAAGCAAGTAAAATGATCAATGGCTACAAGTATGTATTCATCGGAAATTACACTCAAGTAACGATCCAATGTATTTTATGATTTTACAAATATGAGCGAGTTTATGTTAATTAGCCACGGGTAATAATTAATATTATCTTCTTCCAAAGACTAACAAGACTTCACAATTGAATTATCTCTAAATCAATTAAGATATTAAGCACACCTGAATTTGGCTGAAAGTAGTTCAATCCTATCCCTAGGTAGAATCTATAAAATAAGGGTTAAAACCTCAAGTTCTTGTTAATTAATCTTTACCAACCCCAAATAATCTTTCCCAAAATTATTTCAGAGTTAATGGGCGAGTCCTAGGGTTAGCTAATCCCTTTGGAAACATTAAAGAACAAGAATAATTAAAGAAACAATAACTCACTTCATAAAAGATCAAAAATCATTCAATACATAAGCACAACAAGATATTTAATCCACACTTTAATTATGAATATTACCATAAACAAGATTCAAGTGTTGGAATAAATACTACACACTTAGATATTCAATACAAAATAAGGAAATAAAGAAATGAGTATAAATGGGTAAGAAATTCTCAACCAAAAGCTTCAAATCTTCAAGACCAAAGTGTGTGTGCAAACCCTAGATCCCAAAACTTGTTCTCTCTAGTGTTTAGAACTGAAAATAAGACAAAAGATCTCCCAAAGATGAGCTAGGTCGTGTATTAAATGGTTTAGGGTAAAAAACGTGAAATGCCAAAACTGCCCAGATATGTGAATCGCGATCACGAAGAGAGGGTTGCGATCGCGAAGGGTAAAGATGTAAAGCTCTGCGATCGAAAACAAGATTCATGCGTTCGCGTAGAGCAACTAGGAACAATTGATGATCCTCTTCTTTACGTTCGCAGAAATAGCTCTACGTTTGCGATGTGTTGTTTGCCAGTCTTCTGCGATCGCATGCCTAAGTTCGCGATCGCAAAGAGCATTGACTGGCAACAGTCATTTTTCTTCAATTTTGCACATTTTGACTTGGTTTCTTTCGTATTTCCTTCAAATCATATGATATCTAAAATATGCCAATAAACCTTAGAAAATGCCTTAATTTCTCATCAAAATCATTTAAAAGTCTAATTATTAAGAAGAGATAAGTTGGTATTTACCAACTTATCAATGCACGATTTCTGGTCCTATCAATTTCGCTTCCCCAATTTCGAACCACCCAATGGGAGATCTATATCTCCTACCATATAAAGCCTCGAACGGTGCCATCTGAATACTAGCATAATAATTGTTGTTGTGGGGAAATACTACGGGTGGCAAATGATCATCCTAGCTACCCTTGAAGTCAAGAACACAAGCGCGCAACATTTCCTCAAGCGTATGAATAGTCCGCTCTGCCTGCCCATTAGTCTACGGGTGAAAGGCTGTACTAAGATTCACCCGAGTATCAAAACCTTGCTGAAATTTCTTTCAAAAGTTAGCTGTGAACTATGACTCTCGATCTGAGATAATAGAAACTGGAGTACCATGCAACCTGATTATTTCCTTGATATACAATTGAGCATACTACTCCGTGATTTTAGTAGACTTAATAGGTAAAAAGTGTGCTGATTTTATGAGTCGGTCTACAATCACCCAAATGGAGTCGAACTTGTGAGGAGTGTGAGGTAGTCCCACCACAAAGTCCATGTTGATCATCCCCCATTTACACATCAGAATTTCTATGTTCTGTGCCAACCCACCGAGCTATTGGTGTTCGGCGTTTACCTGCTAAAAATTTGGACACCTCGCCACAAAGTCCGCTATACTCCTCTTTATGTCATTTCACCAGTAGACTTCCTTAAGACCATGATACATCTTTGTGAAGCCTCAGTGAACGGAATACCTAGAAGTGTAAGCCTCAGTCATGATTCTTTCCCACAGAGCATCCACAATTGGAACACATAGTCGCCCTTGGTACCTTAATGTGACATCATCCATGCCAAGAGAAAAATCAAAGGTCTTATGTTTATAAATCCCCTCCTTCAATTGTACCAACAACTGATCGTTATATTGCTTCTCCTTAACTTCCACAACAAGCAATGAGTCAGCCCTATTTTGCAGAATAACTCCTCCTTCACTAGAGTTCGCAAGATGAACTCCCAAACTAGCCAACTGATGAACCTCCTTGGACAACAACCTTTGATATGCCTCCACGTGAGCCAAACTGCCCATAGATTTTCGGCTAAGAGCATCCGCCACAATATTAGCCTTCCCTGAATGATATAGAATATCAATGTCATAATCCTTGAGTAACTCAAACCATCTTCTCTATCTCAGATTCAATTCCTTCTGTTTGAAAATATATTGAAGGCTCTTATGGTCTGTGAATATATCCACATGGACCCCATACAAATAATAACGCCAAATCTTCAATGCAAAAACCACTGCCGCGAGCTCTAAGTCATGTGTTAGATAATTCTTTTCATGATTCTTGAGTTGCCTAGAAGCATAAGCTATTACCTTGCCATGTTGCATTGATATACACCTAATGTCACACCTCCTTTTTACCTTCACCCGAGAGGTATACAAGGGAGTTTTTCCAATTTAAGTGACATTATTGAAATGGGATTATTTATTTATTTTCAGAGTCGCCACTTGGGATAATTTATGGTATCCTAAGTCACTAGTTTAAAATCCCAAATCGAGGAAATTTAACTCTAATTAAAGTCTGCGAACACAGAAATCCGGGTAAGGAATTCTGTTAACCCGGGAGAAAGTGTTAGGCATTCCCGAGTTACGTGGTTCTAGCATGGTCGCTTTGATCATACTTGGCTTATTAAATTATTTAATTACTGATTTTAGAACCTATGTGCATTTTTCGCTTTTAATTAGAAAATTATCTTGAAACGGGTCACGCGTATGTGTACCCATTTGTTATGCACGTCAAAAATCATGTCACGCGTGCGTGTCCATAATTAATAATGCTTTATTATTATTACGATTGTTTGGCCGAAGTTGCGCGAACGCATACTCCGGTTTTGTTTTTAGGAATCGTAATTATGTTACGCGAACGTGTACGCAATCACGATGGTACAAGAACTCCAATATCTTAATATGCTACTTTTTCAGTCATTTCTTTTTAATACGTGTATAGTATTTATGAAGGAATTGACCTTTCGTACATGAATTGAGATTCAATGTCAAAAATGATCGTTTAGGTTGATGCGGTATACGTATCAGTAATGAGCTCCATGTTAATTACTTGTAAAAGCCAAGATACTTCAAACCAAAAGTAATCTTCAAAATGCACCATTTATTTATATCTCATTACAGAAAAAGACTTATTTGTGTTTCCATTTTCTGGTAAACTCAGCCTATTAGTCATTTGAAGATTATATCTGGATAAGAAAATATTTATGTCTGGTTTTCTT
This sequence comes from Nicotiana tabacum, assembly GCF_000715075.1. Taxonomy (NCBI): domain Eukaryota; kingdom Viridiplantae; phylum Streptophyta; class Magnoliopsida; order Solanales; family Solanaceae; genus Nicotiana; species Nicotiana tabacum. Next base: position 57,326,729 of record NC_134097.1, read on the forward strand.
AATTTTAAATATGTGAAAAAGATCTTTGGAAAACACGGTCTAATTTTGAGCTATATATACGAAATTGATTTTTCACACAAGGAACAAGAACATACAAACTTTGAAATATGTAGCAACACAAGTTTATCTACTATGGAATTGTATAATTTTCGTATGGTTAGACTCGTGAGAGTCCGAGGTTTCTGGGAATATAAATTTTTACCGATTCCGAGACGTGGGCCCGAGGGGCGTTTTGGTCATTTTCCATAATTTCGCGTATTAGCTTTGAATTAAAACATAGGATCATTTGTTTGAGATGATATTTACGATATGCAATTGAATTGATTAGATTTGGGCCATTTGGAGTCGGATACTCGTGGCAAAAGCGTGGTTTCTAGTTGATTTTGAGCCGGTTCGAGGTAAGTGACTTGTCTAACCTTGTGTGGGGGACCTTTCCCCCTAGGATGTGATATATTTGATAATTGAAATGCCCTGTACGTGAGGTGACGAGCGCGTACTTGAGCTAATTGTTGAAAATCCAGTTTTTTCTTAAGTATTTCAATTAAGTTCTTTTCTTGTTTTATTCTACTTGTGAATTTAGCATGTTGCTAGTCTAGAAAGGCATGTTTAGTTGACTTAATTGCCTATTTTCTTAAATTGCCTAAATTGCATTACGTGAAGCATGTTAGGCTAGAAGTAAATGTTTACTTGGTACGAAATTAGCGTTTAATTTAATATTCTTGTGTTGTTGCTCTGTGTTTTAAATTAGGACTACGGGTTAGATTCCCGGGAGATTCCCCCTGCACATTTACTTTGGGACTACGGGTTAGATTCCCGGGAGATTCCCCCTGCACATTTACTTTGGGACTACGGGTTAGATTCCCGGGAGATTTTCCCTGCACATTTACTTTGGGACTACGGGTTAGATTCCCAGGAGATTCCCCCTGCACATTTACTTTGGGACTACGGGTTAGATTCACGGGAGATTCCCCCTGCACATTTACTTTGGGACTACAGGTTAGATTCCCGGGAGATCCCCCGTACATATATTGAGGATACCGAGAGATCCTCGGGATACCAAGAGATCCCTAGTACATATTGAGGATACCAAGAGATCCTCGGGATACCAAGAGATCCCTGACTTATATTGAGGATACCGAGAGATCCTTGGGATACCAAGAGATCCCTAGTACATGTCGAGGATACTAAGAGATCCTCGGTTACTTTCCTTATGGTTTGCTTTCATCATTGTTTCCGTTATGGTACTCTTATTATCCTTCATAGATTCTTACTGTAGGTTCTCAATTGCACTATTTATCTTATCCTGCCATCTTTATATTTTATATAACCTCAATAGGGCCCTAACCTTCCTCGTCACTACCCAATCGAGGTTAGGCTTGGCACTTACTGAATACTGCTGTGGTGTACTCACGCCTCTTCTGCACATGTTTATTTTCATGTGCAGATCCAGGTACCTCTACTCAGGCGCACTATCAGTGAGGTAGGAGGACTACGGAGACTTCAAGGTAGATCTGCTGCGTCCGCAGACCGATGAGTCTCCCTCTTTATTCTATCTTTAGTACTTAGTTCTCTTTCCTTCCGTTTGTTAGATATTCTGGAGTTTGGAACCTCACTATACATTTCTGTAGCCTGTGTTTTCCCGTGAGTTTCTGGGTTTTGGGATTGTTTTAGTCTTGAGATATTGAGTCGTATATGCCGAGCGGCATTCAGTACAACTTCCTTTTTAGATAATTAAATATGGTATTCTATTTTTCCGCAATTATTATGTTTCTGCAAGTGTTAGACTTACCTGGTCACGGAGACTAGGTGCCGTCATGACATGTTCACGGTTGGTGAACTAGGGTCGTGACACACATATGTGCCCAGCTACCAAACTGGGGCAGAAAATTTTCTTTGTTTTGTCTATTTTTGTTGCAATCAGGAACCCACCTAGAGATCAAGGGAATACAATTCAAGTTCAGCAATCAGGCGCCCACCTGGAGAGCAAGGGAATACAATTCAAATTCAGCAGTCAGACGCCCACCTGGATAGCAAGGGAATACAATTCAAGTTCAGCAATTAGGCGCCCACCTGGAGAGCAAGGGAATACAATTCAAGTTCAGCAATCAGGCGCCCACCTGGAGAGCAAGGGAATACAATTCAAGTTCAGCAGTCAGGCTCCCACCTGGAGAGCAAGGGAATACAATTCAAGTTCAGCAATTAGGCGCCCACCTAGAGAGCAAGGGAATATAATTCAAGTTCAGCAGCCAGGCGCCCACCTGGAGAGCACAGGAATACATTCAAGTTCAGTAATCAGGAGCCCACCTGGAGAGCACGGGAATATAATTCAAGTTCAGTAGTCAGGCATCCACTTGGAGAAAGGGAAAGCATCTCAGATTAAAATTCAAGTCAGCAACAAAAGAAGCTCGCGGCAAGAATGCGAGTCAACAACCCGAGGTGATCAACATAAGTTAGTCACAATAAAGAAAAAAAGAGAGGAGAAAGGCAAGAAGTTAATCCAAATGCAGAAGTTGATGAAAGATGTGGGTTGCCCAAGACATGGTTAAGGTCACAAGCACTACATGTCCGATCTTGATCCGAAAATCTGAAGAAGAACGAACTAGTATCTGCAACTAGCAAGCGTCAAGGTTCATATCCAAAGTCTGCATGAAGAACCATTCAAGACTCAAGATCAAGCTTCAGAAGACTTATAGATAGGAATCTTGTAACTCATAGTTGACAGACTTAGTTAGTCTTTTTCATTTTTTGATTTTGATGTAATAACAGGACCACGGACCGGAACCTCGACGGAATGGCACCTCGATCGGCTCTCCACCTCAGTATACTCCATCATCTCACTCATCTCTGAACTATACGTGGCCTGATTCCTTTATAGCCAAGGATATGTAGGCAGCTCAAATACCAGGGCTCGGTCACATTCCCCTTTTCTCTTAGTTTTAGTCCCTCCAAATAAGGGTCGGGTCAAAAAACCTGTCTACTCATTCTTTGTCTGAAAACTCTTTGCGTTCCAGTCAAAGAGGGGCAACTGTGGACATGTGATTTTTGACCCTCCCCAATATTTTTATATTTTAGCATGTAAATATTTAATTTAGGCCTAATATAGCTATTTCAACTCATTTTGACTCTTTTACTTTATTTTATTACAAGACAAATGAAAATTACAAAAAATATTTTAGTTTATGTATTTTTCATAAATATTTTTTTTTAAAAAATAATACAAAAAATAATACCTTATTTTTATCTTTATATAATTTCGAAAACACAAAAATAGTTTCGTGTTTAGTTTAATTAATTAGGATTAGCTTTGGCATTTATTTCAAATCATAAAAATATAAAACAAAATATTGCATCTACATTTTAGGATTTTATTTTACATTTTTAGATTAATTAAGTAAGTTGTTGTTTGACAAAATAGAAAAAAATCATAAAAAATAGTCATGTTGCATTTTACTCTTTAATTTTCGAATTTTGGCAATTTTCTTTTAATTTGGTATTTAATTAGTTGGGATAATTATAATTTTGAGTAATTAATCTAATTTGGTAGGTTGAATCTTGGGTCAATTTGACCCATTTGATTTTTGAAGTAATTAACATGGGGTTTTAAGGGTAGTCTAGAGATTATTTAAATTGGGGAGTCTTACCTAACTAATTAGGAAGCTTCTAGAGTGGTGAGGTTGGGAGTGCATTACTGAATAGAGTAAAGAAAAGGATTTGAGTGGAGTCAAATAAAACATTGGGGAAGGGGTATTTGTGAATAGGTAATTCATTTCTGCTACCTATTTAAAGAGAGGGAAATACACTGAAACAGGGGGACACACAAAAAAATACAGCCTAAAAACCTATACGCCTAGAAACTAATCCGCCGTAGAGACTAAAGAGCAACCCCCCTGTCGTTCTCTTCTTCAACAGAGAAACAACCAAACTTCATCTTCTTCTTCATGGAAAAGCCAACCAAAAAAAACCCTAGAGCTCTAAAGGAGCTTCAGCCACAGCAGCCATGAAAAGAAGCTCCATCCTAACTCCACCACCTCTGTCGTCTCCCTCATCCCCAGCCTCAGAAAATCGTCCGAGGTTCAGTCGCAGTTCGAAGTGCGTTCAGCGAAATTAATTACAGCAGCTTTCTGATGCCGATTTGAATTCCGATCGAGATCGCCGGTGTAATTCCCTATCCGGTCAGATAGTTCCAGCTTCATTTCTTTTGTTCGTGTTGCAATTTGTTCGATTATTGATCCAAAATCCGTGTATATGTTGTGATATATGTTGTGGCTTTGGAGTTTTATCTACGTTTCAATTTTAGCTCCATTATAGGTTGTTGCTAGCTTTTTATGTGGCTCTTCATGTTAATTTCTTGCTTTAAATAGATGGAATGGGATTGTTTGCATTTGTGGTTAAATGACTGTAAATCTCTATGTTATCATTCTTAATGCTGGTTTGAGAGAGGGGAAAATTAATTTCGGAAAGTGGATTGTGGAATATTGAACTCACAGTGATGGTTCGGAACCGGAAATTTGGGTAAAAGTGAGAAACTGAGATTTTGGAAATGTCTTTATAGCTTTTTTGTTGTGAGAGCGATGTCACGACGCGGGTAACGTGCTCCACGGAATCCAATTTTTTTTTTTCCGTTTCCGTAATACTTTAACGTCCTTTTTTCTCGTTTTTCAATTTTTGAATCACTCGGTCAAGCTAAAGTTTTGGCGTTACTATTGTGTTTTTCATTTTTGGTTTTGTTATGATGATCCGACACTATTTGGTCCTTTAAATCATCATTTTACATTTTTGAAAGGTTTCACAATTTTTTTCCCAAATTCCCTCTCAAATCACGAATTAAATGATGAATTCAGTGTTAGATTCATGTATTCTAGCCAAATTTGAGTTAAAATCACTTACCCCGATGAATTTCTTGAAAACCTTCGAAAAATCGCCAAAATCCGAGCTCTCTAGGTCAAACTATTAAATAAAACCCAAAACCTCGTATTTATAGGTACCCCTCAGGTTTCCAGCTACTACAGGCCGCACCAAAACTCACGCGGTCCGCGCAACCCAGTGCGGTCCGCGCAAAGGCAACGTGCGGCCGCACAGGCCTCCCTCTGCAGTGACATGCTTTAGTATTTTGGCCATAACTTTTGCTACAAATGTCCAAATTGCAATATCATTACCTTTCTGGAAACTACACACGAAGGAATAAAAACTTTGTTTTTGAATCACCTCAAAATTCCTTGTAGATCAAAAGATATGAGCTTCCGAAGTAGGACCAGCGGAAGGGCCCTTTACCGCGGCCGCGCCCCACTTTGTGCGGTCTGCGCGACGCCTACCGCGCCCGCGCCCACTTTTGTGCGGTCCGCACAGCACTCAACGCGGGCGCACTAATTTTTGTGCGGACCGCGTGAGTGAGTTCTGGGGCCTGCAACCCCTGTAGACCTGCTACAGCTATGATTTTTGCACTAAAACATCCCGGAACCTACCTGGAACTCCCGGAACTTCAAACCAATTATACCAACACATCCCATGACATCGTTCAAACTTGATCAACACTTCAGAACGCTTATAACAACATCAAATCACCAATTTCACATAGGATTCAAGCCTAAGAACTCCAAGAACTCTTTAATTATGTTTTCGATCAAAAACTGTATCAAATCTCGTCCGAATGACCGGAATTTTGCACACACATCCCAAATGACATGACAGAGCTACTGAAACTTCCGGAATTCCATTTAGACCCTCGGATCAAAATCTCACTATCAGACCGGAAACTTCAAAAATTCAAACTTCGGCATTTCAAGCGTAAATTAGCTACGGACCTCCAAAACACATTCCGAACACGCTCCCGACCCCAAATTCACCTAACGGAGCTAACGGAACCATCGGATTTCCATTCCGAGGCTGTCTCCCTACTGTTCCGACTTCGGTCAACTTTCTAACACTTAAGCTCTCATTTAGGGACTAAGTGTCCCAAAACTCCTCGAAACTCAAAACCGAGCATCCCGGCAAATCACATTAGCAGAAATAAACTTGGGGAAAGCAGTTAATAGGGGATCGGGGCATTAATTCTTAAGACGACCGGCCGGGTCGTCACATCCTCCTACACTTAAACATTCGTTCATCCTCGAACGAGCATAGAGACATACCTGAAGTAGTGAAAAGATGAGGGTAATGGCTGCGCATATCCTGCTCGGCCTCCCAGGTCGCCTCCTCGACCGGCTGGCCCCGCCACTGAACCTTTACCGAAGAAATGTTCTTTGACCTCAACTTTCTAACTTGCCTATCCAATATTTCCACTGGCTCCTCAACATAGGATAGATCCTTGTCCAGCCAGACTGAACTAAAATCCAGCACGTGCGACGGGTCACTTTGATACCTCCGGAGCATCGAAACATGAAATACTGGATGCACTCCTGCCAAGCTGGGAGGTAAGGCAAGCTCATAAGCAACCTCCCCAACTCGCCTCAATATCTCAAAAGGGCCAATAAACCTTGGACTCAACTTCCCTTTCTTCCCAAATATCATGACGCCCTTCATAGGCGAAACCCAAAGCAGAACCCGCTCACCAACCATATAGGAAACATCACGAACTTTCCGGTTAGCGTAACTCTTCTGTTTGGACTGGGCTGTACGTAGTCTGTCTTGAATCAACTTAACCTTTTCCAAGACACCCTGAACTAAGTCCGTGCCCAATAATCTAGCCTCGCCTGGCTCAAACCAACCCACCGAAGATCTACACCGTCTCCCATATAAAGCCTCATATGGTGCCATCTGAATACTGGATTGATAGCTGTTGTTGTAAGCAAACTCCGCCAATGGCAAGAACTGATCCCAAGACCCTCCAAACTCAATCACACATGCGCAAAGCATATCCTCAAGAATCTAAATAGTGCGCTCGGACTGTCCGTCCGTCTAAGGGTGAAATGCTGTACTCAACTCTACCCGAGTACCTAACTCATGCTGAACGACCCTCTAGAACCGTGATGTGAACTGAGTACCTCTATCTGAAATGATGGAAACCGGGATACCATGCAGACGAACAATCTCCCGGATATAGATCTCCGCCAACCGCTCCGAGGAATAAGTAGTACATACAGGAATAAAGTGAGTAGACTTGGTCAGCCGATCCACAATCACCCAAATAGCATCGAACTTTCTCAAAGTCCATAGGAGCCCAACTACAAAGTCCATGGTGATCCGCTCCCACTTCCACTCCGGAATCTCTATCTGTTGTTAACCCACCTGGTCTCTGGTGCTCACACTTCACCTGCTGACAATTGAGGCACCGAGCTACAAATCCAACTATATCCTTCTTCATCCGCCTCTACCAATAGTGCTGCCTCAAATACTGATACATTTTCGCGGCACCTGTCACACCTCCTTTTTCACCTACACCCCGCAAGGGCGTAAAGGAGTTTTTCCAATTAAAGGAAAATTGGAACGAGATTTAATTATTAATTATTCAGAGTCGCCACTTGGGAGATTAATGGTGTCCCAAGTCACCGGTTGAATCCCGAACCGAGGAAGAATATGACTATGTTATAGTCTGCGAACCAGAAATCCGAGCAAGGAATTTTGTTAACCCGGGAGAAGGTGTTAGGCATTCCCGAGCTCCGTGGTTCTAGCACGGTCGCTTAACAGTTGTATTTGATTTTATCTGATTTAATATACGTTCTAGCTTATGTGCTTTTTATAATTATTATTTTCAAAAAGAATTGCAACGTTGTGAAAAGGCGTTTTGAATCACGCCGCAATCAATGCGCCCGTGGTTGTCAACGTACTTCAACTTCGTTGAGATTGGGATTTGGGCAGCATCAATGCGCACCCGAATTTAAGAAAAGTGATTTAATTAAATCGTGCCTAAAGATTCTAACGTATTATTATTTTTGGGGAAGGTGGTGGAATTTACTAAACAACCTTTCCAAACCTAATCAGTTAAATAATTCTGCTGTTATTTACTTAATTTGTCTCTAAGGATCCTGATTGATTAAGGCCAATACTTTGTCAAATCCGAGTTTGAATATCCAGGAACAAATGCAGAGAAAATGGGTCTGGAGCCCATAAGGCCCAAATCACGTAATTGCACATGCTGTGGGCTCAAACTCCTATAGCTCCAAGAATTGGGCCTAACGCAGGCCAAAATTTTAACTCAATGACGGGCATTTGTAAAGCCCAGGGATCGAGCCCTTGGGGCACCCTTTGATTTAACTAATTGCTTCATGCTCGTAATGCCCCTAGGCCCAATTCAAAGCACTACTTGACTAAGACAGACCTGGGCTGCCTGTTAATACATCTAAACTCAAATGAAAGCTGGCTCAGTACGAAGCTATTGAACATGCAATTCAGATTAAAACCAAAATTGAAACCGATCATGCGTATTGAACTCAAAGTCAGTTGTAACTTTGCAAATTTAACTTTAACACACTACCAAACTGAAATAAACTGAAAGCTACAGCTATATGAATATGGAATGCAATAGTCTAAACAATCTGGAAATGATTTGAATCAACCATCCCTATTACAGTTCAATCCAAACGAATCAGATATATTTAATCATTTATTAGTCAACTGACTACAACTACATACATCCAACGAGCACAGATTGACCAAGGTGATTGCATTTCATCCCAAATTGTGATTACATCAAGGTGATTTTGAAAGTGTACCTGGAAATTGGAATGTAAATAGAGAAGGGGGAGTTAGCAGCAGTAACAACTCAGCGGCATCTTAGAAATTAGGATAATAATCCAGTCACTATCAGTGGAGGAGTATTACAGTCCACCCAGGTTCAAAAATTCAGAAGAAATGAGTTGAAATGCAGAGCAAACTCAATGAATCAATCCCAAAACACACTCAGGAATACCAACCATTAAAAATCCTCGATGAATGATTCCAAATTTTACTTGTTTGAATTTAGAAACCATTCGAAATTAAACCAGGAAAAGTGTTGTGATTCAGCTAATAGAACTTCAGATCTGGAGACTACAGAATATGTTTGGTGGAATTTTTAGGCTGAAAATTCTCTCCCCCTTCCTCAAGGCACTTCATGCCCTTTTATAGATGATCTCAGAGGGTTAATCAGATTTTTGGTTTTCTTTTTAGTCCCTCCCATATTTTCAGTTTAGTCCCTCATTTCTTGACTTGTTTCCTATGCTAATATCCTAAGTTGGCTGAAATCTACACTAAAATACCCTTCTAGAAGGCCCTAGGATGCCCTTTTACCCCTAAAACACCTTTACTACCCTTACCCCTATTTTGAAATTACTATTCTCAAAGAAACTGCCCTTTTCTATCCCTAAAATGTCCTTCTACTAGTCTGGGATTTACAGCCCAATGCTAACTGATCCCAATCCTTTTAACCCCAGCTAAAATCTAACTAAAGTTAACTAAAACAAAAGATTTGCTCAGCTGTAACCAACCAGGTCCAACTCTAAGGTAGAATATCAAAATTAAATCAAAATACAACTTATCCTACTGCATATTCTAACAATCCATTAATCAAACGAGAGTAATCGTCAACATTAAACTAACATCTAAACTCAGAATCATTAAACAACCAGAAAGAGACAAACAGGGCAATCCAACGTTAATACTAGCTAATTAAACTAACAACTATTATTATCTATGAACGACATTAAAATATGATCATAAACAAACAATCCAACTAACCAAATAGGGGAGTATGAGACTATTAAAACTACTCAGAGAGTTAAAGAAAACCTACCCACAGAGCTAAATCTCCGACTAAGCACTGCCTTTCGAATCTCTCCAGATTTTTGACATGCAACATCCCTAACCATGTGTTCTTAAAAGAGAAAACATGGTTAAGGATATTACGGTTCGAAATCATAAAGATTTTGGTTTAGGGTTTTGGCCAGAAATTTTTAGATCTGAAATTCGAGCCACTTCTCAGAGATTTGAAGGAAGACGGTCATGGATTTGGGTTGAGGGAAGTCTGGGGATTGTGTGGTATGATTTTGGGCTGGTCTGGATAAACTTGCGACCTGGCCGGATACTTCAATCGGAGATTCGACGAGCTCCGGCAACATTCGAGGGAAACCAATAACAGGAATGGAAGGAGGGATTCATGGGGGATCTATGGTGTTAATTTGGGGGTGATTAGCATCGGCGCCGCCACGGGCGATCTAGGGGTTTCAGGGCGGCGCAACTAGGGTTTGTGGGAGGTGAGGAAGACGATGGGGAATGGGGTGGGGGGATACCTTCAGACACTTTTATAGTACGCCTACCCTGCCTCTGAGCCGTTGATCTTGTTAACCTCGACGGCTTGGATTAATCGACGCCAAACGACGTCATTTTGATCTTATCGAATTGGACCGAATGGGAAGAGGGTTCTGGGCCTGGGTCGGAGGCCGATTTGGGCTGGGATCCGTTTGGGCTAGGGGGGTTAAGAACGGAATTGGCCCAAATTTTGGGTCTTTTTAAGACCACCTCCTTTTTAATTGTTTTTCCTTTATTTTTTCTAATTTTCCTCTTTCTTTTTCTTTGTTTTCATTTGTATTTTATTGATTTTATAAAATTGCAAAAATAAATTCCTAATATATATTTCAAAATTTAAAACTAATTAATGCCTAAAATTGTTTAAAAACTATTTCATGACAAATTCATAATAAAAATCATTAAAATGCAAAAGTGAATTAATTTTTTGTGATTTTCATGTTTTGTTCTAAACAAATTAACCCTTAATTGATACTAAAATATAAAACTAAAACCTAAATGCAAAATGCATATTTTTGTATTTTATATAAATTAACATGCGCAAATAAAATGCGACAATTATCAAAAAATGACATCGAAATGCACAAAAATTGTAAAAATAAAGAAAAATTATTTTGTTGGAATTTTTTTGGAATTATTCATATATAGGGCAAAAATCACGTGCTCACAGCTGCCCCTCTTTGCTCGGAAACACGAAAGGTTTTCGGGCAAAGATAAGTGAGAAAATACGAGCGATTTTTGCCCGTTCAAATATTCCGTTATGAAGCATTTTTGAAAAGTTTGATCGCATCCTGCTTCAGAGGTTGCCTACATATCCTGGGCTAAACAGGAATCAGGTCTGTGTAGTTCGGGAATGACCGGTAGCTGGGACTACCGGGAGCTGTGATTTCACTGCGATTGCTGTTGCTGCTGCTTGCTGACTTCCCTTATTACACCGTGTAAAAATAAAAGAAGTTAGACTGAGCTATGAACTATGAATTACAAAAGTCCTATCTAGATTCTTCAAACTTGCTCTTGTACTTCCTTGTTGCCTTGTTGTCTTGTGTTGCCTTGTTGCCTCATTGTCTTGTGTTTTCTTGCTAAAATTCCCTGTTGCTATTTCAACTGGTTAACTGAGATGTTATTCCCTCTCTCCAAACTGCTGAACTTGAGTAATCTTGAACTCTAATGTATTCCTCTGTTATCTAGGCGGGCTCCTGACTTCACCTACTTAAAAATTTAACACTTCCATTTTTCAGGCGGGCTCCTGACTTTGACTACTTAAGAATTTAACACCTCCATTCTTCAGGCGGGCACCTGACGTTGACTACTTGAAAATTTAACACCTCCATTCTCCAGGCGGGCATATGACTTTGACTACTTAAGAATTTAACACCTCCATTCTCCAGGCGGGCACCTGACTTCGAGCACACCAAGAAATTGATTGAAAACTAAAATCTAAATTGTGTGACCTCTGTTCTTCAGGCGGGCTCCTGATTGCTAATATTAAATTGTATGTCTCTATTCTCCATGCGGACTCCTGATTGCTAAAATTAAATTGTATGTCTCTATTCTCCAGGCGGACTCCTGATTTCTGAATTTGAAATTGAATGTCTCTATTCTCCAAGCGGACTCCTGACTTTAAAATTTAAACTGTATGTCTCCGTTCTTCAGGCGGACTCCTGACATCAAACTTGAAAAGTATGTCTCTGTTCTCCAGGCGGACTCCTGACTTCAACAAAATAATCAACCAACGAAAATTTTCTGCCCCAGTTTGGAAGCTGGGTGTATGGGTGAGTGTTAAGCTGAATCATATTATCACATATTACTAAGAATTGAAAGCTAAATCCTATTATCCAGGGAGGTCCTGACAACTCCTCATAATTACAAACCTAAGGTATTACTCTCACTACATCATGTTATCTACAAAGGTTTTAAACTACATCCTATTATCCAGGAAGATCCTGACAACTCCAAACAATTATGAACCTAAGGTGTTACTTCTCACTATACCATGTTATCTTACCCGGGTATTTGAATTACGTCCTATTATCCAGGAAGGTCCTGACAACTTGCATTTATCCTAAACATGCGAACTTTGCAACCAAATTGTATTCCCCTATGCTATTCATGATTATTTTGTATTTAATCAAACCGCCCTTTGCGGTCAAACCTGATTGCTGCTTGTTTTTCCCTCCTGAAGAATTGCTCCGCAACATCTAACTTTTCTGCCCCTGTTTCAATCGAAGAAAATTTCGTCAGTTTAAAACGGTGGTTAGTTGATGGCATTCTTGCTGAAAAATACTTCCACTGCCTTGCTTTGTGTTGACTGACTTCCACGCACTGACCCTGAACCGCTTGACTTTCTGACCAACTTTTAAATTTCCCAACATCTGGCGACCTAAATGTTTTACACCCCTACTGTTATTTCACTTTTCTGACCTTTTTGTTTGAGCTTTTGCCCTTCCCATGACATTCCCCAATCATTTCACCGATGAAACTTCCGTTAATTCCCTGTATTCCACTTGACATCAAGTTGTTTTTGACATGCTCTGACCACGTTGTGCTTTACAATTCTAGAAGCTGGTAGTGAGCTTTGAAGTCCTTTCTGCTTGCATTGAACAAAACTAGCACTGAACATCTCAGCTAGATAAAACCCTAAAAAAAAATGAAATGCAATGATTTTTGAATTAAGGATAAGAAGAATCCAAAACCAGATGACTGTTTGAAAAGATAAGGAAAAAAAACTCACCTGAGCGAGACAACTGGTACCAATGGTCATGACATGCATTTTGGATTAATCAGTCCAATCTGTCCAACCAAACAACTCTCAATCGCCGTACCTCATTGCCCAGAACTTCCATCACTTGTTTGATTTATCCAAACCTTAACCTTGTTTCCCTGCAGTACCACGAAACAGTTTCCATCAACAGACCTTTCTCAGTTTGCCATTTCTTACCTCACCTTCGCCTCGAGGTGCCCGTAAAGGTTTTCACCAACAAGACTCTCTCATTTATTTATCTCTCAGCGCCCGTCGCCTTACGGTGCCCGTGAGGGTTTTCACCCATAAGACTCTCTCATTTATTTTTGTTCTTCTTGCTCGAACCAGAGTGTTGCCCCTATCGTGGGTTATTCCTACCTGTTCATCTTGGCATTTCTCAAAACTGATTAAAAGGTCTTTCTTTGGACCGTAATGTAGGCTTTTGGATTGAGTTAGAAAGAAAATTATAAAAGGCTCAAAACAATTCAAATGGGTTCAAATTACAACTTTCGGAATCCAACTTTCATAACAATCACAACTTCTGCCCCAGTTTCTTGCTTGGGGATTTTTGGATTTCTATTTGGTAAGACTGAACCTCGGAGTAAGGCTGCCTACGTACCCTTTCGGGATCAAGTCAAGCGTTAGTTCACTGTATCATAATTAACTTTGTTGTTGTGTTTTTCTTTCTTTTTCTTTTCTTCTCTTTCTCTTTTCCTTCGCTTTCATTTTTCCTTTCTTTTTTTTTCTTCTTTTTTTTTCTTTTCTTTTTTTTCCTTCTTTTTCTTTTTCCTTTGTTTTTCTCTTCTTTCTTTTATGTTCGGCACATGTGTTCCCTGATAATGCCATTGATTCCGAAAGAGGGGTATGAAAAATAAGTAAGGCTCAAAGGGGATGACAAAGGGATAAAAGTGTTTGGATAGCAGGACAAAATGCCTTCATCATTTCAATATTTAAGATATGCCAAATACAAATAGATACATTCAGAAAAGAAATCATACATAATATCTCTTGACCGCATCGTAATTGATGGCCATTTCTATACATTTTCCTTCCACATCTGTCAAATACAATGCTCCGTTAGACAACACTCTGGTTACTACAAATGGTCCCTGCCAGTTTGGGGCAAATTTTCCTTTTGTTTCAGCCCAATGAGGCAAAATCCGCCTCAGTACTAACTATCCGACTTCGAATTTCCTTGGACGCACTTTCTTGTTGTATGCTCTTTCCATTCTTCGTTGGTACAGTTGGCCATGACACACTGATGCCAATCTCTTCCCGTCAATCAAACTCAACTGCTCAAGACGGCTTTTCACCCATTCATCATCATCGATCTCAGCCTCCACAATGATTCGCAGAGACGGGATTTCCACCTCTACGGGTATTATTGCCTCGGTGCCATACACCAATGAATAAGGAGCCCCCCCACCGAGGTACGAACGATGGTGCGGTATCCTAACAATGCAAAAGGTAATTTCTCATGCCACTGTCTAGATCCTTCAACCATCTTCCAGAGTATTTTCTTTATATTCTTATTGGCTGCTTCAACCGCACCATTTGCCTTGGGACGGTATGGAGTAGAATGCCTATGGGTAATCTTAAACTGCTCACATGTCTCCTTCATCAAATGACTATTAAGATTAGCCCCATTATCCGTGATGATTACCTTCGGAATCCCAAACCGACAGATGATATTTGAATGCACGAAGTCGACTACAGCTTTCCTAGTCACAAACTTGAACGTCTTAGCTTCCACCCATTTGGTAAAATAGTTTATAGCTACCAGAATAAACCTGTGCCCATTTGATATTGCTGGATCAATTGGCCCAATAACATCCATGCCCCATGCAACAAAAGGCCATGGTGCAGACATCGTATGTAATTTTGATGGTGGAGAATGAATCAAATCTCCATGCACTTGGCACTGATGACACTTACGCACAAAACTGATACAATCCCGCTCCATCGTGAGCCAATATTAACCTGCTTGGAGAATCTTTTTTGCTAGAACGTACCCACTCATATGCGGTCCACAAACTCCGGAATGTACCTCAGTCATGATAGATGTGGCCTGTCTTGCATCCATGCATCTCAACAACCCGAGGTCTGGAGTTGTTTTGTACAACACTCCTCCACTAAAGAAAAACCCGCTTGCCAATCGCCGAATTGTTCTTTTTTGATCACCGGTGGCCTGTATCATATACTCCCGCCCTAATGTACTCTTTGATATCATGGAACCACGGCTCGCCGTCAATTTCCTCTTCTATCACATTACAGTAAGCATGCTGATCACGGACCTGAATCTGCAATGGATCAACATAAGCCTTATCTGGATGATGCAACATCGACGCCAAAGTAGCCAGAGCGTCGGCAACCTCATTATGAATCCTTGAAATGTGCCTGAATTCTATGGCCTGAAAATGTTGACAAAGCTCATGCAGACACTGCCGATACGGTATAAGCTTCAAATCCCATGTTTCCTATTCTCCTTGAATCTGGTGTACCAGTAGGTCCGAGTCACCCATGACCAAGACTTCCCATACACCCATATCCACAGCTAATCTCAATCCCAATATACACGCCTCATATTCTGCCATGTTGTTCGTACAGTAGAAACGAAGCCGAGCTGTAACAAGGTAATGCTGACCTATTTCAGAAATAAGTACCGCTCCTATTCCCACGCCTTTCATATTTGCAGCCCCATCAAAGAAAAGTTTCCATCCTGGCTTCTCAGCTTGTTCCAATTCATCAATGTGCATCACCTCTTCATCAGGGAAATAAGTTTTCAAAGGTTCATAATCTTCATCGACGGGGTTCTCAGCCAAATGATCGGCTAGTGCCTGTGCTTTCATTGCAGTCCGTGTCACATAGATAATGTCGAACTCTGTAAGCAGGATCTGCCACTTTGCAAGCCTCCTGTGGGCATGCGTTTCTGAAAAATATACTTCAACGGGTCCAAGCGAGATATAAGGTAAGTAGTGTAAGATGACAAATAATGTTTCAACTTCTGTGCCACCCAAGTTAGGGCGCAACATGTCCTTTCCAGATGAGTATACTTAACCTCGTAAGATGTGAACTTCTTGCTGAGATAGTAGATAGCCTACTCCTTTCTGCCCGTAACATCGTGCTGCCCCAGTACACAGCCGAATGAACTATCCAAAACTGTCAGATATAGAATCAAAGGCCTCTTTGGTTCTGGCGGGACCAACACGGGTGGGTTCGACAAATACCCCTTTATCTTATCAAAAGCCTCCTGACATTCATCAGTCCATTTGACCGCGGCGTCTTTCTTCAACAATTTGAAAATTGGCTCACAAGTTGTCGTGAGCTGAGCAATGAACCTGCTGATATAGTTCAATCTTCCTAACAAACTCATCACCTCGGTTTTGTTTCTTGGAGGTGGCAATTCCTGAATAGCTTTGATCTTCGACGGGTCTAATTCAATACCCCACCGGCTGACTATAAACCCCAACAACTTCCCAGATGGCACCCCGAAAGCACACTTTGTAGGATTGAGCTTAAGATTGTACCTGCGAAGCCTTTGAAAGAACTTTCTCAAATCTCTGACATGGTCGGACTACTGTCTAGACTTCACGATCACATCATCCACGTACACCTAGATTTCCTTATGTATCATATCATGGAATATGGTTGTCATGGTCCTCATATATGTTGCCCCAGCATTTTTCAAACCAAACGGCATGACCCGAT
Source organism: Nicotiana tabacum (assembly GCF_000715075.1). NCBI lineage: Eukaryota > Viridiplantae > Streptophyta > Magnoliopsida > Solanales > Solanaceae > Nicotiana > Nicotiana tabacum. The sequence goes on from NC_134097.1 coordinate 57,343,395, forward strand.
AACAATACGTTCCCTACGGCATGACGAATGCCGTCTTTTTTGCATCTTCCTCGTCCATTAGAATCTGATGATAACCCGCGTAATAATCCACAAAAGAGCCAATATCATGTTTGGCACAATTGTCAATCAGTATATTGATGTTGGGCAGTGGGAAATTATCTTTTAGACTTGCCTTGTTAAGATCTCGATAATCAACGCACACCCTGGTCTTGCCATCTTTCTTCGGCACAGGCACGACATTTGCTAACCAAGTGGGGTATCGTGTAACCTGAATGACCTTTGCCTCAAACTGCTTGGTAATCTCTTCTTTGATATTCACACTTATGTCCGTTTTGAACTTTCTCAACTTCTGCTTGACAGGGAGGAGTGCCGGATCAGTGGGTAATTTATGAACCACCAAATCGGTGCTTAGACCTGGCATATCATCATATGACCATGCAAAAACATCTTTGTACTCATGCAATACTTTAATTATCTCCTCCTTGAGTTGTGGCTCCAGATGAACACTTACTTTAGTTTCTCGCACATTGTCTTGGTCCCCTAGATTAACTGCTTCTGTGTCATTTAGGTTAGGTTTGGGTTTTTCTTCAAAATGACTTAATTCTTTACTAATTTCCTCATAAGCTTCATCGTTGTTACAATCCACCCCATCAGCACACTCGATTTCTTGTATTATTACTTCTAAGCTAGATTGGCTTTTAAAACTGGGCCGAAGATTCCTCATGCATGTCATATCATTGATATCAGCATAAAAAGAACTGTACAAAAGAAAAGAAAAAAATGGAAAGAAAATTAGGAACGAAGAAAATTGCATTTCATTGAATGTAAAGATAACAAGGTTTTAACTCATCCAAACGGACGGAACATAGCAACTGGATTACAAACCCTGGAATAATCTAGGTGACAAAAGGAAAACAAAACCCACTACCACGACTCCCTCCGAATTGGAAGAGAAGTAGCTTCCCAATTGTTGATGTTAGCATGTGGTCCGATGTACTGTATATCTGCTACGCTTGACCCTTCCCCGGCTCAACCATGTTCACTTAAGAAAATACTCTCTCGAAAACCTTATCCAAATTCCCCTCTTCCCCAATCAGTGAACCTGACACCTTTGCCAATGACTGTTTCTTGCTACCCGGCCTGACGAAGGACCTGGACAAGCGTGGAATTTGTTCGGGAAGAACCCAAGCTTTCTTTTTCAATTTACGGGCCCTTCTAACATCTGACGCTGTTGGTTTGAACCCCAATCCGAAGGTGTCTAGATTTTTGGGCAGAGAAACAGGTTAAACAATGCCCTGAAGTTCAGCCCCTAGACCTTTTCCTGGCACGAACCCGTTACTCAGCATTTCTGATACTACCATGACGGTCGCAGCTGCCATCCTGGGACATGGAATGCTTTTACCCTCGGGCACTCTGCTCACCGGGACCGTGTCGAAGACCTGATAAACCCATGGTCCCTTATCGTCTTTCGTTTCTATAAAGGGCACAATGGCATCATTCATGGCGCATGTGGGATCTTCCCCATATAACACAATTTCTTGTCTGTCCCACTCGAACTTGACCATTTGGTGCAGCGTGGAAGGCACGGCTTTGGCCGCGTGGATCCATGGTCGACCCAACAAAAGATTGTAGGATACAACAACATCCAACACCTAAAATTCCATAGTGAACTCAACTGGGCCAATAGTCAATTCGAGTACAATATCCCCTACTGTGTTTGTTCCCTCTCTGTCGAACCCTCGAACACAAATGCTTTTTTTGCGGATTCTATCATCATCAATCTTCAACTTGTTCAATGTGGACAACATGCAAATATTAGCACTCGACCCGTTATCGATCAGTGCCCGAGTAACCATTGAACCTTCACACTTGACCGTCAAATAGAGAGCTTTATTGTGTTCTATGCCTTCCACATGCAATTCATCATCAGAAAATGCTACCCTGTTTACCTCGAAGATCTTGTTGGCAATTGTCTCCAGATGGTTCACTGAAATTTTGTCGGGCACATGAGCCTCATTCAATATCTTCATCAAAGCTCGGCAATGCTCGTCATAATAAATCAATAACGACAACAACGAGATTTGGGCCGGTGTTTTTATCAGTTGTTCAACAATGGAATAATCTTGCACTTTCATCTTTTTCAGAAACTCTTCTACCTCTTCTTCCGTCACAGCTTTTTTGACTAGCACTGGATTGTCTTTAACGGCCTTAGCCTTTCTCAAATCTTTGGGAGCAAAACAACATCCCGACCGAGTTAGTCCTTGTGCTTCACAACTCTCTTCCTCAATTTCCTTTCCTTTGTATGTCACCACTACCTTGTCATATTTCCACGGTACGGCTTTGCTATCAACCACGGGTAATTGGACTACCGGTTTTATGACAACTGGTTCTATGTAGGCCCCTTTCACAACAACCACGGGTGCAGATGATGACCTTGGTACCACTAACTTGACTGGCTCTGGCTTTTTTGCAGCAACAAATGGTCCTTTTCCCATTACCAACACTGGCTTATCTTTTATTGCTTTTAACTAAACCACTAGCCTTGCGCTCACTATCTTTTCTTTGACCTTGGCTTCCGTAGAACGAATCACCATAACCACCTGCGAGGGTTTTTTAGGCTCTGTCCCCTTATGTATCAGTTCGATCATATTGGCTTCATAATGCGTTGGTAACGGATTTTGATTGATGTTTGGGGCCTCTGAAGCCTGTACTTCAATACGGCGATTATCAATGAGCTCTTGTATCGTGTTTTTCAACTTCCAACATTTTTCAGTATCATGCCCCGACATCCCTGAGTAATACTCGCAGCTAACAGAATGGTCTAGGTTTCTGGGAAGGGGGTTTGGTGCTTTGGACTCAATTGGGGTCAACATTCCCAACTGTTTCAATCTATGGAAGAGAGCAGTGTAAGATTCTCCCAGCGGAGTAAATGTTTTTCTCTTTGGGGCCTTCTCACTTCTAAAAGCTTGGTTTGGGCGGAAGCTGGTTCCTGGTCTGTTTGCCTTGGGAGGTGGATAGGTGTTTTGTGGGGGTGGATGCGTGTTTTAGGGATTTGGTGCACGCCATTGCGAGTGCACCGGAGGCTGAGTGTAGGTCTGGGCGTGGTGGATAGAAAAGTGTGGTTCTGGTGGTGGATAGTAGTGTTGCGGTGGGCCATATGGGGTATATTGGTAGTTTGGGTGGTGGGGTCTGGGTCGGTTGTAGTAGAGTGGAGGGTTGTTGGGCCTGGACCAAGCACTAGCTTCAACCGTAGCAACTTCTTCCTTCTTCTTCTTTCCAAGCACACCACCAGTACCGCTTTGGATGGCCTGGGTGGTTTCTTTCAACGCCGAGTAGCTCAAGATCTTGTTATATTTCAATCCTTCTTCAATCATGGCTCCCATCTTTACCACTTCATTAAACGACTTTCCGACAGATGTCACTAGATGACCAAAATAGGTAGGTTCCAATGTTTTCAAGAAGTAATCTACCATCTCACTCTCCCCCATCGGAGGATTAACCCTTGCTGCTTGTTCCCTCCAGCGGAAACCAAACTCTCTAAAACTTTCCCCAGGCTTCTTTTCCAGTTTCAACAATGACAGACGGTCGGGGACTATCTCAAGGTTATATTGAAAATGGCCAATGAATGCCTGTGCCAAATCATCCCATGTATACTATCGGCTGGGGTCTTGTCTCGTGTACCATTCTAGTGCGGATCCGCTCAGGCTTTGACCGAAATATGCTATCAACAATTCATCCTTCCCCCCAGTACCTCTCATTTTGCTACAAAAACCACGCAGATGGGCTACTGGGTCACCGTGCCCCTCATACAAGTCAAACTTCGGCATTTTAAACCCCGCATGCAACTGAACATCAGGGAAAGGGCACAAATCTTTGTATGCGACGCTGACTTGGTTACCTAAACCATACATGTTCTTGAAGGATTGCTCCAGGCTTTTGACTTTACGAATCACTTCCTCCTGTTCTCTATTCTTAACCGGTTTCTCAACCTCTCCCGGGATTTCAAAATGGGGAGAATAGGTATATGGCTCAGGAGCTTTGAAATTGGGTTCGGGAGGGTAATATTGGGTGTCGTGAGCTTGGAGTAGCGGCTCACTGGACGATCTATGTAATGGGGCTGGGGGAGGTGCCACAAAGACTGGAACCATGAGTGGTGGAGGGTTCTGTTTGGGGGGTGGAGCTGGGGGAGCGTATGAAGTGGTACCATAACCCTGGGCGTGATAGGGGAAGGCTGAAGATGCGTGGGGAGTGGTGGGCTCCTGAGCTTGAGCCAGGGGTGGGATGTAAGATGGATTAGCGGGATATAGTGGTGCCGGATGTCCCTGAGACCATGCCCGATGCATTTCAGCCATTTGTGCTTTTAATTTCCTCATCTCTTCTTTCATAGCACCCACATATGTTACCTCAACTTCATTTGAAGGGTCTACGATGCTGATTTCCGAATCCTGCCCTGTCATTTTTACTTGATCTTTCAACCGGGTGTTGTACGGGTGAGTTGACAGAATTGCCAATCAACTAACCACCTGCCTGGACTCACACATTTAGACAGACACTTTGTTAGCGATTAAGTTTTAACAGATTTAACAACCGCACGTTGGCATGAATGCATTTATACAGTTAATCATTTCTATTATGCGTTTGCTCGATTGCATGTGTCATCCCGGCACTTCGTTCCTTGCTTCTTTTTACCTTTCTTTCAAATTTCATCACCTCATCCCTCTTTTGTGCTCTTCTCTTTCTTTTATTTCTTTCTCTTTTGTGTTCCCGCTCATTTCTCTTTTTTGTTTTTCTGCTCTTTTCTTTCTTTCTCTCTTTCTTTGGTTTTTCTTTTCCTTCTTTTTTCCTTACGATTACGGTCGAATCCTATGGAGATTGCCTACGTATCGTGACCCCGCACGAATCAGACCAAGCGTAGTTCATGAAAAAAAATGCAAAAAAAAAATGGTGGAAATAAGAATTTTTTTGAAATTTTCAATTTTCATTACTAAAACAAACTATTACAAACTCAACACTGTTCGGAATGAAACTAACAGACGCAAATTAAAAGAAAATACAGACTCTAAGACTGCAGACGTACTTGACCTGGAAAGATAACGGACATACGAAAGACTGACTCAAAATGGTAGAAAATTACAGACACGGACTATGCATACTCTAGTGCTTCAAACTTAGGTGTCTGCGGGGCGTCGTTTGGCCTCGCCGCGGGCCTAGGATCCAAATCCCTTTCAAGCTGCTCTAATTCATTCATGGTTTGCTTCACATAGATCATTACTGCTGAGACAAAAGTAGTATAGGTCATGTCTTCACAAACCCGGCATCTCCTGAAAATGGCATGAGCAATGGCTCTAATCCTGTCTTTTGTTTGCTTCTTTTCTATAAGCAAGCGTCTTATCTGATCGATGCACGTCTTTAAAGCTCGAGAGTCCTTCAGGTGTTGATCTTGCAACTGCTGCACTTCTACCTCCATTTGGGCCAACAAGTCGTAACAGTGTCCACTTTCAATTTCAAAATCTCTAGCCTGCCTAACCGCTTTACCCTCAAGGGCAACCACTTTTCTCTTTAAATTGCCAACAATTTTCTCATGGTCCCTTTTCAACTGATTCAAGTACTGGCGATGCTCCTCTGTTCTTGTAGCCCACTGTGCTTTAAGCTCTGCCATGATATTCTCAGATTTTTCTAATTCATCCCGCCATTCCCTGACTTCATTTTCCAATCTTTTTATCAATTGCTCATCGGATCGGCTCCTCGGTTGCTTATCGACGGTTATCTTCAATTGCCGGATTTGGGCCCTAAGTGATTCATTTTCTCAAGCCAGTCTATTCTTTTCACCTTGATCCGCGGCAACCTGTACACTTTTCTCGAATTTCAGACTCTCAATTTGCTGCTTCAGTTTACCAATCTCAACTCAATAGCCTTCTTCCTTTGCTAACCAGTCCCACTACTCTTGGGATGACTTGGCGAAATCTTCGAGATGAGGTCATTTAGCCGGTCTCCCACATGCCACGTCACCTCTGAACCAATCGTGATACCCTGGGGCAACTTCCCCTTTAACCCTATCAGACACACAAGTGTTCGCCATCAAATGTTGACACTCACTCCAGATTTGGCGAACCTCTTCCTCGGGGAACCGACCGTCAGGACTAATTTCGACCACTTGGGTACTCAGATCTTCTCTCGGTACTACTTGATACCTCCCGAGTTGCCTCAGAACCCGATATGGTGCATAGGGCTGGATGTTTTTGAGTCCCATCAACAAAAAATGCGACCGGGCTGCTGGCATATATATGACTTCTTCGACAGGCAACCATCCAAGCACCCACTGTATCTGGCTGGCATTGAGGTTCCGAAATAATGATGTCCAGGCCGTGACTCCTTCAGGTAGACCAGCCCCTTTGATTCTTATATAAAATTCTCCTATACAAGTTTTCTCAACCGAACCATAACTCAATAGCTGAGAGCGAGGGCACAAATGCTCAGTCATCCACATTTGTAACAACAAGTTACACCCCTCAAAAAATTTGCCCCCAGCTTTGCACGCAGTGAGGGCCCGGAAGATGTCAGCCACGATCATAGGTGCTAAAGTGCTTTTCCCCATGGTTTGCAAGGTACTGACGACCCCCGCTACTTTCAAATCAATATTACCATCTTTCCTTGGGAATATTATGAGGCCCAAAAAGGCTATCAAAAATGCCACCCGTCTGTGTTCCTCCCATTTTTGTCGGTTACTTCTATTGCATAGCTTAAAGTTTGGATTATTGAACCCGCCCACGTGGCCATATCTATCATATATGAAGCAGAAACTGCAGAAACCCGTTGCAAAATCTAGATGATGAACTGTTCGGGGTATTTTCAAGGAATCCAAGAACCGGTGTATGGTAATGGCCCTAGGAGCAATCAAGTATTTGAACCTCAATGGAGCTTGATCACTTCCAATATACCCCGCTACTTCTTCCAATGTTGGGGTGAGCTCAAAGTCTGAGAAATGAAATACATTATGTGTCGAATCCCAATAAGCGACCAATGCCCTGATAATATCCCCCCCGAGGCTGAATGTTTAATAAATCCGGAAGGTCTTTCAAATATTTTTTCACTTCGTCTTGCCCCTCTTTGCCTAAATCATTCCACCATAATTGCAGCTCAAAAGGGATATTGGTCATTATTGAAAAGAGCTCATTTATCATAGTGCTCATCCTGCACATTTATTAAAACGTTTGAGCAAAAAAAATCTGTATTAAAAAAAACTATCTATAGCTTGACTAAAAAATTACCTATATATTTTCAAATTTTACAAATGAAGAACTCGACTCTCAAACGCGGCCTTTCAGCACTTTGGGAACAAAGATTTTAAGGCTGTGGAAGTCAATCGGTCACACATCAAAAAATTGACCCGGTATTGCAACACGGCCTTTCAACGCCTCGGGGACGAAAACTTAAGGCTGTGAGGGTCGAAAAAAAATTAAAACATGACCAAAGGTGACTATTTATGCAAGGTCAGCCTTCTGGCGTTCCGTTTGGGAACATTTGGCTATTTTTGACAAAACAGCATCACCTGGTTTATTTATGACAAAAATTAAAATTTTGATATTTTTTGGTTATTTTTGCAAAGGGGAGGTTGGAACCGATGAGGGTTGCCTACGTATCTCACGCCCTGCGAGAATCAAACCATGCGTAGTTCGGGCAAATTAACCGAACTATTTTAAAACATGACTCTTTTCCATTTTTATTTTTAGCATTTCATAAGCGAATAAAAACTATTTAGAAACAAGACTCTCTTTTTTTCTTTTTTCTTTTCAACAAATAAAACAGCCTATTTTTCCAAGCTAAAAATAACAGACTCTTTTTTTCTTTTTCATTTTCCACAGACAACAAAACAACCGATTTTTCCAAACTAAAAATAAAAGACTCTTTTTCCTTTCCTTTTTCAACAAATAATGAAACAACTTATGTTTTTCAAACTAAAACAAAGACTCTTTTTATCCTTTTCTTTTTATACACCCAACTTTCTAAAATAAAAGACTCTTTTTCTATTTTGTCTTTGCTTTTTCTTTTTAGTAAAACAAAATAAACATTTTCCTTTTTTCATTTTCTCAAAATTTTGGCAGAGTTTTGCCAGTAATTGGTCATTGATTTTTATTTCTAAAATAATCAATTAACTCCCTAACTGATATTTCTCTCTTTTTCTCTTTTTTTTTCAATTTTCCAATATTCCCGAGATTCAGAAACCGGTCAACATGCAGGTTCGAAACAAATATATGTACAGAGCAAGTAGGATGCATTAGGATGATCCTTTCATTTCAGGTTGCTAGCCCTAGACGGACCCAACCCCGGTGTTGAGTCCCCTAAGTCAAATGCAGCATGATGCAAATAATCATTTCTACTAGGAATCCGGCATGAAGTCACGTTATTCTATGTTCAAAACCTGAGTCGGTGTTCTAGACTGTGTACCCGAGCGGACAACTCGAGTCGAGGAGGGGGCAACTTACCGGGAACCAAAAGGCCATCCGGCTTCGTAACTTGTCCGGCCTCTTTCTTATTTCAAGGTATGACACTAACAGAATAGGGAGTCTCAACCAGTAAGCACATCCCCGGAGGTGAAGAGAGAAGGGTGTCGGCACAGTTTATATACAGTTCAGATAATATCAAAGCGGTAACATTTAGCACATTCAGCACAAAACATGTAGGAAAATCAGATACAATCAAATACAATTTATCTAAGCTCGAATTCTGAACCCTGAACCAGAGATTCTGGGTTGAGTTCCCCAGCAGAGTCGCCAGAGCTGTCACACCTCCTTTTTCACCTACACCCCGCAAGGGCGTAAAGGAGTTTTTCCAATTAAAGGACAATCAGAACGGGATTTCATTATTAATTATTCAGAGTCGCCACTTGGGAGATTAATAGTGTCCCAAGTCACCGGTTGAATCCCGAATCAAGGAAGAATATGACTCTGTTACAGTCTGCGAACCAGAAATCCGAGCAAGGAATTCTGTTAACCCGGGAGAAGGTGTTAGGCATTCCCGAGCTCCGTGGTTCTAGCACGGTCTCTTAACTGTTGTATTTGATTTTATCTGATTTAATATACGTTCTAGCTTATGTGCTTTTTATAATTATTATTTTCAAAAAGAATTACAACGTTGTGAAAAGGCGTTTCGAATCACGCCGCAATCAATGCGCCCGTGGTTGTCAACACACTTCAACTTCGTTGAGATTGGGATTTGGGCCGCATCAATGTGCACCCGAATTTAAGAAAAGTGATTTAATTAAATCATGCCTAAAGATTCTAACGTATTATTATTTTTGGGGAAGGTGGTGGAATTTACTAAACAACCTTTCCAAACCTAATCAGTTAAATAATTCTGCTGTTATTTACTTAATTTGTCTCTAAGGATCCTGATTGATTAAGGCCAATACTTTGTCAAATCTGAGTTTGAAGGAACAAATGCAGAGAAAATGTGTCTGGAGCCCATAAGGCCCAAATCACGTAATTGCACATGCTGTGGGCTCAAACTCCTATAGCTCCAAGCATTGGGCCTAACGCAGGCCAAAATTTTAACTCAATGTCAGGCATTTGTAAAGCCCAGGGATCGAGCCCTTGGGGCACCCTTTGATTTAACTAATTGCTTCATGCTCGTAATGCCCCTAGGCCCAATACAAAGCACTACTTGACTAAGACAGACCTGGGCTGCCTGTTAATACATCTAAACTCAAATGAAAGTTGGCCCAGTACGAAGCTATTGAACATGCAATTCAGATTAAAACCAAAATTGAAACCGATCATGCGTATTGAACTCAAAGTCAGTTGTAACATTGCAAATTTAACTTTAACACACTACCAAACTGAAATAAACTGAAAGCTACAGCTATATGAATATGGAATGCAACAGTCTAAACAATCAGGAAATGATTTGAATCAACCATCCCTATTACAGTTCAATCCAAACGAATCAGATATATGTAATCATTTATTAGTCAACTGACTACAGCTACATACATCCAACGAGCACAGATTGACCAAGGTGATTGCATTTCATCCCAAATTGTGATTACATCAAGGTGATTTTGAAAGTGTACCTGGAAATTGGAATGTAAATAGAGAAGGGGGAGTTAGCAGCAGTAACAACTCAGCAGCAGCTCAGAAATTAGGATAATAATCCAGTCACTATCAGTGGAGGAGTATTACAGTCTACCCAGGTTCAACAATTCAAAGGAAATGAGTTGAAATGCAGAGCAAACTCAATGAATCAATCCCAAAACACACTCAAGAATACCAACCATTAAAAATCCTCGATGAATGATTCCAAATTTTACTTGTTTGAATTTAGAAACCATTCAAAATTAAACCAGGAAAAGTGTTGTGATTCAGCTAATAGAACTTCAGATCTGGAGACTGCAGAATATGTTTGGTGGAATTTTTGGGCTGAAAATTCTCTCCCCCTTCCTCAAGGCACTTCATGCCCTTTTATAGATGATCTCATAGGGTTAATCAGATTTTTGGTTTTCTTTTTAGTCCCTCCGCTATTTTCAATTTAGTCCCTCATTTCTTGACTTGTTTCCCAAGCTAATATCCTAAGTTGGTTGAAATCTACACTAAAATACCCTTCTAGAAGGCCCTAGGATGCTCTTTTACCCCTAAACACCTTTACTACCCTTACCCCTATTTTGAAATTACTATTCTCAAAGAAACTGCCATTTTCTATCCCTAAAATGTCCTTCTACTAGTATGGTATTTACAGCCCAATGCTAACTGATCCCAATCCTTTTAACCCCAGCTAATATCTAACTAAAGTTAACTAAAACAAAATATTTGCTCAGCTGTAACCAACCAGGTCCAACTCTAAGGCAGAATATCAAAATTGAATCAAAATACAACTTATCCTACTGCATATTCTAACAATCCATTAATCAAACGAGAGTAATCGTCAACATTAAACTAACATCTAAACTCAGAATCATTAAACAACCAGAAAGAGACAAACAGGGCAATCCAACGTTAATACTAGCTAATTAAACTAACAACTATTATTATCTATGAACGACATTAAAATATGATCGATAATCAAACAATCCAACTAACCAAATAAGGGAGTATGAGACTATTAAAACGACTCAGAGAGTTAAAGAAAACCTACCCACAAAGCTAAATCTCCGACTAAGCACTGCCTTTCGAATCTCTCCAGATTTTTGACACGCAACATCCCTAAGCATGTGTTCTTACAAGAGAACACATGGTTAAGGATATTACGGTTCGAAATCATAAAGATTTTGGTTTAGGGTTTTGGCCAGAAATTTTTAGATCTGAAATTCGAGCCACTTCTCAGAGATTTGAAGGAAGATGGTCATGGATTTGGGTTGAGGGAAGTCTGGGGATTGTGTGGTATGATTTTGGGCTGGTCTGGATAAACTTGCGACCTGGACGGAAACTTCAATCGGAGATTCGACGAGTTCCGAAAACATTCGAGGGAAACCAATAACAGGAATGGAAGGAGGGATTCATGGGGGATCTATGGTGTTAATTTGGGGGTGATTAGCATCGGCACCGCCACCGGCGATCTAGGGGTTTCAGGGCGGCGCAGCTAGGGTTTGTGGGAGGTGAGGAAGACGATGGGGAATGGGGTGGGGGGATACCTTCGGACACTTTTATAGTACGCCTACCCCGCCTCTGAGCCGTTGATCTTGTTAACCTCGACGGCTTGGATTAATCGATGCCAAACGACGTCGTTTTGATCTTATCGAATTGGACCGGATGGGAAGAGGGTTCTGGGCCTGGGTCGGAGGCCGATTCCGATTTGGGCTGGGATCCGTTTGGGCTAGGGGGGTTAAGAACGGAATTGGCCCAAATTTTGGGTCTTTTTAAGACCACCTCCTTTTTAATTGTTTTTCCTTTATTTTTTCTAATTTTCCTCTTTCTTTTTCTTTGTTTTCATTTGTATTTTATTGATTTTATAAAATTGCAAAAATAAAGTCCTAATATATATTTCAAAATTTAAAACTAATTAATGCCTAAAATTGTTTAAAAACTATTTCATGACAAATTCATAATAAAAATCATTAAAATGCAAAAGTGAATTAATTTTTTGTGATTTTCATGTTTTGTTCTAAACAAATTAACCCTTAATTGATACTAAAATATAAAACTAAAACCTAAATGCAAAATGCATATTTTTGTATTTTATATAAATTAACATGCGCAAATAAAATGCGACAATTATCAAAAAATGACATCGAAATGCACAAAAATTGTAAAAATAAAGAAAAATTATTTTGTTGGAATTTTTTGGGAATTATTCATATATAGGGAAAAAATCACATGCTCACAGCACCTGGATGAATAGAATACCGCGAACTATGAGCCTCCTCCAATATCAACTCCGGAATACCATCAACATTGGGTACACAGACCTGACCCTACATCCTCAATACCCCATCATCACCAAGAGTCACATCTCTGGCATCACCATGCTGAACCTTGTCCTTGAGGACAAGCAAATGAGGGTCATCACACTGCCACTCCCTGATACGGTCAAACAAGGAAGACCGAGAAACCACACAAGCTAGGACTCGACTGGGCTTCGAAAGGTCCAATCTCACAAACTGGCTGGCTAAGGCCTGAACATCCATTGCCATAGGCCTCTCTGATGCTGGTAGATATGCCAAACTCCCCAAGCTCTCCGCCCGACGACTCAAAGCATCGACCACCATATTGGCCTTGCCCGGGTGATACAAGATAGTGATGTCATAGTCCTTCAGCAACTCTAACCACCTCCTCTGGCGCAAATTTAGATCCTTTTGCTTGAACAAGTGCTGCAAGCTCCGATGGTCAGTATAAATCTCACAAGGCACACCATATAAGTAACGGCGCCAAATCTTCAGGGCGTGAACAATGGCAGCTAACTCAAGGTCGTGAACATGGTAGTTCTTCTCATGTATCTTCAACTGTCTGGATGTGTAGGCAATCACCCTACCATCTTGCATCAACACCGCTCCGAGTCCAACTCTCGAGGCATCACAATAGACTGTATAAGACCCCGAACCTGTAGGCAGTATCAAAATTGGGGCTGTGGTTAAGGCTGTCTTGAGTTTCTGAAAGCTCGCCTCACACTCCTCCGTCCATTTAAATGGAGCACCCTCATGGGTCAACCTGGTCATAGGGGCTGCAATTGATGAAAACCCATCCACAAAACGATGGTAGTAGCCAGCCAAACCAAGGAAACTGCAGATCTCGGTAGCTGATGAAGGTCTGGGCCAACTCTGCACGACCTCTATCTTCTTCGAATCCACCTGACTACATTCACTCGATATCACATGGCCTAAGAATGCCACTGAATCCAACCAAAACTCACATTTCGAGAACTTAGCATATAACTTCTTCTCTCTCAGAGTCTGAAGCACAGTTCCTAGGTGCTGCTCATGATCTTCCCGACTCCGAGAATACACCAGAATATCATCAACAAAGACAATGATGAATGAGTCAAGATATGGCCGGAACACACTGTGCATCAAATGCATAAAGGCTGTTGGGGCGTTGGTTAGCCCAAATGACATAACAAGGAACTCGTAATGGCCATACCGAGTCTTGAAAGCAGTCTTCGGGATATTTGGTTCCCGAATCTTCAACTGATGGTAACTTGAGCGCAAATCAATCTTAGAAAACACCCGTGCGCCCCGAAGCTGGTCAAACAGATCATCAATACGAGGCAAAGGATAATGGTTCTTAACTGTAACTTTGTTCAATTGGCGATAATCAATACACATACGCATAGAACCATCCTTTTTCTTCACAAACAAGACAGGAGCACCCCAAGGCGACACACTAGGCCGAATAAAACCCTTATCAAGCAATTCTTGTAACTGATCCTTCAACTCCTTCAACTCAGGAGGAGCCATACGATATGGGGGAATAGAAATGGGCTGAGTGCCCGACAACAAATCAATGCCAAAATCAATATCTCTATCAGGCGGCATGCCTAGAAGATCAGCTGGAAACATATCGGGAAAATCCCGTACTACTGGAACTGAATCAACTGAAGGAGTATCAATACTGACGTCTCTCACATAAGCTAAATACGCGGCACATCCCTTTCCAAACATACACTGAGCTTTAAGAAAAGAGATAATTCCACTAGGAGTGTGATCTAAAGTACCACTCCACTCAACAATCAAGAATAGCATAATGGGGCGACAACCAGTTCATGCCCAGAATAATATGAAAATCAACCATGTTGAGTAACAATAGATTTGCTCTGGTCTCAAAACCACGAATAGTAACCAAACACGACCGATAAACGCGGTCCACAACAAGAGAATCTCCCACAGGAGTAGAAACATAAATAGGAGAACTCAACAAATCTCGGGTTACACCCAAATACGGAGCAAAATAAGAAGACACATAAGAATAAATGGAGTCTGGATCGAATAGAACCGATGCATCTCTGTGACAAACCAGTATAATACTTGTGATGACGGAATCGGAGGCAACAGCCTCGGTACGAGCAGGAATGGCATAATATCTGGCCTAGCCTCCCCCTCTAGGGCGACCTCTACCTCCCCGACCTCCACCTCTAGCTGGCTGAGTAGGTGGGGTAGCAACTGGAGCTGTAACCATAGCCTGAGAACTCTACGGGGCACGCTGTGGCTGAGAAGTCTGTAGAGGTGCACCCCTCCCAAGTCTAGGGCACTCCCTCACCAAGTGGCGTGTGTCCCCACACTCGATACAAGCTTTAGGAGGATGTGGTGGCTGTGACTGGCTAGGGCCAGGTCTGCTAGACTGACCTCTGAAAGCACCCCGCGCAGGAGGCACGCTAGAAACCGGAGGTGCATAATATGGCTCCTAAGAGCTGGAAGGAGTTGGAGCATTGCTGGCTGCTGGAAGAGCTGAATGAATGGGGAGACTCATATAGCCCCTACCATGACAACCTGCAGCTGGGGTACGAGCACCAGAATAATGGCCCGACTCACGAGACCTCTTGTCCTCCCTCTCCTCTCTCTCCCTAGCATGCATACCCTCAATCCTCCTAGCAATGCTCACCACCTGTTGATAAGAAATATCCATCTCCAACTCACGAGCCATGCTAGATCTGATGGGAGGAATAAGCCCCTCAGTAAACCGGTGAACCCTCTCGCGGACAGTAGTAACCAAGGCTGGTGCATGCCTAGCCAATCTGGTGTAATGGATAGCATACTCTGAAACAGTCATAGCTCCCTGGCGCAAATGCTGAAACTCTGCACACCATGCGTCCCTGAGGCTCTGAGGAACGAACTCTCTCAAGAACATATCTGAGAACTGTGTCCAAGTCAGTGAAGCAGCCTCGTCTGGACTGTCTAACTCATAGGTGCGCCACCACTCATAGGCGGCTCCCCGAAGTTGGAAAGTAGTGAAGGAAACCTCGCTCGATCCGGTAATACCCATAGTGCGAAGAATACAGTGGCAATCCTCTAGAAATCCCAAGGCATCATCTTTCGCTAGTCCACTGAAAATCGGAGGATCATACTTCTTGAACCTCTCGAGTCTCCGCTGCTCATCCTCAGAAGCAGCTGCCCCATCCTCGGGCTGAACTGGTACTGTAGTCTGTATAGGAATGATCTATGTGACCTGCTCAACCTGCACTCGCTGATCAGGAGTGCGTGCGGCGGGAGTCTGTGCCCCTCCCCCGGCCTGGGATGTGGCTGCAGCAAGGGGAAGCAATCCTGCCTAAGCCAGCGTGGTGTACATACTCATAAACTGTGCCAATGTCTCCTGAAGGGCTGGAGTAGTAGTGGTTGTAGGCATGTCGGGTGCCTGAACTCCGGCTGGATCTGCTGGCGATACCTCAGCAGTAGCTCGTGCAGGTGCTCTGGCTGCACCCCGTGCGCATCCACGGCCTCTACCCCGACCCCTGCCTCTGACGGCTGCAGGAGAGGGTGCGGGTGCCTGATCGTCCCGAGTAGCACGTGTCCTCACCATCTGTGAGAGAATAGAAGACAGAAGTTTAGAATTGATGTCAAAAATATTGCACGACAAGGAGATGAATGAAGTGAGGAATTTTCCTAAACAGTAACATAGCCTCTCTAGATAAGTACAGACGTCTCCGTACCGATCAGCGAGACTCTAATAAACCGACCTGTGTTCCGTGACTCCTATGAACCTAGAGCTCTGATACCAACTTGTCACGACCCTAGTTCACCAACCGTGAACATGTCATGACGGCACTTAGTCTCCGTGACCAGGTAAGCCTAACACTTGCGGAAACATAATAATTGCGGAAAAATAGAATACCATATTTAATTATCTAAAAAGGAAATTGTACTGAATGCCGCTCGGCATATACGACTCAATATCTCAAGACTAAAACAATCCCAAAACCCGGAAACT
This sequence comes from Nicotiana tabacum, assembly GCF_000715075.1. Lineage (NCBI taxonomy): Eukaryota > Viridiplantae > Streptophyta > Magnoliopsida > Solanales > Solanaceae > Nicotiana > Nicotiana tabacum. Next base: position 57,359,741 of record NC_134097.1, read on the forward strand.
CACGGGAAAACACAGGCTACAGAAATGTATAGTGAGGCTCCAAACTCCAGAATATCTAACAAACGGAAGGAAAGAGAACTAAGTACTAAAGATAGAATAAAGAGGGAGACTCGTCGGTCTGCGGACGCAGCAGATCTACCTCGAAGTCTCCGTAGTCCTCCTACCTCACTGATAGTGCGCCTGAGTAGAGGTACCTGGATCTGCACATGAAAAAAAAACATGTGCAGAAGAGGCGTGAGTACACCACAGCAGTGTGAGCACATGATTTTTGCCTTACGAAAAACTGCTCCAAAATAAATCAAAATAAATTTCTTTTACTGTGTAATTTCTGAATTTGCGTGGTGTTAAATATTTGTTTATGTCCGTAAAATATTTGCTTTGTTATAATTAAACAAAATTAAAATAAAAATACATGTTTCGTCTAGGATTTAAGTATGCATTTAATTAAGTTAAACAAAATCATAAAAAATATGCATTTTGTTCTATTTTAATGTTCCACTGTGTGATTAATGTTGTCTATGTGTTAATAGTTGTTAAAAAGGTAATTAATATCTTTGTAATGGTAATTTTGTTTTTATAATTTTAATTAAGATTTTTTAATAATAAAAATAATAATAAAATATATAAAAAAAAAACACAGGTTATACAAAAATCGGACCTGGATTAAAATCCAGGCCCAAGCTAAGACCAAACGACGTCGTTTGGTCACCTCTCATCAAGGGTCGTTGGATTAAATCCAACCAACGGCCAAGATCTCATCACCCTAACCCAAGACCCTTACCCGATCCGATACCCGGTTCAACCCGTCCCCCTAACTTAAACCAAACGACACCATTTGGTTAAGTGAGTAGATCTCAGCCATCCATTCTACTTGATCCAACGGACGATACCAGTCCACCCCACCCCTATATAAATCCCAAACCTTACCCCGGCCCCTAACCAAACACCCCCCCCCTTTCTACACTGTTCATCATCGTCCCAAACCCCCACTCCTAACCCTAGCCGCCCTAGGATTCCACCGCCTGAAACCCGACGGCATCAACGCCGCCGGTCACCATCTTGACACCCCAGAACCCCCTGAACACCCCCTATACGAATATGTTACCCGCGTGGTTCGAATCTCCCTGGAAGTTCTCGAATCTTCATTTGAAGATTCGAGCCAAGTCCTGATCTAAACCAAACAGCACCTAGTTAACACCATAGCTTCCCCTAGTCATCCTGGGTATGGATTTGTTGGTTGTTTGGCTCGAATCAGTTCTGAACTTCTCGAATCTTCTTTTGAAGATTCGAACCAAACAAAAATTTACCCAGATCTGTTTCAAACTCACACCAGTTACCCTCCTGGCCTCCCTCGTGCCTAGAACATCTTTGGTTCTTCTCGAATCTGACCAGAAATGGTTAAATCCCAAATCAAGTTTTTAAGAACCCTAAAAATACCAAACTTCCGGATTCGGTTCAGATTATGATGAAGATTGAGGTTTAATCGACCTTAGTCGAAGTATTTTCAGTGGAAAATACTTCGACTAAGGTTAGTTTGATTTCAAACAAAAATCCGAAATCCAAGTTGAGTTCGAATCGGAATAAAATTGAAGATTCATAGGTATTTTTTCTATTTATTTTTGTGTATTATACATGTATTTTTGTGTTTGTTTTAGTCCGTATAATTTTTCCATCGGTTATTATCATACTGTCTCCTACCCGTCTACCTAATTTTAAATGTGAATTGTTTCTGATTGATTGTGCTTAGTTACAATGTGTGTAATCGACTCGATTTAGTTCGTCGATTAGTTATATTATGAATTTTCATTCATAATAATACTGATTTAAACAACCTGTTTTCTATCATTATGTACTGTTTGTTGACAGATATTGTAGATAATCATCAGTTAAATCATCCTGGTTTATATGAATCTGTCAATAAGTGTTGTATATATGTTGTCTGAACATTAAAGTTTCAGGGCATTGTCAGTATTGGCAATGATCCTGTATGTGTCTGATTTTGGTTCAATGTTAAATCCAGTCTGAATTGTTATGATAACTTCAGTAATATGTTGTTATGATGTTAGTTCTGAATTCAGTGTAATATTGCTGTAATGTCCAGTTTGAATTCAAGTTTACAAAAGTTGGTCAAATACAATTGTGTTAGGAGGTTAATAGGATTGGTTTTAGCTGTAAATCAGGGAGATAACTAAGTTTGTACAGATTTTAGAATCTGTTTTGCTATAGGTTCTGATTTTTCAGTAATAACATCAAGATTTCAGGGCACTTCTGGGAATGAAACAGTAAAAAACAGGGTGTTAGTGCTAGTATATTATAATGTAATGTTAGTGACTATTAGTTAATGATACTAATGGGGAACAAGGGATAATGAGCTGCTGAAAATCAGGGAAAAGGTTTAACATAATGGGATTTTCTGTTTTTTTTTTAAAAAGAAAGGAAGGGTCCATCCAACATTAAGAGGGTACAACCAGCCCTGTATAAATACAGGAGCTGGACAGGCTTTAGAAACCAGAGAGAGAGAGAGAAACAGAATTTTTCAGAGGGAAGATTTTAAGAAAGAAAAAGAAAGGCAGAGAGAATTTTTAAGAGATTTTGAGGGCTGAGATTTTAAAGAAAGGAAACAGAAAATAGAACACTCACATACACACTCACACACAGATACAACAGTAGAAACAGAAAATCAGAAACAAACTGAATTTGAAACTGAAGAAAAGCTGAAATCTGAAATGTTGTTCTTGTGTTGAATCTGTTCAACTTTGTGTGATTCCACTGTTCAGTTAAAATCTGAAGTGTCTTTTAAAATACTATACTGTGCATCTATTTTCTTCGGGTCTTATTATTGTTCAAATCTGTGGGAATACTGATATTTGGCTGTGTGTGTTACTGTTGCTACTGCTGAAATTTACTCCTCCTACCTTCATTTTCAGGTACATGTCTTTTAAATTTTATGTTGGAAAGAGATTCAACATGATGGATAAATAGAGTTTGAATTGTAATACTGTCATCTACTCATTTGAGTTCTTTAGTTGAAAATTTCAGCTTTAGTTTCATATTGGTTAATCAGTAGTAAGTTCGACTCGATGGCTACAAGTTAATTGTCTTATTTCGAAATTCATATAAACTTTGTAATAATGATATCCATGTCAAATTTCATTAGTTTAGTTATCTATGAGTTGTGTAAATAGGAAATATGGCAGAAAGTTGGTTTTTATTTACACTTCATGGTATTGTTAGAAAGGTATGGCATAATATAGCATTATCAAAGAAAATATGCTATTAGTTTATCTTGTTAGTTAATTATTGGTTGTGTAAAGCTAGATGATGATTAGCTGCAATTTGTCATCTTTTAGCATAACATTGGTTGTGTTCATAATTTATAGTTGAAAGATGCGTTAGTATGATCCGTATGTTCAAAAATGTCAAATATAGTAAGTAATATTGTATGCAATATCATTTTATTAAGTCAACAAGACTTGTTCTCTTTCTTAGTAATAAACGGCTTAAGAACTTATACAATGTGAAAATTAATAGTTAGTAATAATTCACATAGATTGAGAATCAAATTGGTTTGATTATATCTATATCTATCCTAACTCAATCATAGGCATAACTAAGTAGATTAATTTCATCTATTAAGATTAAAACGAGTATATGAGAATAAGTTGAGTTGTATATACACAAATGGCAACACTTTAAATCATTGGTAATTAAAAAATAGAATTTGCATCAAGTAATAATGAAAATTCTTGGAAAATATTTCCTTTCCTTTATGAATCATTCATTTTTAGTTTCATATGTAATTTATTCCTTGGCATATATATATATATGTCATATTTGTTTTAAAGATAGTATTGTCATATTTGTTTTAAAGATAGCATTAATCATATTTTTTGTTCTGTCCTTTGAATTTGAATAATTAGAATGAATATAATTTATATTCGAAAATTATAATCAATGGTCAACATTTAATAAATTGTGGATTCTTTTCCAAAAAATTAAAGAGTATCTTAAAACGAGATTTCTCGTGATATACCAAATATTTTTGTGGAAATTCCATAATATCATTACAAATATGTCACGCGATTAGGGATACGTTCGCGTACCCTGATTATATTTTTAAAAGCAAAAAATTCGGATTATGCGTACGCGCAATTTCGAACGAATATTTAATAAAAGGATTTTTTTTTCAAAGACGTTAAATCAATTTCATAAAAAACCGAGATGTACGGTTCATTATTCAGAAAAACAAATATTCTGGATTCGACATAATTTCGAAAAATGATTACTCAATAAATATTATCAAAAGTTATTGTGTACACGTACGCGTGACACAATTCCGCATTTTTTAAATTTATAACACGAATATACGTACGCGTAATTCGATTCAAAGAAGGGTTCTTAACCACAATAAGTAAAAACGGTAGAAAAAATCACGTAATAAGAAGTTTTTTTTTTAATAAAAATCAAGATAATTAAGCCAATAATAAAACAGTTAAGCGACCGTGCTAGAACCACGGAATTCGGAAATGCCTAACACCTTCTTCCGGATTAACAGAATTCCTTACTCAGGATTTCTGGTTCGCAGAATAATAAACAGAGTCATATTCTCCTTGATTCAGGGATTAAAATTGGTGACTTGGGACGCCTTAAAATTCCCAGGTGGTGACTCTTAAATAATTAAATAAATCCCGTTTCGACTGTCCTTCAAATGGAGAAAACTCCCTTGCACCCTCGCGGGGGCGGAAAAAGGAGGTGTGACAGCTCTGGCGACTCTGCTGGGGAATTGGATTGTTACTATAACCCAGAACCATTGGATCAGGGTTTAAAGAATTCGAGCTTAAAGTATCTGTTTTTATTGGCTTTACTCACTATATAATTTTCAACTGTTTATATGCTAATATGCTAAATGTTTTTTTTTACCGCTTTAATATTATGTGAATTGTGAATATATACAACTGCTACGAAACTCCCTTCTGAGTCTTCTGAATTTATGGTGTACACGTGCGCGTGACCCACCTTTCTGTTAAAGTCATACCAAATAAGACGGAGTTGGGACAAGTAACTAGGTCGGGCAGACTTTCGTGCTCTCGGTACGTTGCCCCCGCTTAGGCTCAAACTATCCATTTGGGTAAGCCAGGTTTAGAACAATCAACCTAAGGTTTTACACTTAGAATAACTCAGCCATGTACTTGATCCCTAGTAGGAACGAATATTTGCATCATATGCATTTGGCCTTGGAGACTCAACACAGGGGTTGGGTCTGTCTAGGACAGGTGAACCCAAAATTAAAAGACCATCATGATGCATCCTATTTGTTATTTGTGCATTCATTCGCCTCGAACATGCTTGTTGACCAGCTTAAATAAAATCTTGATAAGAAGAAAGGAATAAAATGGGTTGCTTTAAAAATTTCGAAAAAATGTAGTTTTAAATTTTGAAATAAAGATATTTAATAAATAAAAGAAAAATTTCGAAAATAATTTTTAGTATAAATTTTTCCAAAATAAATTTTGACTTTATTAAAATTAAATTTCAGATACAAAATGAGCACTACACAAAGCCCCTCATCCACAAGTACGGAGGAATTTCTATGTCAGCTTCAAATGTGGTGGTATGATTGAGGCGAAGACGGTCAAAAATGGGTCGTTAAGCATTTGGGAAATCTCACGGACATTATGAAAGTTGAGCCTCGAGATGATCTGATTACGGCATTAGTAACTTTCTGGGATCCTGTTCACAATGTTTTTCGTTTCTCTGACTTCGAGCTTACTCCTACATTAGAGGAGATAGCTGGCTATGTTGGTTTTGACGGAAGTTTAAGAAATCAAAGCTTGATATTCACAAAGGCTCCTTCAATACATCGATTCTTCGGTCTTCTGAACATCAACAGTCAAATCAGGAAAAGCAATGTCATCAATGGATGTTGTTCCTTCAATTTTTTGTATTCCAGGTTTGGAAAGTCAGATGGGTTCGAAATTCATGAGAAAGACCTTACTAATAAGCAAAACAAAGACACTTGGCAGATGCACCGTCGATTTGCTTTCATGGTGGCTTTTCTAGGAGTCATGGTCTTCCCAAATAAAGAGCGAACAATTGATATTCGCACCGCAAAAGTTGTGCAAATCCTCACCACTAAAGAAAATCACACCCTTGTCCCCATCATTCTATCAGATATTTATCGGGCTTTGACTTTATGCAAATCAGGAGCGAAAGTTTTCGAAGGATGCAAAATTTTGTTGCAAATGTGGGTGATTGAACATCTCAAACAACAGCCCAAGATCATACAGTATGGGTCGAACAAAGCTAATTGCATCGAGAGCTATGAGGAAAGAACAAAAGATTATCAAGCTCCAGAAGGGATAAAAGCATGGGTATCTCATCTAAAGGCTTTAACTGCAAATCAAATTGAATGGACTCTGGGATGGCTCCCGATGAGAGAAGTAATACATATGTCAACCTCAAATAGTTATCTACTACTATTGAGATTGAGAAGCATTCAGCCGTATGCACCACTAAGAGTTTTAAGGCAACTAGGGAGATATCAAATAGTTCCTGATGAGGAAGATTTGAGTACGCAAGTAATCGAATTACACCCAGAAGCCACTATTCCCGAAGCTTTACTTCAGCAAATGTGGAATGGGTGTCGATACTTGAAAAGTGATACTCAAGTCCTAGACACTACCAAGGGTGAGATAAATCCTGGATATGCAAGGTGGTTCGAAAAGCGGTCTCGCGTGGATGATGTACCAGAACCCGAGCTAAAAAGGCCAACAAAAAGACCCCATGTTCAAAACTTCAATGATAAAATCCAAGAGCGGTTGATCTGGGGAGAAAAAGAAAAAGGGTACAAAGCAACTATCCATGCCCTAAAAGAAAATCTAAGAAGCCTCAGTTTGGAGAAAGATTTGCAAGAACAAGAAGCCGAAGGCGAGAAAAAGAGTCTAGCTTGTGAGAATGAAAATCTTCATGCTCGATTCCAAAAAATGAAAAGAGTCTCTGAAACGCCAAGAAGGAGCTGGAAGGATCAAAAAACCATTGCCAATCTCTTCGAAAAAATGCAAGATTATGATTCCATGCTTGCGGAAAACGAGAGGGCATTGAGCAAAGCAAAAGAAAGGATCCAACAATTAAACGAAGAAGCCAGATCTAACAAGGAACGCCAAGATAGGCAATCCGAAAAAGACAAGGCTCAATTCAAGAAGGAAAAAGACTATTGGATGCGATCAGAAGACCAGCTTCGTGCACAACTAGAAGAGGCAAGAAGATGCAACAGAGAATATCAACAAGCAGACCTCGACAGGGAAAGATCGCAAGCAAGATTAGAACAGGCCAGACTCCGAGCTCTATTAGAATCAGCTTTAGATCGTGAAAACCGTGTCAGAGATATAGCCACCACTCGTCAGCAGCAATTACAAGACCAAGACCAACGTCTCCAAGGTTTCAGGGCACAAATCCACGACCTGGCAGTCTTCACATCTCAAAGTTATGTAAACTGCCAAGGAATGGATTATGAAGCATTTACAGAGCATGCGCCCACTTTTGCTCGTCATCTAGCAACGGAGTTGGAAAGGATGTATCGTACGCTGGGAGGCCATCCAGGTCAAGCCCCACATTGAGCAGATAATCCAATATTAGAGAACAAAAGTGGAAAGTGGGGCATGTTGTGAGATATTATGAATTGTATCTTTTATTTTGATTTAAGTGTGTGTTTTTCAAGCTATTTTCTTAAAAGTTTTCAAATGTAATTCCATCTTTGTGTAATAAATAAACATGATTGACTTTGGTCCGAACTACGCAAGGTCTGATTCATGTTTGGCATGATACGTAGGCAATCTCTAAGATTCGACCACCACGATAAAGATATATATAGTAAATAAAAGCGAATGACAATTTCTCAATTTCAAGAAAGCTGGGACGACACAAGCAACCGAGCGAATGCATAATAGAAAGGGATTATTTAGGAGCATTGCATCTCAACGTGTGATTATATATGTGTTAAACTCTCAAAACTAACAAGTTTGTTCATTTTCAGAATTCAGAATTCAACCAGTTAGTTTCTCTAAAGAGTATACTGGCATATTATCACTATCACACAAGATCCAAAGGACCAATACCCGAAAGTATGTCTATCCCAGATGTTGACACAGGTATGGAGATAGAAGAGATGGATGTCGGGAAAATGAAAGAAGAGATGTTTAAGCTCAAGCAGCAAATGGCTGAAATGTACCAAGCTTGGTCTACAGGACAGTTACCCCCATCTTACCCAAATAACCCCGCTCCATCAAAGATCCAAACTCAGGATGATATCACCACTGAATTATCCCCAAGTTTCCCCATTTATCAGCACTACTGAGGCACCACCTCTCAGACACCACAGTCTCCACCTCCAAAACCAGTTCCGTACCTTCCTCCACCTATGACTCCTGTTTTCGTAGCACCTCCCCTGCTACATTTCACAAATCTCCTAGTGAGCCTACATTTCAGGCCCAAGACAACCAATATTACCCCCCGGAGCCCACCTTCAAAGCCTCCGAAATCAATTCACCTGCTCCTCGGTTTGATCTCCCAACCGAAATTGACAAGCCAACCAAAAGTGTTGAACAAGAAGAGATGTTCAGGAAGGTCAAAAGTCTAGAACAATCGTTCCGAGACATGCGAGGATTAGGTGGGCAAGTCAGTGTAGCATACAAAGATTTATGCTTATTCCCTAATGTACAATTTCCAGTTGGCTTCAAGATGCCCAAATTTGACCTATACAGTGGGCACGGCGACCCAGTAGCCCACTTAAGGGGTTTCTGTAGCAAGATGCGAGGAGCTGGGGGAAAGGATGAATTATTGATGGCTTATTTCAGTCAAAGTCTAAACGGATCAGCTTTGGAGTGGTATACACGCCAGGACCATGGAAGATGGTACACCTGGGATGACCTCGCACAGGCATTCGCATACCATTTCCAATACAATCTGGAAATCATCCCGGATAGGTTATCTTTGACCAAATTTGAGAAGAAACACAATGAAAGTTTCAGAGAGTATGGTTTCCGGTGGAGAGAACAGGCAACAAGAGTAGATCCTCCTATGAAGGAGAGCGAAATGGTAGACTACTTTCTCCAAGCCTTGGAACCGACTTACTATGCCCATTTGGTTTCAGCGGTTGGGAAATCATTCAATGAAGTAGTGAAGATGGGAGGTATGGTGGAAGAAGGCCTCAAGACAAATAAAATCATGAGCTATTCAGCAATTAAGGCAACTACTCAAGCCATTCAAGGCGGGGTAGGAGGAATCGGAAGAAAGAAAAGGGAGGAAACAGCAGTAGTTGATTCAGGAATTTGGCCGGGACCCAGAGGTTCACCACTTTACTATAATCAACAACGACCTCGCCAATCAGCTTACCACCATGATTCATCCCAACACTACTATCACCCTTCAGAGCCTCATTTTGCCATTAACCATGCTCAAGCATACAATCAGCCACCTGTTCACACCAATTGGCGTGCTCCTGCCACACCAAATATTTACCCCCGAGCCTATCCCGGACCAGGTTTCAGGCCTAGGCCAGCATTCAGGGGAGAAAGGGAACAGAAAAAGAAAACTTACACTCCATTGGGAGAGTCTTACACTAGTCTGTTCCACAGGTTGAGACAGCTAGACATGCTGAGACCAATACAATCCAAACTACCCAATCCTCCACCAAAGAATCTGGATTACACCATTAGCTGTGAATATTGCTCCGGTGCACCAGGCCATGATACGGAGAAATGTTGGCATTTGAAAAATGCAATACAAGAGCTGATTGATACTAATAAAATCGAGGTTCAAACCCCCGAAGCTCCAAATATCAATAGAAATCCAATGCCAGCCCATCAAGAGGATAACATGATAGAAATCATACAAGCTGATGGGAAGACAAAGAAGCCGTCACAAACTGTCATGATGATCAAAACTCATGAAACCAAGCCAGATAAGCAGTTAATGGAGGAGAAGTCGGTGTCTAAGCAGAACAAAAATGGTGATGAACCGTCTATGATAGTCGATGAGGGATCATCAAGCAAAGTTGCTGCAAAACAAGAAAGGCCGAAAGTGATAGTACTAGGGGTTGCTAACAAACCCATTGTATTCGTGGAAGGAGCCCGTACAGATCGGGTTATTGTTGCACCTGTAATCCAGCTGCCGGTCATCAACAACAAAGCCATCCCATGGAACTATGAACGGGTGACTATAATGTACAAGGGCAAAGAAATCAAGGAAGAAGTGTGCGATGTGCAAGGCTTGACACGTTCGGGAAGATGTTTTACTCCCGAAGAGCTGAGAAAAACTAAAAACAATCCAATGCCAACAAAGAGAGCTGTGACGGAAGAAGAGGCGGAGGAGTTTTTAAGAAAAATGAAACTCCATGATTATTCTGTTGTGGATCAATTAAAGAAGACCCCCGCTCAAATTTCATTGTTGTCATTACTGATCCATTCAGAGGAACACCGTCTGGCGTTGATGAAAATCCTAAATGAAGCTCATGTTCCTGAAAAGATCTCTGTAAATCATTTGGGCAAAATAGCCAACAGAATCTTTGAAACAAACAGAATTACATTTGCTGATGATGAATTACCTGTGGAAGGTACCGAGCACAACAGAGCTCTTTACCTCACCGTGAAATGTGAAAACTCCGTAGTAACCCGGGTATTGGTTGACAATGGGTCCAGTGCAAACATATGCCCTCTCTCCACTTTAAACAAATTAAAAATTAAAGAGGAGAGGATCCAGAAGAATAGTATCTGCGTACGAGGATTTGACGGTGGAAGCAGAGATTCATTTGGCGACATAATGTTGGAACTAACTATAGGGCCAGTTGAATTCACAATGGAATTCCAAGTGTTGGACATATCTGTTTCTTACAACTTGTTATTGGGTCGACCATGGATCCATGCTGCTAAAGCAGTCCCGTCAACACTACATCAGGTTGTCAAGTTTGAATGGGACCATCAAGAAATAGTCGTGCATGGAGAAAAAAGTTTAAATGCTCGCAACAGCACCATTGTACCAGTCGAGGGAGCAGAAATTGACCAAGGACCATGGGTATACCAAGTGTCCGACACGGTGACGGTAGAAAAAATTCCAGAAGGAAAATACTTTTCGAATCCAAAGGTATCCTCTACATCAGTCATGGTAGCTTATGAAATGCTGAAGAATGGGTTTATACCCGGCAAAGGTCTGGGCTTATCTTTGCAAGGAATTGTACAACCAGTATCTCTCCCCGAGAACCGGGGAACATTCGGTTTAGGGTTCACACCTACCACCAATGACGTGATAAGGGCCAGGAAGTTGAAACACCAAGCATGGGTTCTTCCAAAACCAGTACCACAGCTGTCGAAGTATTTTGTCAAGACCGGTGCTAAAAATCGCCCGATAACAACAATTCCTAAATCCCGGGTCAATCCTGAGGAGGAATTAATTGAAAGGTTCGAGAAATTGTTTAGTGATGTGAATATGCTGGAAGGCAGAGAAGGGTGTAGCAATGTAGAAGTTCAATTCGTTGGACCAGAAACAAAGCTCAATAATTGGAAAGCCACTCCTCTCCCAATTCGAAAGGAGTCTTGGTAGTTTATTTTGATTTTCTTTCAGTTTGTTTGGGTTATTTCAAGGTTGTAATCCCAAAGTTTATCTTACAGTTGGTTTGAAGTGTGCAAAACCTTGTTATCTTTCATTATCCAATAAAAACCAGTTTCCTTTTTATTATCATTCCTAATAGCTTTCTTTTCTTTTTCTTCTTTTATGTACAGTTCTTTTTACGTTGGCTCTAGTGATATGGCATGCATGAGGAATCTTCAGCCCAGTCTTAAAAATCAATCTGGTTCCGAAATATTAATTCAAGAAACATATTGTGATTATGAATCAGAATATGATGAAGATGAGGTTTTTGAAGAGATTAGTAAAGAGTTAATTCACTTTGAGGAAAAAATCAAACCTAACTTGAGTGATACTGAGGACGTCAATATAGGGGACACGAGTAATGTCCGAGAAACTAAAATAAGTGTCCATCTCGAGCCAAAGATCCGAGAGGATTTAATTAAAGCACTCATAGAATTCAAAGATGTTTTTGCATGGTCATATGACGACATGCCGGGCTTGAGCACTGATTTAGTGGTCCACAAATTGCCCACCGATCCAACAGTGCCTCCTGTCAAGCAGAGGTTGAGAAAATTCAAGCCTGATATGAGTGTGAGAATTAAAGAAGAAATCACCAAACAATTGGAAGCAAAGGTCATTCGAGTCACTCGATATCCTGTTTGGTTAGCTAATATCGTTCCTGTACCAAAGAAAGACGGCAAAATTAGAGTATGCGTCGACTATCGCAATCTCAACAAAGCAAGTCCAAAGGATAATTTCCCATTACCCAATATCCATATTTTGATCGACAATTGTGCCAAGCATGATATAGGGTCTTTCGTGGATTGTTATGCCGGATATCATCAAATTCTAATGGATGAAGAAGATGCAGAAAAGACGGCATTCATCACACCATGGGGAACTTATTGCTACCGGGTAATGCCATTCGGTTTAAAGAACGCCGGAGCAACCTATATGAGAGCAATGACCACAGTGTTTCATGATATGATACACAAGGAAATTGAGGTATACGTGGATGATGTAATCATAAAATCAAAGCATCAGGCCAACCACGTTGGGGATTTGAGGAAGTTCTTCTTAAGACTTCGCAGGTACAACCTCAAGCTTAACCCTGCCAAGTGCGCATTCGGAGTTCCGTCCGGAAAGTTGCTGGGATTCATAGTCAGTCGACGAGGCATCGAGCTAGACCCATCAAAGATTAAAGCCATTCAAGAACTGCCACCTCCAAGAAACAAAACTGAAGTAATGAGTTTGTTAGGGAGGCTAAATTACATCAGCAGGTTTATTGCTCAGCTCACAACAACCTGTGAGCCAATTTTCAAATTGTTAAAAAAGGATGCTGCAGTCAAATGGACCAATGAGTGTCAAGAAGCGTTCGATAAGATAAAAGGGTACTTGTCGAAACCACCCGTGTTGGTTCCGCCCGAGCCAGGAAGACCTTTGATTCTTTACTTAACGGTCTTGGAGAATTCATTTGGTTGTGTATTGGGGCAACATGACCTCACGGGCAGAAAAGAACAGGCCATCTACTACCTTAGCAAGAAGTTCACAGCTTATGAGGTTAAGTATACTCATCTGGAAAAGACATGTTGCGCCCTAACATGGGTAGCTCAAAAATTGAAACACTATTTGTCATCCTACACTACTTACCTCATTTCTCGGTTGGATCCATTGAAATACATTTTTCAAAAGCCTATGCCAACAGGAAGACTTGCAAAGTGGCAGATATTGCTCACAGAATTCGACATCATCTATGTGACTCGAACTGCAATAAAGGCTCAAGCACTGGCCGATCATTTAGCCGAAAACCCCGTCGATGAGGAATATGAGCCGCTGAAGACTTATTTTCCTAATGAGGAAACAATGCATATCGACGAGGTGGAGCAAATTGAAAAACCTGGCTGGAAACTTTTCTTTGATGGAGCTGCTAACATGAAAGGAGTCGGAATAGGAGCTGTAATCATTTCTGAAACAGGGCATCACTATCCTGTTACGGCTCAACTACGATTTTATTGCACCAATAATATGGCTGAATATGAAGCTTGCATTTTAGGGTTAAGGCTAGCCGCCGATATGGGTATCCGAGAAATCTTAGTCATGGGAGATTCGAATCTTTTGGTACATCAAATTCAAGGAGAATGGGAAACCCGAGACTTAAAGCTCATACCATACCGACAATGTTTACATGATCTTTGTCAGCGGTTTCAATCAGTGGAATTCCAACATATTCCAAGAATCCATAATGAGGTTGCCGATGCATTGGCTACCCTAGCCTCAATGTTGCACCATCCAGACAAGGCTTATGTAGATCCAATACATATTCAAATCCACAATCAGCACGCTTATTGCAATATGGTGGAAGAAGAATTTGATGGAGAACCATGGTTCCACGACATCAAAGAGTATATCAGGATGGGTATATATCCCGCACAAGCCACAGGAGATCAAAAGAGGACCATTAGGCGATTGGCAAATGGATTCTTCTTAAGCGGAGGAATTTTGTATAAAAGAACACCAGATCTTGGATTATTAAGATGCATAGATGCCAGGCAAGCTACAACTGTCATGTCTGAAGTACATTCAGGAGTTTGCGGACCCCACATGAGTGGATATGTGTTGGCAAAGAAAATCCTCCGAGCTGGTTACTATTGGCTTACCATGGAGCGATATTGTATCAGTTTTGTACGCAAGTGTCATCAATGCCAAATACACGGAGATTTGATTCATTCTCTACCATCCAAGTTGCACACAATGTCGGCACCATGGCCTTTCGTTGCTTGGGGCATGGATGTGATTGGACCAATTGAGCCGGCAGCATCCAATGGACACAGATTCATTCTGGTAGCTATTGATTATTTTACCAAATGGGTTGAGGCCAAGACATTCAAATCAGTGACCAAGAAAGCTGTGGTCGATTTTGTCCACTCAAATATCATATGTCGATTCGGAATCCCGAAGGTGATCATCACAGATAACGGTGTTAATCTTAACAGCAACTTAATGAAAGAAGTATGTCAACAGTTTAAGATTACACATCGTAACTCTACCCCATATCGGCCCAAGGCGAATGGAGCAGTAGAAGCAGCCAACAAAAACATAAAGAAGATACTTCGGAAAATGGTAGAAGGTTCAAAACAATGGCATGAAAAATTACCATTTGCATTATTGGGATACCGCACTACTGTTCGCACTTCAGTAGGAGCAACCCCCTATTTGTTGGTATATGGCACTGAAGCAGTAATTCCTGCAGAAGTTGAAATTCCTTCCCTTCGGATCATCGCCGAAGCAAAGATTGATGATGATGAATGGGTCAAAACCCGTCTAGAACAGTTAAACTTGATTGATGAAAAACGATTGACCGCAGTATGCCATGGTCAATTATATCAAAGAAGAATAGAAAGAGCATACAACAAAAAGGTGCGTCCCCGGAAGTTTGAAGTAGGTCAGCATGTGCTGAAACGCATTCTTCCACATCAGGTCGAAGCAAAAGGCAAATTTGCTCCGAATTGGCAAGGACCATTCATTGTGACCAGAGTATTATCGAATGGTGCACTATGTTTAACAGATATTGAAGGCAAATGCATAGATATGGCGATTAATTCTGACGCGGTAAAAAGATATTATGCATAACTTTTTGAATGTTTGTATTTAGCACTATTTCGAAGATTGAAATGACAAAGACAATTTATTCTGCTATCCAAACACTATACCATTTGCTTCCCCTTTGAGCCATACTTGTTTCTTTCCTACCCTCTCTTGGAATCAATAAAAAAAAAAAGATCAAAATCTTCACTATTATGGAGTGAACTACGTTTGACCTGATTCCTCAAAGAAGGATACGTAGGCGCCTCACGGCTCGGTCATAGGGTGCACCACATGCACAATGTGCACGGAAAAGAAACATTAAGAGACCCCAATCAAGAAACTGGGGCAGGAATTGTGTCGGAAATAAGAAATGATTCCAAGAGTTGTAATCTTAAACCCATACCAAAGCTATTTAGCTTTTAATACCTCTTTCATTTCTAACCCTATACCAAAAAAGACTCTTTTTGATCAATCTTAGAAAATGCTGAGGCAAGCAAATAAAGTGGTTCATAACACTCTGGTACAAACAAGGAAAGAAAGTAAAAATGAGAGAGTCTTATAGGTGAAAACCCACACGGGCACCATAAGGCGACGGAAGTTGAGAGAAAAGTAAAATGAGAGAGTCTTATAGGTGAAAACCCACACAGGCACCATAAGGCGAAAAGGAAGTGAAGAAGTGAAAAACGAGGAAAATTTATCGGTGAAAACTCCTTGAGACAATTGAGAGGAGATTGATTAAAAGACTGGGTTGATTAATCCGAAATGCATACCCTGATCATTGGTGCCAGTAATTCCAATCAGATAAGTCCTTTATTCCTTTTCCAACAGTCATCCAAAAAATTGGATTTTTTCTTTTCATTCTATAATTGTCGAAATCAGCGTATTTCGCTACTAATAATCTTACTTTCTACAAACTTTGAGATAAGTTTTATTCTAAACAAATAAGAAGGGATGTCAAGGTATACTACCAAGATTCAAGGTTACAAAATACAGCCACGAAAGGTAGGAGATAAAGGATATAAGAAAGGTGAAATCAAAAGTGGATCAGCAAAGTCAGAAGGGACATATAATTACAGTTAAAAGGGTTCGAAGGAAAATACAGAGGGAAATCCTATAGTCGAGAATCAATTACAAAGACAAAACAGTCTTTTCAACCATTCCAAGACAACAAGAGAAATGAAGAAAAGCACCACCATCGGCAAGAATACCCCAGTCAACCACCCTGCTTTAAACTAACGAAGTTTTCTTTGATTTAAAACAGGGGAAAATACAATATTTGTGTCAGGAAATACCTGATGAAGAATTAAAAAGGTCAGGCGTCCACCTGGAGAATGAGGACAAAGAATTGAAGAAATCAGGCGTCCACCTAGAGAATGAGGATAAAGAAATGAAAGAAGTCAGGCGTCCACCTGGATAATGAGGATGAGAATTAAAGAGGTCAGGCGTCCACCTGGAGAATGAGGACAAAGAATTGAAGAAGTCAGGCGTCCACCTGGATAATGAGGATGAGAAAAGAAGAAGTCAGGCATCCACCTGGAGAATGAGGATGAGAATTGAAGAAGTCAGGCGTCCACCTGGAGAATGAGGATGAGAATTGAAGAGGTCAGGCGTCCACCTGGAGAATGAGGATGAGAAAAGAAGAAGTCAGGCGTCCACTTGGAGAATGAGGACAGAAAATTGAAAAAATCAGGCGTCCACCTGGAGAATGAGGACAAAGAATTGAAGAAGTCAGGCGTCCACCTGGAGAATGAGGACAGAAAATTGAAGAAGTCAGGCATCCACCTGGAGAATGAGGATGAAAATTGAAGAAATCAGGCGTCCACTTGGAGAATGAGGACAAAGAATTGAAGAAATCAGGCGTCCACCTGGAGAATGAGGACAAAGAAAAGAAGAAGTCAGGCGTCCACCTAGAGAATGAGGATAAAGAAATTGAAGAAGTCAGGCGTCCACCTGGAGAATAAGGATGAGAATTGAAAGAAGTCAGGCGTCCACCTGGAGAATAAGGATGAAGAAAGAAAGAAGCAGTCAAGGCACCCACCTGAAGAACGAGGGAATGAAATCGAAATGTTGAAATCAAAAGCCCGCTCATATGAAAAAGGAACACGCTTAGAATCAATAAAGCAGAGGAGTCCAACAGAATCCCCAGCAAGAAACAATAAGAGTCCCAAAAGAAAATACGGGACATAATGAAAAAGAATACGGAATAAGCCAAATGCCCGAGAGTCACCAAGATATCAAGACAACAAGAAACACAAGGGCATGATCTAGATGAGATTTTTACAATTCCTGTACCATAATCTAATTTAGCTTTTTGTATTTCCTTTAAAGTAAGGTGTAATAAGGAGGTCAGCGAGCAGTAAAAACAGCACGAAGCAGCAGTAACATCACAGTCCCATGGTAGTCCCAACTACCAAAAAATTTCCGAACTACACTGACCTGATTTCTTTATAGCCAAGGATATGTAGGAAACCTTTGAAGCAGAGGTTCGGTCAAATCTTTCTAAAAATGCTTCCCACGGAGTATTCGAACGGGCAAAAATCGCTCGTATCCGCTCACTTTATCTTTGCACGAAAACTCTTCGAGTTTCCGCACAAAGAGGGGCAGCTGTGAGCACGTGATTTTTGCCTTACGAAAAACTACTCCAAAATAAATCAAAATAAATTTCTTTTACTGTGTAATTTCTGAATTTGCGTGGTGTTAAATATTTGTTTATGTCCGTAAAATGTTTGCTTTGTTATAATTAAACAAAATTAAAATAAAAATACATGTTTCGTCTAGGATTTAAGTATGCATTTAATTAAGTTAAACAAAATCATAAAAAATATGCATTTTGTTCTATTTTAATGTTCCACTGTGTGATTAATGTTGTCTATGTGTTAATAGTTGTTAAAAAGGTAATTAATATCTTTGTAATGGTAATTTTGTTTTTATAATTTTAATTAAGATTTTTTAATAATAAAAATAATAATAAAATATATAAAAAAAAAACACAGGTTATACAAAAATCGGACCTGGATTAAAATCCAGGCCCAAAACATTAATCCCCCTCACAGCCCAATCCAAACAGCCAAGTCTGACCCAGTCCCAAGCTAAGACCAAACGACGTCGTTTGGTCACCTCTCATCAAGGGCCGTTGGATTAAATCCAACCAACGGCCAAGATCTCATCACCCTAACCCAATACCCTTACCCGATCCGATACCCGGTTCAACCCGTCCCCCTAACTTAAACCAAACGACACCGTTTGGTTAAGTGAGTAGATCTCAGCCATCCATTCTACTTGATCCAACGGACGATACCAGTCCACCCCACCCCTATATAAATCCCAAACCTTACCCCGGCCCCTAACCAAACACCCCCCCTTTCTACACTGTTCATCATCGTCCCAAACCCCCACTCCTAACCCTAGCCGCCCTAGGATTCCACCGCCTGAAACCCGACGGCATCAACGCCGCCGGTCACCATCTTGACACCCCAGAACCCCCTGAACACCCCCTATACGAATATGTTACCCGCGTGGTTCGAATCTCCCTGGAAGTTCTCGAATCTTCATTTGAAGATTCGAGCCAAGTCCTGATCTAAACCAAACAGCACCTAGTTAACACCATAGCTTCCCCTAGTCATCCTGGGTATGGATTTGTTGGTTGTTTGGCTCGAATCAGTTCTGAACTTCTCGAATCTTCTTTTGAAGATTCGAACCAAACAAAAATTTACCCAGATCTGTTTCAAACTCACACCAGTTACCCTCCTGGCCTCCCTCGTGCCTAGAACATCTTTGGTTCTTCTCGAATCTGATCAGAAATGGTTAAATCCCAAATCAAGTTTTTAAGAACCCTAAAAATACCAAACTTCCGGATTCGGTTCAGATTATGATGAAGATTGAGGTTTAATCGACCTTAGTCGAAGTATTTTCAGTGGAAAATACTTCGACTAAGGTCAGTTTGATTTCAAACAAAAATCCGAAATCCAAGTTGAGTTCGAGTCGGAATAAAATTGAAGATTCATAGGTATTTTTTCTATTTATTTTTGTGTATTATACATGTATTTTTGTGTTTGTTTTAGTCCGTATAATTTTTCCATCGGTTATTATCATACTGTCTCCTACCCGTCTACCTAATTTTAAATGTGAATTGTTTCTGATTGATTGTGCTTAGTTACAATGTGTGTAATCGACTCGATTTAGTTCGTCGATTAGTTATATTATGAATTTTCATTCATAATAATACTGATTTAAACAACCTGTTTTCTATCATTATGTACTGTTTGTTGACAGATATTGTAGATAATCATCAGTTAAATCATCCTGGTTTATATGAATCTGTCAATAAGTGTTGTATATATGTTGTCTGAACATTAAAGTTTCAGGGCATTGTCAGTATTGGCAATGATCCTGTATGTGTCTGATTTTGGTTCAATGTTAAATCCAGTCTGAATTGTTATGATAACTTCAGTAATATGTTGTTATGATGTTAGTTCTGAATTCAGTGTAATATTGTTGTAATGTCCAGTTTGAATTCAAGTTTACAAAAGTTGGTCAAATACAATTGTGTTAGGAGGTTAATAGGATTGGTTTTAGCTGTAAATCAGGGAGATAACTAAGTTTGTACAGATTTTAGAATCTGTTTTGCTATAGGTTCTGATTTTTCAGTAATAACATCAAGATTTCAGGGGCACTTCTGGGAATGAAACAGTAAAAAACAGGGTGTTAGTGCTAGTATATTATAATGTAATGTTAGTGACTATTAGTTAATGATACTAATGGGGAACAAGGGATAATGGGCTGCTGAAAATCAGGGAAAAGGTTTTACATAATGGGATTTTCTATTTTTTTTAAAAGAAAGGAAGGGTCCATCCAACATTAAGAGGGTACAACCAGCCCTGTATAAATACAGGAGCTGGACAGGCTTTAGAAACCAGAGAGAGAGAGAGAAAAACAGAATTTTTCAGAGGGAAGATTTTAAGAAAGAAAAAGAAAGGCAGAGAGAATTTTTAAGAGAGAATTTTTAAGAGATTTTGAGGGCTGAGATTTTAAAGAAAGGAAACAGAAAATAGAACACTCACATACACACTCACACACAGATACAGCAGCAGAAACAGAAAATCAGAAACAAACTGAATTTGAAACTGAAAAAAGCTGAAATCTGAAATGTTGTTCTTGTGTTGAATCTGTTCAACTTTGTGTGATTCCACTGTTCAGTTAAAATCTGAAGTGTCTTTTAAAATACTATACTGTGCATCTATTTTCTTCGGGTCTTATTATTGTTCAAATCTGTGGGAATACTGATATTTGGCTGAGTGTGTTACTGTTGCTACTGCTGAAATTTACTCCTCCTACCTTCATTTTCAGGTACATGTCTTTTAAATTTTATGTTGGAAAGAGATTCAACATGATGGATAAATAGAGTTTGAATTGTAATATTGTCATCTACTCATTTGAGTTCTTTAGTTGAAAATTTCAGCTTTAGTTTCATATTGGTTAATCAGTAGTAAGTTCGACTCGATGGCTACAAGTTAATTGTCTTATTTCGAAATTCATATAAACTTTGTAATAATGATATCCATGTCAAATTTCATTAGTTTAGTTATCTATGAGTTGTGTAAATAGGAAATATGGCAGAAAGTTGGTTTTTATTTACACTTCATGGTATTGTTAGAAAGGTATGGCATAATATAGCATTATCAAAGAAAATATGCTATTAGTTTATCTTGTTAGTTAATTATTGGTTGTGTAAAGCTAGATGATGATTAGCTGCAATTTGCCATCTTTTAGCATAACATTGGTTGTGTTCATAATTTATAGTTGAAAGATGCGTTAGTATGATCCGTATGTTCAAAAATGTCAAATATAGTAAGTAATATTGTATGCAATATCATTTTATTAAGTCAACAAGACTTGTTCTCTTTCTTAGTAATAAACGGCTTAAGAACTTATACAATGTGAAAATTAATAGTTAGTAATAATTCACATAGATTGAGAATCAAATTGGTTTGATTATATCTATATCTATCCTAACTCAATCATAGGCATAACTAAGTAGATTAATTTCATCTATTAAGATTAAAACGAGTATATGAGAATAAGTTGAGTTGTATATACACAAATGGCAACACTTTAAATCATTGGTAATTAAAAAATAGAATTTGCATCAAGTAATAATGAAAATTCTTGGAAAATATTTCCTTTCCTTTATGAATCATTCATTTTTAGTTTCATATGTAATTTATTCCTTGGCATATATATATATATGTCATATTTGTTTTAAAGATAGTATTAATCATATTTTTATATTCTGTCCTTTGAATTTGAATAATTAGAATGAATATAATTTATATTCGGAAATTATAATCAATGGTCAACATTTAATAAATTGTGGATTCTTTTCCAAAAAATTAAAGAGTATCTTAAAACGAGATTTCTCGTGATATAACAAATATTTTTGTGGAAATTCCATAATATCATTACAAATATGTCACGCGATTAGGGATACGTTCGCGTACCCTGATTATATTTTTAAAAGCAAAAAATTCGGATTATGCGTACGCGCAATTTCGAACGAATATTTAATAAAAGGATTTTTTTTTCAAAGACGTTAAATCAATTTCATAAAAAACCGAGATGTACGGTTCATTATTCAGAAAAACAAATATTCTGGATTCGACATAATTTCGAAAAATGATTACTCAATAAATATTATCAAAAGTTATTGTGTACACGTACGCGTGACACAATTCCGCATTTTTAAATTTATAACACGAATATACGTACGCATAATTCGATTCAAAGAAGGGTCCTTAATCACAATAAGTAAAAGCGGTAGAAAAATCACGTAACAAAAAGTATTTTTTAATAAAAATCAAG
The DNA here is from genome assembly GCF_000715075.1 of Nicotiana tabacum. NCBI lineage: Eukaryota > Viridiplantae > Streptophyta > Magnoliopsida > Solanales > Solanaceae > Nicotiana > Nicotiana tabacum. The sequence continues at coordinate 57,381,803 of NC_134097.1, forward strand.
ATAATTAAGCCAATAATAAAAACAGTTAAGCGACCGTGCTAGAACCACAGAATTCGGAAATGCCTAACACCTTCTTCCGGATTAACAGAATTCCTTACTCAGGATTTCTGGTTCGCAGAATAATAAACAGAGTCATATTCTCCTCGATTCAGGGATTAAAATTGGTGACTTGGGACGCCTTAAAATTCCCAGGTGGCGACTCTTAAATAATTAAATAAATCCCGTTTCGACTGTCCTTCAATTGGAGAAAACTCCCTTGCACCCTCGCGGGGGCGGAAAAAGGAGGTGTGACAAGCAGTATTCAGTAAGTGCCAAGCCTAACCTCGGTTGGGTAGTGACGAGGAAGGTTAGGGCCCTACTGAGGTTATATAAAATATAAAGATGACAGGATAAGATAAGCAGTGCAATTGAGAACCTACAGTAAAAATCTATGCAGGATAATAAGAGTACTATAACTGAAACAATGATGAAAGCAAACCATAAGGAAAGTAACCGGGGATCTCTAAGTATTCCGAGGATCTCTTAGTATCCTCGACATGTACTAGGGATCTCTTGGTATCCCGAGGATCTCTCGGTATCCTCAATATAAGCCAGGGATATCTTGGTATCCCGAGGATCTCTTGGTATCCTCAATATGTACTAGAGATCTCTTGGTATCCCGAGGATCTCTTGGTATCCTCAATATATCTCGCGGGAATCTAACCTGTAGTCCCAAAGTAAATGTGCAGGGGGAATCTAACCCGTAGTCCCAAAGTAAATGTGCAGGGGAAATCTCCCGGGAATCTAATCCGTAGTCCCAAAGTAAATGTGCAGGGGGAATCTCCCGGGAATCTAACCCGTAGTCCCAAAGTAAATGTGCAGGGGAAATCTCCCGGGAATCTAACCCGTAGTCCCAAAGTAAATGTGCAGGGGGAATCTCCCGGGAATCTAACCCATAGTCCAAATTTAAAACACAGAGCAACAACACAAGAATATTAAATTAAACGCTAATTTCATACCAAGTAAACATTTACTTCTAGCCTAACATGCTTCACGTAATGCAATTTAGGCAATTTAAGCAAATAGGCAATTAAGTCAACTAAACATGCCTTTCTAGACTAGCAACATGCTAAATTCACAAGTAGAATAAAACAAGAAAAGAACTCAATTGAAATACTTAAGGAAAAACCGGATTTTCAACAATTAACTCAAGTACGCGCTCGTCACCTCACGTACAGGGCATTTCAATTATCAAATATAGCACATCCTAAGGGGAAAGGTCCCCCACACAAGGTTAGACAAGCCACTTACCTCGAACCGACTCAAAATCAACTAGAAACCACACTTTTGCCACGAGTATCCGACTCCAAATGGCCCAAATCTAATCAATTCAATTGCATATCGTAAATATCATCTCAAACAAATGATCCTATGTTTTAATTCAAAGCTAATACGCGAAATTATGGAAAATGACCAAAATGCCCCTCGGGCCCACGTCTCGGAATCGGTAAAATTTATATTCCCAGAAACTTCGCACTCTCACGAGTCTAAACATACAAAAATTATACAATTCCGACACTATTTGGTCCTTTAAATCATCATTTTACATTTTTGAAAGGTTTCACAATTTTCTTCCCAAATTCCCTCTCAAATCACGAATTAAATAATGAATTCAGTGTTAGATTCATGTATTCTAGCCAAATCTGAGTTAAAATCACTTACCTCGATGAATTTCTTGAAAAACCTTCGAAAAATCGCCAAAATTCGAGCTCTCTAGGTCAAAATATTAAATAAAACCCAAAAACCTCGTATTTATAGGTACCCCTCAGGTTTCCAGCTACTGAGGGCCGCACCAAAACTCACGCGGTCCGCGCAAGCCAGTGCGGTCCACGCAAAGGCAACGTGCGGCCGCACAGGCCTCCCTCTGCAGTGATAGGTTTTAGTATTTTGGACATAACTTTTGCTACAGATGTTTAAATTGCGATATCTTTACCTTTCTAGAAACTAGACATGAAGGGCTACAACTTTCGTTTTTAAATTACCTCACAATTCCTTGTAGATCAAAAGATATGAGCTTTTGAAGTAGGACCAGCGGGAGGACCCTTTACCGTGGCCGCGCCCCACTTTGTGCGGTCCGCGCGACGCCTATCGCGGCCGCGGCCATTTTTGTGCGGTCCGCACAGCACTCAACGCGGGCGCACTAATTTTTGTGCGGACTGCGTGAGTGAGTTTTGGGGCCTGCAACCCCTGTAGACTTGCTACAGCTATGATTTTTGCACTAAAACATCCCGGAACCTACCCGAAACTCCCGGAACTTCAAACCAATTATACCAACACATCCCATGACATCGTTCAAACTTGATCAACACTTCGGAATGCTTATAACAACATCAAATCACCAATTTCACATAGGATTCAAGCCTAAGAACTCTAAGAACTCTTAAATTATGTTTTCGATCAAAAACTATATCAAATCTCGTCCGAATGATCTGAAATTTTGCACACACGTCCCAAATGACATGACGGAGCTACTGAAACTTCCAGAATTCCATTCCGACCCTCGGATCAAAATCTCACTATCGGACCGGAAACTTCAAAAATTCAAACTTCAGCATTTCAAGCGTAAATTAACTACAGACCTCTAAAACACATTCCGATCATGCTCCCAGCCCCAAATTCACCTAACAGAGCTAACAGAACTGTCAGATTTCCATTCCGAGGCTGTCTCCCCACTGTTCCAACTTCGGTCAACTTTCTAACACTTAAGCTCTCATTTAGGGACTAAGTGTCCCAAAACTCCTCGAAACTCAAAACCGAGCATCCCGGCAAATCACATTAGCAAAAATAAACTTGGGGAAAGCAGTTAATAGGGGATCGGGGCATTAATTCTTAAGACGACCGGCCGGGTCGTCACAATGTGAGTGTTAAACTGAACCATGTTACTATGAATTTGAAAGTTAGGTCCCATTATCCAGGGGGTCCTGACCACTCTTAACTAAACGATAATTTTAAATCTAAGCTATATCTTTTAAAGGTATGACTTCCGCTAAATCTTGTTATCTAAGAGGGTCTTAAACTACTCCCCATTATCCAGGAGGGTCCTGACAACTCTTAACTAAACGACAATTTTAAATCTAAGTTATATCTTCTAAAGGTGTTACTTCCGCTAAATCTTGTTATGCAAGTCAGTTTTAAACTACGTCCCATTATCCAGGAGGGTCCTGACAATCAAAAATCAAGTCTTATCTTAAGAGTGGCAATTTTACGGCTAAATTATATTACCTACAACAGAACTTATGCTAAACCATGTTATCTAATGGAAATCTTAAAGCTAGGTCCCATTATTCAGGAGGGTCCTGAAAATTCCTAATTGAATCCTATCTCAAACATGCAAACTTTGAAACCAACTTATATTCCTTGGGGTGCATTTATGCTAGATTTTGCTACTTATGATTGTTTCGATTTTTAAACTAGGTCCCATTTTCCAGGAGGGTCTGAAAACTTCAAATTAAATTCTATACTAAGAATGAAAGCTTTAAAGTCAACTTATATCCTTTTGGGGTACATTTATACTAGATCTTGCTACTCATGATTGTTTTGAATTTTAAACTAGGTCCCATTTTCCAGGAGGATCCTGAAAATTTCAAAATAAATCTCACCTTAATAGTGAAAACTTCAAAGCTAAATCCTATTTCCTAAAGGTAAAACTTACGCTAAATCTTATTTTCTATGAAGGTCTTAGAACTAAATCCCATTGTCCAGGAGGGTCCTGAACACTTAAAACTAAATCCCATTATCCAGGAGGGTCCTTAAGAGCTGAGAATGAACAAACCTGAGCCATGCTTTCTTTCTGGAGGATCTCTGCAGAACGAACAAAATCCCTTGCCTCTGAACCATGCTTTTCCTCATGGAGGGTTCCTATAGATCGAACAATTTTTTCTTTCGCCTTCTCAAACCGCCTTTGTGCTGACAAAATTTGGGCATGACACTTGAAAAAAATTCAAACTTCCAAGCTTTGATTTGGACACAATTTTCGTCCCTGTTTCAAACAAAGAAAACTTGTGAGTTTATAAATATGGTGGTTGGTTTGTGGCATTGACTTTGAGGGCGATTGCTCCTTCACTTCCCATGATAACTTTGGTTTCAACTTGAAATACCTTGCCTGTTTATTGACTGACCACTTTCTCTGTCACCCTTATCATAGAAAATACCTCTGATCCATTCAGACCCAATACCTTCTATCTGTTGCATTGCTCATGAACCGACATCTACCAAACCTTTGTGTTTCACATGATCCCCATGGTATATTGATTATTACCAACTTTAATGCGCACATTGTTCTTTCCTGATTTAAATCACTGGCCTTGGTCTTGAGGTCTATTACTCCATCACTTGCCATGATAGCTTTGATTTCTACATGGAAGATCTTGATTGTCACTAGTTTACCACCTTTTTTGTCCCTTGTATTTCACATGGATCCCAATGCATGTTGATTGTTACCAACTCAGTGTGTATGCTGTTCTTTTTTGACTTAAACCACTGGCCCTGGCCTTGAGGTCTACTGCTCCCCCGCTTGCCATGATAACTTTGATTTCTGCTTGGAAGACCTCGCTTGCCACTGGTTAACCACTTTTGTGAATCCTACCACAGAAGATACCTTTGATCCGTTCACCTAAAACCCTCCATTTGTTGCATTGTCCAGGGATTGATATGTACCAAAGCTTTGTATTTCACAAGGATCCCAAAGCATGTTGATTATTACTAGCTCAGTGTGCTTGTTGTTCTTTCCTGACTTATGACACTTTGATATGCATAGCCAGATCTCATTTTGTGCACTTGGAAAGCTGGTGGCAAATTTTGAAGTCATTTCTCACTTGTTTTGACCAAACAGACTCAGAAAAAGGAAGTAAACACGACAAAAGAAACAGAGTAAAGGACAAGGGAAAGATATGATTCCTAACAAGAAAACTACAAATGGGAAACCTATCAGATTGGATACCAACTCTAACGACCATGACATGTACCTATGGCCTATTCTGTCAAGCAAGTCTGATGTTCAACTATTGTTGTACCCTCTAATTCGTGAAACTAGGCTTCAATGCTCCGATTATCCAATCTGATTTACAATCCTTATTCGACTTGTAGTGCCCAAAGGGTTTTCACCATCAAGCCTCTCTCATTTGATTCTTTCTCTCAACTTTCATCGCCTCAAGGTGCCCGTGAAGGTTTTCACCGATATGACTCTCTCATTTTTATTTCTCTCAACTCCCGTCGCCTTACGGTGCCTGTAAGGGTTTTCACCGATAAGACTCTCTCATTTTCATTACTTTTCCTGCTTGGACCAGAGTGCTACCCCGATATGAATCACCTTTATTTGCTAGACTTGGCATCTCTCAAAGACTGATCGGAAGGTCTTTCTTTGGACAGTAATGTGGGTTTTTTGGATGGGGTTAGAAAGAAAGGGTATCAAAGTGCTCAAAACAATTCGACATGGGTTTAAAATTACAACTTTTGGAATCAGATTTCTTACAGCAAACACAACTTCTGCCCCAGTTTCTTTGCTTGGGGACTTTTGGATTTTTATTTTTATGGGACCGAACCATGAGGCTGCCTACGTATCCTTAAAAGGAATTAGTCGAACGTAGTTCATGTCATATGAATTACTTTGTTGTTGTGATTTTCTCTTTTCTCTTTCTTTTTGTTTTCTTCTTCCTTTTTTTCTTTTTATTGTTTTCTTGTGTTTTTCTTTTCTTTTTTTTCATTCTCTTTTTCCTTTTCTCTTTTTTCCTTTACTTATCTTTCGCGCTTGCATTTCTGATCTTTGCTGCTGATTCCAAAAGAGGGGTACGAAAGGAAATAAATAAGGCTCAAAGGGGTAACAAAGGATAAAATGTTTATATAGCAGAACAAAATGCCTTCGTCTTTCCAATCGTCAAAACATGCCAAGTACAAACAAATATAATTTAACCAAAGGAATCATACATAATATCTTTTGACTGCATCAGAGTTGATAGCCATATCTACACATTTGCCTTCTATATCTGGACAACACTCTCGTTACGATGAACGACCCTAACTTGCCTTTTGCTTCAGCATGGTGTGGAAGGATACGTTTCAATAGTACTTCTTTATGTTCTATATGCCTCAGTTTCACACAATTCAGGCTTTGTGATCTCAAAATCCCTTCACTTATTTCAAAATGTCCATATCATCTCCCAAATTGCTTCACGATTAAACTAACTTTTAAAAACCAGGCTGAGAGTTACGCGTGCATGTCATGTCACTAGAGTCAACAGGAAAAGGACTATAAAAAGAAAAGAGAACTAAACAAAAATGACTAGAAATAACATAAAACACAAAATTGCATTAGACAGATGGTGAAAGGGTTTGAACAACAAAACAAGCAAACTAAACTGGGGTTACAACCCTGGAACAAACCTAAACAACACTAAACAAGCTACTGCGACTAAACGAACTAGGCAAAAAAAGGATAGAAGGGTTTGAGTCACAAGACAATATCTGGATTACAACCCTGAAAATAACCTGGACAACAGAAATGACAACAAAATAAACCGCCAAGACTCCTCCCCAGCTAGCCAAGAGAGGAGCGTCTTTCCAATTACCAAGCTCTGCATCTTAGACACTGAGTTCAACATCAACATTTCTAGAACCTTCACAAGTCTTCCTCTCATTGTCCTTAGCAAATTGCTTTTGGGTCCCTTTGGCCGACTCGTTCTTATGATCAACTTTCGGAAGCAAGAGTGATAGCGCTGAAAGCTTTGCGGTAACTGGCCCTCCGAGGATCTCAGAATAGTTCTCATATTCCTTTTCAAAACAAATCATACCCACCATATGTGTCTCATTATGCACAGGTGATGGACTTTGGCTAGTGTCTACTGCATCTAGACTTTGCACGAAAATGTCGCCTGCATCAATAAGCTTCTAAATCGCAATCTTTAGATTCCAACACTTCTCTATGTCATGCCCCAGGGCATCTGAGCAATATGTACACCTTTGAGAAAAATCAAACTTCTTTGGAAGAGGGTTTGGCATTTCTATCTGGGTCGGCTTCAACATGTCCAATTTCCTTAGCCTCTGGAACAGACTTGCATATGACTCTCCCAATGGAGTGAATGTTTTCTTCTTCCGTAACCTCTCGTTCTTAAATGCTTGATTGGGCCGAAAACCTGATCCAGGGTGTTTTCGGTAGGCTCGTGGGGGTAGATAGGCATTTTATGGAGCTGGGTACTGGGAAAGTGATGTACGACTTTGGGAGTTCCGTGGAGAGCATTGAGGAGGATCATCTGGTGCACAAGGATATCCACGGGGATGATGTCGAGGATGGAAGTGTTGATCGGGAAAGCCCATAGGATCATCTTTTCTGTTTCTCTTTCTTCCACCCAAGCTTACTGGGATGTTCTGAATGTTTTTCGAACAACTTATGATTTTGCCTGACTTGATTCCCTCGTCTACTAGCTCCCCCATTTTTAACACATCATTGAAAGGCTTTCCTAAGGCCGGGATCAAATGACTAAAGTAGGTGGGACCCTGGGCTTTTAGGAAAAGCTCAACCATTTCTTCTTCACCAATCGGGGTATTGACTCGAGCAGCCTGCTCCCTCCATCTGAGCCCAAACTCCCTAAAGCTTTCCTCCGGCTTCTTTTCCATTTTAGATAGGGAGGAGTGATTTTGGGTAACACCTGATTTGTATTGAAAGTATCGAACAAAATCTTGAGCCATATCACCCCATGTAGGCCACTTGCCAACATCTTGACGAGCATGCCAGTCCAAAGCTGCCACAGTCAGGCTCTCACTAAAATACGCCATCATCAAGTCATCTTTCTCTCCAACGCCTCTCATTTCACTACAATAAACCTTCAGGTGGGCTACCGGATCTCCACACCCATCATATAAGTTAAATTTTGGCACTTTAAACCCCACGGGCAGGCGAACGTCAGGGGACACAAATAGCTCTTTGCAAGCCATGCTACCCTGGTCTCCAATTCCTTGTTTTTTTCTTATGGACTGTTCTATGCCTTTCAGCCTCCTGGGTATCCCATCTCGCCCATATCTTCCTGTGACTTTCCCATGTTCAGCATGAAGCTCAACCCGATGGCTCTTCTTGTATGAGTCAGGAACCTTGCGGGTAACCTCTACGGGGTAGTATTGGTCATCATGAGCTTTGAGTGGATATTCATTGTTGGGAATAGTGAATATGACATGAGGGAAATTTTGAGGAGAGGTAATTGGAGGAAGAGTGATGCAGCTACTAGGGTGGTTGGGAAAGCTGTGATAAATGGGTGGATCTGGAGAGTATGGGGAATCATCCAGCACTACGACCGGAGTTTGGGTAAAGGCAGCATCTAAGAAGCTAGGTGGTGGCGGGGGTGGTGCCTTCCCATTCATCCAGGCCTGATACATGTCTGTCATGTGTTGTCTCAACATCCTTACCTCATCAGCCAAACCAGTGTCCTGTTCAACCAACTTCTTTCCGGCACCGGTATCAACCAACCCAGTTTTGTTGTTGTCCGCCATTGCCTTTTATGTTGTGAAGAGGAGTTACTACTTCGAGAACCACAAATCAACCACCTTTCTGCTATGAAGATATCAAAAGGAACAAAATGGGGTCATTCCGTTAGCGTTAGGGCATTAACAGCTAAAATATCACATTGCGTGGAATGGACCTAGTCACAGTTAATCGGTTCTAGAATGACTTCGAGGGCCATAAGGTCCCTTGGCTTCATCCCAATTTATCCATTTGAATATTCTCTTTTCTTTTCTTTCCTCGCACTTCTTAGCTCGCTCATTTTCTTTCCCCTTTTTCTTTTTGATTATCGCTCTTTCTTTCACCTCTTTTTTTTTCTTCTCTCTTTTTTTTCCTTTTTTTCAAATAAATAAATAAAAAATGATTCGATCGAACCTTATGTAGGTTGCCTACGTATCATGACGCCGCATGAATCAGATCTTTGCGTAGTTCTGAAAGATCGGGAATAAAATAACAAACTAACGTTCCCTTTTTTCTTTCTTACCTTAATGACCACTCTGATGAACAAAGAGGAATAAAAGTAGAAAATCCCCTTTTTTTTTTTGAATTTTTTAGGTTTAATGTTCTATAACCTATTCTAACTCAAGCTCAACGATCAAATATTATGTACTACTTTTTTTTTCTTTTTTTTTAAACAAACACTCTATGGGAAATTATTAAGGAAAAAACCCTACAAGAGAAAAATATTTTTTGATTCTTTTTTTTTTAGGAAGGAAATCTAAACAATAAACCAAAGAAATTTTTTTTGAATTTTCATTTGATATTCTTGAAGAAAGATTTCAAAATGAGAAAAGAAAAAGATAAAAAAAAACTGTTTTTGGAATTCAATTTTTTAGTTACCTAAGGGAGAAATTTTAAAGATAAACAACAAATAAGGTATGTTATTTCTTCTATGTACAATGTCCTAAAGACCTCAAAAGATTTTTTTTGGATTTTTGGAATTAATATCTTAGAGAAAACATATGTAGAATTTAAAAGAAAAATTCTTTTTTTTTTGAATTTTTGGTCCTAATATAGTAAATGAAATATAAAAATAATTTTTATTTTAAATTCTACATATTAATTGCATAAAGGAAAAACCACCTCAAATTTTTCATTTCTACAATTAGTATTCTAAAGAAATTCCTAACGGAAATATAAAACGCAAAATCCTTTTTTTTTGGATTTTTAATTTATTACACACCTTTTCAAATGCAAAATAGAAAGTACAATAATAATAAAAAAATTCGACATTACTATACAAAACTAAAAGATAAAAGACGACATAAAAAAAACAAACTCAAAACATAAAAATAAAAATAAAAAATGAAAAATCTTCTTAAACAACTCCTGAATGAGTGATCCTGCCTGGATGGTTCCGAGGTGTCTGTCATGCTCAAACTCCGGCAAGTAAATCCACGTCTGTATGAGAAAACTTAAACCAACACTATGTGAAACAATAACATTCCCTACTAGACACATGCAATACATGGTTGAGGCTAAATTATTTAATTACTGATTTTAGAACCTATGTGCATTTTCCTCTTTTAATTAGAAAATTATCTTGAAACGGGTCACGCGTACGTGTACCCATTTGTTAGGCGCGTCAAAAATCATGTCACGCGTGCGTGTCCATAATTAATAACGCTTTATTATTATTATTATTATTGTTTGGCCGAAGTTGCGCGAACGCATACTCCGATTTTGTTTTTAGGAATTGTAATTATGTCATGCGAACGTGTACGCAATCACGATGGTACAAGAACTCCAATATCTTAATATGCTACTTTTCCAGTCATTTCTTTTTAATACATGTATAGTATTTATGAAGGAATTGACCTTTCGTACATGAACTGAGATTCAATGTCAAAAATGATCGTTTAGTTTGATGCGAGATATGTATCAGTAATGAGCTCCATGTTAATTACTTGTAAAAGCCAAGATACTTCAAACCAAAAGTAATCTTCAAAATGCACCATTTATTTATATCTCATTACAGCAAAAGACTCATTTGTGTTTCCATTTTCTGGTAAACTCAGCCTATTAGTCATTTGAAGATTATATCTGGATAAGAAAATATTTATGTCTGGTTTTCTTAATTTTAAATATGTAAAAAAGATCTTTGGAAAACATGGTCAAATTTTGAGCTATATACACGAAATTGATTATTCACATAAGGAACAAGAACATACAAACTTTGAAATATGTACCAACATAAGTTTATCTACTATGGATCATCATAACAAAACCAAAAATGAAAAACGTAACAGTAACGCTAAAACTTTAGCTTGACCGAGTGATTCGAAAATTGAAAAACGAGAAAAAAGGATGTTAAAGTATTACCGAAACGGAAAAAAAAATTGGATTCCGTGGAGCACGTTACCCGCGTCGTGACATCGCTCTCACAACAAAAAAGCTATAAAGACATTTCCAAAATCTCAGTTTCTCACTTTCACCCAAAGTTCCGGTTCCGAACCATCACTATGAGTTCAATATTCCACAATCCACTTTCCGAAATCAGTTTTCCCCTCTCTCAAACCAGCATTAAGAATGATAACATAGAGATTTACAGTCATGAAGAAGAAGTGAAGTTTGGCTGTTTCTCTGTTGAAGAAGAGAACGATAGGGGGGTTACTCTTTAGTCTCTACGGCGGATTAGTTTCTAGGCATATATGTTTTTAGGCTGTATTTTTTTGTGTGTCCCCCTATTTCAGTGTATTTTCCTCTTTTTAAATAGGTAGCAGAAATGAATTACCTATTCACAAATACACCTTCTCCAATTTCTTATTTGACTCCACTCAAATCCTTTTCTTTACTCTATTCAGTAATGCACTCCCAACCCCACCACTCTAGAAGCTTCCTAATTAGTTAGGTAAGACTCCCCAATTTAAACAATCCCTAGACTACCCTTAAAACCCCATGTTAATTACTTCAAAAATCAAATGGGTCAAATTGACCCAAGATTCAACCTACCAAATTAGATTAATTACTCAAAATAATAATTATCCCAACTAATTAAATACCAAATTAAAATAAAATTTCCAAAATTCGAAAATTAAAGAGTAAAATGCAACATGACTATTTTTTATGATTTTTTTCTATTTTGTCAAACAACAACTTACTTAATTAATCTAAAAATGTAAAATAAAATCCTAAATGTAGATGCAATATATATTTTTTTATATTTTTATGATTTGAAATAAATGCCAAAACTAATCCTAATTAATTAAACTAAACATGAAACTATTTTTTGTTTTCGAAATTATATAAAGATAAAAATAAGGTACTATTTTTTGTATTATTTTTTTTAATTTTTTTTTTTATGAAAATACATAAACTAAAATATTTTTGTAGTTTTCATTTTTCTTGTAATAAAATAAAGTAAAAGAGGCAAAATGAGTTGAAATAGCTATATTAGGCCTAAATTAAATATTTACATGCTAAAATATAAAAATATTGGGAGGGTCAAAAATCACATGTCTACACCTTAGTGTGATCCTTGAAGCATCACAATATACCATAAATCCATCTGTACCCTCTGGTAGGGTCAACACCGACGCCGTAATCAATCTTGATTTTAGCTTTGGAAGCTCTTTTCACAAGCATCTGACCTTTGGAACTTATCTTCCTTCTGCATCAATTTAGTCCATGGAGAGGCAAGAGTAGAGAACCCTTCCACAAATTTCATGTAATACCCAACTAAGGTCAAGAAACTGTGAATATCCACTGGAGTTGTAGGTCTAGGCTAATTCTTTACCGCTGCAATCTTCTAAGGGTCAACCTTTATTCTTTCTCTAGAGACAACATGACTCAAGAACATGATAGATTCAAGCCAAAATTTGCACTTCGAATACTTCATGTACAACTGGTGTTGATACAGGGTCTGTAGAACTTCCCTGAAATGATCGGCATGGTCCTTTCGACTCCGTGAATATTCTAGAATATTGTCAATGAACACTATCACAAAGGAGTCAAGAAAAGGCTTGAAGACTAGATTCATAAGATCCATGAAAGTTGACAGGGCATTTTTATCCCAAAAGGCATTACCAGAAATTCAAAGTGCCCATACCGGGTTCTGAAAGCTGTTTTCTAAATATCCTGCTCTCTGATCTTCAATTGGTGATACCAGGATCCCAAATCAATTTTGGAGAAGTACTTAACACCATGTAATTGGTCAAACAAGTCATCTATCCTTGGTAATGGGTACTTATTCTTGATCGTGACCTTATTGAGCTGCCAGTAGTCAATACACATCCTCAGTGACCCATCTTTCTTCCTTACAAAGTGGACCGGTGCGCCCCAAGGCGACACACTTGTCCGGATGATACCCTTCTCTAACAAATCCTTCAATTGTTCCTTTAGATACTTCAATTCTGTTGGTGCCATTCTGTAGGGCGAAATAGATATAGGCTACGTGCCTGGCATCACATCGATACCAAAATTGATCTCCTTGTCTGGTGCGATCCTAGGGAGCTCACCCAGAAAGACCTCCAAAAATTCATTCATAACTGGTAACGAATCAAGTGTATGTGTCTCAACATCGATATCCGTAAACCGGACCAAATGGTAGATATACCCCTTGTTAATAATCTTCTTGGCCTTAAGGTAAAAAATAAACCCACCCTTTGGAACCATATCATCCCCCTTCCATTCAATCACTAACTCATTAGGAAATTCAAACCTAACGGTTCTGGTTCGACAATCAAGATTAGCGAAACATGAATAAATCCAGTCCATCTCCATTATTACATCAAAATCAACCATCCCCAAATCAACGAGATTGGCCATGGTGTCGTGACCATGCACTGTGACAACACAATCCTTATAAACCCGAGCAGCCAAAATAGACTCATCAACCGGAGTAGATATAGAGAACGGCTCATGAAGTTATTCCGGTTCTATCCCAAATCCCATAGCAGCATAAGGAGTGACATAGGACAAAGTGGAACCGGGATCAATAAGAGCATACACATCATGAGATTGGACAATCAATATACTTGTGACAACATCTGGAGAAGCCTCTGAATTCTGGCGACCCCTCATAGCATAGAAACGGTCGGATCCTCCCGAACTCTGTGCTCCACCCCTAGCTGCACCATGCCCTGCGGGTGTTGGAGTGCCTCGAGCTTGAGGAGGTTTTGTGGATGTAGTAGCTGCAGAACTAGTTGGTTGCACCACACCTTTGCCCATGATCTGGTGGGACGAGCGACAATCCCTTTGAATATGATCCCTCATACCGCACTCGTAGTATATAGGTAAGTCTATGAAGCAGACCCCAAAGTGCATCCTCCCATACTTAGGGCATAGGGGCTTCCACTGCTACTGGAATCTCCTTCTAGGCTGACCCTGCTGATGGGGTCCCCTGTTGCCCTGACTAGGCCTGAAATAACTCCACTGCTACTGACTGGGCCCTAATGGTTGTGCACTCATCGAAGACTGAGTGAATGACTGAGATGGCCTGATGACCCTCCCCTAAATGCCAACCTACCACCACCACCACCTGAAGAACAACCAAAGTTGCCTGTAGACTGGGCCTTGCTGCTACCTTCATGCTCCATTCTATTTTCCAATTACGATTCTCTGTAGCTTGAGAAAATGCCACTATATTCCCATAGCTCATATCAGAATTCAAGGCAGCTATTGTGGCCTCATTAATAACCAAGGGGCTAAGGCCCTGCACAAGCCGACGCATTATAGCCTCCATAATGGGCAACATGTGAATAGCATACTTGGACATGCATGTGAACTCTATATGGTACTCCCACACACTCATGCTACCCTACTTTATGATCTCAAACTCACCAGCATGGGCCGCCTAAGTCTTGGTAGACAAGAAATAATCCATAAGGGCATCGGTGAGCTCACTACACCTCGCTGGAGGGATCCCCTCCTTACGAGACTCCTCCCACATATCAAACCAAGAATAGGCCACCCCTTTCAGACAGCAGGAAGCCAACTCCACTCCCTCCGTCTCCGTAGCATGCGTAACTCGGAGAGTCTTGTGCATCTCATCAATGAAGTCCTGGGGGTCCTCCTCAGGATCAGTACCTATGAACACTGGAGGATCCAACTGGAGAAACCTGTTCACCTTGGAACTCGTAGAATCCCCTGGCTGACTAGAAGAAGTGGGTGCAACATTTGATCTCTGGGCCTGGGAAGCCGCTATCTGAGCCAACATCTGTATGGCTCCCCTAAGATCCCCATCAGAAACACCAGGACTGGAAACTGGGGCTAGAGGTGGAACTAGAATATCAGTTGGAGAAATCGTTGCACCCTCGGCAGGTGTAGGAACTGGTGCAATTTGAGCAGGAATATTAGAATTAGGCGGTGTATAAAATGGGGGAATATTCTCACCCCTTGGGTGCTCACTCGTATCGTCAAATATAGAATCAACTGCCACTCCTAGGTGGCATTGTCTCCTTGTCCAAGTCTTCCCTTCTTCCTAGGCTCCATGTACTGAAGGTTAGAGCAATGCACGAGTTAAAGGAGGAAAAATCTTACAATCAACTTTATCGCATGATCGAGAACATCAAAGAAGGGTATTATTCCTAAATGTCCAAGTAGCCTCCTAATTATATATGTGGTTGACAACACAACGATAAGAAGGATTCTACTAGACATGGCTCCTGATGTTTTAAGCGACAATACCACACAAGATGGGGGTGATTTGTGTGGTACCCAATTTTTGCTTAACTGAACTATAAAAGAACCTGGTTCTTCTAGGTGTTCCAACTACTACTGTTTGCGAAATAATAAATACAGAAAATAAAGAACATAGAGATTTTTACGTGTAAAACACCTGGCTCCAAAGGTGAAAAAACCATGACCTACTACTCAGTAGGATTTTCCCAAACTTCCACTAAAATCACTGAGCCAAAACAGTATTTACAAAAACTCTCTGTAAACCTAAGGATTAACTCTAATCCCATTGTGGCACACAACCTCAACTGTTGCGACAACTTCAAGTTAGCTATAACTTAAATACTCTAGGTACCTAATACAATTGCTTCTATGAAAGCTGAAAGGTACAATTTTAAACCACCTACTACAATTGAACTAGAATAAAAGGTAGACACATTCGAACCGGTTCTTCTATCTTGTTCAAGTAGCTTCAGGAGTGCACACTCAAATCACACATAAATTACTTGCAAAATCACCTTGCTCTTTTGCTCTCAATTTAGTTTAACTTATGCGTATGTGCATTTCCCGTAAAAGAGAACAACACTTACATTTAATAGGTTAGTAATCAAAGTTTGATTGGGATTCAATTGGTGCTCTTCTATCGTGGAAGAGTTCATGATGATCTCAAACTCTAACACTATCTTCATCCTAGATTGTGTTCTCTTCATATAAGGAAACTTTCTCCCCATATCCAATATGCAACATTTTCGATCAGATCAGGAGATATTGCTACTTAATCAGTAGGACTTATCTCCTTCACGTGCAACTCACATGTATAGGTTGATCATGACTGTTGCTTCACAAGATGGACATGGTCCATGACTGAGTTCTTTTGTCAATCTTCAAAACTTCACCTGTTCTTGGGCCAACAAATTCCCCCTTTTTGATGATGACAAACTCTGTGCTTTTTACTGATTTGGAATCTGTAAGAACTCAGCTTAACCATTAATACTAAACTTAGAAAATTCACTTATCATCAAGGACCATGTTAATTAGGCTATAAATATCACTTATTTCAGAATATGTAAAGCACAATGTCTCTTCCCCCTTTTGGCATCATCGAAAAGTTGCATACAAAGTGTGATTCCTAGATTTTAATAAGTACTCATGGACACTGGGGCAACTACAAGTGCAATAATGGTGTAATCATTAGTAATCAAGCAAACATATTTAAACTATCAAGGACAGATTAATCATTGAACAAGAGCAAAACAGTAGTTACCATTGACAGAGATATGTTGCCACCAACAATCCACAAAAATAAAGAAAAACATCCAAACCATGAGCATAAACAAAAGATATAAAAATCCCTAATCTGGGTCACTGAGGCATTAAACATGTTCAGGAAACAAAAGCTAGTAGTCCTAAGGCTTGGATGAACTAGAGGGTTGGGTTTGGGTTTGGAGAAGATTCAACATGTTGTGAAGAATTCCATCATTCTTCTCCTTTTCTTTGGCAAGATCAGTTCTGAGACCATTCCTCTCAGATTCCACTTCAGTCACACGAGCCTTGAGCCTAGCTATTTCAGCATCCTTGGCTGCACATTCCTGAATCAGAGTCCTAAATTTGCTATTGATGGGTGCCTTCTGTGATGAACTAGGTTCATTTGGGATGGCATTGACTGCATAGTCACAAGCAAGAAGAGTATTAATGGCAAAAGTGATCCTTGCTCGAGACCATTTCCCATTTCATCAGAGGCACATTGAGCCTGTCCAAAACTGTGGTTAGAACAAAGCCATAGGGAGTAGCATGAGCCTTGGAGCCATTTATTACCCTGTCTAGCAGCTTGATAATGAAGGCAGGCCAGTTGATTTTCTTTCCTCTCTCCAGGCACTCCATAAGAACTAGATCCATGTAATTTGCAATTGTTCCTTCTCTCATGTCTGGCAATAAACACTTGTTGACAAATTCAAACAAGAGCTTGTGCTCAGGCCTCATTTCACTTTTATGCACAACCCTGGCTTCATTCACATTTTCTGAATCACAAAACCTCCTGGTGATTGCAAGAGCAGTAGGGAGGGAGTCCAGGCAGGGCCACCTTTGCCTTGTATAGTCATCAAACCCTTAAGAGGGTATGTCCAGGATCTCTCCCAGTTTCTTTGCATCAAACTGCACTTGAACTCCTTTCACCAGGCTACTAACATTGCCATACTTAACCACAACATTTGCCATAATTCAATTAGCTCATTTATTTCTAGCCTACCATCCATCTGAAGGACCATGTCCTTCCATCCCTGAGCAGCTAAAGCATCCACCAATCTCATCATTCCTGGTTCCACCAGGTCTTTCAGCAGTCTACCCTTTAAAATCTTTCTTTTGCCAAATATGGCAAGCTTATCCTGTTCCTTCTCAGAATCATTTTCTTCTTCTTCTCCACTCCAGTCATCATCTTCAGAAATTTTTGATTGTTTATTTTTCACTGCAGATCTTGTCCTCTTGGATAGTGTAGGTTCAACAGCCTCAGTCACAAAGGAAGACTTCTTGGAGGAAGTCTTGGGCTTTGTACATCAGCTTCACTCTGTTTCACCCTGCTTCTTATGGCTCTACCCTTTAGCAGTGAAGAGGTAGTAGGTGTTGGGGATGTAGCCTTTCTTTTCTTGGAAGGCTTAGGAACATTTGGGGCTTTTGTTGTGGGAGTTTTGCGTTTCTTTGGGTGATAACTTACCCTAACCTTTTTCAGCAGGTCTGCTAGGGTCTCTTCAGTAGATGAAACAAGTTCATCTCTCTATGTGCTCAGATGAACCAACCCCTCAGCAGCCTCCCTAGAACCACTTCCCCCTGACTTCATGCCACTCTCTTCTACCCTTTCTTGTGCAACCCCACAGATAGCAAGCACTACTTCTTTCCCATTTCCCCTTTCTTCACCACATGCACCCTCTCTCTCTTTTTATTTTTCAGAATTCTTTTTACCTCCACTACTTCGTGACCCTGGTAATTCTACATCCTTAACCGACCCAACCATAACAAACCTAGTCTCTAGATTTTCAAACACATAAGGAATTACCTTAGATGGAGATTCTTGAGTCTTTTCAGAGTTAGAAGACCTAGGTTCTTCCCCCTTAGTAGCGGATTGATATGATTCAAAATTAGAGCTGGAGTCGGAGTTTTGGGTTTGGCTTGCCTTCAATATCTCATTTAATTTTTTCTTCAGAGCCCCAGACGCTACAGTATTTTGAGAAAGCATTTTCACCCTTCGCAGTCTAGGTTTTGGAGATGTACTGGGTGGAGAAGGTGTGGATGAATTTGAGGGAGTTGGTGGTGGAGGAGATCCAGGATTGTCTTGTGGGTTAGTCATGATCGTTGGTTTCTTGAGAGAATTTAGGAATTAGAGTTTTGGAGAAGAGGGCAAGTGAAAGTGAAGAAGAATTTTTGACGGTTTGGAATTATGAAGAGGGCAGGAGAAATGATGTGTATTTAAAGATAAATACACATTTAATAGGTAACGACAACTTTTAGCAGTGGTCAATTAGAGGTCTAATCAACCTGAAATTCAAGTTTGAATGATCGGTTTATCTTCCCTAGATTTTAGGCAATTTTTCGGTTTAGAGTTCTTGGCAGACGAAACTGGTTCAAAGCTAATGAATAGAATTTTCTAGGAATTGAACAATTATAGGACTTCTGCTCATGATTTTAATCTTTCTAATTGAGTAGAGTATAGAAAATATATACCTTAGCTTTCATATGAACCCACATCGATGAACCAGGTTCTTCATTCAGAAGTCTCTTGAACATGCCTCAAATGCCATAATATAGAAAATTTTCTAAGAGATCAGTGAGTCATATAAACACATGTCACAGGAGTATACTAATTAAAGTATGACGCTGACTAAGAATTAATCTAGATATTTACACAAGTTTAGAATTCCTAGCTATTTTTTTTTCATTTTTCATTTTATTTTCATATTTTTTTTCATTGTGCATTCTGAGCTGGACCTATTAGGTGATCTTAATCATCCCTAATTCCAACCTGTTCCTCTCAAAGTTTTCTTTACTTAGTGTTTTAGTGAAGACGTCAATAATTTGTTTATTAGTAGCACAAAATTCTATGGAGATCATTCCTTTCTCATAATTATCTCTTAAGAAGTGGTGTCTAAAATCTATGTGTTTAGTCCTCTTATGATTAACATGGTTATTTGTCATATTTATAGCACTAGTGTTATCACAGAATATAGGAATGCAACCAACGTCAATGCCAAAATCTACCAGCTGTTGTTTGATCCATAGCAATTAAGACAACAAGAGGCAGCATCAATATATTCAGCCTCAGCAGTGGATAAGGCCACTGAATTTTGCTTTTTAGTGGCCCATGATATAAGACATGAACCAAGAAAGTGAGCCATACCTGAGGTGCTTTTCCTATCCACAAGGAAACCTGCATAATTAGCATCAGTATATCTTACTAGATTGAAATTACTACCTTTAGGATACCAAAGACATAGATCAGTGGTGCCTTTCAAATATCTTAGTATCCTCTTGACAGCAGTCAAGTGAGACTCTTTTGGATTAGCCTGAAAGCGAGCACAAAGCCCTACACTAAAAACTATGTCAGGTCTGCTGGCAGTAAGATACAAAAGTGAACCAATCATACCCCTATACAACTTCTGATCAACTGATGAACCAGGTTCATCTATGTCTAATTTAGTGGCAGTTGCAATGGGGGTGTCTATTTCCTTTGATTCATCCATTTTAAACTTTTTGATCATCTCTTTTGCATACTTCTACTGATGGATCATGGTTCCATTTTGGCTTTGTTTGATCTGTAGGCCTAAGAAAAAGTTAAGCTCACCCATCATACTCATTTCAAACTCACTCCCCATTAATTTGGCAAAATCTTTACTTAGTTTATCAGTGGTTGCCCTAAAGATTATGTCATCAACACATATTTGTACCACAAGAAGATCCTTACCTTTTTCCCTTAAGAATAGGGTACTGTCAATTTTACCTCTTTTGTAGACATGTTCAAGTAGGAATTTGGATAGTCGTTCATACCATGCTCTAAGAGCCTTCTTGAGTCCATAGAGAGCCTTGTCTAATTTGTACACATTCTCAGGACATTCCTTGCTCTCAAACCCTGAAGGTTGTTTCACAAACACTTCATCTTTCAGGTAGCCATTCAGGAAGGCACTTTTGACATCCATCTGATGGAGAGTGAATTCCATGTGTGCTGCAAAGGCTATGAGGAGTTTTATTGCCTCTAATCTTGCAACTGGAGCAAAAGTCTCATCATAATCTATACTCTCATCTTGGATGTAACCTTGGACCACCAGTCTTGCCTTATTTCTTGTAACTGTTCCATCTTTATCAAGTTTGTTTATGAAGACCCATTTTGTGCCAATAACTGACTTGTCCTTGGGTCTTGGAAGTAGATGCCAAACTTAACTTCTGTCGAACCGATTGAGTTCATCTTGTATTGCATTCACCCAATCTGCATCCTACAAAGCCTCAACAACAATTTTAGGTTCAATAAGAGATAAGAAGGCATCAAAAGCACACAAATTCTTTAATTGTGATCTAGTTTTGACTCCAGATGTTGGATCAGTGATTATGTTCTCAATAGGATAAGAACTTTGATACTTGTGAGGTTTCACAACCAACTGATTTCTGCTAGATGTTTCTCCCATGTTTTGTTGCTCAGGAACAGGGTCATGAACAGGTTCTTTTAGGGGATTAGTTTCAATTCCTCTTTGATCAGTTCCCCCTGTCAGGTTGCCCTGGATGGAAGAACATGTTCCTTCTTTTGTTGCCACTTTAACTTGTGCTGAGACTTCAGTCAAATCCTTTACTAGTCCAATGGCTTCATCTTCATGTTCCTGTCTCTCAGAGAAAATGTTAGTTTCATCAAACACTACATGCACACTTTCTTCTACACACAAAGTTCTTTTATTTAACACTTTATATGCTTTTCTATGTGAAAAATATCCCAAGAATACTCCCTCATCACTTCTGGGATCAAACTTACCTAGGGAGTCCTTTCCATTATTGTGCACAAAGCACTTGCATCCAAATGCCCTAAGATGGGATATATTTGGTTTTCTCCCTTTAAGTAACTCATAGGGAGTCTTCTCTACAAGAGGTCTAGTCATGCATCTATTGATAATATAACATGCAGTATTTATAGCCTCTGCCCAGAAGCTGTGGGGCAGTTTACTAGAAAGAAGCATAGTCCTAGCCATGTCCTCAAGAGTCCTGTTCTTTCTTTCAACTACTCGATTTTGTTGAGGAGTCATAGTGGCAGAGAAGTTATGATCTATACCATGCTCATCACAAAATTCAGCAAACTTAGCATTTTCAAATTCAGTTCCATGATCATACCTAATGGATGCAAGTTAATTACCTAATTGTTTCTAAGTTTTTCTAACAAAAGCAATAAGCATGTCAAATGCTTCATCTTTAGATGTTAAAAATAGTACCCAGGTAAATCTATAATAATCATCAACAAGTACCATCACATATTTCTTTCCACCTCTGCTCAAGGTTCTCATTGGACCACAGAGATCCATATGGACTGGTTCCAACGTCTTGGTTGTGCTTACCATTTTATTGCTTTTGAAGGATGATCTTACTTGCTTCCCCCTCGCACAGGCCTCACAAACTTTATCTTCCTTGAACTTGATGTTAGGTAGCCCTATCACCAAGTCCTTGGAAACTAATTTGTTGAGCTAATTTAGACTATCATGACCAAGTTTTTTGTGCCACGGGAGGGGATCATTATCCAGCATACTTAGGCAGGTGAGTTCATTTTCTGAAAGAGTAGACAAATTTACAATGTAAATATTGTTAACTCTTTTTCCCTACAAAACAATCTTGTCAGTGGTAAGGTTAATCACAAAGCATTTGGTAGAGGTGAATGCTACAAGGTTACCTCTGTCACACAGCTGTGACACACTGACCAGGCTGTATTTCAAGCCATATATCAAGTAGACATTCTCTATGGAGTGTGAGTCTGTCTTACCTACCTTTCCAACCCCAATAATCTCACCTTTATTCCCATTTCCAAAGGAGACATTACCTCCCTTTAAGTCCTCAAGTGAAAGGAACTGGTTCTTACTTCCAGTCATATGTGTTGAGTAGCCACTATCCATGTACCATATTTAGCTACTTCCCTTCACTTGGACCTACAAAAAGAAATCAAGGGTTAGTCTTAGGAACCCAAACTAGTTTGGGCCCCTTTCTATAGGCAAAGGGTAAATCAAATTCCTTTTAGCCCACCCAGGCAGCCTATTTTTCTCTTGAACAAAAGCTTTGTTATTTTGAGTGGCCTTTTCTTTTGCATTACATTCATTTATGTAATGGCCAGTCTTGCCACAGTGTGTGCAAATTTTGTTCTCAAGAAGAGTGAGGTACTTGCATTTAGGATCCCACCTTGGTGCTTGAGTCCCATATCCAAGTCCTCTTTTATTGCTACTGTGATGCCCTTGTAGCAAGGAAAGTGCATCAGAAACTTTGTTCCATTTGCAAGTTCTGTCTAGTTCATGTTTTACCTTCCGTAGATCTTCTTTTAAGACTTTTGTCTACTCATACTTCCTGTACAACTCATCCTTCATTTTTCCTAAGTTTTCTTCTAGGGTGAGATGTGTGTGATCAGCTTTCTTCTTACCTGTTCCTAGTTTCTGTTTTAAGTTCTCAGACCTACGTTCTAAGACACTGGTGTCAAGTTCAAGACCCCGGTTCTTCAACTTAGCATTTTTACTATCACTCTCATAAGCCCTAGATTCTAGATTTTTGCACTTGGCTTTTAAGATCACACATTACCTAGACAGATTTTCCTTCTCATTGTTAATTATCTCAGACTCATCAATGAAGTCTAGCAATAGTTTAGACAACCTTTCTTTAGACATGAATTTAATCTTGTCTTTGAGATGAAGGACACTTACCTCTTGTTCATCATCTGATTCTACGATGGCCATAAGTGCTTGTTCATCTCCAGCTTCATCTTCTGAGTCCTCATCTGATGTTTCTCCCCAAGCAGCAACCATAGCCTTTGTTGATATTTTGTTCCTTTTGGGTTGAACCTATTCCTTCTTCCTGTTCCTTCGTTCAGCCCTTTCCTTCTTCCACTCAATTTCCCATTAAGGACAGTTCTTGATCATGTGATCAGTCTTACCACATTTGTAGCAATCCTCGTTGGTCTGTTTCTCAGGAACCCTTGGTTTATTAAAGGTTGTACCTCTTGAAGAACCCTTTCCTCTCATCAGTTACTTTTTGAAATCTCTTGTGATCATGGCCATTTCAGCATCCACCAGATTTGCACCTTCAGCTATTCTGCGAGCCAAACTTCTTTCCTTTTTGGGTGTATCCATTTTCATGGTTTGCCTTCTCAGTTCATAGGGAGTGAGGTTTCCAATCACTTCGTCCAGTTTGAGGGTAGCAATGCTCCTTGATTCCTGAATATAAGGGATTTTGCTTTCCCAAGTCACTGGTAAGACTCTTGTCAAGATTTTCTCAACCTTGTCTTCTTCAAGGATAATTCTCCCAAGAGATTTAAGTTCATTTGTTAGTGTTGTGAACCTTGTGTGCATCTCCTGGATAGATTCTCCTTCCTTCATATTGAAATTCTCGTATTGAGAATATTGCAGTGTTCCTCTTGATCTCTTTACTTGAGGAGTTCCTTCATGAGCCACTTGTAAAGTGTCCCATATTTACTTTATAGTGGTACAACTTTGAATCCTGTTGTAGTCGTCTGGACCCAGTCCACACACAAGCCATATCATGGCCTTGGCATTCTTTCCCATTTCTTCAAGTCTTCAGTAGTGCAGTCAGCTCTTGTATTTGGTACATTCATTCCTTCATCATTCTTCTTTGTAGTTTCCAGAGGACTATCAGCGACTATGTCCCAGATTTCATAGTCTTCTCCTATGATGTGATCTCTTATCCTGTTTTTCCACCAAGAATAGTACTGACCATTAAAGAGTGGAGGCCTAGCAGCGGATTGCCCTTCCCAATTTCCAGGTGGTGCACTCATTTTGATCTTTTCCTAAGGTGTTAGGCTCTTCAAGGATAACCCGCTCTGATACCAATTAATGTTTTAAGCGTCAATACCACACAAGAGGGGGGATGATTTGTGTGGTACCCAATTTTTGCTTAACTGAACTATAGAAGAACCTGGTTCTTCTAGGTGTTCCAACTACTACTGTTTGCAGAATAATAAATATAGAAAATAAAGAACAGAGAGATTTTTACGTGGAAAACACCTGGCTCAAATGATGAAAAAACCACGACCTACTACTCAGTAGGATTTTCCCAAACTTCCACTAAAATCACTAAGCCAAAATAGCATTTACAAAAACTCTTTGTAAACCTAAGGATTAACTCTAATCATGTTGTGGCACACAGCCTCAACTGTTGCAACAACTTCAAGTTAGCTATAACTTGAACACTCTAGGTACCTAATACAATTACTTCTATGAAAGCTGAAAGGTACAATTTTAAACCACCTACTACAATTGAACTAGAAGTAGCTTCAGGAGTGCACACTCAAATCACACATAAAGTGCTTGCAAAATCGCCTTGCTCTTTTTCTCTCAATTTAGTTTAACTTCTGCATATGTGCATTTCCTGTAAAAGAGAACAACACTTACATTTAATAGGTTAGTAATCAGAGTTTGATTGGGACTCAATTGCTGCTCTTCTATCGTGGAAGAGTTTATGATGATCTCAAACTCTAACACTATCTTCATCCTAGATTGTTTCTCTTCATATAAGGAGACTTTTCCTCCTTATCCAATATGCAACCTTTTCGATCTGATCAGGCGATATTGCTGCTTGATCAGTAGGACTTATCTCCTTCACGTGCAACTCACATGTATAGGTTGATCATGACTGTTTCTTCATAAGATGGACTTGGTCCATGACTGAGTTCTTTTATCAATCTTCAAAACTTCACCTATTCTTAGGCCAACAACTCCGACCTTGAGGGAGCGTGACCAGCGCTAAACTGAGATAACCCGGCTGAGCAAGCTTGCTAGATTTCCTTCTACCCAACTCACCCATAAATAAAGGGAAGATAAATTTCATTAATTAACGCCAAGAGGATTCATGAATAGCACAAAGTCCATCACCATTAGTTACTTCATTTTAAAATCTCAAAAATACATACACTTTCATGTTGAAGTGAAACAAGTGATTCAAATACAACAAGACTAGTTTGACTTCCCAAAACCTATATGTACAACCCACACTGTGTCTAGGAAACCTCTAATAGATACAAAAGAGTACAATGATAATGCTGGCAACAAGGCTTCGACTATACCTCAAAACATAATACACACAAAACAAAAGATGCACGACCCTGAAATGAAGTGAGTCTCACCAAGTCAACTGGGAAGAGAGTGTACAACTATCACTAGTCAATGCCGCCCGCTGTGAAACCACCTACATCCATTAAAGATGCAATGTCCGCGGCAAGTTGCACATTAGTACATGCCGAATAGTACTAGTATGAAAACTGAAACACCTATTCAAGGACTTGGAAATACATCACGAATATGATTAATCATGGTAACAATAAAAGGGCTTAGATAGCCATTAAAGCCAAAGCAAATTTATTAAGAACTTCCAGTAACATTTATAAATTTTAGTTAGGGGATCCTCTGTAACCACATTTACACAAAGTGACCCTGTCGCCTCACCCCAATGTATGCGGGTGGAGGTACAACCACAATACCATAAACTCTACATAGAACGACCCTGTCGCCTCACCCCAATGTATTCGGGTGGAGGTGCAACGACAATACCATAAACTCCATATAGAACGACCCTGCAGCCTCACACCAATGTATTCACTTGGAAGTGAAACCACAATACCATAAACTCTACACAAAACGGCTCTGCCGCCTCACCCCAACGTATACGGCTGAAGGTGCAATCACAATACCATAAACTCAACACAAAGCGGCTCTGCATCCTCACCCCAATATATGTGGGTGGAGGTGTATTCACGATGCCACGCTTAAGATTCCCTAAATCATATTAGTTTGTACAAAATAGTTCTCTTCTAATCAACCATTTGGCACCTTTGGCCTTAGCAAGTCTAAGTTCATAAGGTTTCATCACATGAGAAATAAGTGTTTGATCGCATTTATTTCATACAAGATTTTTTCCCAAAAGGGGTATAACATGATTAAGTCAGTGATAGAGAATCATTAACACATGAGGGTTCTAACACGTTATGCCAATCGGTAATCAATTTTACTTGTTTAAATATCCCGCACCTATAGTGTTCTAAGTTCGAACTTCACACGATGGGGTTTCTTAAGAATACATGAATTCCAATACGAGAAAAAGTGTTTAGCCTTCATACCTCTAAAGAGCTTTTCATAGTGCAACAATAATGTCCTAACACTCCTAACGATTCCAATCTATAGAGGAGGAGAAAATTATAAGCATGATTAGAGGAATTCGCATGGCAAGGGCTGCTACAAATATGAACCAACCTTTCCCTCAACTAATTTCAACAACAAAACCAACCAAGATTGTTCAACAACTTCCCCACAATCCTTATTATCTTATGCATGTGATAAATCTACTCTCACCACCCATAATCAACCCAAATCGAAATTGAAGAATTGGGGGAAGAAATTCTTACTTCTTTGAAGCCCTAGCAAGTTCCTTTTGATGAATTTCCAAGGTTGGATCAAAGTAGAGTAGTGAAATCCTTAATCCCCCGTTTCCCCTCTCTAGAATATACCTCACCTCTCTAAAAACAATGTCAGATGAACACTAAAAATTGACCCCGAAAGCCTTTTTCTAAAAATGGGATCGGGTAAAATTTTCAAAACTTAAACTTGCGGAATCTGGGTATGCGGTTGCAGATCGGATCATAAAGCTGGTATGGATCCTACAAAGGGGACCGCAAAAAAGGGTTCCAAAACTAGGCTATTCGGGTTGGGTCTACAGCAGGTCTGCGGTTGCATAATGCACTACAGAACTCTCCTCTGGAAATCTTCATACTGAATCTGTAATGGGTTTTGCGTCCTACGAAGTGGTTATGCGGCTGCGTAATGGAATGTAAAACAACCTCCAAAATTGGACATTTCTCTTCTTCACTCTATGGCGGTTCTGTGGCCCGTAGAGTGATTCTACGGTCGCATATTGGACCGCAGAAATGCCCTTATTTTCCAAAAACTATCTTCAGCTCCCCAGTGCACTGTACAATCCAAGAAGTCTGTACCATGACGAACGCAGGTTCACCTTGGCACCACAAAACCTCAGGTTCTAGGTGAAATTTCATGGGGCCTTACATACATCACCCTCGCATGTAGCAAACAATATCATTTTATTGAAAAAATTCCCTCAACAAAGCTAGGCAAGACACTTACCTCAAAGAAGCTACTCCCTACATTTCTATTTATGTGAACCCATTTGACTGGAGTCGGAGTTTAAGAAAATAGAGAAGATTTTTGAACTTGTGGTATAAAATGAGGCATATATATTTTGTGTGGCTATAAATCATTGCATAGAGGTATAGTATTTCCAAATAAAGAATGAAGTCATTCTTTTTAGCACAGACTAAAAGGAAATAGGTTCACATAAATTGAAACGTAGGGAGTAAATCAATATTCGAAGAAGCCCTTCCCGTGTGAAACAACCTCTGGACAACTCGAATCTAGCCAAAATAACTTAATATCATAAATAAAATCCATATAAAACGATTTTGAATAATAAAGCTTTTATCTTTAACTAAAATAAAAAAGTCAACCACGGGCTTGTTGCGCCTTGTTTTCTCGCGAAAAGTGGTTTTCGCTGTGTAACCACTCTTTTAAATGGGTGTTAAAAGAGAAGAGTTACCACCTAACGATTTTTAAGGTGAGTTAGGGCACCTATTTACAAGTAACTATGTTTTAACTAGTCTGTGTCACCAAAGATCGGGTAAGGGCTCAAATTACCTCAAAGAGAAGGGGTTAGGAACTCTTCGAGGTCCACAACTATGGGTCCCGACCGAATTTTATGCTATGTGGGATTATTAACTTATAACTATACTATGTGATCATATAAGTTTAAGAAGGATAGGGAGTCTAAATATCCAATTACAATGTGAAACAAGCATTAAAAGAGATTGTACATATGAAAGAAGTGGATTATGCATCAATAAGTGATTGGTACAATCTTTTGAGGATTACAAAGTACAACCTAGTTTGATCTATGTTCGAATAAACAAGTGTACAAGTGGTAACCATATATGGGGAAGGGGGGGTCCTAAGTTTTTTATCCTAAAGGATCACCCCGTGCAACATAAATAATACTTCGGAGGTAAGGGTCGCTCATATTATTCAGCAGGCACAAACTATCATCTCCTGCTACCCAATTACTATCTTAAAGTTGTTTACCTAAAGCGTTGTAGTTCAATTCTAAATTGTGTCATATGCATGCATTACCCGTACGATTCCAATGGTCCGAGAGGCATTGGACCAACTACTTTAGTCGTTCTAGACTTTACTTAGGATGCTCAAAAATGATAAAACTAGGTGCACAATCAAAACAATTAGGACTGCACATAATTAACATTTAAGGGCTCAACTTAGCCTCCTCACATAGACAAGAATGCACACAAGCAGTTATATGATTATGCTAACAGTGTTCCAAATTATGCAGTGAACGGTTGTAGGTAGGCAGATTTAGAGTCAAGGTACATCAAAATTGTTCAAGACCTATAGGCATGACTTTTATGAAATTGAACGACCCAAGAGTTGACATAAGACCTATAGTCATAAAATTGTTCACTTGCTTTTTTATTCTTACAGGCATGTTATCTAAGGCAGTAGTATGATGAGAATAGCAATAGCAGTAATTTCAGTTAACCACATTGAAGTCCTATAAGCATTGTTTCTTAGACGGTAAGATTTGAGAAATGAAGTTGTTCTAAATACAAGCATGCTGGCTTGGTTAACCACATTATTTTAAACGCAGGCATGTATTGATGTAAACAATTCTCGGTTACTCAATTGAGATCCTATAGGCATGATGTCTAACAACACATAGAAATAGAGAATGTTGAGCAAAAAGCAAGTGAAGCATTTAGATCCTATAGGCATGTTTTTTTATCCTATCATGCTAGAATTAAAGTATCCCAACCCCCGACTTTTCACTAATCCCAGTTGTTGTCATTACAAATTATTACAAGCCCAAGAATGAAATAATACAGACTTGAATATGACAAAATATAGACTGGAACAAATATAAGCCCACTAAAGTAATTACAGATCAATTACAACAGTAACCCAGAGGTATTCCTAGGCCTTCAATAGCTTTATTTTTTGGATAATAGCAGGCCCAAACCACAAGCTCACAAGACAACTAGAGTGCACCTGAGTCCAATTTCCAGGTCCAACAACACACATGGATGTAAGATTTAGTTATACAAGTAGATGTAAGATTTAGCTATACAAGTGACCAAATACTCATGGAATAGCTTAAACACTTAGTTCCTAGAGCTGTAGCCGTCAACATCTCTAGCCAAGACACATAAATAGGATCATGCTAAATTGAAAGGCATATAAGACACATGTGAGGCAAGTTCATGATATGTTTTCCAGGAAAAACAAGTTCAAAATAACAGGATTAGGCACTGTAAGATAGAAAACCATTCCAAGTAGAATATCAAAGTGAAGCATGTGCATATTAGCCTAAAAGAGACTCACATGAGTCCTAATCATAAAAGTTTAGTAGAGTCATATTCAAGGAGGATACCCATTTTCTCATAAAAATCTCCAACATGGGAGCCTAATATGATCATAAACAGTACAACAAGCAGCCCGAGCATGAGGAACCTAACATGCTAGGTATTAGTCATAACACAAAGACTCTGAACCCAAAAGAGCTCTTGGTATGTGATAAAACATATCAATTTAAGGCTACTAGGACAGGCAGACTCCATGGCATATAACACAGAGCCTGTCATATTTGTTTATAGGTTCAGACAATATTGGTAGTTAGAACTCACATGATTCATGAATCAACCATAAGTTCTAAACGAATAACTCAACAGAAGGTAATAAGTTCCGTGCATAGGCTAATTTATCCTAAAGAATCTGAAGCAAGTAACGAGATGATCCCAGGGCAACAACATATATAAGCATTCAGGCATACACAAATATATTAGGCTAAGCAAACCCAAGGGAGTCAGAAACCGAGGGCATACATCAACTTAGAGTTCTAGGAAGGTTCTAAGGCTAGAAAAACATAGAGCAATAAGACAACTTTAAAAACCAACAAAACCATAAGCAAAGATGATATAATATCATACTAATTTAGAAGAATTCACATAACATAGATGTTCAGAAACGTGAACACTAATAGGGGAAAACATAATTGCGAGGGTCTAAACACTTACCAGTTTATAGATTTAGCAAACAAATAAAGGAGAAAGCCAAGTGCCAACAACTACTCGAGTATTAGTATGTGATGACCCGATAGGTCATCTAGTGTTTCGAAGCCTCAAATACCTCATTTTAGCCTTCCTCAATTTACGTGCACAGTCTGGGTGTTTTTCGAAAAGCTTTTATGTTAAAAACTGACAAAATAGGAGTTTTCTGGCTAAAAATTCATTTGAGTTTACTTCGGTCAACATTTGAGCATACGGAGCCGAATTTGTGTTTTGACGGTCCCGGTGGGTCCGTATCGTGAATTGGCACTTAGGCATATGCCCGAAATCAAATTTGAAAGTTTGCGAGCTACTCCATCGCATTTGCGAAGAGTAGATGGGGCACCTCAGGTTCACATTCACGAACAAGACTTCGCTTTTGTGAAGTGAAACTGGGGGAGGCCTGGTCGCATTTGCGATCATTATGGTCACAATTGCGGAAGATCAATGTTCGTATTTGCGAACAAATCATCGCAAATGCGATGATAGTAGAGATGCTAAGACTTCACATTTGTGATGGTTTTCTCGTATTTGCGTGGTTCGCAATTACGAATCCCAAGTCACAATTGCGACATCTGCAACTGGTGTAATAGCTGAAAAATGACATTTTCACTCGTTTTTCAATATTTTC
This sequence comes from Nicotiana tabacum, assembly GCF_000715075.1. Taxonomy (NCBI): domain Eukaryota; kingdom Viridiplantae; phylum Streptophyta; class Magnoliopsida; order Solanales; family Solanaceae; genus Nicotiana; species Nicotiana tabacum. The sequence goes on from NC_134097.1 coordinate 57,412,976, forward strand.
AAAACAAGAAAACCCTAGAGGCGATTTTCCCAAGAACCCTTCTTTCCCAAATTATTGGTAAGTGATTCTAACCTATCTTATTTCAATCTTTCATTATATTTCATAAGATTTCAACCTAAAATCTAGTATTTCATGGTGGAAATTAGGGGGTTTGGGTAGAATTAGGGGTTTTTGTAAAATTAGGATTTAGACCTCAGATTGAGGTCGGATTTCAAAACAAATCACATAATCAGGCTCTGGGTGAATATGTAATCGGGTTTTGGTCCAAATTTTGAGTTTGGACCGAGCGGGCCCGGTAGTTGACTTTTGTTGACTTTCTATATTGACCAAAATTGAATATTTTGCAATCGTGGGTAGTTGCTAAGGCTTAATTTGAATCGTTTGGTTGGTAATTTGCTATATTTTGTTGGTTTGGAGGCTTGTTTGAAAGGCAAAGTTGTGGTTGAGCTTTGAATTGATCCTTGGAGCGAGGTAAGTGTCGTGGTTAACCTTGACTTGAGGGATTAGGATTTGTTTGCCTATTTTCTACATGTTTAGGTATTGGGTGCAACATATACGTGAGACGATGAGTACTTATGCATTGTTGTTTGGTCAATGCATGCAGGTGGGACTTGTTCCTTGTAATTTATTACCTACTTTGATCATGTTATTCATGCTTAGACTAGTTACTTATCAAATTGATTGTTCTTTCCGTGTTTATGGGCTTTCTGTGATAATTGAGTATTGTTTCCAAAGTTGAGGCTGGTATTGTGCAACTATTTTGATGTAAGGCTTGTTCTTGTTCATTCTATCTCCCTGTTGTTATATGTTCATTGTTATATGGTAAGGGAGAGTGTTAATGCACGAAGGGTGATACCGTGTAGTACATGAGTGTTAATGCACGAAGGGTGATGTCGTGCCATATTGTGAGAGTTAATGCACGAAATGTGATATCGTGACGTATCTTGTACGTATATTGTTATTTTCATATGTTATTTATGTGGGTGTCTTCTGATAGCCTTGTCACTACTTCGTCGAGGTTAGGCTCGACCCCTACGGAGTATATGGGGTCGGTTGTACTCATGCTACACTCTGCACTTCTTGTGAGAATTTTTGTATGAGTCCCAATTGTCCGTGAGGCGTTTCAGCTCAGAACTTCTTTTGGAAACTCGAGGTAGATCTGCTAGCGTCTGCAGAACTTGATGTCCCCTTATATTTCTCCTATTTCACTGTTCTTTTCTTGCAAGACAGTTGTATTTACTTTAGACCATGTTTGTAGAGATTTTAGAAGCTCGTGAATGTGACTCTAGATTCGGGTTGTATTAGATATTATTGGCTTTTATATTATTCCGCACTCAGTTTTAGTTTTATTTCGGCTTAATTGATTTTGTTATTGGAATTGGTTAAAATTGGCTTAAAGATCCTCTAATGTTGGCTTGCCTAGCAAATGAAATGTTAGGTGCCATCACAGTCCTGAAGGTAGGAATTACGGATCGTGACAAGTTTGTATCAGAACACTGCTAAATGAACCCTTCTACTCTTGTTCTCTCGCAAATGGTGAGAACACGTACTGCATCTTCAGCTGGATAACAGTCGGAGCCTCTAATGGCAGATCCTACGAGAGGCAGAGGTTGAGGCAGAGCTTGAGCAACAGCACCAATAGTAGAGCCTTAGGTCGCGTTCGATGAGGAGGTTCTAGCTAAAACTGTACTTGTTGGACCAGCTCAGGTCCCCGAGGGGTTCATTGCCACCTAGAGCTTCAGGACACTCTAGTCCGTCTGGTGGGCCTTATAGAGAGTGTGTCCCAGGTCGGTACATTTCCTAGAGCACCAGTAGTCTCTCAGGCTGGGGTAAGATCATATACTCCCGCTACTCACACTCCGGAGCAGATGGCTCCCTAGTATCAGATTCCAGCAGCCCAGCCAGTTGGGGTAGTTCAGCTGGTTGTTGAGCCACAAGCCAGTAATGGACCAGCCATGTATTCTAAGGGCTTATTGAGATTGGACAAGTTTTCCAAGCTCTTTCCAGTTCACTTTAGTGGTGCACCTTCTGAGGACCCAGATGATTATCTTGAACTCTTCCATGAGGTGCTATGGAACATGGGGCTAGTTGAGACCAATGGGGTCGATTTTTCTTTGTTTCAGATGATGGGTTCTGCCAAGAGTTGGTGGAGGGATTTTGTAGCTACCAGACCAGCTGGGTCGCCTACTCTTACTTGGGATCATTTCTCTCAGATATTTCTTGAGAAGTTTCTTCCTGTCACATTAAGAGAGGATTATCGCAGGTAGTTTGAGCGTCTCCAGCAGGGCAGTATGTCAGTCACTAAGTATGAGACCCGTTTTGTGGATCTGGCCCGTCATGCTATTCTTCTATTTCCTACCGAGAGAGAGAGAGAGAGGGTGAGGAGGTTTATTGAGGGACTCGCTCAACCTATCAAGTTGCAGATGGCCAAAGAGACCGGGAGTGAGATTTCTTTTCAGACAGCTGCTAATGTCGTCATGCGAGTCGAGATGGTTCTTGCACAAGGGGGAGGTCAAGGGTCTGGCAAGAGGCCTCGTCATTCCGGTAGGTTTAGTGGTGCCTTATCTGGAGGCAGGGGTACGTTTTGTAGAGGCCATCCTCCCAGGCCGTTTCATTTAGTGCCCCAGGCATTTCACAGTGCTTCAGGTGGTCATGGCCATCATATGTCTTATTTCGACCAGCTAGCCTACAGTGCACCACTAGCTCCTATTAGTGCACCACTGCTCTAGAGCTTCTACGGTGGTTACTCAGGTTGACAGGGCCAGTTTCAGGGTCAGCAGTCACAGCAGCCGAGGTCATATTATACTTATGGTGATTCAAAGCACATCGCTAGATTTTGTCCTCGAGCATCGAGCAGCTCCAGCATTAGAGTTCTCGTGCCATGGTCCCGGCACCCGGGTGCGTCACTACCTACTCATCTAGCTAGATGTAGGGGTCAGGCAGCTAGAGGTGGAGTTCAAGCCATTAGAGGTGGAGGTTTGGCTGCTAGAGGTGCAGGCCAGTCAACTAAGGGCCCGTCCTAGAGATGTAGTTCAGAGTGGTGGGGTCTAGCCTTGATGCTATACTTTTCTAGCCAGGCCTGAGGCTGAGTCATCTGACGCCGTTGTCACAAGTACTGTTCCAGTTTGTCGTAAAGATGATTATTTTCTGTTTGATCCGGGCTCTACTTATTCCTACATGTCATCCTATTTTGCTTCATGTTTGGGTATGCCTCGTGATTCTTTGAGTGCCCCTATGTATATGTCTACACATGTGGGAGACGTTGATGTTATCTTGGGTATGGATTGGCTATCACCTTATCACTCTATATTGGATTGTTATGCCAAGATGGTGACTTTAGCTTTGCCAGGGTTGCCTCAATTAGAGTGGAGAGGCACTCTTGGCCATTCTACTAGTAGGGTTATCTCTTATGTGAAGGCTTGTCATATGGTTGAGAAGGGGGGTCTAGCTTATTTGGCTTATGTCCACAATTCTGGTGTGGAGGTTCCTTTCATTGATTCAGTATCAGTTGTTCGTGAGTTTCTAGTGGTGTTTCTTAAAAACCTGTTGGGGATTCCACCTGACATGGATACTGGCTTCCGCATTGATTTAACTCCAGGCACTCAACCCATTTCTATTCCGTCGTACCATATGGCCCTACTAAAATTGAAAAAATTGAAGGAATAGCTACAAGATTTTTTTGATAAGGGCTTCATTAGATCTAGTGTCTTGCCTTGGGGTGCCCGTGTTGTTTGTGAAGAATAAAGATGGATTGATGAGGATGTGCATAGATTACCAATAGTTGAACAAAGTCACCATCAAGAACAAGTATCCACCTCCGAGGATTGATGACTTATTTGATCAACTTTAAGGTGCCAAGGTGTTTTCAAAGATTGGTTTGAGGTCTGGCTACCATCAGTTGAGGATTAGGGCATCCGATGTCCCTAATAAAGATTTTCGGACTTGGTATGGGCATTATGAGTTTCTAGTGATGCCATTTGGGCTGACAGATGCCCCAGCAACATTTATGGATTTGATTAACCGAGTGTTCAAGCCCTATTTGGATTCCTTTATGATTGTGTTTATTAATGATATGTTGATCTACTCCCGCAGTCGAGAGAACCATGAGCAGCATCTTCGGATTGTACTTTAGACTCTAAGACAGCCAATTATATGCTATGTTTTCAAAATGTGAGGTTTAGTTGGACTCAGTCGCTTTCTTGGGGAACGTTGTATCAGTATAGGGCATTCAGGTAGATCCTAAGAAGATTGAGGTAGTTCAGAACCGGCCTAGGCCCACTTCAGCTACAGATATCTGAAGTTTCTTGGGCTTGGTGGGTTATTACAGATTTGTGGAGGGGTTTTCATATATAACAGCCCCGTTGATTAGGTTGACCAGAAGGGTGCCCCGTTCATATGGCTAGACGAGTGTGAGACGAGCTTTCAAAAGCTCAAGACTGCTTTGACTACAGTGTCAGTGTTGGTATTACCCAAAGGTTTAGGATCTTATACGATATATTGTAATGCATCTCGTATTAGAGTTGGTGCGGTATTGACGCAGGATAGTAGGGTGATTGCATATGTGTCACAGCAATTGAAGATTCATGAGAAGAATTACCCTATTCATGACTTAGAGTTGGCAGACATTGTTCATGCGCTAAAGATTTGGAGGCACTATATTTACGGTATGTCGTGTGAGGTATTCACGGATCATCAGAGCTTTTAGTACTTGTTCAAACAAAAAGAGCTCAATTTGAGGCATAGAAGGTGGTTAGAGCTATTAAAAGACTATGATATCACCATCTTGTATCATCCCGGGAAGGCCAATGTGGTGGTCGATGCCTTGAGTAGAAAGGCAGTGAGTATGGGCATCCTTGCATAAATTCCAGTTGGTGAGAGATCACTTGCATTAGATGTTCATGCTTTGGCCAATCAGTTCGTGAGGTTGGATGTTTCAGAGCCCAGTCGTGTTCTAGCTTGTACACTCGATCGGTTTTCCTTATTTGAGCACATCAGGGAGCGACAATATGATAAACCTCATTTGCTTGTCCTTAGGGACACAGTGTGGCATGGTAATACCAAGTAGGTTACTATTGGAGATAATGTATTTTTGAGAATGTAGGGTTGTGTTTGTGCGCCTAATGTGGATGGACTTCGTGAGTTAATTCTTGAGGAGGCCTATAGTTCCCGGTATTCTATTTATCCAGGTGCTGCCAAGATGTATCAGGACTTGCAGCAACATTATTGGTGGAGGAGGATGAAGAAGGATATAATTACATACGTAGCTCGGTGTCTAAATTGTCAGCAAGTAAAGTATGAGCATCAAAGACATGGTGGTTTGCTTCACAAGTTAGAGATTCCTGAGTGGAAGTGGGAGCGCATCACTATGGATTTTGTTGTTGGACTCCCACAGACTCGGAGGAAATTCGATGTAGTTTGGGTCATTGCGGACGGACTGACCAAGCCAGTACATTTCATTCTTGTGGCGGTTACCTATTCTTCAGAGTGGTTGGCTGAGATTTATATCTGCGAGATCATTCGTCTTCATGGTATACCCATGTCTATCATTTCTGATCGAGGTACGCAGTTCATCTTGCATTTTTGGAGGGCAGTACAATGTGAGTTGGGCATGCAGGTTGAGTTGAGCACAACATTTCATCATAAAACGGACTGACAGTCTGAGCGCACTATTCAGATATTAGAGGACATTCTCCACACTTGTGATATAGACTTTAGAGGTTCTTAGGACCAATTCTTGCCACTTGTGGAGTTTGCCTACAACAACAACTACTATTCGAGCATTCACTTGGCTCCCTATGAGGCATTATGTGGGAGGCGGTTCTGATCACCAGTTAGATGGTTCGAGCCAGGGAGTCTCAGTTGTTGGGCACAAATTTGGTACAGGATGCCTTGGATAAGGTCAAGATTATTCACGATTAACTTCGCACAGCTCAGTCCAGGGAGAAACGTTATACCGACCGTAGAGTTTGTGATGTTGCATTCATGGTTGGAGAGAGGGTATTTCTCCGGGTTTCACCCATGAAGGGTGTGATAAGGTTCGAAAGAAGGGCAAGATGAGCCCTAGGTATAACGGGCCTTTTGAGATTCTTCAAAGAGTGGGTGAGGTGGCTTACAAGCTCGCATTGCCACCTAGTTTATCAGCAGTTCATCTGGTGTTCCATGTGTCCATGCTCCGGAAGTATCATGGTGATCCGTCCCATATGTTAGATTTTTGTTCTGTCCAGTTGGACAAGGATTTGACTTATGAGGAGGAGCCGGTGGCTATTCTAGCCTGGCAGGTTTGTCAATTAAGGTCAAAGAGTTATCATTCAGTTCGAGTGCAGTGGAAAGGTTAGCTCATTGAGGCAGCTCTACTTGGGAGTCTGAGTCGGACATGCGGAGTAGATATCCACACCTCTTCACCAAACCAGGTACTTTTCTATGTCCGTTCGAGGACGAACGATTGTTTTAGAGGTAGAGAATGTGATGACCCGATAGGTCATCTAGTGTTTTAGATCCTAATTCTATGTTTCAAAGCCTCAAATACCTCATTTTAGCCTTCCTCGATTTACGTGTGCAGTTCGGGTGTTTTCCAAAAAGCTTTTTTGTTAAAAACTGACAAAATATGAAAATTTTGCCTTAAATTCATTTGAGTTGACTTCGGTCAATGTCTTAAGCTAATGGACCCAGATCCATATTTTGATGGTCCCGGTGGGTCCTTATCGTGATTTGGGACTTGGGTGTATGCCCGAAATCGAATTTGGAAGTCCCTAGCTTGAGTTATCTCTTTTTGTTGAAATTTGAAAGTTTAAAGACTTAATAACTTTTAAAGTCTGCCCAATGCTTGACTTTATTGACATCGGGTCCGTATTTTGGTTCTGCAATCCGGTATAGGTCCATTACTATATTTATGACTTGTTTGTCAAATTTGGTGAGAAATAGAGTTGGTTTGACGTGATTAGGACGTCCGCTTGTTAAAATAGAAGTTCATGAGTTTTCTTGAAAATTTCATTTGATTTGGTCTCCGATTCATAGTTCTAGGTGTTATTTTGGCGATATTATCGCGCGAACAAGTTCATATTATGTTTATGGACTTGTGTTCATGTTTGGTTTGGAGCCCCGAGGGCTCGGGTGAGTTTCAGATAGGCTACGGAGTGAAGTTTTGACTTAGGAATGTGCTGGTGTGCTTCAGTTCTAGTGCGAGCTTCAGACCTCGTAATTGTGAGGTCAGGCTTCGCATTTGCGATCTCTGTTAAGTTTGCATTTGTGAGCTACTCCATCGTATTTGCGATATCTGTTAAGTTTACATTTGTGAGCTACTCCATCGCATTTGCAAAGAGTAGCTGGGGCACCTTAGGTTCGCCTTTGCTTACAAGACTTCCCTTTTATAAAGTGGGACTCACGGAGGCTTGGTCGCATTTGCGATCATTTTGGTCTCAATTGCGAAAGATAAATGTTCGCATCTGTAAACAAATCATCGCAAATGCGATTATAGCAGAGATGCTGAGACTTTGCATTTGCAAAGTTTTGCTCACATTTGCAAGATTCGCTATTGCGAACCCCAGGTCGCAATTGCGACATCTGCAACTAGTCTAATAGGTGAAAAATCAGATTTTCTCTCATTCTTCAAATTTTCAAAACAAGAAAACCCTAGAGGCAATTTTCCCAAGAACCTTTCTTCCCCAAATCATTGGTAAGTGATTCTAACCTATCTTTTTTCAATCTTTCATTACATTTCATAAGATTTCAACCTAAAATCTAGTGTTTTATGGTGGAAATTGGGGGTTTGGGTAGAATTAGGAATTTTTGTAAAATTGGGATTTATACCTCAAATTGAGGTCGGATTTCAAAACAAATCACATAACCGAGCTCGAGGGTGAATGGATAATCGGTTTTTGGTCCGAATTTCGGGTTGAACCAAGCGAGCCCGGGAGTTGACTTTTGTTTACTTTTTCAATATTGACCTAAATTGAATCTTTTGCGATCGTGGGTAGTTCCTAAGGCTTAATTTGAATCGTTTGGGTGGTAATTTGCTAGATTTTGTTGGTTTGGAGGATTTTTTGAAAGGCAAAGTTTGGTTGAGCTTTGAGTTGATCCTTGAGCTAGGTAAGTGTCGTGGTTAACCTTGACTTGAGAGATTAGTATTTGTTTGCCTATTTGCTACATGTTTAGGTGTTGGGTACAACGTATATGTGAGGTTATGAGTACTTATGCGTTGTTGTTGTGTTAAAGCATGCGGGTGTGACTTGTTCCTTGTAATTTATTGCCTACATTGATCATGTTATCCATGCTTAGATTAGTTACTTATCAAATTGATCGTTCTTTCCGTGTTTATGGGCTTTCTGTGATAATTAAGTATTGTTTCTAAAGTTGAGGTTGGTATTGTGGAACCATTTTGACGTAAGGCTTGTTCTTTTTCATTCTATGTTCCTATTGTTATATGTTCATTATTATATGGTAAGGTAGAGTGTTAATGCACGAAGGGTGATGTCATGTCGTACATGAGTGTTAATGCACGAAGGGTGATGTCGTGCCATATTGTGAGAGTTAATGCACGAAGGGTGTTGTCGTTCCATATCTATTGATTTATGATGAAAGTGAGAGTAAAAGAACGAAGGGTGATGTCGTGCAGTATTATGGTTCCATTGTGAGGTTGAGAGTAAAAACACGCAGGGTGATGTTGTGTAGTTTTTATTCATCGTATAAAGGCATATTGATTGTTTTGATTTTCATTTTTATTGTAATTATTTTATCTTGTACCCTTTTAGCATGTCCCCTCCCAATAGTACATGTTTAGCCTTTATTTGTTGTTATCTTGTACGTATATTGTTATTTGCATAGGTTATTTACTTGGGTGTCTTGTCATAGCCTCATCACTACTTCACCGAGGTTAGGCTCGACACTTACGGAGTACATGGGTTCGCTTGTACTCATATTACACTTTGCACTTTTTGTGCAGATTTTGGTACGGGTCCCAGCTTTTCGTGAGGCGTTTCAGCTCAAAACTGCTTTTGGGGACTCGAGGGAGATCTGCTGGCGTCCGCAAACCTTGAAGTCCCCTTCCATTTCCCCTATTTCACTGTTCTTTTCATTCAAGACAATTGTATTTACTTTACTATTTGTAGAGATTCTAGAAGCTCATGAAATCTAACTCCAGATCCGAGTTGTATTAGATATTATTGGCTTTTATATTATTCTGCACTCAGTTTTAGTTTTATTTCGGCGTAATTGATTTTGCTACTGGAATTGGTTAAAATTAGCTTAACGATTCTGTAACGTTGGCTTGCCTAGCAAGTGAAATGTTAGGCGCCATCACGGTCCCGAAGGTGGGAATTTTGGGTCGTGACACAGTAGCAGAGAGAGAGAACAACAGGACCCCAAATTCTCAGTACATCAAAGTTCCCAAGGTTTTCAGGTGAATCTCGGGTACTGCTCGCACTGAGAAAGATCAACAATCGAATCCCAGTGGCCTTGGCTTTCAGTGGGCCAAGGTCTCAAGTTTTAGAATAATAGTATGTGTGAGAGAGAGAGTAATAGCAGTAGTTGCATGTCCATTTAAGGGGAATTGGGGAGGGGTTTATATAGTAGTAAAACTTAAATGAACAAACAAAGAAAAATAATTAATCAAGCATAATAAAGGAAAGAGTAGCATGCAATATAAATTTAGAATCCAGATTAGGAGCAGAATCAGGCAGACCCTAGTTGAAATTTGATTTAGGGAAAATCGTCCAGAAGCCTTAATCATGGAGGGATTGACCGAAATATGCCATAATCAAGAGAAGATTTTCTCTTTTTGAGCGTATAGAGACATAATCTCACCCAAATCCACAGAGTCAAGACTGTATCTAGGAGAATCGACCTTTTCATAAGTGAAATGGTAACGAATGTTACCATGACTAATCAGGATGAACAAAGATGGTAAGTAAATAATGAAGGAATCCCATTATCAACGGGATTAAGAGAGAAATTGAGGGGGAGGAGGCTAGGGTTCTTTATAGAAGAGGAGAAGGTACGAGAGGATCTGGGGGTGGAAGACAGGTGAAAATGGGTTTAGGGTTCGGGTGAGGGGATATAAAGAGGCGGGTAGGTTTATTATGGGCCATTGCTCATTTAAGATCAATGGCCAGGATCAAAGGGGAAGCGAGACGGGTTATTAACGAGTCAACCGTGTTAAGTAAATGGGTCATTTGGTTTGGGCTAGGGAAATTGGGCCAGGTATTTTGGAGCATTTGGGCCATTAAATTGGTCCGGAAATTGGCCTAATTTGGGCTAGATTTTTAAATAAATAAATTAAGAAAAACTAAATTAATAAAATAGCTAAATAAGTATAAAAATATTTTTCAAGCAAATAAGTATTGTAAAAAGAATAGATGAAGATTATAAAAATGTAAAAAAAGTCATTTTAACCCTATATAAATAGTAAATGCAATTAAATGCAAAGAAAAGTCATTATTATAAAAAAAGTGTGTAAATAGTATTTTAAAATGCAAATGTGGTTATATACATGGAGTAAAATGTTATAAAATATGTATATGGGTATAAATGGCTAATTTAAATCGCATAAAATAATTTGTGGAGTAATTAGTAAATATTTGACTAATAAAAATGCAAGGAATTGATTTTTAAAGCTTTAAATATTGTAGAAATCACGTTATATGACCCTTATAAATTGGGTAATACTGTAAAACGATATTTTGAAAGTGTATGAAATATTTTATAAAGTATGAGGGAAATATTGGGTAACAACAGGTGTAACGACCCGACCGGTCGTTTTAAGAATTAACGCTCTGATCCTCTATAAACTGCATTTTCCGTGTTTGTTTCTACTATTGTAAATTGTCCGGAGGGTTCATTTTGAATTTCCGAATATTTTAGACCGTAGTCGGAACAGGGCGTGTTCGGATTGTATTTTGGAGGTCTGTATCTTAATTAGGTGAAATGCCGAAAGTTGAATTTTTCAAGTTTCCGGTTCGGTAGTGAGATTTTGATATCGGGGTCGGAATTGAGTTTCAGAAGTCGTAGTAGGTCAATTGTGTCATTTGGGATGTGTGTGCAAAGTTTTAGGTCATTAAATCGAGGTTTGATAGATTTTTTGATCAAAAGCGGAATTCGGAAGTCTTTAGAGTTTTTAGACTTGAATCCATGGTTAATTCGATGTTTTGATGTTATTTTAGGTGTTTTGAGAATTGGTACAACTTTGGAAGGTGGTATATGACTTGCTCGTGCCTTTGGTTGAGGTCTCGGGGGCCTCGGGGTGATTTATGGTGGTTAACGGGTGATTTTGAGTTGAGGTTGGCAGCTAAAGGAGTTCTATTGCTATCATAACCGCACCTGCAGCTAAGGGACCACAGGTGTGGGCACGTAGAAGCGGATAGGAAGCCGCAGATGCGGCCAAGAGAGGGGCAGGCTGGGATCAAAGAAGCGAGGTCCTGGTCGCACCTGTGATTGTGCATATGCGAGATTTCTTTCATAGGTGCGGCCCTGTTGTTTTAAGTGAAGTTCGCAGGTGCGCACCTCGGACCGCAGGTACGGGTCCGCAGGTGCGACTATTTAACCGCAGGTGCGGTTTTACTGGGGCAAAAACTTTAAATTCCACCCTTCGCGATTTTTGACCATTTCTCTCAATTTTTCATTCGGGGTGAAGCTTTGGAGGGCATTTTCAAGGGAGATTTTTAGAGGGATTCATTGAGTTAAGGTCTTTGGTCCTTACGCTCATGATTATGGTGATTTTTATCATTGTAAGCATGAAATTTTAAGGAAAATCAGTAGTAAATTAAGGGTTAGGGCTTGGTTAATTGGAGAGCTTTGAGTGGTGATTTGAGGGACCATTTGAGGTCCGATTTTGGTACTTTTGGTATGACTGAACTCGTGAGAGTGTGAGGATTCTGAATTAGTAAATTTTACCTGATTCCGAGACGTGGGCCCGAGGGCATTTTTGGTCATTTTTCCTAATTTCGCGTATTAGCTTAGAATTAATTAGTTGAATTAGTTACTTGAAGTTATATTTACATTATGCAATTACTTTAAATAGATTTGGGCCATTTAGAGTCGGATACTCGTGGAAAGAACATAGTTTCGAGATGATTGAGCTGGTTCGAGGTAAGTGGCTTGCCTAACCTTGTGGGGGGGGGGGGGGGGCTCCCCTTAGGATTTGGTATTGTTGATATGTGAAATGCCTTGTACGTGAGGTGACGAGTGCGTACCTGTGCTAGTCGCTGAAAATTCTATTTTTATTAAGTAACTATAACTGTATTTTCTTTCCATGTTTATACCACTTTCAATGTTAGCCTACTTTTAACTTAGGGAAGCATGTCTAATTCCCTTACTTGCTCAAACTGCTTTAATTGAATTCTGCGCAGCATGCTAGGTTAGAAATACCTGTTTTACCTTGGTACGAAATTTGGATTGCATTGAATATTCTTCGTGTTGCTGCTGTGTGTTCACTTTGGGACTACGGGAAAGTATCCCGGGAGATCCCCCTGCATGTTTACTTTGGGAATACAGATTTGTATTCCGGTAGATCCCTCTGCACATTTATATTGGAACTACGGGACTTCACCGGGTAGATTCCCCTAGTACTGAGTATTTACATTTGGGACTACGGATTGGGATTCCGATAGATCCTTGTGCACTTGAGTTGAACTACGGGACGACACCCGGGAGATCCACTGGATATTTACATTTGGGGACTACAGGACGATATCCTAGGAGATCCCCGGATGCTATTGTTGTGTGGAGTTATATTCTCTCTGTGTTGTCTCTCTCTGTTGTAGTTGTAGTTATTCTTATTACCCTGTGTTGCTTCTGTGATGACCCAAAAGATCATCACTTGTTTTAGAAATAAATTTTGTATTTCGAGGCCTTAAAAACCTCTTTCTATCCAACCTCGATTTGCATGTACAGTCCGGGCGAGTATCCGGAAAGCCATTATGTGAAAATCTGTGAAAAATGATAAATTTGCCTTTAAAATGAATTTAAGTTGACTTCGGTCAACATTTTAGGTAAACGGACCCGGACCCGCGATTCGACGGTCCCGGAAGGTCCGTAGGAAAATATGGGACTTGGGCATATGCCCGGAATCGAATTCTGAGATCGCAAGCCCGAGAAATGAATTTTTAAAGAAAATTATTTTCTGGAAAATATATGAGTTTTTTTGTAAATGAAATATGTTTGAATTCGATGGTATCATGCCCGTATTTGTGTTACAGAGCCCAGTACAGGTCCTATATATTATTTAAGTTGAGCCTGTAAAATTTGGTAAGAAACAGAGGTCATATGACGTGATTCGGAACCTTAGTTGTAAAATTAGAAACTTTGAAAGTTCTTGAGATTTTCCTTGATTTTGACGCCAAATTCATAGTTGTTGATGTTATTTTGATGATTTAGTTGCTCAAACAAGTCTGTATGATATTTTTAGGTTAGTGTGCATGTTTGGTTTGGAGCCCCGAGGGCTCGGGTGAGTTTTGGATAGGCCATAGAGTGGAATTGAACTTAGGAAGTTGCAGGTTTCAGCTGGTATGTGTTGCAGGCTCTGGTCTCACAATTACGAGGCCAGGTGTCACAATTGTGAGCCTACCAGGCTTGAGAATTGCGAGGGGCTCTTCGCAATTGCGAAGTGTGCCCCGAAGAACCCCAGAAATCCCCATTGTTCCCAATGCGACTATCCCATTGAAAATGCGAGTTAGCAATTGCGAACAGTGATCGCAAATGCGAAGATAGCAGGTTTTGAAGGGGTTCGCAATTGCGAACCCTGGTCGCAATTGCGACATCTGCGGCCTGCAAATTCATAACTTAGCCGAAAATCTTTCATTTTTCAAACTCTTTCAAAACATAAACCCTCTTGGGTGATTTTCCAAAGAAACGTTCTCCTCCAAATCGATTGTAAGCCATTTCTAACTCGTTTTCTTAAATCTTTAAAATCTTTTCACCTGATTTCAACTCAAAACCAATGGTTTTCATGGGGGAAATTGGATGTTTTGTGTAGAACCTAGGCTTTTCAAATTTAGGGATTTGGACCTCGATTTGAGGTCCGATTTCAAAACAAATTATATATTTGGGTTCGTGGGTGAATGGGTAATTGGGTTTTGGTTCGAACCTCGAGTTTTGATCATGTGGGCCGGAGGTCGATTTTTGACTTTTGGGAAAAACTTTAGAAAACCTATTTTCATGCATTTGAATTGATTTATTTAGCATTTATTGATATAGTTAAGCAACTTGTGGCTATATACGAGCGAATTGATGGTGGAATCAAGAAGTAAAGCGGTAGTTAAGGCTTGAATTGTGTTCGTGACATTGAGGTAAGTGTTTGGTCTAACCTTAGCCTGAGGGATTAGGAGTTGTGTCTTATTTGCTATGTGTTAATTATGGAGTACGATGTATAGGCATGGTGACAACTATCTATACGTCGGTGTCAAGCATGCCCGTGGGTCTAGTGTTGTAATTGTTGTGACTCCATTGAGATTTATTCATGCTTAACATGTTGACTATCATTGTTGGTTCCCTTGCCGAGATGTTATTGTTTATGATATTGTCTCCCTTGCCGGGATGTTATTGTTTATGATATTGTCTCCCTTGCCGGGATGTTATTTTTTATGAGTTTGTCTCCCTTGCCGGGATGTTATTGTTTACGATATTATCTCCTTTGTCGGGATGTTGTTGTTATGTTCTTGTTCCCTTACCGGGATTCTTTTGTGATTGATTTTGATTTGTAAAGGGGATCGATTTGCACGCCTGCAATAAGATATATGAAATGGGAGTGAGTGGCACACCACCACAGAAATATTTGAAATGGGATCGGGTTATACACCTGCAACAAGATATATAAAATAGGAGCGGGTTGCACGTCTGCAACAAGATATATGAAATGAGAGCGGGTTGCACGCCTGCAACGAGATATATGAAATGGAAGTGGGTTACACGCCTGCAACAAGATATATAAAATGGGAGCGTGTTGCACGCTTGCAATGAGATATATGAAATGGGAGCGGGTTGCACGCCTGCAACGAGATATATGAAATGGGAGCGGGTTGCACGCCTGCAAAGAAATATATGAAATGGTATCGGGTTGCATGCCTGCAACAAGAAAGAAATGAAAGTGAATACTGTATTTGTTTTCCTCATTATTGTTGGCAATTAAATCCTGATTTCTTTACATTCCTCTTTGGTATTTTGTTGTTATCTGATACTCCCCGTAGCATGCATTCCCTTCCCCATCTTTAACTGTGAGTATCTGCTTTTATTTTCCACTATATATGATTTAACTGCACAAGTTTATTTGGTAGTCTGGTCCTAGCCTTGTCACTACTTCGCTGAGGTTAGGTTAGGCACTTACCAGCACATGGGGTCGGTTGTGCTAATACTACACTCTGCACTATGTGCAGATCTCGGTGCTGTAGCTTTTGGACTGTAGTGAGGTGGCTGCCTTCAGTCCACTCAGGCGACCCGAGGTAGTCCTGCAGGCGTCCGCAGGCTTTGGCGTCTCCTTCTACCTTTCCATATTATTTCTTCTATGTATTTCTAAAACAACTTGTAGTTATCTTTCGAACCCTTATTTGTAGTATTCCTAGACAGTCTGTGATATTGTGACACCAAATTCTGAGTAGAGTTGTATCTCGAATTTATGTATCAGTGTTTTGTTAAACTATTAAGTTTTCGTCTTCTACATTTTTGGTTGTTTTTAATGATTTTGTTGTTGATCACCTATTATATTGATCTGTTGAAAAGGCTTAATAAAGAAGGGTAATAAATTTATAATACTCAGCTTGCCTAGCTTTCATGATTAGGCGCCATCAAGACTCCTGAGGGTGGGAAATCCAGGTCGTGACAACTTCATACTGTTAGCAGCTAATTATGTTGTCATATTTTATATTGTTTTACCTTCTTTTTCATTTATAATCAGTAAGACCCTGACTACCCGATCAAGGTTAGGCTTGGCACTTACTGAGTACTGATGTGGTGTACTCATGCCCTTTCTGCACATGTTTTTCATATACAGATCCAGGTTCTTCGGTTCAGCCCTATCATCCTTGAGGCGAGGCAATTCTTCCGAGACTTTGAGGTATATCAGTTGCGTCCGCAGATCTAGGAGTCCCTTTCCATTATCTCTAATAGTTATAGCCCTTCTATATTCACTTTGATATAGATATTCTAGATTTAGAACACTATGTAATATCCTTAGCTTGTGATTTCATGAGATTTTGGGTTTTGGGAGTTATTTCAGTTTGAGAGTTTTTATTGTATATGTCGAGCCACATCTTAAACGTTCTATTTATGTTTATTTTGCAGTTTTTAGTTGGTTTTATCTTTTATTTCCTTTTTCCGCAAATTGTTAGGCTTACCTAGTCATAGAGACTAGGTGTCATCATGATAGTTCATGGAGGGCGAATTGGGGTCGTGACAAGTTGGTATCAGAGCTCTAGGTTCATAGGAGTCATGAATCACAAGCCGGTTTATTAGAGTCTCGTGGATCAGTACGGAGATGTTTGTACTTATCTACGAGAGGCTATGTAACTGTTAGGAAAATTTCACTTCATTTGACTTCCTTGTCGTGCGAGATTTTGATATCACAACTCTAAACTTTTGTTTTCTATTCTCTCACAGATGGTAAGGACACGTGCTACCAGAGATGATCAGGCACCCGCGCCCCTTACTGAAGCCATCAGAGGTCGGGGCCAGGGTAGAGGTCGAGGACACACCTGTGGTACAGCCAAAGCACCTGTGCAAGCTACCGCTGAGGAGCCACCAACAGTTCCCGCCGGAGCCTAGGCGCCTGATACGCCTACTGCTACTACCACTCCAGCTCTTCAGGAGACTCTTACACAGTTCATGAGCATGTACACCACTCTGGCTCAGGCAGGGTTGCTTCCCCTTGTAGCAGCCACATCTCAGGCCAGGGGAGGAGCATAGACTCCCGCCGCCCGCACTCCTGAGCAGCGGGTGCATATTGATCAGGTCCTAGAGATTATTCCTGTACCGCCTACCATCCCAGATCAGCCCGAGGACAGGGCAGCGGCTTCTGAGGATGAGTAGCGGAGGCTTGAGAGGTTCAAGAAGTATAAGCCTCCTGTATTCAGTGGTTTAGCATCAGATGATGCCATGGGATTTCTGGAGGAGTGCCACCATATCCTTCGCACTATGGGTATATCAGGATCGAGTGGGGTTTCTTTCACTGCCTTCCAGCTTCGAGGAGACGCCTATCAGTGGTGGCGTACTTTTGAGTTGGACAGTCCAGCTGAGGCAACATCCCTTACTTGGACTTAGTTTTCAGATATGTTCTTGAAAGAGTTTGTTCCTCAGAGCCTTAGGGACGCATGGCGTGCAGAGTTCGAGCATTTGCATTGGGGCACCAAGACTGTTTCGGAGTATGCTGTATGTTTCACTGACTTGGCTAGACATGCACTAGCCTTGGTGGCTACAGTTAGTGAGAGAGTTCGCCGGTTTATTAAGGGACTCATTCCCAGCATTAGGTCTAGCATGGCTCCTGAGTTGGAGATGGATATTCCTTATTAGTAGGTGGTGAGCATTGCTAGGAGAGTGGAGGGTATGCATGCTCGGGATAGAGAGGAGAGGGAGGCCAAGAGGTCTTGAGAGTCGGCCATTATTCTGGTGCCCGTGCTCCACCTGCAGTTTGTCATGGTAGGGGTTATATGAGTCGTCCTGTTCATTCAGCTCTTCCTGCAGCCAGTGCTATTCCAGCTTTTCCCAAACCTCAGGAGCCTTATTATGCACCTCTGGTATCTAGTGCACCTCCTGCACGGGGTGCTTTCAATGGTCAGTCCAGCAGACTTGGCCCGAGCCAGTTACAGCTACCATGTCCTCCTAGAGCTTGTTTTGAGTGTGGTGACACATGCTATATGGTGAGGGATTTCCCCAGGCTTAGGAGGGGTGCACCTTCGCAAACTTCTTAGCGACAGCGTGCCCTGCAGAGTTCTCAGGCTATGATTACAGCACCAGTTGTTACCCTACCTACTCAACCAGCTAGAGGTGGAGGTCGGGGAGGCAGAGGTCGCCCTAGAGGGGGAGGCCAGGCCAAATATTATGTTGTTCCTGCCTGTACTGAGGTTACCTTCGATTCTGTCATCACAGGTATTGTCATGGTTTGTCATAGAGATGCATCGGTTTTATTCGATCCAGGCTTCACTTATTCTTATGTGTCCTCTTATTTCGCCCCACATTTGGGCATATCTCGGGATTCTTTGAGTTCCCCTATTTATGTTTCTACTCCTGTGGGAGATTCTCTTATTGTGGACCACGTTTATCGGTCGTGTTTGATTGTTCTTGGTGGTTTTGAGACTAGAGCCGGTTTGTTATTGCTCAGAATGGTAGATTTCGATGTTATCTTGGGGATGGACTGGTTGCCTCCTCATTATGCTATTCTTGATTGTCATGCCAAAACCGTGACACTGGTCATACCAGGTGTACCACAAGTAGAGTGGAGGGGTACCTTAGATCATACTTCCAGTAGAGTTATTTCATTTCTTAAGGCTCGGTGTATGGTTGAGAAGGGGTATGATGCGTATCTAGCTTATGTGAGAGATGTCAGTATTGATACCCCTACAGTTGATTCAGTTTCAGTAATACGGGACTTCCCTAATGTGTTTCCAGCTGATCTTCCGGATATGTCACCCGATAGAGATATTAATTTTGGCATTGATCTATTGCCGGGCACTCAGCCCATTTCTATTCCTCCATATCGTATGGCTCCTCCTGAGTTGAAGGAGTTGAAGGATCAGTTACAGGAATTGCTTGATAATGGTTTTATTCGACCCAGTGTATCTTCTTGGGGTGCTCCTATCGTGTTTGTGCAGAAAAAGGATGGTTCTATGAGTATATGCATTGATTATCGCTAGTTGAACAAAGTTTTCTGAAGAACCGTTATACTTTGACTCATATTGATGATCTGTTTGACCAGTTATAGGGTGTACGAGTATTTTCTAAGATTGACTTGCGTTCAGGTTACCATCAGTTGAAGATTCAGGAGGTAGATATCCCAAAGACTGCTTTCAGGACTCGATATAGTCATTACAAGTTCCTTGTTACCTTTACGCATTTGATGCAGTGTGTTTCGACCATATCTTGACTCGTTTGTCATTGTCTTTATTGATGATATTCTGGTATACTCCCGGAGTCGGGAAGATCATGAGCAGCACCTGAGGACAGTGCTTCAGACTTTGAGGGAAAAGAAGTTATATGCAAAGTTCTTGAAATGTGAGTTTTGGTTGGATTCTATGGCTTTCTTGGGTCACGTAGTATCGAGTGAGGGTATACGGGTGGATCCGAAGAGAGTGGAGGCAGTTCAAAGTTGGCCCAGACCATCCTCAGCTACAGAGATCCACAGGTTTCTTGCCTTGGCAGGTTATTACCGTCGATTTGTTGAGGGGTTTTCATCTATTGCAGCACCTATGACCAGGTTGACCCAAATGGGTGCTCCGTTCCAATGGACGAAAGAGTGTGAGTCGAGCTTCCAGAAGCTCAAGTCAGCTTTGAATACAGCCCCAGTTTTGATATTGCCTATAGGTTCGGGGTCTTATAATATCTATTGTGATGCCTCGACGATTGGCCTTGGAGCGATATCGATGCAGGACGGTAGGGTGATTGCCTATGTGTCCAGACAGTTAAAGGTACATGAGAAGAATTATCCTGTCCATGATCTCGAGTTAGCTGCTATTGTTCACCCCTTGAAGATCTGGCATCATTATTTGTACGGTGTTCCTTGTGAGATTTATACTGATCATCAGAGTTTGCAGTTACCTGTTCAAGCAAAAAGATCTTAATTTGCGCCAAAGGAGGTGGTTAGAGTTGCTGAGGACTATAATATCACTATCTTATATCACCCGGACAAGGCCAATGTGGTGGCCGAAGCTTTGAGTCACCAGGCAGAGAGTTTGGGGAGTTTGGCTTATTTACCATCAGTAGAGAGGCCCATGGCGATGGATGTTCAGGCTTTAGCCAGCCAGTTTGTCACGACCCAAACTGGAGGGCCATGACTAGCACTCGACCACACTTGCTGAGCACCAACGTACATTTCATCTAACCTTCATTATTATCTTTTAGGGCTGACGAGATCAATATAAATGGTAGACCTGGATCATGGACAACCAGTAATAAAATATGACGGCATGAACATACATAGCAGGGGATGACCAGACAATCAAGAAACTACATATAAGGTATGAGCTACCACGCTACTATGAAAGACTATACAACAAAAACTAGCCGACAAGGCATACTAAACTATACATGAGCCGACACCTGTCTATGAGCCTCTAAAGGAACATAAGGGCTGCAACATAGCCGGAACAGGGCCCCGACATACCCATAATGTCTATAACAAAAATGCATACCAAGACTAAGGCAAGTCCGGAGAAGGGATCTCGCCAATCACCGCTGAATTGGACAGCCTACTGTGATGGGGGAGCTTCACCTGCCTGTCTATCAGGACCTGCAGCACGACATGCAGAATCCACAAATAAAAGGACGTCAGTACGAATAAAGTACTGAGTATGTAAGGCAAGGAACCATAAATACGATCAGTAATGTAGGCAAGGATAGAGAATATACAACCTGTAACATCTTAGTACCTCTAAGGGCTACTTACATGAAATGCATGATACATATGTATAAATACATAAACCTTTAAAGCATTCGCCTCTGTGGGCATCATCATCATCATATCGTACCCGGCCATAATAGGCTCGGTAAAAAAAACGTACACGGCCATCATAAGGCTCGGTAGAATCGTACCCGGCCATGTGGAGCTCGGTAAAACCCAACTGATCAGTGGTTGCACAATAGGTGCCGTACACGGCCAACTATAGCGTGGCTCGGTAGAGTAAAATAGATACATATATATAATGCATGCTCGACTCATGGAATCACATTCTAAACCTTTCGGAGTGACGTAAGGTCGGTATCCTCTGTACACATTATTAGGACTAACTCTTCACTATGAACCTTATAAGAATCAGGAAGTACCAACAACATTGATAACATAAGAATAAGAGAAGCAACATTAACATCAATCGTTCCATAAGAGGGAAAACAATGTAAGTACTGCTAGCTTCTAAGAGTAGAGTATCTTTGGAAGCTCGTTCATTGCATTATGTACAATCGGAGTCGTGCAAAAGAAGAAAAGGGATAGCCTCACATACCTTGTATATACTGCCCCAATCTCAAGCTATGCAATTGTCAAAACTCCTTAGTCTACAATAAGAGAAACGATACTATCGTTATCATTTAAGCGTCATAACTATTATGTATCGACCACAACCTATTTTACGATGAAACGGACAGCACCTCCCCTATATATATGACCTCACACCATTCAAAACAGTCACCAAACAGCCCAAACAACATCAATAATAAACATATTGAGCCTCCCAAAATAGTCCACACACAGCCTAATCACTCCATACATACGACGACCACCGTGGTCGTGTCAAACAACCTGGAAATGTCACGAATAACTATCAACCCATAACCCTACATATATATGGTGTTTCTCCACACCCTTGCTCCTCCAAAACTCCACAAAACAGTAGTAAAATACGCATCCCAACAGCAACGCAAAACAGTCCACAAAACACTAACATTACTACCAAGCCTTTCGATATATATTTCACAAGTTCTAGCTTCAATGGCTTAGCCGCAACTTGGATAATCTTAAATACATATAGAGTAATAGGTTCCTTACCTTTATAAAGAAATAACAACTCCAATTTGACCTTAAATTTCCATGAAATATCCCTTCAATGCTGCCACAACAACAAAAAAGCGAAACTAGCGATCAATTAGTGTTTTTCGGCACTAGAATCACTTTAAAAGGCTGATATCACCTAGGATTGATATTAAGAACATGAGGGAGTATTTATAGAACATAAACCCTTTAAAAAAACCTCCCACATGAGCTGGAACGACACAAAAATGAGCAACAACAAGAAGAACAAGAGACTTACTAGTGCCACGGAATTCCCGACACTTGATTTGTATTGTTTGCCCCTTTTTTGGGTCTTGAATCTTGAGATAACCTTGAGAGGATGTTTCTAGGGTTCTAAGGTCTGAAAATAGTGAGAATAAATGACTTAAAACGGGTTGGAGGCATCCTATATAGGTCCAAATATCTTAAACCGCCTTAGTGGGCCCCATAGAGAGGTGCTTGGCGCAGTCTCGCAAAAACGCGAATATCTCTCTACTCCGAGATCGTATAGATGAACGGTTTAATGAGTTGGAAACTAGACTCATAGATCTTTAATTTGGTTGGTAGATCACCCCGTAATTCGTTGTAAATTATGAGAAAAGATTAGAAATATTTGACCTAATGTTTAAGTAAAATTATGAACCTAAGTTGCGACAACTTTTGTCGACTTTTGTTTCATTACTCGTTTGACTTCAAGACTTATGATACGGATATTATATGATTAAAATACCTTAATAAATGACCTCTTGAGTGTATTAAGCACCGCTAGATTACCTGAAAATACGAGTTACAACATCCTTGATTCATTTAACTTCTAATACTTGTTAATCACCCTTATACACTCTTGTATAACTTAAGACCAATAGGATTGACTTCTTATCATCTCAAAGATAATTCCTTCTTGGATTTATGTTAACTAATATATGGTATGAACTAACACATGTGGATATGGGCTGTAACACAGTTTGTGAGATTGGATCTTTCGGAGCCCAATCGAGTCCTAGCTTGCGTGGTCTCTCGGTCTTCCTTATTTGATCGTATCAGGGATCGTCAGTATGATGACCCTCATTTGCTTGTCCTCAAGGACAAGGTTCTACACGGTGATGTTAGAGATGTGACCATTGGTGATGATGGGGTATTGAGAATACAAGGTTAGGTCTGTGTACCCAATATTGATGGGCTTCGGGAGTTGATTCTAGAGGAGGCCCATAGTTTGCGGTATTCCATTCATCCAGTTACGGCGAAGATGTACTAAGATTTGAGACAACACTATTAGTGGAGGCGGATAAAGAAGGATATAGTTGAGTTCGTAGCTTGGTGCCTCAACTATCAGCAGGTAAAGTATGAGCACTAGAGACCGGGTAGGTTGCTTTAGCGGATAGAGATTCCGAAGTGGAAGTGGGAGAGGATCACCATGGACTTTATAGTTGGACTCCCACAGACTTTGAAGAAGTTTGATGCCATTTGGGTGATTGTGGATCAGCTGACCAAGTCTGCGCACTTCATTCCTATGTGTACTACTTATTCTTTGGAGTGGTTGGCGGATATCCGGGAGATTGTCCGTCTGCATGGTATTCTAGTTTCCATCATTTCATATAGAGGTACTCAGTTGACATCATGATTTTGGAGGGCCGTACAGCATGAGTTAGGTACTCGTGTGGAGTTGAGCACAACATCTCACCCCTAGACGGACGGACAATCCAAGCGCACCATTCAGATTCTTGAGGATATGCTCCGTACGTGTGTGATGGAGTTTGGAGGGTCTTGGGATCAATTCTTGCCACTGGTGGAGTTTGCCTACAACAACAGCTATCAGTCCAGCATTCAGATGGCAATGTATGAGGTTTTGTATGGTAGGCGGTGTAGATCCCTGGTGGGGTGGTTTGAGCCAGGTGAGGCTAGATTATTGGGCACAGACTTGGTTTAGGATGCTTTGGAGAAGGTTAAGGTGATTCAGGAGAGACTCCGTACAACCCAGTCCGAACAGAAGAGTTATGCGGACCAGAAGGTTCGTGATGTTTCCTATATGGTTGGAGAGCGGGTCTTGCTTCGGGTTTTTTCTATGAAGGGCGTTATGAGATTTGGGAAGTAAGGGAAGTTGAGTTCGAGGTTTATTGGTCCTTTTGAGATATTGAGACGTGTTGGGGAGGTTGCTTATAAGCTTGCCTTACCTCCCAGCTTGGCAGGAGTTTATCCGGTATTTCATGTTTTGATGCTCCGAAAGTATAACAGCGATCCGTCACACGTGGTGGATTTCATTTCAGTCCAGTTGGACAAGGATCTATCCTATGTTAAGGAGCCGGTGGCAATATTGGACAGCCAGGTTCGAAAGCTGAGGTCAAAAAACATTGCATCAGTGAAGGTTCGGTGGTGGGGTCTGCCGGTCGAGGAGGCGACTTGGGAGACCGAGCTGGATATGCTCAGCCGTTACCCTCGTATTTTCACTACTTCACGTATGTCTCTATGCTCGTTCAAGGACGAACGAATGTTTAAATAGGGGGAGGATGTAACGATCCGGCCGGTCCTTTTAAGAATTAACGCCTCGATCCCCTATAAACTGCATTCCTCGTGTTTGTTTCTATTATTGTAAATTTTTGGAAGGGTTCGTTTTGAATTTCGGAGTGTTTGGGGACACTTAGTTCCTAAATAAGAGTTTAAGCTTTAGAATTTGGATCGTAGTTGGAACAGGGTGAAGATGGACTCGGAATGGAATTCTGTTGGTTCCCTTAGCTCCGTTGGGTGATTTCAGGCTTAGAGGCGTGTTCGGATTGTATTTTGGAGGTCCGTAGCTTAATTAGGCTTAAAATGCCAAAAGTTGAATTTTTGAAGTTTCAGGTTCGGTAGTGAGATTTTGATATCGGGGTCGGAATGGAGTTCTGAAAGTCGTAGTAGATCCATTATGTCATTTGGGATGTGTGTCCAAAATTTCAAGTTATTCGTATGTGGTTTGATAGACTTTTTGATCGAAAGCGGAATTCGGAAGTCTTTAGAGTTTTTAGGCTTGAATCCATGGTTGATTCGATGTTTCGATGTTGTTTTAGTTGTTTTGAGGATTGGTACAAGTTTGGAAGCTGGTATATGACTTGCTCGTTCCTTTGGTTGAGGTCTCGGGGGCCTCGGGGTGATTTCGGGTCGTTAACGGGTTGATTTTGAGTTGAGTTTGGCAGTTGAAGGAGTTCTGTTAATGTCATAACCGCACATGCGGCTAGGGGACCGCAGGTGCGGGCACGTAGAAGTGAATAGGAAGCCGCAGATGCGGCCAAGAGAGGGGCAGGCTGGGATCACAGAAGTGAGGTCCTGGTCTCTCCTGCGATTGCGCAGGTGCGCTTGCGAGTCCGCAGGTGCGACTATTTAACCACAGGTGCAGTTTTGCTGGGGCAGAAACTATAAATTTCACCCTTCATGATTTTTGAACATTTCTCTCAATTTTACATTCGAGGTGAAGCTTTAGAGGGCATTTTCAAGGAAGATTTTCAGAGAGATTCATTGAGGTAAGGTATTTGGTCCTTAAGCTCATTATTATGTTGATTTTTATCATTGTGAGCATGAAATTTGAAGGAAAATCAGTGGTAAATTGGGGGTTAGGGCTTGGGTAATTGGAGAGCTTTGAGTGGTGATTTGAGGGACCATTTGAGGTTCGATTTTGGTACTTTTTGTATGACTGAACTCGTAAGAGTGTGAGGATTCCGAATTTATAAATTTTACCCGATTCCGAGATGTGGGCCCGGGGGCGTTTTGGTCATTTTTTCTAATTTCGCGTATTAGCTAAGAATTAATTAGTTGAATTAGTTACTTGAAGTTATTTTTATATTATGCAATTACTTTAAATATATTTGGTCCATTTGGAGTCGGATACTCGTGGCAAGAACGTGGTTTCGAGTTGATTGAGCTGGTTCGAGGTAAGTGGCTTGCCTAACCTTGTGTGAGGGAACTCCCCTTAGGATTTGCTATTGTTGATATTTGAAATACCTTGTACGTGAGGTGACGAGTGCGTACCTGTGCTAGTTGTTGAAAATCCTGTTTTCATTAAGTAACTGTAACTGTGTTTTCTTTCCCTATTTGTACTACTTTTAATTTTAGCCCACTGTTAGCTTAGGGAAGCACGTCTAATTGACTTAATTGCCTTACTTTCTCAAGCTGCTTTAATTGAATTATGTGCACCATGCTAGGTTAGAAATACCTGTTTTACCTTGGTACGAAATTTGTATTGAATTGAATATTCTTTGTGTTGCTGATGTGTGTTTACTTTGGGACTACGGGACGGTATCCCGGGATATCCCCCTGCATGTTTACTTTAGTACTACGGATTTGTATTCCGGTAGATACCCTGCACATTTATATTGGAACTATGGGATTGCACCAGGTAGATTCCCCTAGTACTGAGTATTTACATTTGGGACTAAGGATTGGGATTTCGGTAGATCCCCGCGCACTAGGAGTTGGACTACGGGACGACACCCGGGAGATCCACTGGATATTTACATTTGGGGATACATGACGGTATCCTGGGAGATCCTCGGTTGCTATTGTTGTGTGGAGTTATATTCTCTCTATGTTGTCCCTCTCTGCTGTAGTTGTAGTTATTCTTATTACCCCGTGTTACTTCATACTGTTAGCACTTAATTATGCTGTCATATTCTATATTGCTTTACCTTGTTTTTCATTTATAATCAGTAAGGCCCTGACTTTCTTTGTCACTACCCAACCGAGGTTAGGCTTGGCACTTATTGACTACCATTGTGTGTACTCATGCCCTTTCTGCGCATGTTTTTCATGTGCAGATCTAGATTCTTTGGCTCAGCCCTATCATCCTTGAGGCGAGGCAATTCTCCTGAGACTTTGAGATATATCTGCTGCATCCGCAGACCGAGGAGTCCCTTTCCATTCTCTCTAGTAGTTGTAGCCCTTCTGTATTCACTTTGATTTAGATATTCTGGAGTTATAACACTCTGTAATATCCTTAGCTTGTGATTTCATGAGATTTCGGGTTTTGGGAGTTATTTAAGTTTGAGAGTTTTTATTATATATACCGAGCGACATCTTAAACGTTCTATTTATGTTTATTCTGCAGTTTTTACTTGGTTTTATCTTTCGTTTTCTTTTTTCGCAAATTGTTAGGCTACCTAGTCGTAGAGACTAGGTGCCGTTAGGTCAGTTCACAGAGGGCGAACTGGGGTCATGATAATAGGGCCCGCACTCCGGACCCGACAAAACTCATAAATTCTGAACATCCATTCCGCTACGAGTCTACTATACTAATTTCATCCAATTCCGACCTCAAATCGGACTTCAAATCATCAATTTATGTTTTTGCTAAAATTCTCATTTCTTCAACTTGATTCATCAAACAATCGCTAAATTCATTGTTGGAATCATGAAATATAAATAAATCCGAGTGAAAAATACTTACCCAACCAAAATAGTGAAAATTCCTTCTAAAATCGCCCAAATCCGAGCTCTAAAACCTTGTGAGAAAAACGTGACAAAATTTCGGAATGAGTAAAAAAAGCAGTTATTATAGCTCGAATCAGATCTTAGATAACCCCCGAAACTTACATTTGAGTGTCTGAATCACACTTAAATACTTCATATTACTTCTAAATTTTGCACACAAGTTCAATTGAACTATATGGGCCTATCCAAAGTCTCAAAACACCAATTGGTGTCCAATAACATCAAAGTCAACTCTTGGTCAAACTTATGAACTCTTAAGATCTTCAAATTGTCAACTTTCGACAAATAGTGCCAAATCTTTCTAGGAACCTCAAATACGAATCTGAACATATGTACAAGTCCAAAATCATCATACGAACCTATTAGAACCATAAAAACTTGATTCCGAGTCAGTTTACCAAAAAGTCAAACCTTGGTCAACTCTTCCAACTTAAAGCTTCCAAATCGAGAGTCATTCTTCCAAATCAATCCCGAACCACTCAAAAACTAAAATCGACCATACACACAATTTATAATACATCACATGAAGCTACTCAAAGTATCAAACAACCAAATGGAACACTAGAGCTCAAAACAACCGATCGGGTCGTTATAGATATGTGGCACATCGAAGTGATTCTTGTTGTTATTTTGTGTTGGAACAGTTGGTGTCTTCTTGTATGTGTCATGAATTTTACTTGATTCGATGTGTTGTTTTAATGTGCTAATTTGTGCCTTCATTTTTACGTGGTGAATTGGTTGTTAAGATGGATTTACTTACGTGGAGTCAATATCTCATATTCTGTTGAGTTGCTGGTAACATACTGGATTTAAATAAAGAAATTGTTATCATGCTTTACTTTATTTGACTCTTGAAATAAACTCATTATTTTATTTGATTCTTTCCTTCACTTAAATTGTTATCATGCTTTACTTTATTTGATTCTCAAAATAAACTTATTATCTCATTTGATATTTTACTAATTGATATCATGCTTAACTTCATTTAATTGAAAGGGGTACGATATACGTTGTGGAATAAGGTCCTTGCCGCGCTAAAGTGCTTGATAATGTGGGCATGAGGTGCCATGTGTGTAAGAGTTGTGATATATGACTTATGATTTGTGGTTATGAGGTGTGGTACCTCGAGGCGATTCTTGTTGTAAATTCGGTGTTGGAATGACTTGATTATTTGAACTTTT
This sequence comes from Nicotiana tabacum, assembly GCF_000715075.1. Taxonomy (NCBI): domain Eukaryota; kingdom Viridiplantae; phylum Streptophyta; class Magnoliopsida; order Solanales; family Solanaceae; genus Nicotiana; species Nicotiana tabacum. Next base: position 57,441,284 of record NC_134097.1, read on the forward strand.
TATTTGCTTTCATTAATTTAGCTTACTTGTAATTACTGTATTTTTATTATTTTATTGTTTATCACATGTTTACTCTTGTTGCTATTTATTGTCTTTACTTTCTGTTGTTAGCTTTATATTAACATTCTGCACAGGATTTCATGTCTAGTGAGTGTCTTGACTTGTACTTCATCACTACTCCACAGAGGTTAGTCTTGATACTTACTAGGTGCCGTTATGGTGTACTCATATTATGCTTCTGCACATTTTTGTGCAGACCCAAGTGCTTCAGATCTTGTTGGTTTTGAGAGTAGTACTTGTGCGGTTGGAGACTTAAATGTATACCTGCTATTCTAGACCTCAGAGTCACCCTCTTACTTCATTTGAGCTACTGCATATTGTAAGCCAAAACAATATTGTATTAATGAATATCTCATATGCTCCCTGTAGAGCTTATGACTCTATACTACCGATGTGATTCTTCAAGTTAACAAAGAACCAACCGACCAGGATCAAGATCTTGAAACGAAAACGTGGTTTATGGGCTGATTTCAAGAAACAACGTATTTCAAGTTTAGGACTCGGAATATGATGATTCAAAAACGAGGTGAAAAATGACAAACTGAACTATAAGAAAGACTATTTACTCGTTCAAAATAAGTAAATATTGATGTTGCACTAGTCCAATGAAAGTTATGATTCTATGATATCAAAATAACGAATTTAGATCAAGAAATGTGTTATTGAAAGATCAACAACTAAATAAGTTCCTAAAGTCACCACTTTAAATCAATTAACGTGATAAAGAAACACCACACGCAATTGAAAATAAGATAAAGACTATCACCACCTTGACTGGAACAAAAAACAAGGATAAAGAAGACAAAATAGAGAAAAACACTCTATTGTAAAACTAAGGCAAGCCTCAAAAACATAAATTCTATTCTACAAGGCAAGAGAATCCTTTATATAGGCCTAGAGTCTCTTCTTTGATGACTACAATTCCTATTCTAATAAGGAAATAAAATAACTAAAGACAAGGAAAGTAAAATCCCCATTCTACAAGGAAAAGAAACTAGAATCCTACCAAAAGGAAAATCCTTATTCTAAAAGGAATAGAATAAATCCTATTTTAAGAAGGAAAGAATCTTGGCTTCTTGATATCAATTTTGAGCTTCTTGGACTTCTTGCGCTTTTTGAATATAAGTCCATATGTTTGGAATTGAGCTCTAAAACATTATCTTGGCCAAATTTAATAAACTTTAACATAGATTGTTCTTTTACATTATTCTCTCCTAGGTGAGAAAGACTCGTCCTCGAGTCTAAAGGCTCCACAAATGGCACAAGATTGGTAATTTCCATGATTTTATTGAACTCATATTTACCAGGATCTAAGTTGCATTTTTCTAACTTGTCAAAGAGCTTCATCTTATTGTCACAAATCTTAGCATGTGGCCGAACTAAATTCCACTTTCTCAATAGTAACTTTGTACCAATATTACTGCAATAAATCCTTTTGAATAGATTTTCAAAAACTAATCCACAATCATAAGTTATTTTCTTTTTATCTTCAGGAATCTTGAACTTCTCCTGATCAATGTGGTGCTTATGGTATATGGCCAAAAAGTCAATTTAGTGCCACAAAAACCCTTAGAAGAATCAAATTCAATTACCTTTGGATCGATTTTGAAAATCAAAGTATATCTTCTTGAGAATTCATCAACAACAACGTTCTCATATTTAACTAGATCATATCCATTGATGTAATTTGAATTGAGATCTCTTGTTCCAACATATTCTTCAAAATATTCATCCTTTGGGGGCAAGGAAAAAACTGGAACAAAATATGAACTCAAACTCTCCATTATGGACTCCTTTTTAAGCAACCCTTCCTCTTGTGTTTGCAAAATTTCATGGATTTCTGGATTAATGCAATATCCTGCCTCGTTTGGAAGGATATAATCAACAATCAAATTAATATTATGTTGAGCATCTCTATTAGGTGAAAAGCTAATCTCACATATGGGATGCTCCAACGGATCATGCTCCTTCTCCTTGATTGTACCAATGCTCAAAGGTTTTTCTCTATTGATTGGATAAATTATTTGTAATTTGGTCAGAAAAGAATCATCATTAAGCTTCAGATTTTTAGCAATTTTTTCTGGATTTAATGGTACTAAAATAATCTTACGTTCATCATTTGTAAAAGAATAGGTATTAAGGTATTCATCATATTTAGTACACTTATCAAACACCTATGGTCTTCCAAGTAATAAGTGACAAGCATACATCTTCACTACATCACACCAAATCTGGTCTTGATAGATCTTACCAATAGAAAAAAATACTAGGCATTGACGAGTTACCACTAAAACATCATCATCGTCGACTTAGATGTTGTAAGGATATGGATGAAATTTAGTTGACAAACCAAGTTTAATAACCATCTCTTCAGAAACGATATTTATGTGACTCATACGATTAACTATTAACGAACAAACTTTTCTATGGGAGGTACATCTAGTGGGAAAAAAAGATTCATGTTGTCTTGTTTCTTCATCTTCTTGAACCCAAAAACCTTTTCTTTCTTGCATATTAGGTTCACCTCCTGCTACTCTGATACCAAATTGATGTGATTCTTCGAGTTAACAAAGAACCAACCGACCAGGATCAAGATCTTGAAACGAAAATGTGGTTTATGGGATGATTTCAAGAAACAACGTATTTCAAGTTTTAGGACTCGGATTCTAATGATTCAAAAGTGAGGTGAAAGATCATCATTTGAACTACAAGAAAAACTATTTACTCGTTCAAAATAAGTAGATATTGATGATGCACTAGTTCAATGAAAGTTATGATTCTATGATATCAAAAGAAGGAATTTAGATCAAGAAACGTGTTCTTAAAAGATCAAGAACTAAATAAGTTCCTAAAGTCACAACTTGAAATCAATTAACATTATAAAGAAATACCACACACAATTGAAATGTAACAACCCATATCTACACGCGTTAGTTCATGCCATATATTAGTTAACATAAATCCAAGAAGGAATTACCTTTGATATGATAAGATGTTAATCCTATTGGTCTTAAGTGATACAAGGGTGTATAAGGGTGATTAACAAGTATTAGAAGTTAAACGAATCAAGGATGTTGTAACTCGTATTTTCAGGTAAACCTAGAGGTTCTTAATACACTCAATAGGTAATGTATAAAGGTATTTGAATCATATAATATCCGTATCATAAGTCTTGAAGTCAAATGAGTTATGAAACAAAAGTCGACAAACATTGTCGCTACTTAGGTTCATAATTTTACTTAAACATTAGGTCAAATATTTCTAAGCTTTTCTCCCAATTTACAAGGAATTACGGGGTGATCTACCCACCAAATTAAAGATCTATGAGTATATTTTTCAACGCATTAAAATGTTTGTCAATACGATCTCGAAGTATAGAGATATTTGTATTTTCGCAGGTCTGCGCAGATTGGTAGGTGACAAGTAGGTGCATCACCTACTTGCCAAAATGAGAGGACAAAAGTAAAAGTCCCAAAGTCAGCCAAGAGAGGAATTTTAAGGGATTATAAACTCAGTTATTTCACCCTTATTTCAGACCTTCAAAACCAAATTAAACCCCTGCAACTCCTCCCCAAAAATTCCACACAAACCCTAATCGATTTTCCCTCTCTTTCAAGTTCTAATTGAAGATAAAACCTAGAGTTTGAAGAACCAAGGGAAGGGCTGAGTTATACAACAAGTAAGGTAAGTTACTTCCCTCTTTTATACATTTTTTTCTGCTTTGAATTCATGGTAATTCGTTCTATACATGTAAGAACTCACGGGACGGTGATCGGAAGCCGTGAGTTCGAGTTATTCACTTGTAGCGGACTATTTTGTGGATTGTTTTGTGTTGCTGTTGGGCTGCGTGGTTTACTACTATTTTGTGGCGTTTTGGAGGTGGAATGGGGTGGAGAAACACCATGTATATGTAGGGTTGTGGTCTGATAGTTCTTCGTAACATTTTCGGGTCGTTTGACACGACTACGGTGGCCGTCGTATGTATGAAGTGATTAGGTTGTGCGTGGACTATTTTGGGAGGCTCAATATGATTATTATTGATGTTGTTTGGGCTGTTTGGTGATTGTTTTGAATGGTGTGAAGTCATATATATAGGGGAGGTGCTGTCCGTTTCATCGTAAAATAGGTTGTGGTCGATACATAATAGTTATGACGCTTAAATGATAATGATAGTATCGTTTCTCTTATTGTAGACTAAGGAGTTTTGACAATTGCATAGCTTGAGATTGGGGCAGTATATACAAGGTATGTGAGGCTATCCCTTTCCTTCTTTTGCACGACTCCGATTGTACATAATGTAATGAACGAGCTTCCAAAGATACTCTACTCTTAGAAGCTAGCAGTACTTACATTGTTTTCCCTCTTATGGAACGATTGATGTTAATGTTGCTTCTCTTATTCTTATGTTATCAATGTTGTTGGTACTTCCTAATTCTTATAAGGTTCATAGTGAAGAGTTAGTCCTAATAATGTGTACAGAGGATACCGACCTTACGTCACTCCGAAAGGTTTAGAATGTGATTCCATGAGTCGAGAATGCATTATATATATGTATCTATTTTACTCTACCGAGCCACGCTATAGTCGGCTGGGTACGACACCTATTGTGCAACCACTGATCAGTTGGGTTTTATCGAGCTCCATGTGGCCGGGTACGATACTACCGAGCCTTATGATGGCCGGGTACGTTTTTTTTACCGAGCCTATTACGGTCGGGTACGATATGATGATGATGATGCCCACAAAGGCGTATGATTTAAAAGTTTATGTATTTATATATATGTATCATGCATTTCATGTCAGTAGCCCTCAGAGGTACTCAGATGTTACAGGTTGTATATTCTCTATCCCTCCTTACATTACTGTTCGTATTTATGGTTCCCTGCCTTACATACTCAGTACTTTATTCGTACTAACGTCCTTTTGTTTGTGGGAGCTGCATGTTGTGCTGCAGGCCCTGATAGACAGGCAGGTGCAGCTCCCCCACCACAGTAGGTTGTCTAGTTCAGCAGTTATTGGCGAGATCCCTTCTCTGGACTTGTCGTGGTCTTGGTATGCATTTTTGTTATAGGCATTATGGGTATGTTGGGGCCCTGTTCCGGCTATGTTGCAGCACTTATGTTCATTTAGAGGCTCATAGACAGGTGTCGACTCATGTATAGTTTGGTATGCCTTGTCGGCTGGTTTTTGTTGTATAGTCTTTCATGGTAGCGTGGTAGCTCGTACCTTATATGTAGTTTCTTGATTGTCTGGTCATCCCATTTTATGTATGTTCATGCCATCATATTTTATTGTTGGTTGTCCATGAACCATGTCTACCATTTATATTTATCTCGTCAACCCTAAACGATAATAAAAAAGGTTAGATAAAATGTACGTTGGTGCTCGGCAAGTATGGTCGGGTGCTAGTCATGGCCCTCCAGTTTGGGTCGTGACATGAAAACAAGATAAAGACTATCACAACCTTGCTTGGAACCAAAAACAATGATAAAGAAGACAAAATAGAGAAAAATACTCTATTGTAAAACGAGAGCAAGCTTCAAAAACGTGAATTCTATTCTACAAGGTAAGAGAACCCTTTATATAGGCCTAGAGTCTCTTCTTTGATAACTATAATTCCTATTCTAATAAGGAAATAAAATAACTGAAGACAAGAAAAGTAAAATCCATATTCTACAAGGAAAAGAACCTAGAATCCTACCAAAAGGAAAATCCTTATTCTAAAAGGAATAGAATAAATCCTATTTTAAGAAGGAAATATCTTGGCTTCTTGATATCAATCTTGAGCTTCTTGGACTTCTTGCGCTTCTCGAAAATAAGTCCATACGTTTCGACTTGAGATCTAAAACATTATCTTGGCCAAATTTAATAAACTTTAACGTAGATTGTTCTTTTACATCAACTACAACCTTTTGGGATTGTGAAAGTTGTATCGTGATATTGGCTATGTTTTTGGCTATTTTTTCAATTTTTAATAATATTAAGTTATTATATCCTTTCTGATGTTGTTGTGTGATAGGCTTGCCTAGTCACAGAGACTAGGTGCCACTACGATCCTTATGGTAGGATTTTGGGATTGTGACATGGTTTCTCAGTAGGTTGCACAACTTTTTGATAGGTGTACCCTCTTCTCAGCTAACTCGGTGATCCCTACTCCATATCAGGGCCTTTATTTATATTGACTCTGTTTATCATTTTGTGGTATAGCTGGGGCCTTATCACCGACAAGTTCCATTCTACTCTCATGTTTACTTAGAGGTTCCGTAGATGTACTGCGTGTTCTATTAGTATGAAGGGAACTCTAAAATGCTATTTTGGTCACTTTCTAAGAATTTGTAATAATTTTTATCATCCACCACATGAAATTTCTTTGATTAATGTAAATTTGGTGTTGTACATTTTATTCCCTTGATTGGCTATCTTTTGTCGTTTATTCTTTAATCATTCATGGGCAAGGTTGGGAACTTGGTATCAAGTAGTCTTGCTTGGCTGGGATATTTCGGTTAAGGGCCGGTCCGCTCCCCTAGCTTGGTGCATGACAAGCTTTGTATTAGAGCCTAAGCTTTTAAATTATCCTAGGATGTCTCGGAGTCGTGTCTAGTAGAGTCCTTATTATCGGTGTAAAGTTGACCACATCTATAATTAGGAGGCTACTTGGGCATTTAGGAACGTCACCCTTCATTGATATTCTAGATCGTGCGATAGAGCTTTATTATAAGACTGTCCTTTTAACCCGTGCGTTGTTCTAATTTTCAATACATGGCATCTAGGAAGAAGGAGAAGAGTGGCCAAAGGGTCAATGCCACCCAACCAGTTGCAGTTAACGAAATATTTGATGTTGCGATTGATCACCCAAGAGGTAAAGACATTCGCCCAACTGCAACACCTCCAGATTCTACAACTCCTATTGAGAATGTACAGATTCCTCCTCCAACTGATATTCAAGTTCCACCCCCAGCCTCAACCTCCAATCCTAGTGCTTCTGATGAGGACCTTAGGGGAGCCATCCAATTGTCGACTCAGATAGTGTCTTCCCAGGCCCAGAGACTGAATGCTACATCTATTTCTTCTAGTCACCAAGGAGATTAAGCTAGTTCTAGGGTGAAAAAATTCCTTAAGTTGGATCCTCTGGTGTTCACGGGTACTAAGTCCAAGGAGGACCCACCGGAATTAATCGATGAGATGCACAAGAATCTTCATGTGATGCGTGCCACTGATACAGAAGTAGTGGAATTGGACACTTTGCGGATGCTTTCATGTATCATTTCTTTCCTGCCGAGACTAGGGCAGCCCCTGCCCCCAAGTTTGAGAACTTGAAGAATGTAGTATGAGTGTGTGGGAATACCATTTGAAATTTGCGAATCATTCCAAGTATTTGGTTTATATGCTTCCCAATATAGAGGCTAGGGTGCGCGGTTTGTGTAAGGCCATTGCCCTTTGGTTATCAACGAGGCCACTACAACTGCCTTAAATTCCGATATGAACTATGGGAAGATGGTGAATTTTTCAAGCCACAAAGACCCGAAAAATGAAGAATATAATGGAGCGAAATGGTAACAAGAAGACCAATCCGCAGGCAACTTTAGTGGTTCATTCAGTGATGGTAGTGGTGGAAAGGCGATGTTCAGGGGAGGGTGATCTTGACTGACACAGTCTTTTGCTCAGTCTTCAACCAGTGCACTGCCATCAGAGTCCAATCACTAGAGTTGGAGTCATTTCACGCTTAGTCAAGGCAATAGAGGATCTTATCAGCAGGTTCAATCAGGCAGAGATTTCAACCGTAGCAGAGGTCCTCCTGCCTAGGTGTGGGAAGATGCACTCGGGAGTCTGCCTCATGGACCTTCCCATATGCTACGGGTGTGGTCTTTGGGGCCATATTTAGAGATATTTCCCTTCGCTCCGTCAGAATATTGGTAAAGGTATGGTGCAGCCAACCAATTCAGCAACTACTACTTCTGTAGCACCTCCTCCGACTTGAGGTAATCGAGTACCCGTAAGGCATGGTGTAGCTAGGGGTGGTGCACAGAGTTTGGGAGGACCTAGTAGGTTCTATGCTTTGAGGGGCTGCCAGAGTTCAAAGGCTTCTCCAGATGTCGTCACAAGTATATTGATTGTCCAATATCATGATGTGTATGCTCTTATAGATCCTGGTTCCACCGTGTCATATGTCACTCCTTATGTAGCAATAAAACTCAGGATAGAACCGTAATAGCTTCGTGAGGCGTGCTTTGTATCTACTCCAGTTAGTGAGTCTATTGTGGCCACAAAGGTATATATGGATTGTGCTATCATGAGTTGGGGTCGAGACACCATAGCCAATCTCATTAAATTGGGATGGTGGAGTTTGATGTGATAATATGGATGGACTGGCTATACTCATGTTTTTTCCATGCTTGATTGCCAAACCAAAACTGTTAGGTTTGAGTTTCCATGTGAGCCAATCATTGAGTGGAAGAGGGATGATATTGTGCCAAATGATAGGTTTATTTCTTACCTTAAGACTGCGGAGATGATCAACAAGGGATGTATCTACCATCTGGTTTGAGTTACAGACACTAAGTCTAAGGCACCGACACTTGAGTCTGTGTCAGTTATGAATGAATTTCTGGAGGTCTTTCTAGATGAGCTTCTTGGAATCCCACCAGACAAGGATATTTACTTTAGGATCGATGTGTTGTCGGACATGCAACCTATATCAATTCTACCTTACAGAATAGCTCCGGTAGAATTGAAGAAACTGAAGAAGCAATTGAAGGATCTGCTAAAGAAAGGTTTCATCTGACCGAGTGTGTTGCCTTGGGGAGCACCAGTTCTCTTCGCAAAATAGGGTGAGTCATCACTCGTAGTTGAAGTCAAGGAGAAACAATATGATGATTCGTTATTGGTGCAATTGAAAGAGGGGGTTCATAAACACAAGACCATGGCCTTTTTGCTTGGCACAAACGATGGTACGCTAAGGTACCAAGGACGATTGTGTGTTTCGAATATGGATGGTTCTGAGAAAGGATTAGTGGTGTTCAAAACCGAACCAAAATCAAAAGCCGAACAACAAAAGTGGCTTAATGGCTTATTGGTATCAGCTTATCGGTTTAACCGATGGGGAACTGTAATGACCCAGCCGGTCATTTTATGAATTTCAATGCCGTTTTCCCCATTTCTGCTTCTTTATGTGTTGTTCAGTTGTATTATGTGGTATTGGGTTGGTTGGTTTGGGTTCGGAGTGGTTTTGGAGAGGTATGAGACACTTAGTCTTTTGAGTAAGCTTAAGTTAGAAAAGTCAACCGGATGTTGACTTATGTGTAGAAGCTCTCGGATGTGAATTTTGATGGTTCAGATAGCTTCGTTAGGTGATTTTGGGCTTAGGAGCATGTTCAGAATGTGGTTTGGAGGTCCGTGGTAGATTTAGGTGTGAATTGGCAAAATTGGAAATTTGGCGTTCTCCGATCGGCAGTGGAAATCTTGATATCTGGTTCGGAACAGAATTCTGGGAATTGGAGTAGGTCCATTGTATCATTTGTGATGTGTGTGCAAAATTTTAGGTCATTCGGAGTTGATTTGATAGGTTTCGGAGTCATTTGTGGAATTTGAAAGTTTCTAAGTTCTTAGGCTTGAATCCAAGGTCGATTTGGTGGTTCGATGTTGTTTTGAGTGTTCCGAAGATTTGAATAAGTTTGAATAGTGGTATATGACTTGGTGGTATTTTTGGTGGAGGCCCCGAGGGCCTCGGGATGAATTCGGATGGCTAACAAATGGATTTGGAATTTGGTTAAGCAGCTGAACTTTGCTGCTTCTGTCATTTCCACACCTGTGGATTGGGGACCGTAGGTGCGAGCCTCGTAGAAGCAAGATTGTACCGCATATGTGGAGGGTTGAGGAGCTGAAGAAACACCGCATGTGTGCACATGAACTGCACCTGTGAAACTGCAGGAGCGGCAAGCAGACTGCAGAAGCGAGAATCCCAGGGTTAAGTGAAAACCGCACCTGCGAAGTTTTTTTCGTAGGTGCGGCATCACAGAAGTGACTCTAAGACTGCAGATGCAGAAATTACTACTCAGGAATTATAAAAAGATCTTCTTCGCAAATTACACTAAGCTTCCCTATTTTTTAAGACGGGAGCTGAGCTTGGGCAGTGATTTCTCAAGAGGAATCAAGGGTTATCAGTTGGGTAAGCTACTTAAGCTTTATTACTTGAGTTTATGACCATTTTTCCATTCTTTAATCATGATATTAGAGGAAATTAGGGAAGAAACTTGGGAGATTAGGGCTTGAAATTGGAGAGTTTTAAATTGGGGATTTGAGGGATCATTTGAGGTCCGATTTTGATGATTTTGGTATGTATGGACTCAGGAGTGAAAGGAGTTTCTAGTGATGCAATTTTTATCGAATTCCGAGATGTGGGCCTGGGGGTTGGGTTTGGACAATTTCAGGATTTTTGAGTAAATTTGATAATTTTCGTATGGGTTTCATTCCTTTAGCATATATTGATGATAATATACTGATTTTGGTTAGATTCGGGGCATTTGGAGGCCAAATCGAGAGGTAAGGGCGTCACGGGCTAGAGTTTTGGCTTGGCTTGAGGTAAGTAACGCTTTCAAACTTGGTTTTGAGGGTTCGAAACCTCGAACTATGTGTTCTACGATAACTATTGAGGTGACGCAAATGCCAAGTGACAGGTGTGTGGGCGTTCACCGTGAGAATTGCGGCCTGGATCATTCCATGGCATAGCTTAGTCACTTTTCTTATCAATAGATGTGTTGTAATTATGTGATTAAGTTAATAAGCTGCAAATCATGCTAAATATCATGTTAAGGCTTCACGCCGATATTGTTGAGACCCGAGAGGTCATTTCTTGCTGTCATATCATTAGCTTCATTGATATTCTGTACTCAATCTTGTTCATGCATATTATATCTTGTCTCAGTCTCGATTATTGTTATTTGGCACATCATATCATTATTTCAGGCTAGCATCATGGCATTTTGAGCCCGTGTGTGTGTGTGACTAGAGAGTGATGATTAAGTGAGGCCGAGAGCCTAATATTGAGTGGCAGTATGGGATTGGGCTGCACGCCGCAGCGGGATATTGATTATGCCTTCGTTGTCTTGTTATAGCGCTTGGGCTGAAAGGAGCTCCTCCGGAGTCTTTACACCCCCAGTGAGCGTAGTTGATAATATTGAGGGATGGACTTCCCTGGACATGGATCTTGTCCGAAGTATTTATACCTGGAGATGGATCTCCTCCATAGGGCTGGAATTGCCTTCCTCCGTACTGGGTGGCTGCGGTCATGATGTGTATATATCTCGGGATGGATCTTCCCTGGGCCGAATGGCCATATGCAGTACCGAGTGGTTGAGGACTTGAGAGTGGAGGTACATGGTGCATTTTTCATGCCTTATCTGCATTGATAGATAGAGTTTTACTGAGCTTTATACTCCACACTGTTCAAATTGTATTTATTTATTATTGAGTTGAATATTTGAATTGCAAGCATGCCTACTTTACTGTACAATTTAATTATATTACATGTTGAGGTTTTGGTTCGTCACTACCTGTTAGTCTATAGTTTGGACTTATTACTTACTGGGTTGGTGTACTCATGTTACCCCCAGCACCTTGTGTGCAGATCCAGGTATCTCAGGGCATGGTAGCGGCTGTTGACTATTCCAGTCGTGGGCTTCACGGAGATAGCGAGGTAGCTGCCTGGTGATCACAGTTCTGCTTTTCTCCTTCTCTATCTTCCTATTAGTACATTGTTGTTATTTCAAGACTATATTATTTTTGTCTTGTTTTGAAACTATTGTAGCGTTGTGTTGGGCTTGTATTTTCCGCTTTGTTTAATTTTGACTTTATATCTTTATTCGATTTTCAGTTGAAAAAATGGTTTTACTTAAGTTTTAAATGAAATATGGATTATTTTGAAAATGAGTTGGGTGGCCTAGTTTCACGATAGGCGCCATCACGACCGGGTCAGTTTTGGGGTCATGACAGGAACAGATTGAAATTTTTTTTACGGCTTATCGATTTGGGGCGGATTATTCAATTTTGTTAACGGAAAATCTGTTAACCCTTTAAGAATATATATATATATATATATATATATATATATATATATATATATATATATATATATATATATATATATTAAATAATAAAAGTCCTTTCCACACTTAACGACTAATGACTCGACCAGTATAGTATTATTTTACCAAACCCTAACACTCGTAAGTCAGATTTCAATTCTCATGAGCAACAACAATTCACAACTCACAAGTCACAACCCAGCCGCCAGCCCTCTCGACCTCGAGGCTTGCCTGACCTGTCCCTCTTGCCGACTCGCCATCTCGCATTTCCCTCTCGCCATAGCCAGAGAAGGAAGCAGCAGATTGTAAGGTTACTAGTTTAGTATTCATATTCAAGCTTAAAAGCAATGCAAATCTGCACATCTTTAGATTTTTTTAGATTAGAATAGTTAGAAATATTAACTAGACCTTATGAATAACCTAAACAAAAAGAAAGTTAAAATTAAGGTGTTTTTGTAAGTGTTAATACATTTGGTAAGTTATTTGTTGGTGATGATAAAAGATAGAGCATTGTGGTTAGTAGTAGAACAAGATTGAGTTGTTAAAAATGAAGGCTATGGAGGATGTTGTGAGTTCCACAGATTTGAAAAACAAGATTGAGTTGTTAAAAATGAAGGTAGAAAAGGCTGGAAAGACAACAGATGCTGAGTTAGAGGCAAGAAACATGAGAAGCTGAAGGCAAGAAATAGGTTTGGAAGTGCTAAAGCAGTGTTGGCTTTTTGCTAGTATGTACTAATTATTAGTATCACGGTAACAATGTAACATGAAGGACCAAAATAGTCCTTTGTAATACAGATTGAACTAGGCCGATAAATCGCCCGATAATAGTTAAATCGATACCAATTCACCTGATATCTTATCAGGTGTCTAGCGGATTGATACATTTAAAAGCCGATAACCGATAAGCCGAACCATTAAGAGTAATAAGCGCCCGATCCACCCGATAAGCAGCCCTAGAAAGGATCATGACCGAGGCTCACAGTTCTAAGTATTCCATGAACCCAGGCTCTACGAAGATGTACCATGATATCAAGGAAGTCTACCAGTGGTTTGGCACAGAATATAGAGATTCCAATATAGCTATTGAGTGGAGACGTGAGGTACAGCTGCTCGGCGTCCGCAGCCCCTAAAGTCCCCTTCTTCTTTATCTTAACAGTGTACTTTCCTTCATGTAGCTTTACTTTTATTCAGACCTTTATTTGTACTATTCTAGTAGCTCGTGCACTTGTGACAGCAGATTTCGGGTTATATTAGATATTTCAGTTGTTATGGATTTCCGCACTTTACCTTAGATTTATTTCAGTTATTTCGGCATCTTTATTGCTATATGATTTGAACTGTTAAAAATGGATAAACTATTCTAACGCTGGCTTGCCTAGCAAGTCAAATGTTAGGTGCCATCACGGTACCGAGGGTGAGATTTTCGGGTTGTGACACCCTTACAGCCCAACCCTAATCATCCGCTTAACACTAGGAGTGTTCGTCGGTCGGTACGGTACGATATATTTTGTTTTGGTATTTTCGGTATTCAATTTCTTAAAATTTTATACCAATACCGTACCTAATTAAATTCGGTACGGTTCGATTGTTCTCTTTTCAGTTTGGTATATTCGGTTCGGTAACTTCGGTTTATTCGGTTTGAATACTAACTAGTTCATAGAACCATAGATTGTAATATTCTTAATTAAAGTACTCAAAAGTATAAAACTGAAAAGTTTGTTGACAAAAGTTTTGTCCAAAACCAGCAAATATCAACCTATAGAAAAAACTGTACAAAAAGGAATAAATTTGATCATTATAAATGTCTTTTTACTTGTTTAGAGTTAATTTATTAACTTAGAGAATAAAAGGAAAGTAAAATTTTAGATTTTTTATATTTATGTTATAATTGATAATATGTGGTATATGTAATATAATATATATTTCAGTACAGTATCGAATTTTGGTATTTCATTTTAAAATACCAAAATACAATAACTAATACTATTATTCTAAAACTTAAACCAAATACCATACGAATACCAAAATACCAAATACCAAATACCAAAATTTTCAGTATCGACACGATAATTCGGTATTTACCAAATTATGCACAACCCTACTTAACACTGATTGTTCTATTTCAAAATTGATAAAAAAAATTCTTGATTTTATTTTAGTTTGATAAACAGATATATTCCTATTTTATTTACATTGAACAAATAAAATAAAAATATTTTCTTAATTTCTGAATATATCAAGTTAAACTCGACAGATTTCTAGCTTAGTTTCTCTCAGCAATTCACCCACTATTAGAAGTTAGTACGATTCGCCCCAAAAATGAGTAATCATTAAATTTGAACGCGGTTTAAAGAAAACATGGGTTAATTCAATACGAATAATTAATAACAACAAGTAGATGAGTTAAAGACAAAATAAATAATCAAATTAATCGCAATGTAATGACCAAGCTTGATGTTAGATTGATCAGTAGAATTCGTCCTCGGTTGGAACCTCGATTCAAGCTCAGTCGCGAGTGAAGAAAAGAACAAATGAATAATGCCTTGAACAATTGCTAGAAGAAAAAAGTAAACTTTTATTGCATTGAGTTGCCTGTTACAATGTGCCAGAATAAAGAAAACCTTCCCCTTTATAAAGTAGGGGAATTTCAGTCCCAGTACAAGTCTAAAAAAGGTAGAAATCTTCTTTTCTGGTAAATGTTGATTGACAGTTGATATTGAACAGGATTCGTGTCGTAATATCCGGTTGAGAGAAAATATTATGGCTTCCTGCTCGTCATGCATAACCATTCACTGCGTCCCCCAAGGTCCAGGAGCTATGTTTGGCCTAAGCCCGTAATTTCATTGTGTCTGAACTTAGTTGTGTCGTTCATTCCTCTAAGGTTTTGATACGAGGAGCTCCTAGCTTTGACTATAATCATTTCGAGTCGTGCTTACCTTTTGTTCCTTCATCGGGAAGACAGAGAAATTTATCCCCTCCCCCTCCCCCCATTTTACCTGTATATAGATAGTCCTCTCGTTTCCTGGAGAGTAGTTTAACCGAAGCGATGGGAAGAGATAAATTTACCCCGGTTCCTTCTTCCGTACGCTACAGCCAAGTTGACGGGTCAGCGAAACGCCCCATCAACCGCATCGTTATGACTTTGAACATGTGTCATCCGTCGGTTGACCGTCCTCGAATGCGAAACGGCACGCATTGATTACCCTTTCTCTATAAAAGCATCAGCCCTTTTTCACTTTTTTACTTTTCGATTCTAGAGCTCTTTGACTTACCCTAGAATTCTTCACTTATGTCTAACCCCTTTCAAACCTTCATCCATTGTTTTCCAGATCTTTTTATTTGTACCTTCAAAAGTTCATACTCCTTCTTCAAAACTTTAAGTCAGACCTTCATACCTTCATCTCTATCTTCAAATCTTCATCCTCCTCTTCAAACCTTCATCTTTATCTTCAAACCTTCATATTTTCTAGAATCTGATGGCAAAAATATCCAAATTCGTACCACATCAGACCTCCCCTTAAACTTCCAACGTGACCATAGATGCCGAGGTGACCGTTCCTGAAGTGGCCCTGGAGCCCCCCTGGAAGAGCTTTGTCCCCGGGGGCTGTTCTATTGAAAACAACTTCAAAGTTGAGAAGCCCTCCAATCAACAGGACCGAAGAGAGGGATTTTGGAGGTACATATGCTCTGTTATTGATGACACACTCCTCATAGTTCGAGTGGACTGCAACTGGGAGGGAAAGGAAGCGGTCATCCCCGGGCCCAAGGAAGACATCACTACACATGTGGAGGGGTATCTTACCCCTTCACGCTCGCGTCGGTGGACCCTATAATTCTCAATTTCTACAAAAAGGTACGAGGTCTACCTTGGGCAAATTCACCCGTCCTTTTGGAGGATCCTAATCCTCTTCTGCCACTTTGTTAACAACACCGAAGCATCTCGGTTCACCCTCGACCACCTGCTTTGTCTCTACAGTCCCCAAGTCTTCCGAGGGGGTTGATCAAGCTCGTTTGTCTAGCAAGAAAAGCTCCATTCTCAAATATCGAGATCGGGGTTGGCAAGGGAGGTTTGTTCGGGTGAAAATCGAAAACTGCATTCCCCCTTAATTCTTACCATTCCCTGAAAAGTGGAACTCAACCCATAAGTTTTCTCCCTTCCTTGAGTACTTGGCACACCTTTTATTCTTTTTCTAATTGTATGTGTCCTTTGTTGTGCAACAGTCGCCCGAGTTCCCAATGGAGTCCCCCACTTCAAGTAGTGGATCGAGGGGATCTGCAAACAAATGTCTTAATTCGAGCGCGAATGGTGCAAGCTTTTAAAGTGATATTGGGAGGCCAGTTCCCATGGTGAGTCCTCCTCCCGTACAATTCCATTTTAATACTTAACTTCCATTTCTGCTGAGTCTTTTTCCCCTTCACAGGTTTGCCCAAGACCACTAAGCTTCAGCCATTGGATGAGGACGAGGCCCCGTCCTTGGTTGTTGAATGCTCCGCTTCGGGGCATCACGGAGTTGCTGCAAAGGAGGAGAAAAAGAAGAAAAAGAGGAAGTCCTCTGGCTCCCCGGACGCTGAGATCAAGAAGAAGAGGTAGTTGTCCGGGTTCGGAAAAGCAATAAAAAGAGTAGCAAAGGCAGGGTACCGGAGAGTTTTTAGCTAATATTGTCCCTTATCTTTGAAGGTAGGTCTATTTTGGTCCCTTAAATATAACCCTGAGCATATTTAGTCCCTTAAGTATATTAAAATGGAGCACATTTAGTCTCACTGACAGAATCTGTCCAAGATCAATTACGGGGTTGGTTTTGGCACTCACCGTCATTTTAATTTACTTATCGAAAATATTTTATAAACCAACACCCACTAATAGTACAAAGCTAATAAATTTAAGATTTTAACGTTGACACTTTTACTTTTAACAATTTCGGTTGAACTTTCCAAAAAAAAAATTTAAAATTTGAAAAAAAATAGAGTTGCCAAGATCACTTCTAGTCATACTATTGATGCAAACGAATAACCAGATTGTATTATCACTTTTAGTCCGCGCCAGAAATTATTTACATCTAATAGCCAAAAAAGTACATAAAATTGTATAAGTATTGTATATTAACATACAAAGTGTATATATATACAAAATAATATATAAATTTTATACATTTTTCGGCTATTATTTTTACAACGGCTATACAGTGTCATTTTCTCATTAAAAATTGACATAAAAGGGGATATTTTTAAGGTTAAAATTTTAGAAGACGTTATCTAAAAAAAGAGGAATTAAAGTGATAATTTGTGTTATCCGATAAAAGGAGAGGAAACATTTTGCTTCAGAGTAGAAGATTTGCTTCATGAATCAGAGTTGGTTAACACTTTTAATTTTTTAGCACATTCTGTCAGTGAAACTAAAAGTGCTCCACTTTAGCATACTTAAGGGACTAAATATGCTCAGGATTATATTTGAGGGACCAAAATAGACCTACCCTCAAAGATAAGGGATAATATTAGTCAAAAACTCGGTACCAGACCCTAATTCCCTCTTTCAGCTCAAGGATTACCCAGAGGATGATGATCTTGAGTTTATTGCTCATGGGTCAACCATCGACGAAGGAGAACAGGCGGTACCCGGGAAAGGTGGCCGAGAAGTCGATCCCCTTTTGGCTCGGGAGCCAGAAGGAGAATCAGAGGTCACAGCCTCCCAAGAATCCACCCACACTCAGAAGGAAGTAGTCGGTGTTATCGACATCATGGAGTCCCCATCTCACGAAAAGTCTATGTTCGACGAGGCTCAAGCCAGCAAAGAGAAATCAAATGAGACAGCACGGGGCGCGGACAAGGCCCTTAACATGTTTTTCAATGGAATGGACATGGGCACATTGGAGGATTACTCCAGGCTTGGTCACCTGGAGGTCCTAAAATAGAACGTGCCATCGGGAGCAGGCGAGCCGAGATCGAGCTCGAGCCCGAAGCTGGTGAGGCAATTCCCTACTCCGAGTGTGGATCCCGATCGTAAAAGATTGCTCGTGCTTACTATCCCGGCAGCTGCCCAGATATTGTCTGCTCCGATGGGAGTGGCCAGCTATCTTCACTGCCTGGTGATTGAGGATGCCCAGAAAATATGAACGAAGTAGGCACATCGAGCCTTTTCAATGAGGCACAACAAGCATTGAACCGGATAAGCTTCCTATTCCTTTTACCCTTTGCGAATCTTGCTTAGTTTCAGCATGTTCTAATGATCTTATCGTTTTTTTTTCAGGCTTCGGTGCTCCACCACGAAAGCTTCCTTCGGTCTCGAATGGAAGTCAGCCAGCTCGAGCTCGAGCTCTGATGTTCGGCCAAAAATACATATATTTATCCATTGTTGCCTTACATTCTAGTACTTTTAATCATCTTTTGAGTATTAGTTATATTGTTTTGTGCTTAATATTATATTTTAACTATGTAGGAATAAAGCGGTGTGAAGATGAAGAGATTTGGAGTAAAATTAAATAAAACATTGAAGAAAAAAAAGGAAAAAAAAGAGATGAGACAAAAAAGGAGGACATCATCATTATCCTAATGATTACATGCTAAATACACAACCAACACAAAGAAGTGAATTGAAGTGAAGGAAGGAATTAGAACGCGAAGATGTCACTGTTTTCAGCGCCAGGACCAGCGCCTAGCGTTGGCCTGGATGCTGTGTTGCGGGATTTTTCCTTCTTCATTCGGGACAAGGTTATTTCGGCCCAAGACCTCTCCAACTCGTATATAAGGGATTTTAAACCTAATTTGGGGGATATCTAACACACTTTGAAGGAGAATTCACGTGGGGCAACACACACCACGCTTGGAGGAGGCTTCTAACTAGTTTTTCTTCTCTTCTATTCTCTTCCTTTAATTTCATAGTTCATTAGTTCTAGAGTTTTTGGTGCTACATGAATGTTGTGGTTTGAAGCTTGAATTATTCTTATTGTTTTATCATATTAATTTATTTATTCAATCTTGCGCTTAATTATTTGATTGCTTGATCACCAATTGAATACTATCTACGAATCTAGGATTGAACTCGGGAGAGAAAATTCTAGATTGCATATAAGATTGAGTAGAGCAAGACCTTAACTCTGAGGGGGGGCAGATTTGTGGTTAGGATAGGAATATACCTAATCGCCTTGCTTGGTTACTATACGGGAATTATTAATATGTTCTTGTTAATCCTAATTCCATAGGAATATAGGCGTTAGGTTAGCTTGAATAAGCGAGTTGTACTTCGGGAGAAGGCTACAAGCAATATTAACTCTGTCATCCAATAAACCAGATAAATTAATTAGACGATTTAAGTGAAAAACTCAATGGGATTGTTAGCTAACTCATAGCTCTAGAATATTCACTCACATTGAATTCTTCTCTATAATTTGCCAACTTGTTTTCTTTAATCTCTTAGTTTGTTACGTTAGATTAGTTTTAGTTAAATATTCATACGTTAGGATTCGCTTGAATAGATTAATTGTTTGGTTTAATTTAGTTGATAGTTAATCACAAGTCCCTGTTGGTACGATATCTGAACTTACAATCCTATATTACTTGTCGACCACGTATACTTGCGTGTGCGTTTGGGAGCAACAAGCTCAAAGAGCAGATCCGGAAGAAGGACATGTATAGGGTCTCGGTGAACAACAAGACGAGGCCTCCTCCTGTAACTGTTTACCCCCAAAAAGAGTAACAATTAAATTTGTACGTGGTTTAAAGAATACATGGTTTAATTCAATATGAATAATTAAGAACAACAAGTAGATGAGTTAAAGACAAAATAAATGATCAAACCAATCACAATGTAATGTCCAAGATTGAACAGTAGAATTCGTCCTCGATTGGACCCTCGATTCAAGCTCGGTCGCGAGTGAAGAAAAGAACAAATGAATAATGCTACAAGAACTAGAAGACAAAAGTAAACTTTTATTGCTTTGAGTTGCCTGTTACAATGTGCCTGAATAAAGAAAACTTTCCCTTTATATAGTAGAGGAATTTCAGTCCTAGTACTAGTTTAAAAAAGGTAAAAATCTTCTTTTTCTGGTAAATGTTGATCGACAATTTATATTGAACCGGATTCGTGCTGTAATATCCGGTTGACGGCGAATATTATAGCTTTCTGCTCGTCATGCATAACCGTTAACCGCCTCTCCCGAGGTCCAGAAGCTATATTTGGCCCGGGCCCATCATTTCACTGTGTCTGATCTCAGTTACATTGTTAATTCCTCCTTGATTTCGATACGAGGAGCTCCTGGCTTCGATTATAATCACTCGAGATGTGCTTACTCTTTGTTCCTTTATCGGGAAAACCGGGGAAAGGTTTCCTCGATTTTACCCGTACACAAGTACAATGCATATTCATGTGTACGTGTTAAGTAGGAGTATTGCATTAGAAGAATAGAAAATATGCTAGTATCAGATAAGAACGTCAGACAATAAGAAAATAAAAAAATTCCAAGGAAGTAGCCAACCTTCAAATGTCTAAAGTCCAACGACGGATAGGAAAGATTTGGAAGCAAATAGTAACAGATAAGTACAGCCAGGTCACGACCTTTTAGTTTTTGAATCAAACTTTATATTTATCATTTTTTGGCAGTGGAAATTAGAAACCTTGATACATATCCTGTTAACTCCTACATTACGTGTTCAATCATCTCTCCTTCCTTCCCTGTTCATCAATCTTCAAAATTTCTATAAATCATTTCCTACCTCTCTCAGGATCCCAACTTTTCAAAATCGCATTGCAATTCAAACCTCGATTTTCCCTTCTATCAGATTCTCACCGTCACTTTATAATTTCCTCTTTACGATATTTTGAAATTACGCGGGAAGAGATTTATCTTGGTGTTTTCTGCAAATATGATTCAAAGGGCTGCATGCTTTCGCAGATTGTTTAAATCTTCAGCTTTGCCTTCAAAGGTCTGTCATTTGATCCAAGAAACCGATATTTTGTCTTTCTGTTTATTGGGTGTGTCAACAAAGTGTTAAATTTAAAGTAGATAAAAAAGAAAAGTTTCATATAAAGTGTTGAGACAGTTTTAACATTTTGATGCATTTTAAGAAAAAAACTATGGTCTTAACCCAAATCTAATATAATATAACACTATGTTAAAAGTGTCATTGGAGTGATTAGCTTTACTCGTTTCAGAGCCGTTGGACTTAGGTAGGTCAGAAAAAAATGAAAGATTCACATATTCATGTAAGAAAATGTGACCGCCAAAGGATGCGGTTTAGTGGATGGGTTGTTTTTTCCTTAACTAGAGGTCTCGAGTTGGAGCTCTGGGCATGGAAAAATCCTTGGTATGGAGCGCTTTACTCCTAATGGGGCCCTACGCGGCGCGAATCCGGATATAGTTGGGCTCCAATGCGGGTACCGAACACCGGACGGAAAATCAAAAAAAGTCAGAAAATGTGAACCTTATGTCCAATCAACTCATCAGAGACCTCTGCTTGTTGTTTGTAGGTTGAATTTAGATACTACACGGCTCAGGCGGCAACTTCTTTACGACCTTCTGTTTACAGGTACATTGCATTTCATATGGTCGGAAAATTATTCATACTTGTATTCGTATTGGAAATTTGGAGCCAAGATAGGCCTTTTCTAATATTGGGACTTGGTCACTTCTCACATTATCAGTGATGATGAGATTGCTGATGTCGATTGGGACAATCTTGGATTCGGCTTAATGCCAACTGATTATATGTATGTGACAAAAAGCACTGAAGATGGGCATTTCGAACGAGGCCAACTTAATCGCTATGAGAATATCCAATTGAGCCCCTCTGCTGGTGTCTTAAATTATGGACAAGTAATTCTTCAATCTGCTTTACCAACTATAATCGAGGTGTTTTTCAAATCTATTTTACAAAACTGTGTCACGAAATTCATTCAAACAGGGGCTGTTTGAAGGAACAAAAGCCTATAAAAGAGATAATGGACGCCTGTTTCTATTCCGTCCTCATCTGAATGCAATCAGAATACAGATTGGAGCTGAAAGAATGTGTATGCCCTGTCCTTCCACGGATCAATTTGTGGACGCTGTGAAACAAATTGCTCTAGCTAACAAGCGATGGGTAATCATTTTTTTAAATCATTCAGTCATATGTTTATTAATTAATTGCAAACAGCAAATTTTTTTGTATTGAACAAGAGCAGGTTCCTCCTCCTGGAAAAGGATCTCTATATATTAGGCCTCTGCTTTTTGGAAGTGGACCTGTACTCGGATTGGCTCCAGCACCTGAGTACACTTTCCTTGTTTATGCTTCCCCTGTGGGAAACTATTTCAAGGTTGACATTTTCTTTTTCTTTGATATCTCTGTACCTAATTGAAGAAAGAAAAAGGTCATTGCTCAAGCGCTAGGATCTTTTGAAACAGGAAGGAACA
The DNA here is from genome assembly GCF_000715075.1 of Nicotiana tabacum. Classification (NCBI taxonomy): domain Eukaryota; kingdom Viridiplantae; phylum Streptophyta; class Magnoliopsida; order Solanales; family Solanaceae; genus Nicotiana; species Nicotiana tabacum. The sequence goes on from NC_134097.1 coordinate 57,463,806, forward strand.
GCACCATTGAAGTTGATTGTCGAGGAAGATTTTCATCGTGCCTCACGTGGTGGAGCTGGTGGAGTCAAAAGCATTACTAACTATGCCCCTGTAAGCTGTCCATGTTCTTAATGGTTTCAAAGAAAATTTATTAGTACTAAATACTGTCTTCAGATTCCATGTAAGTAGACTAGAAAAAGTTCATTCCGGATTGTGCAGGTTTTACAAGCCATAAGGAATGCAAGGGGGAGAGGATTTTCTGATGTATTGTACCTTGATTCTGTAAATAAGAGATACATTGAAGAGGTCTCTTCCTGTAACATTTTCCTTGTGAAGGTAGTTTCATATTCCAACTTCTATTATACTGTTTTTCCAGACAATAGAAATCAACTTCTGATTCTTCCGTCCCGGGGAAGGGCCGGACCACAAGGCTCTATTGTACGCAGCCTTACCCTGCATTTTTGCAATAGGCTGTTTCTACCCGTGACTTCCTGGTCGTATGGCAACAACTTTACCAGTTATATAAAACTGATTTTAAATGTTTTAACCTACTTAGGGAAAAGTGATTTCAACCCCAGTAGCATTTGGAACCATTCTTGAAGGAGTGACAAGAAAAAGCATCATGGACATTGCAACTGATCTTGGATACCAGGTACTGTCCACTTGTTATTCCATGGTTTAAGCAACTACTAAACTTTTAGTTATAGTGTGAATAAAACATAATCACAAGAGGAGCTTTGAATTAAGGGTTCAGCCAACATTGTTCAGGTTGAAGAACGTTTAATCGAAGCTGATGAATTGATTAGTGCCGATGAAGTCTTCTGCACAGGCACTGCAGTTGGTGTTGCTCCCGTAGGTAGTATTACTTATAAAGGCAAAAGGTAAGACACTTCGTATAGAAATCAACATCATTTTCTCATCTTGCTCCACCTTTCTCTTATGACAAGTTTATGTTGAGTGAAAAGATGGTATTTGAGAGTAATTAGAGTATTTTAAAACATATGCAAAAATTTAGGGTTGTTCCATGTTACTTCTTTGCAACTTCTTTTCCATGATCCTTCAATAATGCCACACTGAAGGCGGGTTTAGCTATAACGGATTTAGGGCTCAACTGAACCTATACCTTTCTACTCGAATAATCTACACATAAAAAAGTGAAATATATACAAATAATTAGAGCTGTCAAAACGGGTCAGCCCAGTCCAGCCCAAGCCTCGTGGGCTTTTAAATTTGGCGGGCTAGGGCGGCCCGGCCCTTCAATTTTTTTTAGAAAAAAAAATTCTTTATATCCTTAAATATTTTTACGTGACATAGTCGATTAATCATGCAAACAAATTCTGTTTGCTTAGAGCATATCAAAAGGTTGATATTTGACTGAGGAATCTCGTGATTGAAATGCGAATTCTCTATATCTCTTGCTCTTCTTTTTTAAAGTTACATGAATATTTTCTTAATACCTTTCTTTCATTTTTCTCAGATTCAGGGATTGTTTCAATAAGTTTATATGCTGGGGGTTTTTAACGTAGGATTAACATCATTTGCTGAGTTCATCATTATAGTCCATAAATTTTTTAATATTCTTGAAATTTGCTAGTGGTCATTTTTTTGTGTATTTAAAACTGATTTTTTTCTATACCGAAGAGCAGTTTAAATATTAATAATATATTAAAGTAATCCAAACTGATCATTAGCCACTTAGAGTAATATTTTCTTTTGAAAAAAGATTTTATTGGCTATCTGAGACTTTTCGAGTTTGTTATTAATTAAGCAAAAGAAAAACTAATTTTGTCATATTATATGCATGTCAAAAATCTAAATTCTAGTTGATATGGAAGGGTAAATGAACAATCTAGGGTTGGAGAATGGGGATTATAGTTAATAGTTTTTTTAGTTTTTACTTTTTTAAAATATTAAATATTTGATATTAATTACTTTTTGGCCCACGGGCTGACCTAGACCCAGCCTTGGTCAAGCCTCAAGGGCCATGAGGCTGATTTGGACCGGGCTTATAAGCCTCAGTTTTAAATGGGCTCAAAAAAATCTTAGCCCAACCCTACCCAAGTAGCGGGTTGGATTGGGCAGGTCGCACGAGCCAAGCCCATTTAGACGGCTCTACAAATTAAGAAATTACACTCAATTTATTGAACTTTTTGTTTAATTATTGGTTTTTCCATTGCAGGATTGAGTATAAAATAAGCTCGGAGTTAACATGTAAGCAACTTTATTCGAGACTCGTAGGGATACAAATAGGCCTAATCGAGGACAAGAGGGATTGGATTGTTGAAATCGAATGATTACTTTTTTTTTTCTCTTTATTTCTTTTTATCTCTTCGCAAAGAATATAGATATGTAAAATAATAATTGGCAATGTACAAATCATTTGTGAACTATAATACTGGAAGTTATCATAGTACTAAGTAAAATTATTGTGTCACCAATTCAATCTAATTCACAAATCCCAATTCATTTTTGAGTTCTAGGCGAGCTGATGTCCCTGCTGAGCATGGGCCCTATATTTTTTTTGTAGTAAATCCACTAGGCAAGGTGCCTAGAGTTAGTTAATATATATATATATATATATATATATATATATATATATAACAAAAATAAAAACACAAAAGGAGTTGTGCGTAGTCTTACACAATGTTAGGGCATAAGCTAAGTAAATTACATAACTCCTAATACCAATTTTTAGGGAATGATTCTCAAACTTGGTCATACATTTTGATCTATCCAAGTCGTAACATCAAAGTAATCAAAATTATGCATAAAAACTAGCCCTTTGTACGTGGAAATCACGCACAGCCAGTCTCCAAAATTGGTGCTTGATCGTCCAAAACATTGTCATCAACACTGCCCAGAAATTTGCAAAACTGGGCAGTTGTCTTCAATCTTCATTCTGTCCTCTTTGAGCTCACCTTTAGTTAAAATTCTCAGAATCCAAACTCTTCCAAAGCCATCTAAAAATAATGTGTGTACCTGCATTCACAGGAAACATGTCCATAGTATACGCAAATCCAACATATTCCATTGTCCAGCGTTTTTGTACATTTTTTAGTTTGCGTTTTTTGGTCAAAGATTCGTGTGACCTCCAGATGTGAGTGAGTAACAACTTTACGTGAGACCAAAACTGGGTTATTGAGGTAAGGAACTGCATTGAGTTCTCACTTCGCAATGCATTTCAGACACCCGTTTGTTGGCCCCAAAATTCAGCACCTCGTGTAATTCCCATGTTTAATAACTCGGGCAGCCATATGTTGCGTGTCAAAACTTGTGTTGTCCCTACTGTGGTAAAGATGCCTGTTGATTGTACTAAAATATCCAACACATTGGAGTATTGGATCTCCAGTACTTGCTTCCTATAATCGAGAAATACAACAACACTGTCCAGTTCCAGCTTCCTCCTTTGCCATCTTGTTTCCATACTTGTGCTTACCACTGACACATCTTCAAGGGAATGAGCACTAAGTGCTAATACCACCCATTGAATTTGTGTCGAATGGTAAGGCATGGATAGAGTAACATCTCCTGCAAAAAAGAACACAAAGTTAGTATAAAAACATACCCCCATGTTCTCCTCCTTAAGGATTTGAGCATGTTGATCATATATATTGTCTCCCGTGTTCTTCTTCTCCTTTGTACCCCTTTCCCTCCTCACCTCCTATTTCCTTGCAACTCTGATCCTTAGGTATGGGCATTGTAGTTTATTATTATTGAAAATCTTCCTTCCTTGAATATCCAGATCTCCAAAACAATGACATTCTATATGGCCTACATCCAAGGCATAGTTTGCAAGGTGAACTGCCAACCTATTGCCTTCTCTAAGATTATGTGACACTGCGACATTAGCTCGTGCCATGAGCTCCTTGATTTCCTCCACATATTCTGCAATTGACCATGGGACAACCCACTCTCCAGATATTACATTATGAAGTAGCATTGAATCTGTATGCAAATCAATAAGCACATAATTCTGCTCAATACAGTACTTCAAAGCATCTACTACTGCCTTTTCTTAAGCTTCTGTATTGGTACCCTCTTGTATTTCCTTGCCATAAGCATACACTACATCCCATATTCATTTCTTAGTACAAAACCAATTGAGCTTCCACCTGGGTTGCCCCTAGAAGCTCCATCTGTATTCACCTTGATCCACCCTGGACAGATCACTTTAGTAACCTTCAATGCTCCATTACATGCAGTAGGTCAGGCCACTTATAAGGAACATTTTGGAGACTTGGCTTTCTCACTTTAACAAGTGACTGAAGAGTAGTAGACATCTGATATATTACCCTACTTATAGTAGCTGGATCTCCATATTTGTAGTCATTTCTTCGCTTCCAAAGTTCCCACACAATAATGGATGGTAATGCTTGCATTAATTGGTTGTATTCTGGGCACAACATTAGCAGTCCAACATTTGATGACTACTTGATGAAACAACAATCCCTCCACTCCTATACCTGCACATGATAGGAAGCATGACCACACTTTGTTAGCAGCATAAGATCTAAAAAACAGATGGTGAAAAGCCTTCTCCTCTGGATTCACACAACACCAATATTTAGAATCCATTAAGTAGCCCAATCTCCAAGTGGCAACTTGTTCTTCAAAACTTTCCACATGAAGAAGGAAATTTTGAAAGGTAGCCCCTTTACCCAGATCTTCTTGTAAGCATTGTAAGGTTCCTTCCTCCTCAAGTAATCCCAAGCATACTTGACACTAAAAGATCCATTTGTTTCGAGCATCCAGTAAGGATTGTCAAGTTTATTTTGTACACTTGGAGGCTTGATATTGTCAAGAATATGGGCAGCCAATTCCTCCAATAATATTTATCCCTATGCTTATCACCATTCCACCCATCAACTTGCACAATATCCCCTTCATTCTAAATGGATTCATTGCAAAAGAAATTTGGGGGTGTGAAGAAATGTGGGGCGCCTAAACCTGTCCAGTTTTCAAACCAAAACAGTGAGGATCCCATTTTAACATGCCATCCAATTTTATTCTCAATTTGATCCCTACATTCAACCATTTTTTTCCATACATGTGAACCACCAGGCCTCCAAGGCACCACCATGGCATTCATCTTCTTGCAATTTGGCTCATGAATGAACTCCATAAAGAAGGTTTCATCCTAAAATTCCACCAAAGTTTGCAATACAAAGCCTTGGAGACATCATGTAAGGACTTAAACCCTACTCCACCCTCTTTCTTTGGTAAACACAAGGTATCCCAAGATACCCAGTGCCTAATTCTTCCATCAATAGAGTTGCTCAAGAAAAAACTAGCTAAAAGCTTATGAAGCTTATTAATCACAGAATTAGGAGGATTCACAGTGAGTAGACATGATTTGCAAAACATGTGAGATCAAAATTGCTCTTGCTCCAATTGACAATAACTTTCCCTTCCAGGATTGTAATTTGTCTAAAATATTATTCATAAGCCCTTGATAATGATCCATATTCCTTCTACTGTAAAAATTTTGACACCATAAATAGGTGAATGGGAATTCTTGTCTACCAATTACTATAATCCCCTGAACTTTGTCAACTACTTCTTCACTGGTTGAATGATGCATATATAAGGCAAATTTTATTTTATTTATTAACTAACCAGATGCAGCCTCACAGGCATACAAAACTTCCATGATCAACTGAAGAGAGGTTGCATCTAAAGATGAGAAAATTATGGTGTCATCTGCATAGGCAAGGTGATTGATCTTGGTGCTCCATTTAGGTAGACCAAATCCACAAAAGTAGAGGTTCATATGAAGAGCATCCAAGCCCCTTGAAAGAGCTTCAGCAGCAAGTATAAAAAGAGTAGGCGATAAGGGATCACCTTATTTAACACCTCTAATTGACTTGAAGAAACCATATGGTTGCCAATTGATAAGCATTGAGTACTAATTACTTGATACAATATCATACACCAAACCAATAAATCTCTTATTAAAGCCCATCTTCCTCAAAATTTTGGTCAAGAACAGCAATGAGAGCCTATAATAGGCCTTTGTCATGTCCAGTTTTAGCACCACATTAGGACCAGCTTTAGTTCTCTTTCTTATATCACTAATTATCTCTTAAGTTAACAATAAATATTCAATAATGCTTCTTCCTCTCACAAAACATGTTTGCTCATCCGAGATTAAGTTAGAAAGTAAGACAACTAACCTTTCATGAATCACCCTTGAAATAACTTTGTTTATGAAGTTGTTAAGAATAATTGGCCTCATGTCTAAAAATGTATTCACCTCTTTCTTTTTAGGTAGTAGTACCAAATTTGTATGAGTAACAAACTTTGGTATTTCTTGTCCATTAAATAAAGCCTTCACCGTGTTAACAATGTCATCCCCTATGATGTCCAATCAAGCATGAAAAAAGCAGCTCGTGAAACAATCCGGACCACCTGCATTTTCTCCATTCAAACCAAAGATTGCCTCCTTGACTTCTTCCTTAGTAGGCTACTTGAGAAGATCTTGGTTATGTTCTGGCTCCACCATTTGTGGTGTCACGACCCAAATTTGGAGGGCCACGATGAGCACCCGATGCCTTACTCAACTGAGTAACAACATAACATATCTTTCTTATCACACCATCATGGGTAAATGGGCTAAAAGGGTCGTCATGAGATAACCAGAATAAAACATAAGGGATTACTAGACATAGGACGACCTAACATGATATGAAAACTTATACATGTGACATACGGGCCTATAAGGCCGACATGATCATTTGTACACTCAAAACATAGGCTGACAAGGCCATACAAGAATATATGCATGACATCTGTCTACAAGCCTCTAAGAGTACATAAACGTCATAAAGGTTGGGACAAGGCCCCGCTATACCAGCCAATATATATCCAAATCATACTGACCAAACGGGCAACTCCAGAGCAAGTAAAGTGCAACAACACCTTCCGCTGAGCTAATAGCCTACTAGGAGGACTGTCAACCTATCTATCGGACCTGCGGGCATGAAACGCAGCATCCCCAAGCAAAAGGAACGTTAGTACAAATAAAGTACCGAGTATGTAAGACATAAAAAGAAGTATATAAAAGATATGAAAGAAACATGGAGTAAAGAACTCAACCTGTAAGTCTGAATAGCTTTGTGAATCATGACATTTATAATGTCATGCATATGCATATAAATGTCATATCTTGTATAGGTATATGTGTACATAGCATCATCAAGCCTCTAAGGGCATCCCATCATATCATCACGGCCTTTATGGGTGAAACCATCAACGTATACCAGCTGATCTAGCGGTGGTGCGTATATAACGCCATAACATTTTCCCATACCCCGTATACATATACTATATGCTTATATAACTCGATCTATTCATGGGTCAATATACATGTTTAAATAAATGCAATACATAGTAAAGTAAGTTAATAAGATCTCTCGAAATGTCATGAGACCCATGAAAAGACGATGATAGTAGGACATATGGGGAATCAAGAACATAGGAAACCCTAGTACTTCTAAGAATAGAATCATTTATGAAAGTTGTGTGCTTGCTCGTTTGGTTGTATCACATGGATCATGCCGAAAGGAAAGAAGGGATAGCCTTAACATACCTTAATTCCGTTGAATCCTTAATACCTTCCAAGAAATTCTTCAAGGAACTTAACTCAATCTACCATAGCATAAGGAGATTCAAAATCAGTGTTGAGTAAGGTTAAGTCCGCAACTTAAACTAGTAGCTCGTTTATGTAAATTTGGATAGCATCTCCCTTGTAACAAGGTCCTCATCCAATACCAGATACCAAAAACAACAACCAGAGCAATACAATAAGAACAACATCAAAAACAAACTCATGACAACTAGAGCACCAACCCTATAACAAATAAATACATGTACAACTTAGATAGCGCTAGTATATCACGTATCTCAAATGATAACTCGATTCTAAAATAAAATTGGCAGCATTTCCCCTAATTTTACTGCTCCCTCAAGACTACTATAGGCGAGATACAAAAAATATACAATCAGCAACTCAAAACCAACCTAATTACAATTCAGGACCTTCAATATAACAAAAACCCAAAATATACCATAACACACCCAATCAACAAGTTATCAATAAGCCTGAAACTGCAATGACAAGCGACCAACCTACTACCCTACCACATGTTGCATTTTTACATGAAATTTTTATCCTTCCAAACTCCATAAATTAGTAGCACAATAGGCCAACACGAGTGGACTACAAAACAGTCCATTAAAAGTGGAATACATTGAACTCACGGCTTCTGATCACCGTTTTGTGAGTTCTAACTATTAGGAAACGAAATTATCAACCTTCCTTGATATTTAAACACTTAAATACAGAAATTAGATGTTTTCTTAACTATTAAATACCTTCCAAAACTTAAACTACAAAGAAAAAGAGAGGCGATATAGCGATACTCACGTTGTAGGGATCGTTCTAATGTTATCGCTTCTTGATTTCGTGCCCGAGATGATAATTTTGTTTGAAACCCTTGTAGAGAGCTTAAGGGTAAAGTTAGGGGTATTATTTGGTCATGATCTCTGGAAAATTTAAGAAAGAGACGAGATAAGGATACAAATATCCATTTTCTTGAAAAGTCAAAAAGGTGTTACTTGGCACCCTAGCATTAGTCCTTCTTCCAACGCTTATAACTTTTTATCCAAGTGTCGTATGAGCGAACGGTTAAGAGAATTGGAAACTACATTCGAATACCTTCAATTTGGTATATAATATGTCCCAAAAAGACCTCATATAACACACTAAATGTATTTCTCAAAAAGCTTCATTACAAGGCAAATCCTTAGTCGGTTTTTCTGCAACTTAAATCTGATTTTTCTCAAACTTTATATTTCATATCCAAACATCATATATATAGTCATATAATGACTTTAAACTAATTTAAATCATGATTAAGAAGTCTCATATTCATCTTAACTTACTTAAGACTTCGGCAAACCTTTCTTATCCTTGTAGAAGGATTTCGTCCTTTTTGAGCTTACGTTGGATAATCCTATAATGACAGTGACTTCTGATATACGGGATGTAACAACATGTCTCCTTAGAAACATTTGTCCCTGAATTTTAACTCTTAAAGGCTTGCAAAAATGGGGTGTAACATCATTAAATCACTTTATATACTGTCAAAGAAGATCTCATTTCCAAGCTTACATCAATTGACATACGACGTACTTTCACGTACAAAAACATGGGATGTAACATTATTCCCCTCTTTGGAACATTCGTCCTCGAATGTTGACTGATGCTCTTATCATTCTCATAACCTATGGCTCTTATGAATATTTTAATATTGTCCTTTGCCATCTAGGAAACTATTCTGTGAATAAATCCAAAGACCAGGGCATTCTCCCCTTTAGGCCTCTTCTCATATCATGACTTGTGATCGGAATTCTTCTAATCTCGTAACTTTGACTACCTTATGTGATGCAACATGTATGACTCTGTCCTTTTATGCGCGGATCTTCTCTCCTTTTATCTCCAGCTTTTTGCCAATCTCTTGGCTTCACTTTGTGAACGTATACAGAACTATGACAAGATGTCCCTCTGTGCATATATAGGTGTACTGAAGTTCTTTGCTTGGTACTTTGTCGAACATACGACTATTGTTATATTTCGTTTCGTAGCCTTGGTTATCTATCCTTATGGATTTACTACATCTAGGTAGGTCATACGATACCATAACACTTACTTCGGTTTATTACAACTGAGGTCTTCTACCCAACTCCAGGTTACTCTCTCGCTGCTTATCATATATTTATAAATCTATGTCCTTTAGTTCTTCCTCATTACTGTTCATCTTAAGAATGACGGCCTAATCTCATCTCATACTTTGTAACTTTTATCCGTCTATTGTTGATTCACCTTAATGTTGATCTATATCTACCACTGATAATTTGAGATCTCTTATGTAATACATTGTCACTAGGGCTCATGTTTCATAGGGGAACACCTGATATGGTTTTCCTGATCCACCTTGGGACGATACTATACTTCAATAACTATATTTCATAGCATTGCAATGTGATTCATCTTATGGGGGTATTCTAGTCCCATGCAATTGATAAAATGCCATTTCTGTAAATCATTACTCAATCAAAGAGCCTAAACGTCATCCTCTTATCTATCACTATTACACCCTTATTCTACTACCAGGGCATCATTTCACCTCTTCTAATTTATCCTATTCTTAGACTCCTCTGAGTTCATTTAGACTATACCGAGCTTTCTATAACTTATGGAAACCATCAGCTCTCTTGTTTTGATGGGTTTAATCCTGAGGATTTACCTATTCTCGTCACCTTCTCACTCACCTTTTCTTATCCTTACTCCTATCTACCTAAAACCTTGTTCCTAGATGATACTTTAGCGTGCGACCTACACATATTAATTCATGCTACTCAAAACCTTCCTTAATTGCTAGTACCATAGATTTCCTTTCGTGCCTTCTCAATTGTCTTTAAATGTTAGCAATGACTTTTTCTGGTCGTTCTGCCACTTGTTGCGTGAATACTTGGCTCATCTTAGTGCCCACATATATTAGAATTCCATGCAACCCATATGATCTTGAATATCACCTTTTGATTTTTTTTCTTCTTCCTATTCATTAGCCACGATAGGTGCCACTTTCTTATGGAGTGCATACAATATTGTTGTGAGACTTTTATTACAAGACCATTTCTTCTTTATGTCACTATGCTTAAGTTGAAGCATTCTTCCTTATTTCCTTAGCTAGGCTTTCTTTATAGTACTTAAGGGAGACCCTTTGACTCCAGTAAAGCTGCGAACTTATTACATTGTATACTCGAAAGAAATTTGATGTTCTTACTTGCCTATAATTATTCTTAGTTACATACCTCCATGCTTTTGTGCTCATAGGGTTGCTTCTGAAATGAAATATTTGATTGTCTCCCCACTGGCACTTTCTTTCATTTTTGTAACACTTATACGGTACATTTAGCTACCCAACTCCTATTTGAAAATTTCTCAAGGATCATGATGTCATATCTACGATACTGAATTCACTATGTTGGGGTTCACTACGTTTATCTTGCATGATCTGCTGATTTGTCTATGACCTCTTGTCTAGCCATAACTAGGTTCTTCCTGAATCAACTACAGACTACTCGTTGGTCCATTCTCATATATATGTTCCACGTAATCTCTCTTGCGTTATATTCTTTGTCTTAACATAGCTCTCGCACTGGTCCCTTATTTATCAATAACATCTCGGGGGAACCCTTACTTCCTCTCCTCAACATCGTACTTGCATAATATTCTGGAATCATAGCATATCTGTAGGATTTGAATAAATGCAATCTCGTTCCTTCCACCTTTTTACTGCATTCTGATAACTAGGGATTCTAGCCTATTTTATGCTCCTTTTTGCTTAGGTTTTGGATTAAAAGTGTGTACAAGTATTCCCGAAAGCTAACTTATTGTGCTTGTTTGCAATGTTTGGTCAAAAAGAGACAAGGAAGTCATAACCAACTCAAAAAGGAGTGAAACCTGCACAAGTTCAAAGGTGAGTCAAAAGGGCACTAGCAGCGAAGAAATAGATGCGGACTCGGAGGATCCACCGCTGAGGCGGTCTTAACTATGCTCTCAGCGGTGGCGGTTCAGAGAGTCATATTTTGGGCTTAACAAGTTACCGCTGCCCGCGGTGAAGTTGCGTGAAAGCAGTGTCATCGGACGCGGCCGCGGTCAAGTTCTCGCCCTCAGCAGAAGTGAGAATCAGAGAACTAAGTCTAGAGTTCAAATTGAAGATCGCAGTCCGCGCTCATATTTTGCGGCCGCGATTGGAGGAGCGCTGAGGTGGTAGTTTTTCCGCTCCCAGCGGACTCAAGTTCAGAACTAGCCAAAAAGAGAAGAACCGCGGTCCGCGCTTGCTTTTTCGCGGCCATGGTAGTCCAAGCGCTGAGGCGGTCCATTTTTCGCTGTTAGCAGAATCTCCGTAGGGGCAATTTTGTCTGAAAAATTTAGCTATGTATAAATAGTTATTTTTCAGATTTTTAGGTCATCTGTTGTTTGGAGAACACGTGAACAATCGTGTTTAGCCTTTTGAGTAATTTAGAACATCTTTATCAATTAATCTTAGATTTTAATCTTGTAATTACTTTTTATGGCTTATCTTTCATATCCATATTTGATTTCTTCTTTGATTATGAGTAATTAAACCCATTAACTAGGGTTGTGACCCAACCCTAGTGTGGGTATTTAATGGGTCTTCAATTTTAGGTCTTAAATGTTTATAGGTTAATGATATTTAGCTTGATTTATGCTTTAATTGTTGAATTGATCGTTGCAAATACTGATTTGTGCCTTTTTGACTTAGTCTCTTCTTGAGAAAGAGAAACTAAGTCTAGGAAACTCGGGCTAACAAAGAATTGGGGTGCATTCAAGAGATTGATAGCCTAATTAAAGGGTTAAACCTAGAGATAGTAATACCTGACTTGAGCCAATTTCGCTTGCATTATGTAAACACCTAATTGGGCTTGAGAAAGCCAATTAGGGCAAAGTCACTCAAACTACCAGAGTTATAAAGTGAGTAACTATGTGCAATGGTTATATCATGATCCCAATTACAACAAGTTTGCCCTAAGTTTTAGACCCCGTTAGATACCCACCTAGGTGTAAGTCACTTCCCTAGTGCCTATTTACCAATTGCAAAAACCTTACAAAAATATCATACTTAGATTATTTTCATTCTTCATTAGTGTTAAAAGTAGAATAGTAACCAAACAAAGCATGATTAGAAGTGTAATTAAGAACATCGCACATAGCTAGATTAGATAGAAACCCAACTCCAAACCAATATCAGCTCTCTGTGGATTCGATCTTGAACTTTGGGGTAAAAGTTGCATCGACCACTCTTGTCATTCTATTGTGGTATAGGGTTGGAGCCAATCACTTTTTGGCACCGTTGTCGGGTAACTAAGCGATTCTGGCTATTTATCTGACTAGTTTTGTGTCTTGTTTTTCTTTCCTTCTGTTTTATTAATTTGTGTGAGTCAATTGATTCAGGTACAACATGGCAAACAATGATCCTCTTGGAAATGTTCTCCCAGGGGAGGAGGTAGATAATAATGGCGAAGATGAGGTGCCTCTAGTACCTCAAGGACAAAGAAGAGGCCTCTAGGCCAATGAAAATATTCCAGACCCTCCTCCGCCTCCTCCAAGAGTCGCTCCTCGGGTGCTTCCAAATGAAGGATACGCAAGTGCAACTGTCCCACCCCGGATCCGGGCGGGCAATTTCCAGATTACAAATGTGATGTTGACTTTATTGGAGTAGCGAGGGTACTTCACAGGCACTCTCCATCAGAATGCATATAAACATCTTAAAGGCTTTGTGGATACTAGCTGGGGAAGCAAACAGACAAATGTGTCTGAGGATGTGTTGAGATTGAGATTTTTCCCTTTTTCACTTAGAGGGAAAGCTTTTGACTGGCTTGAAAGGCTTCCCAACCATTCCATCACTACGTGGGATTAGTTGGCAAACAAGTTTATAGCTATATTTTTCTTGCCTGAGCATATGGAGACATTGAGAGATGAGATTTTATCCTTCAAACAGAAACCTAATGAACCACTTTATGAGATCTGGGAGAGATATCAGACAATGGTGAAAGAATATCCAAAAAAAGACATGACCTAAGCAATGATCCAGCAGACATTCTACCGTGGCATTAACATGACCAATTAGTGTGTAGTGAACCATCTAGCAAGGGGAAATTTTATGAACACACCTTATTCTTAGGCGTGTGAGATATTGGATGAGATGGCAGATACTTCCTCAGCTTGGCAAAGTCGAGCTAATGTGCCATAGGGTGATCCCATTGTCATTCACTTGCACAAAGTGCTCCACAACCATGGCTAGGCAATAACAGAGTTAACTATAACAATGAACCAGTTGGCAAAAGCTCAATTGTCTAGTTCAAGCGCCGAGACAAGCAAATGCTATGGAAGGTGTCAACATGTTGGTCAACAAGAGGTGACAAAGAGGTCAACAAGGTCAAGGTAGTCCAGATCAATATGAGCAGGGTAACAGAGGTTTCAACCAAGATGATGGGTATGATGAGCAAAGTGAAGAAGTCCAGTATGTGAACAATTACCAAGGACAAAGGGGCAATGCTCCTAACCAACAACAACAGTAGAGATCCCAAGGAAACTGGAGGAATCAAAACCAACAAGGAAATAGCAATTGGGGAAAAACAATCAGAATTGGGGCAATCAGAACAACCAGGGCAACTGGAGTGGCAATAACAACAATTGGGGAGGAAACAACAACCAAGGGGGTTGGAATAATGGAAATCAAGGAAATCGGGGGCAAGGCTTTCAAAGACCTCCGATGTATCAACAACCAAACAACCCTCCTCCATTTCCGTTCCAAGGTCCTAGCTCGTCAAATAATGAGATGGGAAGGATCGAGATGATGTTTGAACAAATGATGAAAAAAAATGCCAACTCTGATGCCCAGTTGGCATCCCAAAATACTTCAATCTGAAACTTGGAGGTTCAACTTGGCCAGATTTCACAATCTTTGAACACTCACCCTAATGGGGCTCTACCTAGTGATACGGTAGTAAACCCGAAGGGTGGGAACAATACTGGGCATGAAATGGCAGTGATCACTAGAAGCGGTCGAGTTGGTGATGTGAATACCTCCAAGCAAAAGGAAGTTGTGAGTGATGAGGTTGAAGTGCAAGATGATGATCTTCTTATAGTTGATGAGCAAGTGAGTGAAGAGAATTTGAATGCAGAAGTGAGAAATGATATTCATGATAATGAGGTGGAGACTCAAGATGACTTGAACCCGTCTAGGGAACACGTAATAGACATACAGGAAACGGTAGTGCTCAAGGCTAAGGCTCCATTGCCAAGGCCTTCTCCTCCTTACCCTCAAAGACTTGCGAAGCAAAAGAATGAAAACCAATTTAAAAAGTTTATTGAGATGATGAAAAGTTTGTCGATCAATGTTCCTTTGGTGGAAGCTCTTGAACAAATGTCGGGTTACGCCAAGTTTATGAAAGACTTGGTGACTAAAAAGAGATATATGGATTGTGAGACCATCAAAATAACTCATCAAGTAAGTGCAATTGTGCACTCGATGACTCCAAAGCTTGAAGATCCCGGCGCTTTCACCATTCCATGTACCATTGGGAGTGCGAATTTTGCAAAGGCATTATGTTATTTGGGAGCAAGTATCAATTTAATGCCTTACTCCATGTTCAAACTTTGGGCATTGGTCAACCGAGAGGTACTTCAATAAGATTGCAAATGACGGATAGAACAATGAAAAGGCTGCTTGGTATTATTGATGATGTTCTTGTCCGGGTGGACAAGTTTATTTTGCCTGCTGACTTTGTGATTCTGGACTGCAAAGTCGACTATGAGGTGCCGATAATATTAGGAAGACCTTTCCTAGAAATAGAGAAGGCATTGGTTGATATAGAAGTAGGGGAGCTCATCTTCTGGGTGGGTGACGAAAAATTTATCTTTCATGTGTGCAAATCAATGAGGCAGCCAAATAGTACTGAAGTTTGCTCTTTTGTGGATCTTGTCATGGAGGTGATAGTTGATGATACCAGTGCCATGATCAATGTGGAGGATCCTTTAGAAGCGGTATTGTTGAACCTTGATGTAAATGAAGATGAAGGTCGGGTGGAGTGTGTCAATGCTTTGCATGGAATGGTCTCTTGCTCTTATGAGCCTCGTAGGCTCTCTTTGGATCTTGAGAACAGAAAGACTCCCTCAACAAAGCCCTCAATTGAGGAACCTCCCGTTTTGGAATCGAAGCCTTTGCCCTCACACCTCAGGTATGAATTCTTAGGCCCTAGTTCAACTTTACCTATTATTCTTTCTTCTTGTCTTACTAACATGCAGGTAGATGCCACACTGGAGGTGCTCCAAAGAAGGAAGAAGGCAATTGGATGGACTCTAGCTGATATTCGGGGAATAAGCCCAGCCTTTTGCATGCACAAGATTATACTTGAAGATGATGCCAAGCCCTCCGTGGAATATCAAAGGAGGTTGAACGAGGTTATGCAAGAGGTTGTCAAAAAAAGAGGTGATCAAGTGGTTAGATGTAGGGTTGTGTACCCCATCTCGAATAATTCTTGGACTTCGCCGGTGCAATATGTGCTGAAGAAGGGTGGTATGACTGTGGTTATAAATGAGCAAAATGAGTTGATTCCCACCAGGACTGTCACCGGATGGAGGGTGTGTATGGACTATCGCAAGCTGAATAAAGTGACCCGCAAAGATCATTTTCCATTGCCCTTTCTTGATCAGATGCTAGATAGACTTGTTGGGTGTGCCTTCTACTGTTTCTTGGATGGGTACTCAGGTTACAACCAAATTTTGATTGCTCCAGAAGACCAGGAGAAAACCACCTTCATATGTTCGTATAACACTTTTGCATTTTCTAGGATACCATTTGGTTTGTGTAATGTACCGGCTACCTTTCAGCGGTGTATGGTGGCTATATTTACCAACATAGTGGAGGACTTCTTGGAAGTGTTCATGGATGATTTCAGTGTTGTGGGTGACTCCTTTGATGAGTGTTTGAAGAATCTTGACAAAGTGCTAGCCCGGTGTGAAGAGACAAATCCTGTGCTTAACTAGGGAAAATGTCACTTTATGGTCGAGGAGGGTATTGTCCTCGGCCATAAGATCTCAAAGAATGGAATAGAGGTGTACAAGGCTAAGATTGAAGTGATTTCAAAGCTTCCACCTCCTACTTCAGTCAAGGGGGTTAGAAGTTTTCTTGGGCATGCAGGGTTCTGCCGAAGATTCATCAAAGACTTTTCTAAGGTAGTGAATCCTCTGTGCAGATTATTGGAAAAGGATGCAAAGTTCGTGTTTAATGAGGAATGCATGAAAGTTTTTGAATTTCTCAAGTACAAATTGATAACCACTCCCATTATTACCGCACCCAATTGGAGCTTACCGTTTGAGCTCATGTGTTGCAAGTGATGTTGCGGTAGGAGCGGTCTTGGGTCAAAGAGTAAACAAGATGTTTCACCCAGTATATTATGCAAGCAAAACAATTAATGATGCTCAAGTTAATTACACGGTGACAGAAAAATAGTTGCTAGCAATTATGTTTGCAATGGAGAAGTTTAGGCCTTATCTCATGGGTGCCAAGGTGATAGTTCATACTAACCATGTAGCACTCCGATATTTGATGACAAAGAAGGATTCTAAGGCTCGGTTGATGAGATGGGTTCTATTGCTCCAAGAGTTTGACCTTGAGATTGCTGATTATAAAGGGAGTGAAAACCAAGTGGCGGACCACTTGTCCCGCTTGGAGGAGGAGGGGAGGCACCGTGATGGCCTCGAAATTAATGATTCATTCCCTGATGAGCAACGTTTCTCCGTATCTGTGAATAGCATTCCTTGGTTCACGGATATTGCCAATTTTTTTGTGACCAGTATTGTTCCGTGTGAGCTCTCTTCTAACCAAAGGAAGAAGCTTAAACGGGATAGTTTGGACTACTACTGGGATGAGTCGTATTTGTTCAAAATTTATAATGATGGTGTGATCCGAAGATGTGTTCCGGAAGAGGAGAAAATGAGTATTCTAGATGCTTCTAATTTCTCTCCCTACGGTGGTCATCATGGTTGGGGCAAGGACAGCTTCAAAGGTGCTTAACTGTGATTTTTATTGGCCTACATTGTACAAGGATACGGGTGAGCTTGTAAAGAGATGTGATGAGTGTCAGAGAGCAGGTGGAATTTCAAAGAAGGATGAAATGCCTCTCACCACTATTCTTGAGGTTGACATATTTGATGTGTGGGGCATTGACTTCATGGGACCTTTTGTGAGTTCATGTGCCAACACATACATTTTGGTGGCCGTTGATTATGTTTACAAATGGGTTGAGCCCTGGCTTTACCCAACAACGAGGCCCGAAGTGTGGTGGCTTTTCTCAAGAAGAATATCTTTACTCTTTTTGGCACTCCTAGAGCAATCATCAGTGATGGGGGTTCTCATTTCTGCAATAAGGCATTTGACACTTTGCTTGCAAAGTATAGTGTCAATCACAAGGTTTCAACCCCTTACCACCATCAGGCTAGTGGTCAAGTTGAGGTCTCCAACAGGGATATTAAGAGCATATTTTCAAAGACTGTCAATGCAAATAGGACTAACTGGTCAAAGAAACTGGATGATGCTTTGTGGGCTTACCGGACTGCTTACAAGACTCCAATTGGTATGTCTCTGTACCGGTTGGTGTTTGGGAAAGCTTTCCATCTACCAGTTGAGTTAGAGAACAAGGTCATGTGGGCTTTGAGAAAGTTAAATCTTGAATGGGATGTTGCAGCAAATCTCTGGGTGGAGCAACTCAATGAGCTTAATGAGTTCTGGTTTCATGCCTATTCCAGCTCGTCCTTATATAAGGACAAATGAAGTACTTACATGACAAGTATTCCCGTAGCAAGGAATTCAAGGAAGGTGACTTAGTTCTCTTATTCAACTCCCGATTACGACTGTTTCTGGGAAAGCTCAAGTCAAAATGAAGTGGTAACTCCATTTGGTGCTCTTGATTTGAAAAACAAAAATGGTGAAATCTTCAGAGTTAATGGGCACAGAGTGAAGCACTATCTTGGAAAGTTTGATGACAGCCACGTGGTGGCAATGATCCATCTCAAATAATAGATGGTAACCTACGTCGTGCCGCGACGTTAAATTAGGCGCTTCTTGGGAGGCAACTCATGTGTTTTTCTTCTTAGTGTAGGATTTGTTTTTGAACTAACTGGTTGTGAGATGTGTATAGAAATGTTTGATGTAGTGCAGGACTAAGCTGGAAAAATTTTGCAACAGTCTGAAGTTGGAATGCTGACAGCGCTCCATTTTTCGCGGTCAACGGTGACTAGTTCACAGAGGCGTAATTTGATGGCGGACGCGGGATTGAAAAGTCCAAATTGAGAGTTCTCTGAAGTTTCATCCGCGTCTGCGGTACATTTTTCGCGGTCAGCGGTGCCTTTCCGTGGCCGTGTGCCATTTTCCACTCTCAGCAGTAGTCTCAATAAAGCAGCCTTTCTGTTCGTTAAAAGCGCAGACCGCGGTGATTTTCTGCAGCCACGCCAGGTGAGTTTCGTGGGTCCCAAGGTGTTTTCTATAAATAAGAGTTCATGAAACCTTTTACCCTTTTCGATCTTTTGACTCTCTAAGCTAAAATTTTCACTGTTCATCTGAGCCCTAATCTGCCCAAACACAATTAAAGTCCATTTTTCATCACTCATTACACATTTGGTAATTTCACTCCTTCATTATTCTTTAATTTGTACTTGTTTTTCTTTTAATTATTAGTTTATACTTCTGATTCTTCTTTTTCTTTTAATTTTGACCTAGGGTTAATTAGTGTTAGTTAAATTAGGCTTAAATAGTTAGGGTTGATGACTTAATAGCTAGTTGGGGTTAATAGTATAGATAATAACCTCTAAATACATGAAAAATAGAAACCCTAGGATTACTCAGGCCGTTTTTGAATTCCGCGGCCGGGGATGCTTTTTCGCGGTCAGCGTTCCTATGCAAAAGTTGAGTCAGAAAGCTTTGAAAACCGCAGTCAACGGTGAAAAATTCCGCTGACTGCGGCCCAACCTCCACGGCTGAGCTGTATTTCTCGCGGTCAGCGGTGCGCAAGTTCAGAGAAGTAAACAAGATGGGTCTGTGGATAGTGGTGTAACCTCCGCGGACGCGCCCAATTTTCTACGCTCAGTGGTACCATAGAATCAGAGGGTGGGTAGTCTGATCCCCATACCTCCACGGCCACGCTGCATTTTCCGCTGTCAGCGGTGCTCATTCCGCGACCGCGCTTCTTTATCCGCTGTCAGCGGTCTGCAACCTTTTCAAGAATTGTCAATTGTTCATTTTCTTTTCTGTATTGCTTCTTCTAACACCAATACTAATGAGCTTTCACTGACTATGTATGCAGACAATGGTTAAAATAAAAGGTGGCAACGACAAACAAAAAGGGAAAGTAGAGTCCTACCGGGGTAGGGGACGAGGTCAAATAAAGTTACCCCTAGCAGTCCGATAGTCAATTGGAAAGATGCGGAAAAGTATAAGAGCTACAGACAGAGCTGCATCCCTCCGAGGGGAGTGAGTATGTTCCCACCGGGGAGGTCTCAGAGAGTGACTCTGTGCCCACACATGTACCAAACTTCTAGGAGAGATTTTGACTGAGAGATACACCCCAAGCTTCTCCTACTTCTCCTGCTTCTTCTGAGTCGTCTGATGGCTCAGCGGAGAGTAGTGAGTCTTCAGCATCACCCTCTCCTACTGCCTCCCCACATAGACCAGAGCCCATTGATGTAGATGCTGAGATACCGGATGACGGGAGAGGGGGGATACCCAGACTGGAGGCTTGGAGAGGACAAGAAACCTGGAGGTGTGGTAGCAGAGGTTTGTCAGTAAGCAGGCATATCACAAATTCAGAGAGTGGTGGCCTCAAAGGTCACTCATACATGAGCGGCAGTTTATAGAGCGGGATCTTTTGCCCCACAACCCCAATGTGAAGCAGCACTTTAATGAAAGAGTGGGGTGGGAACACATCACAAGCAGGTTGCTGGATGCTAATGAGCACCTAGTCAAGGAATTTTATGCCAATGTCGCCCACGTCAAAATGGCACATTTGTGACTAAGGTGCGGAACCTGAAGGTCAAGTTTGACGGAAAGACTCTAAACAATTATCTTGGTTTCAATGATGAAGATGAGTCGTTGTACTTAGAGAAGGTGGCAATGGATGAGGCGGCCCGCCCGTGGTTGGCATCACTACTTGCTCTCCCGGATACTACTCCAGCTTGGTTGGCAGCGGGGGTCCATTTTTACAGGAACACCCTGAACTTCTAGGGAAAAGGTTGGGAGAATTTTGTGTGCAGCAGATTAGACCCCACTACTCACGATAGTGACATGCCAGTTTCCCGGGCGATTATAGTGGCGGCTATCATGGCGGGGTTCCCGATAAATGTTGGGAATATCATGTCTAGGGTAATCACTAGAGTGGTCAACGAAGGTGATAGATCCTACCCCTTTTCGAACTTCCTCACCATGTACTTGGAGGATCAGGAGGTTGAGAAAAGGGATTTCGATATCAAGATGAAGCCCAAGAAGCCCTTCTCAGTATAGCCTTCAGGGTCCACAACCCCAAATCCAAAGGCAAAGCGACTACTTCTACTGGCCAGTCTGAAGAGCCAGCAGTGGTGGTCACTACTTCTGAGCCTCCCACTACCATACCAGATCCTTCCTCCGGACCATCTACTTCCAGGCCTTCCTCAGTTCCTTCCTCATCAGCTTACCCTTTGACTGCACATAGGTTGAACCAGACTTTATCCAGCATCAACAACTGGATGCAGGTAGCAACTTCTAAGCTGTCTGTACTATCAAGTTTAGTGGTAGCCCAGGCAGTGGCCGCACAGTCCTAGGTTCCAGCTTCAGTGGAGGATTCTCTCAAGGAGCTTCTGGACAACCAAAAGCTCATCATAGATGCTCTGGCAGATCAAGGTAAAGCAATTAAGGATCTGAGCAAGAAGACGAAGAAGCTAAAAAAGAGTCGGGCCTCAAAGGAGTCCGTGAAGCTGTTGAGAGGAGAGGTGGGGAAGATGAAGTCAGATGGTGACCTACCATTGGAGCTATTATTGCAGGACCAGATTCCAGCAGCTCAGACAGAGCAAATACCGGAGCAGGAGCCTAATGGTGAGCCTAGGAGGAGATGAGTGACTCATCAGGCTAATAACTTGGAAATTCAGCTGGAGGATCCTGAGGGAGGTGCCTCCGGCCAGCCACAGGACCCCGAGGGAGGTGATCCAGGGACCCAGCCATAGGACCCCATGCAGACAGAGGACTCATAGGGAGTTTTCTTTACTCTCTAACCCCTTCCTTGATCTTATTTTTTGTTATTAGCATTGAGGACAATGTTAGTTCTTATTTGGGGAGGTTGGTCCTACTTTGATTTGTGATACTGGGATGTAAATATGACACTTATTTTTCTTTTATTGTTATTTTTCACTTTTGGTATATATATAACTTTACCATTTATTTCACTTTTTGTCATTTTTCAATCTCGGTTTGTATATAAAGTTACTTTCTCATGTGTATATTCATTCCTCGTTATGTATATTCGTCTAAATCCCCTATTGTACATATTCAGTTTACTTTTCGTATTTTACTTCATAATTTCTTTTGCAATTTTACTTAATAGCATAACTTCTTATTTCATTTAGTAGCTTCGTTTTCAATTTGTAGCTTCTTATTGTTACAAGTTTTCATAATCAATAAGCCTTTGGTTTTCTTAATGCCACGGTTCTTTCCAAGGGTGGAGTTTGTGTGAACCGGGTGGCTTTTCCCGATAATGGATGGCATGACAACCTTTTTAAGGGTTTGAGCCTATTTTCTTTTCGTTTTTGTGTAAATAGTAGCTAGTGAACAATAGTGTCTCAGGCAAAGCTTCACTTGGGACTAACATATTTACCTTTGACCTTATGGTTAAAAACAAATTGGTGTGTATAAGAGGGTGACAGTTGTGATATTGAGACTCTTGTATTGACTAAACAATCATCGAGTGGTTTTTCGGAACCATTTTGCGTTGCTCAAATCTTAGCTAAGGTTGTTGTGGGCCCTCGACTCTGTCTCTTTAGCAATCCTATAGCTTGTGTGGTGAGGTATTGATTTGCAAGTCCAAGTCCCGTGTCAATAAGTCTAGAACTTGCCCTGAATATTTGTCTAGGCGAAATCATAATTGTAGCTCGGCTTGAGAAGTGATTATAGGCTCTTCTTGATCCTAATCGAGACTTGAAAACATCCATAGCCTACCAATGATGATATCCCTAGTCAACCCCATTGAGTCATAGCCCTTATTCTTTAAAAAAAACATGATACAAGCCTTTATCCATTCTAAAATGATCCTCTCTTAGCACCCGATCTTTTCTTAGCACAAGGCAAAAGCATAAGTTTGGGGTGAGAGACGAGGAATGAAAAAGTGATAAAAGGTACAAACGAAGAAAAGGAAAGGCAAAAAGAAAAAGAAAGAAAAGCAAAAAAGTCAGAAAGAAAGTGAACAATGTGGAAGAAATGAAGGGATTCAATAAAAGCAAAGATGAAAGGCTTGGAAAGATTAGAAAAGAGAAAAAGGATTGAAATGAACAAGAAAGAGTGATAGTGTGTCTTTCTATCCCCTAAGGAACAAGTAAATGACTCAAAGAGTCAAGAAAATGTGAGCCAAAATGACGAAAATGAAGTGCTTAAGGAAAGATGAAACCTTCATAGACCAATATACCTTCATTAAATTCCCGCAAAAGCCCCATATGATCTTGAGTTGAGTGAGCTTACACTAGTGGTGACTCACATAAGGGGCAAGCTTATGGTACTTAAAGCCGGACTTGTGACTTTCCTTTGAGAGATATGAGTGTATTTTAAACAACCCTCGTTCTGAGTGCTACAATCTAAAAGTGAGGTTTGCATATAGAGAGTCGAGGAGTATGAGTTTGGATTCCACAACGACCAATGTAATATAAAGAGTTTTCTTGATGAGTTGAGTCAACTCTTGATGCTTTGTGTCGCAATATAGCCATGGTGCTAAAAAGGTTGTGTATTGTATATAATGCATTTGAGTTAAGGGTAATTGTTAGTCCCAATTGATTCTTTATGAGGTTATTTTAGGACAGTTGAAATTTTCCTTTCGTTTATCTTGAGGAGGTGGGAATTACTTTGTTTAATTGAGGACAAGCAAAAGCTTAACTTTTGGGGAGTTGATAACTAGGGATTCTAGCCTATTTTATGCTCCTTTTTGCTTAGGTTTTGGATTAAAAGTGTGTACAAGTATTCCCGAAAGCTAACTTATTGTGTTTATTTGCAGTGTTTGGTCAAAAAGAGACAAGGAAGTCATAACCAGCTCAAAAAGGAGTGAAACCTGCACAAGTTCAAAGCTGAGTCAAAAGGGCGCTGAAAGCGAAGAAATAGACGCGGACGCGGAGGATCCACCGCTGAGGCAGTCTTAACTACGTTCTCAGCGGTGGCAAGGTTCAGAGATTCATATTCTGCGCTTAACAAGTTACCGTTGCTCGCGGTGAAATTGCGCGGCAGCGGTGTCATCGAACGCGACCGCGGTCAAGTTCTCGCCCTCAGCGAAAGTGAGAATCAGAGAACTAAGTCTGGAGCTCAAATTGAAGGCCGCGGTCCACGCTCAAATTTCGCGGCCGCGATTGAAGGAGCGTTGAGGCGATAGTTTTTCCCCTCCCAGCGAACTCAAGTTTAAAACCAGCCAAAAAAAGAAGAACCGCAGTCCGCCCTTGCTTTTGCGCGGCTGCGGTAGTCCAAGCGCTGAGGCAGTCTATTTTCCACTATCAGCGGAATCTCCGTAGGGGCAATTTTGTCCGAAAAATTTAGCTGTGTATAAATAGTTCTTTTTCAGATTTTTAGGTCATTTGTTGTTTGGGAGAGCACGTGAACAGCCGTTTTTAGCCTTTTTGAGTAATTTTAGAACATCTTTAGTAATTAATCTTAGAATTTAATCTTGTAATTACTTTATATGGCTTATATTTCATCTCCATCTTTGATTTCTTCTTTAATTATGAGTAGCTAAACCCATTAGCTAGGGTTGTGACCCAACCCTAGTGTGGGTATTTAATGAATCTTCAATTTTAGGGCTTAAATGTTTATGAGTTAATGATATTTAGCTTGATGTATGCTTTAATTGTTGAATTGGTGGTTGCAAACACTGATTTATGCCTTTTTAACTTAGGCTCTTCTTGAGAAAGAGAGACAGTCTAGGAAACTCAGGCTAACAAGGAATTGGGGTGCATTCAAGAGATTGATAACCCTAATTAAAGGGTTAAACCTAGAGATAGTAATACCCGACTTGAGCCAATTTCGCTTGCATTATGTAAACACCTAATTGGGCTTGCTAGATTGTAAACACCTAGAGAACATTGCACATAGCTAGATTGGATAGAAACCCAACTCCAAACCAATATCAGCTCTCTGTGGATTCGATCCCGACCTTTCGGGTAAAAGCTGCATCGACCACTTTTGCCATTCTACAGTGGTATAGGGTTGGAGCCGATCACATTCTTCCTTTACTACTCCATATTTACCTTTTTATCTTTGGTGTCTTTTCACATCTTTACTAACATCTTACTCGCCTTGCGGTAACCCTTCAGTACCAAGGATAACTGAAGTTCTTACGCACGAGAGTGACACTTGGTGTAACTGGCACACTTAGTCCCTTAAGCTTATACTCTTTTATTATCTCAAGTCCTGTCACCTCTTGTCTTTTTCTTCACTTAACTATAGACTCTATCATCGTGTCATTTTGATTTACCGTTCTCACTCATTTATCGCATCTTACTCATGATGCTTTATTTACACTCTTCTTATTCCCCAGCTAATATTTTTGTCTATCACTTTATTCTGAGAACTTCAACACAACGTTCTTTCACTTTTAGCTCCCCTTGCTTCATCTCACTGGCTCTTCGGAATGCCTAACATTCTCCTTTTTTACTAGGGGTTGGAGTCATACTAAGGTAAATATTTATCCCTTCTAGGATCCCACTGCCTATCTTCTGAAATTTCTGAATATTCTAATATTCACATCTGATTGTACTATTCTAGAGTTCACCATCTGGGTGTCTCATAAGGAGATCTATTAACATATTCGTACTATCCTTTGGAAATGTTAGCTAATGATAACAATCCATCCACAATTTTGGCTTACTCTAACCCCAGCTTGATCCTGATATCTCATCCTTCTCTTAAACTCTATCTGACAGCTCCCATAGTGTATAATTGAGATGAGTGTGGTCAATTGTATATAACTTGGTTAATGTTGAAAGTAACTTAGAATGTATGTATTTCTCTGCCTGAACTGTAAATATTGATAATCTTCATTTGCTAAGTACCTCGTACCCTTCTTCATCTTACTTATTTTACTTGTTGAAACTTCTGTCTACCTTCCGATTCTTTTATTCCTTTTTACCATGCGAGTGGATAGATATTCTTGCCTTAGGGCTCCTTATCAATAAGCTTACACATCTTAGTGCACACATGATCTACTGAGGATCTCACATTTACTCATCATAAGCATGATGCAAAATTGAGTTCCTCTGACTCAACTCTTCCACAACCACATAAATCTCTTACCAATTGTCTTTCTGGATGTAGGTATCGTTGTATTACAAAGAAATAAAATTTAGGAGTTTGAATTCTAACAACTGAGCTCTACCACACGATCTAGAGTAAGAAGAAATAGTGACAGTCATAAATGTCATGTACCCTCCTACTTATAAGTGTGGTGCACAACACACCCATAAATAAGACTCTACTAGACATGACTCGTAGACTCCCTAGCTAGGACAGAACTTCTCTGATACCACTTCTGTCACGACCTAAATCGGAGGGCCACGACGGGCACCCGGTGCCTTACTCAACTGAGTACCAACGTAACATATCTTTCTTATCACACTATCATGGGTAAATGGGCCAAAAAGGTCGTCATGAGATAAAAAGAATAAAACATAAGGGAATACTAGACATAGGACGACCCTACATGATATGGAAACTTATACATGTGACATACAGGACTATAAGGCCGACATGATAATTTGTACACTCAAAACATAGGCTGACAAGGCCATACAAGAATCCATATACATGACATTTGTCTACAAGCCTCTAAGAGTACATAAACATCATAAAGGTTGGTATAGGGCTCCGCCATACCAGTCAATGCATATCCAAATTATACTAACCAAACAGGAAACTCTGGAGCAAGTAGAGTGCAACAACACCTTTTGCTAAGCTGATAGCCTACTAGGAGGACTGTCAACCTGTCTATCAGGACCTACTAGCATGAAATGCAACATCCCCAAGCAAAAGGGATGTTAGTACAAATAAAGTACCGAGTATGTAAGGCATGAAAAATAGTATATAAAAGACATGAAAGAAATATAGAGTAAAGAACTCAACCTGTAAGTCTGAATAGCTCTGTGAATCATAACATTTATAATGTCATGCATACGCGTATAAATATCATATCATGCATAGGTATATTTGTACATAACATCATCAAGTCTCTGCGGGCATCCCATCATATCATCTCGGCGTCTGTGGGCGAAATCATCAACGCATACCAACTGATCAGGTGGTGGTGCGTATATAACACCATAACCTTTCCTCATACCCTATATACATATGCTATATGAGTATATAACATCATCTGGTCACGGATCAATATACATGTATAAATGAATGTGATGCATAATGAAGTAAGTCAATAAGATCTCTCGGAATGTCATGAAACCCATGAAAAGACGATGATAGTAGGACATATAGGGAATCAAGAACATAGGGAACCCTAGTACTTCTAAGAATAGAATCATTTATGAAAGTTGCGTGCTTGCTCGTTTTGTTGTATCACATGGATCATGTCAAAAGGAAAGAAGGGATAGCCTTAACATACCTTAATTCCGTTGAGTTCTTAATACTTTCCAAGCAATTCATCAAACAACTCAACTCAATCCATAAGGAGATTCAAAATCAGTGCTGAGTAAGGCTAAGACCGCAACTTAAACTAGTAGCTCGTTTATGTAAATTTGGGCAGCATCTCCCCTATAACAAGGTCCTCATCCAATACCAGATACCAACAACAACAACCAGAGCAATACAATAAGGAAAATATCAACAAATAATAATAATAAAAACACATGATGTAATAAAGACAGTAACAACAAATAGCTCAAAGGAATTATCATGCTCTAACTCATTCACAACTACAGGAAAGTATACATGCCTTTCAGGTATAACAATC
This sequence comes from Nicotiana tabacum, assembly GCF_000715075.1. NCBI lineage: Eukaryota > Viridiplantae > Streptophyta > Magnoliopsida > Solanales > Solanaceae > Nicotiana > Nicotiana tabacum. The sequence goes on from NC_134097.1 coordinate 57,491,604, forward strand.
ACGACCAAATCTTATCACTAAAATCATTTAAACATGCGTATATGAAAAAGAACTGTGTTTTCCAATTTACAACATCAGAAAGACTTTTTGTTTACCATATAGCATGAGGAAAGCAGGTCTATATGCCTACTTGTCAAATATACATGTTGTTGCACCCTATTTTGCACGAGTCAAAACAAGATTCAACTAGTAATTTCCTTGTTGATGATAAAAGGGAGTCACCATATAATATTTAAAGGTAGACTAGGGTACCTATTTAATTACTAAGATCATTGATCTATTAGTCTGCTAAACAGTTAGATTTTAGGTTAGGATTCTTGTTTTTGGGAAGGTGTTAGGTATCCCTTAAAATCTACATGAGGTAGCTCCATAGGACTTAGACTATGTTTAAAGGATCAGTTGGCTATACTCTGCTTAATTGCGCTAAAAGTACGGCATATTATATATTTAGTTTAGAACTTATTTCTTAAAAATGTACATATGATTTTAAAAGAGAGTATAGATTTATGAAAGCCTTTAGAAAAATACTTATCTCTTATGATTGAAAGAGTATATCTATAATGTTTGGGTTTGTAGAAACTTGTGAGATATGGCTAGGTTATAAAATATTTTGTCTTTCAAAAATATGTGACTAATTGTATAATCTTTGTAAAATAAAGCTTGTTTAAAGAAATAGGCTTTAGGCATACCTTAGAAATTAGTTCTCAAATCTCATATTCTTTTTGAGGAAAACTGTCCGAAAACCCTTGGTTTTGCAACAACATTTGTTCGATTTTCTTTTGAAGAAAAGATTGATTAAAAGACCAATTTGGAATTCCATTTCTGATTTTTAAAAAGAGAAGACTATCATCCTTCGCTAAGGTTGTTTTGGTTTCAAAAGTTTTCATAAAAATTGGTAGAAATAACACAAGAGATTAATAGTATAAAAGATTAACGAATTATAGTTATCTACCTCTAATTTTAACACTTCTTTTAATCCTATGTATTTTAGACTTGCCTAGATTGTTCACATGGTTCAAAGAGATAAAGTAAAGCATTCAATCAAATACGCATATCTACTTTCCTGTAGTTGTGAATGAGTTGAGCATGATAATTCATTTGAGCTATTTGTTGTTATTGTCTTTATTATATCATGTATTGTTATTGTTAAATAGCTTGTTTCATTCATGTTAAATGTTATGATAAGACTTTTGAACAATGAAATTGCTTATTGAATTGCTGAGATAAAATGAATAACATAATTAGCCATAGCTATCTTTTAGCTATATATGCTTTTATCCGCATTTCTATTATTATGATCTAGTGCATATAGCTATATTTACTCATACATATATTTGTGAGTTGGAGAGTTGAATATCGTGAAAAGATGAGAATTTTGGCACCACAAATATTATGAGCGGATATCAACTTTTGATGTTGTTGTGTAGATCGGGTTGCATGCCATAATGATGTTATTTGTGGATCGGGTTGCACGCCATAACGGAATTATTATTATTAGTGGATTAGGTTGCATGTTGTAATGCCTTGGATTTGGTACCATTTCTCCGAAGTTAGGTGATTACCTATGCTACTTTAGTCCCTATGAGCATAAGATACTTACATTGGTATTAGTTTGGACAGTCGATTAGTGTCGGATATACGAAAATCGTATGGTGAGAATTGGTATTGGATTGTGAGCTTGCATTGGTAGCATAGGCTCATTTTTTATTTTCATATAACTGTTGATTGACTCATCTCATAATTGTATGAGATTTGAGATATCTCATATTGTGTGCTATCTCCTATTTGAAAAGCATATTTATATTCCAACTTTATTGTGTTCAATTGGTGGCTTTGATTCATGATATCATGCTTTATTCCATACGCTGCTTATGCCTCTTATAATTATTGAGGTGTTATTAGGTATGGCTATTGACCTCTCAGTACTACTTCTTCGAGGCAAGATTTGATACATATTAAGTACAGTATTTATTACTCATACTACACTTCTATACATTTGTGCAGGTTTTGAGACTGATTAGGTAGTATTCACCTAGCAGAGTAGGAGTACTATTTTAGAAAACTTCGCGGTAAGGTTACTTGGTTCGATCAGCAACACATGGATTACCCCCTTCCTTGCTCTTTTATATATTTGTCTGTGTATCTTCCGGACAAACGTTGTATTTAGTTGAGATCTTATACTCTTGTTAGATGTTTGTGACTAGTTGTGGCACCTTGATTTTGGGAGAGTTTTGAGATAGTCGTGATCATGTTTAGACCCTGTCTGATATTTATGCAAATTTGATATTTGAGTTATGTCATATTCTGCTCTGCTATTTATATTTAATCAGTGAATGGCTTAATAATTGAATTTTGTTGTCGATGTGAGTGTTGGCTTCCCTAGCGAGCGTGTTAGGCGCCATCATGGACTTTTGTGATATTTTGGGCCGTGACATTCATCAGATCTGATAGAGTGACAGTTCACCATGTGATTATGGCAGTTATGTCAGGTGGTTTGGGTGAACGAGGAGAGTTGGATTAAGTTTGCATAATCATTGCATAATAGACAGATGGAGTAAGTTGTATAGATACTCAGAGACTTGTTGAAAGAGAATAATACAAAATCAAGGAGTCATTGGGCGATAAGTTTCTTTTCTGTAGATTTGATATATTTGGGTATTACTTGTATGGTTCCCGAACCATATTGTTTAAGGTTCCATGTCAGATTTGGTGAGAGTTATTGGTCGAGCAACTTGCTTTGGATGAAACAAAGTTAAAGGACCTAGAATTAGAGCGATCGAATTTGGATAAGATATGTTTGAAAGAAAAATACTATTAGGTAGCTCTGAACATGCAATGGTTCTTACTGGACAAGAGAACTTGTTGATATGATGGATGCTTATAAGTTTCTACATGTTTCTTTCATCAATATCAGTATTGTGAAGGCTTGGAATAAGTATCTATTTGAATTAGGGTATTTTGACTAGTACTGGATTTGCAACGAGCAGTTGTTGTGACTAATAGGTATGATTATGGATATAAAGGATGTGAGATATTTCATGTAGTTGGATTCCGATAGTTCATTTATGAATCGATACAGGTTATTGAGATTTATACAGTGAATATATATAATAATCCGATTTTGGAGGAAGATCTACATATTGAAGTTGGGTTTATAAGCTTATAAGTTAAGGTTGAAGGAGGAATCTTCAGTCAAGATATGTTAACAAAGTTACCTGGATTGAGGTGACATGAAATCACTCTCAAGAATATGTATGATGAGTTTATATAGTTGTTCGACGGTTTTGAAATGATATTATCACGTTCGAGGATGAACATATATATAAGTGGGGAAGAATGTAACGACCCAGACGGTCATTTTGAGTTCTAGCATCCCATTCTATGACTTGAGTATGTTCATATAATATTTTATAGCTAGAATTTATGGTTGGTTTGGGTTTCGGAGGTTTGGGAGTGATTTAAAACCCTCAGTTCCTGACTAGAGGCCTTAAGTTAAGAGAGTTGATTAAAATTAAAACCTTAGATAAACAAACTCGGATTGGTGATATGGAGGTTTTGTTAGGTTTATATGATGACTTTGGACTTGCACTTATGTTTGAATCGAGTCTCGGGTGGACCTTGATGGATGCAACGCTTTTGGTTGAAAGTTGACAATTTGAAAAACTTAAAGAATTCATAAGTTTGACTTGGAAATGACTATTGTAATATTGCATTTTCTTCGGGTTTCGAGCCTTTAGGTAAGTCCATCTAAGTTATTTAGAATTTTTGGAATGGTTTAAAGGTGACCCGAGGGTTTTGGATATGGTCCAGACCTATCTTTTGAAAATTGGAACTTTAAGAACTTGAGAAAGTTCATATTTTGGTCAGGATCTTGATTCTTAGTTGTGATATTTTTAGATGTATTTGATCCCTTGGACAAGTTTTTATAGTGTATAAGGACTATTTGGAATGATTGGATGGGGTTCCGAAGTGCCCGAGAGAGTTTAGGCAAGTTTGGGGCAAGTTTTGAGATTTTTGGACCGTTGTAGTAGAACCTTTCTGCAGTTGGCTTGATTTCACAAGAGAATTTTGGGATAAAGTTTTAATGAGATTGTAAACTTTTGTTGATTCAAACCGTTCATTATTCCAACTTTTGTACTAGAAGTTATGACTATTTTACTGGAGTGGCAGCGCTAAAATAGTTTGGACCTTTCTGCGGCTTCTCTTGCAATTCACATACCAGTTTTGCGGCTCTCAGACCTATTTTACGAATCACTGGGCACATTTTTTACAATAGCTTCTAAGAACTATTTAAGGACGAGTTTCATAATTTTTATTTCATTTCTCAACTTTTGAAGCTAGTTTTGGAGGTTTTGACCTAGATCTTCATCCACAACTTGGTGTATGTGATCCTAACCAAATTCTATGATTTATACATAAATCTATCACTAGGTCTAACATCAAATGGAATTGAACAAGAAATTTGGAATTTTTTTCAAGAAGTTAAGAAAGTGTATTTTGAGGTCTTGAATACCAATTTGGACGGGTATTTGGAAACTAATCACATATTTGGACTCGTTACGTTATGAGTCACCAGAATTTAGTCTTGGTCTCGAGTTTTGACCGTGTGGGCCGGGGTTGACTGTTTGTTAACCTTTGAGAATTGATTAAAGATTTAAGTTTTATCGTTTGTAGTTGGTTTCTATAGCTTTAATTGACTTTCTTGAGCATTATTTGGGCTAAATTGGCCTCGCTTGATGGATTTGGAGCTAGAAAAGATGAATTTTGAAGAATAGAGCTAGTCCGGAAAGGTAAGTGCCTTGCTTAACCTCGATTTGAGAAAAGTTTCCTAAAATGGATTTGCATGATAAATACTACATGTTTGGAGGCAACGTATATGCGAGGTGACGAACGTATATACGGACATATACTGAGGTTATACCATATTTAGGGTAGATTTTAGGTTTCTTTATGCCTTATTTTGGTGCATGTTCTTCTTGTTATATGCTTTATTTGTTTGTATGACTACTTGAGCAACTTTATTCATGCTAGAGATCATGTCTAGGCTTTTGATTATTTATTCGGACATGACGGGCTATTTTGTCTATTAGGCATGTTGTAGCCGTAGTCACACTTGTCCTAATGCATACATATGTGCATATTTATTTTTCTGTCCATATGCATCATACATGTTTATTTCTTATTCATATGCATACATCCCTGCATGTGATTCTCAAATATGGACTTATATTGATATGTTTATACCATACGGTTGATATTATTATGGCATGATAGTTTATGCCTTGCAATTATATTATCATGGCACAATAGTTTATACCATGCGGTTGTTATAATTATGGCATGATTTATTCCATCACGATCCCGGTTGGATTTGGGCCGTGACACTATTTGAAAGGTTGAGTGTGTAAAAAGTTGCCCGTGATCAATAGCTGTGTTGCATGGATTTGGCGTCAAGGTCAAGGAGTAAACTATGTGTTCTGTTCTGCTAATTTAAAAATATGATATTGTTTCAACTTGAAAGAATCTATAAATAATGCTCACCTTTGAAAATACACAATTCAGATAAACAGATAAAGAAGTATGTATTGCCTATATAAACTATTCCTCTGCTACGGAAATAAGAGAAAATAGATCACGAATAAAGTTTATTGGAGAACGAGTAAGAAGCAAAAGCAGGAAAGAGGAGGAGGTCCATGCGAGGCAAAAAGTATAAGCCGGTCGCTGGATGTCAAAAAGTAAAGCAACAGGTCCCAAAAGAATACCCGGCGGAAATATTAGAAACTTCAAACACCTGTAGTAAAAGAAAAAACAAAAAACAAAAACAAAACCAGAACACGAACAAAATAAAGCTCCATTTTTGGCCGCTAAAAAATATGCAGACACTAATCTAACCCCCTCCCCATAAAAAATAGATAAATATTTTTTTTTCAAAAGAACAGGAAAAATCTCAGATAGCCACCAAAAGGGCTGAGATAATGATGTACATTTGTCAAACAATGAACCAATGACCTAGCAGCACCATATCAAAATTGAATAACAGGAACATAATCTACTTCCCCTGCATGGGGAGCAGAATACTGGGGAAGGAGGATGGAAACAGAGGCGGAGCCAGTGTGAGAAGCGGGTTTGGCCGAACCCAATAGCTTATATTCAAACCATTTATTTGTCTTAAGAAATCAATTGAATATATACACATTATTAATTTAGAACTCAGTAAGTTAAAAGGATTACAATCCCGAACCCATAAGGTTCAAATCCCGACTTTGCCTTTGGATGGGAATTTATATGCATATGATCATCGCACCTTTATGTTTCATTCTTGAGCTAACCTACTTTAGTGTTTCTATCTTGTGGAGTCTAAACTTCTGAGTTGGATTAATCAATTGAGAAAGCATAGTGTTTTGTAAACAGTCATCCATGGGCATTCTTACAGTTACACTGGAGGCTTTCCCTGAGGTATGAAATAATAGAAACATTATTGAGAGACCATAGCAATGATATGAGCTCTAATTGGACAATGACGACCTCTTTGACATGAATTTTCACCTTAAACAACAGATCATGAGCAATATGTTCCCATGGCAATGATATGGACATCAAGCAGCACTTGAGGGGGATCAATCCTCCATCAGGACACCGGGTAGCAGAAGCAGCAGCATAAGCATGCTTTGCTGCCATCGATGCAACTGATGCTGCTCTTCGAACAACTACACCAAAGCTCAACCCCTTTGTAGAATGATGGCCAGATTCCTGCTTGCTTTGATCTGAAACACATTCCAAAATGAGAAACACTTGATATATCTACATGCAAAAGGTAAAAGGAACCTATTATGCAACACTTATTGCACAAGGGTTGAGGAAAAGTATAAACAATTAAATACATTCAATTGCAGTATAATGCTAGCACCTACCACACAAAACTTGTCTCGATCAAAATGAATTAAGAAACAACTTCTAGCTCAATTAGTAGAAGAGAGCAGAAGTAGCATATCAACAGCATAAAAGAGGTGATCCAGTTAACATGCGTCGAAATTGCAAGAAATAAACTACACTGCCAAATCACATGGGTTCTGGTCACTATAAAACCATTTATTTATTTTTTAAACCCAATGACATCTGATGAAATACCTTACTAGAGTTTTATATCAACCAATAACATTAAGATGATATACCAAATTACTTTGTAAACTATAGATCAAACAAGGTTTTTATACAAAAAACTAACTCACCACATGCCAGAAAAGTGAGATCAAATTTGTAATGTGGTAGGATGAAAAAGAAATTGGTTCTTAATTTACCTACAACACCAGAAACAGCTACTTCAACTTCTCCGCGTCCTCCAGGACCCTTCATATAGATCCGGTCTGTTTTCCCAGAAGAATTAAGCGAGAGAAGGCTCCCCAATCCAGATCTTCCATCTGTGAAAAATAAATAAATTGAGAACAAGAGTGCCAAAATCCCTTTTAAGACAAAACTGACATAACACATAACCAAGAAATCACCCTGCAATTGAAAATTAAAAGTAATTCCTCTGCTAACAAGTCCCAGTTGCTACATAAACATGAGTGCTAGAGAGATTGCATTAAGCTCTCAAATATACTGTTTTCCAAAATCTTAAACTGCATAACTTGAGCTGAGGCATACAGATTTTCTTTCTTTTCTGATCCACACAGAAAAAAGGTTTCCTGGGGGCACTTTGATTGTTAGGGCCAATTTCCCAGGGTTACTTTGGTCAATAGGATTTTAGCCTTCACATCATGTATCTACTGTGAGAATAGATTTGCAATTAAGGTTCACGAAAACATAAAAAGAGGAGGAGACAAGCAACTTGCAACTTGCAAGTTTCCGAGCTAATAAATAATCAGAGATAACAGCCATCTTATATCCAAGCTTTTGTCCCCTGCAGGCGCTGGGAGCGAAACAAATTCCTTTTTCTTATTGTTGCAAGATTTTTATACCATTCTTCTATTCTACTCCTTATTTATTTACTTAATTGTTAAGTAGCTGCAATTGGCACTGTATTTCTCCACCTCCTGATGATCATATTGGAGTCTTGGGTGGCAAATCATATTTCAAAGTGAAATCACACAAATACAGGAGCCTCCTTTGATTGTAGCTCACTTAAATTTCAGCAAATCAATCTAGCAAGAGCTATCATAGAGATCAGTTTGATCAGTGCAATAGGAGCATTACAAGTAAGAAAATCTCATTTGTCCACCAGTTTGGCATATAGATTGATTGAAGGAAACTTGAATACCAGGACATAGGAAAGATTTATAATGCTGCAACCAATCATAAGACTACATATTGGAAGAGTACTTTTTACCATCGTATGCATCTCGGACCATTTCATAGCTAATGAAGCCTGAGAAGAGAGTGATCTGAAATCACATCACAAACCGTTTAGAAAGTTAAAAACTAAACATTCTGAAAACTATGCTAGATACGTTCTGCAGGATATGTCCAATATATAAGGACCTCAAAATATATATTTGAGAAAGCTGAAAGCTAAAGAGAAGATGAACTCAAAGTTCCTTGCACTTTGAAGAATTAAATAGATGCTTTGGCATATTTACTAAGATAGAAGTTAAATTAGGTCAGATGAAACTTTTCTTTTACCATTTCAGAGCTAGCTAGTTCCTTTTGATAATTTCCTTTGGGAGGCAGGACAATAAAACTGCCTCTCCTTCATATTCATAAAAATGATAAAATTCCACGAGATGCTAATTCTTCAATAAATACAAAATACAGCAGACTGAAGTAGGATTTTGAACCTTTGACCTTCGTACTTTTCCAGAACTAGTGTCACTCTTTGAGGAAGAAGTATCACAAGAACTGCTCTCCCGCAGCGCTCTCTCACTTGGAAATGCAGCCCCATCATGTGCATTTAGAAGTACACAATAACAGTGGTCCACATCAGTCAAGACCTACAAAAGAAGATAATGTCAACTGCTTTAAAATTCTTTTCACAACACAAAGGGATTAGCACTAACGTATTTTCATGCAGGATTTAATCAAGTTATCAGACTAGTGCCTTTTCTTGGAATGTTATCTTGGGTTGCAGGTCCCTCACCATTTTAATGGAGACATCAAGCTCGAGCGACTTCTAGCTACATTTATTCTTTCTAAGAGACTAGTCGGAACACACACGATGAATAGCTCATGTCATTTATAGAACAGTTTTTCTGGTTATGAAAGTGACAGCTAATTACTGGTACAGCTGGCTTAGATCATCAGTCCTGATCAAATTAAATGGATTACAGGATAAAGTCAACTTTTAACAGAGCTCTCGGAATCAAGTTCAGTTCAGGTTCTTCAACAGCTATGCCTCAGTCCCAAACAAAGTTGGGGTCGGCGGTATGAATCCTTACTTGTTTCTTTAAGCTCAACTCATATCCTCATCATGCCAAAATAAAAGAAGAGTAGTAGTGAAAATAAGTTTTATCTATTTATATATATAGTAATAAGAAAAATAGTAATAATATTAAAAGTTCTCCAACAAATGTAAAGCCTAAAACTTCAGTTCAGGTGACAAACTTTCTTAAATCTTTGAGAATCAACAAGCACTGGCTTTGCCCTTGGATAAAAGGGTTCAAACTGCTTACTTTTGTTAATAAGAGTCATATATATACATTATTACACGGAATGATTTTACAGTAAGTTAATGGTGCTATATATTAAACAAAAAAAGGGAAAATGGCTTACAGGATACTATAAGCATGAGAAGAAATTGCATTTCGTGAGCTACAGCACAAAGTTCATTAAAAACCCACAACAGAGAAACAACAACACCACTCAGATCTGACATCTATAATTAGAGTATGTCTAATTAGGAACAATAGAAAATTAAAAATTGACTAATGATAACAGTGCAATCAGACTGTGAAACATTGACGCTAAACAAGAAACTGCATGATTAAAATGCCACTGCCCGTGCCTAAAGTTACAACAACAACAACAAACCTACTAGTTTCCCACAAGTGGGGTCTGGGAAGGGTAAGATTATACACCGCCTTACCCCTACCCCTGGAAGGGCAGAGAGATTGTTTCCGAAAGACCCTCGCCTAAAGATAAAGCAAAGTTTTTACGGTTGCAATCTAAACATGTACACATGAAATAGACTACATAACATAGTTGATAAAATGTGATATATTCTAAAATTGTAATAAATGTTCAAAACACACTGTACATGTCCTACATGCAAAAGGGTATTGCAATAGTTTCATCTTAATGATCACTCAATAGATGATTGCTCCAAAAATGTAAATCTAATGTCACAAATAAGAACTGAGCATGAAATTAAGGGTGAGTAACTGATTCTAATGATTAAATACCACGGCTCGGTAAGCATTTAAGAAGAGGCAACAATAATTAATAACTGAAGTTACAAAGTTCCAAGTATAGTATACAATTTTTCTAGTAATTAATCCAAATAATCTGTCACAGAGTTTGCAAAAAAAAATGTGGTTTGAAAGTTCGTTTGCTACCACTGCACCAAAGGTTGAATCAAAGTCGTCAATGGCAAAGCATATCTCTGGATAGGCTGGCGTGGTTTCTACTTCCTGAATGCTAATCAATAATGTCATTAGATGACAGTTTAATCAAAAGCATAAATGGATTATATATAGATCTCCAGATGTCAGAAGGTCTTGCCTTCCTTGAGTCTAAGTGAATTTTGATACGACTTGGAGATGCATAGACTGTTTTGACAACCTGAAAACAGGAAATAAATAAAAGAAGATGCAATCAGGTTTGATTCAAAAACAACAACTCCGCCTCAACCCTACACTAGTTGGGTGCGGCTATATAGATCCTCACTATTTATTTTGCTCATTCGGACCCGTTTCATTGGGAATATTTAAATACAGGATCCACTTCTGGATGATGAGAATTTTTCAGTGAAAGATAACAAAAACACAAGCAAATGACCATCAAAGTCACATGCAAATGTTGTACATGTCCATAGGCCGGTATAATTTGTTTCTCTAAACTTGGTTTTTTAACTTCCTTTAGATTTCGTAGAGAAAATTCTCATTTTATTAAGATTTTGTTCTTTTACATCTATTAATTAGTGAGAATTTACAAATTTGATGGAAAGACTCATTTAGAATTCTAAAACAATGTACATGGACAAGACTTTTTTTATTTATTTATTTTTACACGGACAGGTTGACGTTATTCACAAATCTCGCTTGAAAAGCTAGAATAAGTCGGAGAAACAAGAAACATAAACTTTCTGTTCTACATAATTACCTTGTATATAGGAGATAATGGTCCGTCTTTGCCATTCTGGTAACTCATAAGGACCCGGTGACTACCAAAGAACAAACAAAGAAAAAGGCAAAGCAGAAACTGTTATAGTGAAAAGAAAAGAAGATTGTTAATCTTTAGCTGATATGAACAACTGATCTAGGAGCTGCGATTCACATCCTGGTGAGTGCAAAACTAAGAACATAAGTTCAACTACGATCAAAAGCCAAATTTGGTCAATTGGAAGAAAGAATTTAAAATTTTGCAGGGTATGCTAAAGAAGGCCCTATTACTAAGAAATCCTGCATCACTAAAGATTCCTGCAACTTTCTTTTTTTGATAAAACATTGCCTATGATAGAAGAGATATTACCGCCGTAAGCAAGAAAAGTTTTAAAATAACCTATTCTGGACAAAAGATTACTACCTGTAAATTGTGACTGTCACACTAAAAGAAGTTTGAGAAATTAAATTCAAGTAAAATGAGCGCCTCCAGTCCACGTCCGATGAATTCCCACCAATTAAGTCATCCAACTGAAAGGAGAATAATAAATTAGAAAATTGTTACCTTATAAAGTACTCCCTCTGTTTTAATTTATGTGACATAGTTTGACTTGGCACGTAGTTTAAGAAACAAAGGAGGACTTTTGAAGCTTGTGGTCTTAAAAGCTTATAAGCTAAAAGCTTTTTTAGGGCTTTCAATTTGTGCGGCTATAAAAGTGTTCGTATTAAGGGTAAAATGGGTAAAAGGGAAAGTTTAAAGTTAAGTTGTTTCCAAATATAGACTGAAACAGAGGGAGTATCATTTTTGTCCTTACAAAGGTAAATGAGGAAGTACTGACATCAATTGATCGCGTCTCTAGCAGACGTAAAGTAAATAAATTACTAATAGTCTCAACTTTTTCAAACGGTCTCAATTCATACATCTTCAACTATACCACCATGTCACCCTGGCAAAGAAGTTAGAAAAAACCATCATTTCTGTGAATAATTTTAGCAATAACAGAACTGCTATAAGTTGTCTGTCAAATTAGTTTCTTAATATCAAATGTATTATCAATTTTAGACTGAAGGACGTAGCCTCTAGGTAATAATCTGTAGTGCCCTGTACACCCAAACAGATCCCAAATATTGTATGGAACTTGCCTAAAGCCTGAGGTAATAATTCATTAAGTGTTGAATGGAAATAGGTGGAATTTGGAAGAAAAACCAGGCAAGTAAAGCTGGTGCAGTCCTGCAGTGCGCTAGGAAGAAGTACCGCATCACGGTAGAAGCAAGGGTAGCTACTGCTATGTGTTGCTAAGCTTACCCCACCGCAGTAGCTGTGGCCTTAAGGGTCAATGAAGGGCAACTGCAACATGATAATGCGAAGTGTTGCATCGAACTGTTTTTACAGAAAGGTTGACTAAGCTAGTAGAACTCTTCCACGATGCTGAAGATGGAGCTCTGGAGCCGTGTTGGATTTACAGAGAGGATACCTTCAGCTAAAGTGTTAGATAGTTATGTAAAAATAATCTTAGTCCCATGTGTAGTAGAAGTAGAATATGTCCTAGTCCCATATGTAGTAGGATTAGAATCTGTCCTAGTCCCATATATCGTAGGAGTAGAATACAACAACAACAACCCAGTGTAATCCCACAAGTGGGGTTTGGGGAGGGTAGGATGTACGCAACCTTACCTCTATCCTGGAGGGCAGAGACTGTTTCCGAAAGACCCTCGGCTAAATGTATAGTGGGGTCTGGGGAGGGTAGAATGTACTATGGTAGGAGTAGAATATGTATTATGTATAGGGCTTATTGTATCATTGTTAATAAAATAGAATTTTCTCCCATGCACTCTCACAGCTTCAATGAGAAAATTATCGTTGTGCATCATTCCAGCGGCATCGGGAAAGAAAGATCTCGTCGCCGTGCAATTTTCCGGCAACTTTGTCTTGTTCCCTGGTGATAAATGGACCTTGAGCCTAACTCTACCCTAAAGCTAGCTTATGAGGTGAGGATTGCTCAAGACCATATAAGGAGACCAAGGACCTCAAATCCAACCGATGTGGGACAAATCAACCCCCTCCCCCAGGCCTGCAAACTGGAGCGTGGACAATATAAATGGGGGCCCAACATCGGTAACAATAATTGGAATGGGCCTAGCTCTGATACCATGATAAATGGAACATTGGGCCTAACTTAACCTCAAAAGCTAGCTTATGAGATGAGGATTGCTCAAGACCATAAAAGGAGACCTAGGACCTCAAATCCCACCGATGTGGGACAACTCAACACCTGGATTCATTACTGCTTCAGTGGTACTATGCATATACCACTACCACCATTAGATCCGAAACCTTTGTACGACCAAACCCCAGAAATCTCAGTCCCATCGGAACAGAAAAGTCAGTTACCATGCGTCTTTCCGGTTGAGTAGACGACTCAAGATTGATTTGCGTATCTCCTCATCGGTAAGTGTTGCGCAGAAACCAGCACTACTATCTTGTTCGAAAAAGCCAGACGACAATACCCAAGTCAATCGCTCCAGCAGAAAGTCCCTCACGCGCCTCCAGAACTAGGGTTCCGGCAAGCGCGTTTGACACACGCGCCGACGCGTTGAGAATTTTCCGACCAGAATTTTCAAAATTTTCTTTAGGACATTTTGTTTCGTGGGCGCGTGTGGCATGACCTATTCCTAGAACTAGGGTTTCGGCGCGTGTCATGACTAGGGTTCCGGCAAGAAACACACGCACCGACAGATTCTTAGAACTTTGGAATTTTCCGCTAAGCTACATTAACATTTTCGGCACGTGCGAGCTATTCCGACCATTTTTTAACAGAACTTATTTAGAACAACTTACTCGTCCAGTGATTCCGAGTCTACCATACAAATTACATCAAATTCTGATAACTTTTATTTTTTCTGGCGTGAACAATGATTTCCAGAAATGTTTCTGTTTTCTGGGGGGTGTTTTAGAACCTATTTTGTAGTGTGGAATTCATCTTAGTCTCACTATTTTCAAATTTCTCCAGCAACTTTTCGGCCAACTTCTGTTTATCAGCAACCGCCTGATTTTGTTGCTAAGGGAGAGTCTAGTGGCCTTGTATATCGCTTGCGCCGGTCACTTCTGATTTGGTAAGTTCAGCACAGTTATCTAGGAGTTTGGCATGACTCGTAGTGAAGTCGAATGATCAGCTTGTAGATATTTTCACCAAGTCCTTCATTGGTCCTCATATTAGTTACATATGTAACAAGCTCAGTACAAATGATTTATATGCACCAGCTTGAGTGGGAGTGTTAGATAGTTATGTATAAATAATTCTAGTCACATATGTAGTAGGAGTAGAATATGTCTTAGTCCCATATGTAGTAGGAGTAGAATATGTATTATATATAGGGCTCATTGTATCATTTAGATTTTTCTCCCGTGCATTCTTACATGAAGAATTCTTCCGCGGCACAAAGGAGTACTGCTACACGATGGAGCCCCAGACAAACTTGAAGTTTTCACATGTTATAGCCCTATAACTATAAAAGCTCAATCCAAGATCATTTCAATATAGTTTCAGCATCCTCAACAGCTCAGCTAACTTGGAGGAAAAGCAATTGTGCAAAACCAACCTTGATCAAGGACTATCAAACCACCAAAGCAACAACAACAACTACCTAGTAAAATCCCACAAAGTGGGGTCTAGGGAGGATAATGTGTACGCAGACCTTACCCTTACCCCTATAGGAAAGAGAGGCTGTTTCCGATAGACCCTCGGCTCAGAAAGACGGAAATAAAAAACAAGAAAAGACAATTCATTAGTAACTCCAGTAGAAATTGTAATAGTAACAGAAGCATAACAACCAAAAGATAAATGACATGCAATAACAGTAATCAGTATCTAAGGCCCGGGGCTAAGATAAACAGCAAGGATAGTGTGGACTCAACATAAACTGCAAGTCATCTAAGATCAACCCTAATCCAACCCCGCCTCACCCCGGGTATGAAGTAAGGAAAGCTCTACTACCCCCTAACCTACAACCCTAATGTTTGACCTTCAGACCTTCCTATCAAGGGTCATGTCCTCGGAAATCTGCAGTCGTACCATGTCCTGTTTGATCACCTCTCCCCAATACTTCTTAGGTCTCCCTCTACCTCTTCTCGTACCCACCACGGCCAACCGCTCACACCTCCTCACCGGAGCATCAAGGCTTCTCCTCCGCACGTGCCCGAACCATCTGAGTCTCGCTTCCCGCATCTTGTCATCTACAGGGGCCACGCCCACCTTCTTCCGAATATCTTCATTCCTAATCTTGTCTATCCTAGTGTGCCCGCACATCCACCTCAGCATCCTTATCTCTGCTACCTTCATCCTCTGGATATAGGAGTTCTTAACCGGCCAACTCTCCGCTCCATACAACATGGCCGGTCTAACCACAGCTCTATAAAACTTACCTTTGAGTATCGGTGGCACTTTCTTGTCACACAAGACTCCAGATGCAAGCCTCCATTTCATCCAACCCGCCCCTATACGGTGAGTGACGTCCTCGTCGATCTGTCCGTCCCCCTAAATCATCGACCCAAAGTACTTGAAGCTATCTCTCTTGGGGATGACCTGTGATCCAAGCCTCACCTCCCTGCCTACTTTCCTCGACTCAGCGCTAAACTTGCACTCCAGGTACTCTGTCCTAGACCTGCTCAATTTGAAACCCTTAGACTCGAGGGTCTATCTCCAAACCTCCAACCTCTCGTTAACACCGACCCTCGTCTCATCAATTAGAACTATGTCATCAGCAAATAACATACACCATGGCACATCCCCTTGAATATGGTGTGTCAGTGCAACCATCACCAGGCAAATAAGAACGGGCTAAGCGCAGAGCCTTGGTGTAATCCCATAACAACCGGGAAATGCTCCGAGTCGCCTCCCACAGTCCTAACCTTAGTCTTAGCTCCATTATACATATCCTTGATCCAGGGGCGGCCCAAGGGTCAAGCCACTAAAGCAAGGTCTTTAGGCCCCCAATTTTTGGGGCCCCAAATTTTTCTTTTTGTTTCCTACTTATATTTGTATTGAGATCCCGACTAATTACGATTCGTACCGCGTAAGGCCTAGTAGAAAAGAGAACACATTTTAACAAAATTTTATGAGGGCTCGAACTCAATATATCTAATTAAGGTAAATTGGATCATATACATCTCACAACAATCTTTAGAGATAAGGTCTAAATATATTAGGTATTTTAAAATAAAAAAGTAAAATATTTTATAAAAGGTAAAAGTAACTTTTAGTTTAGTACTCGTGTAGACGTTTGAGAAAAAAATTGGAGAAAGAGAATCACTCTCCTTAAACTCTTTGTCGCGAATATAAAACTTTTTATTATTTAAATTTTACGATTGACATCATTAGTGAGGTACCGATATTATTATTCTCCTTTTATATTTCTCACTAAAAACGTGTAATAAATTTTTAAAATCTGTTTTTTGGTATCTTCAATAGTCCAAGTCTTATTTTTTATCTTTCTCATCAATTTGTTTCTGCAAAAAAACTTTAAGTTTTCGATAGTTATATTGTTCTCTGTTGAAAGAAAAAAAATTACTTTTTCTAAAAAAACAAGAGGTGAAGAGTATTGTTTAATAAAACTATATTGCGCATTCTTTTTTTTTCTTCTTTTTTTCTCAGGTTTCAAGCATTTCAACAAATATATTAGAACATCAAAAATTATTTCAATATCAAGTTATCTGGTTCTATTATCTAAGATTAACAATATCTTAGGAGAGATTATATTATTTATAAAAGAAATTATTCTTAATGCTATGCTAATAGAATAATTAAAAAAATTAACAACTTTTGAATTGATTTTTGCTGAAAGGCCCCAGAATAAAAATTGGCTTTAGGCCACCAATCTTCTCGGGCCGCCTCTGCCTTGATCGCTCTTATGTAGGCTACCGGCACGCCCTTTGCCTCAAGACATCTCCAGAGCACCTCCCTAGGGACCTTGTCATACGCTTTCTCCAAGTCAATAAACACCATGTGCAGATCCTTCTTCTTATCCCTGTACTGTTCCACCAACCTCCTAATAAGGTGGATCGCTTCCGTAGTGGAGTGACTCGGCATAAACCCAAACTGATTGTCGGATATAGACGTCGTCTTCCTCACCCTCACCTCCACCACCCTCTCCCAGACTTTCATGTTATGGCTAAGTAACTTGATACCCCTATAATTGTTACAACACTAGATATCACCTTTGTTCTTGTACAACGGTACCACTGTACTCGACCTCCACTCCTCCGGCATCCTCTTTGTCCTAAAAATTACATTGCACAACCCAGTCAGCCACTCCAATCCTGCTCTACCTACAAACTTCCAAAACTCAACCGGAATTTCGTCTAGCCCGGTCGCTCTACCCCTACTCATCTTACGCAAAGCCCCCATGACCTCCTTTACCTTAATGCGCCTGCAATACCCAAAATCTCAGAGACTCTCCGAATGCCCCAAATCTCCTAGCATTATATCCTGATCCCCCTCCTCGTTTAGAAGACCATAGAAGTACGTGTGTCATCTCTGCTTAATCTGGGACTCTCCCATCAATACTCTACCATCCTCGTCTCCGATGCACCTTACTTGGTCCAGATCCCGGGTCTTCCTCTCCCTCGCTTTAGCTAGTCGAACCAACTTCCTGTCCCCGCCTTTCTCCCCCAATTCCTGTATAGACGACCAAACGCTGCATTCTTAGCCTCCGTGACCGCCAACTTTGCCTCCTTCCTTGCCACTTTGTACCTCTCTCTATTCGCTCTCCTCTCCTCCTCGTTTGTGCTCCCTGCCAAATTCGCGTACGCTACCTTCTTCGCCTCCACTTTACCTTGGACTACGTCATTCCACCACCAGTCGCCCTGGTGCCTGCCAGAAAAACCCTTCGATATCCCTAGCACCTTTCTCGCTGCCTCCCTCACGTAGTTCGCCGTCGTTGACCACATAGTGCTCGCGTCTCCACTACTCCTCCAAGCTCCCATAGCGAATAACCTCCCCTCCAACTCCTGGGCTTTATCCTTGGTTAAAGCTCCCCATCTAATCCTCGGTCGGCCACGAACATACCTCTTCTTCCTCTTCATCATAATGCCGATGTCCATCACTAAGAGCCTATGCTAAGTCTCGAGGGTCTCTCCCGGGATAACCTTGCAATCCTTGCACAACCCTCTATCACACCTTCTGAGGAGAAGGTAATCAATCTGAGTCTTCACCGCCGAACTTTGGAAAGTAACCAGATGCTCCTCCCTCTTCGGAAAAGTCGAGTTCATAATCACCAGCTCGAAAGCCTTAGCGAAGTCTAACAGCGAAGTACCTCCTCCGTTCCTATCCCCAAGGCCAAAGCCACCATGCACCTCGCCATAACTACCAGCAGCCGACCCAATATGGCCATTAAAATCCCCTCCAATAAATAGAATATATGTTTTTGCATAAGTTAAGCCATGCGTAATCCAAATTTTGGCATTTAAAGTTAGACTAAGATTTTTAATCGCAATGATCCAACTAGGGTCCACAGGTTAAGTACGGGTTAGTACATCATTAACCTACCAAAAGAATGACGTTGATTCCTCTCGTCTTTTACTATACTAAGCAAGGAGTTGATAGAGTTGATCAAACTAGAACTGAAGTTCAGCAAGTGCTTGAGTTAGAGGTTAGTAGAAACCTATCTATAACTGGTTTTTCATCACTAGCATGATTTCTATTGAAATAAGCACGTATAGATGAGTTTCAGATTCCTAAAAATGCCTTCAATACGTGTATTACAACCTTGCATATAGGAACAAGTCCATGCCTGTGTTGACGAGTTGTTTATTTTGGCCGACGTTCACATGTCTTGCTTGGATGCTATGATTATGATATATTATATTAACATGCTTACTTACATTAAAATGCTAAAGCATATTTCAAATCACTAATAATTGTTTCAGCCGTGCTTATATTGTTTCAAGTAAAGCTATGGATCATGTTTTTTCCTGTTCTCAATTTACTTGAATCAAAGTTGACTTGCCTTTATCTTAACCAGGAATCTCGACTTCTTAATACTGCTTTGACATGAGTATCAGCATATACTCTTACATATGCACAAGACTCATGTTTAGCCAAACAAGTTTCAAGAGATAATCCAGTTTAACCATCAGTCTAGCCAAAGAAGAATTTTACAACGGATCGACAAACAAGATAATCTACAACAACAGTTCAGAAAATTTTAGATGAAACCTAAACCTATTCAACTTTATATTCAAAGGCTACTCACATAATCGCCCCAAGTTATTACCCCCCTTTTACTAAGGCAACAAAAGATCGAAATTTAAAATATTGGATCCTGATGCTTTTGATTTCTGTTTTAGTTAAGCTACTGACTAATGCTATGTCGCTACTAAATCAGCATATTAGTCCATATCTTGATGAACTCCCAAAAATTTTTTGTTCCTTTTTATCTACCAACAATGTGGTCACGAGCCACCAGCTTTTGATCACAATTGGACCACCACTGATGATTCACATAAATATCCCAACTGGTTAACCAACATAGACTCACAGTCTAGTGGATGTACATCATATGATCAAATGGTTAAGACTTGAATAAAATAAGTTTGACTATTTGAGTAATCAATCAAAGGCAGATTGCAAATTGATGTGCACTAAACCTAAAAGGAAAACTATGTTGTTTTTACCTTAGGTGCCCACCTGCGAACAAAGTATGGAGAGTCGTCATCAACATATTCATTTGACTCATTTCTCTGCAAATTTTAGACCAAAAGATAACCTTAGAGCAATTCACATTCAGCAAATTCTTATTCAGTTTCAGCGGGTTGTAACCTAAAAACCAAGATAATGGGGAGAATTATGTAAAGAGTTGTACAATTCGTTTAACAAAGAAAACAAGATCATCTTCCTGACGTCCCCTAGACTCCTTGCCACAAATAAAATACAAATCCATAACATCATGCCAGAAGCGTGGATCCACTTCAACATCCGAAGCATCTTCCTCGTCCACAGTGGTTTTCCCTAACATTTCCGAATGCTTCTTTACCATAGACAGTAATTCAGACCTGCCAAAGTGGTTGGACTTGAGAAAGGCAAATCAACACAAATAGAATCAAAGAATATAATTTCCTTTGTTTTCCTACTACACACGTACAAATTCATAATCAGGTACTATCTAGAGATGGAGGACGAAGCAAATAACAACCAATAGGACAAAATCAAATCATTTTGATTCTCTACTTTTATCATCCAATGCGGATCAACTAAATGAATAAATACATAAGCTTATTGACTTAAAAATCATGGAAGGTAAAGATTGCAAAGTACCATTAAGGAAGGAATTCTTACTTTGATAAAAGGTAAAACTACACAAATAAGCAAAGAATCATTCCATTCTGTTGTCAAATTAAAGGACTGCAAAAACTGCAGCCAATGCTACATTGGTTCAGTACACAACACTAAGCAGTTTGTGATTCTACGATGCCTTAGTTGGGGTCATCAATATTAATCCTCCCTATTTGTTGGGTACCATTTCATTTGGATATAAATCTTTCCTTAAGCTAAAATGATTTGCGGCAAAAAATAAGAGTGTAAGTGCAACAACAACAACCCAGTATAATCCCACAAGTGGGGTCTGGGGAGGTTAATATGTACGCAGACCTTACCTCTACCCTGAGGGGCAGAGAGGCTGTTTCCAGGAGACCCTCGGCTCAAGAAAGCAACAAGAGACGCTATATTAGTACTATCAATAGACTCATAATAAAATAACATAAAATAACATAAAATCCATAACATAACATAAAATACCATAAAATAAGAAAATAACAGCAATACAAGAAATATAGGAAATACGAGAAAGATGTAAAGTATACTAATAACCAACAAATAAAGCTCATCATTAGTAGTTGATCAGTAGCATCCTAAGACTAACTCCTCTAGTCTCACTCTAGTTGGCATCTTGGTTCCATAACATACTTTCTTAGCTAAGTCCGTGATTTTGTAGTTCTAATCGAGCAAGTTCATTACTTGTTCAATTTATAAGTAAGCAGAATAAGTTACCAATTCCCAGCTACCTTGTAAGTATCACACAAATTCCTATAATACCACAAAAGAAAGAAGTTAATTTACTATCACTATACCCAGACCAGAAATGAACTGCCAATAAGTAATAATGAAATATATGTCTCACCGGCTAGGTGTTTGACTTCGCTTTCCTAGCATTTTCGTGATTGTCTCTTTGAAATTCTTTCTTTCAAGTCCGTAAATTGATTGTAGACCAAGTTCTCAGTTAACTCTCACTTATCAGAGACTTCAATTGCGACGTAGTGGAAAGAAAAAGAGCTGAAATTGCAGAGCGGTAGAAGATAGCTGGGTTGATCTCACGGAGCAGAATGACGGACATTTACATTTACCTACAGTACAGATACTGGCGTCACGTGACAATAAATGTTACTACTACTTGCACTTCCATACTTGGTCAAATAATAATTCTCTTTGATTACATTTTTCATACGCGGCCAAAGTCATACGCGGCCCTATTTACTCACTTCGTTTTATTAAATGAGTACTTTCTTTTTAGTTTGTTTCAAAATAAATGATATATTTTTAAATTTGAAAATAATTTAACTTTAAACTTTTTTCATTTTACCCATTTATCCTTAATGAGAAGTTTTTATAGTCACACAAATATTATGGCCCCACAAATTTTTTACCCCTTAAGTTTTTAAGACCAGAAGTTTCAAAAATCTTCTTCTTTTTTCTTAAACTACGTGCCCGAGTCAAACTACCTCATTTGATATGGAGAGGAGGGATGAAAAGGAGGGACTACTATATTAAAAATAGTAAGCCCTCAGATCAAATATTAAATTACTTTTTTACTCTTTTATTAAAGTTTTCTGAAAAATTAATCACGAACCTTGCTTCATACGCCTAAGATGCTAGCCCGAAGAGTTGCCACCGCTTTCACTCACAACTGGTTTATATCGCCAATCATAAAAAGTTGCCATCGCCAATAAACTTATACTCCATATTTTCTGAAAATTAAAAGTGTTTACCCTTAAAATGGGTAACAATTGAATTTATACACGATTTTAGGTATATGTGGATTGATTCAACACAAATACTCAAAAATGTTAGATAAACGAGTTAAATATAGAATGAATAACCAAACCAATTGTGATGTTACGTCCGGGCTCGGATTTGTGCTGAACAGTAATTTTACCCTCGATCGGACCCTTGGTTCGAAACCAGATGTATATGAAGAACAACAATAAAATAAGAACTTTTTGATAGTTAGAAAGCGGAGAAATAAATTTGTATTGTCTTGGTATGCGTGTTACAATGCATCTTATCAAAGAAAAAACTTTCCCTTTATATAGTAGGAGAGTTTCACCTCTAGTACAAGTCTATAAAGGGTAAAAATCCTCTCTCTCGTTAATTACTGATATGTAACCGCCATCGAGCGAGATCTGCGCTGTGATATTTGGTTGGTTCCAGATATCACGACCCTCTATCCACCGCCTACCACCGTTCATGCGCTTCCCCAAGTCTCAGAACCCATCCCGGGTCCGGGGTACATCGTTTTATCAAGTCCGACGGCGAGCATTCCGTTCCGGCCTTGGTACAAGAAGTTCTCAGCTTTGGATTCGATACCGTGTATTCATATCCTTGCTTCGTTTGACCCACCAGAAAATCGAGGTGTATGTTAACCCGATTTCATCCGTATACAGATAGTCAGATAGTCCCCTCGTTTTCCAGAGAGTAGGTTTGCCAAAACGACGGAAAATGATAAATGAACCCTGGTTCCTTCCTTCGCACGTTACAACTGAGATGACGGATAAGCCGAAACGTCGCATCAATCGCATCTGAGTTCGGACGCATGTCGATCATTGGTTGGTTGCCTTCGAATGTGAAACATCGCGTATTAATTACGTTTCCCCTACAAAAGCTTTAACCCCCTTCACTTCTTTCACTTTCTGATCCTAGCTCTTACCTTCGAACCTTATAAAGGCTTTCAACTTTCTCAAGTCTTCATACCTCGTTTCTTGAACCTTCAAATCTTCAACTTTAACCTTCATGTTTTTTCTTGGATTTTCAATCCAGAACTTCATGTCTTCACCTCTAACCTTCAAATCTTCATAAGCCTTCTTCAAATCTTCATTTATTTTCCTAAATTTATGATGGCCAAAACTTCCAAGTTTGTACCACAGCAAACGGCCACTTCATCTTCCCACCCGATCGCAGATGTCGAGGTGGATGTCCCCGAGGTGCTTATAGAGCCTCCTATGAAAAGGTTCATACCCGAGGGTTGTTCTATCAGGGACGATTTCAAGGTCGAGAAGGCCTCCGTCAAACAAGACCGAGGCGAAGGAGCATGGAGATACATATGCTCCTTCATTGAAAATACCTTTCCCATAGTCCGAGAGGACTGTAAATGGGAAGGCAAGGTCGTGGTTGTCCCCGGCTAAGGATGATATCACTACCTACGTGGAGGGGTATTTAAGTGTTTACACTTACCCTTTCACACTAGGCCTAGTAGACCTAGTGACACTAGCCTTTTGCAAGAGGTACGAGGTGTGCCTCGGAAAAATTCACCCGTCCCTCTAGAGGATCGTGATCCTCCTATGCCATATCGAGAACAACACTGAATTTCTTCGGTTCACCCTCGTCCACCTACTCCGCATGTGCAGTCCTCGAATTTCCTGAGGGGGACTAATCAAGCTTGTTCGTTAAGCCAGCAAGGCCCCATTTTCGAGCATTGACGAGGATCAAAACCGAGGATGGCAAGGGATTTTTATTCGGGTAAAGACTGAAGACCTGATCCCTCCCGAGTTCCTGCCATTCCCCGAGAAGTGGAACGCATCTCGTAAGTGTAGTCTTTCCTTAAGTGTTAATTTCCCTTCACTTCTTCTCTCATCGCCACTATTTATGGTCGTGCAGTTGTTGTTCCCCCAACTCAAGGCATGGATCGAAGGGATCTGCCAGCAAATATCATACTACGAGCGCACGTGGCGCAAACCTTTGAAGGGCAAATGGGAGGCTTGTTATCATGGCAAGGCTCTCCCCTGAATAGTTATTACTACGCCCCGAGCTTACACGATGTTGACCTTCTCTTTTCCCTCGTAGGTTTACCTAAGACCACCAAACATAGGTCGCTGGATGGTGACGAGGATACGTCCTTACCTATCTAATCCTCCGTTTCGGTACAGCCTCGGGCTGCCGCAGAGGAGAAGATTAAGAAAAAAAGCCCTTCGGTTCCCCGGATCCCGACGTGAAGATAAAAAAGAGGGTGGCCACCCGGTCTCACAAGCCCAAGAAGAATACTAATTCTCGGGTACCAAATATGACTTGCTTCAGCGGCTTAGGGATAAGCCTGAAGAAGATGACATCTTTGCCGCCCAAAGGATCGACCTCTACCGGGGAATAGGCAACGACCGAGGAAAGGAGCCACGAGGGTGATCCTCTTCCAACTCGAGAGGCCGAAGTGGATACGTGGCATGTGACCTCCCGAGAAGCCGTTCTTGTTCCGAAGAGGTGACCGGTGTGATAGAAATCATCGAGACGCCCTCCTATACCGAGTCCATGCTTGAAGAGGCCCAAGCTAGCAAGGAAAAATCAAGTGAGGGAGCTTAGGGTGCTGAGGATCCTCTCCACTCCCTCTTTGATGGCATGGAAATGTCCACATTGGAAGATTTCTCCAGTATGGGTCACTTGGAGATACTAAAGAAGATGTGCCTTCGGGAGCTGACGGGCCGAGTATGAGCCTAAGATTGGTGACATAATTCCTTGCACCGAGCGTGGACCCTAAGAAAAAGAGGATGTTTATTCTCATAGTCCCGGAGGATGCCCGGATCCTGTCTTCTCCGGTAGGTGTAGCCAACTACCTCCAATGCCTGGTGACTGAGGAGGATCAGGCAAAGATGAACAAGGTAAACACGTCGAGTCTTTTTAACGGGGAGCAGTAGGCCTTGAATCGGTTAAGATTCTAACACTTTCGTACCCCTTTCATGAATCCTGCTTAAGTTTTCCCTTGATATCCCTTACTAGTTCCACTATTTTATAGGCTTTAGTGCTTCATCATGAAAGCTTCCTCCGGTACCACTTGGAAATCAGCTAGATCGAGTTCGAGCTCAAGAACATGTCCGAAAGAAGGACATGTACATGCTTCTTAGTGAGCAACAAGATGAGGCCATTAAAGACCTCCAGGCCGAGCTGGACAAAGCTCAGAAGGAGGCCTCGATCCTAAAGCGGAACATGCCGACTTGTTTGAAAAGGTAAAGGTCTTTGAAGCGAAAAACAAGGGTCTATTCGTGGTGACTAACAACAAAACCTCGTTGGTCCAACAAAAGATCAACTTGATTGACCAGCTCCGAGCGGAGATGAACGAGGTCAAGGCCATGGCCGAAGTGTGGAAGGGTAGGATAGACCTACTGGCTTCAGATAAGGAAACTGCTAAGGCGGAGCTGGCGTCGGTTGAGAACCAACTCCGGGTGGCGAAGGACAAAGCTGACAAGTGGTCTCATATGAATGATGATCTCCGAGCACAACTAAGCTCGGCTATCGCAGAATGGGATATCCTCGAAAAACAATATGAGGTGTTGAAGTCCAAATTGGACACGACTTCCGCTGATGCCGAGGAAATGGTGGCCCAGTACAAGACCAATGTGGAGGTTGCCGAGACACCCTAAAGGCAAAGGCTGAGTATATGAAGCGATTGTCCTAAAGAGATACCCTCGAAGAGATCCATGCCCGAGGTTTCAATCTATCGGCCGAGATAGAGGAAGCCAAAAAGCTCGGGCTGAAGCAAAGGAGTTTTACGAACCTGAGGGTGTCGAAGGCTCTGAGGGTTCCGAGGGCTCCAACGGTTCTGGTAATGAGTCGGGCCCCATTGTAGACCAAGCGTAGATGCCTTAGTATTTTTTTAGTTTTCGTTTTCCCTTATGTATTTTTTTTATATCAAGGATGTTTTTATTGGCCCTTTGTAAACATATTCCTGAATATATATATGAAATTTTCCCTTTTTAGCAATATCATGTCTTTACCTTTCCAGCATCTTTTAATAATTTCTATTCATGTAATGTTTTTGATGCCTTAGCATAGAATTAAATGTAGTTATAGGGCATTCATTTTTTGGAGGTCCAAACGGTGCCCGACTTCGATACAACTTTGTTTTCTCGAGTCTTTGAAACCTCAGTGTGACCGGATATTTTCAAGATGCTTAAGTGATTTTAGACGATGCCTTTGTTGAGGGTAATCTTTTAGTAGATTTCAAGTTTTTATAGAGGCCTTACTTTCTGATTACGAGTTTCAGATGTCTCCAAGCTATTTTTAGGGTAGCCATAGCCTTTTGTATTTGGGAACCGCCTAATAGGTTTGGTGTCACCGAGATTCAATAGCCCCGGTTATCCGAACTTTCTTCGGGCGATAGTCCCCGAATAGGGGTAGATCATGGTCTTGATATTCATCAAGTAGGGGTAGCCCGTGGACTCTTAGTGAATTGAAGAAGAAAGAAAATGCGTAATAGCAAGGCAAAACTTTCTTTAATTTTCAGTGTGTAAAGTACATGATCGAAAGCGCATAAAAACTTGTATCATGGCTAGAGTGGACTATGTGAGCACGGTTCATACAACCGTTTAGCCTTTACAAAGAATCCTAACCATCATGCCTGAGCTTCTAGCATACAAGGTTTTTCTTTCTTCCTTGCTAGAAACCTTAATTTGAGGGTAATGGCCCCTAGTATTTAAGGTCGAGCTTGAGAAAGCTCGGATATTATTGATATGAAGCGAACAATCATTGATTCTAATTTGAGACCGGTATTTGAATCTAATTTAGCATATTTTTATGTTCCCTCATTTAAAACCTTGTCGGAAATCCCGTTTTGGGACAAAAACGGTTCAAGGGAAAATAGTACAACGCGTACTTTCAGACCTAATAGCCACATCCCTCCTTGGTTGTTTGCCTGCAAATGTTAGTCTGATTTATAACGCGATTAAAAATTAATTGAGTTCATACCTTATTAGTAGTACCACTTTAAGTGTGTCACATTCCAGTTGTTCGGTAGTTGCACATTGTTTCCTACTTTGAGTTTGTACGAGCCTTTGCTGGTAATTCCGATGACTCGATATGGTCCTTCCTAATTCGGTCCCAATTTCCCCTCATTCAGGTTCCGGGTGTGTGATATCACTTTCCTCAACACTAAGTCCCCGATCTTAAAGTGTTGTAGGTTGGCTCTTCATTTGTAGTATCTTTCTATTCACTGTTTCTAGGCTACCAACCGGACTAGGGCGGCCTCCCGCCTTTCTTCTTATAGTTTCAGGTTTGTGATCATGGCCTCGCCATTTGACTCTTCTATCACATATTGGAACCTAAGGCTCAGTTCTCCCACTTCGACTTGTATTAAGACTTTGGCCCCATAGACCAATGAAAATGGGGGCCCCGGTACTAGACTTCGAGGTCGTACGGTATGCCCACAGGACTTCGGGCAGGATTTCCTTCCATTTCCCTTTGGCATAGGTCAACCTCTTTTTCAAGTTTTGAAGTATGGTCTTGTTTGTTGATTCCAGTTATCTGTTCCCACTAAGGTAATATGGTATTGATAGTATCTTCTTAATCTTGTGATCTTTGAAGAATTTATTTACCTTACTGTCGATGTATTATTTCCCATTATCGCAAATGACCTCGGCCGGTATCCCGCATAGACATATTATATGGTCCTAGATGAAGCCAAGGACTTCTTTCTCCTGGAGTTTTTTGAATGTTTGAGCTTTGACCCATTTGGAAAAATAATCGATCATGAATAGTATGAATTGAGCCTCGACTGCACCATTCATTTATGGTCTATAGGCTATAGAATTGCGATAGACGATCCTGAACTTCTCGTAGATTTCTCTCATGAGGTTGCTATTGAGGTTAGCGACATTGTCAGTGATAATAGACTCCGGTATTCCAAATCTGCAGATGATGTTATTTCAGAAAAAATATGTCGCTACCTTCTTCGTGACGGCCTTTTAAGTAGATGCCTCGACCCATTTAGTAATGTTGTCCAGATTTTGAAATCAGGACTCAGGAGGCTGCCCCCAATTCCGACTCCTGATTTCGGAGTCTAGATAATGTTGTCCAGATTCTGAAATCAGGACTACCCCAATTCCGACTCCTCTAAAATTTGCTGCTCCATCGTAGAACATCCTCCATCCAAGGTATGATTCTACTATATCCTCTCCAGTAAATAGTACATCTTCATCGGGGAAATACATAGTAAGTTGTTCATAATTTCCATCCACCGGATTTTTTGCGAGGTGGTCAGCTAAAGCTTGTCCTTTGATAGCCTTCTGAGTTATGTACACAATGTAAAATTCACTAAGGAGAATCTTCTATTTAGCAAGTTTTTAGGTAGGCATGGGCTTTTGGAAGATATATTTGAGCGGGTCGAGCCGAGATATCAGATGTGTAGTGCATGCTGACATGTAATGCCTTAGCTTCTGAGCAATCCAAGTTAGAGCACAACAAGGGCGTTCTATCAGGGTATACTTGGCCTTGCACAACACGAACTGCTTGATTTAGTAGTAGATGGCCTGCCCCTTTCTCCTAGTTTTGTTATGTTGCCCCAATACACAGTCGAAGGCATTATCCAAGATTGACAAATAGAGCTACAATGTATTCCCTGGTTTAGGGGGAACCAACATTAGCGGGTTTGAGAGATACTTTTTGATTTTTTCGAAAGCTTTCTGGCTCTCTTCTGTCCATTTTCTGGTGGCATTTTTCTTCAATAGTTTGAAAATGGGTTCATGGATTACTCTTGACTAGCTATGAAATGACTGATGTAATTGAATCTGCCCAAGAAACTCATGGCATCTTTCTTGCTATTTGGTAGAAGTTATTCATAAATGGCCTTGATCTTTGGTGGGTCCAGTTCTATCCCCTTCCTGTTTACAATGAAGCCCAATAGTTTTCCAAGGGGACTCCGAACGCGCACTTTGCTAGGTTCAACTTCAAATTGTACCTTCACATACGTTTGAAAAATTTCCTCAAGTCGTCCAAGTGATCCAAGCTCTTTCGAGACTTTATGATGACGTCATCCACATATACTTTAATCTCCTTATGAATCATATGGCGAAAGAGGGTCGTCATGGACCTTGTGTATGTGGCGTCATCGTTCTTGAGACCAAACGGCATAACTCTATAATAGTAGACTCCCCAAGGTATGGTGAAAGCCGTCTTCTCTACATCTTTCTCGTCCATTAAGATTTGATGGTATCCAGCGAAACAATCCACAAACGACTACAGTTCATACTTTACACAATTGTCGATGAGGATGTGGATATTTGGCAAAGGGAAATCGTCCTTTGGACTATCTTTGTTGAGATCTCAGTAGTCCACACATATTCTAATCTTTCTGTCTTTCTTGGGTATTCTGATGATGTTTTCCAACTAGCTTTGATAGTTGGTGACCCTTACCACATTCGTTTCTGTCTGTTTGGTCACTTCTTCTTTTATCTTCAGACTTAAATTAGGTTTGAATTTTCTAGGTTTCTACTTGACCGTCGGTCGAGTAGGAAGTCGATGAGAGATAATGTGGGTACTTAATCCCGGCATGTCATCATAGGACCATGCGAACACATCGATGTACTGTCGAAGGAGCTCAATCAATTTTTCCTATTGCTCGGCTTCTAGGTGAATGTTGATTCTGGTTTCTTTTACATCTTCTTCACTTTCAAGATTGACCACTTCTATTTCTTTGAGGTTGGGCTTTTTCTATCTCTCCAACTGCTCAATATCCTGTGGGAGATTGTCAGGCACCATGCTCTTGTCATACTCCTCGTAATCTGAGGCATTGCGCTTAATGGTTTCGTTATATGTCCTAATCATGGAACGCGGTTTTTTAGCGATTTGATTACTGAAAATAAAAGCTAAGTATAAATAAAGTAGCGATATTTGGGAAAATGATTATTTTATTTCATCAAAAAGGGAACGTCTTAAGCATTCACAAGAGGCAAATGATAAAAAGGTACAAACATGGTACAAGCCTCGGTTGACCGTGCACTTTTTAAAAGAATACTTTAATAGTTACAAACTACCAAGACTCCCAACTAACCAAGGATGGACTGATGGTCCGATTTTGCATCTCTTCCCCTTGTTCGGCATCCCTGATAGTCAGTGTCTTGATTTCAGTCCCTTCACAACATTCTTCAATCATATTAACGAACACTTTTCCCATCCCGTCGATGATATCATCTTCGGGTACTGAACTCTATCCCGCACTTGCAATATGCTCTAGAACAAAAACCTTTTTCTCGGAGCTAACGATGCGAGCTTTCCCTTTGTAGGCTGATATCCTATGCCAGTCCTTCCTTTCTGGATGTTATGTTCAATTGGCTTTGTGAATCCATCCGACTTGGCTCCCAACCCTATTCCTGGCATATATCCATATTTTATCATCTCCTTCGGGCCATATACAACATTTTGTGATATTCCACGTACTGGTCTTAGCACGAGGTTGGTGGAAAGAGGTAGGGTGATTGTTTGCGTGTTGTGGACCCTGAAGCTCCATAAGAAGGATTGTTCAATTCGTGATTTGAAGTTGTCAGTTAATGAAATGACTCGGCCGGTCGTTTTGTGTATTTGAGCACCATTCCCTTATTTGATGCTTCCTGTATGCTTCTTTATTATTTTGTGACTTGCAGGGATGATTGGTCTGGTTTAGAGGTAGTTTTGGAGTGAATTGAAACACTTAGTTCCAAGGTCGAAAGCTTAAGTTATACGAGTTGACCGAGTTTTGAATTTTGTGTAAACAACCCAGAATAGTGTTTTGATGGTTCCAATAGGTTCCTATGATGATTTTGGATTTAGGCGTATGTCTGGATTTGGATTTGGAGGTTCCTAGGTTGATTTGGTTCTTTTTGGCGAAAGTTGGAAATATGAAGGTTCAGAAATTTCATAGGTTTGACCGGGAGTTGACTTTAAGGCTATGGGGGTCTGATTGTCTGCGAACTCTAGATGGAATACTCAACACAATAATTTTCTTCCCACCTCACATAATATCTTTATTTACATGCAAAATAGAAAATAAAGAAAAATATTATGACTACAATACGAATTAAAAAGTTGAACTCGCCTTTATCTGCAAGATAGAAAAAAAAGTAACACTGTATGGGGTAAAATATGTTCACATTTAATATTCGCATGATAAAGAGACACGTGGAACAAAGACAGAAGATAGCCAAACCTGAAGACAACAATCTCGCTTGTCATTGGAAAGAATGATACTCATTGAGGTGAAAGAAATGCCTGCCATCCAGTAGCATATAATGAAGAATATTCTACAACATTAAGTACGCAACCCATTACAAAGAATAGCGCATTCATTGCATGTCACTACACATTCTTCAATGGACCTCATATTTGTCATTAAAGAGGGGCTTTGTCCCACCCCATGTTTTCGTACGTAAAAGTACATCGCAGGTCAGTTGATGTAAGCTCGAAACTCAGATCCTCTATGTAGGTACATAAAGTAAGTTAATAATGTTACCGTGGAGGTTACAAATATTTATGATCATGAATAAAAAGTACCAAGATGGCTGGAAAGCTTTGAAGCTAAACGAATTGAAGAAAATAAGTTTCGTCGAAAGTCGACAAATTGGAAATGTTATAACATATACTTTTGGGGTGAGACTGAGGTTCTTAACATGATAATTTGGTTATGTTATGAGTTATTTTAGTCATATTATATTCGTGTTTTATGTTTTGAAGTCAAGTAAGTTGTGGAACAAAAGTTGCCAAAGGTCATCACAAGTTACATTCATAAATGTGCGGAATGTTTGGTCAAATATAGATGAGCTTTTCTCCCAATATACTTTGAGTTATGGGATGATCAACCTACCAATTTGAATATCTATGAGTATAGTTTCCAACATATTAAATCATTTGTCAATACGATATCGAAGTAGAGAGAGATATTTGCATTTTTGCAAGACCGCACAGACTGGTAGGTGACATGTAGGTGTGTCACCTACTTGTTTAAATTAAGGGACCAAATAAATCCCCAAAACGTGGGTGGCCAAGGGGCCTTTTAAGGGATGAGTTAAACCATTTCTTTCACTCATATTTCAGAGTAAGAACTTCAGACTAAACCCTGCAACTCCTCCCCCGAAAATCCTAAACAAACCCTAGGTGATTTCGGGTGATACGAAGTGATTCTAGTGCCAACCCCGGACAGCTTACTAGTTTCCTTTTCTCCTTCTTGTAGCTACATTGGGGGACTAGTTTTGGATGAAGAGGCAGTAGGTTTAGTGGGTTATACTCACTCCAAGGTAAGTTTATGCTTCTCTCCTCTTATATAAACTTCTACGAGTTGTAGCTCGATCGTAAAGACTAGAACTTGCGAGTTTCGAAAGAGTGGTATGTTGTTTGTTGTTGCGTCACTGTTTTCTGGTTGTAAACTTATTATTAAGTTGAATTCATGTTTGTTTTATATGATAAGAGGCTTAGTTATGTACTGTTGGTTGTGTTATTCGATTTGAAAGAAAAGACAAGTCGGAAACGTGTTTTAATAATCTGAAAATTAAGTTTTAAGTTGCTGAACTTGTGGGACTATTATGAGGTCATTTTAAAGTTGTATTGTGGTTGAAAATTAGTAGGGATATTTAATATGTGGTGGTTAATGTTGTTGGTAAATTCTGGAAGGAAAAAGAGGTTTAAAACTATAGTTGTTTAGTCACAAATCGAGCTTGCCGCTCATCGAGATTGTTAAACTCTTTTGAAAGGCTTATTATGAGTATTTGTTGATGTTGTTTGGGCTATTATTGGTTGTTGTAACTAGTGGGAAGTTATATTAATAGGGGATGTGTTGTCCATTTTATTGTAGAATAAAGTGAGTCATTCAAATGCGATAAGTTATGGCATTCGTATTGTGACGATAGTATTGTTCATTGCTTGTAGACAAAGGAGTGTCACACCTCCTTTTTGCGCGCCCCGCCCCGAGGGGTAAGATGCGCGGGTGGAGTTTTTCCAATTTAAGTGACAATATTCGAAATGGGATTATTTATTTAATTCAGAGTCGCCACTTGGGAAAGGTTTGGCTTTTGGTGTCCCAAGTCACCGGTTTATCTTGAATCCCAAATCGAGGAAATTTTCGACTTTTCAAAATGAAGTCTGCGAACCAGAAATTCTAAGTAAGGAATTCTGTTGACCCGAGGGAAGGTGTTAGGCACCCTCGAATCCCGTGGTTCTAGCACGGTCGCTTAAATTGTTATAATGGCTAAATATCTGATTTAAATACAGGTTGTGACTTATGTGCTTTTATTAAGTTTAAACCGCTTTTATTATTATCATTTATTTTATAGAATTACAACGTCGTGAAAATGCATCTCGAACCACGTCACAATCAATGCACCCGTAGTTGTTAACACATTTTGACTCCGTTGAGACTTGGACTTGGGTCACATCAATGTGCACCCGATTTTTAAGAATATAATTTACTAAAGTCGCGCCTAAAGAATCTAAACGCGTTATTATCTTTGTAGAAGGCCATGAAATTTATTAAATGGCCTATCTTGAATTCTAAATAATTATCATGGTTATTTATTGAGGGCCCCGCAATTTTGCGTCTTTATTTGGCGAGGCTCATCTCTATTTTAGAAAAGGATATCCTAAAATGGCTACATTTCTAATGCATTTGTCTCTAAAACTAGAAGAAAAGGTACATGCTAATTCAATTATAGGCTTTTGCCTAATCCGGATTTTTGTCAGTTTCTGATTAACTACTTATAAAGTAAAAACTTCATGCCTTGCGAGGATGTTTCAGTCGAACAAAAAGACTACATATGAGATTGATGAAATGCAATACCTAATCCGAACATTTCTTGAGTTGAACTTAACTGAACTTATTTGGCCTAGATTAAAGGATAACTGGCAAAGTAAAAATACTTTAGTTTGGCAAGGAATCATGTACGAGCTAAACGAAATACAACACTTAATCCGAACACTTCTCGAGTTGAACTTAACTAAACTTGTGTGGACTAGTCTTAACTAAACAAAAACTAAATGAAACAAGAACAGTATTGTATAAGGCCGAAATATACATGCCCCTACTGACAAACAATTGCAGAGTTAAAATACAACAGGGTAAACTCAGTCAAATATCAATACATACTTTCGAACTGTTGAATCATAAACTAAATCAATTTTCACAGGCCTGTTAATGTACTATGAATATTACAACAAATACTTGAACTTCTTCAACCTTTTTTTCATTTCATGCTTTCCAACTGTTTTAATTACATCAATATGGGACTTGAAATGTGTACCTGGAAATGCTGAAAATGCAAAGGAGAAGAAGAAGATGTGGAAATCAGCAGCAGAAAGAAGCAGGACTAGTAATAGCAGCAGGACAGGGCAGCAACAATAGTGAGCAGAATAGCAACAACAATCAGAACAGCACAAAAGAAAAGGATTCTGATGCGAGGTGGAACTAGAGTTGAAGGAAAAAACAGCCAAACGAAATAGCACACAGTGTGATGGCAACAATGCTCCAGACAATCCAATTCCGGAATATACCAAATGCCACAAAACACTAACAATAATCTCGATTGAATTTTAGGAGGAGCAACACTGCCTAATGTATTGACAATAGATGAAGTTCAGACAAACGAAACCAAATTTCTGATTTCCTAATCTGTTTTATCTCTTTCTTGCTCTCTTTCTATTTCTGTCAACTCTCTCTTTTTCTTTTCTATCCTCACAATGTATGTATCTCCCAATTCTGTCTCTCCCCTCAATTCTCTCCCTTTATCTCCCAGGTCCTCCTTTTTTATAAGCCTCAACACCATCTCTTTTAACAGCCTGTTTTTCAAAATGTCACAGTACCCCTCCCATGTGTCTTTTACCTTTTCAGATCCTAATTAGTTATTTAAGTATATAACTTCCATCAACATTCCCTGGCAGACTTACTTTTAAAGGGTTTAATACTTTTTAAACTTAAAGCAGGGTATGTGCAGTAGAATATGTTGACAGCATATGCTGTCAAACCATTTTAAAATTAAACAAATGACCTTTATGCAGGCCACAGGCTGTGCACAAAGCACATGAGGTGCACCAGTGCACATGCTGTGCACGAGTGCACATGCCTCCCAATTCAGAATCTAAATACAAACAATCCAACAGCTATAAGTGAACTAAACTGGCTCTTAATTGATTCAGGCAAATGTTCAATAGAAGCAAATCGATTTAACTTTGTTCAGACAGTTGAAACTAATTGACGACACATGTCGACTCGACTATATTAGCATTAACATACACAAACGTAGCCAAATCAGACATTCAAAAGCATGGGACACATGACTCGACTTATACTGATTAAGCAGGATTATACTTTGAGGAATCAGTTAGTCAGTACAAATTTGGAATACAACCAATACACATGTCTTATTAGAATAGGAGGGGTTCAAACAAAACACAGTGGTTCAGGCAAAGTGGTCAATCAGAAGGTGGTAAAATTTAAAGACACAAATTGAAACAAAACATGACCAGATATTTAAAACAAATCACACGGACTAAAACAAATAAAGGAAAGAAAACAAACTCACCTTAAAGCTTGCAAAGTTAAAAGTTTGAACTCGGATTTGGACAGACCTTTCTTAAGGCTGAACGGACTTTAATCGAAGTGTTTCTCAGATGAGAAACACTTCGATTAAGGTCCATTAGACCTTAATCTCTTTGGCTCGGACTGGCATGGGCCAGTGATGAAGGACACAAAACTTTCAAACTTAGATCTGGGATTCAGGCTTCCCTGATCAGATTCGGACCAAACCAAGTATGGTTTGGTCACGAGGGGGGTCTGGGGAGTGTCTGGTATGAATTTGAAGCAGATCGGTGTAGATTAGGTTCCGACTCGAATCTTCAAATGAAGATTCGAGAAGGTGGGATAAGATTCGAAGCATGGGGTTGGTAGATTTGGGTTCAGGATGGCATGGGGGTTCTATGGTGTTCAGGGGAAGGTCACCGGCATCCATGCCGCCGGCTTTCATGGCGAAAGTACGCAGGGGCGGCTAGGGTTTTAGGGCTGTTTGTTTGGAGACGAAGGCTGGGGTTCAGATAGGGGGGCAGGGTAGGATTATGGCCTTATATAGTTAATAGATGGATTGTTCTTGACCGTTAGATCAATCTAGATCTACGGTCTGGATCTGATAGCTTAAGTGGAACGGTGTCGTTTCAAGGGTAAAGGGTTGGGGTCGGTCCGGGTGAGACGGGTCGGGTTTATTGGTGGGTTATGGGGAATTGATCTTGGCCGTTGATCAATCTGAGATCAACGGCCCAGATCACACTGGACCAAAACGTCGTCGTTTGGACGTCCTGGGCATCAGGTGGCCTGGACCGGGCAGGCCTGGGTCTTGGGCTGTTTGTTTGGGCCAATTTTGTTAAAATTGGCCCAAGTCCGGAAGGGATCCTTATATTATTTTTTTATTATTATTTCTTTTTATTTATTTCCTTTTTCTTATTTATTTTAAAACAAAACTAAAAAAAATCAAATTAAAATTAAATACACACTCAATACAATTATTTGCACACGCACTAAAAATATTTCAAAACAAGTAAAATTAAACAAAACAAAATCACGGACAAAGGTGCCTATTCGTGATTTTCTATTTAACGACCGGATTACGGTTCGAATTATGCAGGACACATATATATTTTTTTTGAATTTTATTTTAATAAAGTAAATAAATAAAAATGGGCCGAAGTCACAAATAAATCAACAAGGTGCCGCACAGAAATCCAAAATTTGTACAGCAGGGCCAATTATTATTTTTTATTTCCTTTTGGAGCGATTGTCGTGCGAAACAAAAATCACGTGCTCACAGCTGCCCCTCTTTGTTCGGAAACACGAAGGGTTTTCGTGCAAAGATAAAGTGAGCGTGTATGAGCGATTTTTGCCTATAGACCACTCCGTATGAAGCATGTGTTTTTTTTGAAAGATCTGACCGAATCTTGCTTCAAAGATTTCCTATATATCCTGGGCTAAACAGGAATCAGGTCAATGTAGTTCGAGAAGTTTTGGTAGCTGGGACTACCATGGGATTGCGATGCTTGCTGCTACTGCTGCTGCTGTTGTCACTGCTACGTTACTGACCGCCTTATTACAACCAAACGAAAATTGGAAACTGAACTAACTACTTATATGCATGTCAACTGCTAGTTACAAGATTCCTATCTATGATTCTTTTATAACTTGATCTTGGGTCTTAGCTGATTCTGCTTGTAGACTCCGATCTGAATCTTGATGCTTGCGAGTTGCGGTGACTTGTTTAATCTCTGGGATACTGAGTGAGGCGCGACTGGCAGGATTCAGGACCTTAATTAAATGCTGGAGTCAATCCGCCTTCCATTTACTCCGAATCTTAGGACATCTCTCTTTCTTCTTCGATTTTGAGTTGAGACTCATCTCGTGGGTCATTTCGATCCGTGTGGCTCGAGGTTAGACCTGCGGGAAAAACAA
Source organism: Nicotiana tabacum (assembly GCF_000715075.1). Lineage (NCBI taxonomy): Eukaryota > Viridiplantae > Streptophyta > Magnoliopsida > Solanales > Solanaceae > Nicotiana > Nicotiana tabacum. Next base: position 57,529,328 of record NC_134097.1, read on the forward strand.
ACAAACGAACGAAATTTTCTGCCCCAGTTTCACTAGGAAAATTTCGTTAATTTGGCACCAGGAAGTTCATAAAATTGATGAAAGAGGATATGCATGCTCAGTTCAGGGTTGGATCCCTAACACCAGCTAGCTGGGGAGAGGTTCGGTTTGGGGTTTAAAACCCTAACGCCGAACAAAGGAAGAATTTAGTTTAGGGTTTAAAACCCTAATGCTGATTGCATGGAAAAGCTCAGTTTAGGGTTTAAAACTCTAATGCTGGCTGAAAAGGAAAAAGTTCAGTTTAGGGTTTAAAACCCTAATGCTGACTAGAAGGAAAATTCAGTTTAGGGTTTAAAACCCTAATGCTGATTGCATGGAAAAGCTCAGTTTAAAGTTTAAAACTCTAATGCTGGCTGAAAAGGAAAAAGTTCAGTTTAGGGTTTAAAACCCTGATGCTGACTAAAAGGAAAATTCAGTTTAGGGTTTAAAACCCTAATGCTGATTGCATGGAAAAGCTCAGTTTAGAGTTTAAAACTCTAATGCTGACTAAAAGGAAAAAGTTCAGTTTAGGGTTTAAAACCCTAATGCTGACTAAAAGGAAAATTCAGTTTAGGGTTTAAAACCCTAATGCTGATTGCATGGAAAAGCTCAGTTTAGAGTTTAAAACTCTAATGCTGGCTGAAAAGGAAAAAGTTCAGTTTAGGGTTTAAAACCCTAATGCTGACTAGAAGGAAAATTCAAGTTTAGGGTTTAAAACCCTAATGCTGATTGCATGGAAAAGCTCAGTTTAAAGTTTAAAACTCTAATGCTGGCTGAAAAGGAAAAAGTTCAGTTTAGGGTTTAAAACCCTAATGCTGACTAAAAGGAAAATTCAGTTTAGGGTTTAAAACCCTAATGCTGATTGCATGGAAAAGCTCAGTTTAGAGTTTAAAACTCTAATGCTGGCTGAAAAGGAAAAAGTTCAGTTTAGGGTTTAAAACCCTAATGCTGACTAAAAGGAAAATTCAGTTTAGGGTTTAAAACCCTAATGCTGATTGCATGGAAAAGCTCAGTTTAGAGTTTAAAACTCTAATGCTGGCTGAAAAGGAAAAAGTTCAGTTTAGGGTTTAAAACCCTAATGCTGACTAAAAGGAAAATTCAGTTTAGGGTTTAAAACCCTAATGCCGATTGGATGGAAAAGCTCAGTTTAGAGTTTAAAACTCTAATGCTGGCTGAAAGGAAAAAGTTCAGTTTAGGGTTTAAAACCCTAATGCTGACTAAAAGGAAAATTCAGTTTAGGGTTTAAAACCCTAATGTCGATTGGATGGAAAAGCTCAGTTTAGGGTTTAAAACTCTAATGCTGGCTGAAAGGAAAAAGTTCAGTTTAGGGTTTAAAACCCTAATGCTGACTAAAAGGAAAATTCAGTTTAGGGTTTAAAACCCTAATGCCGATTGGATGGAAAAGCTCAGTTTAGAGTTTAAAACTCTAATGCTGGCTGAAAGGAAAAAGTTCAGTTTAGGGTTTAAAACCCTAATGCTGACTAAAAGGAAAATTCAGTTTAGGGTTTAAAACCCTAATGGCTGATTGGCTGGAGATAAAGCTCGAGAATACTACACGATCTATTTTTGAGTTTTCTTGTTTCAATAGAAGATAAAAGGGAGTTTTGCGGGAACTTACCTTTTGAGTGAATTCCTTATTGCCAAAATGTTTCTTGTACCCGTGTACCTTCTTCTTTGGGCGACACCCGCTTCTTGCATGGTTGTCTTGGATCATTCCTGTTTCAACTTTTCAGACAAAGAAAAAATTGTTAGTTCGTAAACGATGGTTGGTTCGGTGACCTTGATCGTTCCCTATTGCTTTGTTGCGTCTCTATTTCTGTTGCGAAGTCCCGCCATTGATTTGATTCGAATGGCGAAACCTTTAGACTGCTCAGGCTTGTATTTCCGGATTCTGTGATGATTTGCCTCGTAAGGCCTCTCCTTTTTTTTTTTTTTTGTGTCCCGTTTTGATTGAAGGTTCTCAACGGGGATTTTATTGGAGGTGTTCTGTGGGAACTTGTACAAAAGGAAGCTATGTGGGGGGAATATTTACAAAGTGGATTCTTTGTGCGGATTCTATACAATGGGGTGTGCTGGGTTTTTGTTTCAAAACGGGTTTCCCAGGGTTTGTTGGGGTAAGCTTGTTGGGGAATATTTACAGAAGGACTCGCTGGGGATGTGCTGATGAAATTCCAACGGGGATTTTTTTTTTATATATATATATATATATATATACTGGGGAGACTTTGTGGGAGATTGCACAAAAGAGAAACTCTGTGGGGTTCTGTACAGGGGGAGACTCTGTGGGGATTTGTCCGAAGGTGGACTTGCTGGGGAAGATTTCAAGATTTCTCTCTTTTTCCTTTACTCCGGAACACCATCAAACGTCATGATTCATCATGCTTGGGTATTCATATCAACGAGATGAGGTGCTTTCCTTCATGAGATGGGATTTCGTGCAAACAAACCTGCCACTTGTCCTTTCCGGTGTGTCCTGAACTCGAGGTTAAAATGCGAAAGGGATTCGAAAAGAAACAAAGAAAGGGGAAAACAAATCAGAAAAAGGAGTACCCTTTTCGGGATGAGAAAGACTTATCTGAGGAAGATAACACTGGCTTTCAATGACATGACATGCTTTTTGGACTGGACGTCTGACCTTCTAAGAGCTTGCGTTTTCTTGAACCAGAACGGATCTGTGATTCCAAACTGGTGGCACCCTGCCGAAACTTTCTTGGGATGGCGTCATTCTTTTCGGCCAACAGCGCCCTTTGCGAGTTTTCGCTGGCTGACCTCTCTCATTTCTCTTCCTGTCATCGCTTGATAGCACTCTTTGCGAGTTTTTACTAAACAAGCTCTCTCATTTTGGTTTCTCTACTCCCGTCGCCTCGTGGTGCCCGAAGGTTTTCACCGTCGAGACTCTCTCATTTTATCTTTCTCAAATCAGAGTGTGCTGGTCTCCATTCGTGACGCTTATTGGTCCCCATCATATTTGGTAATTGATTTGAAGGCTTGTGCTTGGTAAAGAGAGGTAGTGATATCAACTTCTCAACTGCTTGACGTGCCCCGGTTTCAATTTCAGGGTGGATGGGATTTTATTGTTGGTGTGACTGAACCTCAGGGAGAGGCTGCCTACGTATCCTTTCGGAATCAAGTCAAACGTAGTTCAGGCCTCAATCAATGTTTTGTTTTGTTTTCTTTTTTTTTTCTTTTTTTTTGTAGAGACTTCTTTTTTTTTTTGTTTTGTAAGCGGCTCAAAAGTTGGTAGAGAGAATTGGGTAGTTTTTTGGGGAGTAGTGGGGAATAAACACCTTCGCCATTTTCAACGTGTCAGGACTATTGGAGTATGATTTAGACGTAGTACCTCTTGACCGCATCTGCATTTACTGCTGTGTCGGGGTCATTTCCTTCGAGATCACCTAAATACAATGCTCCTCTTGGCAATATTTTCCTTACGATGTATGGGCCTTTCCAATTTGGGGCAAACTTTCCTTTTGCTTCTTCATGATGCGGCAGAATACGCCTCAGTACCAGCTGACCTACTTCGAAATTCCGGGGTTGGACTTTCTTGTTGTAAGCGCGGGCCATCCTTCGTTGGTATAACTGTCCGTGACAAACTGCAGCCATCCGCTTTTCATCAATCAACGTCAATTGCTCTAACCGAGTCTTAACCCACTCGCTGTCCTCGATTTCTGCTTCGACAATGATTCGAAGCGAAGGAATTTCTACCTCTGCCGGTATTACAGCCTCGGTCCCATAAACCAAAAGATAAGGAGTCTCTCCCACCGATGTGCGTACCGTAGTGCGGTACCCCAATAATGCAAAAGGTAACTGCTCATGCCACTGTCGGGAACTTTGTATTGTCTTCCTCAAAATCTTCTTGATGTTTTTATTTGCAGCTTCCACAGCACCATTGTCTTTTGGCCGATAAGGAGTGGAATTCCTGTGTGTTATCTTGAATTGCTCGCACACATCTCCCATCAAGTGACTGTTCAAGTTTGCCGCATTATCTGTAATGATAGTCGCAGGAATACCGAAGCGACAGATAAGATTTGAGTGTACAAAATCCACTACAGCTTTCTTGGTGACCGACTTGAGAGTGACGGCTTCTACCCATTTTGTGAAGTAATCGATGGCAACCAGTATAAACCTGTGTCCATTCGAAGCCTTCGGTTCAATTGGTCCAATGACGTCCATGCCCCAGGCGACAAATGGCCATGGTGCGGACATGGGATGCAGTTCCGTGGGAGGTGCATGAATCAAATCACCGTGCACCTGACACTGATGACACTTCCGAACGAAACTAAAGCAATCCTTTTCCATGGTCATCCAGTAATAACCTGCTCGGAGGATTTTCTTCGCTAAGACATACCCGTTCATGTGAGGTCCGCACACACCTGCGTGTACTTCGTGCATGATCTTTCTCGATTCCTCGATATCGACACATCTTAGGAGATTGAGGTCTGGGGTCCTCTTATATAACAATTCACCGCTTAGAAAGAAACCACTTGCATGTCGCCTAATGGTCCTCTTCTGATCTCCAGTAGCATGCTCTGGTATTCTTGCGTCTTCAGGAATTTCCTGATGTCATGGTACCAAGGTTGCGTACTTGATCCTGCCTCGATTACACTGCAGTAACCGTGTCTTTCCTTGATTTGGATTTCCAAAGGATCGACGTGGGCGTTGCCCGGGTAGGGCAGCATTGAAGCCAAAGTAGCAAGTGCATCTGCCAGTTCATTGTGACACCTCGGAATGTACCTGAATTCTATTGATGTAAAGCGCTTGCTGAGGTCTTCCACCTATTGTCGGTACGAGATAAGTTTGACATCCCGAGTTTCCCATTCGCCTTGAGCCTGCCGGATGATCAGGTCAGAATCTCCCATAATCAGTAAGTTTTCGACATCCTGATCGATTGCCATATGCATGCCCATAATGCAGGCTTCATACTCAGCTGTATTGTTTGTGCAAAAGAAACGCAGTCTAGCTGTGGCGGGATAATGCTGACCGGAAGGCGAGATCAATATTGCCCCAATCCCCACACCCTTGGCGTTCACGGCTCCGTCAAAGAACATCTTCCAAACATGAACTTCTTCCGAGATTACTTCTACGGTGTTTACCTCTTCATCTGGAAAGTAATTATCCAATGGCTGGTATTCCTCATCAACCGGATTTTCGGCCAAATGATCTGCTAACGCCTGGGCTTTCATGGCCGTGCGAGTGACATAAACTATGTCGAATTTCGTAAGCAAGATTTGCCATTTAGCCAGTCTCCCAGTAGGCATTGGTTTCTGAAATATATACTTCAAAGGATCCAACCTGCTTATGAGGAATGTAGTGTGGGCTTGGAGATAATGTCTCAGCTTTTGAGCAACCCATGTGAGAGCGCAGCATGTCCTTTCCAGCAGAGTGTATTTGGCCTCGTAGCCGGTGAATTTCTTGCTCAAGTAGTAGATTGCTTGCTCCTTCTTTCCGGTTATGTCGTGTTGCCCGAGGACGCAGCCGAAAGAGTTCTCCAAGACTGTTAGATACAAGAAAAGTGGCCTTCCCGGTTCTGGAGGGACCAAGACCGGAGGATTCGAAAGGTATTCTTTGACTTTATCAAAGGCTTCTTGACACTCAGTTGTCCACTTAATCGCCACATCTTTCCTTAACAGCTTGAATATGGGCTCACACATGCTCGTCAGCTGGGCAATAAACCGACTGATGTAGTTCAACCTGCCCAAAAGACTCATCACGTCTTTCTTTGTTCATGGAGGAGGCAAATCTCTGATGGATTTTATCTTAGTTGGATCTAGCTCGATACCTCTCCTGCTTACGATGAAACCCAAAAGTTTGCCCGACGGAACTCCGAAAGCGCATTTGGCTGGATTTAGCTTCAAGTCATACTTCCTTAGCCTCTCGAAGAATTTCCTCAAGTCTTGGATGTGGTTATCCTGCGTCCTGGACTTGACTATCACATCGTCCACGTACACCTCTATCTCCTGATGCATCATGTCATGGAAAATGGCGGTCATGGCCCTCATGTAAGTAGCCCCAGCATTCTTTAGACCAAATGGCATGACCCGGTAACAGTAGGTGCCCCAAGGCGTGGTGAAAGCAGTTTTCTCGGCGTCTTCTTCATCCATCAGTACCTGATGATACCCAGCATAACAATCTACGAAAGACTGTATCTCGTGTTTGGCACAATTGTCAACGAGGATGTGGATGTTGGGCAGCGGGAAGTTATCTTTGGGACTTGCTCTGTTCAGATCTCGGTAATCTACACATACCCGAGTTTTCCCGTCCTTTTTTGGTACTGGAACCACATTTGCCAACCATGTTGTATATTGGACTACCCGGATCACTCCTATTTTCAGTTGCTTGGTGATATCCTCCTTAATCTTGTCACTGACCTCAGTTTTGAACTTTCGTTGTTTTTGTTGGACTGGAGGACAATCAGGATGAATCGGTAATTTGTGAACCACTAGATCAACACCTAGTCCCGGCATGTCATCATATGACCAAGCAAACACGTCTTTGAATTCAAGAAGAAGTTGAATTATCGCCTCTCGCGTTTTTTTGTCCGTGTGAATGCTTATCTTGGTCTCCCGGACTTCTTCCGGGGTTCCTAAGTTTACCGGTTCAGTGTCATTCAGATTTGGCTTAGGTTTATTCTCGAAATATTCCAACTCTCGGTTTATCTCCCTAAAAGCCTCTTCCGTATCATATTCTGGTTCTGGGTTCATTAATTCGCAGTTAAATAGCTCATTGTGATCTGGGCGTGAAGTCCGCAAGCATGTCATATTTAAAGCCGCATTATTAGGACTGAAAAGGAATATGAAAGGAAAACTAATAAAAATCAGAACAAAGAAAGAATAGGAAAGCAATGATGATTTTTTTTGTATATTTTCTTTGGAAAATTGGAAGACAACAACGTTTACAACTAGGAATTCAAAACAACAATTGAAAAGAAGAAAACGTTCAAGTTATGTCCCGGAGATAACTTGTGATACAGGAAAGGTGGCAGGACAGGTCTACCTGGACTTCCGTCTAGTTGGGAATGGCGTGATCTCCCAGTTTTGGAGTTTGGCATTTGGCCCCATGTACATCATCTCAGCAGTGCTCGTGCCTTCGCCTGGTTGAACCATGTGGACCTCGTAGAGCATTTCCCTCATTGCCCCACATATTTCCTCGATTTCCTCAGCTGTGAAAACCTCATCATCTTCTTCTTCAGCGTACCTTGGCCTGACGAAAGTCGCATATAAATCCAGCAATGGTTGAGGCAACTTCCAGCCCTCATTTCTACTTTTCTTTGCCCATTTTTCGTCTGCTAGAGTAGGTTTGAAACCTAGTCCAAAAGGTTTCTTGATGACTGGCAAAGTAATGGGTTCTGTTATTCCCTGAAGGGTTCGTCCAAGTCCCTTCCCTGGCCTAAATCCGTGCCGGATCATCTCTTTGGCCACCATGACCGAGGCGTTAGACAAGAAAGGCTGGGGGCAAGGCATTCCCTCTTCGTGCTGCTCTGCCAGCACAACCTCGAAAGCTTGATAGACCGTATGTTCGCTCCCTTCTCTTGGTTCAAGATACGGGATGGATGGGTCCCGATAAATGGCATGTTCGTCTTCCCCATGGACCACGATCTCTTGGTCTTCGTACTCGAACTTCACCATCTGGTGAAGAGTGGAAGGCACGGCTCCTGCCGCATGGATCCAAGGTCTGCCGAGGAGAAAATTGTAGGATGTGTCCATGTCGATCACCTGGAAGGTTACTCGAAATTCGACTGGTCCTATGACCAACAACAGGTCTATTTCTCCCATGGTATCTCTCTTGATGCCGTCGAAAGCTCTCACACAGACATTGTTGGGTCGGATTCTTCCTGCCCCAATTTCCATTCTTTGTAGCGTGCAGAGCGGGCAAATGTCAACACCTGATCCCCCATCCAGCATTACCCGCTTGACGCAGTAGTCCTCGCATTTAACTGTTAAGTGCAAGGCCTTGTTGTGTGCTGCTCCTTCCGGGGGTAAATCATTCTTGCTGAAAGAGATTTGGTTGACGGCGAAGAATCTTTCTGTCATCCGCTCTAGTTGCTCCGCCGAGGTTTCGACCGGTACATATGCTTCATTCAGGGTTTTCAGCAGGATCTTTTGATGCTCGGTTGACCTCATTAATAATGACAGCATGGATACTTGCTCAGGGTGCTTGCGCAGCTGATCTATCACTTCGTAAACCGGCATCTTCATTTGTTGGAAGAACACTTCCGCTTCTTCAACACTCACGGGCTTCTTTGGGGGGAAGCGCCTTTGTGTGGCGTTGTTCAGTTCTTGGGTATTTGAGTACCCTCCAATGAAAGTATTTTCTGGAAGTTCTCCCATGACTTCTTTACCTTTGTACATTACCAAAGTCTTTTGATAATTCCACGGCACTGTGGACGGGTTGGTCATTGGCTTTTGTGGCACGCGTCCGATAACCACTGGCTCATTCAGCCGAGGTGGTTGAATCGTCCCCCGGACCACATAGGCCCCTTTTGGCACGTACATAGGTTTTGTCTTTTTGATCCCGAAGTTCTGCGTCTTCTTGGCTTGACCTCGCGGTATGTAAAGAACTCCACCCTTTGCTGGTACCACTTTCTTCTCCACCTTCTTTTCAGGCTTGCTCTCTGCAACCTTGGCCTCCTCCCTTTTTTCTGATTTCTGGTCTATTTCAGGCCTCTTCCCTGTGTCGACAATGGCAATTATGGCTTTCAAAGTAGGGTCAAACTCTTTGTCTTCACAAATCATGCCGATCAGCGGCCCATTATTGTGAGCGGGCAATGGATTGTTAGTCACATTCGGGATCTCTTCGTCCCTTAGCACTATTTTCCCCTGCTCTATCAAATTTTCGACCACTCTTTTCAATGACCAGCAGTCGTTTGTATCATGTCCCTCGGCCCCTGAATGATAGGCGCATCTGACTCCGGCTTTGTAAGAAGGAGATGTCGGGTTTTGCCTCGTTTGGGGAATTGGTTGCAAGAAACCCAACTGGACTAGCTTAGGGAACAATGTAGAGTATTGTTCACCGATGGGCGTGAAAGTCCGCCGTCGAGGTGGCTCCTGGGGGCGGTAGTTATTCTGCGGGGGTTGTGGGTTATAGTGGTTGCGGTAAGGAGGCTGATTTCTGGGAGGTGGAGCTGGGCCTCGGTTGGTTTGTTGTGGTGGATGGTTATAAGGTTGGGCATTCATGACCATGTAAGGTTGATGAGCATATGCCAAATTTGAGTGGGGGTAGTAGTGGCGTGGGGCTCTTTCCGGAAAATGGGGCCTGGGATGACGATACTCCCTTGCTTCAGAGGCTGCCATAGTCGTTTCTTCTTTCTTCTTCCCCCTTGTCGTTCCTCCAGACCCGCTTTGGACGGCCTGAGAGGTTACCCTTATGGCTGCTTGACTCAAAATCCTTCCCGTCTTCAAACCATTTTCCACCATCTCTCCAATCTTGATCGCTTCCGCGAATGGCTTACCCATGGCCGACATAATGTTTTGGAAATAGTCAGACTCTTGAGCCTGGAGAAAGATAGTGACCATTTCTACTTCATCCATGGGAGGTTTTACTCTCGACGCCTGTTCACGCCACTTAATAGCATACTCTCTAAAGCTTTCTGAAGGCTTCTTCTTCAAATTTGACAGAGAGTTTCGGTCTGGCGCAATGTCGATGTTATACTGGAATTGTTTTACAAAATCTCTGGCGAGATCATCCCATATATGCCATCGGGACATTTCCTGATCCATATACCATTCCGAAGCTATCCCTACTAGACTTTCCCCAAAGTATGCCATTAGCAGTTCTTCTTTTCCGCCGGCTCCCCGCAATTGGTTGCAGTATTTCTTAAGATGTGCAATGGGGTCACCGTGCCCATCGTATTTCTCAAACTTGGGGGTCTTGAAACCCGTTGGCAGGTGCACGTGAGGAAACATGCACAGGTCGGCGTAAGAGACGCTCTTTTGCCCGCTCAATCCTTGCATATTCTTCAGACTTTGTTCAAGGCTTCTCATCCTTTTGGCAATCTCATTTTGTTCTGCAAATCTGGGGTTCTGATCCTGCCCGGGTGCAAGCTCGCACTGAGGCGGTAGAGGATTAGTATTGGTAGCGAACCTAGTTGGTTCCATTGAGAACGATGGGGCTTGGAATGTAAAAGATGATGAGTCAAAGCTTGGCTTGTATGTGGTAGGTTGTGCCGTAACCGGGCAAGGCGATGCAGTAAAGATGTTCATGCTTGCATCAGTGGCCGACATTCGGGGATGAGGTTCAGAAGGTGATCCGGCAGAGAAGGCGGAGGTGGCTGGGTACCCGAATGGGGTAGCAGGATAGTTTATGGGGACATTAGACGTTCCACTTGACCTGGAGAATAATTCAGGGAATCCGGGGACGACACTTGGCGGTTCTTTCCCATTGTTCCAGTCGTCCAGCATTTCCAACATGCGGAGCCGTAGGATTCTATTTTCCTCCGCAGTTGTGGATTCAGGTGTGAGGACGGTTGAGATTGAGCTCTCTTCAGAAACAGGGATCGTTTGCAAGGGAATTTCTGAAGACATTTCCACACTTCCTTTCGACCTGGTGAAGTAAGTGTGAGTACTGCTTCTGGCCCTAACAACAGGTGGTTGAACACTTCTTCTTGACCTCATGAAATATGAGTGCGAGGCCAGACTTTCACCAAACCAACCGTCTTTTCAAAAACCCTGGAAATGCTCAATGACAAACGCACGGTTAATTTGCAGCAAATAACAGATAGTTAATCTCACGTTGGGCATAATGCACCTAGACAGTTAAGTGGATTACTATATGTTTTCTACGAGAGCATGCGTCATTCCGGCATTTTTTCCTCTTATTAGTTTTTCCCCTTTTTTCTTTTCTTTTCTTTTCTCTTTTGTTTTCCTTTTATTATTTTTTTTTATTTATTTTCGTAGTAAAAGAAATGCGACCGGATCCGATGAGGATTGCCTACGTATCACGATGCCTACGTGAATCAGATCATTACGTAGTTCGAAAAACACAAATGAGCGTAAAAGAAACAACCTCTTTATTGTTGAAACGTTCTATTACAAGCTACATTTTGCAAAAGAAAGAGCAAACTTCGAAAATAAACCTAGACTCAAAATAGACTGAAAATCACCTTGATGAAAAAAATAGGCAGAAGATGCTAAAATACAGATTTGACCTACGAATGCATTATGGTTTTAAAAATTGGTTTCCGCGGGGCATCGTTCGGCCTCGCCGCGGTCCTAGGCGTGAGATCCCTCTCAAGTTGCTCCAGTTCGTGCATAGTCTGCTTGACATAAACCATTACTACCGAGGGGAAGGTAACACTGGACATGTTCTCACATCGCAGACATCGTCTGGTGATGGCATGGGCAATGGCTTTGATCCTATCTCTGGTTTGCTTCTTTTTTATGAGTAGGCGTTTTATCTGATCGCTGCATATTTCGAATACTTGAATATCATGTATATGCTGATGCTCCAATCGCCGTACTTCCAACTTCATCTGGGCTATTGAGTCATACCAGTATCTGCTCTCAATTTGGAAATCCTTGGCCTGACTAGCTGCTTTGATCTCGAGTGCTGCCATCTCTCTCTTTATCTTAGCAACAGTCTTCTCGTGGTCGCCTTCCAATTGATACAGGTATCTGCGATGCTTATCTGTTCTTGTATCCCACTGTGCTTTGAGCTCTGCTATGACGTTTTCAGATTTCTCCAAACCATCTCGCCACTCTCTGATCTCGCTTTTTAGCCTTTTTATCAGGTGCTCGTCTGATCGACGCCTTGGCTGTTTATCTGCATCCAACCTTATCTGTTTGATCTGGGCTCTGAGCTTTTCATTTTCTTGAATCAACCTGTTCCGCTCTCCCAGATCGGTAGCAACTTGCACGTTGTGTTCATATTTCAAGTTTTCCACTTGTTGCTTTAACCTGCTGATTTCGGCGCAATAGCCTCTTTCTTTCGCTAACCAATCCCACTGCTTTTGTGATGATTCGGTAAAATTCCGGATGTGGGGTCTCTTAGCTGGCCTTTCATGCTCGAGTTCCCTTCTGTACCATGCAAGGTAACCTGGCGCCGTTTCTCCTTTGGCTTGATCCCGCACGCAAGTATCTGATTTCAAATATTGACCCTCATTCCAGATTTGGCGAATCTTTGCTTCTGGGAACTGTCCGTTAGGACTTATCTCAACTGCTTGAGTGCTTAGATCTTCCTCATGAGGTACTGTCTGGCATCTTCCGAACTGTCTTAAAACTCGGCAGGGTGCGTAAGGTTGAATGCTCTTAAGCCCCATCAGTAAGAAATGAGTTTTAGCTGCAGACATATATAAGATCTCATCAACAGGCAACCATCCCAACGTCCATTGTATTTGGCTGGCAGTAAGAGTTTGCAAGAACGAGGTCCATGCCAGAACTCCTTTGGGCCAAATGATCTCTTTGGTTCTCGTGTAAGATTCTTCTATGCGGGTCTTTTCAGGGGAACCATGGCTCAAAATCTCGGAATGATGGCAGAGGTGCTCGGTCATCCATATCTGTAAGAGCAAATTACAACCTTCGAAGAAACTTCCCCCAGCTTTACAAGCTGTGAGAGCTCGACAGATGTCGGATACCACCATAGGCGCGAGAGTACTGTCACTTTACGTGAGTAAAGTGCTGACGACCCCAGATATCTTCAAATCAATGTTTCCATCTTTCCTCGGAAATACCAGAAGACCCAGGAACATTATCATGAACGCTACCCGTCTGTGCTTGTCCCACTTCTGACGAACTCCTTTGCTGCACAGTTTGTTGATTGGATTATTGAATCCCCCCTCGTGACCGTACCTATCATATATGAAGCATGGAGTACAGAATCCGGCTGCTAGATCCGGGTTGTGGACTGTTCTAGGTATTTTTAATGAATCCAGGAACCGATGTATCGTGACGACTCTTGGGGCGACCAAGTATTTTTCCCTCAAGGGAAACTCAGTATTCCCGATGTATCCGGCCATTTCTTCCAAAGTCGGGGTGAGTTCAAAATCAGAGAAATGGAAAACATTGTGCGCCGGGTCCCAATAGGTAATCAAAGCTCTTATGATATCTCCCCGGGGCTGGACTTCCAACAGACCCACAAGACCTTTCAGATATTTCTTAACCTCATTTTGTCCTTCCACACCTAGATCATTCCACCATAGCCGTAACTTGACAGGGATTTTGGTCATTATTGAAAAATGTTCATTTTGCATCGTGCTCATCCTGCACATTTATTAAGGTGATTTTAACAAAACGACTTGACTCAAAATATTTTAAACAGAGGGGATCAAGTTTTGAACACGGCCTTTAAACACTTCGGGGATGAAGAGTTTATGGCTGTGCGGGTCAACTGGACAAAAATGCTAAACAAGACCCAAAGGTGGATATTTATGCAAAGTCAGCCTTCCGGCGTCCCTTTCGGGAACATTCGGCTATTTATGATAAAACAACGTCACCTGACTTATTTACGACTCTTTTAAAAATTTGACACATCTTTTATTTATTTATTTACTGATTTTTGGCTATTTAGAAAAATGAGGTTGAACCCGATGAGGGTTGCCTACGTATCTCACATCCGGTGAGAATCAAACCGGCGTAGTTCGGGATATCGTAAAATAAGAAAAAATCGAATAAACCTAGAAATCAGGAATGTGTATTTTTTTTACATTTTTTTTTGAAAAGAGATAAAGATTAAAGAAACTATTTATTTATTTTTTTTTAGGAAAAATTTGGACTATTAGTCTGAATTCATAAAAGGGGTACTACGAAAGAAACAACACATTTTTTTTATGAATACGATTTTTTTTTTTAAATAAATACCCCTTTTTTTTTGAAAGTGATAAAAGAAAATTTTTATATATTTTTTTTAATAACTCTCAATAAATAAGACAGTTTTGTTTTTTTTTTAGAAAAATTCCGGCGAGGTTTTGACACTACTTGGACATTGGTTTTATTTTCCAAAAATAAGTAATTATCTCCCCTACGCTGCTATTTTCCCCTTTTTTTAGGAACCGGTCGACATGCGGAACCGAAGCAAATAAATGCACAACACAGATAGGAATGCAGCATGATGGTCTTTTCCATTTCAGGTTGCCTGTCCTAGACGGACCCAACCCCTGTGTTGAGTCCCCTAAGTCAAATGCAATATGATGCAAATAAGCGTTCCTACTAGGGATCCGGCATGAAGTTTCGTTATACTAGGTTTAAACCCTGGTATTTGTTCTAGACTGTGTACCCGAGCGGACAGCTTCGAGTCGAGGAGGGGGCTACGTACCGGGGACCCGCGAGATCGTCCGGCTTTGTAACTTGTCCGACCTCTTTCTTATTTCAGGTATTGACACTAACAGAAAAGGGAGTCTCGACCAGCGAGCTTCTCCCCGGAGGTAAGAAGAGAAGGGTTTCGGCACAGTTTATATACAGTTCAGATAATATCAAAGCGGTAAAAGACAACATTTAGCACGTTATGCAAAAACATGTAATAAAGATCAGATAATAAAGCCAAATATAACAATTATTCTAAGCTCGAATTCTTGAACCCTGAACCAGTGGTTCTGGGTCTTACGTCCCCAGCAGAGTCGCCAGAGCTGCCACACCTCCTTTTTGCGCGCCCCGCCCCGAGGGGTAAGATGCGCGGGTGGAGTTTTTCCAATTTAAGTGACAATATTCGAAATGGGATTATTTATTTAATTCAGAGTCGCCACTTGGGAAAGGTTTGGCTTTTGGTGTCCCAAGTCACCGGTTTATCTTGAATCCCAAATCGAGGAAATTTTCGACTTTTCCAAATGAAGTCTGCGAACCAGAAATTCTAAGTAAGGAATTCTGTTGACCCGAGGGAAGGTGTTAGGCACCCTCGAATCCCGTGGTTCTAGCACGGTCGCTTAAATTGTTATAATGGCTAAATATCTGATTTAAATACAGGTTGTGACTTATGTGCTTTTATTAAGTTTAAACCGCTTTTATTATTATCATTTATTTTATAGAATTACAACGTCGTGAAAATGCATCTCGAACCACGTCACAATCAATGCACCCGTAGTTGTTAACACATTTTGACTCCGTTGAGACTTGGACTTGGGTCACATCAATGTGCACCCGATTTTTAAGAATATAATTTACTAAAGTCGCGCCTAAAGAATCTAAACGCGTTATTATCTTTGTAGAAGGCCATGAAATTTATTAAATGGCCTATCTTGAATTCTAAATAATTATCATGGTTATTTATTGAGGGCCCCGCAATTTTGCGTCTTTATTTGGCGAGGCTCATCTCTATTTTAGAAAAGGATATCCTAAAATGGCTACATTTCTAATGCATTTGTCTCTAAAACTAGAAGAAAAGGTACATGCTAATTCAATTATAGGCTTTTGCCTAATCCGGATTTTTGTCAGTTTCTGATTAACTACTTATAAAGTAAAAACTTCATGCCTTGCGAGGATGTTTCAGTCGAACAAAAAGACTACATATGAGATTGATGAAATGCAATACCTAATCCGAACATTTCTTGAGTTGAACTTAACTGAACTTATTTGGCCTAGATTAAAGGATAACTGGCAAAGTAAAAATACTTTAGTTTGGCAAGGAATCATGTACGAGCTAAACGAAATACAACACTTAATCCGAACACTTCTCGAGTTGAACTTAACTAAACTTGTGTGGACTAGTCTTAACTAAACAAAAACTAAATGAAACAAGAACAGTATTGTATAAGGCCGAAATATACATGCCCCTACTGACAAACAATTGCAGAGTTAAAATACAACAGGGTAAACTCAGTCAAATATCAATACATACTTTCGAACTGTTGAATCATAAACTAAATCAATTTTCACAGGCCTGTTAATGTACTATGAATATTACAACAAATACTTGAACTTCTTCAACCTTTTTTTCATTTCATGCTTTCCAACTGTTTTAATTACATCAATATGGGACTTGAAATGTGTACCTGGAAATGCTGAAAATGCAAAGGAGAAGAAGAAGAAGATGTGGAAATCAGCAGCAGAAAGAAGCAGGACTAGTAATAGCAGCAGGACAGGGCAGCAACAATAGTGAGCAGAATAGCAACAGCAATCAGAACAGCACAAAAGAAAAGGATTCTGATGCGAGGTGGAACTAGAGTTGAAGGAAAAAACAGCCAAACGAAATAGCACACAGTGTGATGGCAACAATGCTCCAGACAATCCAATTCCGGAATATACCAAATGCCACAAAACACTAACAATAATCTCGATTGAATTTTAGGAGGAGCAACACTGCCTAATGTATTGACAATAGATGAAGTTCAGACAAACGAAACCAAATTTCTGATTTCCTAATCTGTTTTATCTCTTTCTTGCTCTCTTTCTATTTCTGTCAACTCTCTCTTTTTCTTTTCTATCCTCACAGTGTATGTATCTCCCAATTCTGTCTCTCCCCTCAATTCTCTCTCTTTATCTCCCAGGTCCTCCTCCTCCTTTTATAAGCCTAAACACCATCTCTTTTAACAGCCTGTTTTTCAAAATGTCACAGTACCCCTCCCATGTGTCTTTTACCTTTTCAGATCCCAATTAGTTATTTAAGTATATAACTTCCATCAACATTCCCTGGCAGACTTACTTTTAAAGGGTTTAATACTTTTTAAACTTAAAGCAGGGTATGGGCAGTAGAATATGTTGACAGCATATGCTGTCAAACCATTTTAAAATTAAACAAAAGCCTTTATGCAGGCCACTGGTTGTACACAAAGCACATGAGATGCACCAATGCACATGCTGTGCACGAGTGCACATGCCTTCCAATTCAGAATCTAAACACAAATAATCCAACAGCTATAAGTGAACTAAACTGGCTCTTAATTGATTCAGGCAAATGTTCAATAGAAGCAAATCGATTTAACTTTGTTCAGACAGTTGAAACTAATTGACGACACATGTCGACTCGACTATATTAGCATTAACATACACAAACGTAGCCAAATCAGACATTCAAAAGCATGGGACACATGACTCGACTTATACTGATTAAGCAGGATTATACTTTGAGGAATCAGTTAGTCAGTACAAATTTGGAATACAACCAATACACATGTCTTATCAGAATAGGAGGGGTTCAAACAAAACACAGTGGTTCAGGCAAAGTGGTCAATCAGAAGGTGGTAAAATTTAAAGACACAAATTGAAACAAAACATGACCAGATATTTAAAACAAATCACACGGACTAAAACAAATAAAGGAAAGAAAACAAACTCACCTTAAAGCTTGCAAAGTTAAAAGTTTGAACTCGGATTTGGACAGACCTTTCTTAAGGCTGAACGGACTTTAATCGAAGTGTTTCTCAGATGAGAAACACTTCGATTAAGGTCCCTTAGACCTTAATCTCTTTGGCTCGGACTGGCATGGGCCAGTGATGAAGGACACAAAACTTTCAAACTTAGATCTAGGATTCAGGCTTCCCTGATCAGATTCGGACCAAACCAAGTATGGTTTGGTCACGAGGGGGGTCTGGGGAGTGTCTGGAATGAATTTGAAGCAGATCGGTGTAGATTAGGTTCCGACTCGAATCTTCAAATGAAGATTCGATAAGGTGGGATAAGATTCGAAGCATGGGGTTGGTAGATTTGGGTTCAGGATGGCATGGGGGTTCTATGGTGTTCAGGGGAAGGTCACCGGCATCCATGCCGCCGGCTTTCATGGCGAAAGTACGCAGGGGCGGCTAGGGTTTTAGGGCTGTTTGTTTGGAGACGAAGGCTGGGGTTCAGATAGGGGGGCAGGGTAGGATTATGGCCTTATATAGTTAATAGATGGATTGTTCTTGACCGTTAGATCAATCTAGATCTACGGTCTGGATCTGATAGCTTAAGTGGAACGGTGTCGTTTCAAGGGTAAAGGGTTGGGGTCGGTCCGGGTGAGACGGGTCGGGTTTATTGGTGGGTTATGGGGAATTGATCTTGGCCGTTGATCAATCTGAGATCAACGGCCCAGATCACACAGGACCAAAACGTCGTCGTTTGGACGTCCTGGGCATCAGGTGGCCTGGACCGGGCAGGCCTGGGTCTTGGGCTGTTTGTTTGGGCCAATTTTGTTAAAATTGGCCCAAGTCCGGAAGGGATCCTTATATTATTTTTTTTATTATTATTTCTTTTTATTTATTTCCTTTTTCTTATTTATTTTAAAACAAAACTAAAAAAAATCAAATTAAAATTAAATACACACTCAATACAATTATTTGCACACGCACTAAAAATATTTCAAAACAAGTAAAATTAAACAAAACAAAATCACGGACAAAGGTGCCTATTCGTGATTTTCTATTAACGACCGGATTACGGTTCGAATTATGCAGGACACATATATATTTTTTTTGAATTTTATTTTAATAAAGTAAATAAATAAAAATGGGTCGAAGTCACAAATAAATCAACAAGGTGCCGCACAGAAATCCAAATTTGTACAGCAGGGCCAATTATTATTTTTTATTTCCTTTTGGAGTGATTGTCGTGCGAAACAAAAATCACGTGCTCACAAGGAGATGCAGGTGAAGTTAGCTTGAGGATTGGACTAGATATTATGAGGTATGTAAGGTCTTCTTTTCTTTTATTTGGCATGATTCCGTAAGTTACGTGGATCTTATAAGGAATTCAAGGGGGCGGGTCTTTGTAAATGTACTAGTCCGATGATTAAGATCCATTCACGAGTATAGTCATATGAATGTTGGAATGGATTTGTTGGTCATAGTTTCATGTATTCTTAATGAGTAAATAGATCTTTCCAAAAGGTCCTTGTCTTCTATATGTGACAAGACGTCCAGATGTCAATTAAAGATTACACATGAATTATCTAATGAATTAGAAGCAATATATTGTCCGTATAATGAGTGATAGCTATACACGAATAGTTCAACAAGGTAGCATAATGTATAGTTTGCAGAAAGGTAAGAATGACTCGACCTAAAAAATTCCATGAATTCCAGTACTTACACGTTTGTGTTCACAAAAACTGATAAAGATACACGAAGGTAGTTATGTTGCTCTCAAGTTAAGTAAATTTGATTATATATGAGGGTGATGAAGAGACGATGTATGTTACCTAAGGAATTTTACACAACAGAATATGATAAGCTTAGTAACAAGAATATAAGTTAATAGAGCATAAATCCCGCAACTCTTGTTACGTATTGATTAATGTGTGTATGTGTCTATATATATATATTTATGTATGTATAACAAGTAGCCTTACAAACTAAGAATATTACATAACTATAAGTAGAAAGAATCATTTAATCCCCAGCAATGAGCCGTGATGGTGAAATAAGGATAGAAGTGCAATTTCAAAATAGTTACAATGTTCTTTACGACTAAATAATATAAATATGAAGGATGATTGAACAAGCGGCTAAAGAATAAGGATTGTTACTACAATGATGTTACATACGAACTTATATGTTTAAGAATACGAGTTTATCTATTGATGATTGAATGATGTCTACATGAGTGATATGAAATGAATATGTATAAGACATTATCCCTATGGACGGTCTATGAACGCGTAGGGGTACAGTGAAGCCCTATGGACTGTCTATGAATGCATAGGTCCATAATGAAGGTTGGTTATGGACGGTCTCAGTTGCACGCATAGCCAGACCTTAGTATTATGAGTCGTACGGACGGTCTACTATGTTACGCATACGATCCACTGGTTATTCATATTTACGAGTGAGCCTTATGGACGGTCTCTTATGAAACACATAAGTGCCACTTTTATGTTTAAATGTAGCCTTAGAGATGTCTAATCTGTCTAAGGTAAGTAAGATATAAGATATGATGGCTAGAAGAATGTTATAGATGAAGTTCCATAATATGATGGTTTCTAGTACAGATAGCATATGGGAACATGTCCAGGTATAACATGACACGAATTAGATGTGTATACGACATTAGATATTCTCGGCCAACGGAGCCTTCCCTTTTTGGTCTACATCCTTTGTAAGGTAAGTTGGATAGTTCAATACTTAGATATGTTACGAGTCAGAATAAGGTAAGTATGATTCAATGATTTCATTGACCCTCCAGATTACTTTAGTATATCATATATACATATCAGTTCAGTTTAATTCAGTTATTCATATGTTATCTGCCTTACATACTTAGTACATTTCTTTGTACTAATGTCCCATTGTTGGGGCACTACATTCATACCTGCAGGTTCAGGTATCCAGCCTGGCAGACTCTTATCATAGACAAAGTTGATATCCAGCTAAGGATTGGCAAAGCTCCATCTTCATCCAGAGTACAACCGAGTCTAGAGGTTATCAGACTATCCTATGTGTGTATATATATATATATATATATATATATATATATATATATATAGCTTATGGGTAGGTCAATGTCCTTTCCTGACCATATTTTGATGTCAGATACTCTTAGAGGCTTTGTAGTCACAAGTTTATTATGTATAGTATATCAGAGTCTTTGACGGCCCGTGTGTATTCATGTTTTGAGTATGATGGTTCGTTGCTACAGCGTTTACCCCCTTACATTCATACCTTATGAGTTGTGGCTATATTGGCCCATGATAGTTGCAGGAAGAATAAGTTCAGCCAAGTCAGCCTACTTTTGTTCTAGTTTTCATCGAACGATCATGAGTTACAGTGTGATTCGCTTTGGCCGACCTCCTCAGGTTGGGGCGTGACAGGCTTGATCCTGGGACCTTGTTCCCTAGGTACAGTTATAAATAGTGAGCTTTATTATCATTGTAAGGACACGAATTTTCTAACAGGCATATTTTATACTTCATCAAAAGCTCAAATAATATTTTACTTTCTTGCTTATTTGCATTATTCTTATTATTCCGGATAGCTTTGACCTGGAACCAAGATATCTGCCATTTGTTCCAATTTTAAGGCTAAATCTTGTATTTCTTTTTAATTCATCTATTATTTTCATATCAAATTAATTCATTTATCTATAAATCACGTATAAATTCAACTGTACCATTTTACATGTAAATAGTTTCGCGCCCACCATGGGGCATAGACAATTGTGTGATTGAATTGATCCCTGCATCTATTGCTAACTTGTTTGATACTTTATTCTTAGCAAAAATCATTAAAAATGGCAGATAATGGTGTTATCAATACACACAATATTAAGGTCCATAGAAATCAGCCTCAGCATGATGATTCTATAAGCGATACCTGTAATGAGGGAAACAAGGCTACGCCGGTCCATGGCAGCCAATATCTGCGACATGTTCGAGAGGTGACTCCTAATGATGCTGATGAATAACCTGTCGTCGAAGTAGTCAGGGTATTGTAGGAGCAATAGGAGGCTATTATATGCCATCTCATACGACAAGATAAAGTCATGATGTATTTGAAGCGGGCATTGTTGGGTACTTCCAACAATGCCAATGGACAAGGTTCAGTTCTTCTCAGTGGTTCCGCAAATCAAACAACGCATAAGGTCAACAACAATACCCTAAGGGGCGAGGTTGGCTTCGATAGTGTCGGGGGGAGAGGATCCGATCACAACAATGACAATGATCCATTTAAAATCGAACTCATACTATTTATAAGGGAAGTAAACACCCGAATGGATTAAATTCCTGGCGCACCACCAGTGCTGAAAGGGTCGAACTCAAAGAAGTACATGCAATTGTCGTACAAACCAAGCATGGCACCAGAATTGATCTCGAAGCGATTTAAAATTCTAGACGTGCCGAAGTATGATGAGACTTCAGATCCTCATGAGCATATCACTACCTATACAACAGCGGTGAAGCGGAATGATTTAGCTCCCCATGAGAATGAGTCAGTTTTGCTGAAAATTTTTGGGGAGACTCTCATGAAGGGAGCCCTGACGTGGTATTCATTTTTTTCCAAGAATTCCATTGACTCCTTTGATATTCTTGTGGATTCTTTCATCAAGACCCATGACGAGTCTAGAAAGGTACAAGCTCCAAAGGCCGATATATTCAAGATTGCACAAAGAGAGTTCGATTTTCTATGGGAGTTTGTAATCAGGTTCCAAAAGGAAAGGATATTGCTACCGGCCGTACAGAATGAATGGGCAACCAAAGCATTCACCAAAGGATTGAATTCGAGAAGTTCTGATGCTTCCCGGAAAGTTTAAAGAAAGTTTTCTCGAGCTCTAGGCAACAACTTGGGCGGATGTTCACAATCAGTACTAGTCAAAGATAAGGATTGACGATGATCAACTCGGTTTCTTATCGATGGTTAAGGTTCGGGACCGGGAGAAGAATAAATAAAAATCGAACGAAGATTACGACACAGATCAATGGTCTTTGAAAAGTCTATTTTTGCCTTATGGACGGGCCGAAGGATATGGCAGAGGTTTTCGATTGGCGGAAAAATTTGCTATCGATAGGAGAGCTGATCGCGACCGAAACAACAGGTCATTACAGGACAAAGGAAACGTCAAATCTTTGAGATTCTTTTTACTCCAGGCTCTCCAAATACAACTTCAACGTTGGCATAATGGAGCTAGTGTCGTCCATGAGGAACATTAAAGAAGCAAGGTTCTCGAAGCCAATGAGATCCGCTCCAGTCAGAGGGATCCTAATTTATGGTGCGAATACCATGGGACAAACGGTCACCAAACTAGGGACTGTCGTCATATGCGTGAAGAGGTGTCGACATTATTGAAAAATGCCCCACCTCAGTGAATTTTTAAGTGACCGGGATAAAAACAACTACGGTCACAATCATGGTAATGTGGATCCTTCAAAAGTAGGGAAAGATCCCATGTGCATAATGATCAACATGATTTTAGGGGGAACCAGATTAAAGGGGTTACATTTTCGCAGCAAAAAAGATGAAGGTATCAGTGACCCACAGTAAGAGACTCCGAGAAGTCGTCGAGGATGACATTACTTTTACGGAGGAAGATGTGGGTGCACAGCTGCTACTGCATAACGACGCCCTGGTAATCTCTCTAAATGTCTTAGATTTTAAAATTAAACGTGTTCTGGTGGATCCAGGAAGTTCGGCTAACATCATACAATGGAGGGTGTTGGAGCAAGCCAAGCTCATCGGAAGCATCATTCCAGCTACAAAGCTCCTCATCGGTTCAAACTAGCAAGTGTGACAACCCGAAGAGAGATCTTGCTGCCCACGAATGCTAAAGGGGTGATGAAGATGACCCTTTTCGAGGTGGTGGATGGCGATATGGACTACAACATCATCCAGGGAGACCATGGTTGGACAAAATGAAGGCTCTGCCATCAACATATCATCAGTTGCTGAAATTCCCAACTTCCAAGGGAGTTAAACAAAAGAAGTGACCAACCAGTAGCAAGGGAGATGAATGTAATCTCAGTCTCCAGTAGCAAATGGAAGGATCATACGGCATAGCAATTACTGGAACCAACACCTTCTCACAAGCCAAGCGAAATCAACCAGGGGTAATAGTTATCAAAATCCTATCAACATATCATCAGTTGCTAAAATTCCTAACTCCCGAGGGAGTTAAACAAAAGAGGTGACCAACCGGAAGCAAGGGAGATGAATGCAATCTCAGTAGCAAAGGGAAGGAGCATGCGGCATAACAATTATAGGAACCAGCGCCTTCTCCCAAGCCAAGCAAAATCAACCAGGGGGAAGAGTCGTCGAAATCCTATCAAGTACCAAGGTATTTTATGGTACCGGAAGAGACAGACACAACCAAATCTACAGTGGAGGAACTTGAACAAGTCACACTGTTCGAAAAATTCTTAGAAAGGAAGTTCTACTTGTGGACAAGACTGCACCCCGAGCTCAGGTCTGGATTTATTTAATTTCTTAAATTTAATATCGATTGTTTTATGTGGTTGTATATAGATATGACAGGTATCCCACTAGAAACGGCCGTACACAAACTAGTCTTGGACCCCAGCATCCCTCCGGTAAGGCAGAAAAAATGTTCTATTGCCGATATCAGAAATAAATTTATCAAAGAAGAAGTAACGCGTTTGCTTGATAACGGTTCAATCAGAGAGGTAAATTATCTTGATTGGCTAGCTAACGTAGTAGTAGTTCCAAAGAAGAATAATAAGTTTCGCATGTGTGTAAACTGTAAGACTTAAATAAGGCATGCCTAAAAGAATCGTTCCCATTGCCAAATATTGATCAAATGATTGATGCAATGACCGGGCACGAGTTAATGAGTTTCCTCGATGCTTACTCCAGGTACAACCAAATAAAAATGAACCAGGAAGATTAGGAAAAAACTTCATTTATCACGAATTTCGGCACATATTGCTACAATGTGATGCCCTTCGGGTTAAAGAACATTAGAGCCACTTATCAATGGCTCGTGAACAAGATGTTTGAAAAGAAAATTGGGAAAACCATGGAAGTTTACATAGATGATATACTTGTTAAGTCTTTGAATGTAGGTGATCATCTCAAACACTTGCAAGAAACCATTTACATCTTAAGGAAGCATAACATGAAGCTTAATCCCGATAAGTGTGTGCTCGGCGTCAGCTCCGGTAAGTTCCTGGGATTCCTGATTTCACAAAGGGGTATCGAGGTTAACCCCAATAAAATCAAAACCATCAAAGATATCATGGACCAGCTATCAAGCGTAAAAGAGGTTCAAAGGCTAACGGGGAGATTGGCCGCTTTGAGTAGATTTATTTCCCAGTCTTCAGAGAAATGCCATCATTTCTTCTCGCTGCTAAAAGAAGAACATTTTTGAATGGACCCCAGAATTTCAACAAGCCATGAGGGATTTGAAAAGGTATTTGTCAAGCACCCCGTTACTATCAAAATCGAAGCAAGGCGAAAATCTATTGATCTACTTAGAAATATCGGAGGTAGCGGTAAGTGCCGTTTTAGTTAGTTAGGATGAAGGTATGCAATCTCCTATTTACTATGCTAGTAAGATTTTAACGAGATCAGAAACTCGGTACCCACATCTGGAAAAATTGGACTTAGCCCTTGCAGTCGCCGCTCCAAACCTAAGGCCTTATTTCCAATGTCACCCGATAGTTGTGGTGACCACTTTTTCCTTGCGTAATACTGTTTATAAGCCTGAACTCTTAGGTAGGGTCGCCAAATGGGCCGTCAAAATGAGTGAATTTGACATAGAGAATAAACCTAGGACTGCAATTAAGTCACATGTTTTGGCTGACTTTGTGGCCGATTTTAGTCTAAGACTTTTACCTCTAGCTAACAAAGAAGCAATAATGGTGGTGGAATCGACATCGGGAGTTTCAACCTTATTCACGGATGGAACTTCCAATGTGAAAGGGTCTGGGCTCAGCATAGTATTAACCATGCCTTCAGGACAAACCCTAAGGCAGGCCATAAGAACCGTTCCTCTAACTAACAATGAAGCAGAGTATGAAGCTTTAATTGCAGGGCTCGAATTGGCTCGGGGACTGGACTCCAAGGTCATAGAAATCAAATGCAGCTCCCAATGGATGGTAAATTAGGTCTACGGGATCTTCGAAGCCAAGGAGGAAGCATGTAACTATACGTAATTAAGGTTTAGGATCTACTCGCTTGGTTCCAAGATTGGTCAATCACACATATACCATGGAAGAAAATGCAGAAGTAGATGCACTAGCTAACCTTGGTTTGTCTATGGAAATGAAAGGATTAGACTACGGTATGGTCGTACAGCTTACGCACCCAATTCTGGAAGCAGACAACTATTATGAGGTAAACGCGGCTACTTTGGTTTGGCACTTGAGAAATGAAATTATTGACTACCTCGAACACAGGAAACAACGTGAAGATCCTAAGGCATCTCGGGCACTGTGCTCTAAAGAGGCTCGATATAGCTTCAAGGGGGGTCAACTATACAAAAGGTCTTTCCAAGGCCCGTTGGCCCGCTAATTATGTTATGCGAGAAGTCCACGAAGGGATCTGTGGAAATCACTTAGGCGCAGATTCCTTAGTACTAAAATAAATAAGGTCATGATACTAGTTGCTCCGGATGGAACAAGACGCAAAAGCTTATATTCAAAAATATGATAAATGTTAGCGCTATGCACCATTGGTACATCAACCGGCAGAGCCATTGCATTCCGTTTTTTCACCATAGTCGTTCATGAAGTGGGAAATTGATATTGTCGTACCACTACCACTGTCCCCCGATAAGGTAAGATTTAATTTGATTTTAACTGACTATTTTCTAAGTGGGTTGAAATAGGTCCTCATTAGAAGATTGGTGAACGTGAAGTGGTAGATTTCTTGTGGGAGAACATAAATTGCAGATTTGGGATACCAAAAGAGATAGCCTGCGACAATGGGCCACAATTTATAGGTGCAAAGGTCACAAAGTTCCTTGAAGACTTAAAAATCAAAAGGATCATATCTTCACCCTATCATCCAAGCGCAAACGGTCAAGCAGATTCAAAAAACAAAGTAATTATACAAAATTTCAAAAAGATATTGGAAGCAACTAAAAGTAAATGGCCTAAAGAACTGCCACATGTATTATGGGCGTACTGAACATCGGCCAAATCAAGCACGGGATAGACTCCGTTTTCCCTCATGTATGGAGCAGAATCCTTGATCCCGGTGGAAGTAGGGGAGCCCACCCCGAGATATTTCCGGGTGAATGAAGAAACAAACAATGAAGAAATGTTAGTCAATTTGGAGTTGCTCGATGAAAGCAGGGACTTGGCGCATATAAGGATGGAAACCAAAAAGCAGAGAATAGAAAGATATTACAATCGAAGAGCTAAGCTCCGTTATTTCAAAGTGGGAGATTTGGTTTTAAGGAAAGTGACTCAGAACACTCAGGAGCTCAATGTAGGGAAGCTAGGTCCAACATGGGAAGGCCTCTACCGGGTTTTAGCTTTCACCAGGAAAGGATCATGAGTTAGAGAATCAAGATGGGGAAAGGTTGCCAAGCAACAGGAATGTGGCATACCTCAAAAGATACTATTGTTGATGAACATCACCTGTACTGAAAGTATGTGCTACACTTTTTTTCCTTCGTCCAGTTTTTGTCCCGATTTAGTTTTTCTGGCAAGGTTTTTAACGAGGCACCAACGGAAAGCATACTACTAAGGAAGCTTCAACAACAGTAATAAGATATTTAAATGAAAAGGCACACAAGCAAAGAACTGATATGGAGCGGTTAGATAGTCTTTTGCTCAATAGCAAAGTTCTTACCGGGAAGTTAAGTTTGTTATCGGACAGAGATTACCCAACCGTTCACAAGTGCAAGCCACTGGGGATTTTGAGATAATCTTTGGCTCAATAGCATAAATTTCTAAGGGGAAACAAAGTTTGTTACCGAACTGAAGATTATCTAGCAATTCACTAGTTGAATCCTCAAAGGTGTAAAACTTCCGGTGTTCAAATTCAAAATCTTTGCATCCAAACACTGGGAGGAAGGATATGGGGATACGACAACAACAACTACCACTTCGACCGGAATACGAAACTTGGAAACATAGTTGTATCATCGGGACCAGGGATTGCGCGACCAAACCCATAGAAACAAGTTGTACAAGTTAGCCATAAGAAATGGCAATTTGTTTTTAGCACAACGAATGCTTATGTACCTTTGAAACTAGAAGGAATAAATTAAAGTCCTTTTATTTCTAGCTTGTTTCTTGTCTGAACGGTGAATTGATTTTATCATTTGAAAGTTAAATAAGTACTTCAAATATTAGTGTCGTAATGAACAGGAGACGTCCTCTTCAAGAGCACAGTAAACACAAGAGGGCCATTTCTTATGAAAACCCTCACGTTAAAAGACTGATTTTGGAAGAACTTATGCTCAGAATCTAAATGCTTTCGGGGAAAAATACACCCGAAGCCTTGCACGATTAGACGCAAACAGTAAAACTTGCACAAACACTTAAATGAAAAAAACGCAAAAGGAAAACTTGCGCAAATACTTAAACGAAAATTACGCAGTGACTTGTGCAAATATAAAGTATGCAAAGAGAAAAATTCACACAATACTTAAGCAAAAAAGTGCTTCTATTGACAACAAAAGTAATACGGCTACAAAAGTATAGAAAAGAAAACAAAACAAAAACTAAGCTACTGCATCTCCGGGACCCGAAGGGAGAGAAGTATCTGCGCACCCAAGAGAAGTGGATGGATCCGCCGCCAGCTCATCATTTTAGCCTTCAACATCATCACCTTTTGTTTCTTCTTCAGTTCCCGCGAACTCAAAACGTGAACCAAAAGAATCAGTACTATCTGGTCGGCCCGGAAATACCCTTTTTTGCAGCTAACTCCAGCTCACAGGCCTTAGCGATTTCGGCATCAAAATCAATAACACCTACTTTGGCTTCTTCCAGTGTTTTTCTCCTCATGCTGTACATAGCATATGTTTTTTCAACAATGAGGGAAGTCGCTCGGTGTTGAAGTTCTTCTTTAAGGTGGCCAATCTCGGTAGAAAGATTCTCCTACACAAATCTAATGGATTGGAGGCTGACATCGAGATCCGAAGGCTAACATCGAGGTCACAGACAATAGAGCTGAAAATTCTATTATGCTTAATGGTCCTCTTATGATTCTCCTCCATTTGGGAATACTTCGCCCCGACAGCAGCAATATTTTCAGATTTGGAGTTCAAGTCCTCTTCTAAATTATTAAATCTTTCAGCGGAGGCAACCTCGCGATTGGATGCGGTAAGAACGACATTGTGGACTTTGACCATTTGGCCTTAGTTTCTTCAAATTGAGCCCACAACGGACGATCTCTTATCTAAGGGTCACCACTTCTTGCTTGCTTTGCTGCAACCGAGCCTCCAACTCAAAAGTTGCAGCAACTCGAGCTTCTAGTTCTGAGAGGTGAGCAACAATTTGGTCCCTGATCGCTGCCAACTCGACGCTACACTAAGGTAGGAAGAGCGGGTCGCAATAGCTTTTACCCGATATGAGGGTCGGGATCGATTTCCTCAAGGAGCTAGTAGTTGAGTTGGATTGTCTGTCTAGCCTCGAGATGTGTTTGTACTCCTAATGTCACTTCAAACATTTTTGGGTTTTCGAATTATAACTGTTTTTATAAAAATTATTGATTAACACTAAATTATGCTACGAGAATATTGCTAAGTTGTATCTAATGGGAAGAAGGGCACTAGGGTCGTGACAATACCTAGGTGGCTAATTGACGGGTAGATGTTACTAAGGTTCGATTGACATGATTGGGGCTTATGCTATTAACCGTTGCACAATTTTACCCACTCCCACAACTCTCAGTAGATAGAGTGATTTTGCCCAATTAACTCCCTCGAGACCAAATGGGTAGGCAAATTAGACCAAACAACTAGGGTTCAATTAGGATAATTACTCTCTCGATGTTTAACCCGTTAATTGGGACTATCATTTCTCATGAGTCCATCCCAATTCCTTGTTGGGTCAATTTTGGGGTCATAGATTCTCTTTCTCAAGAAGAGTTAAACCCACAAAGCTTGATTCAGTATTTGCAACCACCAATTCTAGATTAAAACATAAAATCAACCCAAATAGCAAACACACATAGTCAATCTAACACTAGATGGCAACACCCATCAATTACCCACATTAGGGTTGAGCCACAACCCTAGCTAATGGGTTTAGCTACTCATGCTAGATAAAGAAATTGAAGAAATAGATGAAGAACTAAACATATTAATTAATTGTTAAATTAAACTACAAGAATCTATCGTAAATGTAAAGCAAAAGTGCCAAAAATGGCTACAAATATCGTTCTTAGGAGCGCAGCTCACGTCTGAATATAAAAGATCACCAAAAAATGGTAAAATGTTCTATTTATACTAGGCTGGAAAAACTGGACAAAAATACCCCTGCGGGGTGAGTGCGGGCCGCAATAAATGGACCGCGGCCGACTGGGCTTTTTGACTTTGACTTTTGCTTCTCTGAACTTGGACTCCGCGGACCGCGTAGAATGGACCGTGGCCGCGGAGGGAGCTAGCACGGTTCGCGCAATCACGGCCGCGGACCGCATGGTATTGGCTTTTTAAACTTTCATCTCTCTTAATCTCATGACCGTGGACCGCACAAAAGAGTAGTGTGGCCGCGAAGCCTTCACCACGGACCACGAGATGTGTACCGCGACCGCGTTGACTTTAGCCTGGTTTACCATCTCTCCGAACCACCTAGTGCGGCCGCGTTCAACGTTGCGTGGTCCGCACTAGGCCTTCTTTCCTTAGATTTCTTGGTCTTTGATACTTGAGCAGGTTTCACTCCTTTTTGAGCCGATCTTTGACATTTCGTCACTTTGTCGATCAAACCAACAATCAAGCACAACTTGTGAGCCTTTTAGGACTATTTTGTAACAATATATGATCAAAGCATAGGCAAGTAGGGGCATAAAATATGTTAAAATCCAAACTTATCAACTCCCCAAAACTTAAACCTTTGCTTGTCCTCAAGCAAACAAAATAATACTCACCCCTTAAAGGAAAATCCAAGTAATTCCAGTTGTCCTAAAGTAACCTCAACAAGTATCAATTGGGACTAACAATTGCCCTCAATACGAATGGATCATTAAACAATATTTAAACTTTAAAAAACTATGGATCAAGTGTGACACAAGAGCATCAAGAATTGACTCATTACATCAAAGAACTCTCTCAATTACTTTGGTCGTTGTGGAACCCAAACTCACACATCCTCAACTCTCCCTAAGCAAACCTCACCTTTTAGAGTATAAGCACACAAACCAAGGTTAATGGGAATTCACTCATCTCTCTCAAGGAAAGGTCACAAGTCCGGCTCTAATTACCATATGCTTGACCCTCATGTAAGTATCCACTAATGCGAGTGTCATCCAACTCAATATCATATAGGGCTTTTGTGAGTCAATGTGAAGGATTTTGGTTCAGGGTAGGAAAAGTTGTTGGTCTATATGGGTTCCATCTTCCCTTAAGCACTTCTTTTGATTCATTTTGGCATAATTCTCTTTGACTCTTTGAGTAATTCACTTCTTTTCAAGGGGTTAGAGAGACACATTATCACTCTTTCTTATGCAATTCAAAGCATTTCTTCTTTTTCTACTTTTTCCACACCTTTTTCACTTTTGTTTTTCTTGAATCCCATTTTATTCTTTGCACATTGGGTTTTCTTTTTGTCTTTTTCTTTTCTTTATTTTTCATCGCCTTCCTTTCCTTTTGCTTTTGTACCTTTTACCACTTTGTTTCCTTTCTTGTCTCTCCCCCTCCCAAACTTAGACTTTTGCCAGTACTCAAGGGACGATTTGGGTGCCAAGAGAGGGTATAATTTAGAACGGGTATAGGCTTGTAGTATTGGTTCTTGAAAGAAAAAGGTTTAAGGCTCAAAAGGGTTAGCTAGGGATTATATCATTGGTAGGCTATGGAATTGTTCGACTATTATTTGGATCAAGGAAAGCCTATAATCACTTCTCAAGTCGAATTTCACTCAAAATTTCACCTCAACAAACATTCAAGGAAAGTTCTAGACCATTGGATCGGGACTTGGACTCACAATTCGATTTCTCACCACACACACTCAAGGATTGCTAAAGACATAGAGTCAGGGGGCCATAACAACCTTAGACACGATTGAGCACACAATTGTCCTGAAAAATCACATGATGTTTGTTTGGTCAAGACAAGAGTCTCAAGGTCACTACTTTCACCATCCTAAACACAACCACTTGTCTTTGACCATGGGATCAAAGGCAAATGTGTTAGGCCCAAGTGAAGCTTTGCTTGAGGTACCCTTAACTATAAACTACTAAAAATAAAAGAAAAATCAAAAACGGACTCAAACCCTTAAGAAGGTTGTCATGCCATCCATCATCGGGAAGAGTCACCTGGTTTGCACAATACTCTACCCTTGGAAAGAACCGTGGCATTAAGAAAACCAAGGGCTTATTAAAAACGCCAAAAACAAAACAAAAAGGCTGCGAGCCTATATACTAAGCTAAAAATGAAAAATTTGTATGAAAATATAAAATAGAATGAATATTTACAATAGGGGATTAGAATATACAACCGAGGGTAAATATATACAAAAATATAACTTTATATACAGACCAAAGAGAAGATAAAAAGTGTGATAAAAGTAACTAAATGTAAAGTTATATACAGACCAAATAGAAAATCAACAGAAACATAAACTAAGTCAAATAATATATACAATCATCCGAATAAAAAGTAGGGCGCACCCCCACAAATGAAAGCTGGCATTGTCCCTAATGCCAACTAAACAAATAAGCATCCAAAAATCAAGATGAAAGGATATAGGAGCTCCCTATGCCTCGTCTGTATGCATGGGAACATGAGTGGTCCCCGGGTCCTCTGTATGAATGGGAACCTCAAACTGGTTCCCGGTCTCTTGCTGCTCAGCTGATGGGACTGGGGCCTGGACCTGTACGGGCTGAATATCTGGAGCAACCTGTGGCTGACTGGAGGAGACCTCTTGTGAGTCTACCAACTAGATGACCGCCTCGTCTGCACTAGGGAGCTTCCTCTTCTTCCTAGGAAGCCTCTGAGTCTGCTCCTACTTTGGCTCTACTACTGGTGTTGCTGCTGGGGCTGGATCCCTGAATAATAAGTCTAGAGGCATCTAGTCTGTCATCAGCTTGTCCACATCTGCTCTCAGCTATTTCACTGACTCCTTGGAAGCCCGTATTTTGTTCAGCTTCTTGTGCTCCCTGGCAAGCTCCTTCAGGGCCTTGTCATGTGAATCTACTGCCTTAGCCAAGGAACCTTGAGTACTGATGATCTTTTCCTAGTTCTCTAGGATCTTCTTCAATTTATCCTCAATGGCCTATGGAAACTGTGCTGGTTGTGATGCCGACTGAGCCGCATGGTAGAAGTCAAGATGGACAACTTGGATGACGCAGCTGACATCCAGTTATTCAAGTTATGAAGTGTCTGGCTCAGTTGGTGGGCAGTGATAGGATGGGCCCGGGAAGATGGAATCCCCGGGCCAGCTGAAGTGGAGGGACCAGCAGTAGTGGAAGGTCCGGGAGGCATGTCAGCGACTGTGGATGCAGGCTCAGTGGAGGGCTCTACCGCAACTAACTCTTCAGACTGGCCGATTGGAGCAGAAACATGTGGCTTGTAATTTTTGTCCTTGGGGTTGTCTGACCCCTTCAAACTGTACCATGAAAACGGAGCCACAGGTTTGACCTTGATATCAAAAGGTCTCTTTTCCACCTCCAGGTCCCTGAAATACATAGTGAGGGTGCTGGGAAAAGGGTAGTTTCGGTCATGCTCAACCCCCACTGCAGAAATGACGCGGGACATCACATTGTCCACGTTGATAGGGTGTCCCACCATACTAGATGAAACAAGAACAGCCCAGGCAAGCGGAATAGTTTGATCATGGGTAGTGGGATCGAGCCGACTGCACACAAAAGTCAACCATCCCTTAGCCTCAAAGTTAAAAGTCCTCCGAAGTATTTTGACCCCTGCTTGCAACCACTCTGGAACCGTACCCGGGAGTGCCAGGTATGAGGCTAACCACGGACGAACCTCCTCGCCCATTGCCAACTTTTCAATGTAAAGGGACTCATCTTCTTCGTTGAACCCCAGGTTTTCATTTAGTGCCTTCCCGGTAAATACCACATTTTTGTTTCGCACTTTGGTCACTTTAGTGCCCTTCAAGATGTGGGCGACATTGCTATAAAATTCCTTGACCATGTGCTCGTTCGCCTTCACACAATTATCTTTGAAGTGCTCCCAACCCATTCGAGCTTAAAACTATCTATGTACATTGGGGTGTAGGGGTATAAGGTCTCTGTCAATGAATCTCCTCTCAAGAATCAACTTTCATGTCGGCCACCATTCCCTGAACTTGTGGAACACCACCTGGCTAACGAATCTATCTTCCCAAACAGCGGGATTTCTGGTTCGGTCAACAACCCCAGCTTGAGGCACACCACCCCTAGATAACTCCCCATCTCCCTCATCACCTCTAGCACCCTCTCCAGATATTGACGTTGTGGGAGAGGTAGAGTATCCATCCCCACTACCTGCCGCTGAGCCCTCAGACGACCCATAAGAAATGTTGATTGAAGTTCGAGCATCAGGGGAAGAGGGGGGAAGTGTCTCTATGTATGGCGTTCTCCGGATACGGGATGTGTAGTGGGATTGAATATGAAGAGATCTCCCGGGAGGGCTCATACTCACTCCCCGAGTAGTCAATGGCTCTGTCGGCCACTTTGATTTCTTTCCTCATATCTTTTATGGTTTTTCTAGCCTGGGGAGTGAGTTTTACCATCGTTTGCTTCCCTCCCCAGGAGGAATTACCTCGGCCGAGTTGTTTCGAGCCTTTGCCTCTTTGTTTAACCATTGCCTGCAAGCATAAACATCTGGATTTATTAGTATCAACACAGACAGTGTAAGATTTGTGGAAAATGAATTGCAGAATAGAAGATCAAAAGTTGCAGAACATATTGCAGAAAAAGTGTACCGCGGCCCACACAAAAAGGAGTGCGGCCGTATTGGGTGCACCGCGGACCGCACAAAAGCCACTGCGGTCCGCATTGGGGTAAGGTCTACAAAACCACTCCTCTAAATCTCTCCACCGCGGTCCGCACAAAGTGGTATCGCGGCCGCGGTGGGCCAGCGCGGACCGCATAAAGTGCAATGCGGCCGCACTGGGCATAGGTTCAATTTCAATCACTTGGGCACCGCGGTCCACGCAAAATGGCAATGCGGATCGCGTCAGGGCACCGCAGACCGCACAAAGGTGACCACGGGTTGCGAAGAGTATTTTGCATAGGCACTAAGTTAGGGTTTAAGTTTTTGCTATTTTTGTTCAATTTTTACACCTAACTTGTCCCTACTCAATTGCCCAATCACTAAGCATATTCAGCACACAAACCCAGTATTTAAAACTACCCTATGCTAATAGTTAAATAAAGACTACGAGAAGAAAAAGAAGCTAAGACTACTGGGCATGAAAATAAAAGGCAAGTATAAAATTAATCAATGAAATATGGATGAAATGTTACCAGATTGTGGAGATGGAATGCAACTAATCAATGCAAACAAGAATTACAATCAAATGAGAGTGTGAATAGTGTTTTAGGCTTCTAAGTTTTAAGAGTTCGAAAAGGGTAAAGGGTGACCCTTGGGGTCTATTTATAGAGAAGCAATGGGACCCATCCTCACCTACCAGCGCGACTGCACAAAACCAACTGCGGACCGCACTAGCTTTCTTCACTTGAAGATTGAGAAGGCAACCTCCACGGACGGCACAAAAGCAGACCACGACGGCGGAGGTCCACCACGGACCGCACTAAATGGAATGTGGCCGCGGTGGCAAACTTCAAAGAGCACCACTTTTGACCATCACCAGTGCGGACTGCATAAAGTGCAATGCGGCCGCACTGGCAAACTTCAGAGACTGTTCAACTTTTTTCAAACTATTTTGCACTGAATCAACTCAATCCCTGCAACATGTCACAATCAGTTAGCTCAAAAATCAAACCTACACTACCAAGAAAAACACAGAAAACAACAAAAAGAAAAAGACATGGGTTGCCTTCCAAGCAGCGCCTGATTTAACGTCGCAGCACGACGCATGTTACCAGCACATCACTTTAGATGGAGAAGTGCCACCACGAGGCTATCATCAAATTTCCCAAGATAATACTTGACCCGATGTCCATTGACTCTGAATACTTCACCATTCTTTTTCCTTAGATTAAGAGCACCAAATGGGGTCACGAACACAACTTCAAAAGGCCCACTCCACTTTGACTTGAGCTTACCCGGAAACAAACGTAACCGGGAATTAAACAAAAGAACCATATCTCCAACCTTGAACTCCTTGCCCCGAGCATATTTGTCGTGAAGGTACTTCATTTTATCCTTATACAAGGACGGGCTGGAGTAGGCATGGAATCTAAACTCATCGAGCTCATTAAGTTGTTCAACCTGAAGATTTGCCGCAACATCCCATTCTAAGTTCAACTTCCTCAAAGCCCACATGGCCTTGTTCTCTAATTCCACCGGAAGATGGAAAGCTTTCCCAAACACCAACCGATACGGAGACATACCAATCGAAATTTTGTAAGCCGTCCGATAAGCCCAAAGAGCGTCATCCAACTTTTTCGACCAATCGGTCCTATTAGCATTGACAGTTTTAGACAAGATACTCTTCATTTCTCTGTTGGAGACTTCCACTTGGACACTAGCTTGAGGATGATAGGGGGTATAAACCTTATGATTGACACCGTACTTAGAAAGCAACGTGTCGAAAGCCTTGTTGCAAAAGTGAGATCCCCCATCACTAAGGATAGCACGAGGAGTGCCAAACCTTGTGAAGATACTCTTTTTCAAAAATGCCACAACACTTCGGGCTTCATTGTTGGGAAAAGCCACAACTTCAACCCACTTTGAGACATAGTCCACTGCCATGAGAATGTAAGTTTTCCCACAAGAGCTCGATGCCCCAAACATAAAAAATATCCACTTCGAGAATTGTATTGAGGGGCATCTCATCCCTTTTAGAAATTCCGCTGGCTCTTTGGCATTCATCATATCTCTTGACCACATCACCTGCATATTTAAACAAGTTAGGCCAATAAAATCCGCAACTAAGCACTTTAGAAGCCGTTCTCGCCCCGCCATGATGGCCACTATAGGGAGAGGAATGCCAAGCCTCCAAAATACCCAATTGTTCCTCCTCCAGGATACATCGTTGAATCACACCATCGGTGCAAATCTTAAACAAATATGGCTCGTCCCATTAAAAATCTAGGCTATACCGCTTGAGCTTCTTCCTTTGGTTGGAAGAGAGCTCACACGGGATGATTCCGGTAACAAGATAATTTGCAACATCGGCAAACCACAGTATTCCATTCATTGACACCGCAAGGAGTTGCTTGTTGGGAAATGCATCGTTTATCTCAAGGCCGTCACAAGGCCTCCCCTCCTCCTCCAAACGGGACAAGTGGTCCGCCACTTAATTCTCACTCCCTTTTCAGTCAACAATTTTCAAATAAAACTCTTAGAGAAGCAATACCCATTCCATCAATCTTGCCTTTGAGTCCTTCTTGGTCATTAAATACCTAAGGGCAGCATGGTCGGTATGCACTATCACTTTGGCCCCCATAAGGTAAGGTCAGAACTTTTCCATAGAAAAAACAATAGCCAATAACTCCTTCTTGATGACTGTGTAGCTCCTTTGAGCCTCATTCATGCTCTTGCTTGCGTAGTACACCGGATGGAACATTTTGTTGATCCTTTGGCCCAAAACAGCCCCAACCGCAACGTCACTAGCATCGCACATGAGCTCAAAAGGCAAGCTCCAATTTGGTGCGGTAATGATGGGGGTAGAAGTTAACTTGAGCTTAAGAAGCTCGAATGCTTGCATACAACTCTCATCGAACAAGAACTTTGCATCTTTCTCTAGCAACTTGCACAACAGATGTACCACTTTAGAAAAATCCTTTATGAACCTCCGGTAGAAACCCGCGTGCCCAAGGAAACTCCTCACCCCTTTGATAGAAGCAGGGGGAGGGAGCCTCGAAATAACCTCAATCTTGGTCTTATCAACTTCAATTCCTCTCTTTGAGATCTTGTGACACAACACTATACCTTCTTCTACCATAAAATGGCACTTTTCCCAATTGAGAACAAGGTTGGTGTCTTCACATCGAGCCAACACTCTATCCAAGTTTACCAAGCACTCCTCAAAAGAATCCCCAACCACGCTAAAATCATCCATGAAGACCTCCAAGATATCCTCCACCATGTCGGTGAAAATAGCCATCATGCAACGTTGGAAGGTCGCCGGAGCATTATTCAATCCAAATGGCATTCTAGAGAAAGCGAATGTGCCATAAGGACATGTAAAGGTGGTCTTCTCTTGGTCCTCCGGGGCAATTAGAATTTGATTGTACCCTGACTAACCATCCATAAAGCAATAGAAAGCCCGGCCCGTAAGACGATCAAGCATTTGGTCAAGGAATGGCAATGGGAAATGATCTTTTCTAGTCACATTGTTCAGCTTCCGGTAATCCATACAAACTCTCCACCCGGTGACCTTTCTAGTGGGAATGAGCTCATTGTTGTCATTGGTCACCACGGTCATACCACCCTTCTTCGGCAAACATTGCACCGGAGAAGTCCACGAACTGTCAGAAATAGGATAAACCACCCCAGCATCTAGCCACTTGATAACCTCTTTCTTCACCACCTCTTGCATTGCCTCATTTAGTCTTCTTTGATGCTCCAAGGAAGGCCTTGCATCCTCCTCCAAAATGATCTTATGCATGCAAAATGCGGGGCTTATACCTCGAATGTCGTCCAATGCCCATCCAATTGCCTTTTTCTGCTTTTGAAGTACCGCCAAAGTGGCGTCAACCTGCATGTTAGTTAAGCAAGATGAAAGAATAATAGGTAAAGTAGAATTTGAACCCAAGAATTCATACCTGAGGTGTGGAGGAAGTGGCTTCAACTCCAACACCGGTGGCTCCTCAATTGATGGCTTTGTTGGTGGAGTTTTGCGGTTTTCAAGATCCAAAGATAGCTTCCTAGGCTCATATGAATAAGAGCCCATCCCATGTAGGGCATTGACACATTCCACTCTACTAGCATCATCATTGACATCCATGTTTAAGAGCACTGCTTCAAGAGGATTTTCCACGTTGATCATAGCACTGGTATCATCCACAATCACTGTTGTGACAAGGTCTACAAATGAGCACACCTCGGTGCTATTAGGTTGCTTAATATATTTGCAAATGTGGAAAATGACCTTTTCATCTCCCACTCGGAAAGTGAGTTCACCCGCTTCAACATCCACCAATGCCTTCCCCGTTGCAAGGAAAGGTCTACCCAAGATAATCGGAACCTCATAGTCCACCTCACAATCTAAAATCACAAAATCGGCCGGCAATATGAATTTGTCCACCCGGACAAGCACATCATCAATAATGCCCAAAGGTCGCTTCATCGATCGATCCGCTATTTGAAGTCTCATTGAAGTTGGCCTAGGTTGCCCAATACCCAGAGTTTTGAAAACCGAGTAGGGTATCAAATTGATACTAGCTCCTAAGTCACAAAGAGCTTTAGCAAAATCCGCACTCCCAATGGTGCAAGGAATGGTGAAAGCACCAGGATCTTCAAGCTTCGGGGCCATTGAATGCACTATAGCACTAACTTGGTGAGTCATCTTTATAGTTTCACAATCCATAGAACGCTTCTTTGTGAACAAGTCTTTCATGAATTTTGCATAGCCTGATATTTGTTCAAGTGCCTCCACCAATGGCACATTAATAGATAAGTTATTCATCATATCAATGAACTTTTTAAACTGATTATCATTCTTCTGCTTTGCTAACCGTTGAGGATAGGGTGGAGGTGGCCTAGGCAAAGGTGCCTTGGCCTTTGGTACAACCGTCTTGGGCATGTCAATCACGTGTTCCCTAGACGGGTTCACGGCATCTTGAGTCTCTACCTCGGCTTCATCATCAATATCAATCCGCACATCATTGTTCACATTTTGATTAACCACAACATCAACAATCAAAGGCACATCATCATCATATAGCTCAACATCATCCTCCATAATTCGCTTTTCTCTTAAGGCATGCATATCACCGCCTCTTCCACTCCTAGTTGTAACCGCCATCACATGGTTGTTATTCCCACCCTTCGGGTTCACTACCATATCACTTGGTAGAGCACCCTTGGGACGAGTATTCAAAGCTTGAGAAATTTGCCCTAGTTGAACCTCCAAGTTCTGGATAGATGTATTATGAGAAGCCAATTGCGCATCGGAATCTTGGTTCTTTTTCATCATTTGCTCGAACATGCTTTCAATTCTTCCCATATCACTCCGGAAGAACTAGGATCTTGAGAAGGGAAAGGGGGTGGATTGCTCGATTGTTGGTACATTGGGGGCCTTTGAAAGCCCATCCCCCTGTTGCCTTGGTTTCCATTATTGTTCCACCCGCCTTGATTGTTGTTGTTGCCCCAATTATTATTATTACCATTCCAATTCCCTTGGTTGCCTTGATTACCCCAATTGTTGTTTTGGTTGTTGTTATTCCAATTGCCGCCACCTTGTTGTTGATTGTTGTTATTCCAATTACCTCCACCTTATTGTTAATTGCCCCAATTTCCTTGAGGTCGCCATTGTTGGTTGGAAGAGTTGCTTCTATTGCCTTGATAGTTGTTGACATATTGAACCTCTTCACTTTGGTCATCATAACACTCATTTGAAAACCCACTACCATCATTGTCATATTGTTCACAATTCCCTTGAGATTGTTGCCCTCTTTGCCTTCTCTTAAGCATAGTGACACCTTCTATTGCGTTGACTTGGCGCGTATTTTGGATTTGTTGTAACTGCGCCATCGCCAGTTGGTTCATAGTAGTAGTAATCTCGGCAATAGC
Source organism: Nicotiana tabacum (assembly GCF_000715075.1). Taxonomy (NCBI): domain Eukaryota; kingdom Viridiplantae; phylum Streptophyta; class Magnoliopsida; order Solanales; family Solanaceae; genus Nicotiana; species Nicotiana tabacum. The sequence continues at coordinate 57,569,602 of NC_134097.1, forward strand.
TTGACCATGATCGTGCAATTCCTTGTGCAAATAGATGACCGTGGGGTCACCTTGGGGCACATTTGCTCAACTTTGCCATGCTGAAGAGGTGTCGGCCATTTCATCAAGTACATCACATGCCTCTTGGTAAGTAAGTTTCATAAAGTTCCCTCCGGCCAATTAGTTCACAATGCATTGATTCGTGGTGTTGATGCCCCGATAAAAGGTTTGTTGAATCATAACCTTGGTCATGTCGTTATTAGGGCACTCTTTCACCATTGTTCTATATCTTTCCCATATCTCGTGCAAAGGTTCCGTTGGCTCTTGCTTGAAGGCTAGAATTTCATCCCGAAGAGCCGCCATATGACTTGGAGAAAAGAACTTGGCAATAAATTTGTCCGCCAATTCATCCCATGTTGTAATAGAATGATTGGGGAGCCTTTCTAACCAATCCAATGCTTTACCCCGAAGAGAGAACGGGAAAAGCCTCAATCTCAACGCATCCTCGGACACGTTTGTCTGCTTCCTACCCCAGCATGTATCCACGAACCCCTTCAAGTGCTTGTAGGCATTTTGATCGGAGGCGCCCGTGAAATACCCTCTTTGCTCGAGCAAGGTCAACATAACATTTGTGATTTGAAAGTTCCCCGCCCGGATTCGGGGAGGAGCAATAGCACTGGTGTATCCTTGATTTGGTAAAACTCTGGGAGCCACTCTCGGCAGTGGTGGAGGAGGGGTCTGGAATATTGTTGTTCTCATTTGCATTTACATTGGCATTTCGGCCTCTCCGTGGAACTTGAGGTAAGACCTCATCTTGTTCTAGATCCTCTACATCCTCCTCCGCTATCACATTACTGAGAGGGTCATTTGTATTAAGAGCCATTTGTACCTGATTGATCGACACAAACAAAATTAGTAAACAAGAAGGAAAGAGAAGCAAAACACAAAACTAAATAAATAGATAGTCAACACCGTAAGCTCCACGACAACGGCGCCAAAAAGTGATCACTGCCAACTCGACGCTACACTAAGGTAGGAAGAGCAGGTTGCAATAGCTTTTACCCAATATGAGGGTCGAGATCGATTTCCTCAGGGAGCTAGTAGTGGAGTTGGATTGTCTGTCTAGTCTCGAGATATGTTTCTACTCCTAATGTCACTTCAAACATTTTTGGATTTTCGAATTATAACTATTTTTATAAAAATTATTGATTAACACTAAATTATGTTATGAGAATATTGCTAAGTTGTATCTAATAGGAAGAAGGGCATTAGGGTCGTGACACTACCTAGGTAGTTAATTGACGGGTAGATGTTACTAAGGTTCGATTGACATAATTGGGGCTTATGCTATAATCATTGCACAATTTTCCCCACTCTCACACCTCTCAGTATAGAGAGTGATTTTGCCAATTGACTCTCTCGAGACCAAATGGGTAGGCAAATTAGACCAAACAACTAGGGTTCAAGTAGGGTAATTACTCTTTTGAGGTTTAACCCATTAATTGGGACTATCATTTCTCATGAGTCCATCCCAATTCCTTGTTGGGTCAATTTTGGGGTCATAGACTCTCTTTCTCAAGAAGAGTTAAACCCACAAAGCTTGAATCAGTGTTTGCAACCATCAATTCTAGATTAAAACATAAAATCAACCAAAATCGCAAACACCCATAGTCAATCTAACACTAGATGGTAACACCCATTAATTACTCACACTAGGGTTGAGCAACAACCCTAGCTAATGGGTTAGCTACTCATGCGAGATAAAGAAATTGAAGAAATAGATGAAGAACTAAACATATTAATTAATTGCTAAAATTAAACTACAAGAATCTATCGTAAATGTAAAGCAAAAGTGCCAAAAATGGCTACAAATATTGTTCTCAGGAGCACAACTCACGTCTGAATATAAAAGATCACCTAAAAATGGTAAAATGTTCTATTTATACTAGGCTGGAAAAACTGGATAAAAATACCCCCGCGGGGTGAGTGCGGGCCGCACAAAATGGACCGCGACCGCACTAGGCTCTTTGACTTTGACTTTTGCTTCTCTGAACTTGGACTCCGCGGATCGCGTAGAATGGACCGCGGCCGCGGAGGGAGCTGGCGCAGTTCACGCAATCATGACCGCGGACCGCATGGCATTGGCTTTTCAAACTTTTATCTATCTGAGTCTCATGACCGCGGACCGCACAAAAGAGTAGTGCGGCCGCGGAGCCTTCACCGCGGACCGCGAGATGTGTACCGCGACCGCGTTGCCTTTAGCCTAGTTTACCATCTCTCTGAACCACCTAGTGCGGCCGCATTCAACTTTGCGCAGACCGCACTAGGCCTTCTTTCCTTAGATTTCTTAGCTTTGATACTTGAGCAGGTTTCACTCCTTTTTGAGCCGATCTTTGACATTTCGTCACTTTGTCGATCAAACCTGCAATCAAGCACAACTTGTGAGCCTTTTAGGACTATTTTATAACAATATATGATCAAAGCATAGGCAAGTAGGGGCATAAAACATGTTAAAATCCTAACTTATCAGTCCCTCTTACCAAAAGTTGATCCCGCTCGGAGGTAAGTTCCTCCTTATCATGAATCAGCCTTTGAAGGCCCTCGAAAGCAAGGAAGTTGGCCTTCAAACAAGAGTGCAAATTCAAAACCCTGCCATAACACATATAGAAGAAACAATGGATAAGGCAAAGTCTATAACACTGGTGCATTATGCATGGCATTTTTCAATAAGCACTCTCCCGAGAGAGCTTGTATATTTTCCCTATCTTTTTCTGAAGCCAAAGGCTTCATATAATTTGCATGTTCCATCGGCCGAGATAGTAGATGGCATCCAGTAGAAATTGAAAGAGTAACGCTCCTCCTCCTTTGAGGATCTTCCGAGGGGGAAGCATAATTTTGCCCCAAGTTCCCATGAACTGGGGACTGGGAAAGAGGGACGTCATCCTCTTGGGCAATTGTGGCCAATGAAGGTGATGTAGTAGTTTCTAGTGGCAAAAATGGAGTTGGTAAAGAAGGAGATGAAGCTGATGGCGTTGAAGGATGAGAAGTGGCTGCGACAAGTGCAGTGTTGGTTGCTGGTTTTTCATCAACTAAAGACGGCAGGGACCCGGTACTCAGCTTCACGGTTCCGAGCACGACGACCGGGATACAAAAGGGGGAGTTGGCATTTTCTAGCATATCATACCCCCGGAGTACCAAGGCATCATCTTCAATTGGTGTAACTAACTCAATAGATTTAGCATTCTATTAAGTTAAGGAAGGTCATCGTCTTCTATGTAAAGGATCCCCCTCCTCTCTGGCTTCTCCTCCATTGTCGATCAACACGGTGTCTATGGCCGGCTTGGGCGGGAGACTCATCAGCACAACTTCTAGAGACGACTCGAGTGCGACACTTTTTGTCTTTTTATTTTTTTCCCCGGACGCGAAGGAACAACTTCTTTTTTGTTGCTTGTTATCCGGCCGGGGACTCCGAAAAGATTCACTTGCACTAGAAGCAGTCCCGGAGACACCTATTCTGGTAATAGCTTCATGCAGCAGCCTCGCTACATCAGCAGGACTAGCCAAAACATTCTTTTCGGGGACGACAACTGGGCCCTAAGGTTGACATGAATTCAGCAAGAGAGAAAGGTCAATCAACTTCCTTACACGAAAAGTAAAGATGAGACAAGTCCAATTTACCATATTTTTGGCCTTCCACCCATATTTAAGGGCAAGTTCTTTCCACGTGCAAGTATCCGGCGTAGTGACGTCCAAGATTTTATGGACCCACTGGTCCAAGACTTCAACCCTAGATGGTACCCATAGAGTTACTAAAACATGCAAAAAAAGAAGGAACAATAATAATATGGGATGATCTTTAATGAAAGAAAAGATAAAAGAGGAGCTTACGAGTGTGGTTCCATAGTTCCGGAAAGGATGAAGTCGTGGCAAGAATAATGTCGCTGGTGGCGACTGCAACAAATTGTTCCATCCACCCACGGTCATTGTCATCATCCATGCTAGATAGCAGAGCATGGCGGTCACGCTTGCTAAAATTTATCATTCCCCCGTGGAAGATCTTGAGGGAATAAAGGTTCATCAATCGAGCTAGGGTTAGCTCATCTCCCGTTTCCTGGCATAGATGCCGAAGATAAGCGACTGTCCTTCATACAAAAAGACTTACTTGAGCCAAGCATACTTGGTGGCGGATGTAGAACTCCACAATGATAGAGTCAAGCTCACCACTCAAAGAAAACGCCCCAAAGTAAAGGGATACATATAGAAATACATAAAACCCTTCTTAGGTAAAGTAATTCACTCCGCCAGGTCAGGAGCGATAATATCTAAATCTTGGAAATGGCAGTCTTCCTTTATAGAAAGAATATTGGAAGGACGGATGGAAGAAAAGCATAGGCTAACGGCCCATGTACGAGGGTTAGAAGAAGGAAATTTCTCTTCGAAGTATTTAGTTGTGACAAGACTTCTAGGGATGATGATTCTCACCATAGGAGGAGTAGCCTCATTGGCTTTACCTTTGTTCTTTGAGGAAATATGGTTTTTAGAAGAAGAAGTCATTCTTTATCAGTAAAGAAGGAAAGGCTTTTCTCTTTAAAAAAAGGTTAAAGAGAGGTTGAAGACAAAGTACGAGTTACATGAAGAGAGTTTGAGAAAGTTTGAAGAATTATGAAGTGTAAATAAAGAAGCTTGATGCGTATAAATGAAGGAATAGGTGGCTAAAATCGTGGCCACAATTACCTCGATAACCGGCAAAAGCGATGTTTAATCATGGGATGACGTGTGTTTTGGGGCATTAAATGCGGAGATACGTGCGTCTAATAAAACGTCAGAAACTTTTTAAAAGGTTTCAGAGAATTTTCCGCCAAGAAAGATATCTCTACCAACTTCCCGGTGACACAGAGTTATGCCGCCAGAAAGTAGGGGACTATCTGTATGGGGCAAATTATGTTCACATATAATATTCGTATAAGAAAGCGACACGTGGAGCTGAAGATAGAAGATAGCCAAACCCGAAGACAACAATATTGCTTGTCATCAGAGAGAATTATACTCATTAAGGTGAAATAAATGTCTACCACTCGGTAGAATTTAATGTAGAATATCCTACAACATTAAGTACGCAGCCTGTTACAAAGAATATGGCATTCACTATTTGCCATTACACATTCTTCAATGGTCCTCATAATTGTCATTAAAGAGGGTCTTGATCCTCGGACATTGTTCCTTAGGTGCAGCTATAAATAGTGAGTTTTATTATCATTGTAAGGACACGAATTTTCTGACAAGCATATTTTATACTTCATCAAAAGCTCAAATAACATTTTACTTTCTTGCTTATTTGTATTGTTCTTATTGTTCCGGATATCAAGATATCTGCCAATTATTCCAATTTTAAGGGTAAGCCTTGTATTTCTGTCTAATTCGTCTGCTATTTTTGGATCAAATTAATTCACTCGTCTATAAATCACGTATAAATTCAACTGTACTATTTTACCGGTAAACTAACATTGTAGTTGAAAAATCAATATCATTAGCATCATAAGAATTTTCTTTGCATAATAAAAGCTTTAGAAATATTTGTATAGGTGGAAATCAGGGCTACCCAATTTCGTCCCTTGATGAAAAAAGTGATACCACATCGGAAGACCAGAACGTCGAGCTTGGAGCCGAAGTTCTTTTCCAAGATCGAGGTTGATAACACTTACCGAGTTCAGAAGAAGGCATGCTTCGAGATGACACCGGTATGATTCAGTAGCAGAAAGAGCGAGATACCCGCAACGGGCCAAAGATCACGGCGTGAATTTGAAAAGGATTGATCTTCAGTGGTTAAACAATTATCAAATATGATTTTCTACTATAATTAGAAGTGTAACTTATTTAGGACTCCTCTATATATATAAAGGGGGATCCCATTCATTTGTAACACACATTATTCTCTTATAAGAAAATATATATGTGTTACTCTCTTGCTATTTCACTTATTGTTCATCAAGAGTTGTTTTATCATTTGTTAATCCTGTTACCATACCTCGAGATTGTCATAGATCGAGGTCAAGATTTAGCTTACATACTGGTTGACATGACCTTAAACCCGAACCCGATCGTGATGGCACTTCTCGTGGAGAAAAGGCCAGCCAATTAAATCCAATTCACTTTTTAAATAGTTAAACAACATAAAGTAGTCTAAAACATGATTTAATAATACTAAGTAGCGGATAATATCAATAAAGTGCGGAAGTACTACCCGACACAGACCTAACCGGGGTGTCACTAGTCATGAGCATCTATAAGTCATAATACAAATCCGCTAAGTCAATAAACTAGTACAACTGTCTGAAAAGAGATAGAAGTGATAAAGGAGTAGAGGCACGGGGATGCGGATACCAACAACTACCTCGTGAACTTCAAATGTTCGCCTGAAGCTGGAGGGATCAGCACTCGGGAGCGGAACCAGCTACGCCTGAATCTGCACATGGGGTGCAGGGAGTAAAGTGAGTACTCCAACTCAGTGAGTAACAAATGTAAATAACGACTGAAAGTAAGAAAACACATAAGGCACAAGGCATTCTATACTGAAGAAGTAAAACCATATAAAAACAGTAAATCAGCGAAAGATAGGTAATAATCCTTTAACTCAAATTTCACTTCATGAAAAGCCCTTTTCAACAATTAAGCAGGAAATTGACAGTCAATTATGAAAATAAACACATAAAGGTTCACCCCTCGGGCACAGTATCAACAAATCTGCCCTTCGGGCAATATCTCAGAATAGTACCAGCCCCTCGGGCAATCACATAGAACAATACCAGCCCCTCGGGCTCAATCTCACATCACCATGGGTACTCGCGCTCATTGGGGGTGTACAGACTCCTAGAGAGACCCCTTACGGCTCAAGCGCAATATCAAGTCACCTCGTGGCATCATCACTAGGCCCTCGGCCTCATATCAATCAAGCCACTTCATGGCGTACATATCTCAGGCCTTCGGCCTCATAATCGGTATCAAATATTTCCTCACAACATAGGCCCTCGGCCTTACTCAGTCAAAAATCCTCACAAGCCACTCAGGCAACAGTAAAAAAAATAGTGTTTCTCAGCCCAAACATCATTTAAAATATCATTTAAGTAATAAAACTGAGTAAACATGGCTAAGTATGAAAAACATTGAAATATAACATGACTGAGTTCAAATATAAAGTCAAACAGTGTGGAAATATCAGTAAAAAGCCCCGGAGGGTTCAAACAGTTGGCACGAAGCCCAAATATGGCATTCAGCCCAAATAATGATGATAGCAAATAGTTTTCAATTAAATACGCGGTAAAATCATCAATCGGGACAGACCAAGTTACAATTCTCAATAGTGCACGACCCCACACTCGTCATCAAGCATGTATCTCACCTTAATATAGCACTACGATATGCAAATCCGGGGTTTCAAACCCTCAGAACATCATTTACAATCATTACTCACCTCGAACCGGTCAAATCTCTAGCTCGCGACGCCTTTGCCCCTCGAATCGGCCTCCACTTACGTCGAATCTATTCAAAATCAGAACGAGGACGTTAAAATAGGCTAAGGGAATGAAGCCCAAGCGGAAACAATCATTAAAGGACACAAATCCCGAAACTATCAAAACCCGACCCCTAGGCCCACATCTCAGAATTCAATAATTTTTACACCAATAGTTCCTTATCTCCCCACGAGTTCATACATATCAAAAGATCTCAAATCTGACCCTAAATGGTCCTTCAAATCCTCAATTAAAGGTCTAAATTTACAAGCCCTAGTTCTTCAATTTTTGGCTTAATTTCCATGATTTTCTAGGTGGAATTGACATAATAATCGAGTTTTAAGTCCAAAATTCTTACCTCCAAATGTTTCCCCTTGAATCCCTCTTCAATCTCCTTCAAAAAGCTTCAAAAACGACCAACTATGGAGGAAATAGGCCCCAAAATCGCGGACAAGATGAGCTTAAAACCTTCTGCCCAGGCATTAATTCCTTCTTCCCGAACGCGGTCAAAGCCTCGCGCTCGCGAAGCGCAAAAATAACTTTGACCAAAATCCTCTTACGCGAACGCAAAAAGACCCTTGCGAACGCGATGCTTTACCCAGACAAACCTTCCCGAACGCTTTCCATCCATCGCGAACGCGTTCCATCAATTCCACTGAAGCTCAGCCTCTCAATTCCTTCTATGCGAACACGATGCACAATCTCGTAGCCCTTCGCAAATACGTAACCTGCCTCGCGACTGCGAAGGAGAAATTTCCACCTCCCTCAGCTGACTCTTCGCGAACGCGAAGAGTAAATACCTGCAACTGCTGAACCTGCAATTTCTGCAACTTTCTTAATTTCAAAATGATCCGGTTGACCACCCGAAACTCACCCGAGGCCCCGAGACCTTGACCAAAGGCACAAACATATCCTAATACCTTATCCAAACTTGTTCGAATCTTCAAAACACCTCAAACAATATCAAATCAACCAAAACATATCGGATTCAAGCTTAACTTTCTAAAATCTTTCGAATTTCGCTTTTGATAAAAAATCCAACCAAACCACGTCCGAATGACCTGAAATTTTGCACACACATCCCAAATGACACAATGGAGCTACTATAACTCTCTGAATCCTATTCCGACCCTTATATCAAAATCTTACCTACCAACCGTAAATCGCCAAAATATCAACTTCGCCAATTCAAGCATAAATCTACTCCGAACCTTCAAAACTCATTCCGATCACACTCTTAAGTCACAAATTACCTCCCAAAGCTAACCGAACCATCGAAACTCACATCCGAGCCCTCTAACACATAAGTCAACATCTGATTAACTTTTCCAACTTAAGATTCCTCAAAAGAGACTAAGTATCTCAAGCCTTATCCAAAATCATTCTGAATTCAATCTGACCAACCCGATACCACATAACACAGATAACAAAGCATAAAGAAGCATAAATGGGGAGAACTGAGCGGTAACTCATGAGACGACTGGCCGGGTCGTCACACTGGTTTGATCCATTTTATTCTTTAATTTATCTATTTAGTTCCTTATTTATTAGTTGGTGTAGGATTAAATCACATATCCTTAAAATTACAATATAAGTTTAATTGTTACTTGAATTTTAGGGTAAACAGTTTAGCGATCACCGTGGGCTAAGGATAATAGTGATTGTTTCAGTGCTGATTCTGATAACACACGTTATTTTCATACTTATTCTTGACGAGTATTTTTGCTCTCAGGTTAAAGCATGTCAAACTCACAAAATGCACCCGTACACAGTGATGATGGTCTCGGATTTCACAGGGAAAATGAAAATGTAATTACTCCAGGAGCTGGGGTGCCACCGACTAATCTCGGGGAGAACCAGTCACTAATCCAGTCGATATGAGTTCGCACATTTCTCTAAATGCGGACCTAGGCGCGGACCCTGAAGGGAGTGTACACAGGGAAGGCCGATCTGGTGGCCAAGGTACACAGGACAGAGAAGATGGGGGAGTTAGCCTCCAGGTAATATTCGAGATGCGACAGGCTCAGCAGGCCGATATTGCTCAATTGCAAAATCAACATAGGACTCCAAGTGTGGTCGATCCAAAAATCACTCGCCGTACCGAGCCAGTGCCAGAAAGGTCGAATGGTAACGAATCAAGGACTGATCCTACAATTATGAAAATGCTTGAGGAGCTCAACAAAGGAATTGAGACGGGGGAGAAGAAAATTGAAGATAATGATAAAAAAGTAGAAACATACAACTCCCGAGTTGATCAGATACCGGGGGTACCCCCGATCCTAAAAGTATTGGATTCGAAAAAGTTCGTGCAAAAACCTTTTCCTTAGAGTGCGGCTCCGAAGCCCATTCCTAAGAAGTTCCGTATGTCGGATATACCTAAATACAATAGAACCACTGATCCTAATGAACACATAACTTCGTACACATGCGAAATTAAAGGAAATGACTTAGATAATGATGAGATCGAGTCCGTTTTGTTGAAAAAATTTGGGGAAACTTTGTCAAAGGGAGTGACGAGTGTCTGGTGTGTGTATAAATTAAACTCGTACTCTGTCAAATTATAATATAGAAAGATGTCGAATACACAACGACTGGTTTATCTATTCTACAGACGTCTCTTGTTTTAATTACTATTTGAGAAAATCCGAATGAGTTAAGTTGTAAATTAACTAACTAAAATGCATGAATAGAGCGGTAGAAAATATTTTTTTTTCACAAATATACTAAAAGGTGTTGGGATCTTGACTTCACTTAATATTTCTATTATATAGTAGAATTATTATTCTTCAATTTCTATTTCTCAAAAATGTATAAATGCCTCTCACGATTACAAATATATATTATTACTCAAGTTGAATAATTAATTGCACTTCTCTCGGCTATACACATTAATCTTGAAAATAGTAATACTAAAAAACTAGAAATATATGATTGAACTAAAACATGCTCTTGATAGTAAGTCTCTTTCGGTTACCCTATTTGTTATAACTGATTATTACACCATTCGCCTCTCTCGATTACAAATAAGTATAAAATTAATTATAACATAAAAAAGATAGATGTTACTGAATAAAATATTAACATTTATCAATACTACATTTAACTATATTATTTCTTCTGCCTCTCTCGATTACAGAATTAATAAACAATTAATATGTAGTACAAGATAGATAGATATTAATAAATTAAATAACGTCTAACTATAAAAGCAAATAAAAATTAAATAAATTCTAGCTCAAACATGTGAATTTGAGGAATAATATCTACTATTAAATAGAAATAATTAAGATCCGTCTTTCTCTCAACACAAGAAAAGTTACTCCATACTGGAACTAGTACTAACAATGAAAATATTCTTGTCCATTAAATAAGAAAATAGAAAGAAATATTCAAGAAGAATAATTCCACCTATTTAATTAAAAGCAGGAACTAGAGTAATTTCCTACACTGAAATTTATTTAGAAACAACAACTAAACCACTATTGTGATTTAAAAGAAAATATTACTCGATACTAGTGAAAGAAATAAAACAGAGAAGCTTATTAAGAATTTGGATTCAGATTTCTAGCTCTAAGCTTTCTCTCCACTGCGATGCCCTTTCTGATTGGTAAATCCCTTCTTATATAAGAGAGAAAATTATGATGATCTTCTCGATTTGGTGCTGGTAAGTTGGTTTTGTCATGGCAAATCTAATTACTCATTTGCAAATTGAGATTTTGTCATGCAAATTTAGATTTGTCATGTAACTCTAAATTTGTCCCGGCAAGTTGAGATGTCTTCATGGTAAGTGTGGGTTTGGTGCATCATCAAAGTCAAACGTCATTTATGTGTTCATTTTCCTTTGCCAAATTATTTTTTCCATCATAACTTGCTCTTTTACTTCTTTGTAGTATTTTTCTTGAAGTTTTTCTTGCTTTGTACAACAATTCTTCTAGAATCATTCCTGCAAAATTTAGTTAAAAATATGGAAGAAACATGATAATATTTATGCTTTTACTGAGAAAAATTATATGGTTAAGATCAGGTAAAATTCTCCCACACTTAAACTTTTACTCGTCCTCAAGGAAAGAATTTAGAAGATCGAGGTAAATATATATATATATATTCACACAAACTTTTCAAAAAATTAAGGACATCACCTGATATTTCAAATTCTTTTGAACATTTAGGAACTTGCTATGTTTATACCTCCATTTTTACTCTGCATACATTACTGTCAGAACTTTTTCACTTCTACAGAACTAAGAATATTAAAATCATTTACTTTCAATAAACCATAGACTTGCCTTTCTTGTCAATCTCCACTAATGTAGATCAATGCTGGCTTTAGAATCTTTTAGGACTTTTATTGGCTTGTAATGTTAGGTTAGGGGCTGGTAGGATATAGGAATATTTTTAGAGTAACTAAACTTTTTTCTGACTTGATTCTATAGACTTGATGAATTTATACCAGAGTAAGAGACTATTACGAGGGTTTAACTTGTTACAACCCTTTTCTATTGCAACTAAAAAGAATATACACACATATTCTTCTGCTTTTTTTTTTGAAATATATATATATTGGAGCTTCATAGATACACATTATTTTTTACCATACTTTATTCATAGATTATCATCCTACAATATCTTTACCAAGTTCAGAAAAAGTAACAAAAGGGAATAGTAATACTTTTTTTTTCCATACAAAATGGAGTTTGTATAAAGCATTTTCTTTTCTTTCTTTTGGCTTTGGGTTATGAGGTTTGAATGACGAAAAAAAATTATGTTAAAGCTCAAAGTTTGGTCACTAAGATATTTTTCATTTGGTGGGTTATAACAGAAGGCTCAATCGATCCAAAAATGGCCTAATTCATTTTCCAAATCAGCATTTTTCTAGGATTTCGTCTTGACCAACAATAGAGGCAAGTTCTAGTTATTGATCGTCTTAATTCTCATATGTCTTAATCTTTTCAAAGATCAAAAATTCATTACAATAGAGTATTTACATTTGCAAATATAGAGGTATAAAGTTAGAAGCTAACAAAAATAATTCCAACGAATTCGAAATGCTCAAAATTCTGTCCAAAATCTAATGATAGTTATTCATGTGTAAGCTATTTAGTAAGATGCCATATCTTTTTCAAATAAAGAACTTTTCTGTTGTATAGCAGCAAGGTAGTTAACAAGAGAATAGAATAAAGTGCCCAGGAACAGAACACATTTAATGATATTATATACTAAAATCAAGAAAACAGAATATGTTAACATGCATTCATATATAGGAGCTAACATAGGAATAGAACAAACAAAACTTTGTTATAGGAGTAAAAACAGGAAGGCCTATAATGCCTTCCTATAATGACAAACTGAAGTACATATGCTAGAACCCAAAGAAAGCTTTGAAACATTTGTTAAGAAAAAAAAATACCAGCAAACATATGCAAATAACTAACAAAATAGAGTGCCAAAATATTTTAATATGCATCATACTTTTCATGAGAGTTTTGACATTAAACTGAAAACAACAGGTAGGACCAACCTTAAAGATAGCAGCAGTACTTTTATGCTATTTACAAGCTGCTTTTAGCGGGCTATTTACAACCAGAAAAAAAAAAAAAAAAAAAAAAAAAAAGAGTACCTTACCTGAAGCATGCCAAAGTCCCTTTTCTTCCTTCAACTACTACCAAAAACATCAGAACTACCATTCCATATTTCAAAAATACCATAACTCCAAAAGTATAAAACTAGTCAGAGAAGTTTTTACCATCCCCTGCTCTTGAATAGTTCATTCTCCCGAATGAACAATTCAAGTGTCAGTGTTGCTAGTTTTGGTGCCATTGTATTGGAAAAAGTCAAGCTCATCATCAACGTCACCAAGTTTAGGACGACGAGGAGGAACAGAAGGTCCTTCATTAAAGAGATTAGAAGGACTGCCAATAGTATAAAAACCATGAAAAGGCGGCACATCTGAAAAAATCTGATTTCTATATGGCATCGGAACTAGAGTTGCTGCTTCTCCTCTCTCTGAAAATATTGTAGGAGGTGGCGCCGCCATTGTCACAGAGAATTCTTGAGATTGATAGTAACCGGTATGTTCACCATGGAAGCTGTTAACACCTGGATCGCCAATTTTCGAAGTTCTCTCGGATTTATTGATATTGGCGCAGAATTCAAGAACGATTTCAGCAACATAATCACCTGGATGCTTCACAAACCCTTCCCAACCTAGAGACTGAACATTCTTTAGAATCTTGATTGCATAAGACCCATCAGTTGGCACAAAGACCATCTCACATTCTTCTGCAAAATACTTTTTCGTCTCTGCAAATTTTCTCACTGAATGGTCAAGATTTTCACTTTGTAAGCCCAAATCTGAAAAAATCCTTTTCACAAATGTCATTTTTTTCTTTTATGCTTAGGGGTCGTTTGGTAGGGTGCATAAGAATAATGATATGGTGTATTAGTTATGCCGGTATTAGTTATGCTGACATATTTCTTATCCATTGTTTGGTTTGATGTATTAAAGCATTACACAATTTCTTAAAGAATTGCTTGTTTACAAAAATATCCTCAAAACCAGTTCATCACTCTAAAACTTTTTAAAAGAAACATATGTTGAGAAATATTTTTATATGAAAAAGTTTTAAAAAATTATTTGATTTGTCTACCTATATTGTAATATATAACTAAATATTTATTTATAAAAAAGGAAATATGCTAATATTTATTTATTTATTAGAGATATAATTTTATTTCGCACTATTTGAATTATTTTAAACTTGCATTAATATAATAACTAGCATATTTTAATCAAGCATAAATTTTGAAGGACAATTTTGTCTTTAACTAAGTTAATGCATGCATTAAAACCTATTGCATTGCTAATACCATGGTTTTCTATGCATTAATTATGCATAGGATAATATCAAATAGGATGTATAACTAATGCTTGCATAACTAATACATAAATTCAAAATATCTACCAAATAAGGTATTATTAATACACAAAGCTAATGCAAGCATTATTTTATCTAATGCTAGCAAACAACCCCTCAGTGATGTTGGAATTAATAATGAGAACATTGTTGTTTTGTGGTGGTAGATTGGTGGCTACAAGGATGAAGAGGCGTAGGGTATGGTGAAAAGATAAAGGGAAAGAGGTGAGGTAGGTGAAAAGTTTATTTACAGAGGTATTTTAATGAGATTGAGAATAGCCTAAAGTACTTAAAAATGACTGAGGTGGGGAAAAGTCGGCATTAGATTTGAGAAGGGATCCAATTAGAGTGTGTCTTTGGCTCCTAGATTGTTCTCCAGATTTCTCATCTCCTTTTTCTCAATTATTTTTAAGAATTATTTAAGGGAATATGTACTACACCAAATCTATATAGAAATTCATGAGTAAATTTCATGAAGTAAACTAACAGAAGATAAGAAAGGACGTAACCTTTCCAAAGTATTCAACGATCTCTTCTTTTTTTTAAAATATAATTTATAGTAAACACTAATACATATACTATAAATAGGATATATATATATAAACTAATATATAATATATTATCAATTCACTAATATATACATACATACTTAATTACGTTATTATATTTATACAACTAATATTATTTAGAAACATTTAAGAAGTAAGGATATAGTTCTAAGTTTAATGTCGTCAGCTCGATTTATTATTTTAATGTGATGACCAAAAGGTCATCACTTGTGTTGCAAGTAAATTCAGTATTTCGAGGCCTAAAAACCTCCTTTTAACTCACATTGATTTACGTGCATGGTCCGGACCTATATCCGGAAAGCCTTCTGTGTGAAAATATAAGAAATAAAAATTCTAGAGTTAAAATTTGATTATGGTTGACTTTGATCAACATTTTGAGCAAACGGACCCGGATCCGTGTTCCGACGATCCCGGAAGGTCCGCAGTAAAATATGGGACTTGGGCGTATGCCCGGAAATGAATTCCGAGATCCCAATCCTTAGCAATCAAATTTTGAAAGAAATTATTTTACTGAATTATCTAAGAAATAAAGAAAAGAATTAATGTTTGAAACCATTGTTATCGAGCCCGTATTTTGGTTTCGGAGTCCGGTACAAACTTGTTATAGTATTTGAAAGATAAATGTGAAATTTGGTGAAAAACAGAGTTTATTTGACGTGAGTTGGACTTCCAGTTGAAAAGTTATGAACTTTGAGAGTTCTTGATGAAAATGTTGAGTTTTGAGGTTTAATTCATGATTTTACATGCTATTTTGATGATGTGATCGCACGAGTAGGTCCATATGATGTCTTTGAGGTAGTATGCACATTTGGTTTGGAGTTCCGAGGGCTCGGGTGAGTTTTGGGTAGGTTCCGGGATGTCTTAGGCCTAAAACATAGTTGTTGCAGGTTCAGAGAAGTGGAAGGCCACTAAACAAACCAGTGCGGTCCACACAAAATGGAGTGCTGCCGCGGAGGGACCTGTGCGCCGCACTAGTTTTTGTGTGGTCCGCGTTGAAGAAACATTTCATTGGTTCGACTTCGGAAGCCTATATCTTTTGATCTACAAGGAATTTTAAGATGATTCAAAAACTAAAGTTGTAGCCCTTCGTGTCTAGTTTCTAAAAAGGTAAAGAAAATTACAATTTGGACATCTGTAGAGAAAGGTATGGCCAAAATACTAAATCATGTTACTGTAGTCCACATGGGAGCTGTGCAGCCGCACTCGATTTTGTGCGGTCCACATAGGGGGTCTAGGAGGGGTATATTAAGATGGGATTCTCAGTTATTTTTCATTTTTCAAAATCCCAAAAATATAAGAGGCGATTTTTCAAACAACCTTTCTTCTCCAAAATATTGGTAAGTGATTTCTAACTCGTTTTCTTCAATCATTAACATCTTTTCACATGATTTCAATTCAAAATCAATGCTTTTCATGGGGGAAATTGGGTGTTTGGGTAGAACCTAGGTTTTTCAAAAAATAGGGATTTGGACCTCGATTTGAGGTCCGATTTCAAAATAAATTATATATTTGGGTTCGTAGGGGAATGGGTAATCGGGTTTTGGTTCGAACCTCGGGTTTTGACCATATGGGCCTGGGGCAATTTTTGACTTTTTGGGTAAAACTTTAGAAAATTCATTTTCATGCATTAGAATTGATTCATTTAGCATTTATTGATGTAATTAAGTAACTTGTGGCTAGATTCGAGCGAATTGGTGCTAGAATCAAGGGGTAAAGCTATAATTGAAACGTGAATTGTATTCGTGGCATCGAGGTAAGTATTTGGTCTAACCTTAGCTTGAGGGATTAGGAGTTGTGTCTTATTTGCTATATGTTAATTGTGGAGTACGACGTATAGGCATGGTGACGAGTATATATACGTTGGTGTCAAGCATGCCCGTGAGTCTTGTATTATAATTGTTATGACTCCATTGTGATTTATTGCGCTTCATATGTTATTATCATCATTGTTCCCTTGTCGGGATGTTTGTTTGATATTAATGATCCCTTGCCGGGATGTTTGTTTTGATAGTATTGTTTCCTTGCCGGGATGTTGTTGAAATATCATTGTTCCCTTACCGGGAAGTTGTTATATTGCTCTTGTTCCCTTGTCGGGATTCCTTGTGATTATTGATGGCTTGTAAATGGGAGCGGGTGGTACGCCTACTACAAGATATAACGAAATGGGAGCGGGTGGTACGCCTACCACAAGATGTAATGAAATGGGAGCGAGCGGTACGCCTACCACAAGATATAATGAAATAGGAGTGGGTGGTGCGCCTACCACGAAATAAATGAACGGGAGCGGGTGGCACGCCTGCCACGAGATACATGAAATGGGAGCGGGTGGCACGCCTGCCACGAGATACAGGAAATGGGATCGGGTTGCACGCCTGCAACAAGATATGAACAGAAAGTGAAATCTGCCTTTGTTTTCCTTATTCTTGTTAGTGGTTGGATTTTGATTCCTTTATAGTTCTCTTGATATTCTGTTTTACCTGTTATTCCCCGAAGCATGTTTCCCCCTCCCATCTTTATTTGTTATTTCCTGCTTTACTTTCCGTTGTATATTATATAACTGCACAGGTTTATTTGGTAGTCTGGTCCTAGCCTCGTCACTACTTCGCCGAGGTTAGGCTAGACACTTATCAGCACATGGGGTCGGTTGTGTTGATGCTAAACTCTGCACTATATGTAGATCTCGAAGCAACTCTTGGACCGTAGTTTGGAGATAACCTTCAATCCACGCGGAGATCCAAGGTAGACCTGCAGGCGTCCGCAGGCACTAGCGTCTCCTCTATCTTTTATTTCCTGTTTCATCTTTGTGCTTTAGAAACAGTGTGTCTTTTATTCTCGAACCTTGTATTTAGCAGTTTTAGACCGTCTGTGACACTGTGACACCAGGTTTTGGGTGATTAAGGCTTAAATAGTTGTAATAGCTACAAAATCAAATATTTTATTATTTTTTTCCTTCCGCTTAAATAAATATTCCGTTATTTATACGTTATCGCTTTATATCTGTTAAAAAATTAACCGGATAATGGAGTAATTAGTTTAAAGTATTGGCTTGCCTAGCTCACATTAGTAGGCGCCATCACGACTCTCGAGGGTGGAAAATTCGGGTCGTGACAAGTTGGTATTAGAGCTCTAGGTTACATGGGTCTCACAGTTCACAGACAAGCTTGGTAGAGTCTGAGGGATCGGTACAGAGACGTCTGTATTTATCCCCAGAGGCTACAGAGTTAGGAAAACTTCACATTTATTCCTTCATATCGTGCGGTTTGGTTTCTCAATGCTAATTGAATTTCTATTCTGTTCCTTCGCAAATGGCGAGAACCCACGCTTCCTCATCCACTGACCGGCAACCCGAGCCCCCAGCAGGAACTCCCACGAGGGGTAGAGGGAGAGGCTGAGGTAGGGGCAGAGCAACATCACCATCGGCGAAGCCTCAGGTTGATTTTGATGATGAAGTTTCGGCCCTAGCAGTTCCGGTGGGCCCAGCCCAGGTCTTAGAGGGGTTTATTGCTACCCCAGTCCTCCAGGATGCTCTGGTCCGTCTAGTGGGCCTTATGGAGAGTGTCACCCAAGTAGGTTTGCTTTTTGTAGCACCAGCCGTCTCTTAGGCTGGAGGAGGAGCCCAGACTCCTGCTACTCGCACTCCGGAGCAGGTAGCTCCCCAGTTCCAAACTCCAGCGGTTCAGCCAGTTGGAGCAGTTTAGCCAGGTATGGTAGCTCAGACCAGTGATGGAGCGGTTATGTCTGCCGATACTTTGTGAAGGTTGGATAGGTTCACCAAGCTCTTCACTACTACTTTCAGCGGTGCATCTACTGAGGATCCCTAGTATTATCTAGACAGCTGTCACGAGGTTCTCAGGAACATGGGGATAGTTGAGACCAATGGGGTCGATTTTGCCACTTATCGCTTGTCTGGATCCGCTAAGACTTGGTGGAGGGATTTCTGTTTGGCTAGACCAGCTGGATCGCCAGCTTTGACTTGGGAGCAGTTTACTCAACTATTTCTGGAGAAGTTTCTCCCCATCACCCAGAGAGAGGCCTATTAGAGGTAATTTGAGCGTCTTCAGCGGGGTTCTATGACTGTTACCTAGTATGAGACTAGATTCATCGACCTAGCTCGTCATGCTCTTATCATACTTCCCACCGAGAGAGAGAGAGAGAGAGAGAGAGAGAGAGAGAGAGAGAGAGAGAGAGAGAGAGAGAGAGTGAAGAGGTTCATTGATGGACTTATTCAGCCGATTCGTCTTCAGATGGCT
The DNA here is from genome assembly GCF_000715075.1 of Nicotiana tabacum. NCBI lineage: Eukaryota > Viridiplantae > Streptophyta > Magnoliopsida > Solanales > Solanaceae > Nicotiana > Nicotiana tabacum. Next base: position 57,588,822 of record NC_134097.1, read on the forward strand.
AGAGAGACTGGGAGTGAGATATCTTTCCAAGAGACGACCAATGTGGCCCGGGGAGTTGAGATGGTCCTGTCACAGGGAGGTGGTCATGGGTCGGACAAGAGTCCTCGTCATTCAGGTAGATTCAGTGGTACCTCGTCTGAAGGTAAGTATTCATATGGTAGGGGTCATCCTCCCAGGTCTTTTCAATCAACACTTTAGGTTTCTCACGGTGCTTCAAGTGGTCGTGGTCCTCATATGCATTATTCTGATCAGCAGTCCTACAGTGCACCACCGGCTCCTATCAGTGCACCGCCGCTCCAGAGTTTTCGGGGTGGTCACTCAGGTAGCCGAGGGATTATTTTACTTGTGGCGACACGAGGCACATTGCTAGGTATTGCCCTCGAGCACCAAGTAGCTCTCAACATCAGGGTTCCCGTGCCATGGTTCAGGCACCAGGTGTTCAATAGCCCGCCCAGCCAGCTAGAGGTGGGGGTAGAGGTGCTAGAGATGGAGGTAGAGGTATTAGAGGTGGAGCTCAGGCCGCTTGAGGTGGAGGCCAGCTAGTAGTAGGCCGTCCTAGAGATGTAGTTCAGGGTGGTGGGCCCAGCACTGATGTTATGCTCTTCCATCCAGGCCTGAGGCTGAGGCTTCCGATGTAGTTATTACAGGTATGGTTCTGGTTTGTGATAGAGATGCTTCAGTGTTATTTGATCTAGGGTCTACGTACTCGTATGTGTCCTCTTATTTTGCACCGTATCTGACCATGCCTAGTGATTCTTTGAGTGATCCTGTTTATGTGTCTACGACGGTAGGTGATTCTATTGTGGTAGATCGAGTTCATCGTTCATGTATAGTTGTGATTGAAGGTCTTGAGACTCGTGTATATTTGCTTCTTTTGGACATGGTCAATTTCGATGTCATATTAGGGATGGACTGGTGTAGATTTGTTATTGGGGGTCTTGAGACTCGTGTAGATTTGTTATTTCTGGACATATTTGATTTTAATGTCATATTGGGGATGGATTGGTTATCACCATACCACGCTATCTTGGACTGTCATGCCAAGACTGTGACCTTAGCCTTACCGGGTTTACCTCATTTAGAGTGGAGAGGGACTCCTAGTCATTCTACTCGTAATGTTATCTCTAATATGAAGGCTCGGCGTATGGTCGAGAAGGGGTATTTGGCCTATTTGGCATATGTTCGTGATTCTAGTGTCGAGGTTCCTTCTATTGATTCTATGCCCGTTGTTCATGAGTTTCCTGAGGTATTCCCTTCATACCTGCAGGGTATGCCACCCGACAGGGATATTGACTTTTTCATTGATTTGGCTCCGGACACTCAGCCCATTTCTATCCCGCCGTATCGTATGGCCCCTCCTGAGTTGAA